>NC_090445.1:746424160-747674160 GCF_031143425.1 Pleurodeles waltl | reverse complement strand
TTGCCACTGCTGTCTGGGGCTTCAGGACTTTGGTGTTCACTGTTGCTCATGTTTCTTCCCGGTCCATTTTGCTCTAGCTCACGGATTTGTGCTTTCTGCCTTTCGAGGCACTGGCTCCCTGTCTCCGCCAGGAGCTGTAGCTTAGGGATCAAGTATTGTACCTTTTGGTTACCTTTACAAAACTGTGCTGTGCTGATACTGTACTCTTCTTTATGGGTTTTTTCCCTCTGTCCCCATCCTGCGCTGGGCCCTCTCTGTGCTATTGTTCATGGATTCTTGCTTTCTTTTCCAAAGGATGTTCTAAGTTCTTTTCTCTCCCTCTTCTTGAGGCAGCGTGGTTCCTCTTTTTCGCCTTCCTCCATGGTATCCTTTATTCTTGGATTTCATTCCTGGCCATACTCTCTCCTTCATGTATCCCGCTCCCCCACCACACTTCACTGGGTAGGGTATGGTGCAACTTCCACAATTGTCTTCCGCTAGGTTTATAACTTGCTTGGTGCCCTTTAGTCCCTTGTCTTCCTCGTCATAGTGATGGTCTGGGCAGGATTCTAGGGTTTATTCCCTAGTTGTTGTGCCTATTTGGTCATTATTACTGGCCATTATTCCTGTTGGATTTCTCCACCTCACTTTGCCCTTCTGCCTCCGGGATGGTTCTGTGTTTTTTTTCTTAGTGTTAGTGTTATTGACACCTTGCCTGTTCCCTATCTTTTTCGTTGGCATGGACAGTGGTTGTCTTTCAATTTTTTTTTTCCATCCTTCAGGACCTGTTAACAGACCCTCTCTCTTTTTGAACTTTTGTTCCTTCACCGGTCTCAGATGCCATACCTTCCTCCCTCCATATTCCTTGCGGGGTGCCATAAATTGGTGTCTTTGTAATTTGAAGGAGCTCTAGCTTAGTGGCTAAGTCTACTGTTTTAGTGTAGCAGGCTATCCCTCTCCAGGGGTTCCCATCTCACCAGCACTCTCACATTTTAGTAGGCTCCTTCAGCTGTACTCTGTTCTTCCTACTGCACAGTTCTTTGCCTTGCTTATTCTGTCTCCGGTTTCCCTCTCAACTAGTTTTCTAGCCTCCATTTTTGCTCTGAGTTCATACTGGACATATGCTCCTTTTACCTTGTTGTTCCGGTTCGCCTTCAGTGCTGTCTCCTTACCCTGCCTGGTGTATGCCTATACACTTTGCACTTACGTAAGACCTTCCTGGTCTTTCCCAATTTTTTGTCCCTTTTGGGCCTGATGCTGTTTCTTTGCTCTGTCTGAGCCTACCATTCGGTCTTCATTTGCTTTTAGGTCTTGAGTACTTTCTCCTTCTGCGTGGAAGATTGTTGTATGTCACGGTTAATATTACACACAAAAGAGAGTTCCAGGAGCGTATTACCCCCATACAGTCTTCTTGACATAAGAATCAATACCACAAAAATGTATGGGGGATATTCGGAACAGGAAATGTTAGCCTGTTCCACTGGTTGGTAGTTCACCAACATATAGTGGTCTACTCCTTGAGATGCAATATGGTAGTGGTCCCCGGGTGTTCAATGAAAAGTTGGGGAATTCCCCTTACGGAGTAGGTGGTCTCACACACATTATTATGTCATGCTTCATCATATGTCCACCGATCCCTACCCACGTAGGATGATACCACCTGGGCGGACTCAACCTTGAAGTTAAAAGAACTCTGAGGGAGTGCTGAGTCTAATCTTTCTGGATAGAGTAGGGATCCAGTTGAAAGGGAATATAAACTAAAATTTACTTCACAAATCACCTGTCTAGTCTAAACCTTTAATTATGGTGTTTGTAAGATTAAGATCTAATTGAGACAATCTTGAATATAATGAGTCAAGGTGTCAACAGATCTTAAGTAGCCAACATGTTTCTGCCCTCATCTATTGCCAAACTGGTGTGGAGCATTTATCAGGGCCTAGGATCCCTTTTATATATGGGGGTGGCGGCTAAGCTAAAGAGTGAGCACATATGTTAGCATGCACACTGGGCCTACCTTATGGAAACAGTTAGGAAGGCCCTAGAAGGAAAGGCAATTTTTCTCAGGTCTGAGGGGAGAGGGGGGAGAGAGTTGCCCCTTGTAGTCACACTTACTCCAAAGGAAGCATCTTGCGGAGTCATCGAAGGGTACCCCTGTCCCAGCCGCTTGCTCAATTCTTGCTTGATTCATCACACACTCTTCCATCAACAGCTTTCTCTCCCTTTTAGTGTACCTCTACTCATCACGCACTCTTCCCTCAACATCCAGACCAGCAATTCTCCTGCCTGGCATTTTTCCTTTTTTTCTCTACTACTGGAGGTTTGGAATCCCCATTGTTAATGGTATGTGTTCTTACGTTTCTGTTGTAGACACAAAGCAATCTTGAACTGAGCCATATGAAAAGATTGTAAACCCAGATTATTCTGGATTGGTAAAATATTTCATATGGATAATGCCCTTTGGTGAGCTCTATATGCCCCTGTAGACTGATTTATGTTCAAACTCTCATTTGTAGGTGTTTACCTGACATCTTTGGTCCTGATGAAGACCCAGGCAAATTTATAATATTTGGGGTTGAAACGTCAACCTTTCCTAGGTCAAGAAAACCCAGATTATAACACATTGGACACTGAAAACATTTGATCATTCTTTTGATTTTTTCCATGGAGTTCTGTATTTGGGCTTGACCGATTTACTTATGCCAGCTATCTATGTGTGTTGTTCTTCATGCTTGTTTGTCATGGCACGTTGTCTTTTCGCTATTCACTACGTCATCACTTGGAGCACTTAATTATTTTTTTATTTTGGCTGATTAGTCTGTGTATATTCTCCAATTTGGAGTGTTTGATTTTTTGGTATAGGCAGACAAGCACCCACCTTCGAGTGCGGGCCGCTTAGGTATTCTATTCAAAAGGTGAGAATCCACAGGCAGAAGTATCCATCAGAAGAACAAGTTACTTACCTTTGGTAAGGCTTTTTCTGATTAATACAGCATATACCTGTGCATTCCTCACTGACCCAGGTGCCTCCCCGTTGCTTGTCTGCATATTCTAAAAAGACATCTTTTTGATATTATTTATAAGTATTTCTTATTTTATATAAGTGTGTATACATGTATCTGGATTGCAACATGTTGTTACACTTGTGATGTTGGTTTTACCCGTTCTCCTCGAAGGCATGGAAAAAGTGGGTGGAAACTGAAGTCAATACACCATGGGGACTTCTTATGGCTCCAACGATGTCACACGGAGTTGTATGCAGAGCTGTGCTATTGTGACATTCTTGTTGACGTGGAATGCTGGCGTATTGGGGGATAGTCAAAGGGTGAGGAATCCGAAGATGAGGAATGCGCCGGTAGCTACTGTATCCAGAAGAAATAGCGTAACTGAAGGTAATTAACTTGTTCTTTAAGTTGTTAGGTCCAACACTGTGATACAAGGGTCCATTCGAAACTGCAACAAGGTTCCAAGAAGTACAGACAATTGAAACCCTTCAGGCTGAAAGTTACACAAATGAATCCTAAATAAAAAGGAGCTGGGTGAGGAGAAGTGATAGTACCAAGCTAGGGAGCTAATCTCTAAACCTTATAAAGAGAGGAAGCACCAGTGCAGTTTCAGAAAAAAATCATATTTGAGAGACCATTTTTCTAGACTTTAGAACTGGCAGAGACTTGGGCCCAAAGTCACGACTATAAGCTGACCTATGGTTAAACATAATATAATTGCATGTAAGAATCTGTGGTGTGTCAAGAGCTAGATCTGGCTATGCTGCATAGAATGCACTAAAGGGTTTGCAAATCTTGTTGCCTGGGGTTATTATGTTCTTAGTGGTCTCCACAGCTTCTTTCTCAAACTGTGCCTTATATATAATGAATGGAGGCCAGAATTAGCAGATACCCCTTAATGATTTCTCACCAGGTAATGAATTTAATTACTTTTATGATAAATAAATATATTTACAAATTGAAATAGTGTTCTTTTTATTTAAAATGTACAAAGATCACTAGAAGAACAAAGCGCTGCTACTTATACCCTGGATGCAGACGCCTTAAAAGCGACGCTACCAACATGATATGTGATTCCATGCAGTGAAAGTCGCCGCCAGGCAGGGCATCGCTCACGAAGCCTGGCTTCACTTGTGAGCAGACGTGTGGCCATTAAAAATGGATAGGGTAATCAGAGCCACATTGGTCGACAGCGAGAGACATTCCCATTAATGTTTCATGAGGCAGTATCAAAAGTGGCAGAATGGATTGCAGTGGATTAAAGTGCCATAAAACCAAGTGCAGAGACAGACGCTGAGCGCTGTGCCTTAATGTTCTCTGGCATGGAATCTGCTGCAGAATCTCGATGTGTTGGGATGTCCTTGGTACTGAGGAAGGAGAGGTAGTCCGATTTATCAGCTCAATAAGGCCCAATTGGCTGACTGTTGCCAGCCTTCTTGTGTCCTACCCGTAAAAAAATACCCATCGTGGGCTCAGTTCATTCTGTGCAGCTGGCGGGAAAGGTTTGCCAACTCCGCCATTTGGAGTCCACTCAAACAGAAGACTACTTCAAGGTTCCTTTCTGCAAAGCTTTCTTCTTTTTGTTATGTAATATTAAAAACTGTTTTTCATTTGTATTTTTTTTATATACCATATGGTGGGGCTGATTACCTTCTAGTGACCCAATATACAACTTTTTAGTGTTATAATAGCCCATTTGTATATTATTTTCAAAGTCTAGTTGAAGTGTTGTGAAGCCTCTCCAGCAGAGATGCTGTACATAGGGTGACAAGAAGTATATGTGGTAGACTGGTACAGAAGTCCAGTTGATGGCATTAGTGGGATAGAGCCCAGGAGAGAACAGTCCAGTACAGCAATAATTACACAAACTATCAGGTGTGAGTTCAGGAGGCAGCTCTAGAAACGATCCCTAGGCTGTCTTGCACTTAGGCTTGATGTGCTCTAGTTTCACAGCAGCCTTATGAGACCGGTCAGGTGCCTTAACGTGCCTTCATTTTAATATGGGTTCTAGGTCTGTCTTGAAGGCGTTATGGGAGCTGTCCATTATCTTGTCATGGTAATCATTTTCCACTAGGATGAGGCTGAAATGAGCCTTGGCATGAGCAGAAGGCTTGTTGTGGGTAGGGACACTGAGCAGAGAGGTAAGTGAAGGATGTAGGTGGCTATGCAACGGGAAAAGGACATGGGTTGACTTGATTCATAGGTTGGAAAAATATATATGCACTTTTCTTTGACGATGGCCAGCTAGCCTGGTCTTGGCAGGAGTGGGAGGTTAAATATGGTTTGAATGGTTAAGTTGAGCCAATGGAATGAGTAACAAAGCTGGAAACATGGAAAAGTGTAACTTGTGGGAGACCAGGGTATTGAACAGGATCCTAGCAGGGTGGACTTCAGAAATCCTCCTAGTGCAGACAGGGAACTAATTCATAGTTTTTAAAGTTTTTAAGGTCACAGAGAAACAAAGCCCAGTGCAAGAGCAAACCACTTATTACATTTACCACTGCTTCCTCATATGGTATAAGGGCAGGTGCAGGGTCCCAATACAAGGTGTAATTGTGGCAGCAGGAGCTGAAATTTATGGTCCCTCTAGTAATCGGAAGAAGTAGGCACTCCAATCATACCTTTATAAAACCCTCCTTTTTAAATCCTCCTCTTTCTTTGTATGATTACTCCTACGACTGGAAAGGCGGGTTTTGTCCTACCCTGTCAGCTCTTTTCTCTAGATAACATTGTGGCTCTCCCCACGTGCAGTAGAGGTTACAGAGACTCTGCCTCCCAGCCCTTACCAATGAAACATGGGGTTAAACACATTCAGATTAAGGCCCTCATTATGACCTCAGCGGTCTTCACTAAAGACCGCTGAGGTCCCGCCGGACCGAAGACGACCACTGTTGGCGGTCTTTCGTCTACCATATTAATTCTGGTGGCGACCCTCCGCCTTTTTCTGGTCGGAGATCCGCCAACAGCTATACTGGCGGTCGGCGGTGCAGTGGAGGTTACTCTTCCGTCACCGCCACGTCGTCAGAACACTGCCCACTGAATTATGTGTCAGTATTCGGCGTGGCAGTGTTCTGGTGGCGGGGTGCTGTCGGCGGAGCAGCCCCCATGGAACCCGTTCCCTCCTGGACGACCACGGAGCCAGGTAAGGTGATCGTCCAACAGGGGAGGGGGGTAGGGAGGTGCTGTGTGGTGTGTGCGTGAATGGGGGTGTGAGTGTTTAGAGGGGGTGCGTGTATGTTTGCTGGGGGTGTGATGTGTGTAGTGGGGATGTAACGTGTGTGTATGTGTGCATGTATGTGCGAATGTATGTGTGTGAGTGGGGTGGTGGGAGGTATGTCTGTGCGGGCCGTGGAGGTCGGGGGGGAGGGGGGAGAAGGGGAGGGGAGAGGACCCTACCACCTTTAGGGGGTGGTAGGGGGGTGGTGGGTGTTGGGGGTGGACTTTTGGGAGGGGGAGACCCCTATCAGTGCCAGGGAACGAATTCCCTTTCACTGATAAAGCCTACCCCCAAGGTTTTCTTGGTGGTTAAAAAACCACAAAATCCATGGCAGTATGCAGGGTCATGATCCTGCAGGCGGACTAGTGACGGCCGCCGGGCTGGAGACTGTTGTCTCCAGCCTGGCGGTCATTACCGCTGTGACGGACGGTGTGGTACATTGGCGGTTTGGCATGTGCCAAACCACCAATGTCATATTTTGGTGGTAATTACCGCCAGCCAGTTTGCGGTCCTACCGCTAACATTACACCATCCGCCAGGGTTGTATAAGGGCCTAAATCTCTTGAACAACAGTATTGCACCTTCAAAACGCAAAAAGAATCGTGAGTCCTGGGCTACAGATTCTCTGTGATCTCTGTGGCAGAGAGTGTCATGTTTAGGAGTGGCATACTGTGGAGTTGCATAGAGTGGTTTAAAGTGGGGTGGTATGCAAAGGAGTTGACTGGTGTAGAGTGCCTTGGTGTAGAGTGTCGCAGAATATTGTGGTGTAGAGTAAAGTGGCATTGAATGAAGTGGCATAGAATTCAGCGGCGTACAATGTAGTTTCATAGAATGCAGAGGCATAGATTGGAGTGGTGCACCATAGAGTGTAGGGGTGCAGAGTGGCATAGAGTGGAGCGGCGTAGAGTGGCATTCGATAGAGTGGCAGAGTGTGCAGTAGTGTAGAATGGTGTAGTGCAGTAGCATAGAGTGCAGCATAGACTTAAGTGTCATAGAATGCAGTGGTGTAGAGTGGTGCAGAGCAGAATAGCATAGAGTGGTGCAGAGTATAGTGCTGTAGAGTGCAGTGGCGTAGAGTGAAGTGATGCAGAGTAAAGTGGCATAGAGTGCAGTAGTGCAGAGTGTATTGGCATAGAATACAGTAGTACAGAGTAGAGTGGTGTACAGTACAGTGGAGGAGAGTGCAATGTTGCAGAGTAGAGTGTCAGTGGAGTAGAGTGGCATAGAGAGCTGAGGCATAGAGTACAGTGGTGCAAAGTAGAGTGAAGTGGTGTATAGTGCAGTTGTTTAGAGTGCATTGAAGTAGAGTACAGTGGTTTAGAGTGCAGAGGTGTGAAGTAGATTGTTTCAGAATAGAATGCAGTGGCATAGATTTGAGAGGTGAAAGGTAGAGTGCTGTGGCACAACATGCAGTGGTGCAGAGTGCAGTGGCATAAAGTAGATTGTTTCACAGTAGAGTGAAGTGGAATAGACTGGAGAGGTGAGGGTAGAGAGGAGTTGCGTAGAGTGGCATAGAGTGTGATGGCATACAGTAAAGTGGTGTAGAGTGCCGTGGCATAGAGTACAGTAGTGCAGAGTAGATGAGAGTGACGTGCTGTGTATTAATGTAGATTGCAGGGGCATAGAGTTGAGTGTTACAGAGTAAAGTGCACTAGCACAAAGTGTATTGGCATAGAGTGCAGTGCCATAGAGTGCAGTGCTGCAGAGTGGCGTAGAGTGGAGTTGTGTGGAGTAGCTAGGTGTTGCCTAGACTGGTATAGCGTGCAGAGCGCAGTGGTGTAGAGAGGCGTAAAGTGCATTGGCATAGAGTAGAGTGCTACAGAGTAGAAAGGAGTAGTGTGAAGTAGCATAGAGTGCAGAGGCATTGAGTGGAGTGGAGAAGAGTGCAGTATCCCACAGTGCAGTGTCATGGAGTGGTGTAAAGTGGGGTGGTGCAGAGTAGGGTGCAGTGGTGTGGAGTGGTACAGAGTAGAGTGGAGTATGCATGGTGTGGTAGCAACATGTTTTTGATTGAAATGACCACTACATTTGCACAGACCTACCGTTTTTCAAATAGAACTATACAGTGCACAGACAATGATGTGTGGAAATTGCAGCACCAAATGTAATGTTTTGTTTTAATCATATAAAGGTATTTGTTTGCAGCACAGTTCAGAATTAACAAAAATGTGCTTCATTTGTATTCCTAATTCTGATATATTCTGAAATCCCTTCACAGTTTAGCTAAATGTTTTCGTGATAGAAAAAAAAAACTCTTTCCTACCCCCAGCATCCAGCAAGATTACCACATAAATCCTCTCACTTTGAAGTCAGAGAAAGAAAAGTAAACACTAAGTTCCCACAGAAGACAGAGCCTGACATTTGACCTTGTTTTTTGTATGCACAGCAAATGTGATGAGATAAGACCAAGATTTACAGGACTGTTTGCAGCAAGGGAGCACTCAGAAAGATACTGTAAATACGTTTTGGGCAAGGGATGGGATGAAGTCAAGCTGAATAGCCTAAAACAAATAAAGCCAGCAATTCGAAAACAGTGAAAAAGCCAATAGCAAGCAATTGTGGAATACATTCCCAAGGAAGCTCTATGAATGTTCTTAAAGTGAGAGCCGTGGGATACTTTCTGGGGAGAGTCCAGCATTTTAGTCTAGTCAGTATCCTGCAGAGGTTTGGCCACATCAGTCACCCAGATAGTATAATGTGAAGACCGGGAGTGGTCTCCATGTTGCAAGAAAGGTCTGTACACCCATCTTATATGTTTGCCGCCAGTCCCTATGGTGTAGAGCATCTGGCACACCTCATATAGGGTTAGTGCTAGGTGGCAGAAATGAAATAGGGCATTTAATGATTTAAAGTAAGGAATTGACTGGTGTGGTTATAAGTAAGGGGTTAACTGGGATGAAGATGGTAGTCTGCCACAAGGGTTTGGAAATGTAATAGCTCACCGTCCAGAAACAAATCCCCCAATTTTAAGACACCTAAAGCATTCCACTGATGGAGTTTTTCTGAGCACAGCCATCCTGTGCGGGTGGGAAGGCCTAGCAAAGGTAATGCAGGAGCACAAGGTTTCTTCGTGTCAGTGAGTTTACAGGTTCTAGCAATGCAAGAGAAAGCTGTGCATGATAACCCTGGATGGTGTTCTGTACAATGGTCAGTAGGAAACAATGAGCAGTGCAGTAAGCCCTCCTTAAAAGTCTTTACAGATAAACCCCATCTCCTGCAGGGGGGTGGACAGACAGCCAGCGAGCCGCCCATTGGACCAGTGCAGCTAAATAATAGCGTTTTAAGTCCAGAAGGCCTAATCCACCCACAGTCACAGGTAGCTTTAGAGTGGAAAGAACTACCAGACAGCGCCCCAGCAACCAAATCAGATGTGTGGCATGTCTGAAGAAGGAATGAAGGACGAGCAGCGGAATGTTTGCAAAATAATAATATAATCGGGTAGCACACCATCTTCACTAATGTCACACCATCTTCACTAGTGCCACGTGGCCCACTACAGAAAGCAGAAGAGAAGACCAAAAAGCAAACTGGGCTCGGAGGGACCTTGACGCTTTGCCGAGATTTCCATCCTACTGATCAGTGGGGAAATGGTATATGTTAATCACTAGATATCGAAAGGTAATTAGTTCCCAATACAATCTGAGGTCTAATTGTATATAAAGGGGAAAACAGTACCATAAGTTAAAGAAACAAGAATTACATTTTAAAATCTTTCTCATGTTCTTACATTTTGTCTGTGCAATTTACATCTAAATATTTTGAAGATTCTATCTGTACTTGACACTTAGGGATAACCCAGATCACTGGTTTGGCTTTTGCCCAGTTGCAAAACCATTTTAAGACATGGGCAGAGTGGGCAATTGCCTTGCACAACCTTGTAAGGGGTCTGACCCCTGCTAACCCTTCACAAGCATGAACAGCGGACAATTGCACCAGAAGAGTTTGCCATGGTGGGTTGGTGCTGCTTGTTCAACTTCTTGACAGTGGCTCTTCTGTTTTTCTCCTCTCTGCAAAGACAACTCCCCATGTACGCAATACCTTCTGATAGTCTTGGTGAACCCATCTTGTCTGATTTTAGGAATTGTCTTACCTTGTTCTTCTGTTTCTTATTTATCCAGTTCTTAGCAACAACCCTTTGAATCAGTTGCTGTGGATCTTCAATTTGATCTCAATTTCATCCTCCTCTTTTATGATCTTTGATTGGTAGTCCAGACTTCCAGTTGTGAAATAAATGTAGAGTCCCGGACGAACACTCTACTGCTGTGCGACTACAGACAAGTAGTGGGTACCACACATCCTGACATTAGGTGTGAGACTGTCGCCCACACCATCTGCTCTGTCTCATTATTATTTTTTAGGTTGAAAGTCCATTGGAGGTTGAGGTAAGCCAGATGTCCCAAACTGTTGCCACGGATTTTGAAATGTTTCAGAAACATAATCAATATGTTACTGTTGCTTTCTCTCCAAGAAAGATTGGATAGATTTGGGTAGGGGTTGATGGCCTTGATACAGTGCTGAAGCGCATTAATTTACTACTGAACAAGGACATAATGTGACACCTGAATGTAGCACACCAGGAAGTAATCACAAAAAGACCACAGTGAATAAATAGTGCTATCTTAATAAAGAGTAAATAAATAAATGCACTGGTAACGTAATGAGGCATGGCCTCTCTTGGGTGTGTCTCTAAAACTGACGTTTGTTCTTGAATTTTTGTCCTGAATTTTGACCCTTTGTCCTGAATTATTTTTTTACAGTCCTGTCTAGAATTTGCCTGGATGCCAGGTGGTCTCCCTAAAGGAACTATTTGATGTCAGCATTTAAAAAGCTAAAGACAGGGCAGACAGAAAGAAGGTTCTGCTGCCCTTTGTCTGGTTATTGTGGAGGGAATGAAAATGCATCTCACAGGGTGACCCGAAGGTGAACTCTACAACTGTCTCTGGGGTTTCGCATGTCATTATTGTGCGCACTTAGAAATTGTTTTAATGTTTAATTTTCTTACATCTGTAGGCTATCCTGTCTTTAGACGTGAAGTACGATGGATCTGTCGCGGTTTTCGCAGTAACGGTGAGGTAGGATGTCTTAAGGATCTCATTTTATCTAGAATATGTCTCGACTTCAATGTTTCAATTTACTTTTTCAAGGTTATTCAAAAACGCTAAAGTTGTGGAAAGCAGAGCTAGTTGTGGCCACACAGCAGCTCCTAAGCCTGCAGTTTTACTACAGAAAAGGTTTGACGTGTAGTTTTGTGTCTTAATGTAGTAGAAACAGACCTGGTAAAATGTAATTACCAGGAGCAGCTTGCAAGCAGAAGGGGTGTGGTGGTGTGCGGGGGGATTACAATTAAAATAAAACTAATTTTAAAAAACACTTACCTGAACACCGCATGCCGCTCCCCTCCTCCATCTCCTCGCTGCAGGCACAGGCTCCCAGCCTGCCCTGCGGCAAGTCCTGATGCTGCTCAAAGCATCGTCAGGATTGGCTGGGAGCACCCAGCCAGGGTGCTCCCTGGCAGACTGGGAGCCTGTGTAGTCTCTCTCCATCCCGGCAACTGTGATAGAGAAAGTCTACTGCGCATGTTTGTTTGGCCAACCCGAGTCGGCCGGCCAAACACATGTGCTCTGAGGGAGAGTGCTGACCACTCCCCCGCACTGCTCGTCACCCCCGTGGCCCTGCTCTTTTACCAAACAACAATAATAAAGTTGTTTGTTAAAAGGTTTTCAGCTGCCGCTGCTGGCAGGGGGCAATGCTCCTCCGCCCTAAAGAAGGACCCGCCCCTGATAATTAGATCAGTTTTACATTTCCCTCTGCCAAATGGTAGAAATGGCTTTACTTGTCAGTGCATTGCTATTTTTACACACTTAATGACGTTCCACAGCACATGGCGAGTGCCCTCCATCCGCACCCCAATTGTTCCTGCAAACTTTCACTGTGGGTACTCTTTATTTAGGCTACTAGTCATCCAAAAGACAGAGGACTTAAAATAACCCAGAGCCAGTGCCAGACCATGCTGAGAAGTGCTGCTGAAAGAGGATGTATTAAAAACTGTTCACCTACTGTGCTGGTCTCTTTCAAGCTTTACCTCCAGAGCCTTTTGCGGAGAGATATGTTTGCTCTGTTTCCTTCATGGGTCCCCGGATGTTGCTTTCTACTCTCTTTGTTTCCCTGGCTCTGGGATTCTCTCAAACCCACACACCCATGCCAGCGTACTCCATCTTCTGTTTCCACAATCTCCAATGACTTCCTTTAGAACCTCTGACCCCATCTCACTCCCCCTTCGTCAACTTACTTTCTATACTCCACCCACCTCCTTTCTCTTGCCCTCCTCCCTCTCGTCTACATTCACTTCCTCCAACCCCCCCCTACTCAGTGGCAGCTTGTGATTTTTCCAAGTGGTGGGGCGTAAAAGTTGGGTCGGGGATTGACTTAGTGAGCTAGGGTAGCGAGCAAGTCTGGCGATGGGCATTAGTGGTATTTGGGAATAGGAGAGCAGGGGTTCTCCTTCACAAAACGTTTTTAAAAAACAGAAAGAAATGGTGCACTTAAAAGATTGTTTAAGAATTTGGTGAAAAAACAATAAGGTTTATAAAGAAAATCTGAAGGTGTCAATCTAAAATATGAAAAAGTAGAAAGAGTGCCAAATTACCATAATAGCATTAAATATTGTCTACAGCTATTGTAGTGTGCAAAGAGCACAGAGCCACAAGTAAGGTTGGTCTCTGCTGAGGTGCAGTGATGTTGCAGAGCTGGGTGGATGCACAATAGTCTAGACGCACGTGCACTCATGGATGCAGTGGTACCTACCAGCAACTCTCAGCCCAGCTCCTGCTGCCACACAGCTCTATTTAAGGAGGACGCCGAGGAGGTCAAATACAGAGGAC
This sequence comes from Pleurodeles waltl, assembly GCF_031143425.1. Classification (NCBI taxonomy): domain Eukaryota; kingdom Metazoa; phylum Chordata; class Amphibia; order Caudata; family Salamandridae; genus Pleurodeles; species Pleurodeles waltl. The sequence continues at coordinate 747,661,081 of NC_090445.1, read as the reverse complement.
CGGTTTTGGTTCTTTGACTCTAATCGTGTTTCTGTATTTGGGAACGATTGCGGTTGCGGCTAATGATGCAGAGACATATATTTCATTGTGATGGATTTACTGGTTCCAAAATAAAAATACGAATTTAAGCTATTTCAATTGTCTTTGTTTTGGGGCCTGTTTTTTTCAGCGATAACCATGCACCTCCCACACAAAAATAAGCACAAAACGGCCATAAGTAACAAAACCAAAGTGTCTCCCGGGGCTATACCAGATGCCAGTATCATTAAACCCAATTGTCGCGCCGCACAGCGCGTTCTCAGGACGCGGCGCGCCCCGAGCCTTCTCTGCACAGCGCGAGGCCCCAGATTTTACTTGGGGCCTCGCTCTGCCTTCTGTTGCTTCCCCGTTTTCCCCTGACCCCTCCTTACCTGTTTCTTTTACTTCTTTTCCTTCTTCTTTTTCCTCTATATTTTCTGGGGGCATTTTCTGTCCTTTCTTTATGTCTTTCCCCCTTCCCAGGTTTCCTCATTCTTCCCAGAATTCATTGTTCCCTATTTTCTATGGTTTCTGTTCTATTCTATTCTATGTACTTCTTCCCTATCTAAGATGGTGTCTTTTTACTTCCTGTTGGTCACTTCCTGTTTCTTGGTATATAAGGGCTCTGTTTTCTCCCTTTCCTTGCGCTGCAACACTATCTGCTCTGATTGTGTCTTCGCTCCTGATTCTTGGCCTTTGGTTCTGAATCTTTTCCATTTTTGCATTTACCTGCATTTTTGTTTCTTTTGATTCCTGGTTTTTTTCTTGTTTCAGGAATCCACTGTTTGGAGGTTTTTTCCCCTTGTTGGGGTTTTTTCCCTCTGGCACTATTTCTAAAGGGCACGGTCTGTTCTTGGCAGTTCCATCGCCGACAGCACCGTGGCTACTAGAAAGAGTCGCCCCTTTCTGGGCCAAAGCCGAACCTTCAAGACCCACGCCACTAGATCTGCGGTTTCCTGGCGCAAGCAGCACGTAAGTCGTGACAGATTGCAGCGCCTAACCATTCCGACATCTTCGGACACTATGGAAGATACAGTGGCGGCGGCTGCAGATCCTGATCCATCTCTTTTGACTACCATTCAACAACAAGCTCAGGAATTGCAACAATTGCGCAATGAGAATGCGGTGTTACGACAGGCTCTGGCCCTCCGCAGTGGCGATGTTCCGACTATCTCCGCCTCTACTCCTCGCTTCTCTGGTGAACCAACTAAACTACGTGAATTCCTGGATGCACTAACGGTGTACTTCGCCTTCAGACCTACCCAATTTTCTCATGACAGAACAAAGGTGGGATATCTTATTAGTGCATTATCCGGTCCTGCCTTGGCCTGGGCAATCCCGATGGTGTTGTCCAATGATCCGGTATTGTCGGACTATTCTGCTTTCGTGACCCGCTTCAAACAGATGTTTAATCGTCCAGGATTGGAAGCCTCGGCAGAAGAAGCATTATGTGATATCCAGCAGGGTTCCCAAGATGTCCTTCAATATATTACACGTTTCCGTCAGTTAGCGGCAGAGACCACTTGGGTGGAGCGTACCCTGGTAACTCTGTTCCGCAGAGGACTTAAGGAAGAAATAAAGGATGAATTAGTACATTCCACTAGAGTTGAAGATCTTCGTGGCTTGATGGATCAAGCACTTTCCATCGAGTATCGTCTTCAAGAACGACGAATGGAGAAGTGAAGGAGTAGAGGATCCTCTCAGCCAAACTCTTCACGGATGTATCTACCTCGTCCTGAGGAATCTCGTCCCCCTGCTAGAGACACAGAAGGGGAACCCATGCAAGTGGATACTACTCGAGGGCCGCTCTCCGCTAGTGAGAAGGAAGACAGACGGAAGAAAGGATTATGCCTATACTGTGGTTCTGCTGGTCACATGCTTCGTACCTGTCCTGTACGTCCACCTAAAACCTCGGGAAACGCCACTTCCCGTCCTCTGTAAGAAGGGAGGGGACGGGATCATCGGCTATACCTTCTATCAGTTCATTTAATGACAATACTACATACTTGTTCGTGTTACCTGTCATATTACAACTACCTGATGGCCGCCAAGAAAGAACAATGGCATTGTTGGATTGTGGTGCTAGTGGTATATACATGGACAAGACTTGGGCCACTAAGCAACAGATTCCTACACAACCCAAAGACATTCCTGAACAAGTGCACACAGTGGATGGATCCTTGATATCCTCAGGTCCAGTCGATACTACGACCCTGATGTTGAATTTACAGTTTGGTAATCATCAAGAGCACATCACCTTTGATCTCATTTCGTCTCCCAACCATACCATTATTCTCGGAATTCCATGGTTTACAAGACATAATCCATATGTGAACTGGGTAACCCGGACAATTTCATTATCCTCACAGTTTTGTCAAGAAAACTGCTTTGCTTCCGATAAATATTGGTCACCAAACAGATTAACACCTATTAAGAGTACTACGGAGTATTCCATCAATACTGTCCAAGGAGTCCCTGAACATTATTTAGAGTTCCAAGACGTGTTTTTAAAACCATCCAGACCTGTATTACCTCCACATCGAGAGTACGATTGTGCTATTCCTTTGGAACCTGGAACAGTCGTTCCCTTTGGGAGGATGTATTCTCTCACGGAACCTGAAAAGGAAGTTCTTAAGGAGTATCTGGAGGAAAACGTACAGAGTGGACTCATTGTTCCATCGTCTTCTCCGGCAGGGGCTCCTCTCTTTTTTGTACCTAAGAAGACCAAAGACCTTCGTCCTTGCCTAGATTTTCGAGGCCTAAACAAAATAACTATCAAGGATCGTTATCCTTTGCCCCTCATCAAGGATATTTTAGAGGCAGTCAGAGGGGCTCAACGTTTTACCAAGTTGGATCTTCGGGGAGCTTACCACCTTTTACGTATAAAAGAAGGAGATGAGTAGAAAACAGCATTCAGGACACCGTTTGGTCATTTTGAGTATAGAGTCATGCCTTTTGGTCTTACGAACGCCCCTGCAATATTTCAAAGATTTATGGACTCAATATTTTCCGATCTCTTGAACCAGACAGTCGTAATTTACTTAGACGACATCCTTATTTTTTCCAGACATCCCGCACTCCATTCTTCTCATGTGAAACAAGTCCTTCAAAGACTCCGAGCACATCAACTATCCTGTAAACCCGAGAAATGTGAGTTCGATAAGACGGAAGTCAAATATCTGGGTTATCATTTAAGTCCCACCGGCATAGCTATGGACCAAGAAAAGGTACAAGCAATTCTCGATTGGCCTTCTCCCTCGTCCATTAAAGAAACACAATGTTTCCTAGGATTAGCAAACTTTTACCGGCAGTTCATTCAAGACTTTGCTAAACAGACCAGCCATATAACCCATACTCTAAAGAAGGAAAATCTTAAACAGGGGTTTGTCTGGACTAAGGCGGCTGAAACAGCTTTTCAAGATTTAAAAAAGGCATTCACTCAAGCTCCCATCTTAAGACACCCAGATACCAATAAACAGTTTATTGTAGTTACTGATGCTTCCGAAAGAGCTATTGGAGCTGTCTTACTTCAACTTCAAGAGGATGATGGTCTTGAACATCCTGTTTTCTATCTGTCCCATATTCTCTCTTCAGCAGAACAACATTACTCAGTGCTAGAAAGAGAGTTGCTAGCTCTGAAAACAGCCTGCATCGAATGGAGACAGTTTCTGATGGGTTCCAAGGAGCCATTCGAGGTGCGAACAGATCATCGTAATCTGCAATGTCTCCGTAATTTTGTATGCCAAAATAGTCGCCAGGCCCGTTGGGCCTTTTTGTTCAGCCAGTATGACTTTTACATCACCTATATACCTGGATCTCAAAACATTCTGGCTGATGCTCTGTCTCGCCGTTATCCAGATTGTACTCCTTCCCAGTCTCAATTTCTACTGGAGCCTAGTAAAATCATTGGAGTTGCTCAATCTTTTCTGAAGGAGGTACAACTGGAGTACTCCAGCCTGTCTAATAGCGAAATAGAGAAATTACGAACCTTTTTATGCAAGAAGGAAGGATACTATTATCATCAAAATCTGTTATTCCTCCCTACTAACAGAGTTCGAGACAAGGCATTACAGATGTGCCATGATTCACCGATTGCTGGTCATAGAGGTATTAAGGCCACACAAGAACTTCTTTCTCGATCTTTCTGGTGGCCTACCTGGAAATCAGATGTCGAAAGATACGTTCAGGCTTGCCCTGTATGTGCTCAAGTCAAGATTCCCCATAGCAGACCTGCAGGATTACTACAGCCTTTGCCAGTTCCACCAACTCCATGGCATACTATTTCCACTGATTTCATGTGTTCACTTCCATCATCAGCTGGAAACCAGGTTATCATGGTCACTGTTGATTCTTTCACTAAGATGGCTCACTTCACTGCCCTAAAGAAGTTACCTACATCCCAAGAATTGAGCCAGATATTTATTGACCATATTTTCCGTCTCCATGGACTTCCACATACCATTGTGTCTGACAGGGGGACCTCAGTATATTTCTCGGTTTTGGAAATATTTTTGCAAGACACTGAATATCAATATAGCTCTGTCATCCGGTTTCCATCCTCAGACCAATGGACAGACCGAACGATTGAACCAAGGATTAGAACAATACCTTCGCTGTTTTTGTAATTCCACCCAAAGCAACTGGAACACATATCTTCCTATTGCTGAATATTCCTACAACAATACTGTCCATAGTGCCTCCAAGGTCACTCCTTTTTTCTGTTCCTATGGCTATCATCCTACCTCTTTTCCTACTTCTCCTCAAACTACCTCTACTCTGCCTGCAATTACATCTTTTTCCAAACGTCTCCTGCAAACCCATAAACTAATTAGATCTAATTTATTGAACACCAAGAGATATATGAAGAAGATCCCTGATAAGAAACGTGGACCCACTCCAGATTATCACCCTCATGATAGAGTCTGGCTTTCTTCTAAATTCTTGCCCTCTCGCCTTTCTCTCAATAAGTTCACGCCTCGCTATTATGGACCTTTTCGTATTCTTCAGTTGATCAATCCTGTCACTGTTCGTCTTCGCTTGCCTCATACTTGGAAAATTCATCCGGTCTTTCATGTATCCCAGCTCAAACCTTATGTCCCTGATCCTTTCTCTCGTCAGTTTCCTTGTCCTCCTCCTGTGTTGGTGAATGATGTCCCTGAATATGAGGTTCAGGAGATTTGTGACTCTCGCCTTTTTCACCGACGTCTTCAGTATTTGATTCACTGGAAGGGTTATCCTCTTAGTGAATGCTCATGGGAAGATGCATCTTCTGTCCACGCCCCTCTATTGATTTCTCGTTTTCATTGTTTGTTTCCCTTCAAACCTGGACCTTCGGGGGGGGACCTACTGTCGCGCCGCACAGCGCGTTCTCAGGACGCGGCGCGCCCCGAGCCTTCTCTGCACAGCGCGAGGCCCCAGATTTTACTTGGGGCCTCACTCTGCCTTCTGTTGCTTCCCCGTTTTCCCCTGACCCCTCCTTACCTGTTTCTTTTTCTTCTTTTCCTTCTTCTTTTTCCTCTATATTTTCTGGGGCATTTTCTGTCCTTTCTTTATGTCTTTCCCCCTTCCCAGGTTTCCTCATTCTTCCCAGAATTCATTGTTCCCTATTTTCTATGGTTTCTGTTCTATTCTATTCTATGTACTTCTTCCCTATCTAAGATGGTGTCTTTTTACTTCCTGTTGGTCACTTCCTGTTTCTTGGTATATAAGGGCTCTGTTTTCTCCCTTTCCTTGCGCTGCAACACTATCTGCTCTGATTGTGTCTTCGCTCCTGATTCTTGGCCTTTGGTTCTGAATCTTTTCCATTTTTGCATTTACCTGCATTTTTGTTTCTTTTGATTCCTGGTTTTGTTCTTGTTTCAGGAATCCACTGTTTGGAGGTTTTTTCCCCTTGTTGGGGTTTTTTCCCTCTGGCACTATTTCTAAAGGGCACGGTCTGTTCTTGGCAGTTCCATCGCCGACAGCACCGTGGCTACTAGAAAGAGTCGCCCCTTTCTGGGCCAAAGCCGAACCTTCAAGACCCACGCCACTAGATCTGCGGTTTCCTGGCGCAAGCAGCACGTAAGTCGTGACACCAATCGCCCTCATTCTATCTACACTTGTGAAGCAGTGGCAGCAAACCAGGATTTAACATCAATTTGTTAAATTTGAGCATCTTGCGAAGGCCTTGCAGCAGCAGTTAATCATGATCCATCACTAGACTCTACACCCTGATCTGATCCTTGTAAAACTGCAGACGTGCTTAAAGGAAACCAAGAGACAGGGAGGCTTGATGCAACCTAATGCCAGGCCACCGCAACATGTTTTCATCAGCACTGACGCATTGCGATTAAAGTAGATCTCACTCTGTCGGGTTTTCACACAGTGACTCGGTGGCCACATTTTACACAGCCTTTTAATTTTCTCTGCAGTACCTGAGATTTATTGTACTTCGACTTTCAGCATAGACATATTGGGGAGAGGATGTGGTCTTAGGGCCGGGGCTGCCGACTTTGGAACCCGATTAAAGTCACGGTGTTGTCTCAACATCTTGTAAGTCTGGGCGAATCACTCAAAAGAGTAACAGTGGCCATTTTCTGGATTTACAACTAAGCGGACATCAGTTTTCGAAGTACATTATATGGCAAAACACTGCAGAATAAATAGGTGCCCTCAGGGTTAAGGTGTGTTTTGTATACCTGTACATCCACGTTGCTTCGTGCTGCTGACTGCTATGTCAAGACCGAGTCTTGTCATCTACGTGGCTTGTGTCCAGTTGACAGGAGACAGGACCGATAGTTTGTTACTGAAAGGGTGCATCCATCTGGTACATTGTGGGATGGGCAGGAAGAGGGAGTGCAGAGTGTACAAAGCCTAAATCATGTTTTTTTTTTAAATGTATTTATAGGAACATGGATTTTGCTGAGTTCCCGACAGTCACAGATGCCACAACAGCACTAAGTCAAAAAGAACAAGCAGGGTCAGGACACAACCACTCAGACCTGTATGCATGCACTCTGTGGGCCTGCTGGAGGACGCGTGACAAAAAGCAACTGCTATCATCCATTCCCATCTTGCACAATGCCATCACTGTTGCTGTGCTCAAGGGGAAACCTTTGCCATTGCGCCACCCTTAATGAAAGATGACAAATCACTGTGTGGCTTTAGAATAGTGTTTGTTCAAGTCTTATATATATCCCATCCTCATTCTGCCTTCACGTGCAGGACCACAGGCCAACCTGACTATAACCAATCCTGACTTTGATCTCATGCTTTTTATACTTAAAGCTGCATAAAAGCAACACAAATATTGGTCGGGCATGTGAGCCCAGGGCTCTAATGGAGACGGGGGCTAAACTGTGCTCTATTCCCTTTGGTTCCTCAACAGAGCATGGGTTTGAGAGGCCCAAAGTGTGCATGTCAGATTACACAGTCTGAAACATGTTCATCTCCACATAAGCACTGGACTGTAGCCGACTGACATTGCCAATCAACAGGGTTGGCTCTGCCTGGCCCCAACACGATTGGCTCTGCCTGGCCCCACCCAGATGAAAAAACACAGCAGCCAGCATGAGCCCAGTCATATGGAGAGTCAGGATTCAGGACTTTTTTCAGTAATACACTTGTGACAGCTTGCAGTGGGAAATGCAATGCCCTAACACCCAAGTGGAGGAGCCGCCCCTGTTCTACCACGCCTTCTCTCTCCACCTTTGTCTCTCCATCTGCCTCCTGTGTACACTTCCATGTACTCTGCCCGCCTCCTCTGTCCCTCTACTTCAGCCGTAGCTCTTCGCCTCACTTCTTTCTTTCCACCTCACGTTTCCGTCTGCTGCACCCTTCTCTCTCCACCTCATGCTGGCCCTCTTTACCCCACATTCGGACTGTTGCATCCAGGGCACAAGTCCTAAGTAAAGTATTGGTGGGGTGACTAATTATCATGTGCAAATCACAAATGACAACTAAATAAGTGACACATGCCCTTATATTTATCCCTACTTAAAAGGTCAAGGACCTCTTATACAAAAGCGACACATTAACATAATCACAAGGAAATATGAAAATAATATTTTTGGGCTTTACTGTTTATAAATCACATGCATTTTTTACCATTTATGAAAGGTGTAACTGAGCTTGGAAATGGCTGAAAGTTACAATATATTTTAAGCAGAAGTGTGGAGCTTTCAAGTTACATTTTTATGGGTGAGCACAAGGTGCTCTGTTCATTCTGTTATTTTTCTTTGGGCTTGAAACCACGCGCATGTCACGTCAGTCACTTACATTGGTTCATGGGCTTGCCTTTTAAAATCCTCTTGCTTTCATTTGTGAAAGGCATGCATAAGTCATGCCTTTTCCGGTGTTTAGCCCACCTACACATCACCGGTAAAGTAGGCTCGATGTTTTCAGCCTGGAGTCCGGACTACTTTATCAGTTTATTTTTTACGTAGCGCGATCGCGCCGCGTTTTATTTTTGCTTTACAACGCTAATAGCTCTAACTGGAACCAATGCGAGACCCGTTCCATCGAAAATGCTTGTTTAAAATGTTTTAAAATGTTTTTAGTGAGTGCATCACATCTCCAGTTTGCTAAACAGTAGAAGAGTTAATAAACAATAGAAGAGTTAATGGTGTCAAATCCGTCATTCATCTGATAAGAGATTAAAAAATAAACCCCTACTGAACCGTTTCCTCAAATAAAGGGGATGCTGCAAGAGAGAGGATGGTTTAAAAACACCCCGAGGCCAGGTTACACACCTACAGTGATTACAAATGCAAGCAGCTTCAGTGCTGGGGCACACAATGGCATCTCTCAGGCTAAGGGGGAGGGCAGAGCCACACTCCACCTGGACGAGTGCCTTTCTTGCATCACACGTTAAAATACCACACATACCTCAGTCTAAACCATCAAACACAAAGCTTACGCTGCTGCAAATACTGTATCTATTCTGCGTGTGATGGTGCATGCACACGCTACTCAATGTGGTGTAGTATGTCTGCGTAAGCGAGAGAAGCTAGCATTACCCTGCGCATAAGGTACCTGTTCTGTGATACCCATGCTGTATCTGTTCTGTGAGAAGCATCCGTAGTGGATACGTGTGTTTGCCCTGTGGAGTGTATGGGCGAGTGGTCACAGGTTGGTGCCTGTTATTGTTACTAGGTAAGCTTGCACTCTTCTTATCCTAGGTGTATCTGTGTTGTGCGTTAGTGAAACGTGGTAAATAGGTTTCCACTAAAGGAGAACAAAAACGATTGGCATTGACAAAATATGTTTTAAATAGTGAGCATGTCGTCCTAATACAAAATGATTATTTTGCAAAACCTTTTAGGAAAAATATTGTCTAGGACTAAATAACGGCCGCATTCATTGTATGTTGCTGCTCACAGAGACTATTGTTTATTGTTAACTTCGTGTTCCGGAAATGTGTTTAGAACTATCGTCAAGTAATTAATAGTCAGAGTATTTCCGTAACTTACGTTCACATAGCTCTCTGTTTGCTGCCCATACCAACATGTGTGACATACATATAGGCACACCCTATAGATTCTGAAGTGACGCCCACATTCATCGCATGACTGCTGTGACTTATATGGCCAAGACCCCCTGAACATGATTATTTTAAACAGACCTACTACACATTGCTTCATCATTGTGTTTGGCATATCCAGCTCTAAAAATATACACAGTTAAATCACATAAAATAATATTCTCAAAGTTTCATCTTTCCCATGCTATAATAAATTAATGTCCTTAAATATTTCATAGATGTTCTTGATAATGGTATTTTTATATGAGCCAGGAGGCATCACCGCGGCCACGCTATACAGTGAAACAAGCTGCAGTAAAAACAAAAAACTAACCATAACGCTCAAGGTCCTCTGAGAGAAAACATCTTTGCTGCTTTCCCACTCATAAGTAAACGGCTGGCCACTCAGTACATGCGATGTTGCAAGGTACGAAGCTCCTCCCTAAAAAAAAAAAAAAAAAAAATCAACTCAATGCAAGTAAGAATCATAGAATTTCATTTTTTGATCACCAATGTGTGGAAAGCAGCACATTCAGCTTTCCGAGGAAGACTTCCTTCGTGGGTTCTCTGGGGTTAAGTGTTTGTCTGTTCAGAAATGAACATGCATTCAGGATTGGCATAATAAAAGAAGCACGCATTCAGAACAAGTGAAAAAGGACGCATTCTCTTTCTCTTTGGGTATGTTCAGTGTTTCCACTGTTAGGTGAGCGCACCCATCCCTTCCAAACGGCTGTTACTCACTGGACTAAATCGGAAGACCACCGCACAACGGCCACCGTACAACGGCATCGGGTGATATAGCTGCCGGAATATTACAGGGGGCGTGGTTTAGAAGAAGTTGCTGTGTAAAGCAGGCCTTTCTGGGTAAATGCGACTTCAATTTAAACAGAAAATAACTATCTTCCCGGGACTACTGGATTTCAAATCTGATTATTCCTTGCTATTGCTTGACAGAAGAGAAAAAACGTGCTTTGCATTGCTGTGGCATCCATCACACAGAAGAAGGCCCCTCTCTGGTGTGGTTCTACCAGGCCCAGGACTCCAGAGACCCGAAGGGTGCGCCAACCCCGCTGGATCACCAGACTCTTGAATGAAATCGTGGAATTGCAAATGTCTGTCCCCTGCCTTAACCTATCTCCACTGTCAACAGTTCGCACTGAGCATTTTTCTCCATGCCAGTACACCTCTCTCACACAGAGAGGAGAGGGCAGCCGAGTTTTGAGGGGAAGAGGGGCAGGGGTGGACTGGAAGAGGGGACACCTAGAAGGTAGTACAGGAGTGTAGAAGAATACCAGGGATAGTGTTCTCTGGGAGTGTGGCCAAGTGGGTTAGAGGATGCCAGGTTTTATTTTCTTTTAGAGGTGCAGTGTGGTTGTAGGATGACAGCATGCCAAGAATATTTTTTTTGTAGATGCTAGACAGTTTTTTGTGTTGTGGTGGATTACTGAGGGTGGGGGAGGGGGGTCCGTGTTTTGAGATGAGTGCCATGTTGCCATGTTGTGTTATTCACTGCATTTTAGGAAGGGGGCGGTGCCTTTAGCCCACCATGTGTCTTCAAAATAATCTGGAAATGTGGCCTTTTTTTAATTTGCTTTGTAATAGGGTGGGTTTATTAGGTTGTCAGGCTTTGCGGCATAGATACTGGCCAGTAAAGTTAATTCTGTTTCTCCAGTATGTCCGCTGCAAACTCCAGCCATCTTGTAATAGGTCTCACCTGGCACAATGCATGCGCTACACGCGCTCTCGTTTTTGAGAGATATGGTACACAACAGGCTGTTTGCAGCCTGCCCAGTGCTTTACATTCTATTGCTTCCTTGTCACTCTTAATTGCTGCCTTCTAATTGCCCAGCGTATGCGGGCTTCACTTCCCCTTCTTTCCCCTGCAGAATGGACCAAGTACTGATTGCTTCAGCTTGATTTCCATCCTTCCGTTGACTTTTGTTTTTTCTTCTCTGTCATCTTTGTTGAACCGCTTGCCATTTGTAGCTATGTGTTACTATGCCACACACACGTCAAAAAACCCTCTTATACTCAAAGTGGTTGTTTATTGTGAGAACAAATGTTATCTGCTTCCAAATGGATTTTCACTAAGACATGGGCATAATTGCTTTCTGTATGTGATAGGATTTATTGCCAGATGTCATATATTGATTTTCAAGCATTAGCGAATTAACAGATTTGCTCAAAATTACAGGTGTGTTGTGCCAAGACCTATGAAGCATTGGCAAAGCCAATAGGTCTTGGCTTTGAGACTATGGGCTCTGCCATTGCCCTTTGTTCCTGCTGTACAGCATGGGCATTGCCAGGTTTTGCAGTGATTTGTAGCCATGCTGTATAGCAGTGTGGCCCCTGTGCAGCATGGCTAAAAGTAATAATAAAAAAAGACTAAGATGCATCCAGCGTTAATGCACTTAAAAAAAATAAAAAGCATGTTTACCCTGGCTGCATCATAGCGCTTTCTAAATTAGTTTTAGCCACACTGCAAATCATCCACGCTACTACATAGCATGGCTACAAAACGTTGCCAAAGCTAGTACCTCTCATAAGCAAGACTTATTGGCTTTGCCAATGCGTGCTGTAAATGCCATCAAATGGTTTGGTTAAACTGAGCAGCAGCCTTGAATTTGGGATTCGGGACAGGGTTTAATTATTGCGCTTATAAGAGCATATTGAAAGTTCATTTTTACAAGCGAATATTGATTGCTGACTTGGTGTATTAATATGTTAAATTTTTAGTTGGTTGAAGCTTGTTTGTTTGGTAAAAAGCCATGACTTAAGCAAATATCGTTGCTGACATATTGTGTTCCTATAGTGTAAATTTTGGTTAAAGGTGGGGGGTGATTTAAATTCTGTCAATTAGCCAAACAGTGGACTGGATTGATGTTTATTTACTTTATTTTTCTATATAGTTTTAGCAAAGTATGTTCAACCATTTATTATTATGCCAAGGTAAATGTGCACCTTCGGCAGTTAAAGAGCATACCTCAATTACTAATTACATGGTTACAATTTAACAAGCGGTTAAAACCTGGTAGATCAAAACGTCACACATATGCTCAATTGGACAATGAATATAAAATAAAAGTCCGCAGCGAGTATTTCGTTGCTTGCAGACGCACTTCGCTTAGGTGGCACCTGTAAACTATGTTTCAGATCGTTGTTGTAGGTGTGTTATTTGGTTAATTAGGTTGTAAGACGAGAAATCCATATGTATTTTGGTTTTCTTTTTATTGGTTGCATGGATGCAAAGGTATCCAAGAGATTATCACAGTATGAGGCGTCATTTAACAAAGCTTTTGTAATTGGTGGAGGGCGTGATTCCAGGAGATTGCTGTTCTTCCTTTAACTAATAGTAGCAACATATTGGTTAGGTTCCTAGTACTCTGAGGAAATTATATCCAATTACCCAAGGAGGGACCATTAATGAGGTCATCTCAAGGCCATTTGTTTGTAACATCAGACAGATTCTTGAAGACAGCTGCCCAAAACCCACGGGTCTTGAGATCCATCCATGCATCCCTGGCCAGACGAATGAAGTCAGCATGTCTCGTCATCAGTGCTACAGTCCAGGTCTAGCTCCAATAGCTGTCAAGCTGAGTGAACCATGTCTAAACATGTCTCAGAATATAAGGCTTATAGTCTGGAAAATTCAGCCTTTAGTGTTGGATGAACCTATCATTGTAAAAAACAATTTTGTCTGCCTAATGTATTCTGTGATATGAATGTGTTTATCACGGAAGGAGGTGTTGGGGCATCATACTGTTCGAGTGTAATAAATTCCATTTTTCTAAAAAGATCGCTTAGGTGCATACTATTTCTGGATTTATGTAATGCCCTTGCCTTATTTTGCAGGTATAAGGGGTACAGGGATTACTCGACAGTTTTATATTAGCAGCATAGAGTTGGGCCAGGCCTACCTTTCTGCTAGATTCCCAAATAGCCCAGCACATGCTATGAACTACTGAATCTTATGTCTAGGTCTAGGAAGGGGAGAGGGAGTAAGTTGTTACAGTACCTTTCTCTAGTTGATCTCTTCTGGCCACTAAATGTGGAGCGTGATAGTTTGGTTGTGGCTAGTTTATACCAAAGTGGGATTTGTCAGCGTAACGCAGCACATCAGGAATAGTAAAACCCCATCTTTCCAACGTGAGAGTTAGTACATCCCATTTCAATATAGGAAGTTTCCCAGACTTGTTATGAATATGCTGCACTAAATCTTAAAGAATGGTTTATTCAGTGTGATGTAAGCAGGGGTGATGATTGTTGATGATAAGTATATAGTGTAATAATAATCTCGAAATGACGAAAGGATAGCTCTTTTCATAATAGCTATGCATCAAAATAGCCAGCCCATAATTGCCTCACTACAGTTTCATTGTCTCTAGTGAATAAGGATATGTAGATATGTAATGGAGTAAGTACACAACCTTGGCGGATGGGATATTCCGTCACAAACGTGACGGATATTCTGCCCGGTGTTTTACAAGTTCCATAGGATATAGTGGAACTTGTAATACGACAGGCTGGATATCAGTCACGTTTGTGAAGGAATATCCTATCAGCCAAAGTCGTAATCAGGCCCTCAGTCTCTGAGTGTAGAGTCTCTGTAGTGAGTTGTACATTTTCAGAATTTTCCAACTCTATCTTAACTTCTGATGTGGTGGCAAATGTTATAATTTCTCTGATTACTGGGATAGATTCTTATCTGAGTTCTTAATAAATAAAAAAAATATCCGCAAAGAGAGACAAAGCTTTGCCCTTGTTCCCCTGTTACAGTGGTACTCTTGTAAGGCACAGTCTAGGGGACTATTGCTAGATTGAATGGGGGGAGAGAAATAACATCCCTATCTCACTGCTGTGTTAATGAGGAAATGGTTTGAGAGAAATTGTTGATGTGGTAAAAGAAATGTAGTCGTTGGGTTGGAATGTAGCAATTTAATAATAGAAGTTGGGTATCTGCAACCCCCCCTCCCCCCCCCAGGTACAAATAAAAAAAATATATATATGAAATTGACAGTGGGTCGCCCATGAGCAGGGCTGACCCTGGGGGGATGATTATTTTTTTAACAGATGTGTGGTTTCCCGGGGGGCCACAATCGCCCCCCAGGGAAACCACACGGCGTTTAAAAAAAAAGTAAAAAAAAAAAATATATATATACACATATATATGTAGAGAGAGAGAGAGAAAAGAGAGGGAGAAAGAGACACCATAGCGGGAGAGAAATCTCGCTCTCTTATATATGTGTTTATATATATATATATATATATATAGTGAGATCACTTTTGTCAATGAATGTGTAGTTGGAAACCACACACATATAAAAGTGATCTCTATACATATACACAAGGAGAGAGAGAGAGAGAAAGAGACAATCTCTACCTATGTATATGTATAGGTTTTTATATATATATATATTTATATATACTTATATATATTCGCCACCAGCAGCGCACATCTTCAAAGCAATGCACATACTCCAACTGACGTGTTTCGACCCTATCTTTTAAACAGCAACAAATATGTCAATATAACACTTGTGATTATGTTCCTGATAGAGGAAGAGATCGGACTTTTGTCTAGTGGCAGTTTTGATGCCATAAAGTAGCGCAGAAGGTTCAAATGCCTTCTGAAAAGAACAAATCTGTATTTTATGTGAATAGCTGAGTGGTTAGTAAAGCAAGCCATTACCTGCATGTTAAAACAAATAAAACGTATGTGTACGGGGGGCTATGGAGAAATGAAGGGCACTTTTGCTGGGTGGTAGTGAGTGAATCCGAGGAGGAAGAGGTCATGGGAGTAGGAGCAGCAAAAATGATTGTCGGACTAGGCACCAGAGGCGCTAAGGACTGTGATGATGGGTATGTGGCAAGGTGAAGTAATAGTGTGTCTTTTTTGTTTTTTTCAGTGTCTTCAGAGAACCTGCTGATTGAGGGAAGAAGTGAATGTAAGGTAACTGACATTTACTGTTGCATACATCTCTCACACACACACACACACACACCACCAATTTTGTGACCATCAACGTAGGCTCGTGTTTTAGAGGGACCGTCTAGTCAGTAGCAGAGATGACTGCTGCTCAAGCCCTAACTCAGGTTATGGAGGACAGGCCTGACGCAGGATCAGAGACTGAGACAGCAGATACAGAGAAAGCATCTGAGGGATAGGCAATGGCGCAGACTCTGGGAGTGATTTTTCAGTAGCAGGCTTATCTGACAACTCCTCTTCCAGTGATTCTGAGGGAGGTGATGAGGACAGTCATGCTGTGTCTTCGCAAGCACAGCCTGTGCAGAGGGACAACAGTGGGTTAGCCCTACCCAGAGAGCAGGTGCGTGCGGCGGCAAGCACAGACAGAGTGCTCTCTTGGCAGCTCGCCAATTTAATTCAGCTCCAAATTCCACCGCCAAAATTGTATTGTGGAGACATCAAAATGATCTATTACAAAACAACCTGGTTTTGAAAAGCAGGCACTTGCGTTGTTGGACCTGGGCTCGGTGGCCATATAGGGAAACTTTTCAAACCCAGACATTTCTGAAAGCTAGACACCTGGGTAGTCCACGTAGATGTGCCTTGTGTGGATTCCCCAAAGTTTTCTTACCCAGAATACCCTGCAAAGGTGAAACATTGAATACAAACACAGAATAGAAGAACAAGTGTTATTGCCAGTTGTTTTCCTCTACATTTTTGCCTTCCAAATGTAAGACAGTGTGCAAGAAATAAGTCATTTTGAGAAATGCCCGTAATTAACATGCCAGTATGGGGACCCCAAATTCACAGATGTGCAATATACCTCTCCTTCTAACTCCTTTTCCTGTGCCCATTGAGGAAATATATAGGTTTCCTTGATACCTATTTTTCAATCTTTATATTTTACCAAATAAATTGCTGTATACCTAGTATACAATGAAAACTCATTGCAAGGTGCAGCTCATTTATTGGCTCTGGGTACCTTGGGTTGTTGAACCTACAAGCCCTATGTATCCCCGCAACCAGAAGGGTCCAGCAGATATAACAGTATATTGCGTTCAAAAATCTGCCATAGCTGGAAAAAGTTACAGAAGAAAACGTAGACAGAAATGGCTGTTTTTTCAACTCAATTTCAATATGTTTTTATTTCAACTGTTACTTTCTATAGGATAACCTTGAAGAATCTACACAAATGACCCCTTCCTGAATTCTGAATTTTGTCTCATTTTCAGAAATGTTTTGCTGTCCAAGATCCACCATTGGTTTCACACCCATTTCTGTCACTAGCTGGAAGGAGACTGAGAGTACAAAAATATTAAAACAATGGGGTATATTCCGGTAAAATGCCAAAACTGTGTTGAAAAAATGTGTTTTTCTGATTCAGGTCTGCCTGTTCCTGAAAACTGGGAAGATGGTGATTTTAGCACCGCAAACCCATCGATGATCCAATTTGTAGGAGAAAAAACAGATGTTTTCTTCTGCAGCACGTTTTTCCCCATTTTTCCCAAAGAATTGCCCAGCAGCTAAGGGGTTAAATTAAACTCTAACCAGGTGTAGATTATTTTTGTGTGTTTTTTTCACTGTCCTACTGTTTGAAGTGTTGCACAAATACTTTACACATTGCCTCTTAAGTTAAGCCTGACTGCTCAGTGCCATGCTATCAGAGGGTGGGCATAGGTTCATCTAAGGTGTGTTTGTGACTTACCCTTGACCTAGATTGTGGTCCTGTTTGGAAAGGAAGCATACCTCTGCCAACCAGAAACCCAATTTCTAACACCTGCACTGCGTTTCACCAAATATCCTTTGTGCTACAGATATCAAGTTGTCATAGGATGAAAAGTCACTTTTTTCCGGAGTCACCTATATAAAAAGAAGGTATTTGAAATTGAACAATTCAGACTTCTGCCATTGACGACAGACGTCACTAAAACGTAGTAGTGAATAACCATGATGAGCACAATTGAAGGGCAAGCAGTAAGAACTTTATCTAAAAACACACAAGCACTACTGGCAAAGTGGATAACTGAAATTAACACTCTTGGAGCACAGAAAAACTTAAAATAAAACATTCTTATTAAACAATAACTAATAAAGGACTACATATACCTTACTACTCTCAGGCCAAGTAATCTATGTATCTGTTTGACATTAAAGGCATTAGATAACCGTCTGCCAACTAGTTCAGTTAACAGAGCAGATTCTAAACTCTACCAGTGGAGGAGGATTTAGGTACTTCTAATATACAGAGGTTATTTTTTCAGGATCTGGCTTCTGTGCCTTCATTTTTAGCTTTGATTTCTTTCAAAGTCTTATCCATTTCCTCATTGAATTATTTGAGTTTTTAAGACCATCTTCTAGGTGTGAAAGTCGTTGTACCAAGTCTACCAGCGCATTTGTTGACTTGTTCTTTCTTGTGCTGAAAGAACATTGGTCTGGTATCAGTTTTAGTATTTACAGGCTGTAAGCTGCTGTGCATTTGGAGCACGATTTTCTTGTTTACATCTGCCCATGATGTCACTGTTGGTAACGTTCTGTCACTATTTTTCTTTTTGGTAAACCTATACTAATACTCATTTAATATACATATCCTCAAAGTGTGATTTTCACATTATAGTTAACCATAGTTAAAGTGTGTTCGTGTTAAATTAGCCAAATGTAATGTAGACCTCAGCTTAACCCCATATGCTAACATTGAAAATGCACATTTTAGCTGTTGTGAGGCTCTCGCTCTTTCTCTTGTTTCAATCAATCAATCAATCAGAAATTTGTAAAGTGCACTACTCACCCGTGAGGGTCTCAAGGTGCTGATGTGGGGGGGGAGAGGTGCTTATCATGAGCTGAACTGCAGTAGCTTAACATAATTAACGTGTTTCAAATCGTTTTAGTTATTTGCGAATTGTGCGTCTTTCCAAGTTTCACTGAAAGCTGAATAATGATATTCTTACCCCTATTTTGGGTACAGGCTGACCGCGATGTACCATACTGTACGAGATGTTTTCTGAAGACTTTGCAGCTGTAAGTTTCCCTTGTGCTATGTCTAGGAAGAAGCGTGAAGACACTTTATCAGGAAATGCTGGGTTGTGATTGATCCCTACTCCTTGGGAACCGTAGGGATTTGTTCTTCACTGGATAAACTGCAGGGCATATTTATAAGCCCCTAGCACCACCTTGTGCCACATTAGCGTCTTTTTTTTACGTTAATGTGGCCCAATGAGGCCAAAATCCTCGCATCACATTTACAAAGTGGTGTAATGCATGCATTGCGCCACTTGTAACCCTACGCACTACATTATGCTTGCGCCAGGCATAATGTATACAAAGGGGCCGTTTCCCCTTTGGGGAAAAGGGGCCGAAATAATGTTGCAAGGAAATCTAACAGATTTCCTTGTACCATTTTGTACTGCACTTTAAAGGCCTGTTCGGAGCAGGCTTTAAAAGTGGGCTTCCATTATTTAGAAAGGGCCCCTATGTACTCTGCAGGAGTAGCACCAACATTTTGGTGCTACTCCTGCAGAGTACATCATTAGCGTCACATAGAATTATGCTATTGGGCCCTACCATGCGCCATGATGCGCCGTATTTTAAATACAGCGCACACATGGTGGCGGTAGGGGGGCGCTAAAGGGCACAGGGGAAGTGGAGCTGCACTTGGTGCAGTGCCACTTTTCATAAATCTGCCCCTGCATATTTTAACTGTGCATTGCTGAGTTAGGCTCAGATACTTCTATCTACTCTTTTAATAAAATGTGCCTTTTTCCATTATATTGATACACCAAGGTTTGTTATTCCAGCTCATAGAGTTAAACCCTTGAGCAAATGTATTCTTATTTGTCTGACTGAACCTTCACTTGGTCTGCTTTTAGAGGTTCAATTTGCTGAAGCCTACTGCTTAACTTCCTCCAATCTCATCTGAATCTTTAGTTTAGCATTGGGAATTTTCTTTCAGGGAAAAGGAATCTTATTCGATTTGCATATGATAATCATTTAATAACTAGTTTTTGTATTTGCTCTTCATACTTGCTTTGGATAAAAACCGGAAAATGCACTTATAAGGTGATTATTGATTTATGACTAATTTGAATGAGCTGGGTTTGTAACTTTACTAATCTGCTAATAAACCTTCAAGGTTCGCAAATCTCCTCCTCTCTGTCATTACTCTAGAGTCTAATGTGCTTCACTGTCATTCATATAGTGTTAAATTGCTGATTTGAAGCCTCAATTTGAAACAAAGGTCCATCCATTCAAGTGCAGTTTGTGCTTACATTTGCATCAATGATTTGCACCCCATCCTGCGTTGCTTTAGTGTTGCTGGTAGCTTGGCGCTTCTCAGCATGCTCACTATGTCTGGAGAATTTACTATTTTCAAAGAACAGATTATTAGAATGATCCTGCTGGACTGACAGGCGGGAACATTGTAGTACGCAGTTCTCACTGGGCTGCCCAGCGTGAACAGTGCTATGATATTGGTCTCAGCTCCCTTAGAGGAGTCAAGGCCAATATCGTAGCACTCCAGCACTCTCGGAATGCGTACCGTCTGCAAAGCAGACAGTGATCATTCCGCAGGTGCTGGGCAGGGGGCCCCCTACACTGCCCATGCCATCGGCAGTCAGGGGTCCCCCTGTGGCCCCCAGCACTGACTTTACGCCAGCCTTTCCATGGCAGTGTCCCCACCATGGAAAGTCTGGCTGAAAGCTGAGTTGTATCAGCCAGGTGGCACTGAGTTGAGCTGCCGCCGCAGAGTACAACTCAAGCTGCCGTTACCACCTCAAGAACCATGTTCCTGGCGAGGACTGAGGTCTTTTGACGGGTCCGCCTGCCAGAGTTGTAATGTGGCGGTTGGACCGCCCCGTGTGTGACAGTCTAACCATCCCCGCAAGTGTGGCGGTCCTTGGACCGTCACACTTGTAATGAGGGCCTTAGTCTGTTTTTGTTTATATTTCCTTATTTTGTATGGCTTCTGGGAATGTGCCTCTGATGCTGGTGGATCTAGGTGCTTCTTTAAGCAAGTCCCAGAGTTGCTTCAAAGGCTCAACACAGTGTCTGTGGATTGACATGACGGAGTGGCTAATCACAAAAAAAGCAAGTGCATGCAATTTAGGTCAAGACTTGAACTGGGAATGTTTTGATGGTTCTTTTTGGTGTTGGACTGTTGCTAAATGCAAGCTAGTTATGCTAGTATTTGTCAAGCATAATCTTTTGTTATAGTTTCAAAAGAAGATGGTGTCATCTCTGATGTTTTCTATGGCTTCATTAATAGTTCAGTTCAACAACTTTATTGGGTCAATCAACCATAAAAGCACAATAAAATTACAATAAAAACAAGATAAAACAATTGTAATATAATAAAACCATGAAACAATCAAACTGTAATTACTATGCACCCCCCCCAATTGAGAAAGATACACAAGTGGAATATCAAACCCAGTGGAAGAAAAAAATAATTGTAAAGTTGAGCTATCACAGGGGGTGCTTCAGTTTTAAAACACTGACATTATTCAAGTTACACAACATATTTCCTTCTCATTTTCAGTGCTTGTGTAATAAAGTTCAGGAATGAACAGCAAATCAGTGGAGACTGAAGACACTGAAGTAAAAGCAAGGCCTCTTGGTGATTATTAAAGGATCTACCACTAAGAATAAGACAAAGAAACCGTAACCTAAAAGAAGAATAGAATGGGGCGAAAAAGCATAAAGTGCTTAGTGAACTGGTGCGACCTCCCATCACAAGGGCAACACAGTAATGTTGTGAACCTAGTAGCTGAGAAAGGAAAGGCCACCACTCAATGTATCTTGTTCCCCTGAGGCAGTGTAAGATAAAATCTATGCTCCGGGGCCTTTACCCACGTCAGATAAGGCTCCATATCCTTGGTTGTGGACAGTAGCACATGTAATTGGACCATTACTGAATCCAGTACTTTCACAAACTTTCCTCTCTATAAGCAATATACATTTCTTTTACCAGGTTCTTAGAAAGAGGGGGTATCTTATTGGGGGTTTCAAAATAGTCAATCGCATGTTGCACAACGTTTTTTTAATGTACTTAAGCCAAGGCATTGCTATCATGTTACTCTGCACGTGGCAATCTTTAACTATGCTTCAGGTGAAGCCCATTTCTTGGGTGGTACACATTTTGGTCCACAGTTGAATGAGGGCTAAACCTACCCTATCTTCCAAGAAGCCTACCCCAAGTTCAATATGAATAATACAATTTGGGATGGCTTTTGGGGGTCCCTAATGACCTATTTAGGAATTTATTCTCTGTCCCCTGTAGGGCCTTGCCTGTTATATACCCTCAAACTAAACTCCTGCTCCATATGTGCCCACACTACAAGCTTTGCTTTATACAGCTGTGTTGCTAAACTAAGAGGAAAACATGCCAAAGAATTCAGTACTCCTAGTCTGATTAATTAATTTATTAAGGCACTTCCCACATATTAAATAAAAGCACACAAATATATGAAAATAAGCATTTAACTCAAATGAATTAAAACATGTGTATACACAAGAAATATCAAAGCAGTTAAACAATCACAGACAGAGATGTGCAATGCATCAATAGTGAATATATATATATATATATATATATATATATATATATATATATATATGCTAAATAATTAAAAGTTAAAATGCATCACTATGAGGGGTAAGTTCTTCATCCTTGCCGGCAAAGACTGGAGGAACCCTCAAACCAGCCAAGACAGGAGACCACACATGGGAGCAAGTTCCTGGACAGCGCGACCACAGGTGAGTTCCTGTCTTAGCACCAAGTTTCCCCATCTTTTATACCTTAAACTAACTCAAGAGGAAAATTCTAGTAACCCTCCTCCCTTCTGATACGAATTCAAATGCTGGCTGTACTTGGTCTGTGTCGGAAACATGCAAAAGAACTGGCCGGGCCCCAATGTGCATTCCAGTGACCGAGCTGGACCTTTCTCTGATGAAAACATTCCCAGCCTGGTAGACTCTTATCATGTCTGCATCTCCCATAATATGTTCCAACACAGTATGACCCTGCTCTGGTGAAAAAAGCAAAAACACGGTCTGTGTGGAAAACAAAGTCGGTGTGAAAAAAAACCTGTGCCGCTGCTGTGACGGCACCTGAAGCTAGGCACAAAATGGAGTCAATGATCAAGATGTAGCTGGTCAAATAGACATAGCATTACACTCAGCCCTGTGACCAGTGACTCTCATAACATACTTGTTTGAAATGGCGTCCCTAGTTGGCAGAGCTAAACACCTTTGTTCAAGTAGGGACCACAATCCTAGTCAGGGTAAGTCACAACACAATCCAAATCATCCTGTGCCCACCCTCTGGTAGCTTGGCTCTGAGCAGGCAGGCTTAACTTAGAAGGCAATCTGTAAAATATTTGTGCAGAACTTATACCATAACACAGTGAAAACCCCACAAAAAATACCAGGCAGGTTTACAAAAAAATAGAGCATAATTATCTGAATAAAATACTGTTGAAACGAGGAACATCCAATCTACACAAGCAAAGCTTTGAATTTTTTAAGATTATATACAACTAAAGCACCTAGAAACACAATAGCTTCAACTGGGGCTATTGCGTTGTTGTTGACGGAGTTGTTCCCAACAAACCAACACCACCGGTGCCGGTTACAGAGTCACACGGACCACCAGGTACAGTACCTTTTGAAAACGAAGAACAAGGATGTTGCACGAAGTCGGAAAGAGATGTTGCTGGTGTCGGTGCGGCGTCAGTTCCTTAAAGCTTCTGAGGAAAGAGGCATTGGTTCTGCTCTGCAGAGCAGGTGGAGGTGAGGCATCAGTTATGTCCTGATGCAGGGAGAGATGATGCGTCGTCATCCACGATGTGTCAATTCCTTGTGACCCGGCAGGGTCACTGTTTCCAGTCCATCAGGACATGATGTGTCGACTTCACAGTGTTGCGATGACCCAGAGTGACATCAGCAGTCGCAGCAACATCGGACTTGTTTTGCAAGCTGCGGTCATTGCGCGCAGCGAGGTCCATGGAGTGAGAGCAGGCTGCCGCATCGCTGAAGTCGTTCCGGAGTCACTGGAGTCGGGTACCAGCAAAAAGCTAGTAGTTGAAGTCTTTGCTGTCCCTGAGACTTTGGAACAGGAGGCAAGTTCAATCCAAGCTGTTGGAGAGCACTTTTGGTGGAAGACAGAGCCATTCCAGCACAGTCAGAGGCAAGCAGGGCAGCAGTCCAGAGAATCCTTTGGGCAGCCAGGCAGGTCTTCTGACAGAGTTCAGGTAGAAGTGTCTGATTTGGTGGGGTCAGAGACCCGGTTTATATACCCCAAAATACCTTTGCCCCGGGGGTGGAGACTTCAAAGAGTAGTTTTGAAGTGCACAAGTTCCCCTTTCAGCCCAGTCCTGTCTGCCATGGTCCCAGATGAGGGGGAGGGGTTATCAGTCCATTGTGTGTGGGCAGGCCACTGGCCTTTGAAATGTGTCAGGCCCTCCACACTTCCAACCCAGGAAGACTCATTCAGTATGCAGATGAATGCAATGTGACTGAGTGTCCTGTGTTTGTGGTTGTCTGGGTGAAATGCGGGGGGGAGGCAGGGGGTCAACAAGCACAAACCAGAAGTTGATTAGAGACAGGCTGTAAGGCACAGATGGGGTTAAGTGCAGAGAAATGCTCACTTTCTAAAAGTGGCATTTCTTAAATAGTAATATAAAATCCAGCCTCAACAATAAACTGTATTTTCTATTACCATTCTGGCCATACTAAATTTTCAGAGCAGAATCTACCACTCAAACAGTATATGAGGGCAGTCCTAATGCTAGTCTATGAAAGGAGCAGGTCTCACAGTAGTGGAAAATGAATTTAGGAGTTTTTCACTACCAGGACATATAAAACACATTTGTACGTGTCCTGCCTTTTACCTACCTAGCACCCTGTCCTATGGGTTACCTAGGGCCTACCTTAGGGGTAACTTATATGTAGAAAAAGGGGTGTTTAAGGGTTGGCAAGTACTTTTAAATGCCAAGTCGAGGTGACAGTGAAACTGCACACACAGGCCTTGCAATGGCAGTCCTGAGACATGGTTAAGGGGCTACTTATGTGGGTGGCACAATCAGTGCTGCAGTCCCACTAGTAGAATTTAATTCACAGGCTCTGGGCATATGTAGTTCACTTTAAAAGGGACTTATAAGTAAATTAAATATGCCAATTGGAGATAAACCAATGTTACCTTGTTTCAGGGAGAAAGCATATTATATGCACCTTTGCACTCGTTAGCAGTGGTAAAGTGCACAGAGTCCTAAAACCAGCAACAACTGTGTCAGAAAAGTGGAGCGGGCAGGAAAAAAGTTGGGGGATGACCACCCTAAGGCTGTCAGGTCTAACATGTGTCCTCCCCAGATGAAAGTGGGGAGAGCCACCCAATCCCCTGGGAGCTCTCATCACTAAGGCAGAAGAATCTGGAAAGACCATCAGAATGGGCGTTGTCAGTCCTTGGGCGACGCTCCACCGTAAAGTCAATCCCCTGTAGGGAAATGGACCACCTAAGGAGTTTAGAATTTTCACTCCTCATCTGCCTGAGCCATTTAAGGGACCAGTGGTCTGTCTGAACCCGGAAGTGAGTCCCAAACAGGTATGGTCTCAGCTTCTTCGGTGCCCAGACCACAGCAAATACTTATTTTTCAATGGCACTCCGCCTCTGTTCCCGTGGCAATAACCTCCTACTAATGGAGGCTACTGGTTGGTCTAGGCCCTCCTCATCCATCTATGCTAAGACCACTGCTATGGCATTCTGTGAAGCCTCTGTCTGCACAATGAACTCCTTGGAGTAATCAGGGGCCCTGAGCACGGATGCCGTGCACTTGGCTTCCTTGAGAGAATCAAAGACTTTCTGACAAGCCTCTGTCCAGTTCACCAACCTAGGCTGCTTTTTGGAAGTCATCTCAGTTAAGGGGGCCACCATGGTGCCATAACCCTTAACAAATCTGTGGTAGTAACCAGTGAGGCCTATGAAGGCTCTCACTTCAGTTTGAGTTCCAGGTGGTTGCCAGGCCGTGATTATTTCAATCTTGGCCTGGAGAGGCTGCACCTTGCCAAGTACACCACGGAACCCTGCCCAATCTGGCACTACTGGCCTTGATTTTCAGTCCTGCTTTATGCAGGGCATGGAGCACCTCTTGGAGATGAAGCAGGTGTTCCTCCCAGCTGGCACTATAGATGGCAATGTTGTCTAGATAGGTGTCGCAGAACAAATCCTTAGCAGCCGAAACCCTGTTAACCAACCTTTGGAAGGTAGCAGGGGAATTCTTCAAGCCAAAGGGCATTAGCCGGAACTAGTAATGTCCCTCAGGGGTTGAGAATGCAGACCTCTCTTTTGCTCCCTCAGTCAAGGCGATTTGCCAGGACCCTGATGTCAAATCAAAGGTACTGAGGAATTTGACAGAGCACAGCCTATCAATGAGCTCATCAGCTTTGGGGTGGGGTGTGCGTCAGTCTTAGTGACGGAATTGAGACCTCGGTAATCCACACAGAACTGAAGTTCTGGTTTGGGGCTGGGTGGGGCAGCCTTCGGTACCAGCACCACAGGGCTGGACCACGGACTGTTGGAGGTTTCACCCCTAAAACCGGCATCTTGGCACCTTCATCCTTGATGCTGGCCTTCACCCTGTATAACAACCTGTAAATGTTGTCCTTTACAGGGGGAATGTCCCCAGTGTCAATGTCGTGGACGCACAGGTGTGTGAGTCCAGGGATGAGGTAGTACAGAGAGGACTACTGCCCCAATAACTGGTAACAGTCACCTAACTGGTCCAGGGTAAGGGAGTCAGAGAGATTGACACCCTGCATTGACCCATCACCCTCCTGTGCAGAGAGGAGGCGAGGGAGAGGTTCACTCTTCTCCTCCACATCCTCATCTGTCATCAGGAGCATGTTGACTTCAGACTTCTCAAAATGAGGCTTCAGTCTGTTGACATGGAGCACCCTTAGTTGGTTCCTATGGGACTGGAGGTCCACTAAGTAAGTGGTCGCCCCCTTACACTCCTTGATCTCATATGGACCAGTCCATTGATCCTGGAAAGTTCTGGGCTCTACTACTTGTTCCATAACCCACACTTTGTCTCCATTTTGAAACTCCTTCAGACTGGTCTAAAGGTAACCCTTTTTGGTCTAACCATAGTCATTAGGTTAGTTATGCATTGTATACAGCAACATAGCAATATTATAATACAAATTACTACAAGTACTCTACCTAAAATAGAACGAAGTTGACAAAAATCAGGCAACCAGCTAAATAACCAGTCCCACAAACCTTTATCCACATCTTGCTTCACTCCCTTCACCAATTCGTGCAAGGCTTTAATGAGAGACTGGATAGATTTAGAATGATCTGACAGATTAAAACATCACATTCCTTCAAATTCGGAGCAACCATGATCATGTTTCAAAAGCAAGTAGTCAATAGCTGCTCTGTTTTGCAAAGCAGCTTTTCTAGTGCCTCGTACATCTAGTAATAGCTCTGCCAAAGCAATAGATGTATTATTCAAATTTTTAACCATCAAACATGCTAGTTTGTTAATAACCTGAGTATTACAGACAGAGAATTCTGGAACTCCTATTATAGAAAGTCATAGTCTTACATATTCTGATCTAGATAATAGTTGGACTTCAGCGTCACAGTCTACGCTTAATTGAACTGTTTCCCTTGTGTTTCAAGTATGTAATACGGAGTGAAATGGAATCATCATGAGTCCTAGCCACGTAAAAGCACATGGTCCTCCAGTTATATTTGGAGGAATTTAAGTATATGTGATATTCCCGCAAGAAAATAACCATCCAACAGGTAATTTGACATGCTTGATGTGACTAGCAGCAGACACTATGGGCCTTATTATGAAGGTTCGCAGATGGTGGTCCAAACGCCATATTAAGACCACGGTGGTTGTGTCGAGTTGGATTGCCAGCACCGCCAGGATTAGTCGTCCCGGTGGTGTGGCAGTCATGGTGGTCCTAGTCCGCCAGGGCAGCGCTGCAAGCAGTGCTGCCTTGGGGATTATGACTTTGTTCACCACCAGCGATTTCATGGCGGTGATACCATCATGAAAAGGCTGGCAGAGAATGCACTGCCCATTCATGGGCAGTGCAGAGCTGTCCACCGTCACATTAGTGGTTACCACTTACAGACTCCATTTTGTATTCAGCTTAGCCTTAGCTTCACTGCCACGTTAAAGGTGCGAGTAGTTTTCCATACAAAACATGTTATGCAACGTGTTTTCTATTATGCATGTTCTTTTCTCACCGTGGAGGAGTCAGTTAACAAGATAAGGATGTACTAGACTGATGTTTATGGTACAGCAGGGAACGGTTTAGTTTTGGGAAAGACACTGTGAGAATGACCGGCGGGAGTCGACACTTGCAGAGTTTAAACAAAGGCAAGTTTATTCTGTAAATAAGTCGTACAACGAGTCCTACACCAACCACCTCCTTATCTCTTCATGCCATCTCTGTCTCTCCTTCTCAACGGCTCACCCACAAACGCCTCCCACATTCCACTTACTTCGCATTCCACATTCTCCACATTCTCACTCTCGTGCTGGCTCCTCTCATTCTTATGCTCGTGCCAAAGCACCCACGTAGCGGATACCACACCATCTTCCTCATATCAACTCGAAAAAACAAATAAAGAAACAAATAAGTTAACGGAACTATGCATTAATAACACTTAAACATCAATAATACTTGAGTAATAAGTAGATTATGTTAGATGCCTACCAACACAAACCACTTGAAATTAGCATCACAAAGTCCAAAAAAAACAAAGTTCAATGTTCACATTACATAATCTTTGAACCATAACGGTGTTGATGCATTTCTCTTCGGTCGAGTCTCAGTAGGATCTCTTGTGCTTGGAAGACTTAAAGCATTTCGAGCCTCTCGAGCAGTTGCATCTGAGAACATGCTTTGACCTACACCAGGCTCCAAACATTTGGCCACTCTATTCAAATTCCAAATCCTGTGATCATCTGTTTTCACAGCATTTTTGAACAATTTTATGACTTTAAAAGGACCTTTAAATTTAGATATTTTCCCTTCCTTTCTAGGAGACTTTATTTTAACATAATCTCCTTCACACAACACTGTTCTCTTTACAGCTTTACGCTGGTCATACCACGACTTTCTTTTTGCTTTCACCCCTCTCTCTCTCTCTCTCCAACCTTCAATGTTACCCACTTGATCATTGACCTCCATTCTCTTCTCCGTTACCCACCTAGGTTCCATCTCACTGTAGGGTGCCCTACCCTTAAACAATTGAAAAGGAGTGACCCCTGTGGTGGAGTGTGGCGTTAAACGATATTCTCGAACTTTTCTCTTCACATTACCCTCCCACTCAACACCATTAACTAGCGCTAACTGCATGCATTGCTTCAACACTTTTATAAAGCGCTCAACAACTCCATTGGATTCTGGGTGATAAAGAGCTGTTCTCTTATGTACTACATTTCTTTCTTTCAAGAAGGACTCTGTTGCTTCAGAAACAAATTGCACTCCATTGTCAGTTAACAAAGTAGAGGGGAAACCCTCTCTTTCAAATAAGTCATCTAAAAAATTAATTACGTCCTTTGATTCAACAGAATTCACAAATCTGACTTCTGGCAACATGTCTATGCAGACTAAAATATAACGGTCAGTAGAATTCAGTCTTATTGGACCTAAAATGTCTAAGGCTATATCAACCCAGGGACCAGAGGACTCTTCACGCATGACCATGGGTTGAATCCTACACTTCAACACCTTATCCGAACACACACACTCATTACAATTCCTCACTGCCCTTTCTACCATCATGTCCATGGCAGGCCACCAGTAGGCATTTCTCAATCTCTCCTTCGTTTTGGATATGCCCATGTGACTTGAGTGAGCACAATTAACAAGTTCCATTCTCAAACTAGTTGGGGGAACCAACTTGCTGCCTCTCATTAACAGCCCTTTCACCACAGATAATTCATTTTTTATTTGCCAGAAACCTGACAATTCTTCATCAAGTTTTTCTTTGACACCCCAACCATTAATGACCTTATCCAGCACTAGCTGCAAAGTGGCATCTTTAGATAACTCATCCATCCATGTTGGTTCTGAAATCGCTCCCTCCGTAACTATACAAACTTTTATCTCCTCATCATCCACTATGTCTGCAAAACACCCTCCTTCAAAAATCTCGTCTTCTTTTCCTGTGTTTATACAAAGTCTCGAAAGACAATCCGCCTGAATATTTAATGTCCCAGGCATATAGGAGATCACAAAAATAAATTCTTGCAGTGCCACTACCCACTTCCTGATCCTATGAGAAATCATCTCTAATCCTTTTCTAGTAAATACCTCTATGAGAGGCTTGTGGTCCGTCACTATCTGAAATTTATGTCCCCACAAAAATTTCCTCAGTTTTCTCACTGCCCAAAAGACACCCAGCGCCTCTTTTTCAACAACAGAATAGTTGAATTCAGCTTCCTTCAAACATCTAGACACAAACAGAATCGTCCTCACTTGACCTTGTTTTTTTTGCAATAAAACCGCACCCAGAGCTTTTGAGCTAGCATCAGTCATCAGAATGATATCATCACGTGCATCAAAACTTCCTAAATCCGCTGCCTTATCTAGACTGACTTTGATGTCTTGATACTCTCTTTCACATGCCTGATCCCACTTAAATTCTGCTCTCTTCCTTAATAACTGTCTCATGTTATAGGTTCTTTCTGCAAAACATGGGACAAATTTATTATAAAACTCCGCCATCCCTAAAAACTTCAGAAGTTCTTCTTTATTTTGTGGACTTGGTAAATTTTTGATAGTGCTGACTAAACCTGTTTTGGGACGGATTCCCCTTGCCGAAATTTCATGACCTAAATATTCGATGTTGGGAATGTTTATCTTGCACTTCTCAGCCTTAAGTGTCAGACCATTGTTACGTAGCTTATCTAAGACCATTCTCAATCTCGTATTGTGTTCCACAAGATTGGTTCCTGTGACAAGTAAGTCATCCTGATACACTTTCACCCCTTCCATGCCTCCCAAAATTCTTTCCATGGCCCTCTGAAAGACTGATGCTGCTGAAATTAACCCAAACGGCATTCTTAGGAACTTAAAGGTACCAAATGGTGTGGTAAAAGTGGTGAGTTCCTGGGAAGACCTATGCAGCTCTATCTGATGGTAAGCAGAGGTCAAATCTAGGGTAGAGAAGTGCCTTGGCCCACAAAGTGAACACAACAATTCAGTAATATTTGGGAGTGGATAGTGATCTACTATGACAGATTTGTTTAGGTCTCTAAGGTCAACACAGAGCCTAGCGTCGCCATTAGCTTTCCTTGCCATCACCACTGGTGCCACCCATTCTGAAGCCTCAACCTCCTGAATAATTCCACTCGCAATGAGTTTGTCTATCTCAGCTTTCATTTTTTCTCTTACCAACAAGGGAACATTCCTTACTTTCGCCACCCTCGGCTGTGCTCCTGGCTTAAGCCTGATTCTATGCACATAATTCTTAAGACAACCTAATGTCTTGCTAAATACCTCTGGAAATTCTTCCACCCAACCACATAGATCTTCTGACACAGATTGAACCATGTGATTTTCCTTAAGTCTTACCGGGGGATCTTCATTTGGATCAAGTAGAATTCGAAGATCACGTTGATGAAACCAACTAATCAAAGAGTCTCCTTTTACAGAAATATATATCTTTGCTGGAATTAGGCGTTCTTTGAATTCTATACTTCCCCAAAAGTAACCCAGCAGCTTTATTGGCTCACCACCATAACCCTTGGGTATCACATCTGGTTTGCATAACTCAACCGACCCTTTTAAATTCTGATCATAAAATGTTTTTGGTATCAATGTGATTTTTGCCCCAGAGTCAAAGAGAATTTTAAGACTTTTACCATTAACCAAAATTGACTCTACAGGACCACCAGAAGACCCAACACCCGTCTGCAAAACCTGGACAACATTCACTGCTTCCGTAACATTTGTGTCAACAACATTTACTGCTTCCGTAACATTTGTGTCACTATCACACCACACTTCTCTTATTTTTTTAACGTTATTCTTCATCCTGCAACATTTTGCCAAATGTCCAACTCTACCACAACTTCTGCAAAGCATTTTTAGGGCAGGACAATCCTTGTTATTGGCCATATGGCCTATATTCCCACACCTAAAACACTTTCCAGTAAAAGTTTTCTTCGTCAATGTCACTGCCGATTCTCCAGCACCTTTACTGCCAGTATTGTTACATCGTATCACTTTCACTGAAGCACCTTCTTCTCTTGTTGTGTCCAATACAATGGAGTCTTTACGAAGGACCTCAACACATTTCATGGAGTGTTCACACGTTCTGGCTAATACCAGAACTTCATCCAGGGATGGATTATCTTTCTGCCACATGCTCTCCTTTGCTTTTTCCAAGGAACACCCCAGCATGAATTGATCCCTTAAACGTTCCTCATAAGTACCTCCAAACGCACAAGTGGAAGCAAGTCTCCTGAGTTCTGTTATATACTGTTCCATGGTCTCTCCTTGACGTTGCATCCATTTACCGAACTGGTATCTTTCTAGAACAGTACTCACTTTTGGTAGAAAATGTGAATCCAGTTTTTTTAACAAAATCTCAAATTCATTGAGACCATTTGAATCTGCATCAGATAGCTCCGGAAGATTTTCAAAGACTTCTTGGCCCTCCGTCCCTAAACAGTGCATTAAAAGTGATGTCTTCCTTTCTGCGCTCAGAGAAGTACCACACACCCTAGCATAATTGTTAAAGACTTTTTTCCACTTCTGCCATGGTATAGGTGGATCCCCTGGAGAGGTTAAAAAAAACGGTGCAGCCGGTACATTCTGCATGACTGTTGAATTATAAATCAAGTAGATAACCACAAGACAAGGAGATTGCAGTCGTCTAGAGACACACTTAATAGCAACCTCTTTTCTGTTCACACAACTGGGGAAAACTACCCTCTGACCCTACTCGCCCGCATCCGTAGCTACAAGTCTTCCCTCCGTATAAAATATTCACTGCTGCAGGAGCATCCAAAGACAAATTTCAAACTCCCAGCGAATCAAAACATTACAAAAGAAAAAAAAAAAAAAAAAACAGTTACTGAAACTGAATCCTTTAAATGTCATGCCTCGAATAAGACGCGACCGTGCAGCGCGTCCTACTTACTGTTGCTATGTCCATGGTTCATGCTTACGACGCCAACTCCCAGCGCGTCCTAGTTACCGTTGCCAAACACGATGTGTGTGTTTCCTGAAAGACGCGTTGCTAAGCGTTGCCAGGGCCGCGCATGAAGACTCTCGCGCTGAAGGGCTTAACAGGTGAAGAGTAAAAACAAAACCCAGGTACAAGCGCAACGTACCTTGGATGACCGAAGTCTTAAAGATTGTGTTGTCAGGACTGCCGAGACTTGTTCTTCGCCGTTCGGAGATTGCCTCTCTTCACTTTCACAGTGGATTCTACCTTTGATCCTCGTCGCCAAATGTGAGAATGACCGGCGGGAGTCGACACTTGCAGAGTTTAAACAAAGGCAAGTTTATTCTGTAAATAAGTCGTACAACGAGTCCTACACCAACCACCTCCTTATCTCTTCATGCCATCTCTGTCTCTCCTTCTCAACGGCTCACCCACAAACGCCTCCCACATTCCACTTACTTCGCATTCCACATTCTCCACATTCTCACTCTCGTGCTGGCTCCTCTCATTCTTATGCTCGTGCCAAAGCACCCACGTAGCAGATACCACAGACACCTTGGGATTTTGGCCAAGTTCCGACGTGTTTCTTT
The DNA here is from genome assembly GCF_031143425.1 of Pleurodeles waltl. Classification (NCBI taxonomy): domain Eukaryota; kingdom Metazoa; phylum Chordata; class Amphibia; order Caudata; family Salamandridae; genus Pleurodeles; species Pleurodeles waltl. Next base: position 747,627,812 of record NC_090445.1, on the reverse strand, counting down.
CAAAGCTTACCTAAAATTGCCAGTATTTTTTAATACTTCTTGCGCAGCGGGAGGTTTTTTTTTCCAGAAAGCTCCTTCCTCGTTTGTTTAAAATATGTGAGACCCAGGTCGACAGTGGGAGATTCAGAGACCTCAATCAGGATTTAGACGTTGAATGCCCGATATATTTCCTGTGAGGGTGGAGATCTCTCTTTCTTGTTGCGGTCGAACCGGGGTCAATGACTTGCTGGCAGGAGAAAGATGAAGCACCAGACAGGCCCTACGTGATGCTTTTTTATTAATTATTTGCTTTGCATTGTGTATGAATATATATACATATAGCAATATAGGTGTTTGTATCCTTGCATGTATATATTTGCTGTTTATAGATTGAAGATTCTTTGTACATGGTCTTACTTCATTTTTGCACATTTTAAAGGTACACTTTTGGCTATACAGGCCTTCCTTCACGAGCCTCACAAAAAGATATAATACATGTCTTCTTCAGATTACGTGGTGCATTCCAGAGAATCTTTTTGACTCCTCTCGGTGTGTGTATTTTGGCTCAGAATGCAGTAAAGCAAAACACTTTGGTGTAGTCGGCAGGATGGAAGGTATTATAGGTTGAAAGTGTACGTTTAAAAGTGAAAATATGTTTAGCAGGAAGACTAAAACATCTGTTTCTAAAAACGTGTGTGCACAGAGCGTTTTTCAAATTCCTGGATGGTGCCGCGCATCCTATGATGTATTTTTGGTGTATTTTGGCTCAGTCAGCAGTAAAGCAAAACACTAACCCATTGGCAGTAGACCAAGAATCACTATAAATGTGATATTTACCAGGTAATTCTTGATATACAGTGTACAATTCTGCATATTGACGACTCTTCCCTTCTCCTGTATTGGAAAGCAGCTTCTTAGTTACAGGATTATAAGATACTGCCTTCCAAAGTCTCTTGGCCCCCACATACTTGACTGAACCATCAGTGAACCATACATGCTTCCTATCATCAGGGGACAAGGACTCAAATGGCTCATCCATGGTGGCACCATCCATGTAAGCAATGTTTCCCCAGATAGCTGCTGAAATCTGTCTATGATGTCATTAATTTCCTGCTGAGTATAATCTTCCAGAGAGTCCATGGTGGTCCCCCCTTGAGGGCACTGTGGGCCAGTTTCTTTCTTTCGTCTATATATGGGCTGAGCATGAATCACTTTCTGTTCGCTTGTCTCGCCCTGACCACCACTGTTTTAAAAAGACTCTTCACCAGAGTCAGAAAAGTCAGCGGAATCCCAAATATTAACATCCCAATTATCCGGATTCTAGTCTAGCCATGCTTTAGCAATAGCTAAATGAACATTCTTTTTATTAACTCTTCCTTTTTGTATTTATACTGAGCTACAGGCAGTGCAGCTCTCTCTGTTATGGTCTGGTATCAACTTTATCTTGTAGTATTTTATTTGGACATGACAACATTGTCAAGGTATTTTTGGTTTCCACTACCTGCCTTTCGAATTGTTCACGCTCATGCTCTAACTGAACACATTTCTCATGCATTTTCCAGTCGGCACATCAAACGTTCCAGCCCTGTCTGCCTAAGATAGATAATTCCCTTCCTTTCTCTACTGGCACTTTTTGCAAACAGGTTAATACTTTTGATGGTTCAGCATCTGTCATACATGTGCTCCAATTCTCACTCAATCTAGCACCGCAAGCCCACACATTTGCAAGTACACCATAAGGAGCTTTTTCCCGCCCCGGTATTTCACTTGGCATCTGGGAAATTGCCTTTGTTTTTTTGCCATACATTTTTCACTTTCTAATCTGTTTCTTCAAATCCTGCAAGTGACGCCAATTTGTGTTGCTATTGTTTAAACTAAGAGGAAACAATGCCAAATAATGCAGCACTCTTAGTCTGAGTAATGGATTTAAGGCACTTCCCAGATATCAAACAAAAGCACACGAATATATGAAAATAAGCATTTAACTCAAATGAAATAAAACGTGTTAATACAAGAATCAAAGCAGTTAATCGCAGACAGAGATGTGCAATGCATGAAAAATGAATATATATATATATTAATAATTAAAAGCTAAAATGCATCACCATGAGGGGTAAATTCTTCATCCTTGCCAGCGCAGACTGGAAGAACACTCAAACAGCCAAGACAGGAGACCACACATGGGATCAAATTTCTGGGGCAGCGCGTCTGCTCCACAGGTGAGTTCCTGCCTTAGAGCAAAGTTTACCAGTCTTTTATACCATAAATTAATGCAAGAGGAAGATTCTAGTATATCCCCCCCTCCCTTCTGGTATGGAATTCAAACTCTGGCTGTACTTGTTCTGTGTAAAAAACAAGCAAAAGAACTGGCCGGGCCCAATGCGCATTCCAGAGACTGAGCTGTACCTTTCTTTGATGAAAACATTTCCAGCCTGATACTCTCTTATCGTATCCGCATCCCCCATAATATGTTCCAACACGGTATGACCCTGCTCTGGTGAGGAAAGCAAAAACACATTCTGCGTGAAAAACAGGCTTGGTGTGGAAAAACCCTGTGCAGCGGATGTGACAGCACCTGAAGCCAAGCTCAAAATGGAGTCCATGGTCAACATGTAGTCGGGGGTGAAATATACATAGCATTACAACAGAGTAATCATTTCCGCTACAGGCTTGTGTCCTAACTTCTTGGCGAATCTAAAAAATGATTCGCAAGAAACCTTTATCTCCTGTCTTCTCTGGACAATTAATCTTTCCGAGTACTTGCTCTAATTAAACATAAGGCCTAAATAATTAAAATCGTTTGTCTTTGAAATTTCAATTTCCCCAATAAAGAATTTCTTTGACAGGGTATGCTTTGGGCCACAAGTCATAATGTAGGATTTCCTATGGTTCACCTTAAGCTTAACTGTTGCTTAAAATGATTAAAACCATTTAAAAGTGATTGTAACCCATTTGCAGTGCGCACAATTGAAACTACGTCATCTTCATACAATAGTACAGGGAATAGGCGGGAACATATATCGGGGACATCACAACTAGAGGATATTAAAAAAGTCTCCAAGGCATTTATGTAGACTAAAAATAACAAGGGGGCTAAAATACAGCCTTGTCTTGTGCCTTGATTGACTTGAGTAGGGGGAGTGTAATCTCCTTGTTGAGTGAAATGGATCCTTATATAGGTGTCTTGATGTAAGCTTTTTATAGTGTACAATAATGCAAGGTTAACCCCTGCCTGGCCAGGGTATCCCATAAAATGTCTCTGTCTACTAGTCAAAGGCACAGGAGAGGTCCATGAGTGCATTGTGCATGGCTCATCTCCTAGCCTTGACATATTTACCTAGAATCAGAGATAGGTTTAGGGCTTGCTCGCTCATGCCCAAGCCATGGTGAAACCCATATTTGTCTTCCACAAAGAAAGATTTCTCTGCCTCCTAATCTTCTCATTTTGCTAGAATTACCCTCCCAACTATTTTACCTGAGGCATCCAACAACGAAATGGGCCTATAATTTGAAGGGGGGTTTCTTTCTCATTTCTTAAAAATAAGGACTATTATAGATTCCCTCCAGGTCTCAATTGGTCCCTCTTTAACTACTGCTCTAAAAACGTTTGTTACCAGGGGGGAAAAAATCAAGGTTATTTGTAAAAAGCTCAGCTGGAACCCCATCTGATCCCAGCCCTTACCCTGTTGCAGAGCTTAAAATTGCTTTACAGACATTGGCTACCATGATGGTCTTACTAACGTTTTAAAGATCTGAGGGTGAAGCAAAAAAATCAGTTGTGGCTGGGGGCTTGTTGCCACCGTTTGTTTGGGCTAAATATATCAGTAAAATACTCAACCCATTTTTGCTCCATTATGTGCCATTCTAAGCCTGGGGATGAGTTTCCTTGCAAAAAAAGGGTTGATTCACAATTTCCCAGGATGCCCTTTTGTTTTTAAAAGGGTCGCACTTTCCAAGTCCTCCCAGGCCCTTGTTCTAATCGCTACTTTCCTTTTATCAGTAGCTTGGGTATAAGCACTTCTTGCGATTTTAACTGTTGTCTGGTTTCAGGGAACTACAATGGTGATTTATAAAAAATGTTTTATAAGGATTAGTGCATTTATGATTAAACCAGGATTTCACATGACGATCTGTCTGGGGCTTGCTAAAGGTTAATGCCCTTGCAGCCTATTTGCATATGTTGCTGAAACTGCCACGTAAACTTGCTGGATCAGCAGCATTCGATAGGCAACATAAAATCCCTCTCTAATTCTTGATATTAAGGTCACTGAACACTGCATTAGGGTGGAATCTGGACCATTTTCTTCATACCCCCTAGTGCAGGAAATGGCCAACATGCTCTCCCTGCTCATCTGTAATTCCACAAACCTGTGACCCATTGTGTGGATACTTAACCAATCAATCAAAGATTTATAGAGCATGTCAAATCACCCGTGAGGGTCTCAAGGCGCTGGAGCTGTATGCTGCTGCGTGGAGGAATGATCATTCAAACACCCAGGTCTTTGGTTCTCCTGTGAATCTCTGGAGTGACGGTGTGGTCTGGAGGTGCAGGCGGGATTGTTCCAAGCTTTGGCTGCCATGTGTGAGAAGGAGCGTCTTCTGCTGTTGGCTCAACGGATCTGTGGGGTGTATGCGAGGGAGAGGGAGGCTGATGGTAGGTGTCTGGTCAGTTGGTGTAACGTCGGGCGTTTGTTGATGTATGCTGGTTTGTAGGCATGGGTCAACATCTTGAACTGGTATCTCTTCTGAATCTGGAGCCAGTGTTGTTTTTTGAGATGGGGTGTGATGTGGGTCCTTCTGGGGAGGTCGAGTATGAGTCTTGCCACTGAGTTCTTGATTGTCTGGAGTCTCTTTAGGAGGTGTGCTGTGATTCCTATGTAGCGTGTGTTTCTGTAATCCAGTCTGCTGGTGATGAGGGCCTGTGTGACGGTCCTTCTGGTGTCTGCTGGGAGCCACCTGAAGATTTTGTAGATCATGAGAAGGGTGTGGAAGCAGGCATATGAGACTTTCTTCATAGATAACTTGCTATCCAGGATGATGCTGAGGTTACGAGAAAGGCCTGTTGGGCCGGGGAAGGAAGGGGTGCTGAGCTCTGCGGGCCACCAGGTGTCAGTCTATGGTGAGGTGTTGTTCCCAAAGATGAGGACTTCTGAATTTTTGGTGTTGAGTTTGCGACAGTTGTCCTTCATCTAATCCGCTACGTTCATCATGCATCTGTGGAAGATAGCTTTTGTGGTGGAGGGATCATCAAACAGTGAGAGGATGACCTGTGTGTGATCGGCATAGAAGATCATGTTGAGTCTGTGTGATCTGACGGTGATGACCAGGGGAGTCATGTAGGTGTTGAAGAGGGTCGGGCTGAGGGACGATCCTTGGGGGACTCCATGGATGATCTCCTTGGGCTCTGAGGTGAATGGTAGGAGACTGATCTTTTGGGGTCTGCCGGTGAGTTTCAAGGTGATCCATTTGAGGGTGTTTCCTTGGATCCTGATGTGGTGGAGTCTGTTGATTCGGATCTGGTGGGAGACGATGCCGAACGTGGCAGACAGGTCCAGGAGGATGAGAGCTGCTGTTTCCCCACAGTCTAGGAGGCCTCTGATCTCATCTGTGGCTGCAATCAGGGCTGTCTCTGTGCTGTAGGTAGCTCAAAATCCAGATTGGGAGGGGTCCAGGAGATTGTGGTCTTCTAGGTTTTGGGTGATTTGCTGGTTGATTGCTTTCTTGAGGACTTTTGCTGGGTAGAGAAGCAGAGAAATGGTCGGGTAGTTCTCCAATTCAGCTAAAACAACGGAAAGTGTTTTTCAGGAGGGGCCTCACTTCAGCGTGTTTCCAAACCTCAGGGAAGGAGGCCACGGTATTCAGAACATTCCTGAGCTCATTGCCGATTGTCTTGCTTCCGAGGTTAAAAATGTGGTGGGGTGCAAGCGTCCATGGGTGATCGTGAGTGTGCGGAGTTCATGATGGAGATAGTGTCTTGCATGGTGAGGTGTTCTAGTAGATGAGAATTTGTTCAGGGTTAATGTTTGTGCATGTGAGCTGGTTGATGCTGTCTGCGGCAGAGGGTTGGCATTCGAAGTTTTTCTAGATAGCCCAGATCTTGTTGTGGAAGAAGTTCGCAAGGTTGTCGCACAGTTGCTGGGAGGAAGTGATGTCGTTCTTGGTGGCTGCAGGAATGGTGAACTCCTTCACATTGGCGTAGAATTCTTTGCTGTGGTTTGTGCTGGCTTTGATGAGGTCTGCTAGTGCGTTCTTTTTGGGTTGTTTTCAGGAGGTGGTGGTGCTGATTGAGAGCGGTCTTGAAGGTGGTGCAATCTTATGTTTTTTTGCTGATGCGCCACTTCCTTTCACGTTGTTGGCAGCTGCATTTCGAGGAGTGCAGTTCCTCGGTGAACCAGCTTGCTCTTTTGCTTTGTTCTTTGACCTTGGCTGTCTTTGTGGGGGCGATGGCTGTGGCGCATTCTGTGATACACTTGGAGAGGCTCTTCGCTGCTTGCTCGGGTTGTGTGTAGAGTCTGGGAGATAGGAGCAGACAGTGTCTTTACACTGGGCTTCTGATACCTTTTTCCAGTTTCTGCGCATGAATCTGGGGGGCACAGTGCCGGAGTATGTGGCTTTGGAGATGGCAAAGTGTATGTTGTGGTGGTCGGACCAGGTGAGACGAGTGATGTGGATGTACCTGACTCTGTCGCTGTAAGTGAAGATGGGGTTGAGTGTGTCCTACGATGTGGTTAGGGTTAGTGATGAGCTGCTTTAAAATGTTTTTTTTTATCTCTTTAGTCATTTTCCATATGCAACACTTAACATCAACACTTGATGTGAACCACTGTATACATATCATCTGACAGGTGATAAATTACAACAGGGGGAAGGAGGAGAGGGCCACCAACAATATATGTATGATCACATTCAGTTTCATTGACAAATGTGGTATGTAACATCCATGTGCAGAGATACTATTCTAAGGAGGCAGGAAAACCTCTTCCTTACAGTCTACACATAATACAACAACCAAGGACATCAACATCCTATGTTCCATGCCTTTTTCATAAATAGTATGTGTTTTAATCAGCACTTTGTCTGCTTCTCATGCTCTATGGGGGATTGTTACGTGTAATGCATTGGTTGCTGCATGTATGTATGGCTGGTGATAAGTCACCCCTGGGTGGGTGACCCCATTGCTCCCCAGAGGCAATTGCGCTAGGTGTTCCTTCCTATAACCATGGCCTCTCGCATTCATCGACTATTTGCGATTTCAGCTAAAGTAGTGATATATAGTTGTGTTGCCTAATTTTTGCAATGTTACCCTAGTGAAATTATGGAGGACGAATGTCATCTTTGGCTTCAAAATGGGTCATAACATTATCCCAGAGCCCCAGCCCTTTAATCATTATGCCCTGTCATTGAGGGAGTGAAGTATTTGTGCTTCTGCTCTCGCCCACTTTAATAGGTCAACCTGCCAGCTGCATGTAGTTGGTACGCCAGGTGCTTTCCTTTGCATTGCTATGAGGCATTTGAATAGTACAAATGCTTGATCCACACACCTGTGTATTTGCCTATCTTTTTTGATCTGGGATGTATTCCCAGCAGGCAGGATTCCGGCGTGGTGTGTAGTATTTGACCAACCAGTTCCCTTGTCAAGGAGGTGATATCATGCCATGTTCTCTGTATGGGTGGGCAGGTCCATACAATGTGTTAGAAAGTGGCATTGGGTTCCCCGTAATGAGGACAGTCATATTTAGTGGGGGGGGACATGCAGTAAAGGTGGTGAGGGGACAGGTAAGTCTGGTGCAGGTAGTTAAATTCAGTGAAACGAAATCTGGAGATCTGCGACACCTCCCTTGTCAGTTGAATCGCTGGGGACCATGGAGGTTGCGTTAGTGGTTCATGGAGGACCTTATCCCAACGCACCTGAGCCACCTCCTGCTCTGAATCAAGACTCCCCAGTAGAGAGTCATGTAACTGGGATACAGTGTGTTTGGGTCTTATGATGGACAATATGGTAGGTAGTATGAGCGAGGACGGATGTTCAACGTATCTGCATTGCCATACGTTATGTATTAACTGTTTCAGCGCGCTGTAGGTTAGAAATCGCCCTGGACCCATACCATAGGTTTCATCTATTTTCGTGTATGTCATAGTGCGTCCTTCCTTGAATAGGTCACCTATGGTGTGTATCCCCAGATCTAACCATGGTTCCAAAGTGTGTTGTGCTTGTAATTTCCTCGCTCCTGGACTATCTGGCAGCGGAATCTTGAGTGAATAAGGTGGGATTAAATCTTTCTTACGTACGTAACCGTTCCAACAAGAGCAAGCCACTGCCATCAGAATATTTCCATGTAAGGGAGGAGTCGTGTGATCTAGTAAACATGCGAGTGTGCTGATCCTACCCAGACTGTCCTGTACTGCCAATGTCTCTGCACTTAGGGATTTCTTTAGCCACTGAAGTGGCCATTGCAGCTGTGCTGCAGCATAGTATAATTTGTAATTTGGCATGCCTAGGACCCCCCTCACCAGAGGCTGATGTGTCACACTGGTACAACTTGTCGACGACCGTTTCCCCATATTAAACTTAGCATCAGGCCATTCCAGGTTCGGAAGAAGGAGCAAAATATTGTCAATGGTAGTGCAGTGAAGAAATACAACAGTCTTGGGAGTATTATCATCTTCACAATAGCCACTCATCCTAAGGGCGACAGTGGCAATGACCCCCAAAAGGGTAAGGAACCCTTAATCGCACGAATCGCTCGTCCCAGATTACCTTCCAATAGATCATCTTTTGTATGGTAGATTTGAATGCCAAGATACTTAAAAGTGGAGAGGCAGCATTGAAGCCTATAAAGCAGAAGGTCAGGCCGTAAATTTTCTGAAACCGGCGTGAGTAGAAACAGACAGGATTTTGACCAATTGACATGCAGTCCAGCGAGATCTCCAAAATGATCTAGTAAATGTAATAGCTCTGGAAGGGACGAGGTACAGTTGCGTAAGTATATTAACGCATCATCAGTGTAAAGAGAGACAATATGATGGTCGTCACCATCAGGTATTCCCAATTGTTACGGTCGTGATTGGAGCTGAGCCACTAGTGGTTCAATTGCCAATGTGAATAGCAGGGGTGACAAGGGGCACCCTTGTCTGGTGCGACGACATATAGGGAAACATTGGGATCTGATTTGACCTGTTTTAAGGTGGGCCGTGGGGTTGGAATATAATATACTGATCCATTTGAAAAATTCTTGCCCAAAACCCATTCTGCATAAAGCTTCTTTTAGGAAAGGCTGCCCTAGGGTATCAAATGCCTTTTCGATGTCCAGTGGTACCGCTATTCTATCATGTTCCCCCTCTGGAGTGTTCGTCATTAATCGTAAAAGTCGTATGCTGTTTAGGAAGGTATTCCGCCCTGGGATGAAACCTGACTGGTCTTTATGGACTAAAGGTGTCATTAACGGAAGAAATCGGTTTGCAAGGACCTTACCTAATAACTTGCAATCCAAATTAAGCAGTAATAGAGGCCTATAAGATTATACATCTAGGGTATCTCGGCCTGGTTTGGGTAAAACGACAATCAGTGCTTCACATTGTGAGTCTGTAAGTTGTCCCCACGTTTGTGCTTCTTGTAGCACTTCTAGGAATGGTGCAGTCAACTGCTTAGCAAACATTGCGTAATATTCTACTGGTGGTCCATCCATACCGGGAGTCTTATTGCTGGCCAACTGACGTAATGCTGTTTGGGTCTCATCAGTCGATATAGGTGCATCCAGATCCATGCGCTGTAATGGTGTATGGTGAGTAAGGGTGATTGAGTCAAAAAAATTGACTAGTTGTGCAGCTGGGGGATCCCGCTTTGCTGCATAGAGTGAACTATAATAATGTCCAAAGGCATAATTTATGGCCATTTGGGTATTGACCACAATTCCTGTGGCAAGCCTTATTGCCCCAATGATTGTGCAATGTTGCTCGTTCCGTGTCAACCACACCAGCAGTTTACCAGAGCGATCGACTTCTGCATGTGCTTTAACGATGTAATGGCGATAATCATAAATGCGCAGGCACTTGTCTATCTCCTTGTGCCGTGCACATTGTTCCAGGAGAACATCGGGATCTGAAAAGCCACCTGCTACTGCACATTCCGCCTTACACAAGTCTGTCCCCACTGCAGTTAGATCTCACAACAGCACGTGCCGTACTCCTCCTATAGTCGAGAGGCAGTGTCCACGCACCCCACTCCACAGCATGTTTTGCGGCTGTCCTTCCGTTTAGGGCAAAGTAATTAGAGATGCAGTCAAGCACTTCTCTGCATAAGGGAGGATCTGGCAATAAGTCACCCCGCAGCCGCCAAGTGGGCACAGAGGTGCGTGGCGTGCCCCAGTGCATGCTGACCTTCAGTGAGCAGTGGTCTGACAATGTCTTAGTCAAGTAATACGCCCTCAATGCATTATGGGCCAGAACGGTAGAGCTCAATATTAAGTCTTTACGAGTATGTAACGCATGGACTGGGGAGTAGAGAGAATATTCTCTATCCTGGGGGTGTAAGAGGCGCCATATGTCTTGGAGCCCCTGCTCTAACATCCACTGACGTAATCCACTTGCCATTGTACGGCTGGGAGCGCTCACCAATGGCAGGTGAGATCTATCTATATCCACATTCAGTGCACAATTAAAATCGCCCCCCCCCATATGCAATCTTCCGTTGGGTCCTGGAAAAGTGTAGGTGTAATTGACTTCAGGAAATCCCCCTGTTTTGAATTTGGGGCATATATTCCAGCTATGGATAGGGAATAGCCATTGAGGGAGTCCTCCAGCAGCACATATCTGCCATCCCTATCCACCGTTCAACTACATAGGGAACCTCTGGAGCCACTCAAATCAATACCCCTTTAGCAAATGATGATGTGGCTTACCGTATACCATACCCTGCCATTTGGATCTAATGTTATGTAGGTCTTTGTCTGTAAGGTGCGTTTCTTGCAGGATTGCTATGTGGGTATTGTGACGCTTTAAGTGCGCATGTACCCTACTGCGCTTGCTGGGGTTGGCCATACCTCTAACATTCCACGTTACTATATTGTACTAGAGTTCCTGCATGTGTATGTGAATATGTTAAGCGACGTGGTTTGTTGTTTCATGATCTCTTGCCATAGCCCCGCTTATGACAATGGGGCTAGTGGATACTTGTCCCTCATCCATAATGCCCCTCCCTCTCAGCCACTCATCGTCAGTATTGAAACTTTTGCTGTATTGGAGAAACAACAAACAGTGTGGAGCCCAACAGGGCTACGGCCAACAGGGCCAGAATCGCCCAGTAACAGGTGAGCACAACAGGTGCAGTCAATACTATGAACAATTTCCAATCGGAGGTCCACTCGGGGTAGGGGGTGGTGGTGTGCGAATCGGCATCCTGTCCCTATCAGCCCCCTTCAATGACAACAATGTCCACGCCCATCTAGACCCTCACTGTCAGCGTCCGTTGATGTATGCCCCCAGATCGCCATTTTCATCATGGAGACAGCACATAGGTGAGCAAGTGTGGTAGCTGGCCAAGGAGCAGAGCTATCCTTATCGACACATCAAATGCAAGACCTAGGTCTCGGTGGCCAGGCCTGTGAAAATGTGTTTGTCCTTATTTGGGGTGTGGTGACCAAGTGTCCGTTTCCAAAGCTTGCGCATAAGGCTAAAGGTCGTCATCTGTTTCTGATGTTACCTCCGGGCCCAACGACGAGGGAACCATGGAGCTACTGGCGCGACCCATTGATAAATCAGAGTCTGATACTCTGATCAAGGGCAGCATAATATGGGTTAGATGAAAGTTGGGACGCTTCAAGTAGTGCCTGTGCTTGGCCCACAGCTGCTTGTGCCCTGGAGGGGCGCATCTTGCTGTTGGTTCTTTTTGTATCCGGGGTGGGGTGTCAGCTATATTCCCTCTGGGGGATCCCCACTGTGAGGTTCAACCAAGCCCTTGACATGTGCCCACATCCATGCATCCTTGGGTGTTGGGAAAATATGGATCTTTCCCTCATCTGCCACTCGCAAGCATGCTGGAAAGAGCAAGGAGTAGGCAATGTTACATTTGCATAAGAGATGATTAATCTTTATGTACGAAGTACGTTTGCATTGCACCTCCATTGTGTAGTCTGGGTAGGCTGTGATGGTGGCATATTCAAACTTCCAGAGGCCCTGTGATTAAAACTTTTGGAGTATCAGTTCGCGGTCTCTGAAGTTGAGGAGGCGAGCTATCAGTGACCTAGGTGGGGCTCCTGGTCTCTGTGGCCTACCTGGAATCCGGTGCGCACCTTCTATAGAGAAGAAAGGCGGTACGTTGTTGCCCAACACCGTGCTCTTCAACCATTGTTCTATGAATAATTCAGCATTAGGTGTCTCCGCCTGGTCCGGGAATTCTAGGAAACAAACGTTTTTTCTCCGTGAACGTCCCTCCGCATCTTCAGCTCCTCGTTGCAGGAAAGAGACTTCCGCCTTCTGCTACGACACCTGGTCTAAATGTCTTTATTCCCTGGTTGTACCTCAGCTAAAGAGGCCTCATTTTTCAGACACCCTTTCGGCTAATTTACAATGCTCTACATGAAGCAAATTAACCTCCAGTGCCACTGAGTCTGTTTTGACTTCTAGAGTCGTTTTGGTGTCCAACACTGCTTGAAGAAGCTTATCAAATTGAGCAGAATGTACTTGTAGGGTCTCATTCATCTGTTGGAGGGTTGCTGCATTATCCTTAGAGGAGGCAGACAAAAGAGGCATTGTTCCCTCAGCCTGTGGTTGCAACCTCGCATTCTTTGGTTTGACCATGAATGCGGCCGCTAAAGCGGGTGCACTCGCTAAAGTGCAGTTACTCCTTTGTGTACTCTAAATGTGCAGGTGCATAAGAACAAGGATCAATCATGTGCCTATAGCAAGAGGTACGCTGCCCCTCCCTTGCTTTAACTTGTCATTCTACACTTGTCAATGTTCAGATAGTTCATTTAGGAGCATACCCCAAAGCAGGCTGCCATTAGCAGGTCCTCAATGGCACACTGGGTATCTTGGGTTGTCACAGTTTGCCGTCAGGCCCTTTTATCCGATCTTGCCAGTGGGCAGTTCTTGGTTATTGACCCTATTTCACCGAGGCCGTACCATCCATCTTGGCCAAAGGGGTCAGGAGCCCTTCATTACCACATCCAACATGAAATTGCAGAGTTCGCTTGTAGCCATGCAATGCACGGCTCCCCCACCCCAGGGCTGCACCAGTTGAGTATAGGCCCTATAGGACCTTGCCAGGGGTACTCCAGAATGTCGAAGGAAGGGCCTCTTTCTTAGTCATTGGGGGAGGCCCTCAACTATGATTGAACGCTCACCTCCTTTCCAGTTCTCAGCTAATTCAGCCCGGCCCGCAGTGCGGGCATGTGCTCACTATGGTGCTTCTTCTGGAGAAGTGTGGCTCAATGGTTAGAGCGGCAGACCCTGATGCAGAAATCTGGCCCGGGACCAGGGTTCAATTCCCACCTTGGCGGGTCTTGGGCTCAATTTCCTCGGACCTGATCATTCTCGCATCGGTGCCTAATCTAATTCATGGGTCCCACTATGTAACTCTGGGCAATAGCTTGCTTAATCTCCACAACGGCCCCAACAGCTCTGGGATGCCTGGCTTCACCTTGGAGGCTGCCCAGGAGTGGGCACCTCACAGGGAAAAGCCAAGAGGGGTTCCACAGCAGTATGCGTGCAGCGCCTTGAGACTCTAACTGGTGAGTAGTGCGCTATACAAGTACGAAGTTTCAGTTTCTGTCACTCGGACTGCCCGGGCGGCGCAGCTTTTCCAGTCCGACGCACGTCTACTTCCCCGCTGCATCTCGCGCCACTGGCCTCATCAGTCACGTCTTCCCTCATTCGCCGGACACACTCCGGCCTGTCGGACGCCGGCGTATCTCGCTCTTTCGAGCCACCCAACACTGGTATGGACCGTGTTGGGGCCATGCCTCCTTTTCACGTTCGGCCGCACAGACCATGTAGGCCGAGCAGGCCCCACTGCCGTTCGATACGCCGGCTGTCATCAAGAGGTAAAACGGTACCCCACATTTGCGCTACACACACCGGGACCCTTAAAATCGAAGTTCTGGCATCTGGGGGAGGAGGGGGATCTGCATGGGATGGAACAGGATAAGTTTGGGGCCGAGAGCGGAGCTACTCAACTAGCGTCCGCGGCGGTCACCATCTTGGCCACACCCCTGCTTTAACAATGTTAAAGTCTCCTGCCCAAATGATAGAAACATTTGAGGGTTCTCTACTTGTTAAATAAATGATGGCGCACTCAAGATCCTCAATGATCCTCACAGGTTGTGTTGAGAAGAAATTGTAATAAAAATGAATTAAAATAATATTACATTTATTTGTATTTGTATTTATTTATTTATAAAGAGCATTCTGGTCGTAGCATCGAAGCACTGCCAGGGAGAAGCAAATGAATGCAGTAAGAGTGCAAAAATAGCCAAACAGCAAAAACGGGGGCAAATTATAGGGCAAAAAGCCAGGTTGGAATCTGTTTCCGAAATGGCAAGGCTTCCAATTTCTTAATTTGTAGCGGAAGAGTATTCCACAACTTGGCAGCTGCAACCGAAAAAGTATTGTCAAATCCTATTTGAACTCTGGGAAGTGCCTTAATAAATGTATTACTCAGACTAAGAGTGCTGCATTCTTTGCATTCTTCAGCCTCATTCCCTCTTAGTTTGATGCAAATCACAATTAATTTTAGCCACTGGTAATTACTTGGGCCGCATCCCAGTCCATCATTATTTTGCACACCATGTCACTTCATTTTGGACCCAGCCATACTCAAATCAGTCTTCACCCTGCTCCAAGGGGTACAGTCAAGCCCGAAATGTCAGGCCAGACCTTTCCTGAACTGGAATACAAGCAACCTAGGACCTGTGGCACCTCAGTTAAGTTAGGGGTCATCAGCCAGGTGTAGCTTGATTCCAGTGACATTGTGCATTGGATCCACATCTGGTATACTAGTCCCACTTATGGCAACACATTAAAGCCTACAGAAAGTGATAGATAGAAGGCTTGAATTGATCTCAGCCATTGGTATTTACTCAGGCCACATCCCAGTCCATCGTATTTTGCACACCATGTCACCTCAGTTTGGACCTAGATATATGCAAATATCAGTCTTGACCCTGCTCCAACTGAGAACAGTCCAGCCCGAACTGGCAGGCCACGTCCTCCCTGAATTGGATTACAAGCAACCTAGGACTGGTTTCATCATAGTTATCAGCCATGTATATTCAAGCATTACATCCATCAAGTTTTGTATATTTAATGGGACAGTAAAGTACTGAAACAGATGATGATGGTGCTACTTCTAAGGACGTTCTTCCTAACTTAAAGTAGCTGTTGAGTTGGCAATGCAGTAAGATGGTGTAACACTTGAGTCATCGCCACATAATGGTATATGGTGTCTAGATCACTTTGCGAAAAAGTCGTCTCCTAAGAGGGTATAACTCAGATGACCTGTTATGTTCATTTGTATAGCGCACTAATCGCCTGAGCAAGTATCCAGGAGTTTGGCAAGTGTGTAGGTGCGTGGGTTCCCAAGGTGCTTATACAAAGAGCCAGGTCTTCAGCTTTTTTAAAGTTATTTCTATTCACTTTCTGCATCAAACAAAATATACACATTATTATTGTGAGTCATCAGGCATCAAACAGTCCCTCTGTTCATCCCCCACATGAGCCAGTATTACTCATATCCGGGTCTTCAGCTTCTTATAGAACTCAAGAAGTGAGGAGGAGGGTCTGATATGTTGAAGGAGGTAACTCCATGTCTTGGGTGCTATGTAACAGAATGAACAACCTCCAGTTTAGCTTTTGCGGATGTAGGGAGTGAGTGAGCGTGAGGCAGAAAACTGTCTGGTGGGTTGGTGAAAGTGTATGCAGCTGTTCAGATATTCTAGTCTTGTGTTGTGTAGGGCTTTGTATATGTGTGTGAGAAGTTTGAATTGGCTGTAGTTGTGAATAGGGAGCCAGTGAAGTTTCATGAGGTGCGGTGTAATGTGAGTGCAGCATAGGACGTTGAGTATGAGTCTTGCAGTGGTGTTCAGGATGGTCTAGAGTGTGTGTAGGAGTTGTTTGGAGATTTCAGTATAGATAGTATTGCTATAGTCCAGCCTGCTGGTGCTAAGTGCTTGTGTGGTGCTCCGTCTGGTGTTTTGAGGCAACCATTTGGCGATCTTTTGCAGCATGCAAAGGATGTGGAAGCAGGAGGCGCATGCTGCGTTGAACTGAGGTGTCATGTTGAGCTTGTCGTCTAGGATGATCCTTAGATTTCTTGTGTGGTCTGTCGGTATGGGTCTTGGTCCTAGCTACAATGGCCACTAGGTGTAGTCCCATTGGGAGGTCTTGTTGCTGAAGACCAGTACTTCCGTCTTCGTGGAGTTGAGCTTCAGGCAGTTGGTTCACAGCCAGTCTGCTACCATGGTCATGCACTTGAAGTTGGTTCTGGCAGTGGCTGTCTTGTCCGTCACGGAGAGGATGAGTTGGGTGTCATTGGCGTAGAAGATGGCAGTGATGTCTTATGACCAGATGATATTGGTGAACGGTGTTGTGTATGTGTTGAAAAGGGTGGGCTGATTAACGATCCCTGTGGGACTGCATGTATCAGTATCTCGGTCTCTGATGTAAAGGGTGGCAGCTTGACCCTTTGTGTCCTTTCCATGAGGAAGGAACAGATCCATTTAAGAGCGGATCCTTGTATACCAATCTTGTGGAGCCTTGTGATAAGGGTGTTGTGGGAGACAGTGTCGTAGGCTGCAAAGAGTTCGAGCAGGATGAGGGCCGCTGTTTCTCCTTGGTCCAGGATGATTTGAAAATATCTGGTGGCTGCGATGAGTGCTATTTCAGTACTTTAGTTCTTTCTGAATTCTGAATGAGTGTTATATAGAAGACCTACGAAGATGGCATAAATGAAACTGGAAGATGATGCACCAGTGAGTCTCAACATTCCTCTAAAGTGATATCACTATAAGCAAAAGACATAATGAAGCCATTTTCATTGTTATACCATATAATTCTTCCTTAATGCTGAAAGGAACATTCAGAGGAGAATGCTTCACTAGCCACATTTGGTGACTCAAAATTCTAAGTCATCCCCTCTAGAAATGTGTTTGATCTGGTCACAGGTTAAATCCTGGCTGGTTCTCTCAACCTTTCACTCTTCTCATTACAATAAAATGAGTACTTTTGCTATGTATACTCAATCTGGCAAAAAGTCCTGCTACTCTAAGGGTGTGGCTTTCTTACTTAACAGGCCACTCCCGAGAACTGCTGGGTGGTCCTTTAAGGCAGCTGCATATAACGTATCTCTGACTACTCCATGTTCTTTCCATGCTGTCACAGCTTGTGGTGGGAGTCCTTAAACAGGACTCTCATTCTGATACAGATGGCGCACTGAGATCAGACAGACCCACCGTAAGAAAAAGTGTATTGCAAATGGTCCCAGTCTGACCCATGAAGGAGACTTGTTGTAGCAGGTTGCCATGTCGTCTTCTTCTTAGGATTCCTCACCAGGAAGTTACCATTAGCAGGAGGAGCTACTACTTCTCTTTCCAGAATTAAGATGGTAGAAACGTTTTAGACTAAAATCTTCTTCTAGCCACTAATGTGATCTCCAAGGAAACAATATGCTCAACAGCTACCAATTATGACTCCTGATAATTAAAGTACACTAAGACAGAAAGGCCATGTTAAAAATGGATGCAGACGATTTATATAAAGTTCTTCCTAATATCCATGTCTAAGCCTTTACAGAATGTTTAAACATGACCAGATGGCTGGTATTTCACTCTAGAAAAGATGGCAACGATACTAACATCTGCAGTGATCTCATCGAATAATTTACCTTCTGTTTATTTTTTTAATTTAAGGTGCACGCCTTATACTTTATGTGTAACTAATTAAAGGTGAGAGGACAAGAAAATAGTCGCAGAATATTTTGGGTTTTTTTCAGCCACACTTCTGCCTTCCTCGACACATGTACTGCAAACTGTTTCATGCCCTTAAACAGCCTTCGTGAGAGCGCTTTTTACCTACTTTTGTTTTTCAAACAACATATCGTAGCATGTCTAGAGTTCGAACTGGTAGTACTGGCATATTTTATACTAACGAGTCGTGGCTGCTGACAAGAAGCATGTATGAAAAGCTATAGAACCGTAGACTAAATGAGGTATCTGTTTAGTTTCCATTTTCATGCTGATTTAAAGCTTAGGTCGAATTATAATAAGGGCTAACCCTTGAAAAGAAAGTTTCTACTTTAGTAACTGATGTGTCTAAAAGCACAAAAAGACGTACTTCCGTATGTGGGATTGCGCATCTACGGTGAAGCTGTGAGGGGCAGAGACAGAGAAAAGGGACTATAATTCGTGTGCATCGACAAAGAAAACGGACAGTTGCTTGTGAGTCGGAAGTAGGTGGAAGTCAGACTGCATTGTGTTTCTATGGCTGCCGCTTCCAGCATGGGGGATGCTCACTGCAATAAAGCAGCTCGGCTGCTATCTTTGAGTGGTCTCTTCCCAATCTTCAAACCCAAAGGACCGACATCAGCTGCGTATCTCAACCAACTGAAGGCGAAGCTGTTGAAAGGTAAAGGGTGCACGTTTTCGAACGCTGTTATGGACTGCGGAACACAGAGGAAGATGCACATGGACTTGCTAGGAAGTATTGGAAGCTCCTTAAGAGGTATCTGAGGGGCTAGGAGTCGTTGATAAGCACACATGCATGCCGTGAATAGGTACGCGAAGCAGGATAAACGGAAGGACGTACACCCAGAACATGTGGAGTGGGCGGGAACTGGGACACGGACAATGTTGATGTTACCTGTGGGCATATTGGGCTCTATATTCATGACCTGTAATGACAAATTACACCGAACGATTTCTAAACAGTTAATGTAAAAAGCGTTAAGGTAATCCATGTCAGCTATTAGATCTGTTTATATTTCACGTTTTGCTTACTCCTGCATCCCCTAAGAGTAGGGTGAACAAGCGTCACATTTGCCGAAAAAGTCCTGGGATTTCAGCATCTGTCCCAGCAGATGTCAGCAAATTTGGCTCATATTCCCTTTTTCAGAGAGGGTCAACTGAAAACCGAGAGGCATGTCTTTATGTGTTCTAAAGTAGGACTCCTTAGAAGTTTCTATCAAAAAGCAATTTAATTGACAGAGGAGGTAGTGTGTTTTAAAATTGCACTTCATTTTTGTACTTTGTGCCTCGTCTGTTTTTCTGTATTGATGAGCGCTCACATTCTGTGCCCCTCGGGTAATGAAAAATTATAGTCCTATTTTAGTGCAATGTCCCAGTTTTTTAAAAATAATATCTGGTCACCCTACCTAAGAGTGTTTGTTTTTTCCTGGATTTTATATTACAGTATTTTTTTAGGCGTTATATTACTCTTGTGTAATGTTTAATGTAGATTTTCCTAGTAATTTATGAAGGAAAGTCTTAATTTTATTGAAGACACGGAGGTGAGTATTATGCTTATTTCTTGCTTTTATTTTAATTAACAGCACAGTCAAGAAACAAAATCACCAATCCCATTACGGCCAGAGGGAAGATCTCAGCCAATGGGAACAAAACAACGACCAGAATGGACCAATCAGTACACAACATAGCCAATATATACCTATCTAATCCGCGAGCAGTCCTCTATTCTTTAGCGAGAATTCGAAGAAAACATTGGAAAAATTGAACTAATTATCAGAATGGATAATAGCAAATAAAAACAGTCTTGAACGAGGCGAATCCAGTGAAGATCAGCATCGGAGAACCGGAACCGGCTTGTTGGGGAGATCTTTGGAGCACAAAGTGTAACTTCGGAAGTCCGCAAGAAGGCTACAGGAAGAACCCGATCTTCATGCATTATTTGCTGGAGTGGCAGAAGATGAAACTGATGGGTGGGAAAGAAATATTAGTGTGAGCTTGTAGTGGGATAATACTCGCCTCCGTGTCTTTAGTAAAATTAAGACTGTCCTTCATAAATTACTAGGAAAATCTACATTTTATGTCAAGACCAGAGGCTCTTCTTCTTCTTCAAAGCATATCAATCACACCAGAATAAACTGTATCAATTTGTTTGCAATAAAAGGTACGAAAGATATTATCATTAGACTAATCTGCTGATCTTGAAATGTCCTCTATACAAAATCCAGCCCAAAAGGCCTTAGAAGCCATTGCACCTCTGGAAGAGTGAGCGCCAAATTTGGAAGTAACGATCCCCACCAGGGACATGACCCACTTGAACCAACGGGCTAAAGTAGGAGATGAAACCGCCTTGTGAGTTTTTTGAAAGAGATGAGAAGTTGGGAAACAGAGGACGTTCTAAGATGTACTGTCTTTTGTTCGTACAATTTCAAACAATTTCCTACACACAGTTTTGGTTGGTTTGGGAAATAAGGATGAAAAAACCGGCAAAATATTTGCTTTGGTTCGTCTGCAAATTTTAAAAAGAATACTTGTGGGAGTGAAATGACCACCAGAAATGCCTAAAGCTTTGACATCTGATAAACGTTTTATGGAAATTAAACATAACAACATTGACAGTTTAGCAGAAAGCATTTTAAGAGATAAAGAAGATTTTTCTGGCCATGAGAGAAACTGTTGTAAAACCACATTAACATCCCATAACTCACTATATTTCGGAGTAGGAGGATTGGAAAATTTTACTCCCTTTAAAAGGCGGCAAATAAGGAGGTGTTCTCCAACTGGTTTCCCATTGATGTGGTTATGATTAAGGGATATTGCAGAACGATAGAGGTTGATGGTTCTGTACGACTTACCTGAACTTGCTTGGGCTGCTAGAAAATTAGCCATTAGGGATATATCTGCTGAAAAGGGATCACAAGATTTTCCCACGCACCAGCTATGCCATAAAGACCAGGCTGATTTATAAGTTGTGGTGGTTCAGGGAGCCCACGCTTTAGAGATATAATCCAGGCTTCCTTTGAAATTGCTGAATAAGATTGGGAAGACCTCTTTATCTTCCAAGCCGAAAGGAACTGTTGAGAATCGGATTGTGTGGGTAACCTTCCTGATTGAGTAGGAGATTTGGGAACAAGGGGAGAATAATCGGGAAAATCCATGGTTAGTTCCAGAAGAGGAGGATACCATACCTGGGATTGCCAGAGGGGAACTACCAAAATGAGACAAGCCTTTTGACGATGAACCTGAGAAAGAACCCTGTTGATCATTAGAAAAGGTGGAAAAGCATAATTGATTGACTGAGACCAATCTTGTTGAAAGACATCCGTTGCTAGTGCTAGGGGATCTGGTCTCCAGCTGAAAAATTGAGGCAGTTGAGCATTTAGACATGATGCAAATAGATCTATGCATAAAGGTCCCCATTTGTGAAGTAAAGTTTTGAACACAGAAGGATGGAGCTTCCAATTGCTGGAATCGGTCAGAAATCGGGAATTCCAATCTGCTACCCGATTGAGGGTTACCGGCAAATATTCCGCCCGAGCCGATAACTTTTGATGTAGACAAAATTCCCAAAAGCTTTTGGCTAGTTCAGCCAAAGATTTGGACTTTATACCTCCCAGGTGATTGATGTATTGGACTGCCGACAGGTTATCCATACGAAGTAGAATGGAACATCTGACTTTGTTTTTTGTGAGGCTTTTGATCGCAAAGGAGGCTGCAAGCATCTCTAAACAGTTGATGTGCAATGAAGACTCCTGTGGTGACCCCTTACCTCCAGTCGATATTTCACCACACCTTGCGCCCCAACTGGTCAGACTTGCATCTGATTCTAACACAAGATCTGGGGCTGATGCAAAGATAGTCCTGCCGGTCCAAGCATCAAGGTGATCTAACCACCACCGGAGTTCTATATGGGATTTGTGGTCTAGAGGGATAGAATCTGAATAAGCAAGACCCTTGCAAACATGATGAATCTTTAATCTCTGAAGAGCGCGATAATGGAGAGTACCGGAAAAGATCGCTTGAATTGAGGAGGAGAGTAGACCTACAATTATTGCAAGAAACCTGAGAGAGATAGAAAGAAGGAGTAAAGAGCAGGTTATCTCTGATTTTATCGCTTTTATTTTTGTCTCTGGTAGTTGAAGAGAGACTTCTACCAAATTTATGAGAAAGCAGAGGAACTCCAATTTTTGAGCCGGGACGAGAACTGATTTCTCTTTGTTTATGAGAAAGCCCAAGTCCGTGAGGAAAGAACAAGTCAGATGCATCTGTGAAGACACGGATTGAAGATTCTGACCCGTTAACAGAATATTCTGTAAATAGATGATGAGACGTATACCCTGTGTCCTGAGATAGGTTACCACTGGTTTCATTAATTTGATAAAACACAATGGAGCTGAAGAGAGACCGAAAGGGATGGAGGAAAACTGGTATGTTGATCCTTGCCACTGGAATTGAAGACATTTCCTGTGGTTTGAATGAATAGGAATGTGAGGTAAGCATCCTGTAGAATCAAACAAACCATCCAATCGTTTTGTTGGAGAGTATCTCTGAGATGTAAGATGGCCTCCATTTTGAAATGACAATATACTACAAAATGGTTGAAATCTCTGAGATTTATGACTGGTCTCAACATTTTGTTATTCTTGAGATCTAAGAAGATTGAGCTTAAAAAGCCTGGAGGGTGCAGTAAAGTGGGTTGAATTGTGTGTTTTTGAAGAAGGGATTGAACTTCTTGAGATACCAAGAAGTTATTTCTGCTGAAAAGTTTAATGGAAGAGGAAGATTAGTTTGAAAAGGAGTGTCATAAAACTCAATAGAATAACCCTGAACTGTATTTAGAACCCATGGATCTGAACTTATCGATTCCCATTTGTGAAGAAAAAACTTTAGGCAAACCCCCACAGAAAGATGCCAAAAGGTACACTTACTTGCTGGTTGTGCGGACCTGTGGAAACGTTTGTTCCTTTGTCTGAAGCCTCTGGCTCTCTGGGGGTAGAATGGGGGCCAAACTCCTGTGAGGACGAATTGTAGGAGCCTCTGAAACCCTGAGATATTGGGTAGCGACCGGTAAAGCGACTCCTACCTCCTACCTGCCCTGGCAAAAACACGATTGGCAAACGCTTTCTTTAAGGATTGCTGGGCTTTGTCCAACAATTCAAAAGTCATCACATATTTGCTTAATTCCTTGATAAAGGAATCTTCAAATACCAAGCCATCAGCTTTGATGCCAGGGTCCATTGATGCCAGGTTTGCTAGCTTAGGATCCAGCTTGAGGAGTAAACCTTTAAGACTTTCATGAGTCATTGCTGAATTGGCGTTACACAACAAACAGAAAACTCTTTGGACCCATAAAGACAATTCTTCTGAATCAGTGGACAGATTGTCTTATCTGGCACCCCTTTGCGTGGATCTTTGCCAAACTTTGTAAAGAAAGTTAACATAAAGGGTCTATTGAAGGAGCAGCGGTGATGTGTGGAGGTAAGGCAGGTCTTGGACATTCAGCTTTCAATTTTGCCCTGGTTTGCTTATCTAGGGGCATGCGTAACTTTGCAGATATATAGTCTCCTACATGAGATGACGGAAACCTTTCTGTGGAATTAGGGTGGTGAATAAGACTTGGATCAAAATTGGGATTACCCTCCAAGTTCAAAATAGATTTGGCTGCTGGAGTGTCATTGAAAACCACCGTTTTTTGTTTCTTAGGAGGAGGACCAGACCAAAGATTGGAGATATCATCATCTTCATCGTAATTGTTATCAGAATCAGAGTCAACATCATCATCAGTATCTTGGATGGAAGAAATCACAATCTTTTGCGCACTGTTATCGAAGTGCTTAGTTTTCCTTTTACTTTTTTCCTCCTGAAACTTTCCCCTCCTTCGTCCTCAGTCTCGTGTGGGATAGACTCACCATCCGGAAGTGCAGATTTTTGTAGGGGTTTGTTGACTTTTGGAAGCCACCGTGGCTTTGCGCTTTCTGCGTTCTCCCGCAGATAGGGCCGATGTAGATTGTGACATTAGAGATAATACAGAATTTTCAAGGTTCTTTGTGACTCTGTTCATGGATAATGAAACAGCTTTGGCAATAGAAGATTGCATAAAATCATTTAAATTAATTTTGAACTCCTCCTCACTGTCATTGCCATGAAAAACATGAGAAAAATCCATGTTTTGCTAGGAAACGAAAAAATGGAGAGAAAACACGAAGATAAAGGGTTAACCTGAAGAACCAGCAGAGCCGGCATGTTTTAAGCAAGGCTGCGCCCCTTCTGAAGGGAAATAGGAGATGGGACACACCCAGCGACGCTGCAATGTTCACACGAAGCGCTAGGAAGGCAGCCCGGCACGTTGCCGGCAAAACGAAAGAATTTATGGCAGGCAGTAGCTAAAAAATAGCTCAGTCGAACAGTCTGACTGAAAACGAAGCGCTCCTGAAGTGAAAGGAGGCTTTGGAATGCTGGCGGCAGAGGAGCGGCACAATGGGCACCAGGAGGTACCAAATGTAACAGCAAGTAGGGGAAATAAAAAACACTGTATGTAAAGAAATGGCTCCCTGTTGCAGTTACCCCCCACTTTTTGCCTGATACTGATGCTGACTTGACTGAGAAGAGTGCTGGGACCCTGCTAACCAGGCCCCAGCACCAGTGTTCCTTCACCTAAAATGTACCATTGTATCCACAATTGGCACACCCTGGCATTCAGATAAGTCCCTTGTAACTGGTACTTCTAGTACCAAGGGCCCTGATGCCAAGGAAGGTCTCTAAGGGCTGCAGCATGTCTTATGCCACCCTAGAGACCCCTCACTCAGCACAGACACACTGCTTACAAGCCTGTGTGTGCTAGTGAGAACAAAATGAGTAAGTCGACATGGCACTCCCCTCAGGGTGCCATGCCAGCCTCTCACTGCCTATGCAGTATAGGTAAGACACCCCTCTAGCAGGCCTTACAGCCCTAAGGCAGGGTGCACTATACCATAGGTGAGGGTACCAGTGCATGAGCACTGTGCCCCTACAGTGTCTAAACAAAACCTTAGACATTGTAAGTGCAGGGTAGCCATAAGAGTATATGGTCTGGGAGTCTGTTTTACACGAACTCCACAGCACCATAATGGCTACACTGAAAACTGGGAAGTTTGGTATCAAACTTCTCAGCACAATAAATGCACACTGATGCCAGTGTACATTTTATTGTAAAACACACCACAGAGGGCACCTTAGAGGTGCCCCCTGAAACCTAACCGACTATCTGTGTAGGCTGACTAGTTTTAGCAGCCTGCCACAAACCGAGACATGTTGCTGGCCCCATGGGGAGAGTGCCTTTGTCACTCTGAGGCCAGTAACAAAGCCTGCACTGGGTGGAGATGCTAACACCTCTCCCAGGCAGGAATTGTCACACCTGGCGGTGAGCCTCAAAGGCTCACCTCCTTTGTGCCAACCCAGCAGGACACTCCAGCTAGTGGAGTTGCCCGCCCCCTCCGGCCCGGCCCCTACTTTTGGCGGCAAGGCCGGAGAAAATAATGAGAATAACAAGGAGGAGTCACTGGCCAGTCAGGACAGCCCCTAAGGTGTCCTGAGCTGAGGTGACTCTAACTTTTAGAAATCCTCCATCTTGCAGATGGAGGATTCCCCCAATAGGGTTAGGACTGTGACCCCCTCCCCTTGGGAGGAGGCACAAAGAGGGTGTACCCACCCTCAGGGCTAGTAGCCATTGGCTACTAACCCCCCAGACCTAAACACGCCCTTAAATTTAGTATTTAAGGGCTACCCTGAACCCTAGAAAATTAGATTCCTGCAACTACAAGAAGAAGGACTGCCCAGCTGAAAACCCCTGCAGAGGAAGACCAGAAGACGACAACTGCCTTGGCTCCAGAAACTCACCGGCCTGTCTCCTGCCTTCCAAAGATCCTGCTCCAGCGACGCCTTCCAAAGGGACCAGCGACCTCGACATCCTCTGAGGACTGCCCCTGCTTCGAAAAGACAAGAAACTCCCGAGGACAGCGGACCTGCTCCAAGAAAAGCTGCAACTTTGGTTCCAGCAGCTTTAAAGAACCCTGCAAGCTCCCCGCAAGAAGCGTGAGACTTGCAACACTGCACCCGGCGACCCCGACTCGGCTGGTGGCGATCCAACACCTCAGGAGGGACCCCAGGACTACTCTGATACTGTGAGTACCAAAACCTGTCCCCCCTGAGCCCCCACAGCGCCGCCTGCAGAGGGAATCCCGAGGCTTCCCCTGACCGCGACTCTTTGAACCTAAAGTCCCGACGCCTGGGAGAGACCCTGCACCCGCAGCCCCCAGGACCCGAAGGACCGGACTTTCCCTGGAGAAGTGACCCCCAGGAGTCCCTCTCCCTTACCCAAGTGGAGGTTTCCCCGAGGAATCCCCCCCTTGCCTGCCTGCAGCGCTGAAGAGGTCCCGAGATCTCTCATAGACTAACATTGCGAACCCGACGCCTGTTCCTACACTGCACCCGGCCGCCCCCGCGCTGCTGAGGGTGAAATTTCTGTGTGGACTTGTGTCCCCCCCGGTGCCCTACAAAACCCCCCTGGTCTGCCCTCCGAAGACGCGGGTACTTACCTGCAAACAGACCGGAACCGGGGCACCCCCTTCTCTCCATTCTAGCCTATGTGTTTTGGGCACCACTTTGAACTCTGCACCTGACCGGCCCTGAGCTGCTGGTGTGGTGACTTTGGGGTTGCTCTGAACCCCCAACGGTGGGCTACCTTGGACCAAGAACTGAGCCCTGTAAGTGTCTTACTTACCTGGTTAACCTAACAAATACTTACCTCCCCTAGGAACTGTGAAAATTGCACTAAGTGTCCACTTTTAAAACAGCTATTTGTGAATAATTTGAAAAGTATACATGCAATTTTGATGATTTGAAGTTCCTAAAGTACTTACCTGCAATACCTTTCGAATGAGATATTACATGTAGAATTTGAACCTGTGGTTCTTAAAATAAACTAAGAAAAGATATTTTTCTATACAAAACCTATTGGCTGGATTTGTCTCTGAGTGTGTGTACCTCATTTATTGTCTATGTGTATGTACAACAAATGCTTAACACTACTCCTTGGATAAGCCTACTGCTCGACCACCCTACCACAAAATAGAGCATTAGTATTATCTATTTTTTGCCACTATCTTACCTCTAAGGGGAACCCTTGGACTCTGTGCATACTATTCCTTACTTTGAAATAGTGCATACAGAGCCAACTTCCTACATTGGTGGATCAGCGGTGGGGTACAAGACTTTGCATTTGCTGGACTACTCAGCCAATACGTGATCACACGACAAATTCCAAAATTGTCATTAGAAATTGATTTTTGCAATTTGAAAAGTTTTCTAAATTCTTAAAAGACCTGCTAGGGCCTTGTGTTAGATCCTGTTTAGCATTTCTTTTAGAGCTTAAAAGTTTGTAAAAGTTTGAATTAGATTCTAGAACCAGTTGTAGATTCTTAAAAAGTATTCCAACTTTTAGAAGCAAAATGTCTAGCACAGATGTGACTGTGGTGGAACTCGACACCACACCTTACCTCCATCTTAAGATGAGGGAGCTAAGGTCACTCTGTAAAATAAAGAAAATAACAATGGGCCCCAAACCTACCAAAATACAGCTCCAGGAGCTTTTGGCAGAGTTTGAAAAGGCCAACCCCTCTGAGGGTAGCAACTCAGAGGAAGAGGATAGTGACTTGGAGGAAAATTCCCCCCTACCAGTCCTATCTAGGGAGAACAGGGTCCCTCAAACCCTGACTCCAAAAATAATAGTCAGAGATGCTGGTTCCCTCACAGGAGAGACCAACACCTCTGAAATCACTGAGGATAACTCCAGTGAAGATGACCCCCTGTTAGCCAGGATGGTCAAAAGATTGGCTTTGGAAAAGCAGCTCCTAGCCATAGAAAGGGAAAGAAAAGAGATGGGCCTAGGTCCCATCAATGGTGGCAGCAACTTAAATAGGGTCAGAGATTCTCCTGACATCCTAAAAATCCCCAAAGGGATTGTAACAAAATATGAAGATGGTGATGACATCACCAAATGGTTCACAGCTTTTGAGAGGGCTTGTGTAACCAGAAAAGTGAACAGATCTCACTGGGGTGCTCTCCTTTGGGAAATGTTCACTGGAAAGTGTAGGGATAGACTCCTCACACTCTCTGGAAAAGATGCAGAATCTTATGACCTCATGAAGGGTACCCTGATTGAGGGCTTTGGATTCTCCACTGAGGAGTATAGAATTAGATTCAGGGAGGCTCAAAAATCCTCGAGCCAGACCTGGGTTGATTTTGTAGACTACTCAGTAAAAACACTGGATGGTTGGTTAACTGGAAATGAAGTGTGTGACTATGTTGGGCTTTATAATTTGTTTATGAAAGAACACATTTTAAGTAACTGCTTCAATGAAAAGTTGCATCAGTATCTGGTAGACCTAGGTCCAATTTCTCCCCAAGAATTGGGAAAGAAGGCAGACCACTGGGTCAAGACTAGGGTAACCAAAACTTCCACTGGGGGTGACCAAAAGAAAGGGGTTACAAAAACTCCCCAGGAGAAAGTGGGTGACACTAGAGACAAAGAAAAAGAGTCCTCTGTAGGCCCCCAAAAACCAGAACAGGTGGGTGGGCCCCAAGACACAACCCAAAACAAAGGTGGGTACCAGGGTAAGAACTGGGATGCCACTAAGGCATGGTGCCACAACTGTAAACAGTCTGGGCACCACACCAAGGACACTTCTTGTCCCAAAAACAAACCCCAGAACAAAATTCCAGGGGTAACCAGTGTAGCCATGGGAGATGACTCCTCAGATGAGGAGGTCTTCCTAGCCTTCAACTGGAAACAGGGCCCAACAGGTGACTTGGAGATTCCAGAGGGAAGTAGACACTTCCACCACCTACTGGTGAATGGAATCCCAACCACTGCCCTGAGAGACACTTGTGCCAGTCACACTATTGTGCATGACAGGCTGGTGCTCTCAAACCAGTACATCCCAGGTGAGACTGCCAGGGTAAGAGTTAGCCTAGACAGGGTCACTAAGAGGCCTGTGGCTTTAGTGCCCATAGAAGTGGGTGGCACTCTTAGCTGGAGAAGGGTAGTAGTCAGTACAGACCTCCCCCTTGATTGTCTCCTTGGAAATGACTACCCAGAGGTTAGTCAGAGCCCAAGAGAGGAACTGGTCCAGTGCCAGTCCTCTCCCAAGGATTCTGGAAGTCCTGCCTCTGCAGTAAATGCAAGCAGGCCCCAGAAGAAGAAGAAAAGAAAACAGAGTAGGAAGGGTGGACAACCTTTAGCCAAGGTTACAGCAAGCCAAGGAGATTCTGCTCCAGTAGGGGAGAACTCCAAAAATGGCCCTGATAAAGTCCAACCTGACCCACAAGAAGTCCTGGCTAGTCAGGCAACTGTTAAACCTGAGTGGGTGGCTCCTCAGCTAACAGAAGAAAGAGTGGAAGAAGGGTGTTTACTACAAGATGTGGTAACCCCCCACTCTAATACAGCAGACAGGCAACCTGAACCCAAAGAGGCCTGTAACTTAGCCCCTTCCCTTATAGGTGAAGAGCTAAAGGTGTGGTTCTGGGCACTGACAGCTGTCAGTGGCCTCTGCTGGGTGTTAGCCTTTATGGCTGCACTATCCTTAGCATGGTGGTCTGACCCCATGCCAAATAGCAAGTTAGGCCCCCTGACCCTATTGGTCATGGTGGGGTTACTCCAGCTCTGGGTAACCTCTCTGGGTAAGCTAGGGGTAACCCTGGCCAAGATAAGGTTAGCAGAGGTGGATACCTCTAAGACCAAAATAGAAAGAATGGGTGGAGACATTGAAGAGGCAGACAAGAGGCAATTCAGACTAGGTCCTATCACTGTGGAAGTAGGTCAGTTCCCCAAAGGGAATGACCTGAACAGAAGGATGTAAGGCAGAGTAGGCCCTGCAACTAACCAGCCTATTTCTCCTACTCTTCCTCGCCTGACAGACTAGGAAGACTCTCCCAGCTTGGGCTGAGTCTCCTGGCCTGTGGGCTGGGGGGGGCTTGTGTAAAGAAATGGCTCCCTGTTGCAGTTACCCCCCACTTTTTGCCTGATACTGATGCTGACTTGACTGAGAAGAGTGCTGGGACCCTGCTAACCAGGCCCCAGCACCAGTGTTCCTTCACCTAAAATGTACCATTGTATCCACAATTGGCACACCCTGGCATTCAGATAAGTCCCTTGTAACTGGTACTTCTAGTACCAAGGGCCCTGATGCCAAGGAAGGTCTCTAAGGGCTGCAGCATGTCTTATGCCACCCTAGAGACCCCTCACTCAGCACAGACACACTGCTTACAAGCCTGTGTGTGCTAGTGAGAACAAAATGAGTAAGTCGACATGGCACTCCCCTCAGGGTGCCATGCCATCCTCTCACTGCCTATGCAGTATAGGTAAGACACCCCTCTAGCAGGCCTTACAGCCCTAAGGCAGGGTGCACTATACCATAGGTGAGGGTACCAGTGCATGAGCACTGTGCCCCTACAGTGTCTAAACAAAACCTTAGACATTGTAAGTGCAGGGTAGCCATAAGAGTATATGGTCTGGGAGTCTGTTTTACACGAACTCCACAGCACCATAATGGCTACACTGAAAACTGGGAAGTTTGGTATCAAACTTCTCAGCACAATAAATGCACACTGATGCCAGTGTACATTTTATTGTAAAACACACCACAGAGGGCACCTTAGAGGTGCCCCCTGAAACCTAACCGACTATCTGTGTAGGCTGACTAGTTTTAGCAGCCTGCCACAAACCGAGACATGTTGCTGGCCCCATGGGGAGAGTGCCTTTGTCACTCTGAGGCCAGTAACAAAGCCTGCACTGGGTGGAGATGCTAACACCTCTCCCAGGCAGGAATTGTCACACCTGGCGGTGAGCCTCAAAGGCTCACCTCCTTTGTGCCAACCCAGCAGGACACTCCAGCTAGTGGAGTTGCCCGCCCCCTCCGGCCCGGCCCCCACTTTTGGCGGCAAGGCCGGAGAAAATAATGAGAATAACAAGGAGGAGTCACTGGCCAGTCAGGACAGCCCCTAAGGTGTCCTGAGCTGAGGTGACTCTAACTTTTAGAAATCCTCCATCTTGCAGATGGAGGATTCCCCCAATAGGGTTAGGACTGTGACCCCCTCCCCTTGGGAGGAGGCACAAAGAGGGTGTACCCACCCTCAGGGCTAGTAGCCATTGGCTACTAACCCCCCAGACCTAAACACGCCCTTAAATTTAGTATTTAAGGGCTACCCTGAACCCTAGAAAATTAGATTCCTGCAACTACAAGAAGAAGGACTGCCCAGCTGAAAACCCCTGCAGAGGAAGACCAGAAGACGACAACTGCCTTGGCTCCAGAAACTCACCGGCCTGTCTCCTGCCTTCCAAAGATCCTGCTCCAGCGACGCCTTCCAAAGGGACCAGCGACCTCGACATCCTCTGAGGACTGCCCCTGCTTCGAAAAGACAAGAAACTCCCGAGGACAGCGGACCTGCTCCAAGAAAAGCTGCAACTTTGGTTCCAGCAGCTTTAAAGAACCCTGCAAGCTCCCCGCAAGAAGCGTGAGACTTGCAACACTGCACCCGGCGACCCCGACTCGGCTGGTGGCGATCCAACACCTCAGGAGGGACCCCAGGACTACTCTGATACTGTGAGTACCAAAACCTGTCCCCCCTGAGCCCCCACAGCGCCGCCTGCAGAGGGAATCCCGAGGCTTCCCCTGACCGCGACTCTTTGAACCTAAAGTCCCGACGCCTGGGAGAGACCCTGCACCCGCAGCCCCCAGGACCCGAAGGACCGGACTTTCCCTGGAGAAGTGACCCCCAGGAGTCCCTCTCCCTTACCCAAGTGGAGGTTTCCCCGAGGAATCCCCCCCTTGCCTGCCTGCAGCGCTGAAGAGGTCCCGAGATCTCTCATAGACTAACATTGCGAACCCGACGCCTGTTCCTACACTGCACCCGGCCGCCCCCGCGCTGCTGAGGGTGAAATTTCTGTGTGGACTTGTGTCCCCCCCGGTGCCCTACAAAACCCCCCTGGTCTGCCCTCCGAAGACGCGGGTACTTACCTGCAAACAGACCGGAACCGGGGCACCCCCTTCTCTCCATTCTAGCCTATGTGTTTTGGGCACCACTTTGAACTCTGCACCTGACCGGCCCTGAGCTGCTGGTGTGGTGACTTTGGGGTTGCTCTGAACCCCCAACGGTGGGCTACCTTGGACCAAGAACTGAGCCCTGTAAGTGTCTTACTTACCTGGTTAACCTAACAAATACTTACCTCCCCTAGGAACTGTGAAAATTGCACTAAGTGTCCACTTTTAAAACAGCTATTTGTGAATAATTTGAAAAGTATACATGCAATTTTGATGATTTGAAGTTCCTAAAGTACTTACCTGCAATACCTTTCGAATGAGATATTACATGTAGAATTTGAACCTGTGGTTCTTAAAATAAACTAAGAAAAGATATTTTTCTATACAAAACCTATTGGCTGGATTTGTCTCTGAGTGTGTGTACCTCATTTATTGTCTATGTGTATGTACAACAAATGCTTAACACTACTCCTTGGATAAGCCTACTGCTCGACCACCCTACCACAAAATAGAGCATTAGTATTATCTATTTTTTGCCACTATCTTACCTCTAAGGGGAACCCTTGGACTCTGTGCATACTATTCCTTACTTTGAAATAGTGCATACAGAGCCAACTTCCTACACTGTACAACAAAAACAAACTTAAGTAATAGGAATCAGAAGTAACTTAAAGCCAAATAACTATAAATTCAATTAAACATTCAATACACTTGTACTATATGTGAGGAAATATAGAAAATATATACTTATCTTGTCTGCGAGCAGCAAGAAAAGAGGACTGCTTGCGGTTTAGATACGTATATATTGGCTATGTTGTGTACTGATTGGCCCATTCTGGTTGTTGTTTTGTTCCCATTGGCCGAGATCTTCCCTCTGGCCATTATGGGATTGGTGATTTTGTTTCTTGATTGTGCTGCTACTTAAAATAAAATAAAAGCAAGAAATAAGCATAATAAGAACCTCTGGGTCTTGACATAAAATTCACAATTTAAGAATTGAAACATTATCAATATTACATCTTTACAAACAAATCATGGTTGTAACACATTTGTGTTAAACAGCTAACAACCCTTGAGAAGACCAATAGTCCTGTCCGGTTTTCGATGCATGTCATTTGTTTTGTTATATATCTGCAATAACAGAAAGCTCAGAGAGGAACCAAATTATTGGTAGTGTGGTATACTGTGGGAATTACAGAAATTAAGTTTACATTTTTAAACAACACCCTTTAGAGACCTGCTCACAGTGTTTGCATTCCACTTGAAAGCCCTGCCACAAGGTAAGCAATTTGGCATAGCCTCAGACAGGGCTTTAAGAGTGGCAGGTCCTGCCATTGCTCAGCACCAGCAGTAATTAAAAACTGACTTTGACACTGATCTCTACCAGGCCCTATGTTCGTGTCCTTAATTCATTAAGCAAAAACACGAATCTTTGTCTTTCATCACTGCACAAGCATCTAAGAGAATCTATGTCTGTGAAGCAGTACTGCATTGCATTTATATATCTCATACTACTTATAAGGCATTGAAACACTTTTTGGTGGGGTGGTTTCTACTTTGTAATCCCTAATTAATATTTAATCAAGAGGTGATTAATTATTGTTGTGAATTTGTTGGTTATTGCATTAGTCTTGTGTTCAGAGGAAACTAAAGCATTTTCTCCAGCTTCTATTGATGGAATAGGTTAATTGGAGTTGGGTGTAATTATTAGTGTGAGTTCACACATGATGAAAAATTTGCTAATTAGAATGGAGGTTACAAAGTGAGGTTGCACAGAGGGGGAGACTATGGTTTATTGGAGTAGTATGAGCTGGTAAGTTAGAAAAAGGTTAGGAATTGAAGGAGTGGTTTTTGAGGAGGGTTTGATTTGTAAGGAGGATCTTGACTGGTTTACCAAGGTATATTAGAAAGTAAGGTGGCATGCATGTGATAGATAAGATTACACGTAGAGGTCCTAAGGCAGTCAGAGGAGGTAATGTAAGGAGAGTATCATTCGAACGGAAAAGTAGGAGATAAAATAAGCTCTAGCTATAGATCAGGCTAATTTTCAAGCAGGGTTTATTTTAGAGGGAATATTGAGACATTTTACATTCTAGCAAAGACTGAAGAGTAGAAAAGAAAGGTTTGCTACCTCTGGGTAGGTGATATAAGCTGCTACATCTTAAGTTGTTCCATTTGGCAGTTGATGGTGTTGATATAGTCTGTCTATTTTCTTTACTTAAATATTGAATGTTATTAAAATTGTTTGAGTTTGCACTTTTTTTTAAAATATGTGATACTGAGTTATGTGGTATGACCAGATACTGGGTCTGTTAGACTTTGTCTTGCGCAATTTTGTAGACTGCAGCATCTCTATGGTTTGCAGCAGTCCCTGGTTACATTCTAAGTGTTTTACTTCAGCCTGCATCCACTAAGAGACTGTGCTTTTTCCAGACATTATGTTTTTTTGTGTAGTTCATGCCACTTTTGTAGTGGGCACTATACATTGAGCTTGCTCTAAATGCCTGGGTAGCCTCAAGTTGTGGGAGGTTTTTCATAACTGGACACGATTGAGAGGGGTGGAGTTCAGAATAAGGAACGTGTGTTCCCGGTGCCTGTCAGTGGGTCTATGTGTTTATCCAGTCTTTGGCTTCTCTGCACAATGCACAGAGCAGCAGTCATATATGTGGCAGTTCTAACTACCAGTTGATATTTACACAGACCACACTTCTTGGGACTTATTCCTAGTTACACTAGTATACTAGTCTTGCCTCTTTTTGAGATCCACCTGTCTTACCTTTTTCATTGTGCTTCAATTACTAGGCATAGGTGTATGTAAACTGTTTCACATGGGAAATATGGGATAGCACATTTGTGTCAGCTTTGCACAGTTGAAGCTTGATGGTCCCATTCCCAATTTACAATTTGGTTAGGTATATCTGGTGCAGAGTAAAATTCAAAAAAGATAATTCATACTGCAAAACAGCGTTACTGTGCTGTCATTTGTGGGAATGTTTTTGTATTATAATGATATGCTATATGCATGTTAGCCAGATGGGAAAGCGTGTGAAGGAGGTATAGCTGTGAAGAACAACACAGCTGTTGAAATAGCAACAGCACGAAGGGAAATAAAATGGCATGTTTACATGTGAGGCGAGAGAGGGCGAAGGATGGTGAAGTGGTGACGTAAGGAAGTACATGATGTGTAATACATGCAGATGGAGTATTTTAGAAAGAGATGTGGGGATGATAATGGTGCAACTAGCAGAGAGAGATTGTGGAGGAAAGTGATGTGATGGGGAGAACAGAAGTGTTTGAGATTCTCAGAAGATCACTTGTTCTACATACCATTTGGATAGTTATTTCACAATCTTGTTTTTTACGATTTGAAATATTTAAAAGTCTAATTATTCAAAGAAATGTCACTGTTGTTAATCATTTATGTGATTTTAGTAAAATTCAGTGCAAAGAATAAATGACAAAGGCACTCAGGTATACGCGAGCTGTTTTTATATGTTTGGATGTACTAGCAAAAAACGTATCCAAGCACAAATACTGCTTTGGTGGCATGCCTGGTCAAGAACTGTATTTTATTTTACATTTTAGGCCATTACGACCACACCTCTTTGGAATTATTGCTAGTTAGGCCTGTTTTGGTCATGCCTCTTTTTTGAGACCCACCTACCCCGCCCTTTTCATTGTATTTCAGTTACTGTTTGACAAATATGAGCTAGCACAATACTGTCAGCATTACACAGTTGAAGCTTGTAATGTACCATGTTGAAGGTCCCATTCCCAATTTACAATTTGGTTAGGTATTTCTGGTGCAGGGTAAAATTAAACAAAGGTAATTCACTCCACAAAACAGTGTTAGTGTGCTATAATTTGTAGGAAGGCTTTTGTATTATAATGACATATGCAGGTAAGCTTGATTAAATGTAAACATGGCCACAGTTAAAATCAGAGAATTAATGTGTAGGCATAGGGAAGTTAACTCGCTGTTTAAATGGTAATACTAACAGATGTATTCTCAACCGCCGTGTTGTCAGGATAGAAACGCAGGGCTTTTCTGAAACTACAAGAAGGTGAATAAAAAGTTTCAACTTTTGTGATGTATGTGTTGTAACCACAGCTGCAAGGGCACACTGCCTTGCAAAGATCCATATTGGAATGAAGGATGAGAAAGTATCATTAGCCTCCGTATGTGTCTGCAAAGGGGCGATATTAGTACGTTTTTTGTAGCAAAGCAGGGGCTGAGTATGTGAGATACCTTCCTTGCTCCGTGAGACGCTATACATAAATGTATATTCGGTTTAGCTGAAGGGTCTGGCTTCCACTTACTGACCAGTGCTGAGATGAGATGCAGAAGGGCTGAATTGCAACTGCTGACTCAGTGACAGCATAAGGTACGCAGGGAACCTGTACACACTTGGCATAATAAAGCTTGGAAGACTAACACAGCAATTTAGGTTGAATGTCTGAAACCATTATAGGTGTGTTGGTTAAGGAATAGATTAATAGTTCTGGGACGTGTGATGAAATGTGGTTAGGGCCTTCTTACACTTTGGTATTATTTGCATATTGTTGTTTATTATAATAGTGATCATTCTAATACACTGTTGATGTAGACCAGTTCTGCATAGTAATCAACCATATAATTGTAAAATATTAATCATTGTATAAGGGTATTGATTCAGAACGTGGTTGGGACCTTAATTTTATCTTCACCTGAAGGTAAGCAATTCTTTGGCAGGATTTTCAGACTCCCAACACTCTAAGAGAACATAACTCAATAGAGGATAAGTGAGAAACACCAGCAATTCTCCTTCTCCTTGGAAAGGAAACATTTCCTTTTAGGCTAAGGGGATGTCACCTTGACAATATTAGGGTAAACACAACAGTGCAGATAGCCTATTTTACTATATCTGGCCACATTCATACTTGTTGAAAATATGAACAATGTTTCCTGACAATCTATGTTATATAAAAAAATTTAAGTATCACTTCAATTTGTTTTGTTTTAGATCTTGTCAAATTACCCTACACCCTGTAGTGAAATGTGTGTTTTGACCACTGATTTTGTGTTGCGCCACTTTGCAACTGGATTAGCTGTCTAGTGTTCACCAGTTGCAGACTACATTTTGTATTCAGTTTAGCTGTCTATTGACTTCATTGTAGCATCAGACACTGCCATGTAAAATCTGTTTGTACTTTTCCACATTGTAAACTATGCTTTTTCTCACCAAGGGATTTGGTTGATAAGGATGTACTCAGAAGGCAGGGAACGGCCTTGTTTTGATATGACACCTTGGGACTGTGGCCAA
Organism: Pleurodeles waltl; assembly: GCF_031143425.1. Lineage (NCBI taxonomy): Eukaryota > Metazoa > Chordata > Amphibia > Caudata > Salamandridae > Pleurodeles > Pleurodeles waltl. The sequence continues at coordinate 747,590,504 of NC_090445.1, read as the reverse complement.
ACCCCAACTTATTTTCAAGGCAGACCTAAACTAGCCTGCATGTTTGAATTGCTAAATGAGGTTTTTTTTCCAGAAAGCTCCTTCTGGTTTTTTGAGATATAAAAAGACCCAATGCAACAGTGAGAGTGGCCACAATCAGGATTATTTACGTCGGATGCCTGATATCTGTCCCGTGAGGGTGGTTATCTCTTTCTCACAGTCGAACGGGGTCATCGTCTTGCTGGCATGAGAAAGATGAAGAGCTTGGCAGGCCCTACGGTGATGAATTTTTGCTTCATTCTCTGCTTTGCTTAATATAATATAAATACATATATTTGCTGTGTACATTGCAATGGAGAATCATTTTGGTATGTTTTCCTTTCATTGCTGTGACTATTTTTAAACGTGTGCTTTCAACATGCTAATCTCCTTTTGAGGAACCTCGTGGTTAAATAATAATAAATGTCTTCTTTGAACTGAGAAGTGCATTCCAGAGATTTTGTTATCTTGGTCATTAGTGAAAGCAAAACACACCCCTCCATCATTCTGAATTATTATCCCAGATTATACTCAGAATAGATCAAGTAACCGGAGACTCCTGGTAATACAAAGAAAACTTGGGAAATAGGCAGTACAAACAAAATTTTATTGAGGATGAATGTGAAAATGTAATGTATATACAGTCAATTAGAAAATAAGTAAATGAAAAGAAGAACCATGGCTCGCCAGTCAATTGTTGGTCTCTCTTTGAGGACACGGATTATGGTGTGCCTCCCTCAATGTACGTTCCAGCAATACCTGCGGATCCTAAGTATTGTACCAGTTTTCTGTCAAATCAGTTACTACAATCAATGCAATCTCTTCTTGTCAACTCTACATGCAGAATAGCCAGTTCAAGCCTGCAAGATGAGGTCACAACCAGTAAATCTTCTAACCCCCAAAAGGTAAATGCATACTTTTTGGTGAAAAGGAAAACGTTAGGTGTCTATCACCTCAGCCCTACAGAGTTAGGCTTGAGTGGAAGGGAGTGTAAAGAGTCATACAAACTTTCCAGAGAATCCGTCATTCACAGGTGGTTTACCAGTAAGCGCACACAATAGTTAATATTTTACTATATCATACAATATTTATCTACAAATCCTGGGCATTACATTGATTGTCAATATTACTAACAGCTCAGCAATGCTTATGCAAATCAGGAAGAAGGTTAAATTAGATCCAATCGTATTACTTCAAACCTCCTAACCCACTAGTTTTACCTAAATTGTAACTAGTAGTCTAACAACATTGTTGATTAAGTTCAAAATAATTTGCTAATACGCCAAGGCATGTAGTGCCTCCCTGCATATTCTATTGTGCCTTCAGCCCTGAAAATGAAACTTCATGGTTCATCATTCCCTCTAGTCTGTATGTTCTATCCTGCCCCTGTACTAGTATATTGTACATCTTTTCTAAGCATGGTATTCAATGGAGCGTGGGGTAACCGGCTCATGCTCAGCTGCTGTATCATTATACAAGATACTTGAACAATGCTCTTTTCAAGAAAGTGAACAGAGAAAAGTAATACTACTTTCCTTCCTTCTTCCTTCAGGAAAAAAACACAAAAGTTCATCTCCCTCATATCTTTCTCTTAGCTGGTGTGTTTACGAGCAATGTGTGCACCACAGAATTTCAATTTTCGTTCTTGGTGCTGCCAGCATAAGTTAAGAAAAAAAAAGGGGGTTCCAAGTACAAATGTATTAGGTGCAAAAAACAACACACACCAGCCAGTCTGTTTTGCTAGGCCTCTCACTTGCATCACACTGTTTTGTTTCACTGCTGACCGAGCTGAACTACACTCACACACGGAGAGGAATTCCTGGAATGCAACTCTTAGTCTAGGAAATACATTTAATAAATCACTCTGCGAGGCTCGTAAAGGAAGGTCAGTACAACCCAAAGTGCATGTTTAAAATGTGTGCAATAAAAAAATTAAAACATGTACAAAGAATCTTCAATCTATGAACAGCACATATATGTGTATATAAACCTACACAATGCAAAGCCGATAATTAGTAAAAATTCATCACCATAGGGTACAGTTGCTCCGTCATTTTTCTCCCACCAACTTCAAGTCGTAGACCCCAGATTGACTGTAAAAAGAAAGAGAGATCTACCCATATGAGAAGGATGACAGGCATCGGCGTCCCGACCCTGCCCGGGTCTCTGAATCACTTCACTGTCAATCTTTGGTCTCTTATATACCTTAAACAAGCCAGAGAAGAGATTTCTAGAAAACCCAAATTGCGGACTTGTAGTTAAAAAATGCTGGTTACTTCAGATCAGTTTTGAAAGAAACACATTGGAACTGGCCAAGATCCCAAGGTGCTCTCTCAAAACAAAACCGTTCCCTGCCGTACCATAGACATGATCCTAGTACACTCTTATCCCTCTGAGCCCTTAGTGAGAAAAAACACACAGACACGCAGAGTAAAAACATGAGCAAAGAGCACATTGCATAGCACGGGCACAGAAATATACTTGCAGCTTTTGCACTTCTAACATCTGCACCTCTAACGTGGCAGTGGCTAATGCCAAAATAAAGTAAATAGGCAAAGTGAAGCTGGTGCTCACCAATGTGACGGTGTGCTGCTAGGCTAAGTGCAACGTGGAGTCAGTGGTCAAAACACAAATATCATTACACTCACACACTACATTTAAATGCAAAGTCAATTTAGGCTAGCTGTATTGTATGTAAAAATAGACTGAAGCCTCACCAAACACATTGGGTCCATCTTGGGCACTAAGTGTCATGGTTGGCAGTCATATGCCCTCATCTTGTAGACATATTAGTATTATAACAGTTAGTTTATAATATATATATATATATATATATGGCTTCAGCGACTGTCAGGGAGACCAGATCCTCGGGGCCTGCGCACGTTCCCCACATGTCCACCACGAGACAGCTCCAAAGCTCTGATAGATATACCACAGAGCCTGAGAGAGTCCAAGTGGGGGAAAAGGGGATTAGGTAGGGAACAGCTGGGAAGGAGACCTGTAGGAAGCAAAAGGTTAAACAACACAATGTCAAGATATTATCACATTGACTTTCAATAGACTATGGTTCTAAGAGTTCTTATACTGTAATCATGGATAACCTAAGAAATGACTATAACTAGACCTCAAGAAATCTAGATACCTGGAAAAATCAAGAATGGGTTAATACAATGTTTCATATGAGCTTTTCAGGCAATATCACATACTCTCTAGAATACAAGAACCTTCATCAATAATGTTTCAGAATAACCATTGCATTTTTACATGAGGACAAAGGCTATCTGAACATTCCCTGGAAACCACAGGAACTGTATTAGGAACTTAATATGCACAAAGAATGTCGCACTTTGAATTAAGCTTGTCAAAGAAATCCAAAAGCTCAGGATAAATGTGTGCACCTCAACAAACACGGCACACCAAAGATTTCAATGTCATGAAATGATTGCGCACACTGCCGATCTAAAAGCCAAGCGTTTTATGTCAGGGTTGAATCGCGCACTCTGCCGATTCGAACAAGAATATGCAAATGCCATGAAATGATCGCACACACTGTTGCCGATCTGAATGCCAAGGTTTACATGTTAGAAATGAATTGCGCACTCTGCCGATTCGAACAAGAATATGCAAATGCCATGAATTGATCGTGCACACTGTTGCTGATCTGAATGCCAAAGTTTTCATGTTAGAAATGAATCGTGCACTCTGCTGATTCGAACAAGAATATGCAAATGCCATGAAATCACACTCACGCACACATAGAGCTTTACAACTAGGCCCAAAACTCGAATGTCTTTGAGAACGGGGGTCAGGGCCCAGCCCAACCTCAGCCTTACCACTCTGCTCAAGGATCACCAATATAATGAGGGCAGGCCTGGAATATCAAGGTAGGCCTCCGGAACAGGAGCTCAGGAAGTTGCTGCTGCTTTGCACCGGGACCTCTGAATAGTGAGCACGTGGAGCTCGGCTGGCTTCCTTGTATAGAGTCCAGCCCAGCCCACAAACCACACCCAGTCATGCTGCAGGAAAAGCTTCTAGAAGGTCCTAAAAAGGGACCACACCCTAACACACTTAATAAGCCTGCAGCAATACCTTGCAAATGAACAGTTATTGCAAACATCATTAATAGTGCTTTTCAAGGTTAAACTCTGCAATGCAAAAGGTTAACATACTGCATATAAACACAATGCATGAATTATGCTATTTCATAAAGACTGGGTTTTTGGATTTTTGTCGCCCGTAGAGCGCGCACTGTCCTGATGTTGACAGCGACTCCCGGGGCTGCACTTGCTCCTCGCGCGACAAGGCCCGTCCCGCCCGCCATTTTTAGGTCAGGCGGCCAGGCAGTCGCTGCCCCATCAAACCTTCACCGGACTCCGCCGCTGCTTTAATTCTTTGTTTCCCCATGTGGCCCTCACCCCCCACCCCCGGGACCTTTGAGGGGTGGGGGTGAGTTGACACTCAAAGTATGAGGCTATCTGGCCAGGATGAGAGCTGACGGGGGATCCTGGGCTGGAGCTCCTTTCTTGGGCTACTCACTCCGTGGGCTCCAGGCCACAGCCGCTTTTAATATTGTTAATTTGTTTTTTAAATAACATGTTTAAAGTTACTTCTGATTTCTTTCATTAATAGCTTTTAAAGATTTCAATATTATTCCAGTCTTGAGGTTAGTGCTTCTTCCCACTTTAGTAGAAAGATTTTTATACACGAGACAGGTTTTGGCTGATGCAAATGCATTCTCATAGTATACTACACACTGCTGTCCGCTGGTGTTGGGGCAGTTCTTTTGCAGATATTAGTATATATGCTTATCACTCCGCGCAGATGCCTATCTCTGTGTACACCTTACTATACATGTCTGACCCCATAAGGCGATGCTTGAGAGAGAGTTGAGTGTGTCCTTACTTTCAAATGTGCACACTGGTTGTCCAAGACACAGTTGTCAACAAAGAGGATACTCCATGTTATGCTCTACACATAACATTAATTATCATGAAGAGAGCTATGAGCACAGAGAGCAGTCTGTACCCACAGCCTATTTTGCATATATGTTGCTCTGGGAAGATGTCTGAGCTGACCATCCAATAGAAACTTCTCAATATAGAGCTCATTTCTTCCCCACTCCCTAGCTGGAGATCTGTTATTCAACAGATAAGTTGCAGCATGGAGGCCAGTCCCTCTCAACACCTTACCACGCATACCCATCATCCAAGGGGAACACTCCCTTGTACATGCATCTGTCATCCCAGAGAGAGGTCTCAGTGGCGAGGCCAGTACCTCCCCATACCATACTACGCACACCTGTAATCTCAGAGAGGTGTCTGTGTAGAGTCCAGTTCCTTCCTACTTCCTAGTACACACACCCTTTATTGAAGAGAGAGTTCTTGGTGTTGAGGCCACTCCTTTCCCACACTGTATTGCACATCCTTGTTCTGGAAAGTGGTACCAGTGGAATGGGTATTCCCTATTATACCCTTCTATGTAGAGTGGTTATCCTGTCAATGGTACTATGCACATCTTTTGTCCTACAGAGAGTGGGTAATAGAGGAGGCAATTAATTTGCTATTGTATAGGTAATTGTAATGCAAGAGTGGGATCTTCTTCACAAGGTAGTGCATGTTTATAATCAAATACACTCTATCAGCTGCTATATAAAATCTTTAATGCATTGATGCTGCCACTGGAGATGTTCGAAACACAGGTTAGTGTATTTTCACAATAAAATATGGACACAAGTTATCCAAGACACAGTTCTGAACAGAGAGGATACTCTATTTTATACTCTACTATGGACATTCATCAGAAAGAAGAGAGGTGTGCAGAGTTTCTACCCACAGCCTACTTTGCACATTATTTTGGTGAGATTTCTCACCTGAGAGGGCAATGGATTTTCATATCATAGTCTCTAAAGATGTTGTTCAAGACATACTTTTGAGCATAAAGGTAATATTAACTGCATACTTTACTTGTACTTATGTCATACTGGGGAGAGGCATGGCCAAAAAGGTAAGCCACTTTTTACACCCTATTTTGCAGAAGCATTATCCAAAAGACACATCAAAGGAGAGAGACCAGTCTCTCCATACACTATACTACGCAGACTTTTCATGCAAGAGGCCTGTGTCGGGAAACATTGCAGTTACTACCCCCAGTCTCCTATGCATGAATTAAACCCAGATCTGTGAATGTTTGATTGGTTACATATTCTGCCCATCATTTGTGTTTGTTTGCTTTTGTTGCCCTAAATGTGCTGGGTATGCCAAGACGTGGGACCCGGGCTCCCTATGCCACTGGATTCAAGCTACCCTGGCTGATGAAGGGTGATACCCTGGAACTGGTCCCAGGGTACTTGTATCTGGTCCAGGGAGGATCTGGCCTGGCAGTTCGGGCTGGACTGTTCCCATGTGGAACAGGGTCAAGACTGATTTGCCTATGGCTGGGTTCAAACTGGGGGATCATGGTGAACAAAATAATTGAAGAATTAAACCCAGGTCTGTGGCTGGGTGTGAATGTTTGATTGGTTCCGTATTCTGTTCATCATTTGTGTTTGTTCGCTTTTATTGCCCTAAGTGTGTCAAGTATGCCCAGACGTGGGTCCTGGGCTCATTATGCCACTGAATTCAAGCTAACGTGGCTAATGAAGGGTGATACCCTGAAACCGATCCCAGGATGCTTCTGGTACAGAGAAGACCTGGCCTGGAAGTTCAGGCTGGGCTGTTTCCCTGGGGAACACAGTGAAGACTGATTTGCGTATGGCTGGGTCCAAACTGGGGTGACATGGTGAGCTAAAGAATTGATGGATTAAACCCAGATCTATGACTGGGGGTGAACGTTTGATTGGTTCCGCATTCTGACCATCATTTGTGTTTGTTTGCTATGCATACCTGTCAGCCTGAGAAAAAGTATACACAGAGAGATGCATTTCTCTCAAACTCTACTAGAGACACCTCTTATCCTGGTAAGATGTGTTATCAGAAAGATAACTCCATTTCCAGACACCACTACATGTCACTGTTGTTCTAAGGAGAGGTGTGAGGATAGTTGCCACTGGTTCACTGCATCTTACTGTACATCTAAGTTGTCCTAGAGCTAGGTCTTATTTCAGAAAACAATGTTTTTCTACCGAAGTACTGTATATATCTGTCGTGCTGCTTAGAGCTGTGAGTAGATAGGGGGATAATTTCCCACACATTAATAAAATTGGTTATTTCCCAAGGGAGAGGTGTCCATGTGGAAGGTAGTACTTGTCATAGTTAGTATGAAACGGGGAGGTCATAGATATAAGGTGAGTACCCACCCACTCTACCATGCCTACTACTAAGCCTGAGAAAGGTGTGAAAGGGGAGGCAGTGTCTCCTTAAACCCTATTATACACCTTATTTAACCTCATGCAAGCTTTCAGTGGAGAGGCCAGTCTTTTCCCATAGTCTAGTATAGACTAGGATTGTAAGAGGTAAGTATTGTAATGAAGGCAAATGTAAATTCTTCCTGTAAAATATTTTTAACATTTCTCAAGAATCTTGCAGGATCAAATAAAAAAAAACGGGTTGCGAAAATCTTGTTAAAATGGGTATAATTTATATGTACATAATATGTTCAGTAAAAATGCAAATTCCGTTATAAAAGTAACCTCTCGTGAGAGGTTCCCAAGTGTAAAGCAATAAACTCTGCCCCCTAACAGTGGACGTGGAGAACTGTGCACCTTGCTTCGGTGAGAGGCCTACAAGAGTTAGCCACACTATGTATGAGAACATCATGGCTCTTGCAAATGTCATGAAAAAGGAAAAAAAAGGTTAACAGTACAAACAACATTCATAATGAAGGTATAGAGTAGCGCTGAAAAGAGCTTTTATATTATTAACATTTTTTTAACAACTATTTTTTGTGCTTTTAACAAGTTTACCTTTTTTAAATTATTTTTTCAAAGGTCCAACAAGAAACTGGGAGCAAACAAAAAAAATTCAAAACAAAGAGGAGAAAAAAATCTACTGCCTAGGTGGGCATTTAGAATGTATGATGGAACAAAGAATGCTGGACCCATGCATGCCTGAACAACGCAGTTGGAAAAATGATTGCATTGTTACCACGAATGCCTTTACCACGCATGCCTTTACAACGATTTTTCGTTGTAAAAGCATGCCTAGTAAAGGCATGTGTGGGAATGGCATGCATGGTTCTAGCATATGACCCCCCCCCCCACCTGCCCTAAGGTCCAGAAGTACCCCACCCCTGATACTAAAACTACCCAAACCTCCCACCCCTAAAACAAAACTACCCCGGATACTTCTCAGCCACCCTGAGCCCTAAACCCTTCCCCGACCTTTCCCTCCCGCCCTAAAAACAACTGACCCCCCCACCTCTAAAACCAAACTACCCCGATTCCACCACCCTCAAAAACCAAACTGCCCGACCCCAGAAACCAAACTACCCTGACCCCCACCCCCAAAATCCAAACTACCCTGATTCCCCCACGCCCAAAAACCAAACTACCCCGATCCCCCATCCCCAAAAACCAAACTACCCTGACCACCCACTCCCCAAAAACCTAACTACCCTGATCCCCAACCCCCAAAAACCGAACTACTCCGTTTGCAAGTGTGGAATATGAGGGGCCTGCACTTCCTGTCCAGTTCTCGAGATCCACTCACAAGATCATGCATTTGGAATTAAGTTCATAACATTGTATTTTTGGCATTTTGAAGAAAGTAAGATATGAGGAGTGTTCTTTAAAGTAGAAAAACAATTGATGTATTGCTAGATTTGATGTAAGAAAATTCTGTTTTTACTATCTCACGAGCCGCTTGCGAGACACGTGAGAGGCCCGGCAGAGGAAAGACAACCCAAGCAAGGGCTGTGATTGGTTTATATGGATGTCTTTATTTAGAAAAGAAAGATTCCTTCCTTGATGCTTCATTTAGCTGGTAGATTTTGCTGTGGTTAGACCTTTTTGGCTAGGTCTTTGATAATACTGATTTTCTGGTACCAAAATGTCATCATCCGAGTCAGATGAGAACCGTACTCCAGTTCCTGCAACTCAGCCATCCAAGGAGTCCTTGGTGTGGCAATTTTTTGATATGAGGCTTGGTGGAAAAAAGTATCTGCCAAATATGTAATTTGCAAAATATGAAAAAAGAAGCTCAGTAGGGGGTCGCCGGAACATGCAATACAGCATGAGTACCACTGGGATGTGGAGACTCAATGCTTTGCTCGGGCTGAGTTAGCCTGTGCTACAAAGCTTGATAGCTCATCAGGGGAGCAGAAAACAACTCTCCTTATCGGAACAGAGGTCGTCTTTGATGCTTATGCGAGCAGATAATTTTTTCTTCTGAGGCAAGCAGTGCTGCATTCGACCGGCTTGTCCAGGATAATAAATGCCCGGGAAACGTCCGGAACAACAACTCCAGAACAACGATTAAGTTGTTAACACAAGCAGAACCACGCTTGTGTAACGATGACTCCCTTTCTCTCTGCCTTAACCATGCATGTGCTGAACAACGCACATGCGTGGTTAAGGCAGAAAAAAAGGGAGAGTGCATCGCAAGAGGACGCAGTCAGGTAAGTGAGGCAGGGGTGGGGGTAGTTTGTTTTTTAGGGGCAGGGTGGGGGGGGATCGGGGTAGTTCTGTTTTTTTGGTGTGGGGTACTTTTGTTTTTGGGGAGGGGCAGGGTAATTTGGTTTTTGGGGGTAGGAGATCATGGTAGTTTGGTTTTGGGGGTGGGGGGAATCGGAGTAGTTCTGGTGGTCTTGTAGCCCTCATGGGTAGTGGATGGCTGTGGTGATGTTGTGTGCCGTTCCCAGGTTTCCATGAGGAAAAGTACATCTGGGATGCTGTCCTGCAGCAGATGTCAGATCTCTGTGTCTTGTTTGGTAAGTGAACAGATGTTGAACATGTATGCAAGTGTGGAGTGTTCTGTGTGTGGTTTTAGGACTGTGTGATTGTGAGAATAGTGTGTGTTGGGTACTATTGTTGAGGGGTAGCGAGTGTGGATAAGTGCATGAAACCCTGCAGGAAGTTCAGGAGAACACTCTCTTGCTGTGTGGTATGGCTAGGCAGTCGGGCTTGATGTTAGGGTCTGATTTATATTTTGTCTGATGAAATGCTCTGTCACAAATGTGACGGATATCCTGTCCGCCGTATTACAAGTACATTATGTCATGGCAATTGTAATAACTGTCACATTTATGATGAAATATTCTATCTGCCAAAATATAAATCAGGACCTCAGTCTTGCTTGAATCGTTTAAACACCAAATTGTGTTCTTGCACTTCTTTGTGAACTGCAGGACTCTGACCAGGCACAATTTGCCAATTCTAAAGGTGCTCACATGAACCTTCAGCTCATTTTGCAAATGGCTGATGACAACTTCTGTGCAGATTCCAAATGCATATACACTCATCTGTTAGCTTTTAAGAAGCTAAATTAAATGAATTGCCATTAGCAATAAAAGCATTAATTTCATCCCTTATCAGTAGCACTCTCTTCCACATCAAATTTTGAGGAGTGAGCAACTTTGCTTAAGAACAAAGGGAATTAATAGTTCAGTAATGTCTGCAAAACTAAAGCATGTTGTTTGTTGAACTGTGTAACATACAATCTTCAAGTAAAAAGTGTATCTGTTCCTTGAAAATGCCATCCTTCTGTTACTTACACACACACAGACACACAATCTCTCTCTCTTTCTCTCTCTTTCTTTTCTGTTCATGAACTGTTTTATTCCACATTGTTGGACCCGGCCCTTTCTGCAGGGTCAACCCCAAACTTTTTGCCTCCGTCCTTCTATAGTTATCTGACCTGTTTTTGTTGGCTTTAGGACTCTGGGCACTTTACCATTGCTAAAATGCATATGCTGTCTGTGTAAATTGTATTGGTGAGTGGTTTCTCCAGGATTGGCATATTTGATTTACTAGTATGTCCCTAGTATAGTGCACCATGTGTGCCCAAGGGCTGTAAATCATATGCTACTAGTGGGCTTGCAGCACTGATTGTGCCATCCACATGAGTAGCCCTGTAAACATGTCTCAGGCCTGCCACGGGGAGGAGTGAGAGTGAGTGGGTGAAAGTGAGTGTTGGCAAGTGTACCCACTTGCCAGGCCCAACTGTTTCCCTTTTTTACATGTAAGGCATTCCTAAGGTATGCCCAAGGCAGCCCCATGAGCAGGTTGCTGGGTATTTAAAAGGCAGGATAAGTGTTAGTGTGTTTTACATGTCCTGATAGCGAAATACTGCCAAATTCATTTTTCGCTGCGGCACAGCCTATCTCTCCCAAAGTTTAACATGGGTATTTCATTTAAATTCCTCTTAAATGTCATTTCCCAGTGGCAGCAGATAGAGATGTGGAGTTTGGGGTCTCTGACTTCATAATTTAAAGATACTTCTTTTAGCGATTCAGTTTGAAAATGCCACTTTTAGAAAGTTGCCATTTTCTTGCTTAACCATTCTGTGCCTCTGCTTGGCTGCTGAATCCATGTCTGGGTCAGACCGACAGCTAGGCTGGTTATGAATTAAATCTAGACAGTGACACAAAGAGAGCTGAGGTGTGTCCTGTATATCCTGATGGTTCTTCCTAGGCTAGAGTGGGAGGGAGGAGCTGACACCTGAACAGGCTGTCCCTTTCCTGACATAATGCAGTCTCCAACCCCATGTAGTGTGTCTGGAGCCAGGCCTGGACAAGGCAGGATCTTGCAAACAACAGAGACTGTTCTTTGAAGTTTGCCTACTTCAAAGGCAGAAATAAGTATAAGTGGTGGACCCAAAACCCCAGACTTTCCTCTGCCAAGGAGAAGAGCTGTGAGGAGTAGTACTGCCCCTTTGCTGTGTGTGCTTTGCTGGGTTGGCATGCAGTTACTGCTTCTTCTGTGGAGAGGACAAATACTAGACTTTGTTGTGTATCCTGCTAGTGAAGTTCCTCCAAAGGCTTGAAGTAGAGCTTCCCTCCTGTTGGAAGTCTCAGGGACAACAAAGACTTAAAGTTCATCTGCCTACAGCACTGGGAACTGTGTGTTTTGTGCTGCAACAGAAGAAAAAACACCAGAACATTGCCTGCACTGTGACCTGACGGCTCCCATGGAGCCTTGTCCCGCTTCTCACTGCAAATCTGGTCTCACTGATGATGATGCCTGACTCCGTCACCGATCCACTGCTTGCACTGTGACCTTTGGGGCATGCATGTCCTTCACACCGCAGCCTTAGTATCTCTGCCGTCGCTATATGCTGACACCAATGCTGCTGCCTGCACTGTGGCCTGAGGACACTGCTCATGAGGTACACCGTGAAGCACCGTCCCGTCTCGCACTGCAGCTCCAATCCACCGACGCCAGTGCTTTCAACTCCAGCATTGTCAACAGACGCCCCTGCCTGCACCGCGACCCGTGGGCACCGCATGGAGCCTGCCCCACGTCGTACTCCAGCCTTGGGCCTACCGACGGGAGCGCTTCAGCAACAACAGTGCCTGCACCGCAACCTGGAGACACCACACGTCGCACCGCCCAGCTTTACACCGCACTGCTGGTCTCACCGACACCGCAGGGTGCCGTCACTGAGCTACTGCCTGCACAGTGATCTGTGGGCATCACATGTCACATCGTCCCCACTTCGCACCCCAGCCCTTATGCCAACAGCACCACTTCTCCTGACTTTGTCATCAGCACGGATTTCGATCTGCAACGCGTGTGACTTCAAGGGCCCAACGACCCCTGCACCGGGACCGTGATGCCCTGCGTTTCCAAGGTACTGTTTGTGGGTCTTCCCGACACCGTAACTGGCCCACGACCTCAAAGTCGGCCTGAACTGTTGGATTTGTTGTTCATGTCTCTGTGATAGCCCCGGACACAGCTATCGACTTCAAAGAACTGTCTTTCTAAATAATTATTGCAAAATTCATATCTGCATTACTGTTTGTTGGATTTTTCTCGTATTGGTCTTGTTTAACAGAGGTAAATATTATTTTTTTCTAAAAACCAGTGTGGTGTCCTTTTTTAGTGTTTTCACTGTATTACGGTGTGCATTACTGTGTGTTACGTGCGAGTGCCTTACTCATTGCCTCTGAGATAAGCCTGACTGCTTGTGCTGAGCTACCAAGGGGATGAGCTAGGGTTATACTAGGTGTGTGACTCCCTTATCCTGAGTAGAAAGAAGAGTCCCTACTTGGACAGGGTGCAAGCCACTACCAACCTGAGACTCCCCTTTCTAACTGTTCAGTATATTGTCTCCAAAACATGCGAGAATAGAATTTTGTATCTAGAAAGAAACAAGTGATCAGTTTTGTGTAATTCTGGTTACTGAAAGAAGTGTCTGAATCAGACTGATATTTGGCTAATGGTTTGAAGTAAGAGAATTTTGTGACAAAGTATGGGTTCACTTTCTCACATCAGTACTGTGGAGTCATCCCACTGTGTCATTAAAAGTATGTAGAATGGCAAGTCGCTGTATCACTCATGGTTAGATGAGTGTCATTATCATATGTTGAAGTATTGGATGGTAGGTTTTCAGGCAAGTTTGTTTTAGTGTTCCTACCCCATCACTGGAAAAAGCATCTGGTGATAAGATGCCATGTAGATTTTGGAGAAAGGTGTGTGGCACTTTTACAGTCTCTGCTAGTCCGAGGATCTGGGAATCCATGTCCTTCTAATAAGCACCATCTTGCAGCATGGTGGCTATTAACCTGACTGAACTGCTTCAAAATGCCTCTAGTGATACTAGCTTCAACATTTCTGATTTTTGGATTCTCAATCTCTGGAATACATTTGGCCTGCACTATTTTGGTGAGAAATACCGCTACTGCCACCGCCAGCCAAAGTTTGACCCAAATCAGTATCACAACTATCCAGACAAAAGTCAATTAATGCTTATTGTAAGTCTCCATTACATGAAACATGCCTGAACTCCACCCATCTACTTTGCAACGGAGATATCCCCAACTATTTTTCTCACATCTATATATTTTTTTCATTTTCAGTTGCTTGAGTGAGGAATAGTTTATTATATTCAGGCAGTGTTGGATTAATGTCTGATGTGTTTCTGGCGATTGAATTCAATATCCTTTTAATGTAATCTGAAATGGGTATCAGTTGTGGTGTATATGGTGTCATTACTGCAGTTTCAAGCTTTACAGTGCTTACTACTTGATGATCTGTGATTGGGCTGGTTTCTCTTCATCTGGAGGGTGTTCTGACAGCACCATGCTCTGTGACACTTGTCATTTGCACAGTTTACAGTATTTCTGGCAGCTACAGTGGTCAGCTGTACATCATGGGCACCATGGTACTTATTAACTGAGTTGATAGAGGTATTGGTGATTATATCACTGTTCTAGTTCCTTTTGTTGCTGTGACTGGCACAGGCTCTATGTTGTCACCATTAAGTAGCCAGCCCATTACAGCGGACAATGTCAATGAGGCTGCAGCATTTTGTGCATCAGCCAAACTTTGTTGGGTTAGCTGGAAATCCTGTTATAGATCAAGGTGTGATTAGTCATGAGGATTTCCCCTCTTGGGAAGTCTAGTACATACATTTTCTTGCTAAATAACATTTCACAAGGTGTGCAGTTCTTCGGACTATATGCAGCATATTATTATTTAAAATTCTTTGTGTGCTATATAGATTATTTACCTAGGGTTCACCATTACTTAAGGCCAAGGCTTGTTTAAGTATGCTATTAGGTACTGTCAGCTGCTCAGTTTGAACTAGGCTTAATAGCATGTGAGAATTAAGTGTACTCTGCTTGTACATCCGCTAATACCAATAACGTGATAGCCAGTCCTAGAACTGAGTTAAAGGTATGACCTCCACCTCTCTCTACTGCGTACAACAAATCTTTTGTGACTGTCGAGGTGAGATCTAGCACTGTGGCCACAACTACATAAAACAACTGTATGAGTCTTATGTTATCAATATGAATTTATGTATCTTTACTGGCTTAAGCACACCACTGTGATTTGAAGTAAACAGGAGTGGTTGAGCTGCTTTTACCAGGGAGTGTGGTGATCACTGTGGTAGAATGCTTTATTCATTGTCATATGTCACACTTTAGTACTTTTTGACTAGTTAACATTGAAAATAATGGCCCCCAATAAAGTCTTTGCAATATATGTAGCATATAAGCGGAACCAATTCCCTTGTGTGCCGTTGTATCCAACCTAGTCCATTTATCCAGAATATCTTGGTCACCTACTCCAGGTATTGTAATTTTAGGGAGTCCATCTAATTAAAATTAGTAATTGTACTTCACTGGAAAGCCTGTAGGCAAGATTGACTTTTTGTGTGGTGATTGTATTGGTAAGTGCATTTCATGGTTGCTCTTAGTTTGCAACAGAGTACTGCTACTACTGTGTGCACCTGCACTGTATTGCCTTGTTGAGTGCATTACTTTAGATCGGGAATGACCGTATGCCCCCCCCACTTTTCCCTGGGGAATGTGGTCCCTAGGGCCACTTACGGCTTGGGATGGGTGGCAATGCGCCCCCCTCCGCTATAATTAATGTATGGCCCAGGGGGATGGGATCCTTTGGGCTCAAATGGGCCCATTTGGCCGATTTTAATATTAATGCATTGGCCCCAGTGGATGGTTTGCCCAGGGCCTCTTAAGGCTTGGGGAGAGGGAAGCACACGTCCTCCACCCCTAATAATATGTATTTTTTTGGCCCTGGGGATGTGGTCCCTTGGGCCAATAGTTACTTTGGGAAGTAATTTGTTCACACTCTCTCCCTTTAAAAAAAAAAAAAAAAAAAAAAAAAAGATGTCCCTGGGTCCCCAGGACCAATAGTGGCTTGGGGAGGGGGCCATGCCACCTTCCTCACCTGCCGAGGGGATGGCTGCTTGCAGAGAGTTGGATACATGACCTGGACGCAAGCCAGGTCATGTGCCTGACCCCACGCAGCTCACGGCCTTCAGCCACCACTAGGATTGCACTTAACTGAGGAATATAAAGGCGAGGCGCTAAATAAGATTTTAATCTTGGGTTTTGACCATATACCTGTGGGCTGTAGAGTTGGAGATTGAGCACACAAACCACGAATAAAAGAAACATGGGAGGTAGATAAATTCAGAGCGCTAGATGTAGGGCTCAATATACTTAGAAAACTATACTATATTTTCTATCCTCAATTCTTTCCACATCTTAAGTGATCCTGCACCGCCTATGTATCAGATACAGGTTTTAGAATAGTGATCATCTATTATCAATTATGTGGTTGTCTAGGAAGGAATGGAGTTATATAATGATGTTTTGTGGTACCACCCATGTCTTTAATTGAAAGAGAATGACTTGTGATTATTTACTGTACCAGTAGGCAAATTTTGAGTCACCCGAATTGAACTCTAAAATGCAATTACTTTAATTTTGAAGAATATGAATTTATTAAAGAA
This sequence comes from Pleurodeles waltl, assembly GCF_031143425.1. Classification (NCBI taxonomy): domain Eukaryota; kingdom Metazoa; phylum Chordata; class Amphibia; order Caudata; family Salamandridae; genus Pleurodeles; species Pleurodeles waltl. Next base: position 747,574,125 of record NC_090445.1, on the reverse strand, counting down.
ATCCTCTTTGTCAATTCAAAGATTACATTATCGACTCGTTTTCATATAACACAATACATTGTCACAAACCATGAATTACGTCAATATATCAAATACGATGACAAGAAAAACAAGATTGACAGCATTAATCCCCAAAAGCTACCCAAAATCAAAATTGGAATGCAGTCACATCTACTTTTCATGCAAGACAGCCTTAGAACATTACTAATAACTCTATTTTATCAAAGACATACTTTTCCTATTCATTGGATGGTTACTGCTATAAATATTTTACCTTTGAACAACTAACAATGCATTCTAAATGTGTGCTGTTTATGCAATTGGAATTCGACTAAGTAATTAAAGGCTAAAAAAGGTATGATTTATAAACTTGCAATGAAGCTCAATCCTCCTAATGAGCAAGAATCCATGTAACTTCATATATGGTGTGTTTCTATCATTGTGCTTAAATGCATGTGTCTGTAGATCTTGCGATGAGTGCTTGCCTTCTGGATATTATTTGTACAGCCCTGAAGAAGTGGTTGCACTCCGTGAAACACAAGTTGTCTATGACTTGTGAATGGTCATAATCCCAGAGTGTTAAGATGCCATTGCCAAATGTTTGTTTCAAAGTCTTTTGACCTTTGAGAGTTGTGTTGTCTCTGCTGCAAAGGACTGAGGCATCTAAAGGCACAATCATTGTATTGAACTTGTGAAGAAACAACTTCACTGCTATCTTAATGAATACATGATTACATTTATATTATGGAACTGACGTAAAAAGACAATTTTCTTCCCAAATATAGGTATGTTTTGTTCAGGAAACATTCATATTTTTGTATGAAGATAAAGTGAGAGAGAAAGTGAGAAAATGAAGCTTTTAATGTTATGATCGTTTAACAAATGAAGTGACTGCTCCACACAAAAGATGTATCATGATTTAATATAGACATCAGGTGGATTACTGCCATGGGGATAGTAGAAGGATGGGGCACAAAATATCAGTTTACCCCTTACTTCTGTTTGCATTTTATACCCCCTTTGCTGTTTGTATGGTAATATTAGATTTTTTCTCCATAATCCACCATGTTTTTGTAGGTGTACCCTAGGAATATTGCTTATCCTGCATCTTTTATTTTGGGTTTGTATCATTCTTGATACTTTTGTGGTTGTGTATGGAGAGTCTCTTACCATATAGACATAAACATGAGAGATCGTTCTGGTAACTCCACTTATTTCTGATCTTGTGGAGTCACAAATGTATTTTATGTATGACTGGCAGAGCTGCATTACTTTTAATATTACCAATAGTATTTTAGCTACTGTATCTATGTGGCCCATAGGTTTCAAATCCAAGGTATCTGCAGGAGAACCACAGTGCTCCTGTATTTCCATGAGGGTCTTGAGTAGCACAGTAGTAGTGTAAAGGGTTGCAAATATCCATCCCCACAACTGGCATTGCAGTATGTTAGGCACAATCCCTTGAAAGGCAAATGTTAATTACCCGTTGTTCACCTTGTAGGGACAAATGGGGATAAATTAACTGTAAGTGATGGGTCGTTATTACTATCTAGAATGCATTTTCATTGATTTTACATTGGTATCGCTCCATTATAACACTTATAGTTTGTGGATTGTCAGTGGCTTCTGCATGTGTAGGTGTTTGACTAGCACCTGTGACTTTAGTTTCCCGGCTGTTATAATACAAACTGTCTCTACTGTCTGTGTATTGCGGTTACCCCTGTCAACATTTGCCTAATCTCTCCTGTGGGTAGTTGGTCAGTTTCTGGGTGAGGCATTTAAGCAGCTAGTGCAGGCCATGTTTACCCTGGCAGTGTCAAGGTCCAAACATCTGCAGTACATACCGCCGCAGTGATGGCGGCCAACATACTGCCACCGCAGCTACCATCTGTCTGCCATGAAAACCATGGTGGTAGGCCGGCTCATAATGCCATGGGCAGTACTGTGCCAGCCGCCGGCCTGGAGATAGAGATCTCCGGCCCGGGGGCTCATCCCGCCATGACGGTATGAGTGGAGAAGTGGCAGGTTGGCTGCAGCCAACCCGCCAATCTCATAGAGTGGCGGTATGTACCGCCAGCAAGTTGGTGGTCATACCCCCACATTAACCCTGGCAGACATAATGAGGGCCTATATGTATTACATGTGGCAATGTTTCTTGAAACAATGTCATATATTCCTTGTAGGTTATTTGCACTTTAATACATTTTTATGAGTCTGTAAAGGACCTCTCAATAGGATTTTGATCCGAGTGTGGCTTTGCTGCACGCTTAGTCACATACAGTTCTCTCTTGTATGATTTTGGCATAACACTTTCTGCTCTGCATGAATACTTTAATATCAAAATCAATCTTTTCGGGAAATTCTTGTCTTCACATTATTCATTCTGGCACAGATTATCAGTGGTTGTATCCTTTATTCTAGAATGTCTTGGATCTTCTCCTAGGAAGAGAAGAAGGCAGCAGTCCAGTTCACTTGTGAATCTCCAGACACATTCTGGTCTCCTTTGTAGCAAATCCTATGCTTGCATTCCTATTCCATTCCAAACCTGCATGTGAAGAGAAGGCGGCATCCTCAGGGTTCATTGTGATCTTCCAGACCCATTGTGCTGCCTCCTCTTTGTGCTAATTGTATATAGTGTCTGAAATCGGAATCCCTTCTTCCTACCACTTGTTCTAGTCTCCTGATTAGAATCTAGGGCTTGTCCCTCTTAAATATAGTTCAGATTTCTGATACGATTAGTCCTTACACTTCTCAGCCTGAACTGGGGCGGCAAGCAGGAACTCCTGTCTCCCTTTCAGCGGGCTCATTGGTAAACTCTAATTGACCCCTAATACCACCTCTTTCTTAGTTGCCATTTTTTTTTTCTTACCACAGGGTTGTATCTACCTTTACAGGGTCATAACCCTAATAAATACTTTATACTAATATAAATAAACAAGGTTGTCGGCTATAGATATGATACATGGGAGCTTTTTGGATAGTAACTTGTTACCTTGGAGTGAGTCAAGTGAGTGGGAGGGAAGAATTGGAAGGTGCCGTAGGAAATATTAATTTTATTTTAATCTGATAGATTCTGGTACTCCCAATAACTTTGTGGAGAAAAATAGATCTCGGCCATCACTTAACTAGCTGTTCTTTCTCTACTCCCCTAGTCTGCCTTCCATTCATCACTTAGCAGTAGACCACCAAACTGCATATTGCCTTTACAACTACTAAAGAAAAAAAACAGAAAGACCACAAAGGGGGGGGAGACACCTAGTAAAATAGGTGGGCCTTGAAAGTTCTATGAAAGGTCTCTTGATTAGAAATCTATCAAATGTCAACAAGCAGCTAATGCCACATCTGTGGAATGAAAACCCATAGAGACCTGGCATCATATTGAGAGCAATCATAGCCAGAACGAAGGGAGTGAAAGGGGACGTTTCAGTGCATTGAATCATAATACCCTTTGTGTAATACCGAGAGCATTGACTGAATCCTCTTGGTGACTGAGGGAAGGGTGAAACCCCTGGTTAGCTTCAGAAAACTGATCACATTTTAGCAGATTCAGAAGTAGTTTAATCATCATATTTTGGTTGTGCCAAATAGTTCCAGTGGTAACAGCTGGCTACGCATTGGCATAATCCATTCTTAACAGAATACCCACTCCCACCACTGTTACCTTTAATTGCTTGACGTAGGTACTTAAATGGTTATTTCACTGAGAGTTTGGAAGCCTAACTTTAGTTGGTTGGCTCCAGCGGCCAATTTCTGCAGTAATTGTTATTCTTTGGCTAATTTCGATTCATCATCTTTATTAATAAAGATTTTATTACACCCCTGCTGTTGTGGGCGGCTTGAGCCTGTACAATTGAGTAACATCTCTGAAACTGTTTGATCTTTGCAACCTGAGTGGTAATCTCTGCTGTATGAGCCTATACAACTATTCTAACTCTCCTAAAATGTCCTTAGATTTAGAAAATGTTTTTTTTTTTTCTTGTTACAGCTTACATACATGATTTCTCTTATTTATAACTGATTGAAAAAGCAGAACATTTACAAATTCCTAACATAAAATTACTCTTTAATCCTTCAGACCAACCTCGGCATTAGAGTGGGCCAAACCTTTACCTGAACACTGCAGTTCGTTGATCTTGTGCAGTTACTTTGCCATGCGTGTTTTTGTTGGTTTGTTTTGCTGAGCTGCTTTAATGTTGTTTTTCTTTAGAAGCTGGTATTGAACATCAAGGAATGAAAAGAAAGCAGCAGAAACTGAAGATGGGACACGGAGGCACCTTGGATAGTGCTGCATCTGGAGTTTTGGGTGAATTATTTTATTCTTGCTAATTATTATGTTTCTGCGTTCCTGGCTCGTTTAACTTCATTTTAACATAAAGAAGGGGTTTAACCAGGTTTGACCAAGAGTGAACTCCATGTAAATGAACTCTTGTGTTCTACTTAAAATTACTTTATGTTCAATTCTGTTTCTTCGTGGCTGCACAAAAACCACCGTGAATTAAGGTGATTTGAGATGAGTTCAAGGTTAAAATAAACATGTCTAAGTCCTTATCAATTTATGGAACTTTTTTAATGACGAAAATTTAGGAAACCACATATGAGCTGCTTCTTGCGTTAATTGTAATTGCTTTGCTCCAGTCTTTCAGTTCTGAATGTTCTGACGTATTGAAGCTAGTTTAGCTTTGGAGAACTACGAATGACAATCCAGTAAAATAACTACCTCTGCAGCAAAATAACGAATTAGATTTGTGAATGAAGTGGTTTTTGTTCTTTTCACTTAAACTGGTCGCCATCAGGCCTTTGCTCAAAACTACATTCAGACTTTGGGAGCTCCATTTTAGGAACCTTTGATGAATATCTGTTTGGTTATGTATGATATCAGATACAGCACTGTGCATTTGGGGGGTCAGTGACAACTGGAAATTCCATTGAAAAATAAGATGGCATGGATGCCAAAATTAGGAAAACTTAGAGAGGGAGATTTATAGAAGGTTAATTGGGAGGTTTATTTTCCCAATTAACTTGCATTGAAATAGGTGAGAGTTTGTGTCGGGGGAAATCTAAATTAGTAATTTTCGGCTTTAAAAATCAGCAGTCTCCTGCCCGAATAATTTCCGTTGGCATGTATGCGATTCATTTGCAGCTGTCAAAGGCCTGGTGATTTCGCACCATCATAATATGAACTGTAAGAGAAAAGTACAGGTTAACACAAACCATGGGGATGCCCAAGGTCGAAAGACACTCTGACTCAAGTGGATATTCGCAGGACTTTTCTAATTATGCTGAGAATGTGATCAGACCATATCTCCTTCCCTGCACAACACACGGAAAATGAATGAAGTAGATCATATTGGGCCATCCCAGAGACGATTAACAATATTAAGTAGGGATGCCTAAGTTCCATATGAGACAGGACAAACATTGTTCAACCCCGAGTGACATCCACCATCCAAGGAAATCAGAACAATTTCTAGTACCATGGGCTTCTTGACATGTGGTATACTCTTAAAGCCATTATTTTAAATATACAATCTCTTAATGGCAAAGTGTACCAGAAACTCGGATGGTATGTATCAACTACCATTTAGAAAGTTCTGACAAGTGTCTTCGTCGCTAAATACCAACGTCGGAGACAATGGTTGTGATAGGCACACTAACAAAAGTACAAGGCATGTTTAAAGGGAACTAGAACCAAATGGCATTCTTTTTCTTGGCAGTGCAAACCATACCACATCAGATGAACACAGGAAAAAAACTACTGATAAATATTACTCATAAATATTAAGCTTTGTGAGTACTAATATCTTTCAAGTCAAGAAATTCTTTATTCGGCATCCAAACCGTAAAAGCTGCATAAAAACAGGGTAGAAACCAAACAGTAAAATATATATGTTACAGAAATGTAAACAATTTGATACTTTTGAAAGACAGATAATAAAGTACATTTCGATAGAGGAATAATAAATTGTATTTAATCACAGCAGCAGCATAATAGAAGGCTGTACGATCTGAAAGAAAAAAAAAAGAGAAAGATTAATTGAATGTACTGAACAATCATCACAAGCACCAGGCAAATCCTCCTTCCGTAGCCCAGACTCCGGGAAAGCCAATATGGAGCTTGAATCCTGTTAAAAGAAATTTATGGTGGATGTTAGTTCCAGTAGTTAGTTACTGTTCAATATTGTTGAAACTGAAACATAAAAAAACACAGCCAGTTCACTGTCCTCTAGTAAAATCCTAGCTTCACTTCAATTTTTTCAATAATAACTATTTCAGCGCACCTTTAGGGCAAAGATTATTTGAATCGGGTATAGGAAAAACTTTGGGTTTTCCTGTTCGTTGAAGCCACAATTTTCAAGCTTTGCCTACAAGATTCCTCCTGCAAATCTCAGTATGTAATCTAATAGTGAAACTGGTATGGCAGTATAACTGATTTGGACCAGACCTTCGGAGGGTGGTTTGCAGCAGCAGCCATGAGGACATTGGTGACTAACGTAGCCCACAAATCCACACCATGTTTAAAAAAAAAACACTAGGACTCGGTCCAGCCCCTATGCCTTCCCTTTAGAGTTTCCCCAGGATAGTGGCCTCAATCTCCGCTACATCAAATACCACTGTGATAGTAGGCCTTTCCTTACAGATTTCTAATATGTTGTTACCTTGGTACACCTGTGTGGGTGGAGTAAGTGTTGCTAAAATGCTTTACTGATTTTGTTTTGGACCTGGTCTGCTTGAGGTAAAGGTGACAAGGTCCGACCGACACTATGCTCTACACAAATACATTAACTGGGCTCTCCGAACTAGAGGAAAAAGCCAAAGGAAAGAAACTCCACTGAAACTTGGACTTGAGTAACTGAAAAGACATGGGATATTTTCAGGGAAAGGGGTTTAGCATGTAGCAGGGAGTACCTGAAGCCCAGAAGAAGAACAGGACAGAAACTAAAGATAGGACCAGGTTAGAGCAGACTGAGATCTGAATACTGGAAAGGAATTGGGTAATGCCTGTAAAAGTCTAAACTTGCAACACATATATAGTATGATAAACAATGGAAGGGCAATCTGAAAGTAGAAAGCTAAACAATAGATTGTCAATAATAGTAGTTTGTATGCTCCATACAAAACTATATTTGTAACTAAAGAGATTACAATAAGGAGCTGTGATGCACATATAGCCTTAGGAGACACTTGGCTGCTCTTATAGAACATTGGTGCGTGGAAATAATAACCAAAATTTGGATATAGACTTAGGAAAAAAGAGAGGGAACAGAACAAGTGGAACATATGTCAGAAATGGGACACAGAAGAAGTAGGACTGGACTCAAGAATCGTCGAATGATGTAAGAGTAACAATACAACAGCAGGCAGGCCAAATTTACCAATTAATTGGAAAAGTAAGATAGAGACTGGGATCTAGGAAAGGTATATAAGAAACAAGAGCAAAGATTGCACATAGAACATGCAAGGAATATTGGAGTATAGGAAATTAATCTGCATACAGACAAAAACAGAGAGAGGAGGGGCATTTTCAAGGAACAAGAGATTCTAGCAATACAGATATTGGGGAAACAAGAAACGTTGAATATGCATAGCATAAAGAATATAGGAATGGCCTTCGAACAGAGCAGGAGGTCAGACCAGATTTGCATAGTCTTAGTAATAAGATCGTTGTCGTCACTTTGAACGCTGACTTCCTGGAGGCTGTTGGACCTGGCCCTTTTTGCAGAGTTATGCCCAAACCTTTTGCCTAACTCCTCCTATTTTTTCTGACCTATTTGTGTTGGATTTAGGATTCTGTGCACTTTACCACTGCTAACTGGTGCTAAAGTGCATATTATATCGGTCTAAACTGGTTCGGTGATTGGTTTATCCATGATTGGCATATTTGATGTATTACTAAGTTCCTAGTATAGTGCACCATGAGTGCACAGGGCCTGTAAATCAAATGCTACGAGTGGGCGTGCAGCACTGATTGTGCCACCCACAAGAGTAGTGGTGTGTGTGTGTGTGTGTGTGTCTCAGTCAGCCACTTGCTGGGCCCAGCTGTTCCCTTTTTGTACATGTAAGGCACTCCTAAGGTATGGCCAAGGCAGCCCCAGGGTGCAGTGTATTTAAAAGGTAGGACATGTACTGGTGCGTTTTACACCTCCTGATAGGGAAATACTGACAATTCATATTTCACTATTGCAAAGACTGCCTGTCTCTTGAATATACGTCTTGGTCGGGATGACAGTTGGTTTGTGTGTGTATTCACTCTAGACAGTCACACAAAGGTAGCTGAGGTGTGCCCTGCATACCCTAATGGCCCATCACCAGGCTGATGGGTCTTCCTGAGGTAGAGTGGTGGGAAGAGCTGCCACTTGCACCTGAATAGGGCCTCGCCTGTCCTCACACAAAGCAGTCTCCAACCACCTGGAGTGTGTCTGGGGCCAACTCAGGGAAAGGCAGGGTCTTGTGCACTACAAAGACTTCTCTTTGAGGTTTGCATGCTACAAGACAGAAATAGGTATAAGCACTGGACCTCTGACACCACATATTTAGAATACTTCTAGACTGAGGGCATTCTGTCAGGAAGAAGAGCTGGATGCTGTAGGAGGGACTGCCACTCTGCCTGTTGCTTTGTTGTACTGGCTGCCTGCTTCTGTCCTGTTAAAGAAAGGACTGGACTTTTGATTCTTACATCTTGCTTTCCAAAGTTCTCCAAGGGCTTGAACTGAGCTTGCCTCCTATTAAGAAGCCTCAGGGACATCAAAGACTTCATCTGCCAGTGCCTGGGCTCTTTTGCTGAGAGTCCTGACTTACCAAGTGGTGCCAAACTCCATTCACTGGGCCCTTGGAAGTGTAAGCTGGTGACCTGAAGAAGAAAATCCACGCACTGAGACACCGCAGCAGAAAAATCGATTCAGCGTTTGTTTCTTGGCTGCAGAATTGGCGCAGCGCCTGTTTCACTGCGCGCCGTCAACACAGGGTTTCGGGATTTTTCACTTATTGCCCCAGTGCATCAATTTCTCATCGACCCTGCACAGCAGTAAGGAACCAAGGCTTTGTGTGCGGAAATCAGCACATCACCTTTCCTGTGAGGAAAGAATCAACGCATCTCCTCCACTTCCAGTAAGCAACTGATTCATTGCCTCTCCTGCGAGGAAAGAATGGACGCATCACCTCCCCTACGCAGTAAGGATCTGATGCATTGCTTTGCTTTTCGATGCCTCGTCTCCTCTGCTATCCGCTTCGTCTGTTTTTGATGCATCCAAGGTACTTTGTTCTAGAAAGATACAATCAATGATTCCTATGGATTAAAACTAATTTCAACCTTTAAAAAGTGATATCTTGCCATGTGTATGTTGGATTTTTGCCGTTTTTGGTTTTGTTTTACTGTTAAATATTGGCTATTTTTCTAAACTGGTGTGGGGTGGTGTGTGTGTGTGTGTATGTACATATACTTTACACATTGCCTCTCAGTTAAACCTGACTGTTTGTGCTAAGCTACCAAGAGGGTGAGTAGGGGGTTATCTTAGCTGTGGGGGTCCCTACTTGGACAGGGTGCAATCCTCTGCCAAGTAGAGACCCCATTTCTAACAGAGGCAATAGCTGGCAGCTCAGCGAAGGAGGGTAGGAAGAGAGCTAAGTGTGAGTAATAAGCCAGGTCGTAGGAAACATAGCTCCATTAATAGGCAGAAAATTGCACTGGTCCTTGGAGTGGTAAAGAGTAGAGAAGCCAAAATTCACCAAAAGGGAAATGAGGAATGGAGTGCCGATTGGACCTGAGATAAACAAAAGTCCGGAAAGCATTTATATATGGGCATCAAACACTGCTCCACCTTCATGGTGTGGTCTTCGCAAGGATTGAAGACTGAAAGGACTACAATGACCATAATACACCAGGAGTGTGATGTGGAAACCACGACTAGGGTGAGATGTGGAGCTAGGTGTACAGAGAGCCAGAGAGTTTTCTGTGGTAGACAGGTGTAAAGGCAGTACACCCCATAGGTGAGTGCCACGTCATGGCAGGATGGCAGAGTTCTTCCACATTGTTCCAGAAGAATCTAGTTACAACTCCAGAAGTACAGGCGAAGTTCAAAAGAAGAATTAAGGCTCAAAGAAAGACGGGCACACACTTACGAAAGCATATGGACCCCAGTAGAAGACCTTCAGAAGCAAATTAATTCACATATGGTGCACTGACTTTGGGATGGTCATTTCCACATAAAACGTTTTTCCATAAAGCCATTGAGGCAAGCGGGAATAGGCAACCTCTTTTCAAATGATTAGGTGGGGTGTTTGTATCTCTAACTAAAACGTAATCGAATTTCCAGATACTGAAAAGTTCTCTAGTCGTGTAAATTATGTCTAACATTATCTGCCATGTACGATGTAGGGAACTCTGGTGTTGATTTGGTAGATTATTAGAGGAAGCAAAGTTGTGTATGTGACATTAAGAACCGAGGCAGTCAGCACTTGTCAGATTTACTCTCGCATAGAGACCACGCACGAATATGTTAAACGTCATGCTCATTTCCTTTCAAACTTGACAAATCCATTTGATGTTGTTCACATTTTCCTGTCTGCTAGTTCTTGCCTTTACAGGGTTATGGAATAAAATGAGGAGTGTGGGGGAAGGGACCGAAGAATCAGTGGGAGGGAGGGAGCGAGAGATGAGTCCCTGCGTTTGATTTACGAGCAGCACATGAAAACCATAGAGCATATTTTGTCTAATATTAGGAATACTTAATTTTGTGAGTTGTTAGTAGAATGGAAGATCGGAACGGAAAACGTATTTTGTCCCAAGCAAAATTAAATCCAGGTTGATACATGATAAATTAGTTTTGGAAAAGTGTGCTATTGAAATTGTATTTTATTTAATGTGTTTGTTTGTAATTTTATGATCAATTCATTGAGTCAATTTAATTATGACCGATTGTTAAAAGTACAGATTTACTTTTGTAACCTGTTTCACATTGAACGGTTTAGGACGGCTTTAATGTCAGTTTTCCCCAAAAGTTAGTAATCGGCTTAGAAAATTGGAACAGATCTTACTATTGCAAATGACAGATGGCCAGAGGAAGATAATCTTGTTTATTAACACGCCTGAACACAAAGAGCGTCCACACAGCACAACACTCATCTCCTTTCCTCACTTCATCAATCTTTTGTGAACCACACGACATGTGTTTCTTCACAGCCCTCCCTGCCCATACTCCATATAATGTGATCATGTAATATAGCATCTCATTTATACCTGAACATGTGCAATCTGTAATTCCCCGTGCCAAGATTGAGCAGTGGCAGTTGACAGCATTCAATCTTCCTCCTGAAGTTGTGGATGCAATCTTTGCAGACATGCACCCCTCTACAAAATCTGTCTACACCAGCCACTGGGGCAAGTTTGTAGCTTGGTGTAACACCAGCAATTCTGACCAGTTACAGTCCAAACTATTGGATGTCTTATTGTTCATTTGAACTCTGAACCCAGCAAGGACTTGTTGTGGGCACCTTTGTAGATTATTTGTCAGCCCTTCAGGCCTCTTTCCATTTCTGGACTAACCGTCTTTGTCAAAATCAACCACTGTAAAGAGTTTTCTAAAAGGTTTTATTCAGTTGTTTACACTAAAACCCTTTGCAATGACTTTGGGATCTTAATTTTTTTTTAGTTTCTTGTGTGCATACCATTTGAACCAATGCACAGCTTTCCACTATGTTTTCTGACTCTGAAGGCTATGCTCATGGTCGCATTAACTTTTGCTTGAAGCATGAATGAACTTCAAGCTTGCTCGGTGCAGCTGCTTTACAACACTTTTTTCCCTGATAAAGTGGTGTTGAGAACCAGGGAGGCCTTTTTTTCTTAAGTTGTGACTGCATTTCATGTTGGGCCATCCATCACTCTCTCATGTTCTTTCCTTTGCCTCGCGCCTCAAAAGAAGATGAGAGACCCCATCTCCTGGATCCCATAAAAGCTTTAAGCTTTTTTATCAATATAAGTGAAGGTGATTGAGTGGATGATCAGCTCTTTCTTTGCGGGACTCACTGGAGCAAAGAAAGGCAAGCATTGCAGAAAACGACTTCCAGGGTAGAAAGTCCTCTGCATAAGGATCTGCTTGAGGCAGCCAAAGAAACAGCCTCTGTAAGAATTGTTGGCTAATAATACCACACCAAAGGCTGATACCACTGCACTAGCATATGGAGGGCCTGTCCTTGATATCTGTAAGTGACTTGCTGGTCTAATGAATACTTGATATCTGCCAGTCCGAATCGTGGGCATCACTACTCACATTCACAAAGCCCTACTACTTTGACCACCAAATTAAACATGATGGGCGTTTCGCCCATTTGGTTCTGCTGGACGTTTTCGTCTGAGCCATTCCTCAGACCCACCACCTTGGGGAGGGTGGCGAGAAGTTACTATTTTAATATCTATTCTAAAGGTGAGGAATCTGCGGTTAGATGTATCCATCAGAACAACAAGTTACTTGCCTTGAGTAATGCTCTTTCTGGTGGTTGCTTTTTCTAACTACAGATTCCTATCCGCTGTCCCTCTCCCTGTTCTGTTTATTGTTCACTTCTGTCCAGAAAGGTTCCAATTTAGAGATTTGCACACTGGTGCTTCCTATAATTGTTGGACTCTGTGTCCGAGGGCGTGACCAAATCAAGAAAGAAAGTGTTGTTGACGAGCCAGGATGGCTCTTATGTGTTATTGTATGTAAGGGAAGTGTTCAATGGTACTGCCCAGTGCCACAGAGTGGCTCAGCAATACCACCTGTTCATTGTGTAGGTTATCATCATTTCTGAGCGAAAAGAAGTCCGAGGAGCTGCACAGTACCACTTGCCTGTGTGTGTGAGCAGCACTATTGATCTCATTAGATCCAGTGTGGAGCCTAGGGAGTTCTAAAACTGAGGAATCGGCTTATAGATAAACCACCCACCAAAAGGAATGTTAACGAAAGAAAGTTACTTGCTCTCCTTTCACATCTGTATTCAAAGACCCCGTTGAAAAATCTTGCAATTTAGAGTCTAGCAAATTATTATGGTTGCATTTCATGGATAATCTGGAACACATCTATGAAGGTTCACTAGTAATTGGCAATCTGAAAAACTCTATAGAGTTTGATGAATAAATGGTGTTTCAATGTAAGCGCTGCCAATAATTCTTTCCCTATTGCATCTGGCATTTGCTACAATTACAGAAAGCTATTTATTTTTCAGCAATGGCTGAGATCATGATGGTGACAAACTTCAGAAAATGTGAATTGAGACTGTTGATGCAGTAAAAACTGTACAAATTGGCAAGAATTTGGAATTGGGTTATTAGATTATTAAAACATGTCCATCATTTTAACAAAGAGTTGGCTTTAGAGTAAGGCAGATGTTTCGGACAATATGTCCATTACATAATCATCAAACTGAAGTTGAAGCAAACCATTTGTTTGTATAAATGCAAGCACAAGAAGATCTATAATGCTATCATCTATTTCCCTAAAATCAGTCTTAAAAATACATTTTAATGATTTCAGCTGTGGTAACGATCCTGACGGTTTCTGGTCCAGTTTTTGTGTGTTTCATAAGAAGAAATTGAGGGCAGTCCTCCGTTACTCAGTGATGTAAGTGTGGGTCATTTTGGTCATCATTGGCTCTTTGTTGAACTACATTCACTCTGTGGGTCTCCTGGATTATCTGCATCAATGCATCTGGGTCAATCACTGGTGTGCAAATCCTACATTCGTTGTTTGTTAACATTGAGACGTATAGGACCAACATAGACAGTCACACACAAACCACACAGAAACAGAAATGCGCACACACCATTATACTGGCTTCTTTCATGAACACGCAGAGAGGTATATAAAGTCCCACTTTTTTTCTTCGTACACTGATACACAATAGTCACCTTCACGGGAGTCTCATTTGGTTTTGTGAAGTCAGCAGGATGATCATAATGATTTTGATGTGAGATTTTGGTGGTTAAGGCTGAATGGTTGTACCAAAGTCCTTCTTCAATGGTGGGATCCCTTGTCCAGCAATTGTAATCTGTGTTAAGAAGTCCTAGATACACATGCAGCAGAGTCACAAAAATACCCCTCAACAGCATGTGAAGGTTTTGAGATTAAGTGATAGGCGGATGCCCACAATGTCAAAGTAGTAGGGACCCTTCATGTTTGAGTAGCGAGGCACGAGGAATACGGAATAAATTTATTGTCATAGATTCCCTTATAGAATTGGGGGACTTTTTTGTTAGAGCTGGTTCCAGAGTGACTGTTAGACTGCTTTAATTAACGTTGTTTAAGTCACTCAGGTGGAAAAAATTACTTTCAGGAGCGTAGCTCCTAGTGGTGCAGCTGGTGCTATGGACCGGGCCCAGAGGAGGGAGGAGGCCCAACTACAACAGCTCCTAGATCCCAGACCGGCACCTTAATAACTGCGCTGGACTTCTGAATGTCCGCAAGCATTAAAGATGACTTAATTATGTTTTTATTTTTATTTTATCACATTTGTTGTGCCCTCAAAGAAAGAGGCCAAATATCAGTCTACTCTAATTACATATGGCGGCTTAGTCTTCTACCATAGAGTTTGGTGCTTACTTTTCTTTGGCTTACTGCAAAGTGTGAAGATTTTGTAAATTGAACTGTGTGAACTGCAGAATGGGGTTTACTTTTTACACACAACAACATTTAAACACTTATAAATTAACTGTACAAATATTTAAAAATAAATAAACATGAAATCACAATTGGTGCACTTTTTTCTAACTCCAAAGTGTGATGGAAACAAAGATATTAATAGAGTCAAAACGAATAAAAACACTTTACTTGGTGATTCACAACTCACAAAACCTAATTTCCACACATTATTGATTATGTGCTGTATAGTCTTATCAATAAAATGGTATTTCTGTGCAAATGTATTGGTCATTTCAATAGATAATGTGATGTCCGTAAATGACACTGGCTGCAAGACTATGCTTAAGTAATACATTTAAGACTGCACGATCCTAAATGTAAGACCAGCTACATACCACATCTTTACCACTCTCCTGCTGAATGGGCATGACTCATTTTTGACATTTGTTCTTTGTGTAATGCTTGGAGTTCTCAGAATCCCTATGAGTTCAGTGATTTAACATTGATGACAGCTCACCCAGTCTGGAAATTGTTCCAGCACCGCTGTCTGCCATGGCCACAGGCGCTTTTACTGCTCTGGCAGCTTCCTGTTACCTCTGTCTGATTACCTCAGCTGCATAAGTCTGAGTCTGTGCAGCGGATTCTACTGGTGCACCTGTGGGGCCAATGCGCCAGTCTCACTGCACACGCACTGAATGGCCGAGCAGTGGGCATACTCACTTTTGTAAATGCAGAGTGAGCCGCTCGGACCTGGCTGCTTGACACCAGCAGAGGTCAAAGAAAAAGTTATTCCTATGCTGCTGGGTGTCTTCTGAAGCCAAGACGCAAACAATAATTAACACATGCTTGTTAATTAACACAGGTTCAGCCTGACGGGTGGAGGGCTCACGATGCAGTTAGCAAAAGAACATAGATTTGGTGCTGAAACCGATAAAATTATTGTTGTATGTTAAAAGATGCACAAGCATACAACTTTGTGGGGTCGCTATTTCACATTCATTCCTTATTAAAACCAGAAGTAAAAATAGTTATCTTTCTGAGGTCTATGGAAACCGCCCAGAATCTCATAAAACAAGACGTTGCACCCCAGAGTGAAATACTGAGAGAGGGGGAACTTGAGTAACTGTTGTACAAAGTACTATAGTAAATGTAGGTGAACCAACAAATGAACAGGAAAAGCTGAGTTAAGGGTCTGTTTTGGGTCTAATAGCCGGTCTTGACTGTATAAGCCCAGACACGAGTTCAGCCATAGGAACATTTGGCAGGGAAACTCTTAAAACTAATATTATTTAAAAGTTCAAAATTCATAAAAGTATATTTATTTGACAAGCATTTCACCTCAGTGCATCAGATTATATCACTGCATCGAGAGGTGTTGCCTAAAAGTGATTTGTTTTAAACATGAACTTCGAAACATTTATGTTCACACCCGCCACTCATACAAAAACACCAGTGGTGAAGTAGGAAGCAAGTCAGTTACTATGGGCACCCTATTAGTGGGATATATTCTTGTTTTCACAGAGCAACATTATAGTCTGTTAAATCAAACAAGAGAAATTTTTGTACACCACACAACCTCACGTATTTCAAAGTTTTCTCATATGCAATAATTAATGAACAGGGGGCACGATAAAGTAAAATAATTGCCTAGGATCACACACAGTTTGGTCAAGTGGCCAAGACAAGCTTGATCGCACTCAGGTTTTCTGGTTTCACATTTTGTAATTCAGCCTCTAGATTGGTATTGTTTTCTTGCTCCTGCGTGACATCAAAGTTTAATGTTTTATCTTTAATTCTTGGTGCATGAGGTTGGAGCATGGATCGCATGCAGGAGCCACAACAAATCTCAGCTATTTTTAAACTTGAGAGCTCAAGAGGACAATGAGCTGAATCAGAGCCTAGTATCTGGCTCACGTCTTTAATGGCTCACCCATCTGTAAGCTTTAATTTGGGTATTCTCTGTCTGAAATACAATTAGATACCTGTTTTATATGCGAGGATATCTTCTCTTGCACTGCTGATGACCATCTTCTGTGTGTGTGTGTGTGTGTGTGTGTGTGTGTGTGTACACGTGAACACAGGCTTGGCATGCGAGGGGACCAGATCAGTATGTGTTCCATGAGTGTGCAGAGCGCATCTGCTCTTTCCTGGTGCTGTATCTGTTTTGTAAGTAGAAATCATGAAATGCACGCGAGTCAAACTTGCACATATACACACCAGTGCTGTTCCTTACACGTGTACCACATCTGAAATGCTGCTTGTTCATTGTATCTAAAGGAAGTGTTAAATGGTATTGCCCAGTGCCACACAGTGGCCCAGCAATACCACACGTTTCATGTCTTTGAAGGAAGCTTGCACTGGCTGGCCATGCAGAACTACTTTAGTTTCATTTGAAACAAGCTTGCACTGGCTCTGAATACCACACTTCTTCGCTGTCTATGAATGAGGTTTACACTAGCTCTGCAGTGCCCCACTTGTTCCATGTAATTGAATGAATCTTCCCTGGCCCTGAACTACTAAATCCGCTCCATATCTTTGAAGGAACCTTACACTGGCTGGTGATAAAGTATCACACTTATTCTGTGTTTTTAAAGGAAACTTGCACTGGTCCTGCAGAAACTCAATTGTTCCATATTTTTCAGGGGGCATTTTGATACTCTTGACCAATGCTGCATTGTCTTATGCATGTGAGCCAAGGACCCACTTTGCTTCTGCCCCCTCTGCTCTATTTTTGTGTGTTTTAGTTCTGACTAAAAGACTTTTTTAGCTGTTTCACCAGCCTCATGTTTTCTCTAAAATAATCATTTTGCTTAGATAAAATGGGCCCGCTTCAGTTATTCATAAGTCAGAGTGTCATTAACAAATTAGTTCAGCACTTCAGATCAGCATACATACAATTGGGCAGTGGATCAGCCCTCTTCAGCTACTGGCTTTGTTGCCAATGTTTGGCTCTCCCTAGTGTACAACTGCTGTTCTTTAGTATGGCAGCCAAGTAGACAGCTGTCCGTCTTTAGTATTTCAGGAAGTCTGAATAACAGTATATTGCTTGCTTACTCTGTCACGCTGCTTCCAGAGAAGTCTGACCTCAGGAGATATTTCCTTTAGTTCACACCCAGCAGCTCACCTGCAAATGCAGACTAGTGCTAATTGAAGAATGAGAGTGCCAGCAGCTACGCTGCCATTGCTATTGGACCACAACTTTCTCATGCAGTGCACCAGTTATCACTACCTCAAGCATCAAAACCATCCCACCATTTTGAAGCAATATCCTGCATATTTTATAATTTTTTTTTTTTTTTTACTGTTCCAAGATGGCAGACTTTTGTGGAAGCTTTCCATTACAACGTTTTTATTAAAGCACATGCACTCCACATTATTTCTCTGTTTATTTTACTTCAGAGAACACCACCACCATTTTTTTAGAAGGTACATAGGACTTTTTATGCTAATTCTCCACAAAACTGAGGGCCTGATTACGACCTTGGCGGATGGGATACTCCGCCACAAACGTGACTGATTTCCTGCCTGCCGTTTTACAAGTTCCATAGGATATAATGGAACTTGTAATGTGGCGGATGGGATATGAGTCACATTTGCGACAGAGTATCCCATCTGCCAAACTCGTAATCAGGTCCTAAGACACCACAAGACGCTTTGAGGCTAAGAGTCCATAAAGATCAGATTCATATAATCCTCGGTGCTGGCCCAGCTGGTGCTGATGGTGGATTAGGTAACCACAGTGAACATTCACCAGACTTCAGTGTAGCTTACTTAAGAATTTAATTTCACTAGTAGACTGATGCACCAGATACTCAACCTGTGCTTCCTATGCCACCATCTGTCCACACTCGGGTCCTCCCTTGTGAAAGGTGTACCTGTATGTGAGAGTTCTGCTTGTGTAAGTGCAGGATAGCCACCATGTTTTCTAAGTGTATTGTGAGGTGTACGCCTATGTAAATGCAGGCCTAACATAGCCTTTTGTGAGTACAGGGTAAGTAGTCTACAGGCTGAAAGTTGTGCCTGTGTGAGTACAGGGTGAGATGCTTGGGTGAGTAAAGTGTGAGGGATGTGCCTATGTGAGGGCAGTAGTATGGGTGTGGGTCCCTGCATGTTATTTCTCCGTGCATGCAATTTACGAGGGTTAAACCTATTGGCTTTGGTAATGCTTTTTAGGTTTTTGCTTTAGAAATGGAGTAGAAATGCTGCAGGGTGTGTATGAGGATAGTAGTGAGGTTTGATATGCCAGATGCAGACTCAGTCAAAGGAGGTTGAAAAGTGTTGGCGGCAGCTGGCAGACTTGAGAAATCACCCTAGTGAGGGGGCCCAGCTTACTTTGCTTGCACTAGGGACCATAGAAACCTAGATGCACTGCTGCTTACATTCGTTGATGCTTTACTGTCCTGAATGTTTTATCCTTTCTTCAAAAAATATATAGCCCTTAATGGGGCTGACACAGGAGGAACTGGCACTGGAGTGTTCTGACTGAGTACCATTCTTGTGTTGATCTACCAAAGGGTCGGTTTCCTCTTAAAGTGTACCCTTTTAACCAAAACATATAGAGAGAAACCGCCTACTCCTAGTACTTTAAAAGTATCCATATATGTTTTAAAATGACCTTATCTGGCTAGATCTATTTATTTTTGTCTTCAAAGCAATGGTTATGATTAATTTAGTGCTACAGTGCCTGTGCGTTTTTAAGTCTCGCCTAAGCCAGTGCAGGGGCTCTCTTTTGTGAGGCATACTGGAAGCTTACAGTGAGCGTAAAGCCTGCTCATTGCTCATCATTGGTTGCTTCGTTGTCGCTCTCCTATGCTTGCTTCTAATCACTTAGTGTTTGTGGGCTTTCCTTCCTCTTGTGCTTGTCCTTCCTCTGGAGCATGGATGCATTACTGTGTCATTCCACTGCTCGCTTTTTCAGGTGCTACTTCTTTTCATTTAAGCAGTCTACAACAGTGCCTCCTTCATTTGCTTCTCTTCCTCCTCTGCATTGCTTTGTGTGCCATCCTGTGTGCCCCCCCACTTTTCGTGTGTTGCCTTTTCATACGTGTGTTTTCTCCTACACCAGCTCCATGTTGCAGGTTGCAGTCTTCCGCCCTCACTCGGGCCTCCCTGTGTTGAGTTCTTTACCAGCATTGCATTCCCCGTGTCGCTTCTCACCAACGTACTTTAAAATTAAATGCTTCTGCGTGTTCTTTTCTTTTTATTTGCCCGTCCATCTCAGATCTTTAAATAAGAAGAAAGAAGAAAAGTGTCCATGTCATGGTGCATGTTCACGCATGCGTGGTAAGCGTACCACCGAACTGATACGGCTGGCCGCATCAAAGGCTTTTTTGACACAGTATCAGGGATTCTGTGCTGCATGGTGAAAACCACTGGCAAAGCAATAGGTCCTAAAGGCGAAACGTAGTCACGAAGAGTAAGCAGAGATTACTGTAGACAGGGGCGTAGGAGACCATAAATTTCTGGGGGGGACAGGGACAGCCTTGGGGGCTTTCAATCAACCCTATACAAATCGCTTGTTGTTTACGAACTGCAGGCTCCGATAAATATACACAATCATATATATTGGAAGTGAAATAGGGAGAAAGGAAGGCATGTTTTCACAGTTGTTACTTACATTCACAAAGTAATTAGCTCGAATGTGAAAATAACATGTTGATTAACCTTGCATCTTCCTGCACCAAGAAAATAAAGGCAGGCGGGTAAAAAGGAAGAACATGCCCTTTGCGCCCACACCCACCATGCCCTTCGCCTCATGCCAATTGGAACCGCACTGGAGATATCAAAAGCGATTATGTACGAGAGTTGTAAACTGTGCTCGGAAACCATAGTTCTAATAACACTTCTACTCCTGTGTGTGATCTTGGGCAGCTCAGGTCCACATCAGTCATAACTAGAAGCATTTCAACTGAAGAAGCTCTTGCTACAGGCTATATAAACATGGATTCTCTAATCTCTGTATAAACTGCAGTCACTAATTTCTTTAGAAACGGCTGTTTGTGATGCACCAAGTCACCAAAGAAAAGACATCGGAAAATGACTATGATAGGGTTATTACAGTCGAGTTCTGACATTACAGTGCCTTCTGCCAGAGCTAGCAGCCAATGTAAAAGGCAGATCAGGTCACAGAGCATAATTAATGCAGCTGTTTAAAGCAAAAAATGGAATGTTGCTTTTCTTTCTTCTGCTCTACTTTAATATCTTGGAATGACAGAAGCTATGCACTAAGGTTTTAAGTGGTTTGTGGGAAAGTTGGTGGTGTGACCATGTATTATATGGGGTAAAATACCCCTGGCATACATAAGGATATTGCAAGTCACCTTGAAGATCATACATTATAAACAAGCATTGGCAAAGCCAATAGGTCTCGCCTATGCAAGTTCTATTGCCTTTGCCAATGTGTTTTAGCCATGCTGTACACCAGTGAGACTACTATTCAGCATGGCTCAAAGTTAATGGCATAAAGGAGAATGATGTGTCATCGACTGGTGTGGCGTAGTATCATGGAGTAAGTAGAGTGTCCTAGAATGGAGCAGTAAACTACCTTTAAAGGAACAGGGGTCCCTTGAATAAAATGCAACACCACTCCCATAAACAATGATATTAAAGTAGTATGCAAATGGATTGTTTCATACATTTATTCAATCAAAATATAAAAGATCAAATGTACTGGGAAACCATCAACAGGGGAAATCGAGAAAGACTGGTATTCAGGCATTACACAAGTTATCTGGATGACCCAATGTCACCAATTACAAGAAAAATGTAAAAAGTAACCTATATAGTACAGTGGTTTAGAGAAGGCTGGCCTGGTTTGTATTGGGTACCTATGGTACTTACACCTTATACCAGGCCCAGTTATCCCTTATTAGTGAAATGTAGGCAGTGTCTAGAAGCCAAGCTCTCTAGGGGTAGCTGTAGCCAAGGATTATCTAGGAGACATGCAAAGCTAATGCAATACCACTGTAGTCACACGGCACTCACACACATGAAAGAAAATACTCAGTGTTACAAAAATAAAGGTACTTTATTTTAGTGACACAAATGCCAAAAATACCATAGAGACTATACTCCCTTAGGAGGTAAGTAATACACCAATTATATACACAAGTGTGCAGCAATAGCAATAAAAACAGTTAGAAAAGTGCAATTAGTGAAAATCACAATGGTTAGAAATGGGCCTAGGGGAAACACAAACCATATACTAAGAAAGTAGAATGCGAATGTCCGTTTCCCACCTAGGTAAGTGTGGTGTGTAGAGGGGCGCTGGGAGTATTCGAAAACACCAACGGTAAGTAATAGAACCCACCTCAGAGCCCAGGAAAGCAGGAGCAAATCACAGTAACTTTCCTAGAACACACAAGAACATGAGATAGAAGATAATGCAAGAACCAGAAGATACTTCAAGACACAAAGGGTGGATTCCTGGACCTAAAGACCTGTGGAAGAATGGGATTAGGTCCAAGAAGCACAGAAGAGTACAGGGAGGACAGGAGCCCCTGCTAACCCGAATCAAGGTGCAAAAGAAGAACCACTGGTGAAGAACAACAGTCAGTACTGTACCCAAGAAGATGGATGCGGGTTCCTGGTTGGTGCAGATGATATCCCACACTGGATGGATGATTGCAGTCTGGTTTGCTTCACTGGATTCCACCAACAAACCTTGGCACACGCAAAGCTCACGATTAGAAAAATGGCACTGCCTGGGACCAGGAGGGACCTGGTTGACTCTACCCAGGAGGAGGAGTCAGAGGGGGCTCTCAGCAACTCATAGAGCCCAGAGAAATCCAGCCAATGCACACAGGAGTCCTCCAGCACAGGGACAAAGAAGTTGCAAAAGGAGGCCATGCAGCACAAAAACATAGGATCCCACACCGCCAGAGAACCACTCAGGAAGCTGTGCATTGCAGGAAGGAGTGCTGGGGGCCAGAGTTACATTGTGCACAAAGAATTTCATAGAAGGATGCCAACAAGCCTTGGCAACTGAAAAACACGTGGTGAACAGGGTTACTGTCTTGCGTGGGAAGGCAAGCTCTTACCTCCACCAAAGTTGGACAGTAGGACGGCCAGACCATCGGGACCACTTCAGTCCACCACCCGTGATGTAGGATCCATGCAACTCAACAGGAGAGGGGACCCAAGCAGATGGTCGTCGTTGCAGAGAGGTGCCTGCTGAAGCAGGGGAGTGACTCCTTCACTCCAAGGGAGATTCGTTCATTCTTCTGGTGCAGGCTGAAGACAGGCTTTCCTCTGAGGATGCACGACCGGGAAACAGTTGCATTTGCTGGTAAGAGCTGAAGATACAATGTTGCAGAAGTTGTCTTTGCTTCGTTGTTGCAGTTTGTGGAGTTCCTGGAGGGTCCAGATGCAGTCTCTTCAGTGAGAAGGTGAAGTGAAGGATGCAGAGGATTTCTGCTGGAGTTTTGCAATCCGAATCTGAAGAACCTCTCAAAGAAGAGACCCTAAATAGACATGAAAGGGTGATTGGTCAGCTAAACAGGTAAGCACCTATCAGGGGACGGCTCTGACACCACCTGCTGGCACTGGCCACTCAGATGCTCCCAGAGTTCGCTGCCAACTTGGAATCCAAGATGGCAAAACACAGGGACCCTCTGGAGGAGCTCTGAGCACCACACCTGGGGTGGTGATGGACAGGGGAGTTGTCACTCCCCTTTCCTTTGTCCAGTTTCGTGCCAGAGCAGGGACTGGGGTACCTGAACCGGTGTAGACTGTATTATGCAAGGAGGGCACCAAATGTGCCTTTCAAAGCATTTCCAGTGGCCTGGAGAAGGAAGCTACACCTCCCAAGCCTGTAACTCCTATTTCCAAAGGGAGAGGGTGTAACACCTCTCTCCCAAAGGAAATCCTTTGTTCTGCCTTCATGGGCTTGAGCTTCTCAAGCAACAGGAGGGCAGAAACCTGTCTGAGCGGTGGCAGCAGCTGGGCCTGCCTGGAAAACCTCAGAAGGCTGGAATGACAATACTGGGGGTCCTCTAAGGAGCCCCCAGAGTGCCTGAAATCATACAACCAGTGCTTGCAAAAGCCTTGGGTTATGATTCCAACATGTTTGATACTAAACATACCTATGTTTGGAGTTACCATTATGTATCTGGGAATAGGTAGTGACCTATTTCAAGTACACGTGTAAAATGGCATCCCCACATTCAGGAAGCCTGGGGAAATGGTCCTGGAGGTCGTGGGGGCACCTCTGCTAGTGCAGGGGTGCCCTCACACACAGTTACTCTGCACCCTGCCCTCAGAGCTGGAGGGCCTGCTATAGGGGTGACTTATAAATGACCTGGTGCAGTGTAACTGGCAGTGAAAGGGTGCATGCACCTTTTCACGCAGGCTGCAATGGCAGTCCTGCAGAAGCCTTTGCATGGGCTCCCTATGGGTGGCAAAAGAAATACTGCAGCCCATAGGGATCTCCTGGAACCCCAATGCCCTGGGTACCTAAGTACCATATACTAGGGACTTATAAGGGGGCACCAGTATGCCAATTTTGGGTGAAATACTGGGTTACCAGTATGCAACAACCATAATTTAAAGGAGAGAGCATAACTACTGGGGTCCTGATTAGCAGGATCCCAGTAGACACACTCAAACACACTGGCAAACAGGCCAAATGTGGGGGTAACCAAGCTAGAAAGAGGCTACTTTCCTACAAGGTTAGCATCCACAATAATGATTTACAAGCTTTTATACACCGACTTTTACATGAATGACTCAAATAGTGAATCAAGAAGTCATTAGCTCATAGTACCTATGCTTATGCCAACTTATGTACAATATCACAAATTAAAGTCAAGGTACTTTGGCCGACGATATTTCGATCCCCTAGACAAGTATCAGGATCATCCTAAGCCTTCGTTAAGCTTGAGTTAAAAGGGTTACGGAGTGCTTGTAACCAAAACGGCGAAGATAAATCGGACTCACTTCTCATATGAGTGAGAAGGCAATCAATGGAGATCTGAATCTCTAATCAAGCGCCAATGCCATAAAGTAGTAGTAGAGTGGATTAGTGTCACAGTGTAATAGAGTGTCATAGAGTGGAAAGGCATAAGGAAGAGTGAACTGGAGTAGAGTGAAGGTAAGTAATGTAGAGTGGCATAGAGAAAGTTGGGTAGAGTGTTACAGTGAACATAGTACATTGTTGTATAGTGGAGTGGCATAGAGGGTTGTGCAGTGGCATTGAGTAAGAGTATCGTAGATTGAAGTGGCATAGAGTAGTGTGGAGTGGCATACAGTGGAGTAAAGTGGAATGGAGTGGCGTAGAGGGAGTTGTGTAGGGAGTTACAGAGTGGAGAAAGTGTTAGTTTAATGGAATAGAGTGTCAGAGTCTAGTATCATGGAGTGTAATGTCAGAGTGAAGTGTCAGAGTGGAGTTGGGTGGTCTAGAGTGAAGTGGCATAGAGTACAGTGGTGCAAAGTAGATTGGTGTAGAGTGTAGTGGTATAGAGTGCATTGGTTTTGAGTAAAGTGGTGTAGAGTGCATTGGCGAATACTGCACTGGTTTAGCGTACAGTGCAGTAGAGTAGAGTGGTGAAGAGTAGAGGGGAGCAGAGTGGAGTGGCACAGCATAGATTGCAGTGGTTCAGAGTGCTGTGTCAGAGTGATGCGTTGCATGGTAGAGTGGAGTGGTGCAAGGTAGAGTAGACTGGTGTAGAGTGTAGTGGTGGAGTGCAGTGATGCAGAGTAGAGTGGCATAGAGTGTAGTGGCATATAGTACACTGGTGTTGAGTGCAGTAGAGTGGCATATAGTTGAGCGGTGCAGAGTAGAGTGCCGTGGTGCAGAGTAGAGAGGAGTATAGTTCAGTGGCAGAGTGCAGTGTTGCAGAGTAGAGTGTCATAAAGGGCAGTGCTGTTGAGTAGAGTGGCATAGAGTGTAGTGGCATATAGTACATTGGTGTAGAGTGCAGTAGAGTGGCATATAGTTGAGCAGTGCAGAGTAGAGAGGAGTATAGTTCAGAGGCAGAGTGCATTGTTGCAGAGTAGAGTGTCATCAAGGGCAGTGCTGTTAAGTAGAGTGGCATAGAATACATTGGTGTAGAGGGCAGTGATGTAGAGTGATGCAGAGTAGAGAATAGTGGCGTAGAGTACAGTGGTGCAGAGTAGAATAGAGTGGCATAGAGTGTAGTGGCATTGAGTGGATTGCTGCAGAGTACAGTATAGTGGTGAAGGGTAGATTGTTGCAGAGTGGGGCATAGTGATGTAGAGTGCAGTAGCATAGAGCGGTGCAGAGCAGATTGGAGTGGTGCAGGGTACATTGGTGTGGTGCAGGATAGATTAGACTGGCATAGCCTAGAGTAGAGTTGCGTAGATTGCAGTGTCATAGAGGAGCTGATTTCAAAGAAGAGTGAAGTGTCCTACAGTGGAGTGGTGTAGAGTAGATTAGAGTGCAGTGGTGCAGAAAAGAGTGCAGTGGGACAGAGCACAGTGGCACTGAGTGCAGTGGTGCAGAGTGGAGTGGAGTTCAGTGGCATAAAGTGCAATGTTGCGGATTAGAAGGTCGCAGAGTACAGTGGTGTATTGTAGAGTGACATAGAGTGCAGTGGCATAGAGTGCTGTGGCACAGATTACAGTGGCATTGAAAGCAGTGGAATAGAGTGCTGTGGTGCAGAGTAGATTGGCATAAAGTGCAGTGGGATGGAGTGCATTGGTTTTGAGTAAAGTGGTGAACAGTGCACTGGCAGAGTGCAGGGGCATAGTGTACAATGGTTAGAGTAGAATAGCATAGATTGTAGTGGCGTGGTGTAGAGTGGAGTGGTACAGCATAGATTGCAGTGGCGTGGTGTAGAGTGGAGTGGTACAGCATAGATTGCAGTGGCGTAGAGTTGCACAGAGTGGAGAAAAGTGGTGTAAGGTGCAGTGGCATAGGGTAGATTGTTTCAGAGTAGAGTGAAGAAAAGATAGAGAAAAGATAATATACTTCAATATGCTGAAGTATGTAACGATAACAACAACATAAATAATAACGCTAGGCATAACAGCCCAAAATGAAATATGGCTTCTCCCTGTTAGCCACGCTGTAATCAAGCGCTTCATTACCTAGAAAACAAAACATTAAACATAAATGTTAAAAATATATACCCTTCTAATAGCTAAATTGTTGTGTGAAAAGGTAAAATCTGGGCTCAATCTCGACTTTACTGTTTCACCAACTGGTGTGATCTTGGGCAAATACAAAAATTGTGTTTCACAGAGTCTCCTTTCTAGCCTGCAGGTGTCAGGCTGAGTGGGAGTCTGTTCTCTCTTTAGATCTTCCTCATTGTCTTGCAGCTCCTCTTGAAGGCATCCTGCAGTGCTCCTCTTCAAGGCAGCAGGTGATGCAGACAGTAATCATCCAAAACTCTTTTCTCCTCCTCGTGCCTTTTGTTCTTATGAGCACCCTTAATGTCCACAGCTGTGAACAGGACAAACAGAGGGCGCAGGGGGCCTCCGGACTCCCCTTCATTCTGTTACCATCAGATTGGAGGATGGTCAGTACAGGGCTATCGTAAGTAGCGCTTTTGTGCGCTAATGGCCCTCTGAATAATAGATGTGAGGAGAAATGATTGTGTCCCCTTGTCCCCCCCACCTTCGTCCCCCGTGTCCCCCACCCTCCAAAATCTGGGGGGGATACATCCCCTGCGTCCCCCACACTTCCTACGCCCATGACTGTAGAAGGATGCATGTTAAGATGTTCAGATAGTTTGGTTGTGTGAGCCCCATGCTGATGAAATGTCTTGGGAGGAGATGGGGAAACTGTGGGATCTCCTCCATATTACTGTTATATTCTGTGCTACTACTAATATAACCGCTTAGTTTATTGTACTGTTTTACGTTGTATAGTGAGGCACGACTACCAGTATGCCATAGCTCTAAGTAAAAATGCCCCTTAAACAGTAATAGATTCGGATTGTTTATGCATAGATTCCTCAGCAATATAATTTCTCTTTTGAACACATGCTTTCGGCGTTATGACACAAACGTATCTCTCTCTCTCCTTACAGTGGTTGGAATCGGTAAAGGGACCAAAATGCTAACTACAATGCTGACTGGGTCCAAGGTAAGAAACCCACAAGCAAAAGCATGAATGGAGGCACAGTACTGTGGTGGAGGTCAACCCCATTTGTATGTTTAATTCATGTCCAAAAATGCAGCAACACGTTTTTTTCCAGTTTCTGCGAATTTGTCCCACGGTTACAGGTTTTTATCCAGACTTGTGGATCTATATATGAATGCTCTGGTTATTAACCGCTTATCCTCGTTGAACAAGTCCGATTTTTCATTGTCACGATTATTACATAATAATGAAGGTGAGTCATGCCAGTAAACAGGCCACTACTCTTATCACTTTAAATTTAACCAAGTAATGTGGCTCGCCCCTTCGCTTTGAGGTCATAAAGGTCACTATACTTAGTATACATTCAAATAAAATACAAATCCCCTCACATAAAGGGATATCTTCTACTGTAATAGAAATCTAGTATTAGAACACTGTCACACTCCATCAATATGTTTAACAGTTAGAAAATTCACCGAAATATAAACGTGCTTATATTCTACGAGCTTTTCCAGACCATAGCAATAGAAATACGCAGTAAAACGCCCTCTAACGCAGCTTTGGCTCTATATTGCTAGCAAACAGCTATTCCCAGCACTCCCACTCTCCAAACGAACGTCACTGTAGCACGTTCTGTAAAGCAGTCCTCACTTGATAATCCAGGATAAATGCTCATTTCTATATTCACTAGGTATTGATTTGAAACACAATTCTCTAATTCACCTATAGACTGGTCAAATAAAGAGAAAGTGAAATAGGTTTCAGTTCAATTTGATCTCGTTCTTTAGCTTACTTGGGCTCTCAGTTCAAGAATCCACAATTTCTTTTGCAAAAAATGATTTTTATTTTATTTTTTATAGGATTACTTTCAAAGATAAGTATTTTTCCAGCCTTGTTAATAGCATTGACTTTCACCTAGACATATTGTTTGTAATACCCAAGCAATACCTCAATTGTTAAACCTTTAAAGACCACATAGAAAAAATGTGGTGTTATAGGCAACCTTGGATTGTGAAGTGATGGAGAAGGAGTGTGTGTAATAAGAATTAGAAGTACGTAGATGGAGGGTTTCCACTTTGACCCTGTTTCTTTCATGTCAGTAGGAGCCATCACACAATAAGACATGCTCATTCCAAAATCCTACTGCCATCTAAGGAAGAAAGAAAATAACCCAAGAACCATAAAATCAATTACCAAATAACACTGTCACTACATACCTATATTTTGGCATCATCGCTACCAGTTTGTGGGCGCACTGTTATTGGGAGGCAAAAGAAGGACCAGAATGAGAGGACAGAGAAGATTCGTCCCTACCAAACACAGCTCCTCTTCTAAAGATATCAAGACCCTGTGGAACTGTTAGGTAAAGCCTAGAACAAATGCAGGTTGTTTAGTAAGTCCAAATCGGGGCATATTCTAGGTGGAAAGCTGTACCTTAAATACACCATTGAGTTTAATATTAACAAACAGATTCTTGCGTCTGATGTGGAATCAGAAATTGAGATGTAGCTGTCTGGTGTTTCCTCCTGTCACCCAGAGTAGGAACTTACAAACGAATGATGGTTACAGCAGAGCCATGCAAATGGGTGTCCAGGGCAGTCCTACTGTAACTTCACTAATCCCACGAAAGGCGGTGCTTTGGCTGGATCACAAGTTGACCCATCTCCAGCTCATATGTGTAAGGGCATCATCCTCAAAAGCTCTACTGTCCTACTGGCTAGTTCCCTTCTCACCCACACCTTGCCAGATGTAACAACTGAACTCAACCCGTCTTACATAAAAACTGTTCTTAAAAAACAAAGTACCCTTCATCGTACTACTGCTAAATACTGACCAATATACAGTAGTCCGTTCTTGTGCAAACTCCTCTTATTATCTGCTTTCAAGGACTAAAATAACTTTCTCTTGGCCTATCAAACTGGATTCCAGCCTGTCTGGGGTACTAAAACCATATTGAATGTGACCTTGGATAATAGCTAAGGTGTAGTTGAATCAAATGGAGTAGTGCTATTACTCCTACAAGATCCTTTTTTAAAAATCTTTATTTAATATTTTGTATTAATTAAACATTCTAGAGCCCATCCAGACTGGTGGGTACAGGTCAACCATAGGAAAGAGTGCACACACAACTGGTCTAACAGCAATAACATATCAATTATAGCACTACGCACTGGGCTTCATTGTAACCCTTCCACATTCTTTCTCAACTCGTGCCCTTGCCTAGCATTGCCCCAGGCAATCACCTCCACTCCTCTCAGCTATCAAACACACATCAAAAATTATAGCAATTATAGGAGAGTCATTCGGGCATGAGGTTTATCACAGTATCTACGTTTGGGTCCTCTTTACAGTCAATATGGGCCTTAAGATAGCTCAATTTGTGTTCCGTTCCACGTGCCACTCCATGATTCGTGCACAGTTTGACGATGTTTCAGACTGGTAGAAATAGTAGTGTCCGGATGCAGCAACAGGTAATTGCGCTGAGGTTCCCAAATATCTTTCGGCCTGGAGTTTAGGGGCAAGGTTCCAGCATGTAATGTTAGTTGTTCATTACTGTACACTAGGTCAAGTTCTTTGAATTCGGGAGCTTGCCCCCTCCCCCAGCGACATGCACTCTAGGTTTTGCTAATAATAAGGCCAACGCTAAAACATTTTTATAGAAGGATTCGATTTGTGGGGCAGATCCTAATAGGGCTGGCAGCGGTGTGAGTGTAAGAGTGGAGCCTACCTTTTCCCTTAGTGCACTTTCCACATCTTGCCAGTATGATTGAATGGCACCGCATGCCCATGCCAGTTGGAGAAAATCGGCTCCCTCCATGCGACACCGCTGGCATCTGTCATCTTCCCGCAACCCATATCGATATAGTCTGTCAGGTGTGTAATATACTCTATGCAGAACTTTATAGTGTGTAATACGAAGACGACTGCTAGAGGTGATATTTCTTGTGTGAGCACAGCATGTGACACAAATGTCCTCTCTTAGTTCTATGTTCAGTTCAGTTTGCCATCTATCCCTTATTCCAGTACCCCTGCGAGGTGCCTCTGTTTGTTTAGTGTTGTAGACGTTGGATACAAGTCGACGTTGTGATTCCGCCTACAACAATGTTTGTAATGTAAGCAGTGTTTGGAGTTCTTCAGGGAAGTTGGGGTGACCGTCCTGACATTGCATCAGAGTCTGATATACATGTACATATCTAATGAAAAGCACAGGTCTCCCGCAAGCAACTGGTCTTGTGTTTTAAATAGGCCATATTTATACAAACTTCCCCAATTAGTACAATGCAACCGCCCCATATGTTTCTGGCATGTTGTTCCATGAGTGATTGGTAACAAGGGATTAAAGGCAAGTGGAAGTAATGGTGAATATATGCTTTCCCTGCATGTCATGCCAACCCATGCCAGGCAGCTGTAGTGCATGCCACTGTAGAGTCAGCAGCATTATGAAAGCGCAGCATGGCCTCCAGGTAGGATGTAGGTGGAAGTGAGGGACATTTACCCTTCCTCTATGGCCAGGTGTGGTAAGTAGGGTGTGGGATTATACAAGTATATAGCATACGGGGCTTGTGCATGATAGTAGTAGAGTTCAAAGTGCAGCGTTTCAAATCCACCCAGGAGAAGGGAAGCACCAGGATATCCCAGCTGAAGCAAGGTTGCTTACCCACCAATACTAGTCTGATCATTTGGGTGCGAAGTGCCTGAAAGAAAGCATACCTGGGCCTGTAAAGTATATTTGGAAAGAAATACAAGAGCTTGGGGAAGACAATCATTTTCATCAGGCCTATGCGGCCAGCTACAGATAACAGCAAAGATATCCATCTCGTGACACACTCTGTAATGTTTGAAAGCACCACACAATAGTTTGACTTCAGCATTTTTTCCTTATTTAGGGTAACTGTTACTCCTGAATACTTTAATTCTATGGTGCACCATTGTAAAGGGTAGTTGGTGTAAGTTATGTTGTATGAGGAGTTAGGGGAAAATCTGATTTCCCCCATTTATTTGTATGCCCAATAGTGCCCCAAAATGGACAAATTCCCTAAGTACTGTGTTCATACTACGTTGCGGTCCCCTTAGGTACAATGTAATATCATCCCCGAAAAGCAAGACTAATTAGTGCCTACAGGGGTATCTAATGGCAAAATCTCTGTGTTTCTGCCAAAGCTTGACAGCCAGGGGCTCCACTGCAAGCACAAAAAGAAGAGGCGGCAGTGGACTCCCCTGTCTAGTACCCATAGAGATTTGTATTGTTTCGGAAAGTGAGCTATTTATTTGCACTCTTGCAGAGGGGGTGAGTATATAAACAAGCTATCCAGGCTAGGAATCCATTGGGAAGGCCCACTCGTCGCAGTGTTACCAGTAAAAAGTCCCATTCCAATCAGTCAGAGGCCTTGGTGGCCTTCCAAAAAATTGCCACGCGTCCAGATCCATGGCTATGGCCCTCATTATGACCCTGGGGGTCGGCGGTAATATAGTGGAAGGTACTGCCAACAGGCTGGCGGTACTTTCCACCATATTATGACATTGGCGGTTTGGCTGTAGCCAAACCGCCAATGTACCACTCCGACTGCCATGGCGGTAATGGCCACCGGACTGGAGATATCAATTTCCAGCCTGGCGGCCGTCACTGTACTGCCTGCGGGATTATGACCTTGCCTACCGCCATGGTTTTTGTAGCTCCCTTACCGCATAGGGATTCCCTGTCACTGATAGAGGTCTTTCACACCCCCAGCCACCCCCCCTCCCAACAATCCATCCCCCTTCCACCCCCCTTACTCTCCAAACCCCCTCTTAAATTCATGTGCCCCTTCACACAAGCACACACACACCCCCATTCCCACATTGATCCACTCACGCATACATCCAGTCACACACTTTCATACATACACACACGCATTCACAGAACACAACATACACACACTCACACCTCCATACAAGTTCGCACATTCAACACGCAACACACCCCCACATACACGCACAAACATTAACACCCCCCCCCCACACACACACACAAACACCCCCACCTCCCCTTCCCTTTCGGAGCACCCACTTACCTGTGTTTAGGGGGTCCTCCAGCAGGACACGGGACGGTGCGCTGTTGCCAGCAGCAGCGTGTGCCAGCAGAACACTGCCAGGCCGTATCATGGGTCATAATATGGCTGGCAGCGGTCTACTGCTGTGGCGCTGCTGGTGGCAGCAGCGCAACCTTACCACCATCCGCCAGCATGGCCACAGCTGGATTTCCACCATCACTCTGGTGGAAATCCGGCTGTGGTCATAATACTGTCGCCGCGGCGGTAGGTGGTTTTTACCGCCCGTGACATAATGAGGGCCTATATCTTGAATAACTGCAAAGAGTGTTCTCAGGTTATTAGATGTTGATCGTCCCGGAATGAATCAAGACTGGTCAGGCCTTACTAAGAATGGGAAGATTAAGGAAAAGCGATTGGCAAGTATTTTTGCTAAAATTTTGACTTCGCAATTGATTAGCGACAGTGGCCTGTAGGAATCTGTCAGTGGGTAGCTTGCCCGGTTTCAGCAGGGCAAGGATTATTGCTGCTCGCATTGAGGGTAGTAGTATGCCTTTATCTCTAGATTCCTAAAACACTTAGTATGGGTATCAGCATATACTTTATACAAATCCATCGGGGGGCCACCAAGGCCTGGTGCTTTACTTGACTGTAGTTGCATAATCGCAATCTGATTTCATTCTCTGTGAGGTCTGCTAATAAACATTCGAACTGATCTTCAGTGATCCAGCCCAACACTACTTCATCGAGGAATGGTGTAAAGTTAGCTTGTGCCGCTCTTCGGGAGCCATGTAGGCCCTCGTAATAGCACGCAAAGTTTTGTAAGAGAGCCAATATATCTCTATAGATGCATTCCTCAGGAGTTTTCATTTCGAAAATGCCATTTGCTTTCACCGCCTTGCTGGACTTGGTAGCCAAGGCTTGGCCCGCTCTTTCATCTTCGCCATAGGCATGGGCTCCAGTATGTTTTCCCCCCTATGTCTTTGCTCCCTGTTCGCCCCCTCATTATATTCTGATAAGGTGCTCCGTATAGTTTCTATTGTCTGAGGTTCCGCTGAAGAACCCTGAAGGGTCTCCAACTGTTTAAGTGCCTGCTGTAGGTACTGGAGGTCAGTGCAAAGGGCACGCATCACTCCGCAGCTCTTTGCTATGCAGAAGCCCCAGATAGTTACTTTAAAAGCCTCCCAAACCGTGCAGATAGAAGGGACAGAGGCTATGTTTCTGCCCTGAAGTCCACCACATCTTGCCGAAGCTCTTCACGGAACGGTGCATCGAGGAGGACTTCAGGATTCAGCCTCCAAGTACTGAAACCATTGGCCCTGGTTGGCGTTGCCATCACCATCAGGACAGGTGAATGGTCAGAATAGGTTCTCTTAAGGTGCCGAACCTCCCATACCCATGGGCTTAGCTGTTTAGAAATAAGCCAGCAATCTATTTGAGACAAGCTATTATGGATGTCATTGTAATATGTGCCCACTCGGGCTTCTGGATTAACCTGTCTCCAGACATTGATCAGGGAGTTTTCTTTGATAATAGCTCTAATATCTTTTGCAGACACTCCATTAGATGTGTGGATTGATCCCGATCTATCCTCCGTGGCATTTAGCATTAGATCAAAGTCCCCACTCCACAGGTTAAGGGCATAGGCCGATGTCAGCTACAAGTCCCCATAGCTTATTAAAGAATGTGTGATCGTTTATATTAAGATCATAAGAATCGACAATAATGACCTTTTGGGACCACAGCCTGCCCCAGACTATGGTGGAATGCCCCTTGTCGTCATGTAGGGAACCTTGTAGTTGGAATGTCACTCCTTACAGATAATGATAATGGCTCCCTGAACATATGAGAAGTAGTTGGAGTATCTCTTAGATGTGGCCAGTCTTGCAGCAAAGGTCCCCCCAGTTGAGGGAGAAAAGTGCGTTTCCTGCACAAGAGCTACATGAATGTTATGTCTTTCCTGGTAGGCTAAAACATGTCTGCACTTGTGTGGATCACCAAGCTCCCGAATGTTCCATGTCAGACATCTTAGAGGCTCACATGAGGGGGTCTTGCACGTTTCTGCGGTGTGCTGTCTGCCTACATCAAGCATGAGAGGGGGAATGTTCTACATGGAAGTGTATGTAGTGTGAAATCAGCAACCGGACCCTTTGTTATGACCGACTCAAAACATACTGAAGTTGACACAACTTATCTAAGTTCGCGAATTTTGCCCTTGCCCCACTCTGACAGCCCAATCCTGTCATGAATGCATAAACGCTCCCCGTAGAGATGAGCTTCCCCATAGGCAAAATGTATTCCAAACAATAGAGTGGATATAACGGGTAACCTGCTGGGGTTCTGCCAGGAGCCAGGCGTGGTCTCCCTGCTCCGTTAAAGAGGGTGCCTAGGGGTAAACAAATGGTCTCAGCATTTCATATCCGAGCATTGCGAGAGGTGCACCATCCAGATATGTATTGTACCGTGAGGGCTAGAGGAGGGGGGCAGGGACACTGAGAAAATATTGGAGCGGACACCTCAGGAGTAATTGGATCAGTATGTTAGTCAATGTCAGACATGGGCGATCCTGCCCCCAACCGCGGCTCCTTGGCATTTATTCTCTGCGGGTAGATGCTGTGCTTGTGCAGGAATTCCTGAGCTTGCTGAGGGTTCATGAACATTCGGGCTTTCCCCTTGTAGCTGAGTCTCAATAGGAATGGATTCAGCAACACCTACGGGATCTCTGCTTGACACAGCATCTGTTTGGCAGCAACACATTATTGGTGGGCCTCCTGCACCATTACGGTAAAGTCAGAGTAGATGGCCACTGGGTTACAGTTGATATTCAATGTGTTTTTTTCTCCCTTGCCAGCCTTAAGGCTGTGTCTCGGTCTTTGTAATTTAATAGTCGGGCGATAATTGGGCACGCTGGAGCTCCGTGCGGCAGGCGAGCCATACGCGATCTGTAAGCTCTCTCCACAATAAACAGTTTGGAAAAGGAGTCCACCCCAAATAGTGTGAGGAGCAATTCTAGACATATTTCTCCATTTTCCCAGTGTTAGTAGACTCGGGTATTCCCATGAGGTGCAGGCTGATGCTCCTCGATCGCGCTTCTAGATCTTCATTTTTAGCTGCTATGATTTTGAGGACCTTGTCCATGTCTAGTATCTGTTCAACACGGGTAGCTGTAAGATCTTCCATAGTGGAGATCCTGTGCTCTGCCTCCTGTAGTTGCACATCAGGCTTGTCTAGTTTGTGCGCCATGGAGTCTAATCTAGCACACACGGAATCCAACTTGGTCTCTCTGGATGCCAGGCTGCACTTCATGGCAACTAGTACCGTTTTCATGTCCATATCTTCTTGCAAATAATCTGGCAATCTATCATGCTCTTCTGAGGTGCCCATGGTGTCATCTGTTTGTTTTGCCAGTTGTTTGGATTCAAATTGCAATTTTCACTGTCTGCTCTCAGTTCTGTCTATTTTGTCAGTGCGGTTAATCACAGTTATATTGGTTCAAGCTGCCTGTCCGTGTACTTTTGGTAGTCTCCTGTCTGGTCTTCCTCCTCGGCAGGGTGCAGACAGCTACATGTGCTTCAGACTAGGTAGCTGGGAGGCTTCACTACTGCCTTCCCTCCAGGGTCTTGCAATGGGAGATGCGCTGGAGCTTTAATATACCTTATTCAGTTTACCGTCACTTTCACAGCTATTTTCTCAACGTTATCACCTGGTAATAATGGGAGGCAAAGTTTCATTTTTTCTTTTTCTTTTGTTTTTTTCTATTTTTGCTTATTGGTATGGAGCAGTCTACTTGTGTATTTCAGAGGGATTCCTCCGTCTTGCTATCAGCAGGGCAGTGGCACTTTCTTCGCACGCGCTGTGAGTCCCTCGATTATATCTGCAATCTGTTGGCTTGTATTCCAGCACTACAAGGGGGCCACAAGGGGCCTCAGTCAGCGGCTGCCCGCCCCTGGATATCAGTTCCTCATTTATTTGGTGTTTTACTCACATGCACAAATGGAAGCACAGTATTACAAGTACAGGTCCCATTGCATTGGGAACACATGGCCATAGTTGACAAGTGTGATATCATGATTACGGTGCAGGCATTCATTTGGTAATGAATACTTACAACAAAATAACCATTGTGTATGTGATCGAGTTGTGTTATATACCAGTGTGTCCCCATCAATGTCTGCCACAGATGTTTTCAAGACATGCATGTTGTTGGAAATGGCCCTTTTTGCAGGGTTATCCCCAAACCTTTTCCCTATAGATTGTTAGTTTGATAATGCCACTTTTAGAAAGTAGGCATTTTCTTGCTTAAACCATTCTGTGACTCTGCCTCTTTGTGGATTCCCCAGCTCGGTTAGTTTGACAGTTGGGCTGTTCAAACCTCTCCTCTAGTCAGTGACACAAAGGGGCCTGGGGTGTAGCCTGCATATCTTGATTAGCCATCTGTGCTGGAGGGGAGGGCAGGAGTGGTCACTCACACCTGAAAGGACTGTGCCTGCCCTCACACAATGACATCTACGACTCCCAGGTGAGTGTCTGGGGCCTGGCCTGGACAAGGAAGGATCTTGCAAACACTTGAGACTTTGCTTTGAAGTTTGACAACTTCAAAGACAGAACTGCGTATAAGAAGAAGACCCAAAACCCCAGACTTTAAGAATCTTTTTGGAATCAAGAGGAACCTCTGCAAGGAGAAGGGCTGAAGGAGGAGTACTGTCCATTTGCTGCGCTGCTTTTTTGGACTGGCCTGCAGTTGCTGCTTCTGCCTGAAAAGAGTGCAAAGGGTGAACTTGCTTGAGACAATTCTCCAAGGGCTTGGAGTAGAGCTTGCCTCCTGTTGGAAGTCTTAGGGACACCAAAGACTTCAGTTTCCTCCACCTGCAGCACTGGGAACTGTGTGTTTTGTGCTTTTCAAGAGGAGAAACGACTGAGCCGCCGCCGCCAACAACGCCGCTGGCCTGCACCGTGACCTGCCGACGCCACACGGAGTCACATTGCCCCACTTCGCACTGCGACCCTGGACCCTGGTCTCACTGAAGCCGTCATCTGATGACTTCACCGAGCCACTGCTCGCACCGCGACCTGTGGGTCCCGCACTCCGGCATCGCCTGCTCACACTGCAGCTTTGGCATCCCCGACGATGCCGCTCCTGCTGACACCGGCACCACTGCCTGCACCGTGGCCTGTGGACACCGCTCGTGAGGTACACAAAACACCGCCCCATCCCGCACCACAGCCCTGGTCAACCGACACCAGCACCATCGACTCCTGTGTCGTCACCAGGCATCCTGCCTGCACTGTGGCCTGTGGACACTGCTTGTGAGGGTCACAAAGCACTGTCCTGTCCCGCACCGCTGGCTTGGGCCTACCGACGACAGCGCTTCAGCAACAACAGCGCTGCCTGCACCATGACCTGTGGACACGGCACGTCGCACCACCCTGCTCACACCGCAGCCCTGGTCTCACCGACGCCGCTGGACGCCGTCACCGAGCTGCTGCCTGCATCATGACCTGTGGGCACCACACGTCATATCGTCCCACTTTGCGCCGCAGCCCCGACGCCATCCATGCCGGCGCATCTGACTTCATCAGCCTGGAGTTCGATCTGCAACGCGTGTAACCTCAAGGGACCGATGACTCATGCACCGAATCCGGAACCGACACCGCGACGTCAGTGACTCCGCTCTCCGGAGCTCACTGCGAGGATCACAATGGCCTGCAAATCCAAAGTACTGTTTGCGGGTCTCCCAGACACCGTAGCTGGCACGCAATGCCGCGGCCGGCCTAAACTGTTGGTTTTGTTGATCACGACGCCGTGATAGCCCCAGGTGGAGCTATCGACTTCAAGGAACTGTAGTTATGAGTAAATCTTGCAGAATTCATATTTTTCTTACTGTATGTTGGATTTTTATTGTATTTGGTCTTGTTTTATATAGATAAATATTGGCTATTTTTCTAAAACTGTTGTGGTGTCCTTTTGTAGTGTTTTCACTTACTACTGTGTGTTATGTGCAAATGCTTTACATGTTGCTCCTGACTAGAGTGAGGGTCCCTACTTGGACAGGATGCAAACTGACTGCCAACTAGAGACTCTATTTCTAACACGTCACAAGATTATTTTTTTTAAAATTGGGACATGTATGAATGCAGTGGTCCCGAGCTGAAGTGCAGTGCCCAAACAGCGTACGAAAGCGATGCGGAATGCTTACCTTCGAGTCCGGC
This sequence comes from Pleurodeles waltl, assembly GCF_031143425.1. NCBI lineage: Eukaryota > Metazoa > Chordata > Amphibia > Caudata > Salamandridae > Pleurodeles > Pleurodeles waltl. The sequence goes on along the minus strand of NC_090445.1, from coordinate 747,535,237 downwards.
AACAGCGGGGTCATGTGCCCTCAGTGGTCCAGTGGCAGCAGTGACGGCAGGTCTTGTCCAGTTGAAAATAGAAGTAGAAAACCAGGGAAAAGGTAGGATTCATTAGCAGTAATTGAACGTTATTTGACCAACCTCAGTGTAAATCATGTCCATATCCTTGGAACGGAATATCATCTTTAGAAGTGACACCAGTTATCCAACCACCTCACACTCGACCTCCATTGACACAGCATAACTTGCATGAGCAGATATTACTCTGCACCCTCATGTCCCACCTGCTTCGACATCGCCTATGTTGTGATTTAACAGGTACTGTTGTAGTGGGTCCTAGATATTCCTAGGTTGATGAGTCTGGGTGAACACAGAATGGTATAGTTTTAGCAACTCATTACAAAGCATCTTACCGTACCACCACCCCACACCAGTACCTTGCTGTTTGCTGAACCTCCATGAAGCCACACCAGATGCAGGAAATCCGCTTCCGGCATCGTACACCTACTACAGTGGGAGTGAGCTCTAAATTTGTGTGCAAAGGGTTGATGGGAATTCGCCATCCCAGAGCACCGGATCGCTTACATCACAGTACGTACGTCACAGTAGAGGCTTTGCAATCAAGGGAACGTTTGGCATCATTTGACGGCAGTAGCCAGCCATTCTTAAAACCATTCTCACTTCTCTCTGTACAGTGAGTGGATTTATTCTCAAAATTGCAAAAATGCTTTTTTGGACAGTTTTCTCATCCCTTCCTGAATTTGAAATCGAAAAATTAATTGCTTCTTTTTGACCGCACTACATTTTAATAGGGGATACTTTAGGCCCACTTTAGCTAAATAATTTAATAAAGCAATTGTCCAGCTTACAGTCCTTCTTTTGTTTTGGCTGCTATCATCATATCATCAATGTACTGCACCAGCAATGAAGCAAATCAGAAGGCAAATTTACACTTTCCAAATCTTTCTAAAGTATTTGTGAAGAGATGGAGGAACTCTTGGTATAGCTCCGTGCGATTCTATACCAGACGAGAACATTATCTTTAAATGTGAATGCAAAAAAAAGGACTTCAGTTCTTATGTATCATTTATGAGGAAAGCGGAATAGAGAAAAATGCTGAGCACAAATCAGTCACTGTAAACCACTTGCATTTACTAGTAATTGACATAAGTTCACTACTGTACCTGGTACTATGATACAACATTGAATCACTGTCATATATTCTGTGCAGATCTTGTACTATCCTCCATTTGCCTCTTGGCTTTTTCAAACCTATAATAGGTGAGTTTGATGGGCATCCTAGTACTTCCCTTAAAATGCCCTGGCCAATCATTTTACCAATGACCGATGGAATCCCCTTTTCTGTTTTATGTGTAAGCCTATATAGATGAGTACAGGAAAACACTGTATTTGGTTTTACAGTGATCTGTACTACTTCTGTAATTTGTAAGCGGCTCTTTTTTTCTGTAAACTCCCAAACCTCCTTATTTACTGCGCACCTTAAATCTGTAAGTATGTACTCTGTACTGGAACTGCCAACATTCTTACTTTCATTTCTCTTTATTTTAATTTGAAATCAACCTTGTCATCCTTTGTCTGAATGCCAACTCAATCCTGTGCGCAGTAAAATACGGAAATTAACTTGTACGAAAGATTGTAACCAAACACGTTCATCGGACTTGTCTCACTAATTATGAACACAGGATTATTAATGCTTAAACCAATTTTAGTAGGCTGTTTGCTTACAACTTAGTAGTTTGTTTACTGGAAACTCCTACAACTAGAAGGGTACATTGGGAACTTCCACTGGTCTAACCGTAGATCAGGTAGCACCGGTATAAACCAAAAATGATGGATGGCCATTAACCTCTCTTTCCACATATGGACCACCTTGGCCTACCTCTAAGACTGTGTCAAGCATCCAGTCCTCATCCCCTCACTGGCACTGGCACTGTGCCCGACTCTGAATTATGGGAAAGTGGCATCTATTACTGAATGTTTCTTTTGCAATTTTAAATTTGGCTGAAATCCAGGCATCTTGTTATGCATAGATTGTTGTAGCACTGGTGCAGAAGGCATTTTCCAATTGAACTGCATTACATTCTACATGTTCTGCACATAGGCCAGTGGGGCTGGTACAATTGACTGCATCACCCCATTATTACGCTGTAATGGAGGAACCATTTGTAACCCATTAGAAATGTATTCATACTAAATCTACGTTTCTTTCCATCTGCCTTCTGTACCACAAACGTAACACAGTGATTTTTCCTGCCTATTTTATTGCTAGTATTATTGTTGGTAAAACCTATACCTCGAAGACCACCATTTCCACCTTGCACAAATTTCACCCCATGACTAGATGCTAAAAAACCTCCTTCACCAAAAAGGTGGCTACTTTTCTGAGAGAACTTTGTCTAAGCCACCATTAACTTTTCCTTAGTCTCCTTTTTTCTCACACCACAATAATCATTGCAATACTTTGCATATGCCAAATCCCACCCAGCGATCTTGCTTGCCAGCACATCCTACTCTGTTCAATATGTGTACTAATTTTCAGATGCAATCCCAGCACAAAAGCATAAACACATCCAGACATGCCTTCTTATGCTGGGTCTTCATCCCCACTAAACTGCCTGTAAATCTGCACCAAGCTCCCATAATAATCATGAACTGACTCTTCCAAATTCTGCTTGGACTCATGATTTTTGACCAGCTAACCTGTTTCCGTGGAGCCTTTACTTTCAAAGGGCTCATTAACCTCAGTATACTTGTATATGACAATAAGTCGAGGCTTAAAACTAGGGCCCTCTTTCTTGTCATTGGCCGGCTGCATTACTATCTTGAGCTCAGTTCACAAGTCTTAAGGCACAAGAGTTAAAAACCATGCATCTAGATTGTCCTAAAGTACTTTCAAAATAGTCACAATTCTCTCTACTTCAGAATACCATTTTCTGTCTCGTCTCTAAGCTTAGGAAAATTCTTTGTTAATATCTACAAATCTTGCCGTTTCCAGGGTATAAGCACATATACTCCTCCAGGCACTTCTATCAACAGAAATTATTTTTCAACGTTCACTTTGAATTCAGATTCACTCACACGTGTGATTCCTTTTGATTTACGCGTTTTCGATTTATTTTTTTTCAGACTTATTCAAAAGTTACATCAATTCATATCTGTACCTGTTCCCCGTCTGTGATCACATTAATCACAAAGGTGTAAACTTTTGTTTATGCAATTCTCATACATTCAATATCATTCAAAAAAATTCACAAATTCTCTTTCTAGATAAATTCACTTTAAATACTTCAGACAATTGCCCAAGTTTTTAAATGCCTGATAAACACGCTTTTCTTTGTCTACATCCAAAAATGCCAGTTCATCTTTGTTGTTTATCTAATTCATTTTAATTATTAATGACATTTATCGCTATAAATTCCTGTTCCTTTTGAAGATAAATATTAATTTCCACTGTTTTCATCTCACTTTGTGAGGCTGGAACAGGCTTTGGTTCCTTTCTCCTTATACTCTGCTTTCCTGTTCTTTGCTCTTCCGCTTTCTTCTGAATCTTGTTATTTGGCGATAGTCTTACTTCAATCAACAAATGATCCATCAAGTCATCCACTTCCTCTGAATTACTCTTATTCTCACTGTTTCATTTTTAGTCTTATTTTTCTTTTCTTTTGTTTTTCTCTAAAGTAGTAACAATTGCAGGAAATACACCCACAGTTTTTAGTATGTTCCCACACCACTCCTTTTTCCATACACGCAATCTCACTCCCAAACAATTATTCACGGCCTTACCAACTTCACCTTTCAGCATTTTCTAATGTCTCTTCTCATTGAGGCACTGAATTAATGGGATTAAGTGGGCTATCTACGCAGGTCTAGGTTATCTCATCTCAAACATGAAATGCCTCAAATACTCATTTTTTCACATCGAACATACCATTCTCAGGAAATTGCAGCTTCTTGTCACCTTTAGTAGTGCTACGCCATTTTTATAGCTTTGGGCATGTATGTACGTCATGATTCACTTTTATTTCATATGTGGCACTTTCCACAAGAGGTGGAATTTCTCCACTAATGTACAGATTTTTGTGTTGTCCCTATGCTCATCCATTGATGACTCAAACAACTTTACAGTTTACGTTACGAATCAAAATACATTTTGAAAATAAAACTTTGAACATGATGTTAATAAATCAAAATACATAAACCTTTGTCTGCTTACGGAGACATGGGAAGGTAATCAAAATCATCACTGCAAAGGGATATAATACCTTTGTGATACTACTACATGCACTCTCAACTAAGTTTTTGGATCAGCCATCCATATCCAACCTGGAATCCGTAAATGTTATCTGTATGCAAATACAAAATTCAACAGTTTCTAATTTGTATTCATTCCCACTAGACTATTAAGGATCTCATAAACTTCAACTTATAAAATAACCTGTTGCCACATCTTGTTACCAGCAGACAACTTTATATAACTCGAGTTCTCCGTAAATCACATGAAATCTTCAGTATCTTCAATAAAACATGAACCAACAGCACACTGTACATTTCAATATGTCACAACTTTGCTTGTGAAGTACAAATACGACAACACAACTATAACCACCAAACCAATAACATAGCGCATGTTGCATGACCTCTCGCACCATGCAAAAGCCACATTAATACTCCCCAAATCCACCCATTAGACAACATGTTCGGTAACTCTGGAAATAGTCCAAGATCTCCACAATTCTTCAGTTTTACACCACCAACAATTGTCATTAATTAGGCTAATTAATGATCATTTTGTTAATTAGGTTAATTGACACCCTGCACAAATTCTTCCCCAAAGGTCTGTCAACACTCTGAGGGTAGAGATGTAGGATCGGGACTGTCTGATTCTTCAGACGACTTAGTCCAAAGCCAGATCAAATAACGTATGTGAGATAGAATTTCATGTCAAACCTAATAGATTTATTCATCATTAAGATCCTTACAGAGGGCAAAAGGTAGCTGGTTAATCAATTATGAATTAGCCCCAATAAAATAGTCAAAGACATAATCTGCAAGAGAACTAACACAAGCTCGGTGTCTTAAGTGAGCCAATAATCATAACCAAATATTATGCAAATTAACAAACTGACAGAGTCTTCTCAGTTAGAAATGGAAAGCAAGTCTTGAGAATAAAGTAGATAAACAGACAAAAATGCAGCGCCTGCTCGGTTTCAAAGCAGAGGAAAGTCTGGCACATATTCCAAACACATTATCTTTTCTAGGGTTGTAGAAAGAAAAGCCACACACATTCTGTGCTAAGATATAATATAATAGGGTTGACCTAACAATGTATCATTCTACTAAGCCAATGATCATTCTAGTATGTAAGATCCACAGCAACACCTAAATATTCTTGATAATAATGAATGAGGTGTGCGTGAAAATGAAGGAAATAACATGACATTTATATAATACAGAAATACAGTAGACATGTCAGCAAATTAATGGTCCCTAGAAAAGACTCAGTCAAAGGGCCTTGAGAGTTACAAAGACATGAACATCCTATAAGACTGTTGTCCTCTTCACACTAAATTTCCTTTATATAGATCAATGGTTCTCAACCTTTTGACTTCTCTGGACCCCCACTTTATCATTACTGGAACCCAGGGACCCCCACTGAATCATTATTGGAATCAGGGGACCCCCCACTGAGTCATTACTAAAAGCTGGGGACCTAATCTGTTAATATTATTCAAATCTATAAGCAGTCGCGGACCCCAGGGGTCCCCGGACCACAGGTTGGGAACCACTGATATAGATGATATTGCTTTCTTGTGAGCTCACTTATTTCCAGTGAGCACAAATCTGGTCTGAAACAGTGAAATATATCTGTTGTTGAGTACCGTATGAGAAATATGAGCACTGTAAGTGTGTTTAGGCTCCTTGAGATCGATAGTGTATTGAGTTACCATGGTAGCTCCAAAATATCAACCACAATAACTGGAAGAGATGAGCAGAAGTGAGGAATACTTCTGAGACACAGGGTTATTGAGGGACATAGAGAAGGCACATTAGGACACTGTTACATTGATCAAGGAGAAAATTTGAATCTAGGTTTGAGCCTAAGTTATAGCAACAAACATTCATTAAGCTAATGTGACAAAGTAGTGTATAATATGGTGTCCTTGTGTGACCTCACCATGTACTATAGTTACAATACTGTCTTGGCCAAGTCAGGCTTTTTTGTTAAACCTTAGCTCAGATCTGGTCAACTGTGGCTTCCAGCACTCAAACTTAAACAAAGGAGCAAGTGCAAAACATTTAGGAGTACCAAAATAATCAAATAGTCACACCATCCAACAGAAATCTAACACCAGTTTATAAAAATTGATTTTATATTTATGTATTTTTTTGTAAGAAAAAAACAAAATTGACTGGGAGGTTCCGGAGATATAGATTTTTAAGTAAAATGTAAATCCCAGCTTTTCACTCATTGCCAACAAGTATTAGTAACTACAGAAGTTAGTGGAAACTTTGGAAAGCTTTTGAAGAGTTTTGATTGAGTACTCTGGACTGTTTTGGACAGCCAGCTCTGGCAGGGAGCAGGTTAACGGACCTGTAAGGAGTTGTAGGACAATTGTATTGTTACCAAAGTAGTCTCCAGTCCAGTTCCGGGCTCTATGGGTGTACCGTCATAGACCTCCGTGGAGTGGTCCTGATGCAAGGGAAACAGGATGCTGAAGATGATGTAGAATGATGAGGATGTTGTGCGGCCAACAGTGGGCTTCCTGGGACTACTCCTCAGTCCAAGGTCTTGGTGGGGCAATTATGGCCACAGGGGTCAATGTCCTGGTGGGTCCTGCAAATGTCCAGTTGCCACAGTCATACGGATCTCCGGTCACACCAAAACCAGCGGTTCCCTTTGGCGAAAGCTAGTTTCCTCATTGGGCGACCAAACTACACATCGATGACTCTCCTGGGTCCAGCAGACACAGGTGCAACATTTGGGAATGGATACTCTGTCTCCCAGGTTGCATGTTGGCGTTAAGTGTCAAACAATCAGTTGTGGCTACAAGCTTGCCAAGGCAGACTTCTTCAGCTGTTGTAGTCCTGGTGCTGTAAGAGGAAGTCAGCCAACTGAATCTTGTGGTTCAACTCTTCTGTCTAGGGCTCAGGAGTGACTTTTCCTCAAGCAAGGTGCCACTGGCACTGTCCTTTCTTTGCTAGCCCAAGGATCAGCAGGTCCTGCCCAGTCTTTGGTGCAGTCTCTTTTTCCAGATCAAGGGAACAGCAGGGCAGTCCTCCTTCGGTCCTCTCTCTAGTCCAGATTAGATTGGAGGTCTGGGTACCAGATATGCCATATTTATTATCAGAAAGTGCCCTCTGTGGATGTGGCAGTTAGCACTCAAAGGGCCACCAGGGCCCCTCTTACCTGATGGCAGCTTCTTGCAATATGTGGCATTTAGCTATCCCAGAGTGTAATATTCTGCCCACTCTCTCGGTGTGTAGAGCTTGGTAGTCCACGCCAGATGTGTAGCTGCCTGAGGGCTACACACCCATGGGAAAACCAGCGTGGCAACTGTTTTCCTCTCTCTGTTCCTGCTGCCAACCGGTTGATCAGGCAAAAGAGCAGCCCGTCTCTTGTGTATCCACTATTTGCCCTTCAGAGGCAACTTCCTCATTGAGGCTCGCCTTTTGGGCTCACACCCTGTATGGCTTCCTGTTGGGGACAGGTAACACCTTCCAATGGGAGGGCTCTATTGTGTCCTTTCCTTGGAGTCATTCACACTTCACCTCAGGAGGACAGAAGGCTCTCTTTTGGCCAGCATTTGTGAATGGCCACCAGAAAATCTTGGGCAATAGAGTGGCAACTTTCTAAAGTTTACTTCATTCAGAATTTAGATTTAATTTGACTTGGGCATCGCCAGGTCACCGTGAAGTACCAACTTTAGTAGTCCCATTCAGACGTTAGCACAGCTGAGTAGTCAGCATGTAACCCTATCCTCGACATTGGGGCTACTAGCCTTTCCACAGTAAACGGGGCAATTTGGGTTTTTTACTGTTAGGACATACAAAAATACACGCCCTGCTTTTTAATATACAGCACCCTGACATAAGACTCAATAGGCCTCCTTACAATTTGCGAGTCGCTAAACTGGATGTACAACAGTGTACTTTACACTGTTTGCGATTCCCAATGGGGTCGCAATTGGCCTACCTCGTCAATATTCATGAGTTAGGTCACAATTTGCTACCCCATTGGGAATGGCCACCCTCACAGGGATGGTAGCTTGCTGGAGACAGCAGACCACCATGTCTGTGACTGCTTTTAAATAAAGCAGGTTTTTTTTTTAATGCAGCTTAAAGGAAAACAAGATGCATTTCAAAATCAAAAATGAAAAGTTTTATTCTCATTTTTTTCGGTGCCATTCGCAAAAGGGGAGGGGTCCCATGGGGACCCCTTCCTGTTTGCAATTGGGTTAGCACCAGTTTGAAACTGGTGCTAACTGCGATTGTTTTGTGACCGCATTCACGGTCACATAACAATCCTATATCGCACTGTGACTCGCAATTAGGAAGGGAATGCCCCTTCCTAATGACGACTCACAAACCTATTTTGCGATTCGGTAAATAGATTACCGAATCGCAAAATAGGCTCTGTCCATACCAAAATGTTTTTTCCCTGTCTCAAACGGTCCGATTCTGTGAATCGGGCTGTTTGCGATAGGAAAAAAGGTACGTAGTTGTGCCCCTTAATTTCTTGAATGGTCATATTGAAAGAAGAATGTAGCTGAGTCAATTAAATAATACTCCTGATATATATATCTATATATATCTATATATAGATATATATATCTCTATATATATATATATATATTTATTTATTATTATTATTATTATTATTATTATTATTATTATTATTATTATTTTCTTTTTGCCAGTCCCCCTTTACTTGATGTTGGTTTTATGCGGTCAGGAAATGTCAGGTCTGTATATCCTACGTGTGTGTGTGAAATTCTTGTCACGCAAACGTAATCTCGCAGAAATCCCGATTATTGGCTTTCACGTGTTTCCCATAACCCTTGTTTTATTCCGCATGTGTGCTTCATCACTTTTGCCCCAGGAAGATAGGTTGGAGTGGCAAATGTCATGTAGGAACTGTGAAACTCGCCATCTACTGCACACACTACTTTGTCCACGTCGTTTTAGAAACGTAAAGGAAAATACATTAAACAGGAACCCCTTGCGACTGTGCATGTGAGAGCATACCTCCCGTCCGAGGGTCACTCAGAAGACTACCCACGTTTATTTCACGTAATCCGGAAGATGTTCACGCATTCACAATTTCATCTTATTCCTAGTGGTTCGTGGCATGTTCTTAAGGCACTCGTGCTCATCGCGCCTCCGGCGCATATTGTAGACCAGCCGATCTTTGGGCACGCGAGCTCCCTGGGCAGAGTGCTCACAGGCCAACATCTTTAAACCTGCTTCCTTTCTAACAAACCTGAGGCGGACGGAGATCCATTTCTTGTCTGACTCTGGTGTATTTTTCCCGGTGGTACATGCAGTACTAACGCCTGTCTGAAATCTCTGGCTGACTCTGAGGTAAACACCAGATGGGAACGTTTAGGGGTTGCCTGTCTGTTTTCTGCGTTTCGTAGCTGTGCCGTGCCTTGATGACATGCGGCTTGCTATCTGTCCAAAACATGACGCGGTGCTTTCCATGCGTATATATTTCCTGAACAGCAGCATGTTTTCCTACTTGTGGCTTTACTCTAAGAACACCTGCCGTGCGGCCTTGGTGCTCTTGAGCTCAGTGGTAGGTTAGAATTCTTTCTCACAGACCTATTTCGAGGCCTGAGATAGACGTACATAGACTCTTGATTTTTTTGGAGTGGTGGAGGAGGACGCATTTTTATACTATGGTTAAGCAAGCTGTAGATCGCCTATACTAATCATCGTCAGTGAATGTGCTGCCCTCCGTGCATCTGTCTGTCAGTGTTTGGTGCGGGCCATGTGCATCTGCTAGAGTAGAGGTGCTTTTACAGTGTAAGCCCCGGATGAACAGTGAAAGAAGAGTACCCTATTCTGGGGTATGTCTTTGAAAAGAAGTTCATTAATGAAAAGTACAGAGGTAGGAGATGCAGCAGGATTGCCTCCTTTATTTATAGGATATAAAGCAGTCACTGGTTCTGCCTTGGATCTTACGAAAGACAGAGTATCCTTCGTACTCTCCAGAGGCCTCCTAACAGTAGATCACTGGATGACCGGAAACCATCTGATGTTCAGACTGAATACTGGTTCATGATTAGTGACCAGCCCGCTGGGGATACCTGCAGCCCCTTGTTGATGCCTCCACCCAATGCTTAATTTGTAAAATAATAGTGCTTGTGGCCGAACTCTTTTCTCAGAAGCCCGCAGCTGGTGCTGATGAATGTCTGGATTTCCCAAAAACAAGGCTGTGAGGTCTTGATTCTACTGCATGCCTCTATTTTCCACCACCTTTAACTCCCTGATGGTAAAATCCTAAATCTTTAACTAGCACATCCCAAATACATCTTCCCCTAACTAGCCACCACGAAGCAAGTGCTGGCACTGCTAGCCATGCCAAGTCATATCCTGACAATGCTAAACACGTACCTATGACTCAACATAACTTTTGCTGCATCCCAAAGTGGGTAAAATGTTGAGAACTCCCTCTTCCTCCATCTCCATTCACCATTTCAGCTGTGGCCCATGTTCCATGCACAGGCTTCCGGTTGTCAAAAAGTAGACTTTTAAGCTTGCTGCATCACCTGCCGAGTTTTCAGTGGACATGAACCAGGATTCCTCAGTAGCAAACTCCACTGTTAGCTACTCAGTCGACCTCTGCATTCCACTACCTCTGATACTATGCTTCCAGCTTTTTTGCACATACATTCTATAACAACCCCTCTCCGTGCTCTGCAATGGGCCTCTCACTAAAATTGTTTCTCCTCAAACCACTTAGCCTTTACTTAAAAAATAAAAAAAACAGTTAACATTTTTTGCATTAGCCGTCCCCATCTTCCCCTGCATTATATTACAAATAACTACCTCACAGAAGCATAGGGCCTGGTTTAGAGTTTGGCGGAGGGGCTACTCTGTCACAAATGTGACGGATATCCCATATGGCTTATTACAATTCCATTATAGCTTATGGAACTTATAATGTGGCAGACAGGATATCCGTTACATTTGTGACCGAGTAACCACTCCTTCAAAAACTAAATCAGACCCTCAGTCTAAGGAAAAAAACACAATTTTATTCTTAAAGTGCAAAGCTTTTTCGCTGAAAGCCAGCACCCATATCTAAGACATTGTTGATGCTTGCTAGTCTTGTAAAGACTTCTTATGCAAGTAAGTTTGTGGTTTATCCATCCTTCTGAATGCTAATGATTTGGCCTTAATAGCCACTCACCTTTTTGATACTTGATCCGGTCTTGTATGCCAAGATCTGATGCCATTACTTGTGCCATAGCAGAACTCCTACCTAACAGGGGAGTACCTGTTGGTCCACAGGAAAGACAAAAGGCTACATGGAAGTCAAAAGACAATTTGTGCTGCACAGCATTTCAAGTAAGTTTTGTGAAGGTTTGCTGAAGCTGCCCTGTTTTCATGTATTTTCTTATAGCCCCACAGTAGTTGGACAGAAGTGGATCCAGAGATAGACTCCTTGGTGCACTGGGAACAGATCAGCAAAGCATCTCATCCATAAAGGCTAGCTGAAGTAGAACCGGTGTTTTTTTTTGTGCAGGCAGAATGTTGTGATTGGATTAGCTTGGTGGCCATGCATGAATCTTATAGCTCAGAGTATTCAAGGAGTTACAATTCAGAATAGAACTAGAATCTCAGGAGCACAAAATGAGACTCGCAGTGGCTGTCCACAGGACAGCCCTTTCCATTGCTATGCCTTGTATGAGTGACAGGGCCCTGACTTTGCCTGTGTAATCCTGGACTTCTGCTCAACCGGAGAACCTGAATCCTCTGTGGGACCTAAGAACTTTTTGACCTAGCGCTAGACCTCATCAACCTATTTTCAGACATATTTCCTAAGGCTATCCATGTCAAATAGTCTCTCTTCACTTGGTGCTGAGGTGCAAGAGACAGAAAGGGGTTGCTGGAACCAGAACCACAGCTCCAAGCCTAGGGGGGGTAGTAATTGAGCAAATTCTCTTCTCAGTTCTGGTTCATTGGTACTAGCACAATTCTTAGGGGACCAGATAGGGGCAATTTGAGGAAGCCATTCCCACATCTGCTTGCACACCAATGTGTTTCTCATCATTTGCTATTCACCTCTACAGAGCAGGTGTTTAGGACACTGCTGTGATGGGTGACACTTGGGGAGTGTGAGGGGTCCCTACATGAAATGGAGTGGGGGAAGGGTAATCACCCCCAAATGTGAATAAGTCAGTATGGTATATGCAACCCTGGATTTCTAGAGAGACATGCTTGTGTTCTTCATAATTTCTTCCTTCTGCAACAGATGGTTCTTTATAGAAACTATTGGCACTCAGCCATGTTGTGAGTCAGTTTAATTTTGGGATACAAAAATGTATTTCTGAATGGCATTACAAAAAAATAGCCTAATTTGGAAGCAATTAGCAACTGCGTGATAGCTGAGAGATTCAGATTAGTGAGTATCTCATGTTGAGGGGCCCATTCGAAGTCAAATTGCAGGAGAATATTTGATAAATATGTGCTTCTTAAAAAAGATGGTTATCATGTATTGTTCCTTCTCTCTTAGTTTTCTTGGCTTTGAAAATGTTATGTTTGAGTAAAATCTGAGAGATTGAAACGACGACCACTGTAAAATAGTGCTGTGCAAGGTTCTAAGCATTACAAGTGCAGTTTATGTGGCAGAACATGTCATCTTTAATCCATTTTTGAATAATGATCAGAATGTGGTACATAGACTGGATCTGATCTGAGTGTAATGGAGAACCAGTTCTAAACCGCCGAGCCCTAAATGTGGAATCTAATGCCAGGAGATCTTAAGACATCTACAAGTGTTTACCTACAGATTTTGAACAGTGTTAGTGAGACGATGAAGTCTTCGGGGACTATTTATTGGGTTTAGAGCTGTTGAGGTAAAGGAGATTGATCTTATTTATGTTTTGTTATGAAGTGATCACTTGAAACTGTGAAGACTAGTCCGTCACGGTGATCACTTATTTGAAGACATTAGCTTTCAGTGATTGTTGTTTTAGGTTTGAAGGAAATGAAAGGCTGTTTGTTTGTTTTACCTCCTTTTGACCTAGAAATATACAACAGTTGGAGAGCTGGGAAAAGCCACTGACACCTTGGATGCTCTTGGAAAAATCACAGAAGAAAAGCCTTATGGTATGTCTTGCATGAGAATTCCAAATATGTACCTAGAACTTGCCTTATTGTTATGCTTAATGTACGAAAGCACATCTCCTAATGCACTTCACATTAATACGAAGAAGGTGAATTAAAATGTGAAGCGAATGAGAATATCATCTGTTTGAATTATCTTTCCATATGGTCTGAGATAAACACTGGGACTAAAAAATTACGTCCATTTCCATAATCGGAAGATTAAATAATATCAGTATCAAAATCTCTAGCTCTTATTTTCATTTCAACAATCGCCAATTTGTTTCAAATGCTTTTTCTAATGAATTCAAGGACTGACCCTTACTTGGTCTATTAAACACAGAGGGCCCAGAAAAAATTGGCTTACGGGCTAGAAGAAGCAGGAATTCCTTCTCTTTCCTCAAATGTTGCTATTTATTGTCCACTGCCAAATTTCATATTTTGGGTAGCAATAATTGCATTTCATTAGTCCAGACTGATGTTTGACTAAATATTATAATCCAGAATTAAGAGACTGTAGATTTTTTTGGGGCACAGTCTGTTTGGGGGGACAACTACAAATACTTTTGTTATATAAGACTTTGTGTATGGAACAGCAGTATGGGGGCGTTCTGAAATTCTGGTATTGAAAATGTTATCCTGGTTCAACCATAATGCAAGGTATTTAATATTGATCAGATCTGTGGATAAATATGGTAATATGCAAGCTTTTCAAATGTTTTGGAAGTAACAGAGCCTCAGTGTTTTTCTGTTTTGCAGTAAAATAAAACATAGGAACCAGTGTGAGAAATACACGTCCCAGGGGCAGTCGAAAAAGACTAAGCACCAGTTTTAACAACTAGGGTCTTTCACTTCTGGGGCCTCAACACTGCAGACCCACAAACCAGGAAAAACATACTCCTTAAAGCACTTAGCAGTCCAATAGATACTCAAGGGGAGTGCTGTGGGCTGCAGTCTCAGAACTCTGCAGTGCAACAAACATTTAATTAACTGTTGACCAGTCAGTGCTTTTACTTTTGAAGAAAAGTGCTTCACTACATACAAAACGAAATACTATGCATAAATTAGCAGGCACATAATCTGGCAGATGGCAATCTGTATGGAACCCCCTAAAATGGGCCTCACAGCCTACAGAAGACTCGCAACAGTGAAAGGTCAGACAGGTTAAGTACCCAAAATAGACACCTGGCCTCCTGTGCTGGAGGTACATCTAATGGTTTGCAGCAAGCCCATCACCTTTAACAACTTGTGCGGCGAATATAAACACGTGGTGCGTTAATAAAAAAAACTCATGCTGTCCTCACATTATTCATTAGTAGATCATTAGCCCTCAAAGTCAATAAAACATTTCAGATGACACTAGAGTTATACACTGAATTTAAATTAAAATTAACATTCCAGAAATGATAAACCAATTAACATTTCAGGTGGGGGTCTTATTTCTGCATTAAATAAGATGGTCTAGCAACCTCAGTAATTTCACAGTAAAGGTCCGTTCACCTCATAGTCTTTGGGCCAAAGCCCCACAGCAAGGACTATTTAAATAAGTCCCATGGGAATCACTGTTTCTGAGGAAACCTAAAGCGACATTTCAAAATTGGTTGTGGGGATCCGTGGCCCCAGCCTCCTTTTGCAGTGGGGCCCTTACACTCTAGGGGACCACATACCAAATATTCAAATTTTGAGAGTCCTTTTTCAGATTTTTGAGGTCTCCTTTTGGCCTTGGGCAGCTGCTTTTTTACTGCCTGTTAATGTTACCGCGTAATCTTTCTTTTACGTTTTCCTTCATGTCACTGCACCTGCTGTTAAGGTGATTTTGTTCTTTAAAACAGCTGCTCAGCAGAACATCCATGCATTCCCCTTGTCCTCTATGGCATCATGATTACACTGGGGCATTGACTGAATGACGAGCCCAATTACTGTGCCCTCTCAGGTTCATCTTCCAGCCCTCCACTTTTCTGTGGTGCCTAATGGAAAAGTGAATGATCTTCCACCTTACTCTCGCTCCCTCAGTGACTTGCTTTTTAGTGCCATAGGGAAGAGTGCATGCTCCTCACACAGCAGACTGAGTCTTCTTCCCTGTGCAGGCCCCAATTGGTACGGCAGACACATTGTTCCCCATTCCTGGTGATTATTTAAATGTGGGTGCAACAACATCATACAACACTGCTGGTCATCCTGTGGGACTCGAAGGCCACAGGCTCTCCAGGGGTGAAATCAGGATCCCCCTCAGGTTCAAGTGACACACAGCTGTGCCTCTGACCTCGGGACACCACTGCAGTCCTTAAGAGCCCCAAATGTGAGGTACAGCAACAGTATGATATTTATGTAGCCCTAATTGGGCTTTTTAGACAGTGTGCAGCTTGTTAAACTCCTGGTGGCATGCTCAAACCACTACAAAAGTCAGATCAGGGCCTCCTGGTCTTTTTTAATTTGAGATTGTTTTTAATGTTTTTAAAACAACCTTTTAAGACTCCTGGATCCAGCCCCTTCCCGTTAGCAGGAGGAAGCTGTAAAAGCACAGGATCCACTCTTCTGTTCTGGCTCCTAGTAACCTCCTCAGCACACGGTCTTCCTGCAGCAGCACCCTATGGACCGCTCGGCGGCAGAGACTCCCTGCCTGCACTCGCCACGCTTAATGGCTTTGTTGTACAGCACTTCAATGTCCATCATAAGCCAACAAACGTATCACCAGGGGTACCCACCACAAGAGCAGTCCACAGAAATCCAAGGGCACCCGCTCCTTCGGGGTTCCTAGCAAATCCTCTCCCAAAGAGGGTTCGAGAGTGCCACTGGATGTGGAGTCAGTCTACAGAGTCCAAATCAATGTAAGTTCAGCGTGGGTCCCTCTAACCAGACAGCCAGATAGGAGTTTATCATCAAGCTGGGTTGTCCTCCGTCCATAGCTCCTTCTTCCCTTAAAGTGTCTGTCCCTGTTCACAGGTTTAAAGGTGGAGAACTGTAGAAGTGGGATGACCCTACCTATCCCACCCCTTCACTGCTGGCTAACATTTACTGGAAGCAGCCCTGGGACTGTTAACCCTCCATAATCCTCCTTCCTCCCTCCTCCCTCCTTCCTCCTTCCTCCTTCCTCCTTCCTCCTTCCTCCCTCCTCCCTCTCCCACCTCACCCCTGAACTGCAGCTTGGTATTTTTAAAGATGGCGAAATCAAGTAATGGTCTCCAAGACCTCTGTCTGCTGCTTAACTTCGTTTTTAGCTGACCCTGCAAAATTGGTTCCTTCCTTTCAAAACGTTAGAGGGACCTGTGATGTGACTGGTGCCAGAGTTTGCCTGTTTCCCGTTTTATAGTTAGAGATGTCCATGCTCATGTCTCAGTGAGCGTCAGCTGATCACCCTATTCAAATTTCTTCCCCCTCCTTCTTCTGAGAGGAGAAGACTAATCCTTCCCAAATAGGTCTGTTATCCGGCAAGGGTCTGAACCGACAGCAAATAAACTAACTTGGCTCAGCAGAGTAGTTCAGAACCCGAATCTCATTATGTCTGTGTCAGGAAAATATTAATGTCAAACTACATCCTGGACAGGTATTTGGGCCAAATCATTATTATATACTTTTGACTTTTTTCAAACCGAGAAAAACGTAAAATCAATCTCTCTTCTTTGTTGAATACACCCAAATTTACATGTTGCTGTTTTCACCCCAAGTGTAAATATAGTTAATGACTACAGACTTAGCCTTCAATCAAAGAGAAAGGAATATATCTTTTTGCATTCCTAATTGAATTATACCTTGTGCACAGGCCATAGCCACTGTTATCCTTGGTCCCATATGTATCAGTGTACCTGGTGCGCTGATACTTGGCTTGAATCAGTCAACAGTCATCCTTGCGCAGTCTGCAGATGTGTGCATTCACATATGCACATGTCTGTGTAAAACCAGATCATGTCCCTCTTGTTCTGATTCTGCACAGCGGCTGACCCTAATTTAAAAGGCAAACAGTGGCAGCTACAGTTTTTCTGTTTTATAGAACTTCTAGTGGGTGAGGCTCCATTAGGGGTCTTACCAACCATAGAGATCCAAAAATCAGCATATCTAAGACCAAAATAAGCTGGATGGGCTAAGCAGATCAGAGCCCACAAAAATATGTTGCCCCACCAATATTTTGCAAATAGATAAATCAGTCTTATTGGGTAAGACTGGCAACATCGACATGGATAAAAAGACCTAATAATTTAAAGAAAATTTAGCTATTTTGAAAAATCCAGGTATATATTGACACTGGAGTGTTGGGGCTTTGGAGAGTTAACGAGAGGTCCACTAGACAGGCTTAACTAATTTTCTTGTCCTCTTGTTCACTTAAACTTTACTAATCCTAGCCAAAATATGTCTCAGAGAGGTGCTGTTTAAATGTGATGGTCACTGTTTTGCTGGCTGTTTGGAAGTTCATTTTAACCAAGATCCGGATGAAAGGGAAAAGGCAGTAAAACTGCTGCAGTAGATTAACTTGTATGCCTTGTATTAGGTGGTGGCTTTCCAAGTTCACCAGGATGATATGCTTTGTAGGGCACCAAGTTAGGTGCATTAACCAAGTTAGATGGACTCCAGTTGAACTGTAAAACTTACCAAGGATTTTAGGGTTGAGGTCCAACACTAATTGAGTGGCACCGCTACCCTGACATCATGGTCAATTAAGCTCTACAAAAGTGTTCACCTGGAAGGAAAATGGTAATTTCAAGTGTTTATTATAACTGGTGTGAAATGGATAGTAGCACCATTAAAAGAGAGTTGACAGTTTTAAAATAGTATTTATTACTTTTTTTTGCTGTTGGAGAGAAAAAGCTTCCTAATGCCTAACACAACCCAGAAAGTTACATATGTTTTGGCAACTGAACTTCTGCCACCTAGACCTTCACCAGGACTATTTTAGACCATTGTGATTGTTTCTGGCATGTCCCATGAGATGGCATGGTGGATGCTATTCTTCTAATCACAGAGAAAATGTCCTATTTAATTGAATGTTGCTATAATCAGTCAGCCTGCTTGCCAACTTCAGAAACCTGTGTTTACTGGTTTTGTCAGACTGCGGTTTTTGCATTTGGAATTCATCATAATGAGGCAATATCATTTCAAATGTGTTTATTTAACTACTCTCACAGGATTTCCGGGCTTTGCAAAGTACTGAGATAGCTGTTCTTGTGTTTTCATGACATGATTATGGTTGTTGTGTTTGAGAATGTGGGCTGCTCTGCACAGAAGTTTTTAGTGTCTTCTTCACAGTCAATTGGTGCCAATTTCACATCTTACCTTTTGGAGTGAGGCACTAAGAGTCGGTATGGACACATGGCAGTGGACGCTTTCTCAGTGGAGGAACACTCTTCAATGTGCAAGTTGCTGACAGGAGCTAAACTTTCTGAACCCATAGCCTAATCATGACACCCCTTGGGAGATGAGTGAAGTGGTGAGGTTGCCGAGGAGCTGGCCAGACAACAAAGGTTTCACTAGAAAGGAATTGCCGCCAAATTGACTGTGGCTTTGTCCTTTTTTATATATAGCAAATCGATTTCTGGAGTAGTGGCGCTGGATTTGACCGGTGAGACTTTTTTTTTTTTTTTTTATTCTGGATGGGGGTAACTTTGACTATTACCAGGAGGATGAAATCCAATGCCCATTCTGGTTCTCATCATACTTTCCCTAACAGCTGTAGGTTATGTGGAGTGAGATGTCTTAGGGCTTATGAGGACATGACCATAGAGCTCAGACCAGAAGGCTTAGATGGTTTCTTACTTTGATCATGAAACCATTTAACTCTGTATCTTCACCTGACTACCCTGGCCAGATCCATGAGATGAATTATGGAGGAAGAATGAATACTTATAATTTTGTGGCAAATTCTGTAAGAGGGGCTATGCCCTCTAAAGCCTTCATGGTAGAAATTAATTTTGAGTATGGTTACGCATTGTACAAATTAGTTAACAGATTTTACATTTAAGAAGTTTCAAACCTTTGGTAGATGTGCTGTCAGTGAAGGTAAATAGGCTTTGAAACAATATAATCCGTTCCTTTGGTCAAGATATGAAGTACAACATTTCCTAACTAGCAAGAAGGAAATTTTAAGTTATATTAATGGTAAGGAGGCATATCTGATTTGCCCTGTCAAGAGTGCTGTGTATTATGTAGACAGTGTAATTCCTTTTGATGTTTTATGGATATGTTTGCTGCGTTTAGTGTATAATTTTTCAAGTTTAACATGTGGACGCCGCCTTGTGTGCTCGATGCTGAGAGTAGAAACGGGAAAGTGAAGTACAGTTTGGCAAGCTGTAGAAGGAATATCTTTGACACGGAGAAAGAGGAAGTTGTATTAGTTGCGAGGCCTTTTCTAGATGTTCAAATACTTGTATTTCCCATGTTTAGTGATTTCTTTGTTGTGTTAACGCTTCTCAGGTTTCTGGGAAATGTAGTTCTACTGAAGCCGCTAAGTGAATAATAGTGATTTAAAGCTTAATCTTCACCTATTTTTCTTTAATAGAACTTGACCTTGTCCATACAGAGGAACTTCTTTGTTAATATATTATGTTGTATTTATCACTGAGTTATTTCATGAGAATACACCAGGGTCGTTCTTGCAGTATATGGTACTAAAACCAGTGTAACATAAGTTGAAAACGCATTTAAAGTAGATGCTGAAAGCCGCGTAACCATTCATTTCTTTATTTTAGAATGCTAGAGTTTATCACCTATGCCTTTGAGGGTATTAAATATTTCCAGATAACAGAAGGTCATGTGTTCTGCTTGTTGATCTTAGTTGGCCATCTTGTGCATGTCCTGTGAGTAATTAAACAGAACACTACCAGCTTGACTGTCAGTCCACATGAGTGGATGATTTTGCTCCATACAGCTAACTCACTGAACTGGAACACATCCCACTCTAATTGTGTTGTGGTGGCTTTAATGTTGTAGAAGTTGTAACACACACTGAGAAGATATTTTACTTCTTCTTTCTGGGTTATGGATTTTGTATGCGAGTGTGTTTTATTACTTTAGTAGTGTAGGTTTCTTACAATAAGACTATCCTCTGCCTTGGCCCTCGTCCCCTCCATCGGAAAGCCCAGCAATTTAAAACTCACTTTGTCTATGTTGTAGACCACCACCACTCTCAACAGCGGAGCTTCAAGTTAGAGAGTGTTGCACAAGTATTTTAGCAATCTCTTGAGTGCTATCCATCAAGCCCTAAAATATTTCTGCTTTGGGAGCCCATGAGGAAATGAAGGGAGTCTAAAGGGAAACATTGCCCCAATCCCCGCAACTATTTACATACAAGCACAACTCCCCGTAACAGTGTTATACAAGAGTTCCAAGGTCTGCACACATACCTGAGACTCCAAATGACCTTACACAGTAGCTATTTGAATCTCACATATCCCAAGTGTTAAAATGGGGTATTTGGTTGGCAGTCAGGTTACCCCCGTCCAAGCAAGGACCCTCACTCTAGTCAGGGTAAGTCGCACACAATCCAAATTATCCTGTGCCCACCCTCCGGTAGCTTGGCACTGAGCAGTCAGGCTTAACTTAGAAGGCAATGTGTAAAGTATTTGTGCAATAAATCATGCAATAACACAGTAGAACACCACAAAACATACACCACACAGTGTTTAGAAAAATATATAATAATTATCTAGTAAGATGCAGGTCAAAACGATTAAAATGCAATAAGTATATTTTGGAATATCACTGTAAAAATGATTTAAAGTGTCTTTAGTCTCTTAAAAGCAAAAATGTCTCTTGCAAGCACAAAGTACCTGGTTTGTGTTAAACATCTCCGCAAAGAACCGCAGAGGAGGAGATGCGTGGAAAACAGGAAGGTGTGCGTCGATTTCTCCAGCCGCACACGGCGATGCATCATTTATTTTCCACGCAGGGAAGGCTTTGCGTCGATTTCCGGCGCTCGGTCTTGGATCTTCTTCGGGTTGCGGGGTTTTCGGACGCCCCGGGGACGAGGCGTTGAAATCCGGCGCTGGCAGGATGAAGTCACAGGGGCTGCGTCAATCCGGTGGGCGTTGCGTGGAAATTTCTACTGCACGGCAGGCGCTGCGTCGATTCCTCTCTGGAAGTCAGGCTGCGTCATTCCGTCTCGGCTGTGCGTCGATCCAGTGGGCCGTGCGTCAAATTCCTGGTCGCTACGCTTGTGCCGCGTCGATCTTCTCCTTGCGAAGTCGGGCTGTGTCGTTCCGGTTCAGCGTACGGTGAATTTTTCACCGCAGTGCAGGCTGTGCGTCGTTTTCTGCCGGCTCTGCGTCGATTTCCACTGCACTGGGAGTTCTTCTTGCAGAATGAAGCCTTTTTGGTCCTGAGACTTCAGGGAACAAGAGGCAAGCCCTTGGAGAGCACTTCTCAGCACAGCCAGAGAGCAGCAAGGCAGCAGAGCAACAGCAAGGTGGCAGTCCTTCACAGAAACAGTCAGGTGAGCCTTTGGGCAGTCAGGCAGTTCTTCTTGGCAGGTTGTAGATTCTGGTTCTCTTCTCCAGGAAGTGTCTGTGACAAAAGTGTCTTTTCAAGAAGTGTCTAAGTTGGTAGGGTCAGAAACCCTGCTTAAATACCCAAACGTGCCTTTGAAGTGGGGGAGGCTTCAAAGAGTGGCTTAGAAATGCACAAGGCCCCCTTTCAGATCCATCCTGTTTGCCAGTGTCCCAGTAGGGGGTGTGGCAGCCCTTTGTGTGAGGGCAGGCTACTGTCATTTGACATGTAAGTGTCAGGTCCTCCACTCTCCCAGCCAGACCCATTGAATATGTGGATGTGTGCAAGTGTGACTGAGCATCCTGTGTTTGGGGTTGTCTGAGTGAATGCACAAGGGAGCTGTCAACTAAACCTAGCCAGACGTGAATTGGAAGGCACTGAAGGATTTAAGTATAGAGAAATGCTCACTTTCTAAAAGTAGTATTTCTAAAATAGTAATATAAAATCCAACTTCACCATTAGGCAGGATTTTGTATCAGCATTCTGGCCATACTAAATATGACCGGGCTACTCCTTTCAGATCTGGATCTACCACTCAAACAGTATATGAGGATAGCCCTAATGCTATCCTATGAAAGGAGCAGGCCTCGAAGCAGTGTGAAACGAATTTAGGAGTTTTACACTACCAGGACATATAGAACACACATGTTCATGTCCTGCCTTTTACCTACATAGCACCCTGCCCTATGGGCTACTTAGGGCCTACATTAGGGGTGACTTGTATGTAGAAAAAGGGGAGTTTAAGGCTTGGCAAGTACTTTTAAATGCCAAGTCAAAGTGGCAAAAGTGGCATCCACAGGCACTGCAGAGGCAGGCCTGAGACATGGTTAGGGGGCTACTTATGTGGGTGGCACAACCAGTGCTGCAGCCCACTAGTAGCATTTAATGTACAGGCCCTGGGCACATGTAGTGCACTTGACTAGGGACTTATAAGTAAATTAAATAAGCCAATTGGGTATGAGCCAATGTCACCATGTTTTAAGGAGAGAGTGTATGCACTTTAGCACTGATTAGCAGTGGTAAAGTGTGCATAGTCCTAAAGCCAGAAAAAATGTGGTCAGAAAAAAGAGAAGGAGGAAGGCAAAAAGTTTGGGGGTGACACTGCAGAAAGGCCACCCCCGAACTTTCCAACACCAAGGAACACTCACGGCCCTGACTCCTTGAGTTTTCGTACTCCTGCTGCACCCACAACTAACTCCAGTAGCTATTTGTGATGTAATCCCAAAATAAGAAAGCAAGCTGTCCCATATCTTCACTTGAAAAAACCTAGAAGCACAAATTTGAAGCAACTTGTGTTAGGGATAGCCATCCTGTAACAATAATTTCCAGCCATCTGTATACCGAGAAGGCTTGAAAGTTAAGAAGATACGATGGAGAACACCGAGACAGATTAGGAAGTGGAGAGAGTGTAGCTCTTAAATCAGTGTTGGGCAACAATATAAGAAGTTTGTGATTTGGAGGGTCCTGACTAGTGGCTGGGTGTTGGGCGAGATGGGATTAAATATATGAAATTCTGAAGGAGAAAAAAGGGGCTCCGAGTGACAATCAGCTACTGGTGACTGATGGCCAAATTATCTGGGGTCTCTGCATGCACTGACTATTGATAGCACTTTCTTAGAATAAAATGGTGAGGGGGCTGTGTTCTTCATGACTTTATGGCTCTGTTGGCATTTCAACAACGTTTGTGAAATTACCTGATTTCTGCATGGGGGGGTGGGTACAGTTGTTTCTACTTTTAGAAAGGTTGCTGGCAAACACCAGGGTGTACCCAGTTTAATTTGTTTTACTAGATGGTTATGGGAAGTTATTCACAGAAGCAATGCTGCTATGCCAAAGAAAATGGCAAGATTCCCCAAATCTAAATTCAGGGTAGCAAGCTTTAAAAGGAGGTAATCTGCAGTCGACTACTGGGTCTGCTGGCCTTGGACTGTATTGCGAAGAAATAGTCCTCTGCTGTGAAGATGTTGAGGCCGATTTCAACCAAGTGGATTAAACGACTATGGGAACATCTGAGGGGTTTGGTGATGAGGAAAGGGCTGCATTACCAAATTATACAACTTCACTTGGACACAAGGTGCTGTGTCAAGAATATCATGTAAGGTGGGAGGGGTCAGTGAAATCAGAGGAGCATGCGTAGTGACCCCCTACTTTATTTTGTATGTATCCGAGTGACTTCGGTGCGTCTACAGCGTATTGTGAAACAATTAACGACCTATGTACAGGGAAAGAAAACAGTCCTAGCCTGAAATGACTGACGTGGGAAAGGGGACTTAAAAACCGAATTTCTTGGTTGACTGGACAATTTCCCATTTGCTTCCTACTAAGGTCTGAGTGCAACACGGGTTAGATGATTTATCCTGGAAATGTCACGACTCTGTTCTAAAACAACGCACCCTTTGGCAGTGCCAATAGGTGTGGCTTTAATGTGTAGGACCGTGTGTACTGACACAGGCACTGTGCACACATACACAGGTAGAACTCTATATTCAGACACTCCCCATGCACCTCGCAGACGCATCACTTGCCCTTCACTTGCAGGCTTTACGTATAAATTGGAAAAATTCAAAATACACTTTCAGTTCCTTTGGGTAAAGCGCCCCCGCCAAAGTCGGGGGGCGCGGCCCGTTAGGAGCCGGGGGCTAGGAGGCCCGGCACTCCTCACGGGTGCGCA
Source organism: Pleurodeles waltl (assembly GCF_031143425.1). Classification (NCBI taxonomy): domain Eukaryota; kingdom Metazoa; phylum Chordata; class Amphibia; order Caudata; family Salamandridae; genus Pleurodeles; species Pleurodeles waltl. Next base: position 747,510,747 of record NC_090445.1, on the reverse strand, counting down.
CCTGTGGTGCGCAGGTGGCCGGGGGGACTTCCGCCCCCAGGCCTCGTGAGGCCTGGGGGCGGAAGTCTCCCCGGGAGCAAGCGTTGGGTCCACGTTGGTCCCTAACTGGTTTCGGCCGCCGCTGACTGGTGGGGGGCTATTTAATGGCCCCCCCAAGAAGGCAAGCCCTTCTTTACCTTTCTGCGGCGGCTGGACGTAAGCGGGGTCCCGCGTTTAAACTTCCTTCACCTGCGTGCTACGGTCCTGTTGTTCCTGCGAGGTCCGAGCTGGCGGAGTTGCAAGGAACATTCCGCAGTTGGAGCCAGAGAGGATTCTTGGAGCGGTTGTCGGCCGGAGCGAGTGGGGAGTTGCCGGCGGAGGGGAAAAAGCTTCAGGGGATCGCGCGCGTTGGTCAGCACAACATCAAGGAGGAAGCTGTAAGTATAGGCAGGGGGGCTCCTGTTACGTCGTAGATTCATGTGGTAGTTCGGGAGGCTTGCGTGGCAATCTTCTGTTTTGGGGATTTAATTTTGTGCTTAATCCTGTGCGCGCATCCCGCGTCGAGGGGGGGGCTGTTTTTAACATTTAACCTCCGCAGTTTCTAAGGCGAGGGATGGTTTCCTTGCGTGAGGTCGGGTTGCTCCTGGGTATAGCCACAACAGTACTTGTGTATAGCGTGTTTCTAATTTGCAGTGGGACAGGCGCGCCGCGCGTTCAATTAATTCAAAAATTGTTAGCATTTTTCTGTGAGCTTGCTTTTAGTCAAATAAATGTGCACTGGTGGCCGGGTTGAATTTTGTTTAATGCTTACTGTGGCTCACTCCTTGTGTACACTTCTTGCATGTTGGATCACTGCTTTTTAGGCACTGACAGTTACCTCTACACATTGTTTACTGTCCTATTTTGAATGCGGATAGTCGTTTTTTTATTTTGGTCCGGCATCTCGGTGCTGCCTTAAAGAATTGTATTTTGCAATCCTCCTTCCCGCTTCATTGCCTGGCTGATCTTAGCTGGGGCAGGTCGTGATAATTTTGGTCCTTAATTAATTGGTTAACGGTGTTGTATTCATTTTGTTGCAGGTTCACCAATAACGCAATCAAAAAAAAATAAAAAATAGGAAATATGTGTGTGCATATGTAAGTGTAGATATATATATAGAAGGGTATTTTCTTGTCATTGTCAGATTAGGAGGGATTCTTGCATACAGTTGATCATGGCCCCTAAGAAGGCGAGTGCCTCAAAAAGTAAGGGAAAGGATCCGGAATTATCACAGTTGTTGAGATTGGTCCTAGAGAAATTAGGGAGAGAAGAGGCAGGCGAGGTCATGGGTTCTCCCGTTCGTGATACAGGTGGGAAGACGTGCAGCCGCCCTAAGCGGTCACACGTAGCGCCAAGCGCGGCCTTTCCCCCAGTCAAGCGCGCAAGGAAGGGTAAAGCGCAGGCACCGGCCCCACCCCCCTCACAGCCACTCACTATGGCTGCCACTACTGCTGTGGCCAATGTTCCTGTTGTTATTGACCTGCTAGAACCTCCACCCCCGGTTGCTGCCCCTTCCCCCATGATTCAGGGCATAGCACCAGTGCCAGGGTTAGAAGGGGTTTTGGCAGATATTCGGAAATCCTTGGCCTCTTTGGCACCCGCAGCGCAGTCAGGGCCCGCAGCCCCCACCCCCCTAGCAGGGGTAACTTTGCCCGCAGCAGTACCTACAGCACTGCCGGTACCCCCCCCCCCCCGCTTCCAAGGCCCCTGAGCATCTGGCACCGGTTCAGGACCCATCCAGGCAAACATTGCTTGAAGTATCAAGGATGCTAGCCAGTATTAGTACACCACCTGTTAACTCGCCCCCTCCTATAGCGCCGTGGGTGGCGGATGATTCTTTGCAGAGCACACTAAATGAACTAAGGCGTCAAGTGTCGATGCGCTATCGACTGCACATACAACGAACCTGCAGGCATCTGTTCCCAGCCCGAGTGTCACCCTGACACTGGGCGCTGTTGTCGCCTCACCTCCCATAGTTCAAAATGTCCAGCCTGGGCCCAGGAAGGTTACGGTCCAGGATAACTCTACAAACGAGGGGACTACAGATGCGTTGCTATCCAGACCAGGTAAGCTGACAGCACACGTTGCTGCAGAGGTTAAGGAGAAGATCTGGAAAGGGGAATTTGTGGATATCTTTTCCTTGATAAGGGCAAAAAGGAGGGAGGCCGAGTCTAAAGATAAAGAACCCAAGTCTTCATTCTTTGGGGATAGGAAACCCAAGGTAGAAGAGAGTATCACAAATTGGTTATTGGGTTTTAATGTATTCATGTCAGTATTGTTGGAGAAAAAAACGGAGTTGGGCGCCTCTTTGATATACTACGCAAATAAAATATTGAAGGCCCAGCACACTTATGGGGGGTACGCTTGGTTAGAATACGACAGGGATTTCCGCTGGGCTAGGGTGGAGGATCCCTCCATTGGATGGGATGAAACTGAGGTTAATGTATGGCTGGAATGTGTTAACAACAAGGCTTCCGGGAGGCAGCCCTTTCGGACTCAGGCCCATAGCGAGAGGAAGGGCTCTTGCTGGGCTTTCAACCGAAACGAGTGTTCGCGTCCCGCCGGTTCTTGCAAGTTCAGGCATAACTGTTCCTTCTGCGGACACCCCTCCCACCCTGAATCTAAGTGTATCAAGAAGTCTAAAGAGAGGGGCAGGGATTCAAGTAAGCCAGCAAATTGACCACCCTCTGCCTTCTCCGATTAGACGTAACACATTACTCCCATGGTTACAGGCATACCCTGCCTTGGATTCCGCAAAGTTACTTTTTCACGGGTTTTCCTACGGGTTCAGGATCCCCGCCTCAAATGTTACACCAGTAAATCACTGTAAAAACTTAGTCTCAGCGTCACTGAACTCTGGTGTGGTGGCCAGGAAGCTGGCAAAAGAGCGGGCCCTGGGGAGGCTGGCGGGCCCCTTTAGAAGACCACCTTTATCCGGCTTTGTGTGCTCCCCGCTGGGAGTAGTGCCCAAGAGGGAACCAGGACAGTTCAGGCTGATACACAATTTGTCTGCCCCCCGGGGGTCATCGGTCAACGATGCCATTGACCCCCGGCTTTGCTCTGTCCGCTATGCTTCCGTTGACAACGCATTGGAAAAGGTAAGGGCTTTGGGCCAAGGGGCCCTGTTAGCAAAGACCGACATTGAGTCAGCTTTCCGTCTTCTCCCAGTCCATCCAGACGATTATCACCTCTTGGGTTTTCAGTTCCATGGGGAATACTTCTATGATAAATGCATGCCCATGGGTTGTAGTATTTCATGTAGTTATTTTGAACAATTCAGCACCTTTCTCCAGTGGGCTTTTTCACTTCGCACTGGTCACCGCAATGTCATTCATTATCTAGATGATTTCCTAATCTTGGGTCCCCCGGGGTCTGATAAATGTGGTTGGGCCCTTCAGGCCTTAATTGCAATGTTTGAGGAATTTGGGGTTCCTTTGGCCCCCGAGAAGACGGCCGGTCCCACCACGTGCATCACTTTCCTGGGAATTGAAATTGATTCGGTGGCCGGAGAGTGTCGCTTGCCTCAGGAGAAGTTGCTGGCTTTCAAGGAATCCATTCATGTAATGTTGTCTCAGAAGAGAGTTACCTTACACCAGCTTCAGGTGCTAGTAGGCCAACTAAATTTCGCTCTGAGAATCATCCCCATGGCCCGCCCCTTTTCTAGATCTATTGCTCGTTCAATGTCCGGGCTGGTTGAAAAACATCACCACACTCGGCTATCTGGGGAGGTTATGGGTGACCTAAGGTTGTGGGATTTTTTCCTACAAAAGTTCAATGGTGCAGTCATTTGGCCCAAAAAGGCAATCTCCAGCCCAACACTGGGTTTGTATACTGATTCGGCTGGTAGCGTAGGTTTTGGAGCAATTTTGGGCCCCAGGTGGTGCAGAGCTGGCTGGCCCGTGGATTGGGTAAGCAGGGGCTGGACCAAGAACATAGCCTTCTTGGAGTTATTCCCTATCGTGGTAGCGGTAAATATCTGGGCGGAGATTTTGGAGAATAGGGTGGTAATCTTTTGGTCTGACAACATGGCAGTGGTAGAAGTCATTAACCGCCAAGGGGCTTCATGCCCGCTGGTCCTCCGCCTGTTGAAGCACCTGATCTTGACATGCTTACAACACAACATTACTTTCAGGGCTAAACATGTGCCGGGGGTTCATAACAACGCAGCTGACGCTCTGTCTCGCTCATTAATGCAGGAATTTCTGCGGTATCACCCCCAGGCGATGGAGAAGATGACGGAGTTCCCAGAGTCTCTGTGGAGAATTGGTGCCCCACCCTCCCCGATTTAGTAGCAACATCTCTAGCACCACGTACTAAGAAAGCTTACGAGAATGATTTTTACAATTACAGGCGGTTCTTACAGTCATGGCAGATCTCTGAACCATTCACCGAGTTGGGGGTTTTCTGAAGCATCTAAAAACCCAAGGGCGTCCAGTATCGTGCGCAAAGGCTTATTTGGCAGCGATACGTTTCTTCGCAAAGATCAAAAATATGGAGGCACCCTTGAATACATTTATTATAAATAGGGCCTTAGCAGGTTGGGCCAGGGTGGCTCGTGTTCAGGCAGATACTAGGCGCCCCATTGCCGCTACCCTGCTTGGGAACATACTGGTTGCACTCCCAAGCATCTGCTCGTCCCCCGCTGAGGCCGCTTTATTCTCCGCGGCTTTTGCGTTGGCCTTTTACGGGGCCTTCCGAATCAGTGAATTAGTGGGCGCTTCCAAGGGCGATCATGCGGGGGGGCTACAGTGGGGTGACATTACATCCGGTGCTGAGATACTTTCAATAGTCTTGCGCAAATCAAAGTCGGACCAGCTTCAGAGGGGGGCGCGTATCTCACTCAGGGCCGCACCCGGTTCACCATTATGCCCGGTACTGCTTACGAATAATTACCTCCAGGTCCGCCCCCGGGCTGGCTCGTCCGCTTTATTCTTACACCTTAACGGGGATTGCTTATCGCGTTACCAATTCTTGATGATCTTCAAGTTGGCCTTGAGGGCATTAGGCTTGGAGCAATCAGGTTACTCCTCACATTCTTTTAGAATAGGGGCAGCCACTCTAGCGGCAAGTGCTGGCTTGATGGCCACCGCAGTGAAAGGCATCGGCCGGTGGTCATCGGAGTGTTACAGACGATACATTAGGCCTGAATTGGTGTAAAGGTAACACTGTGCTAGTGTATGAACGCCTCACGCTCTTTTCTTTTCATTTCAGTACGATGTCTCAACGTATAGTTTGGGTTCTGGGGCATTCATTTGTTCGTCGGGCGGCGTACCGGGTGCAACAGCTCCGTGGGTCGAATCCGGCGATGGTTCAAGGTGTGGCATTCCGCTGGTGTGGAATTGGCGGTATGGGCGTCACCCAGCTACAGCATTTGGTCAATATGGCGAAGGGATGTGAGGGGCTTCAGTCCCCAGATCTTGTCATTATTCACTTAGGAGGCAACGACTTGGTGCGTTTGGGCCGCAAGACACTAAGAGAAGCACTATTTTTAGAGATTACTAAATTGTCAAAGCAATTTCCAAATGCTGCGATTGCATGGTCCCACATGGTGCCACGTCGAAAATGGGGCGATGGGATCAGGTCAAGGACTATCAATGTTTCGGTACGGCGGCTGAATGCTGAGATGGCAAAACTTTGCCCGGGCCCAGGGCGGCTATGGAACATCCCCCACAAACTATTAAAGGGCTCACACATGTTCCACAGGGACCAGGTGCACCTATCTGATACAGGGACCGATCAATTCATTCATGACATGTGGGCTTTTGCGCGTAGCTTGTTTTCTGGTGGGGAGGGCGAAGGACCATTTGGGCCCTGGTCTCCCTCGTGGCGGGAATTGAGATATAAATGTGACTAGAAGCAACAGGGGGGGTCCCCGAGGTGGGGCCCCCGGGAGGACACCTGGGATAGGATCCTGAAGTTCTGAGCCAACCAACGGATGTACACACCAGATCAAGGGGTAAGGGAGCTCAGATCGCTGGGGGGAACATGGGGCTCCAGCCCTTGGCTGCCCCGTTACACCCCGAGTCTGATTGGTGTTTGGAGGAGGGGGCGGAACCCGAAGCATGAGGACAAGGTACAGTGTAGTCAGGGTAACCGCCCCTCCTAGGGATACAGGTGATAGATGGATCACCTGTGTGGTCCAATGGTGGTTCAGGACAGGAAGGGATCCTGTCAGAATTGATTTATGGTCACGGAAATGCTCATGACATGTAGATGAGGAGATGTAAATATATAATATGCTTGAAAAGTTATAAGATGTTTGATGTTTGAATAAACCACTTCCAACGTTTAAAAAGTTGTCGGTTTGTGTATTCCTGGTGGGGAGTGGGGGTCGTATGGAGGCCTCCGGGTCCTAGGGTAAAGCACCCCCACCAAAGTGGGGGGGCGCGGCCCGTTAGGAGCCGGGGGCTACGAGGCCCGGCACTCCTCACGGGTGCGCACCTGTGGTGCGCAGGTGGCCGGGGGGACTTCCGCCCCCAGGCCTCGGGAGGCCTGGGGGCGGAAGTCTCCCCAGGAGCAAGCGTTGGGTTCACGTTGGTCCCTAACTGGTTTCGGCCGCCGCTGACTGGTGGGGGGCTTTTTAATGGCCCCCCCAAGAAGGCAAGCCCTTCTTTACCTTTCTGCGGCGGCTGGACGTAAGCGGGGTCCCGCGTTTAACCCACCCACCCTCTCCTTTTGTTAGGCAGTAGGCACACGTATTGCGGAATTGAGATATAAATATGACTAGAAGCAACAGGAGGTGGGGCCCCCGGGAGGACACCTGGGATAGGATCCTGAAGTTCTGAGCCAACCAACGGATGTACCCACCAGATCAAGGGGTAAGGGAGCTCAGATCGCTGGGAGGAACATGGGGCTCCAGCCCTTGGCCGCCCCGTTACACCCCGAGTCTGATTGGTGTTTGGAGGAGGGGGCGGAACCCGAAGCATGAGGGCAAGGTACAGTGTAGTCAGGGTAACCGCCCCTCCTAGGGATACAGGTGATAGATGGGTCACCTGTGTGGTCCAATGGTGGTTCAGGACAGGAAGGGATCCTGTCAGAATTGATTTATGGTCACAGAAATGCTCATGACATGTAGATGAGGAGATGTAAATATATAATATGCTTGAAAAGTTATAAGATGTTTGATGTTTGAATAAACCACTTCCAACATTTAAAAAGTTGTCGGTTTGTGTATTCCTGGTGGGGAGTGGGGGTCGTATGGAGGCCTCCGGGTCCTAGCTATTTCAACCTAATTGTTTGTGTGCATTGAATAACCGTAAACATCACAGTGTGATTTTGTTGATCGAATCTAGAGAACCCCCACTGTTTGAGTGGGCCATGCTTTAGAAATGGGTGGTCTGAGATACACTGTGCCTCTTGAAGCCTGTTGCTGCTTATCCACAGGTTATTAATCCTCTAACTACGGAACCTAAGCAGGCAGGTGACTGGTTTACGGTGAAATATGGAGTGAACTGTTACAGCGGAGGGACTAACATTGCTAACTGCGAGGACCTCCAAAGGCCAACATGCATCTCCCCAAATGCATGACACTGCATTGGTATGTGACATGGCAGACAGATGTGGCTCCTAGCCTTCCTACTCTCTATTTATTTAATTTATCAAGTAGACTTGCACCCTGTTGTTTTTTATAGGGATTAGCTGTGTCTCCATGCTACCGTTTTTTTTTTTTAGGCAAATGTGCTACGAATGCCAAAACGGCCAGAACTGGCCAGAGCTCATTGAAAACTATGATCAAACACCTTGCAGCTGAGCGTCCAAAATATAAAACCATATAACCTCCCCCCCCCCCCCCAAAAAAGCTTTTCTTGTTGCCCAACACCTGGTACACATTTTATCCAACTCAGGGGAATGAAAGGCCAGGAGACATGTTAAGCTTCAACCTCTCTCCGTGCCTCCAAACGGCGCTACTGTATTGGGTGCGAGAGTCCCGAGCGCCACACCTCTACATGACTTGCTAGCCACGGCTCTTGGACTGCAGGAGGGAGCGAGCAAAAATTGTATTTCCATAATGGGCTTGCAAATTGAACACTCGATAGTGCAGGAACCTGCAACACAAAGACATTCCAGTATCTGCCTGTACTCTTAGACAACAATGAAACACTGCTCCTCTTAAATCTCTGGGGTCCTATGAACTCAACCATGTCCTGTTGACAGCTGCCTTCGATTATCCATCTTACAGCGGCCTCCGGCAGTCGTCGTTGGAGTGATGGTGGGTGTGACATTCCCTGAGCCCCATGCAGACTAATTATTTTATTTATGTAAATGTGTATTTCATAAGTACTGACGTCCATATGTCCCAACAGCCCACGAGCGCTGACACAAATGGCTGCCTGCGCAAAATCTAGGTCATAAGGTTTCTTAGAGACAAAGCTCTTTCCAGTGTGCTTCATAGTGTGCGCACAACGTGCAACTCGTCCCCACAAAGAGTCAGGTCTGGTTTTTGTGGTTCAGCCACACGTAGCCCTTTATCATCACATTTATCTCGTCATTTGTCACATAAGACTTCATAAATTGTACCAAAATCCCAAAGGAAGACCAGAAATTCATACCAGTCAATCACTTAGGCGATAATTCCAGTATACTACAAAGACAGCAGCAGATGGTTACATTAGGCTCAGAGACATAAAACATTGTGAACAGACATAATACTCGATAATTCCTAGCCACGAAGGCTGCATTATGCATTGTTCCAGGAGGCCCTTACTTGCACCATCCCCCAAGGTTCCAACCCAGGCATCGAAGCACAATCAGTAGAAGACACTGTCAGGCAGACCATTGGCACACCTACTTTGCACATCCCTCTAAACCGGAATGGTGCTACTGATTCCCAGGGCACCTACGGCACATCGGCCCACGGGGGTACCTGAACACAGGCGCAGCCCCTGCAGTTCAAACAAGGCACCATGGGTGCAAAAAGAGAATCCAGGGCCACCAGAAGGTCAGTCCTCTCTCCAGCCAGCCCGGTGCACGCTCAATTACACCCTGCCCACTCAATTACACCCTGCCCAGGGGTCAGTCCAGTCAAAGATTCCGAATTTGAGGTATTTACCTCTATTTTGCTGCCATGGACCAAGCCAACAAAGGGACGAGTGGGTTGGTGATGGTTAGCACCTGTCCAGCTGTCCTGGGCGCACTGGAAGGGGCCAAAGAGATCTGGTCAAGGGACGTGCTTGCTTAAATGCCCCCTGACACTCCCTCCCCCGCACCTGCTGATGATGCAATAAAGGTAACAAATTCAAAAGAGGGTATTCCAACTGCTATAGATGTGGATCAAGAAATCCCATGGGAAATTATGCCTCTTGTCTGGCGGTTGGGAAAAGATGCCATTGTATGCACCTCCAACGTCGAACTTCCGCCTTTTGTGGTGGCAGAAGGGGCTCCTGCCCATGGCGCAGCTAAGGGTGTCCCTCCTTGAAGTGCTGGAGGCGCCTGGACATTACCGCTAGCTCAAATTACCTGCGCAATGGCTGCAAAGTGAAGTTATGGAATGGATGCAGTCTATTTAACAAAATTACATGCCATGGACTGCTGCAATCTATGAAACAGAAAGTCCGGCGGAATGACCTTCGGTATGTGAACTACGCCAGTGAGCCACTTAAATCAATGGGGATGTATTGGAACCAGTGCTTAAAATTGGAAAAAATAAGTGCAGGTACTCATTAACATATACTAGTAGTGTGGTGGGTGGGGCTAGGGGCGGGGCTAAGTGCCAGACATGGGATACTTTGACTTATATACCAGTTGCAGCACATGCCAAGGCCCATGAGAAATGTGTTTGAATAAACAAAACAAGTTAACTCGTTAAACGAAATGTAAGCGAAACACAACACTATTTATCTTACTGGCATACATATTTGCTGTCGTTTTGCACAATACTATATATTCTTGAACGTGCACGTTTACACAAAAGCACACGAGTGTGTAAATGTGATTGACAGCACAGGGCCTGAATGGACCCTGTTCTGTCAAACACAGCGTGATCGTAAATACCCAGACATTAGGCACATAATCCCCACTGAATAGCTCAGCGCGGGTCAGTTTAGGGCGACAGAAGCACCTTTGCTGTCAGAGGCGGGTTCAACTCTGAGAGCCCAGTGCTCACCAGCACTAGCAGCTAATGAGCCTACCTTTCATGAGTACCGGTACTCAGAGTGAAAAAAATAAGAAGTGCCGGTACTCAGTACCTGTGAGTACCGGCCCATTTAAAGCACTGATTGGAACAGGTGCATTTTTATAACCCAGAAATTCGATCCATGCTGATGAAAGCGGCCAGCTGCTGGTCTGATCACCTGAGGGCCTAACCTTTTGATTAAACAGTTCCCAAAAGCACCCAGATACTAATATTTTACTTATCATAAGAAACGAGACTATGGGCGAAGAATGGGCTTTGCTTAAACAGATGGAGACGGCGAGGTGTCATATCTGACTATATACTCGCTTTGCCTTGTAGCTGTTCGCTGATTTACAGGAGAGGAGAGTAGCACTGTAAACTTAAGTGAATTCACTTTCTGTGAATAAATGTTCTTATGAAAGTGCAGCAATTAACTGAATGTTATGTTAAACAAACATCTCTACAAAGGCCGCGTTAGCCTCCTGAGCTATCTTCCTAGCTTAATATGGAGAGGCGGGGATGCTTCTCAGTCACTTCAGCTCAAAGATGAAGACTTAGGGTACGCCATATTGAGCTTTCAACCTCACCCCAACCTGCCTGGGCCCGTTTAGGGACCCTGAGCACCGACCAGGCCCAATCGAGTATAGCTACAGCGCCTCAAGGGGTTGCGAACCCGGACAACGAGCCCAAACCCCTCGTGGAAAGAGCCGAGGTCTCAGAGCGCTGCACCAGGTTGGCTTGTATTTTTTTTCCAGTTTTGTACAGTACGAATGTGTACTGACAATTAGACAGCTTTACAAGACAAGACGAGTTACAGTTTTTGCCTCGAGGAAAATCGATGATTCTCCCAGGATCGCAGAATGTTAAGCCGAGGCCGCAATTTCAGCCTAGCTCCCTGGTTCCAGGTTGCAGCTCTAGCTGCTTGGCCACACTTCTCTTTGAGGAGGCTTCAGGGCACTTATCGTGGAAAAACCCCGGAGGTGTACCGGCATCTTCCCTTCGAACGCATTACTTGTGGAGCAATAATTACCTGACTTCCTATGTGTTATCCCAGAGCAAAGCAAGAGGGGCTTTTGCAGGAACATCATCCATGTACCCTGATCTGGTTTTAGACACGTGCAATATGCCAAAATGAGTTTGTGTTTTATATGAAATGTTGTTTTAAAACCTAATCACATATTTTTTTGCAGGCTACCCTGTAGAGAATGAGTTTCGAAGCAAATAAGTCAAGCGCCCTGTTCATGCCACGATGCTTGGAATGTACTGATCATATTAATTAGGTGGATAGCCCCAGAATCGGGGGGAAATTATTTGCCTGTATTATTTAATCAGCAAATAAATTAGGAAATGTAAACCTGTGTCCGGGTGATCACAGATGATCAAACTGCAAAGAGAGCAACGAAAGCCATACCTGAAAGGTAAGGGTCCTTGAAAGCCTCAGCAATGCAAGTACATCCGAGGAAGGTGCATTATTGGCCCTCAGTGGAACAAAGGCAACAGCAGTTATGGCTCAGCGTTGTGTCCGAATCCTGCTCACTAGAGCTCCGCGCCGGAATGTTCGAGAGCACGATTCCAAGTTACAGTTGGTGAGGGGGAGTCGTTTGGAGCGGGCGTGAAGGAAGTGCTTTTGTTCTTGTCTCCCCATTTCTCCTCAGCCTTCAACGCCAATTGAACATCGTTTTTTGAAAGCCTGAATAATTGTAGAAGTCTTGTAAAAATCAGATGACCTCCCATCTGGACACCTTGCATAAGCATAGACCCAGGAAGCAGTCGCAGCCTTATGCACCGGGCAAAGTCACTACACCCTTCTCAGCTTTCGGTGTATACGGTAAAAACCCTAGGGACGGCACAACACTTCCATAGCCTCCCGACACAAAACATTAAAGACGCTGAAATGTATCTCCTAGTTTCAGAAACATCCTTGAGAGAATCGCACCCCTTACCAGAAACAAATGGGCACACAGCCCCGCTGTTTATTTTTTTATAAACGCGGGCAGTACAGGAATCAAGGGGTATCTAGTCGGATCTGGCAACTGTTATTGAGCTAGGATCAGGGACCGGTCTGGCCCCAGTAAAATATGCTCAATTTGTCCCAGTGTAGTTTTCCGACAGTGGGTGTAGCATATGAGGTTACATCTTTTATTATCTTTACTGTTCCTTTACGTTTGTCACCATGTTCTGTTGAGCATGCAGTGTGTGCTCAGAACTGTTGGTGGTCATTATCCTGCAGTCTGCTTGCTGACTGGATGTCTTCCTGGTCCTGGCTTCATCTAGTTAATGAATAAAAATGAATCCCCTCTATTCCTTCTACTTGGCGTGTCTTCGGATTTTGTTTTAAGTTCCTGTATACTCACTCCACACCTCATCAACTCCTGCTCCCTGTCTGCTTTTTATTCGGAGCAGCAATGTGCAGGTGGGGTGAAAGGGCTTTCTTATTTCAGATTCCATTGGGATCCAAAACAAAGACCCAATATAAAGGGCCTTCAGCTATTCTTTTGTTCCAGTATCATCTGCCTGGGCGCTATCTCGAGCCCAGCACCTGTACTGGAGGGGAAACAAAGACACACAACGTGTTATAAATTCACGAGCACTGAAGAGAAGCTATCGTTTGGAGGCAAGCTTTTGAGTTTGTTCAGTCCCTGTGTATGCCTTAGTGTGAGTCCCGTGCTCACTGTGCCACTGGAATTATGCTCATCATGGTTGATGAGCCCTTACTAGGGCAAAACCAGTCCTAGGCTGCTTGTATTCCAGTTCACGGTGGCCTGGTTTGGACGTTCAGGCTGGACTGTTCAGATGAGGAGCAGGGTCAAGGCTGATTTGCATATGGCTGAGTCCAAACTGAGGTGGCATGGCGGGTGAAAAACTTTGGCTTCAAATGGGGCCCAGCGATTGCCAGTGGCTGAGATTAATTGAATCCATCATCTTGTTATTGTTTCGTGTTGAATTTATTAGGCACTTACGGATAACTGTATGATGTTTCTAGTGGTGTTGAGCAGCAACATGCCATGCTTTATATACAATGGTTGAGGACATCGTACGCGCAGCACCTTGGTAGCCATCATACTAATGTCATCTGATAACAGCAGTTTCGTTTATGAAGATTGCACTTAAAATGTTTTCCTGGAATATGAAAAAGCAACTTAAAAGACGATTAAAGTATGGCAACATTTAGTTGCTATTGCAAAAGCGAAGGACATCACTCAACGCCTCACATTTTCTCCACACATGGCATGCATACACTTCATATTTTGAGAGGTTCAATGTGCCTATTAGTAGGAGGTATCATGCATTTGTGGTATGGTTTTTGTAGCTTTAAATTTCAATACTATTTAAAATGGTTTCTTAGGGTGAGGTATTATAACATGTTCACAGAGACAGCAACCACGTTCGTCAGTCATGTGATCCACAGCATTGAAGACATGCTGCCTGTAAACACAACCATTCAGGGGTTTATGGAACCTAGGTCCATGATGTTGCTTGCTGTGATTATGGTTTATGCTTGCTCGCAGAACTGTGACTCATTGGTTGCAGCAAAGCCTTTTCTAATAGCCCCAGCAAGGTTTGTCCTCATTCTTCATGTGGCAGGCTGGAGAAGGATGAGCATATTGCTTCTCTCAGGCTCAGAACATGCAGACCACCTCCAAAGTAATACAGTGGCATCTGATTATGCACCAAATACAATAACAATACCTGCAGGAGATGAGGGTAGAATATCGTACCTTGACATGACCTCATATTGACAAGCAAGGCAGTGTCTTCAGAACTTAAAATCCCGATCAGGACCAAAACATCAGCCTCTGTCTACAGAGCTATCTACGTTGCACAGTGTGCCTTCCTGACAAGGGAGAGCTATAGGGGGAAATCTTGGATTTACCAGCAGTAGAAGAAAGTTTGTACCTCCTCAGTGCTGTCTCATCTCTTTGGAATAATCTTCCTTTACAACTCTGGCTGAGCTCGAACCAAAGGCAAAGCACTTAAAATGACTTTACAAGTACCATGCCATATTGCATTGTTTCATTGTTCAGTCAGGGTCAGTTATTGTGCACTGAGTTTAATGTTGTATGACATATTTTAAGTGGCTTTTCAACTTCAAACATAATCAAAGCATGCATTTGTCATTTACTATCACGGAGAAAGGTCACAGTGTTCACTGTTATGGAGTTTTTAAATAGCCCAGGACACGTAAATTGACTTCTGGAAACCTTAGACATGTAGAACAGTGAAAGATCTGCTTGGAATATGGAGATCATACTACCTTCCCAGATCCATCTAAGTAGTTTATACACCGCAGGGTTTTCCTACGGTTGTGTCAACATTTTAATTTTCTAACCTGTGAGTTGGCAGTCCCTGTAGAATGCACTGTATCTTGTATCCCTTCACCTAATCTATATCTGCAAAATACATTTTTGGATTTTCTTAGCTCATAGATATTTTGGCAAATGATTTAGTGTTCTTCTAACAACCTGTGTTATGTTATGTGTGACAAATGATTCTTACCATAGGTTATTGGGATAGGGCCCTTGGTGTGTATGCACAATCATGATTGAATACCGCATAGGGAGTAGGTAAGGAGAGCACTGTGGAGGGCGCAGTCTGCAGACCACCTCCCGTCTCCATCCAGGATTATTTGAACAGCAGTGCAGAAGTCCGAGGCTGGAAGCTGCCTAAGCCTAGGTCTAGCCCCCTTCCTCTCACTCTCCTACAAACAACAGACCACATACTCTGTTTTCCGCCAACCCTGCTGGGAAGCTCCAAGGAATTGCTTTAATAGTAAATTATCTCCATTACACATTACTTTTGTTTATTGATGCCAGTGTTTTGTGAATTTCAGCTCTAAGTCCAAAGAGTGTGTATACTGGTTAATGTGGGACTGGGTGGTACAGTGAAGGAGGGGCATGCTGTGAGCACTCTAAGGTACTTTACTAGCATTTCCAGGCTTTTCCAGTTCCTACTGTTGTTTCCCATACGTCCTCTGGTGCACAGAGGTGCGTAGGTGGAACCCTTCCATATGGATCTTCCATCTTTCTGTATATGTGTGTGTGGGTGAAAGACATTGATCCAACAGTGTGACTGACAGACAGGTAGTCTTCAGTACAAAGGCATACAAATTGAATTATATAACTGTATTATGTATAGGTGTGTGCCCATCCTTCCCACCTTATGACGTGTAAGTTCTGTACAAATGAAATAAATTGACGTAATATATTCAGATCAGGAGCATGTATTTTTTAATAGCATCCAGGTAAGCAGGTCTGATATTTCTTTATAATAGTGTTTTCTTTATTGATAGGAACCTTCACTTCTCTGCTACATCACATTAGTAGAACCCCAAAACAACACCACCTCACAGAAACCAGCAGTAGTGAGTTTGAGAGCTAACAAAAGCTAATCAAGGAGCCTCTCTATAGCACCTGTGTAAGAAGATACATACTGAGTGTCTTGTCCAGTCTTAGAAACGTGAAGAGCTCATTTCATAAGCTCAAAAGCGTAAAATGAGAAAGATGAATCTTTTATTAATGCAAAGAGAATCCACCTTTGCGACCAGTGTTGCAACTGCCCACCTAACTTTGAGGTCTATGTTGCACTTCTGGTGCGACAAACTACCAAGATTGGCTGAGAAAGTGAGTAAAGGCCAAAAACTGTGATTAGTACAGTGTATGGCTAGGCAGCACTGCTGCAAACTCCAATCCCAGACATACACAATGAGGATCGGTGCCTTTGTTCATCTTTTCACATTGTCCAAGTTTGGAACTTAACCATCCCATTCAGAGCCCCATTCAGCTGACCTGTAATCTGCCTTCCACCCATCCACATAGATGTAAACTATTTTCTTAAAGAATTTAGGTGCAGATTGCTCACCTACAGAATCTACACCATGGAACAAACAATGTGCACACCCAAGATTTTAAAAATGCTTCTTCAAGTTCTTTTGAAAGCCTTTATATTTGCCTCCTTTGGTTATCGTTTCAGTAACCTCTTAATTCCTTTCTTTAAGACTTTAAGCCAGACGCCTAGGACGAAAATAAACTGGCTAGGATTGGTACATGCCTTTTCTTCCCTCTGAGGCTTTACCATCTTATTTTTGCATCTGGAAGAACAGTAACCTTTGTGGCCTTCCTCAATAGCTAATGATAGCCTCCACGCTGAAGCGGCTTCTCGCTGCATGTATGCACCTTTCAACTATATGAATAAATAAGTGAAGAAAATTAAAGTGAAAAAATAGAACAAACATACATTTCACCCCGCTAAAAAAGAACAAAGCTTTGTTACTGGACCAACATCAATTCAACTGTCAAATATTTTGCTGAAACTTTTTATTCAACTGCATTTAATTTCACCAGTTTGGTGTGTTGACAGACACTATGGCATAAGTGATGGTCTTGGTGGCCCCAGATCTGTAAAGGACATTGACATGGGTGCCTCGTACAGGCTGATTGGTGTAATGAACCTAGATATAAAGATTTTTATAGTAAAGACTGCGGCTACACAAAAAAAATTGTTGATTCTGAACAAGCAGCTTTTGAGTTTGGCAGGTTTATCACCTGTTTACTAGATATTTCTAAGAGAAGACCGGCCTCTTAAGGACACAGAGAAGACCTCCACTAGTATTGACTAGAGATTTTTGGAAAATGTATTTAATTGGAATAATATTTGCTAAGCATGTCCACTTAACAGCAAAGGTCTGATAATAACATGCTTTGCAGAGGCTGCACCTTACTGCCTATTATCACTACGTCTGTCTAGTCCAGCATTGGAGCCTTTTGAAAAAAAAAAATGAGATAATAGTAACCTGTGTAAGAAAATATCATATTTACAGATTTTGAATATAAAATAACATTTTTCTGCACTGTAAACTTCTCTTCCAAATTTGATGATAGACCATCAGTATACAGATTAGTCTGTGTATTCACAGTAATCCTTAGCGCATCTGAGATGCTTAATCTAACCAGTGGAGGAGATGGAGCTGTTGGACTCACTTTGCTGGATGTGTGGCCGTGAACGATTTTGGGGTTTGTATAATATACCAAAATTCACGTGGCATATTGCACAGTATCTTCAATGCAGTAAGCTCAAATTTCATAAGATGGAGTAGCAGCCCAATGTAATAGTTTGGCAGATTGACGTTTGTGAAGATGAAAATTCTTCCAAGAATATTTAATTTTAAGTTCCGGTGCTGCTGTTTTGCATGGAGTCAGGGCACTTAAACATCTGAAAAATAATTGATTGTCCTTATATGGAAGGCAGAACAACATATCTTTCAAATGACATTGAGGGGTAGGTATAGCCTCTCCTTAAAAACATAGCTTTAATGCTGCCTAACTTTAAATCGAGAGGGTGGACAAAGATGTATGTGCCACGGTTACAAGTATATCAAGTGAAAAGCAATAAAAAAATAAGTGTGCTGCTATTCCATGTGTTGTGGTTTCCTAAAAGTACAAGACCTATAGCATTATAGCGCAGCCCCACAATAGAAACTATCTTTAATATTAAATGCACGTTATCGTTTCAATATCCTAATTACAAGGACAGTATTCTCTTTCATTCACTCTGGCCTGTGCACTTCCAACATATCACCAATAGGAATCTGAGGGAGGCAGGGTAGGTAGGGAATGGGGCGCTGTGAAAAACTTTGGGCACCTGTTTTCATTCGTTCTGATCTTCAATTTGTAATACTGCGTGAGAGCGACAAATCAAGAGTTATTCCTGACATTCTTAGACGTTTAGAATTATGTAGGTGCAGAGGTGTGACAATTGTAATTGAGGAAAGAAAGAGAGCATGGCACCAGAACTCGCTCATAACTGAGTTCACAAACTGATCTCTGTGTGATGGAAATGCCCGTCCTTTTTGGAAAGAGATTCTCTTTAGTAGTCTGACCAGTGAGAACTTCCTGATCGACCCTCAGTTGCTGTTGTTGTGGACTGTGCACAAAATGTTATATTTTCTGAAATCAAATAAGATACATGGATACCTGTTCTGCTGCTGGTGGGAACCGCCCATAAGACAATAGGCATGCCACTTTACTCTATATATTTTGTCAGAATAAAAGAGTGTAACAAATGGAAATAATTCGGCCAAAGTTTCCAGCTGCATTGCTTTGAAATAAACTACAACCTTTGACATCAGAATCGACTTACTATAGCTTGTGGCCTGATCCGAGAGGCGCTTAATGTGAAAAGAATTCTCTTTTATATGCATGAAATTCTCACTACAGTCAAAGCGTGGGTTACATTTAATAGATACGCATGGTTAAAACTAACCATCCCTTTATGCTATGACCTGGTTTACAATGCTGTCTTCAGGAGCGAGATTACATTTTTACTTCTAGAACATTTTATTACTCTCATACTGTGAGACTAGAGAGTAGAATACCGCTCCATTAAAGCCTTATCAGCAGATGTACACAGTGACAGTGAATGGAAACAAAAACATCTGATAAGTTGACGCAAAGTAACATTTGAGACACTAATGCATGTAAACACCTAACATGTCGACACGACTTTGTACCATATAGGTAAACATGTTGTCTTTTTCGGCAGTGTATGCCGTTAGAGTGTAAAGAGATAACATAGCAGGCTGACGGCCCTAAATGTGCTTACGGACTCTGGTATATCTATAAGAACAGTGGAGCCCCTGAGGTTCACCACCACTGGATTGTCTAGAATCGGAACACCTTGCGTCATCATGGCTTCCGAAGTACTTTAGTAGTGACAGTCCATAAGCTAGAGAAAAGAACTCTTCTCCAAGACACAAACATACATAGGGGACCTTGGTGGAAGCACAGTACATACACAGTCTATGCTTTGAACGTGCCTCAAGCTAAACAGGAGAAGAATGATGCCAGACTTTCTCGTGACTAAAGTGACAGTTTTTACATTTTACATTTTTATATTAAGTAGCTGTTTATTGTTCCCTTGAAATTGGAAGGGGCGATGGAAAGGAATGGATGGATGTCATAAATTTCTCGTGGCTAGTAGACGATGTAAGTCACTCTTACTATATGTAAATTAAGACTGCTGGAGCATTTTCATCCTTCACAGGAATCTGTGCTCAATGAGTTAAATGGCTCTTTGGACCCTGCATAGGACGTGGTAGAACCAAACCATGAAAATTAAGTACATACCAATTAAATTACACAGTATGACCAATGTGGCTTTACAAGGAAAACTCCAGTGAGGGAAAAAGTTAGGGGATTTATTAAAAACTTAAGCTCAAAGTCAAGTAGACAATTCTCAAGACAAAGTCATAAAAATACATACTCACCAAGGGCTGTCCAAGGCGACAAAATAAGTTGAGGTGGACTGATATTAGGAGAACTAGGCATTCAACAAAGGCAATTCAAAACATTAGTAAGATAATTTGATACATGGAGAACAAGAAATGCTCAGTTTTAATAAGTATTAAGGCAGTTCAAATTATCAGAGCTCAATTTTGCTGGACAAGGGGGAAATCCCTTCAGCTTAAGCAATCGGAATCACATGTGCTGGGCAGAACACATGCTGGTAAAAGACAAAAAGAATTTGAAGAAAGGTAATCTCGGGCAACAAGTAACTAAGATAGGCAAAAGGTAGGTAAAAAAGGAAAGTGTCAGCATATCAGAATCTCAGTCAATAGTCTCTAAGGACTAGGGTGAAAAAATCTAGGTCTCAGCAAGGCATTTCAAAGGGACATGGGCAGAGATGACAGTACCTCTCAAAGTCCAGGAGTAAAGCATGCAATAGCAGGATAAAGGGCAAAAGGATTATTTTCGGAGCTCCAGGGATTCTCTGACCAAAGTCTAGCTGGGTATCGATATATTAAAGTTGATAGTGCAAGCTGATTTGTCTGTGCAGCTGTTCATTTGACACTAAAGGGGGCAACATCCAATCAAAATCGATCACGCGACCCCCAACTTGAAACATCTTTATGGGTTCTCAGGTCTGTCATGAGAGCGGTATCCGTCTATGTACTGTCACGCAAGATTGTGAAACACGTGTTTAAGTTGCCAGACCACAGTCCAGGATGTTCTTTTTTCAAGGACATATCCACCCAACTCTCTATGTGAAGAGCAATAGACATCTATTACCAAACTAGCATCCTCATGGGATCGGAGTCTGAAAGAAAGGTACACGTTAACAACATGACTTGACATTTTCTGCACAGTCATGATTAATACAGGTCCTAGGAAGCCTCACTTAAGCTAATGCAAACAAATTTATTCAACACATTAATACATTCAAATAAAACAAATTTTAATATGCAAACCATAAATTTATCATAAATCTTGATTAGCGTTCATGCTACAGTACTTTTAAAATGAAATAACTTTGTCAATACATTTCCATTAGTGTTCTGCAGAATTGCAATTCTGTTTTTGCCATCATATTTAAAACACAAATTATTAGAAATTCAATATAGTTTCAATAAAGACTAATAATTTACACTCTAAAATATACCATAATTACATATTAATCCTTCAAACTTGTAATTTAATCACAGTGCCAACTATGTGTCAATCATTAGTTTAAGCCAAATGCACACTAAAATAGTTTCTCTGTGCATCACTTTGGTTAACATAATGCATGAAATGTCACATATTTATGATCACTGTGACTTAAGAGACAGTACTAACATTTCTGCTACATCAGCCCCCCATTTGATGGTGGATCTACCACAAAATACCCCAACTCTCATTTTCAATGAGACAGCTCAAAATTTGAGATTTATTCAGGGAAGGTCTTCTAATTGCTTGGTGTTAGTATAGTATGTGCTCCTCCTTGTCTCCGTCTCAATCACCTCCTTTCTCTGTTTACTCTTTCAACTTATTGAACAATTTGTAAAGACAAACCACAACTAGTGCACACAAAGCCATAATCAATAGGGGTCTCAAAATGATGACAACAATTCCTCTCCTTAGATTTCCAAACCACTTTCCAATTGCGGAAAAAACATTACCTATTGCTTCCACTGCACCTGTCACTATCAGCTCTATCTGGATCTGTCTCATATCTGTCATACTTGCAATGTATTTCCTTATCTCTTTATTATTATCAGGTATATAAGTGCACTACTGTTGGGCTTGCAACATTTTGCAAACTTCACCTTACTTTGCTAGACGAATGTCTAACTCAAGCCGATTTTGTAAAATCACTGATCTTACGGCAACCTGAGATCTTCAAGATAACACTTACTGATGGAATTGTGGCAGTAAAAATATCTCCTACAATCTTTGAAGCACTAGCACCTCCCCCAACTCTGGTGTTTGAGTTCTCATCCCAAACAGGGTCATTACAATGGTCCACATGATAGATCTTTGGAAAAACTACTACCAAGTAACATGTACCATACCAGCCTTTCGGCAGCTTGTAATAGGCAGTCTTTCCACATATGGAATACACACCTGGTATGGCGGGGTCTTGTCAAATCAACATAAAAGTTCAAACTCTTAAACAGAAACACTTGTCTATATTCAGTAGTTCCTTCAAAATGTGTCAGTCTTTGCTCTAGGTCTATATACCCATAACCTCCCTACATGTTGATAGTCGAAAGCCAGGAATCCTTGATTTCCAGCTACTGAATGTGTTTACTTTTTTCCCCAATTTCTTTTCTATTTTATTCTTCATGGCTCTTCTCCTATCTTCAACTTATCCAATGAACTCCTTCTCTACTCTGCTAAGAATGCAGGTCAAATTGTTTTGTGGGCATAAACTGTACCAAATGTCAATGTAAGCTCCCACTGTGTCAATGTTTTTGTCTTTGCTACATTGATCAATTTCTTCATTTTTGGACAACTGAACACATTAGGTCATAATTCAAGAAATAATATTTATAGTACTCCAGCTGATACAAAAGTGTTAATAACTGGTTACAGGAAATTCCATATGTTGGGCGTAAACTGTGGCAAGTAATTCCCTCGCTCACTGATGAAGGCTACAGTGTGCATACTTAGCAATTCCTAGCTTCCACGATATCTACATATTTATGCAACAACTTATAATCTACATTTGCAGACTTGAGTTATGAGTATGTTAGTATTTCTCATCATTGTTAAGTGGATTATGATCTGCTATGAGATCTGCTAAATTTGGGGCACTTGTTGGCATAACTTCCTATGGATCACTTGTTATGGGTGGGCTCAATCCAATGAGTAAAGATATAATCACGATAACCGTCACTACCGCTGAACATATATATTTGCACATGCTACATCTATTCTCTAATTTCAGACCGAAAATCCAAATTCAAATTTCAAAATGCAAAGCGGCTTTGATATATCGCTGTCTTTTTTTCAGTCCTTTTTTGATTTGTGAGCAAAGCAAAATCAAAAATAGTCACTCTTCAAAAATTCTAATTATTCACAAGTTTCTTGTTCTTCTAGAAAGTTCATCAAGAGTTTTCTCTTCTTCAAAACTTTTAAGTTTGTACTAGAAGTTCAAAAGTCTCCAAGAAACACACAGATCATAATCACAATAATCACTTCCAAAACGTAATGCCTTTGTTCATCAAACGGCAATGAGATTTCAGAGTTCAGCTCCATCACATTTTCAAACTCAAAAATATTGAACTGGATTAGAATTGTTAAAAATTCCTTCTCCCAGTCATTAGCTGTGAAATATGTGCACTGATATTCTGAGTATATTCAGCTTGGTACCCTCTCTTTGATCAACGATTTACTCGTCCCTCAGCATCTCTGTCACTTTGACTTGATTCTTCAGTCTCCTCAACAATTGTCGAAGGCACTTGTACAGCAAGCACTGTGTGCTCACTTGGCCAATTGTCACCTGATATAGCTCTTTTGTCTACAGCAACTAGTGCTTCACCAGCATCTGAGCTCACAAGAGTCAGCTGATTCTCTCTCAACTGTTGTGTACCATCTCCTGTTCTTGACTCGCTCAGACCATACTTGTGGTGCAACAGCCACTTGTCCAACCCCAACAGCTTGACTAACTTGATCCCTCTCGTTCACTGTAACTGACCCTTTTGGAAGAGGTGCTGTATCAAATAGGGTGCCTGGAACTTTGCAAGTGTGACTAGCATGCATCCAGTTAGGGAGATAAGCACACTTCACAGCCATGGTATTTACTAGAACTACTTCATGAGGGCCTTTCGAACAAGGTTCCATGCATGTTTCCCTTACATGCTTTTTCATCATGACCAATTCACCAGGACATAAGTCATGGCAAAGCACCTGCTGCGGCTGTGCTGTAGATTCTCCAACCTAATGAGACAAAGAATGAACCACGTCGGCCAGTCGTTAGCAACAACCCAGCACCAAATCATCTCTAATGTACCTAAGTGCATTGGCAGTCCCATAGCCCTCTCCATGATAATTTCATGAGCAGACAACTCAGTCTTTCCGTTGGGCATAGTCAACAAGACAAGAGGTAATGTGCCTGGCCATTTCAAAGTGGTGGATGCACATTCTTTTGCTAGACTTCAGGGTACCATTTGTCTGCTCTACAAATCTAGAAACGTCAGGTCTGTAGCTGCAGCGTAATATTTACACAACTTGTAATGCTGCACACAATAATTTCAGAACATCACTGGTAAAGTGGGTTCCTCGATCTGACTCTAGAGAAGTTGGGAATCCGAACTATGGTGTCAGTTCCCTAAGTAACAGCTTTGCTACTGTGAGACTATCATTCCTCCTGGTTGGGAAGGCTTCAACCCAGTGGGAAAAAATATATTTAGTGACTAAAATGTACCTCATTGCATACGGGTAGCTCTATGAAATCCAGCTGCATCCTCTTGAGCGGTTCTTCTGATCTACCTATGTTACTCGATGTGACAACTGTGTGTTTTCGTACATTCATCTGTGGGCATGTAACACACCAGTGGCACATGTTTTCTGCAATCACTCTGAATCTGGGGTTAAAACATGTCTGTCTAAAGATTTTGATCATTGCATCCCTACTTATATGTGGCTGTCCATGCTAATTGTCCAGCCATGGGTGACAACAAGCTGTTCCACAATACTGCTCTTCTGTCAATTGAAACCCAAATATTATCCTCATCTCTTGGCACATCCTGCTATAACCCAACTTTGCTGTTCCTCTTATGTCATTTCTTCCTGCAGTCGTTTAACTTCTTCTCAGGTGTCAACAGCGGTAAACATGAAATTTTGACTTGTCTCATCACTTGTATCATTGTTCCATTCTCCATTAAAGGAAGTACTGCTTGGGGTACCATGTCTCGCAACCTCTTCAACATAAGTATTACCTAAGGTTACATAATCAGTTGATTTCTTATGGTTGGCACACTTTTTTTTATGTCAGCAATTTTTGCAGGCAGCTGTAATGCATTCAGCAGATTGTAAATCTTATCACCCTTACAAATAGGGGATCCATAGAAGGCCATGAACCCTCTCTGGGATCACAGCTGTCTGAAATCATGAACAACACCAAAACCATACTGACTGTCTGTGAAGTTTGTCACTTTGAGCTGTTCAGCAACACAGCATGTTCTGGTAAGAGCAGCCAATTCGCTACTTGGGCAGAAAAGACTCCTCAAAGCTAGGAGACTTCAATCACACTTGAGACTGTGCAAACTGAATAACCTGCTCTCAGGGTACCATCTTTATCTCTTAAACAGGAGCCATCAACAAACGTGACACAGTCATTTTCTGTTCTGAGAATGTCAGGTCAGGTCTTGGTGTGGTGTACAATTCAGTCACATCGAGACAGTCACGCTGAACCTCATCCACCATTTCACTTGCATTTTCATCAGGATTTAGTAATAAACTAGCATGATTTAAAACTGTATATCTCTTCAAGTTAGCATTTGCGGCAACGAGGATGACCTGCTCACAGCTGGTCAGATGCGCACTGGTCGAATACTGTGTCTTGGTCTGGGTTAACAGTATCTCCACAGAATGGTTGATAAAGCATACAGAGGGTGAGCTACAACAATACATTTGCACCATTCGATGCTGATGCTCAGGGCTAAGACTGCTTTCAAACAACCAGGCAGCGCAGAAGCCACGGGATCAAGTGTGGCAGAAAAATAAGCGTCTGGCTTGGTTGCATTCTCATGCAGCTGTGCAAAACTGAGAGAGCACATCCATCTCTCTCACAGCAAAACAAAGAAAGCATTTGTTATAATCGGGCATTCCCAAAGCTGGGGCTCGACATAGGCTTTTTCTCAGCTCTTTGAAGGCACGTATGCCGTTGTCATTCAGTGGTACCTGATCAGGCACATCCTTGTGTGTCAGCCTCTGTAAAGGTTTGGCCAAAAGAGAAAAGTTTGGATTTCACTGGTGACAGTAGCCTACCATTCCTAAGAACATTCAGGGGGTTATTACAACTTTGGAGGAGGTGTTAATCCGTCCCAAAAGTGACAGTAAAGTGACAGATATACCACCAGCCGTATTACAAGTCCATTATATCCTATGGAACTCGTAATACGGCTGGTGGTATATCCGTCACTTTACTGTCACTTTTGGGACGGATTAACACCTCCTCCAAAGTTGTAAAAACCCCCTCAGACTTCTTTCTGTGTGGCAGGGGAATTAATTTTCAATATTGCTGAGATTCTTTCTTGTAACACCTTCCGCACACCTTTCTCAATGTGGTGGCCAAGGTAAATTACTTATTTCCTGCAAAACTGTAAAGTGATTGCAGATTATTTTTCAAGATCTGGTTTAAAAGAGACAAACTCTCTGTATACCCTTGTGGAACTCCGCACCATGCCAAAACATGACTACCGAATTTAAACATGAGGAGAAATTGGCTTTCCTTGTGCAGTGGTATGGAGAAGGAGGCTACCATTTGTTACTTGCCGTGGCACACCCTGCACACCATCGTTGTTCACCATCATCTGCAGGCTTTGACCAACTTTCTGTGCTGCCTTCACTTGCATGACCATCACCTTCTTTTTCAATATTTTCTGCTTCAATTCCACTTCATCGCTGCAGTACTTTGCATATCGCAGGATTTCATCATTCCGTTTGATCTGCCAAAAAATCAAATGCTGCTGAATCATTCCATTTATGTCTGATTTTAATCCCTGCACAAATCTGAACACAGAATGACCCATATCTTTATCTTCTATTGTCTGTGTACCACTGATATATTTGAAAAACTGCAAAAAATCTTTCATAATAGGCATGAATCGATTCCTTCAGTTTCTGTGTTGTCCTGTCAATTCTCTGCCAATCTAGGGTGGATAACATTTATTACCTGCTGTGGCACACCTTGCACACCACCTGTGTTCACCATCATTTGTGGGCTTTGAACAACTTTCTTTGCAGCCTTCACTTACATGACCATCACCTTCCACCTTCTCTTTCAACCTTTTCTGCTTCAATTCCACTTCATCGCTGCA
Source organism: Pleurodeles waltl (assembly GCF_031143425.1). Lineage (NCBI taxonomy): Eukaryota > Metazoa > Chordata > Amphibia > Caudata > Salamandridae > Pleurodeles > Pleurodeles waltl. The sequence continues at coordinate 747,484,318 of NC_090445.1, read as the reverse complement.
GTATTTTGCATATTGCAAGATTTCATCATTTGGTTTGTTCTGCCAACAAATCAAATGCTGCTGAATCATTCCACTTATGTCTAGTTTTAATCCCTGCACAAATCTGATCACAAAATGACCCATATCTTTAGCTTCTATTGTTTCTGTACCACTGAAATGTTTGAACGCCTGCAAAAATCTTTCATAATGGGCATGAACCGACTCCTTCAGTTCCTGTGTTGTCCTGTCAGTCCTCTACCAATCGATTTCTTTTGGTGACACCTTGTTTTTCAGAAACTCAGTCACCTTGTAATACCTTTTCATCACCTTTTCTGATGCACCTGTTACTGGATTTCTAAGGGCTCATGGTCTGCCCAATCAACATTAATCTTAAATCCAGTCCACAAATCACTCAGAACCACATGTCAAACAACATATTCAAATTCTCCCACAGGCATTTTGAAAGTTTCACAAATCTGTCTGTCTGCTTGTACCATTGCACTGGTTTCTCTCTTAACCTTGGTTAATCTTTGGTGAAAGAATATCACTCCTACTCCGAGGTACATGAACATAACCTCCACCTGGTATTTTTCTCGTGGGCAGTATTTGTACATTGTCCTCAGCTTGATTTGCTCCTTCCGAAGGCAGATTTGGATTTGCTTTCCTCTGATCTCTTTTCTTTGCCCATCTACCTTCCCACTTATCTATAGCTCCACATTGATGAACGTAAGTAATCAATACTTTAACATGCATTTTGATTCCAGGTGACCTCGTGTTGACTAAATCCTTTGTGCTAAACTGAAACTGGTAACTTCCCTGGAAGGGTTTGATTTTTTTCAAAATCCACATCATATTTCTCAGCTACTTCAGCTAATCTTTCACAAGCCTGTCCTGCATGTTAAGTGATGCCTTTACACATGAACTGTAGTTTGTTTTTTGTGTACGTTTCCAAATTAGCTGTATCTAATAGACTTAATATCATTTCATTTAATTTCAGTCTAGGCACATTTACTGATCTCTCTCTCTCTGATGTCTCTTCTGTTCTCTCATTACAGTTTGTTATACCTGTCGCATCTTCAGGACTCAAATTATTTAACCAATCATTTAGCTGCTGTTCAGTGAAACCTCTCAAATGTATGGCATTATTCAGTGATACTTCTGCTCTTAACAGTCCTACAATCTTCTGATTCGGGGTATTAAAATTAGACATGTTCTATGGCGGGTTAAAGGGTACTCCTCCTTATGAAGTGCTGCAATTAACATTCAGAATCTGATCTGGTCTGGGCACAAAATAAGGTGAGGTTCTCTGAGGAAACCTCACATTAGGGGTAAATTCTCTCTGACTTACCAGGTTTGGATCTGCGATTCCTGTAGGGATTAATGGTCTCACAAGAGATCCCGTTCTATCCATCTCTGAGTTATTAGAATATACTTATCTCCTTACGCCAATTGGTGATATCCCAGCCGTCGTAACTGGGGTATCAGGAACTGTAGAGATATTGAATAAATGTGCATTACTTCCAGACGTACCTGGAGCATACAAGGGAACAATGGGACCTATAGTCACGGGAACCGTTAAAGCGCCTGAACCAATATGATTTGTCTTATTCTGAGAAATTGTCATTCCTACACTCTGTCCTGTTAAGACAGTACTGAAACTCTATCCTATTTAACTTGGGGAAACATTTGGTATTGACAGACCTGGACTAAGCATTTGCACAGGTTGATTCGGAACAAAATTTGGCACAGGTTGATTCACATAAGGTAACTGTGCCGTCTGATTCACATTAGGATTTGGCACAATCTCATTTATGACCGGATTTGGCCCAGGCTGAACTGTATTAAAGCTCTTAACTGCTTTGATTGCTTCAGGAATTTGTGTCACTGAATTTGCAGGTGTACCTCATTCAGGGTTTCCGAAGCCGGAACAGTAGGCACACTCGGAGTTACTTTTGGGGCAGCTTCACTTCTTGCTTGTACATCAATTGAGTGGTACGGAGGTGGACGATTTTACAAGATCTGATTTATAAACTCATCATCTGAATCAATCTTGTATTTAACTCTCTTTTAGCTTCAGTATCTGTTGTCTGCTCTGCTTTTCCTGTCTGTTTATTTGTTTTGAGTTTAGCGCCTTTTCCATGTTCATTAGGAATAGCTGGATGCATTCTGATCCTTCAATTATGTCTGCTTTTCACGTTTTCTGGTCTGCATCTCATCTAGTCTCAGCAAGTGTCTTTATTGCTTTTACCATTATGTTCTCATACTTTTTTGTCATTTTCTGTCGTGCTAGGAGTTCCCAAATAGTAAGGGCTTCATATTGTGAATATTTTTTAGGTGGTTTCATTTTGTAAAGCACTCGCCTCAAATTGTCTTCAATTCTCAGATTAAAAGTTCCGTAATGGTGAAATGCTAAGGTGCCTTCTTTCTCAGTAATCATGAACCATTGTTCAAGCCACAAACGTGCATGAAATCCTTTTACAGATGATGCATATTGACCCGGAGTATCTTCGGGTGGTTTCTCTATACTCTATCTAACTGGAATAAACACACCTCCACATATTGCACTCTTCAAAGCTTTAAAGAATTTGATATTTAATCAAATTCAGTTAATCACAATAACTTTTCATTCTAATCGGAAAGAAACTTCAGTCCCATAACCCGTTTCTCTTAATGTTTTTAACCAATAGCAACATGCCATTGTCCACCAATACCAGCGCAGCTTCACACCAACCAACCAACCTATACCAGTGTGACATCACACTCACTTCGTTCAGCAATGCAGTTGCTTCGCAATTGTCTCTCATACATTCACTGACACTCACCTAATGCAAAATATTACGAGCAAAAACCAACAACCTGTCTGCACACTATAGGGTAGGCATTCAAACACTTCAAAGCTGTATGGAGATACACTTTCTGGCTGTAGCTTTCACAGTTACACAGCCAGTGCAACTTGAACAGCAAACTTCACTCCAATTGATACAGAACCTCCATGCGCTCTCAGGATTCACTTAATACTAACCAAATCTCACACTTATTTGAGGAAACCTGTTGGCACTGCCGATGACGTCTCATGACAAGTACCTCACTGCAGACAATAAATTAACCAAGTATCTCCTACACTTGTGCGTTATCCTGGGATCTTAGGCCACAACGGACCCGTCAACAACAAACACTGACATTTGTTAGCAACAAGTGCCACAATCAAAGGATTATGAAGACTCCGCAAAACACTTCACAACAACACACTTTACTGCAGTCTTCAGGCCAGATCAATGCAAACGCAAAACCCTATTAATGCTCACACATTTGTCTCTCGTAGGAACAACGCTGGAACGTCATTAGTCTTCTGAACGGAGCATGGGACAGAATTCAGGGTGGACAAAATTTGGACTGCCAATCGCATGGGACCAATCCTATCTCCCTAACACTACTCAGACCATCAGTCTGCTACCAGATCTGCTGGAGCATTTTCATCCTTCACAGAAATCGATGCTTGATGAGGACCCTGCATAGGACGTGGTGGAACCAAACCACGAAATTTCAATACAAACCATTTAAATTACGCAGTAGCCATACAGGGAAAGCTCCAGTCAAGAGCAAAGCTAAGGGGTTTATTACAAACTTTAAACTCAAAGTCACATAGACAATTCTCAAGACAAAGTTATAAAAATACTGACTCATCAAGGGCGGTGAAATAAGTTCAGCAGTAAGATAACTTGATAAATGAAGAACAAGTGTTGCTCAGTTCTAATAAGCATTAAGGCAGTCCAAATCTTCAGAGCTATATTTTCTTGAGCAATGAGAAATCCCTACAGTTTATCCAATCAGAGAATAGCATGTACACATGCGAGCAAAAGACAAGAAAGGACAAAAAGAATTTGGAAAAAGGTAATCTCGGGCAATAGGTTACTAACTAAGATTGGTAAAAAGGGAAAGTCTCAGCATATCAGAAGCTCGGTCAAGAGTCTTCTTTAAGGGCAAGGGAGAACATCTCTAAGTCCCAGCAAGGCATTTCAAAGGGGCAAGGGCAGAGACAATAATACTTCTCAGAGTCCTGGGGTAAAGCAGGCAATAGCAGGTTAAAGGGCAAAAGGATTATTCTCGGAGCTCCAGGAATTGTCTGACCAAAGTCCAGCTGGGTATCAACGTATTAAAGTTTATAGGGCAAGCTGATTTGTCAATGCAACAGTTCATTTGACGTTAACTGGGCATCACCTAATCAAATTTGATCATGTGACTCCAACTTGAAACATCCTCAATAGTTCCTAGGTCTGTCGTGAGAACTGTATCCGTTTATGTATTTCCACACAAGATTGAAACAAATGTTTAAATCGCCAGTCCATAGTCCAGGATATTCTCCTTTTAAGGATGTATTCTCACAGTTCTCTATGTGTAGAACAATAGACATCTATTTCCGAACTAGCGTTCTTATGGGAACAGAGTCTGAAAAAAAGGTACGCGTTAACAAGATGTCTTGATATTTTCTGCACAGTCACAAATACAGGGCCTAAGAAAGCCTCACTTAGGATAATGCAAACTAATTAATGCAGCACATTAATACATTCAAATAAAACTTTTTAATACGTAAGCCATAAATTCTGCATTAATAAATCGGCATTATCTTTCATGTTACTGTAACTTTAAAACTAAATAACTTTGTCAATACATTTCCATTAGTGTGATGCAGAACTGCATTCCTCTATTCTTCCACACGTCTTCAAAATACTAATTATTCGAAATTCAATATCGTTTCACTGCAGACTATTAGTTTAGACTCTGAAATATACCATATTGACAGATTAATCCTTCCGACACGTAATTTAATCTTGATACCACCTATGTTTGAATCATTAGTCAGAGACAGATGCACAGTAAAATAGCTCCTCTGTGCATTACTCTACAGTCAAACTATTAATGCTTTGGTTAACATAATGCATGAACTGTCACATGTAGATGATCCCTGTGACTTTAGGGACAGTACTAAAATTACTTCTACATCAATGCCTTCGTATATCCCTCCTTTTTATAACTTTTTAAAACTCAGGAAGGTTACACAAAATGCAGTGATTTCAGTGTCTCGGGTAGAATTTACTCACTATGTATCCTTTGCTATTGCTTTCAAAAGAACAATTGCTGAGCCTTGAAGGAGTTCTCTCTGATATTATGGTTAGGATTTTGCCCCAAGTTCTTTTGGTTTGGTCATTATCACCAGATGTGGGCCATTGACTCTTGCACTGTCAGTGTGGAATGTAGATTAGACTACACATAGCTGGTGTGCTACTACCTCTGAAAATGTTTATGTGCAAGTTCCTTGACTTGGGTGCACCTGGCTATTTGATCATCCTGGGCAGACGTCCTCTCTCAGTAGCGTTTTTCCCATGTGAGGATCGTTCAGATATATAATTAATCGAAACCACCAGTGTCCGAATTATGCATATTGCTTCGTTTTGTGCCCTACAGGGCCTCACCCCCCGTACATAAAATTCACCTCAATTTCACACTATCTCCAGCATTTTATAATGTAATACTGCCCTGCTTTGGTCAGTGTATGACATTTTTGCTTCATTTGGACTCGTGGCAAGACTGCCAGGGCAGGCAGATGAGTCACTGTTTCTAGACTGCTAGGCAGGTTGGTGAGGCAGTGTTTTTAGAATGCTAGGGCAGGCGGATTGCAGCACTGTTTCTAGACTGTCAGGGAAGGCGGGTAAGGCACTGTTCCTGGACTGCCAGGGCAGGTGGGTGAGACACTGTGTTTCTAGACTGTCAGGACAGACACAAAAGGCACTGTTTCTAGACTGCCAGGGGAAGCAGGTGAGGCACTGTTTTGGGAACTAGACTGTCGACAGGCAAGTGAGGCACTGTTTCTAGACTGGCAGGGCAGGCAGGTGATGCACTGTTTTGAGAACTAGACTGTCGGCAGGCAAGTGAGGCACTGTTTCTAGTGTCAGGTCAGGCGGGTGAGGCACTGTTTCTAGACTGCCAAGACAGGCAGGTGAGGCACTGCTTTGGGAACTAGACTTCAATCGGGAGGTTATCTTGAGATTGTTGCATAGGAAACTAAAAACGGTGTATTCTGCCTTCCAGGTAAAACTGTTCTGAATTATCGTTTTTTTTTATCTGTGAACTGAGTTTTTTAGTCTTGGGTTAATGCAACCACCTCTGGGTCCATCCTTTAGAAATCGATTTTCTCTTAAGCTGAGTGTTACCATGAATCCTTGAATGCGCAAAACGAATCCATCTGTTCCGCTCAAATCCTCCTCTGTACCGCTTTTTTTTTTTTTTTTTTTTTTTTTTTTTTATAGCTGTAAACCTTTTCTTTTCTCTCTGAACAGCGAACACCTTTTCTAACCCGATAGCAGAGTGCGCAGAACCAAGATGGCAGACAAACAGCTGTGTCTGGCGCAGATAACACCTGCGCTTGCTGCTCTCATTCATTGCCCAGAGCCTGTCTGCGCATTTTTCACCCGCGACGAAGGCATTGTTCATGGCTTCTTTTATAAGGTTTGCTCTTGTACCTCGGAATTGCATTATCCATTGGGAAGGCTTGTCAGAGTCCACTGTTCGCAGGGAGGATGAACCCCGGTGATTAACGAGGCCTTCTGAATCTGCGCTCTTTCCTCCTGCCCAGCCAGTGCTTCAGGGTCAGCTGGGCCCGGCGTATATCGCCGCCTGCCCGCAGCTGAAATGCAGCGAGACGCGTCACCAAATTATCTGAGTACATGCCCCACTTTATGGTGTTTGTTTTTTCTCCTGTATTTATCAAAATTTTGCTACTTTTATCTGTAGCTATCCATATTTATTTTGAGTTTTGTGATAAAACGAACCTGCAGTTAGTATATGTCCACATTTATTTAAATAATAAGGGCACAGTCACACTTCCATGGCTGTTGAGGTTTACTCTTATCAGATGATATTACATGTACGCAATAATCTCATGTGAAAAGATTAAACTCGCAAAATAAACACGTGCACATCTGCAGCCGTTTGAAGCTTTATTACAAAACCGTGTTCCTTTTATTACCTTTCCTGTCAGCCTGCCCAGCAACTGACCTGGCACTTGTGATTGACAGCATTGAGAATAATTCCAAGAAGATTTAACTTCACTTTTTTCACATTTAAACATAAATATAGTTGGCGAAACAGATGGTTTTCTGTCTGTATTTCTCTTTAAAAATAAGTGAAAATGGAAAAGGGGAAACCTTGTTAATGACATGTCAGCACCCACTGCTCCTCTTCACACAATTCACATGGTCTTTCTAAAGGACTAGCAATCTCTCCCTATTGTAAGTCAGATATCCTATTTCAAAAATACCAACATGTCATCGTGTAACTATCTATATCATTAGCCCTTTTTCCCATCCGTGAGAGACACAGCTTTTAGGGATTCCAGAGTCGTACATAGAAGGTCACTGTGGCAATTGTATGCGGTGACATGGTTTCATGTGTCATCTTCTACTCGTGCCTGCTAAATGTTTCCAAGTGTCAGATTGTACACAGTTGGCATGTTGTGGGCCGGAGAGTTTATTCTTTGGAATAAGCACTCCAAACGACTCTTCCCTTGACCACAGACCTTCGGGCCTCCTTTAAAGAACTGTTGCTGGTTTTGTTTCCCGAGTGTTCCCCTCCGTTTTATCCCCCAAGGATGTCCATCTCTCGGCTTCTGGTTTCCTGGGTAACTCGGATAAAGCAAGAATTTCTAAGCGGGTCGTTTAGGATTGGAGCATAAAATAATGAGAAAAATGATTGATTATGAGGAGAGTAAGCGGCAACATCACAAATGATTTTCTCCTGCATAAGATCCAGATTTTTATTTGTCAGCGTTCTTGTTTATCTGAGCAGTTCATAGTAAACTGAATGTGTTATTTGTGTTCCTTTAAGCTGTCACCTTGAAAGGACAGCATTCCTTCATCCCACGTCATACATATTTTATTTTCCTCTGTCATTGTTGTCAGACTTATTCATGCTGTCTCGCACAGGATCTCGGTTCCAGTTCAGTTTTCATCACGCCCCAGCGCGTCCCTGCTGATTTATGAACCCCTGTGGCACTATCATCCCTGCCACTCTACACCCTTTACCAGTCGTGGCTTTGGCCCCTGGCTCTGAAAATGCACACATTGCATACCGGTAAACTGCAATTGTGTTTTATTTCCGTTCAGTCGTGATGACTGGCTTTTTTATGGATCAGAATCTCCTCCCTGAAGACTGGTATGTTAGAACAGAAGCTCGGCTGGGATCAAGGGCAAAAACAGATGAAGTTAGTGCTTTGATTTTGAATGCACATAGTTGCTTTATATGGGCAGATCTGCTCGGACAGTTACATTAAAAGACATTACACTGACGGGTTTAATGCACAACATTTTTAGTTTGGTTCTTCAGTCAACTGAGATTGAATATGCTCTTTAAAATTGACTTTTAACCTCTGGTGTTTTCCTCTTGCTCACCTGTTTACTTCTAAATCGTTCGTTTTTTGATTCCTAACAATACCTTAACAGCAGATACCTGTCCCACCATACAAAAAAATATATTGCGTATGCTGCCGGATAACATTAAGGTAATTTTCAAGCTGTCCCTTTTGGCAGAAGCTCTCTTATTCAATTTACTGTTCGTTACGTTATGCTGTTTGCCTTTATTATTGGGTATAGATCATCCTCTTGCAATGTGGCTACGGTGTTGACTAGGGCTACACGTTCTCAGTCTAGTCTTTTTTTTAAATCTCATTTGCATTGCCTCCCGAGGAAAAACTAGAAATAATTAGGACCTGGGATGCTGTTCCAATTATAATTGCAGTTTTTATGGATGTACTTATTTTTGTTCTAATGTTGGTTTTCTACTTTTATGTGTAGATGGGGCAAAAACCATGCAATATTTTTCTGAACGGGAGGTTTATTGGGCCTTTATAAATTATTTAGGCTCCTTCACGAGGTATGTTTCCTGATGCATTTTGTGCAGGGACAGCATTTTTCAGTTTGTTGCCTGTGTATGTTGATCTAATAAGAGGCAAGACCAGAGCAAGATCTCGTATGAGCCAGTAAAGCCCTAGATGTTCTTCAGAACCCTGTACAATGCAGCAGTCATTGAGACAGCAGCTTTGTGTGGTTCTCACTACATGTTGAGTATCACTGCAGTTTAAGGGACTCAGGATCAAAACGGTCAACTCTAGTCAGCGGGTGACCTGACACCACTGTATTCCTCTCTGGTTCCAATGTACAGCAGAAGGCCGTCTCACACTAACTATGTATCAAGCTTAGGCTGAGCAAAGCCTCATAGCAGGGTCAGTTAGTTACATTTCAGGACGCCGAAGTTCCATGCATCAAGATGCTGTAGAATCTCAAGTGCAGCCAGAAACAGTTCTCCAGATTAGCCGATACGAGATCTTGTCATTCGAGTCGTTCCTCTCATTAAAAACTGTTTTATGCTCAAGTCACGTCACTTCTTATAATGATTATAGCACTCAAAGGGTGGAATGTGTGATGATGACACGCTTGTGGATATTCTTCTTAATGGGTGAGCTTGATGGCTTCAAAGAATTATGTAATAATGGCCTGAAATATTGTACTATTGCCTAGGAAACGTTAGATTACAAAAACTAAATGCATAGCCTAACTGTGGCCTTTAAATGACTTGCAGTATTTCAGACAGCCTCTTAGTCCCTATCTCAAGCGTAGTATTTAAATCCAGGTTACACTTTGGCATCATGAGGTCACTGTACCTTAGCAAGAGAGACATTCACAGTGGACCACAACTTACATAGTGGGACTTGAGTTTGGTTAGCTCCAAGCCTATGGTAAATTTTGAATACAGTACCCATGAAATCAAAAGGGAACAAATTGTACATTTGAGTTCAGGTTATTCAAGATGTTGATGAGGCAGTCAGCTTTGGGTGGATCTCACAGAATGAAGGGGCTTTCCTATGTAAGGAAAAGCAGGTGATTCCATATTTCTACATTCTTCCAAAGGTACATAAACCCACTAGACCACCCCCAGGACGACCTATTGTATCAGGTATTGGGTCAATACTGGAACCCATGTCTCAATTTTGTGATTTTTTTTATTTATTTTTTCGTCAAACCACTGGTCCAAAAAAGTGAGTCCTACGTAAAAGACACCAGGGCAATCCTGAACCTGATTAAGGACATGGAATTCGACCCTGATCATGATATTTTAGTGGGTCTAGACATTGAATCCCTCTATATGAACATTCCTCAGGAATAAACCCTTAGAATAATTGAGGATGTCCTTTACCAACAGGAGTGGAATTTCAAAACTTCAAGGCCTTTATATTAGATCTAGCATGCATAGCTCAGACCAGGAACTTTTTGGAATTCCAAGGGCAGCTTAATTTACAGACCCATGGAACATCGATGGTAAGCACATTGAGCTTAGTCTGGCCTGTTTATATGTGGCAGAATTTGAGAATAACTTTGTTTGGGCAGGCCATACCTTGGAACAACCATATTAGACTTTGGCGCCGCTTCATAGATGATGTCTTACTGATCTGGAGGTGGGGGACCAACAGTCCCTGGACCAATTCATGGAGTTGCTAATTGGCAGGAATACTCTTCTGTTTTTCACATCTACTATTATGAAGGAGTCTCTCGCATTCCTGGATCTAGAAATAAAGCCCACAATGGGGAGTTTATCTACAAAGGTATACCATAAACCAACAGATAGGAACAGCCTCCTTTCATTTAAGAGCTTTCATCCTAAAGCACTTAGAGAGAACCTGCTGTACGGTCAGTTTCTAAGACTCTGGAGAAATTATTCTGAATTGAGTGATTTTAAGCAAGAATCCCAGAGATTTGAAAACAGATTGATCAAAAGGGACTATCCGCCCAGGGTCATATGAAGAGCACAGAAGAGAGATAGAAACTACAACAGTGAGATCCTACTAGAGCAGAGAGAGAGAGAGAGATAGAGAGACCAAACACAGATAGACCTATCTGTGTAACCACCTACAGCACGGCCTCTAATTTAGTTAAACGGATTATAACAGAAACTGGTGCATTGTAATCTCCAGCAGTCTGGTCCTTTAGACACTGATTTTTCCTTCAGGAAGATTGCCAGCCTACGTAACATGTTGGTCCATACCAGACCTCTGGAACACGGTCCCATGAAAGAACTAAAAATGTGGGAGCTGCCACCGGTGAAGAGCCACAAAGCATGTGGTTCTTGCAATGTGTGCCCTCTTACATGCAGCACCAAATCAGTGGATGTGGGTCTGGCATCCCCTTGGATTCAAATGAAACACACTGACTGTGATTCAAAGAACGTCATTTACTTCATCCAGTGTCCGTACAAACTTCTATACATCGGGATGACTATGAGGAAAATAAAGATAAGGATAATGGAACACAGAAGTAACGTAAGGTGCAGGAAGGCAACAACTAAATTGACAACCCACTATTTAGAAAAGGGACAAAGGATGGAGGACATGATCTGGACAGTTCTGGACAAACCCACTATTCCGCCCAGTATTAGGGAGGTGAAGGAATACCTTTTTAAACATGAGCAAAGGTGGATTTACAGAATCCGCAGCCATGAAGGGAGACGTAAGGATAACATACCATGGCACCAATTGAATGGTCTGCTGTGATAGCGAACTTGAAGGGATGGGACATGCATTCTGGTTTCCCTAACTCATCCATTCCGATTTATCTGTTTTCTGGCCCAAGATATATTCAACCCCCTAGAATTATCTGTTCCACTTTTGCAGAATGTTGTGCCTTATTCATTAGTAGGGCACAAAGAATATGTCTAGGATACAAATATCTCCCTTCTAATATCATGAGACCAACACGCGAAGCAGTGACTTTTTTGAGCCAGCTGCGTCCTGGGCATTAGACTCCTTACTTAGGAAAAATACGTCCTGAAAGGCCTACATAGTTTGCTCTGAGGATCAGCATAAGATACACTAATGTATAGGCCTTGAGGGACTGTACAACATATGTTGTGGAGGAACATTATTATGTTTGATTGCAGCGCACACCCTCCCCCACGCAGACAGACATTCCAGCAGACCACCGGCTTGTTCCTGTGAGGCTTGTTCCTTAGGGGATCCCCCAAGACAAACAATAGTCTATAACATGACTGAAAGGGGAGTATCATTGTATGTGGTCTATGTCCCCATAATATGTACGACTCAGCAGTCTGTTTGCTAGCCTTGGTTTGGTTGCGGAATAGCAACTGGTCAGGTATAAGATTTTAATACACATTAGGATCACTCAATTGACCACGCATCATAGTCGATTTCGTCACAACCATAACACTAGAGAGTGCAGGATACTATTGGCGAGCTTTTGAATGGATTCATTCAGAAATAATTAGACACTGGGCTCATTTTAAGACGGCCACAAATGTCACAATCATTATGATTTGGACCTGCATTACAGCAGCGCTCGCAAGCTTTAAGCAGTTTCACTCTGAATTACGACATCCGGGGCAACCTTCAAGATGGCCGTCAAAGATACAACCATTATACCGTAAAACCCGCATTAGAGCCATGTCTGTGGTCTTGTGAGGCCGGGCGATGAACCACGTGTCGTAAGGTCACACAGGTTAAAGAGGGCAGACCTCCGCAACTCTGGTACCTGCACAGAACTGTGAGTGGCGTTTGAAGGAGGCGCTGGTCCCTTGACGAAGTAAGTGGGAATCTTGTGGGGGATCTAAGGTTTCTATACCGACCTCGATTGCGAGACAGAGCGGATAGGCAGGGCCAGGAGGGCGGCCTTTTCTAACGTTCATGACTCTTACTTTACAATGGTGAGGGACGTTTGTGGTTTTCAGAGATGTGCCACAAGATTGTGATGACATGACAGGTGATTTTTTTCTTTGAATTAGTGTGTGACTACAGGGAGGCACTCCCACCAGGTCTCCAATTTTGGCAACTGGTCAATGAAACTTGGTAAGCATGTCCACATTAAACGTTGTGGAACCTTTCACAGCCTGGGGTGAGATGTTTAAGGTGATGGTGATCCAACCTGTGGATGGATTTATGTGTGAATGTGAGAGAGTTGAAAGCTGGTACGTACCAGCCTCCATAACAATCAGGTTATGAATTGGAGCACCATAATAAAAAATACTATATTGAGAGCGGGCTTAGTTACTGGATGGACCCGACTCCTGTTTAATTGGTGTATGAGCACATTTGCCACACACTGCAGCAAAATCTGGGTTTGTATTTTGTACATATATATGTGTTTGTCTCTCTTTGTTTCAGAGAATTTGAGTGTGTGTTCTGGTATAGGAATGTTTAGTCCAAACCACCCTGTTCTTTTTTGATAGTTTATTAGCACAGAGAGAGAGAGAGAGAGAGAGAGAGAGAGAGAGAGGTAGTGTTAGAACGGGACCTAATGTCCCGAGGTTAACTGGCCGAAACATGTCAACACAGCAGCAGATTTGAGGGGTGATTGGGTGATGATTCCCCAGTATCGCCACCACAGTAGTTTCTAATCCTATCCAGAGTTTCCATGAATAGAATTACACGTAGAGACTTATGAGGTAATTTTAACTGTTTTGTGTTCTGCACAGTTGGTCCCTGTATGTGCGTGTTGTATTGCCACAATTCCCCTTCCCTGTTGCTGCATCCCTGATGTTGGCTTTGCAAAGCCAAATGATGAAGCATGCCACGATAAGTGTGTGAGGGCAATTTAGACATCTCTAATAAGAAAATGTGTAGTAAATGAACTACGCCCATTCAGCATGACGGTTGGTAAGGGAATGGTATGTAGACATGGTATGGTGCATTATGGAGCAGACTCTTGCAAATACATTACTAGAGCATAGTTTAGTAGTGCACTTTCATTTAGAGACCGCACAACTTCCACTGAAATGGCCACAAAATTTGCAGACATGCACTTTTACTTATAAAACTGTACATGAATGATGTCTGGAAATCAGGTTTAGCAAATATGTATCCTTTGCAAATCACCAAGTAAAGTGTCTTAATTTGTTTTCATCATTTTAAAATCTTTGTTTCCATCACACTTCATAATTACATAAAAAGTGCTTCATTTGTGCTTCCCCAACTGCTGGCATAGTTTGAAATATGTGTATAGTTCATTTACAGGTATTTACATTTAAAGGACATCCTACAGCTTTTCCTTTCACACTCCCTGTGCTCCAGCAAGATTGTCACATAGTTCACTTTACAATATACTCTCAATTTGCAGTCAGAGAAAGAAAAATAAACACTACTCTCCATGTTAAAAGAATAAATAGCAATTGATCAGAAGACATAGCCTGACTTTTGACCTTTATCTTTGAACCAAAGCAAATGTCAAAAATAAAAGCAAAGTTCAAAGGCAATGTTACTTCTCTTTGACCTTCTGAACTCCAGTATGGTTATTCAGGGGGTGCGGCAGCATGCTTCCCGCACCCCTACTTTCAGCACCTATGTCCATGAATATTCTACTGATGAGCACAGAGCAGAGGAGGGAGCCGTAGTTAGCAGCTGAAATCCTCAAGTGGTTGCTACAGTACACGTTCAGAAGCAGTAAATGCCATGGGAAAACATGCAGCTACAAACATATTCATGTAGAAAATATTTTAATTTATGTAGGAAATGCACAGGGGAGTAATGTTGATCACATACAGCACGGCCTGAAACCGCACCAGGAACCTGATGCTAATCGAAGTGCAGCGCAGCCTCGTCAGGGCTATAGAAACGCTACAAGAGCATACACTAGATGATGAGAGACACTCGGAAGAAAGATCAAGAACATGTGGAAAGCACACACTGCAGCTGTACGAAAGATCACAGGGGAGCATTTAGTACTTAGTGGAAAGATTTCAGCAACAATATAAAACACAGGAGTAGCACACAGCAGCCATGAGTACCAGAAGGAAGAAGCGTTATTGGAGTGAGTAGACATGGCTAGCAGTCAAAAGTGTGAATAACTAATGATGATCACACAAGCTAGTACTGGAATCCACATGAAAAGTACTTAGGGAAACAGGGACAATCTATTGCTTGCCCACAGGTGGGAGGATACGTGGGAATCTCTAAATATCAGAAAGAAACTACTGAGAGCAGAGCATTCACACCACAGGGTAAGTATGCCAAGTGAAAAGAATGTAGAAACAGTGGGTATCATCCAATAAATATCATTGGGAAATCACACATTACAAAGGTGAATTCCACATGGACAGCTGAGGCTGCAAGGAATACACTAGATGTGCGAAGCATTTTTTTACAGTTGCAAAGACTTCAATTTGTATTTTGCAGCTGCAAACTGCTTTTTAGGTAGAGCCTAGGCAGCGCGCAGCGCTGTCTGCAAGACATGCTGTATTCAGTCTATGGGTTTTAACTACGCTCACTCTTGCCATACGTTCTTTGTTTGCTTGTCTTAAGTGCTTCAATTTTATTGGTGCGTTTTTCTCAATTTCCCTTCTTTGTGTACTTAGTTCCCTCCCAGGCGATTTCACTAAAAGGACATTTTGTTGGCCATCACACTACATGACACTATCTGCTGTTACAGAGTGTGATGGCCCTTCCTCCCTTCTGGTTTGGATTTTTCCTTTAATCCCAGCCGCAAACATTTTTGTTGGCCATTACGCTACATCACGCTTCAGCAGCCAGGCTGATTTGTGATGAAGTGCAACCTTCTGTAAATACACTCCGAGGCTCCCATGAGCTGCGGAGGGAAACTGTAATTTCAGACCTAAAGTTGCAGCGCCAGCTTTTTCTCACATGATCAGTTACTCAAAAGTGAGGAGCTTGCTCAGCTCAGTGGGAAAATTCTGATGCACCGATACCTCTTAACAAGTCGTACGTACGATGTCACAAAGCAGAGTCCGACAGGCCTCAAACTCCGTGACTTCATCTATCCCAATCTTTCATGCCTTTAAAGCCATTCTCACATCAAGTAGCCATTAAGCTGACACATTAAAAGTTATCTGGCAGCTAATGTTTCCTTCATGTGGGTTTTGGCAGGGGAACAATCAACACTCTGTTCTTAAGATGTCATACTTTGTTTTACAATTCGCAGGAGGGCATCTGTATCTCCTTGAGTGACATTAGTGTGCTGAGCTTTGATAACTGCATGCGCATCCGCCATGTCTGGATTATGGGTTATTCATTCTGAGTGACGTCACTGGCTCTGTGACTCTGTGGCCAATCAATAGTCACTTTATTCAACACAGCTGTATTGGGCGAAACTGCCCATTCCAGCAATGTGGGAACGAAACAGTTGTTGTTTCTTATGGCTTCAGACAGCACCCACCTGTGTTTTGGCAATCTTGAGAGTCCCATGACCAGAAGATCTCAATGTCTTCTAAGCAGTGGGCCCCCTGATGTGCTGAGAGCCCTGAAAAGCATACCCCGCTTCACAAGAATGTCTTAGCAACATGCACACTGTTGCTGGAGGTCCATCAGCCAAACATACTGATTTGACTGAATAAAAAAGAATGGAACTATAGTTTTTTTTACTGATCTAATAACCATGCAATTAAGTGGTATGAGTGGAGTGATTGGGTCGCTTCAGTAAAATGAGTTGGTCAGTCAGGGAAATGAGCGATAGAGTGAGTGAGTGTTCATAAACGAATCTCCTATAAACCTGTGCTGCTAATGACATAATTCTACCTACAAGCTTATTAGGACCATTATTGACTAGCTACTCTAGTCCAGGTTTTTTCTTACTTAACACGCGTAGTCCTAATTACATGAAGGGAATCACACTACAAATTCCGGAATGCAAATACAGTCAATATTTGTTTAGTTTATTAAAAAATCCTTTCCAAAGGGTTAATAAAACATTTATATTCTATTATTAAAATTGTATTCAAAACACATATCCGCTTAGTAGATAAAACAGCATTCTATGAAAGTATTAGATTTATTTCACCTGGTTTAATACTGCCCTATAGTGGCTTAAAATATTTATATAATTCCTATCACAACCTGTTATTTTTGTGGCATACACAAACTTCAGACTTTCTAGGGCACCATTAACGAATTAGGACCTTGGTAGTCAACTCTGGCACACTGCCACAGTGCCCTGCCTGTGACCTGGAAAGAGCCAGGGAGCCCATGCGACACCCAAAGACAGCAATATGAGCAAGATAAAGGTTTAATGTGCTGCATGGCTAAATACTTATAAGGTCCCAAAAGCAAGACCTTTTGGCTATGCCAATGCTTGTTTTACTGTATCAATCCCATTGATTGGTAATCATTCACAGACTCCTAAAATGGGATTACAACCCCATACTTAGTTGATGTTTGGAAGAGGGGTGATGTAGGCGTCATTTCCAACTACTGCATAGGTATGAGATGTATCATTGTTTTGCAACTTCAGTCTGGTCACAAATAATTAAGAAAAACAAACTACTGACTGACAGTTGGGGGTGGTAGACCGTTCACAAAAAAGAAGGCAGCCCCTAAGACCCTTTTTGGTATGTAAATCTTAAAGTTTGTTTGGAGTAAGCAGAGGTGCAGGGGGCCACTGCAAACTCAAAAACTTTAAAAACAAACGAAAAAAATAAAAGTGAGCTTTTTTTTATTTTTATGCACCGCTGTTTTCTCCAAGGAAAATGGACTGCATTTAAAAAAATAAAAATAAAAGTTTACTATACTAAAAGGCAGTCACAGACATGGTGGTCTGCTAAACCCAGCAGGTCACTATCGCTTGTGATGGCTACCAATTGAAATGAGCAACCTACTCATTAATATTCATGCAGTCATTGGGATTAAGTCCTGCTCCAAATTGAAATGTTATGAACCGAGTTACTAGTACATAGGTCGGATCATAAAAATCTACACTGCTTGCAAAAATACCGGTTGTAAATTACAACCAGTTTTTTGCAACGAGTGTTTACTAAATCAAGCCCATAGTTTTTAAGGCAAACAGGGACCCCAGAATTAATTCGTATGTACAAGCAGATATAAGAGTAACACCTGTAAACAGACGGCGGAAGACACAGGGAACCTGTGCATTCCAAGTGGAAAAATCCTAAGGAATCTGTAAAGACTATGCAGAAGGCACAGTGTGAGAAATAAATGGTCATGCAGAACAGCAGTGAATAGTACACAGAGAGCACGTAGGGGATAATCACCCTCATGGAAAAACTCACTGGAGCAATAAATACTATATGGGATGCGTTTTATACATTGTCTCTTGCAGTTTTTTTCTATTGCTTTATTACTACTGTGTAAAACCAGTATTTCATGTGAAACATATTAGGCACAATTTATATTTTGACTGCCTTTAAACCTGAGCTTAACTCCAATGCAAGCGCTCAGCTGAGCTGCAAGTACCATAATGAAGGCACCCAGAGGACCAATGAAAGAACTCTGGGGCAGTGGATCTCTCATGGAAAACCCACAGAAAGAACAGTGATCCAGTTAAAACGTAATTGTTTCAGACAAAGGTTTTCTATAATAACACAATCGCGTCTATCGTTTCTATCTCTGATAGAGAAGGCAAACTGATGGCCTCCGAACAAGTCCAATGCACAGATGATGTTGCCAATTTGCAAGGGAAATGTAACATGCATGCCTTTTTCTTGCACAGTTATGTTGTTATGCATGCTCATGAATCTCTTACATGTTTCCTATGCAGATCACATCACCAAGTTGGACATGGAAGGCGTCCTCTCAAAGTTTGTCGGAGACATCATGCAGGTTCCACCAATGTAACTATAACTTGAATTTTATGCATTCATTGTTGTCATTGACTTTGATAACTTCCTTTGGGTTTCCCTTACACACACACAGGGGCTAAACCTGAATTTGGTACAAACTCTCTTTTTTCTCCAGTACAACCTGGTAAAAATCATGAATGTAAATAATTCGAATTTTAGTTTTGTGCACTTTGGAATAGGGAAACAGATTATTTGCACTATGTTTTCCATTCTGATGTCTGAAACCTGGAATGGTGTGATATTTGTTCACTTGCTAATTACTACACTCAGAAGTAACGCAGATAGTGGGTGCGCAGTTACTGCCCCATATTTGCACCCTTGCTGGAATAACACCTGTTGGGACCGGAATGTCCCTTGCAGTCATGCTCCGGGCCCTGCATGCCTAAAGTGCGGCAATCTAATCGTGGATTTTGACCTTGTCGCACACTAATGTAGTGTGTGCATGAAGGCCTAGGAATGCATCTCTACAGGAGTAGGACAAGTCCAGAGCCTGGCCTCGTCCTACTCCTGTAGAAGTACATAAAGTGAGCCCTTAATAGTGACAGAAGGACTACTGTTCCTGTCATTGGTTTCATGAGTGCAGCGTGGTGGTGACAGCATACCATGTTTGTTAATTATAGTGACTTGGGCTTTATACCTGTGTCATGTGAATACAAGCCTACTGGCCCATTTATCTGGAAGCGCCTCCGTTTATGGTGAACCCGGAATACTAGCGCAGAGATCCCGAGCAATGAGCATGTGCGTGTGCTGGTATCCAGAACATGTGTATCTAAATGAATCGCCAGTGTGACACAGGCCTGTGGATTTCATTGGCCTGGCCTGGCATGTGTATAAGATGGAGGTTTTCCCAGAAGGCAGTTGTGTATTACTAACATTACTGAGATGAGAGGCTGGATTACCACACATTGAAGTGAAGCAACATAAGACAGGATTTCTACTAGTAGTTTGGGTTCTTTCAGGTCCAGAGGTCTAGTAATTAGTCTTCTTGTAGTGCTATTAGGTGTATGGTTTGCTGGGTGAGGAGTGCTGTGTCTTTTGTCAGGGATGACGGGTTTCTTGGAAGGGAGATGCCCTTTGTCTCGTTCTGATCTCTGTCAGAAATATTCATAAATAGCCAGTGTGCGGCCTACTCATACCTATTTGGTACCTCTGTGGCGTGTACGCCACCTGGAGACTGGATGCTGTGAACTGCATCACTTGAGATAAAGGCTGGGCAAGAAGATGGCCTGGCTGGGGCACATAAAAAAGAAACTGACAAAAACGGGTTAGATGAAGGCATAACTGGAATCCACATCCTCTTTCTGTAAGGGAGCTGCTGACCCATTTATTCCCATCTTCAAGTTCTCCTTGACCAAGGAGGCAGTACTCAACCTACTCAGAAGACCTATGCACAACCTAGGGTTGGTGTCTGTCTGTCATCCAATACCCCAGATTTGAGGGAAAATCACCTGGAGTAGAATTTGAAGGGGGACTTGCTGAACCTGTTCTTGAACCAGAGTCCTGTCTGAGTGAGAAGGTAGAAAGTGCCAACCCTGCAGGAGGAGCTGATTGAGGAAGGGACTGTGCAGTAAGTGACCTTGATGTAGTGTGTCTATCCAACAGAGATTAACCATTAGGCATTACTGGCGAGAGCAGGAGCATCACTCTGTCTGTGCAGCTTTCCTTGAAGGAGCCTCTACACTGCTGAAGTGTCAGGTGGTCTCCTTGCATTATTCTCATAGGAGCCGTGTGCCTGATTGTTTGGCCCGACTGAAGCCAGGATAAGTGCCCGGTAGTGGCACACTTTGGGTGTGTCTGAGAACGTGGATGGTGTAACCAGGGCCCTGCCAGTCTGTGCTGTGCAGTCGTGACCAGTCCATAAGTTGAAAAGACTGCCAACCTTGAGGTGCCATGTACTTAGTAGAGACCTCTGCACAGCCCAGAAGTGCCCAGGACCCCCTTGCTTAGAATAGTTGTGCCAGTATGCCTGGCAGCCAAGGCACTGAGGACAACCCTGTCCTTGCCCGATTGGCCTCCGTGCAGCTCCAACCAAAAACTGTGACCCTTCAGCAGGCACCATGCCATAGAGACTATGTGTGCTAAGAGAAGTGGAAGAGATCGTGTTGCAGCTTATTAGAGCCTACAACATGAACCCTGAAGACTCTGAGACAGAGGGGAAAAGGGTCTTACTGCACCTAGAGGTAGCAGGCCCACTTTGAAGCACCTGAGACTCACACCTGTGAGTCTGTTATTCCCACATGATTGTCTAGTGGAGTAGTCTACATCCTGTGTAATAAAGCACTTGTCTTTTATAAAGGAATGCACTAGGCTGCACATTGTTCTTATTGTGCTGCTACGGATGGTGGTGAGTGCTGAGCCTAAGTATCCCCCACACTGTCCTTGAGAACGAACCCTATGACTGCTTGTCAATGCAACCACGGAGTCAAGTACTGATGGGGGTTGTACTTGGCCCAGTTTTCAGAGACTAGTATCAATGGGAGTAAGGTGCCTTTCCTGAGGGATAGAAGATCTCCTAGAATTATAACTGAGAAGAAAAATCTCAACCCGCAAGGGATTCTCCATGGTGCCAATAGCACAGGCGTAGTACCAATGGAGAATACATGGAATATCTGATTGCCCAAGCTGAGATGGGAATCAATGACAAATCTGCAGTGATAGATGTTGGGGTAACAGGAAAAACAGGAAATCTGAATGTCTCTTGTACTATAATTTAATTGCCCCTTGGTTAGTACCAGGACCAGATGCCTGTATGGCTTGCACCACTTCCCCCTTTGTTAACCAGACCACAGGCTGTATGTCTGGGAGAGATGGGACTTGTCCCCAATTTGCAGTGTACAGAACAAGGTAGTCAACTGATCAGGGGTACTCTGGGAAGGCACTGTTGAGGCCAGAGTTGCAGGAGCTAGCTTCTGAAGGATTGTCCTGGGAAGAATTCCAGAAGGCACAGACTGAGTGCTCTAAGTTAGTGGACCTTCAGAAGAAAGCCCAAGAACAGGTCAACAAGGGAGTGGTAGGAAGATAGTATGTTGACTGGGAAGACCAGCTGATACATAGTGAGCCAAAGAGTCCTGATTAAGGTGCTAGCAAGGACACTTGGGCATTAGAAGGACCCAAGATAGGTTAAACCCTCTGAATGGTAAGTCTGATGGTAAGACAACGACACAGTTAGTGGCTCTACCAGTGGTAGGTGTTCAATTTGAGTAGTGGGTACAATGTCTCTCCATTTAGCCTACCCCGCATCATGCACTTATATATCTTGGTTGTGGACCATGCCACCAGGTTTCTAGAAGCAGTGTCCCTCCCCCGATGAGCAAATCTGGTAGTTAGGGCTCCCTAGGATTTTTTTCCAGGGTCAGATTTCTAAAAATACTACTCTGAATGCAAAACAAATTTCCCCTCTTCTTATATGACAGACAAATGGGGGCAAGTTGCTATGACTTACCACTTCTCCACAAACCAGTGGGTTACTAGAGGGGTTTAAAAAGACACTTAAGAGCATGACGGGAATTGTACCAGACAATCTAAGGAGGTAGTGGTATTTTCTCCTGCCATGCCTCTTATTTCCTTCAAGGGAGATTCTGCACAAAGGAGTTGGATTCAGTCTCTTCAGACTTCTTTTTGGGCACTCCATCAGGAGACTATTCACATTGTTGGGTTTGTCTTTTTGGCTCCCAGGTGGCTAAAGGAGTAATTCTGTACTTTCTGGATGGCCCTCGAATAGGGTGCCACAACAATGTAATCTTTTCTCTTTGCACCCACAGGAGACTTAACATAAAACAAGAGAACAAGAGAATTTCACTGTGCCGAAATACATTTGTATATTTGGTCCAATATCATTTGGTGTGATTGACATAGTTTTTACCACTTAAGGAGCAGAGCCTGAAATAGTCTATAGCATGGGCATTTCTTTTATACTTGCATGTGACCACATGTCAGTAGCATGCCCCGTTTATATGATACTGTTTGTCTGTTTTTTACCCGGTCAGATACTCTGCTTTAAAGAAAGATGGAGCAACACTCTCAAGTTTAGCAAAGAAGGGAGAAAAGGTGGAAGCCAAACCTGCCAGGCCGGTGACAGTCTACAATATATCACTGAAAGCTTTCCAGCCACCGTTGTTCACTCTTGGTAAGAGAAATACTGGCAAATATGTGCTGCTCTCACTCATATGCAATTGCAGGGTAATAACTAAGCAGGTGGGAATTTAGAGGTGGTTGGAAGGATGTTTCCCTTTTAGCCTAGGCGTGTTTTAGGTGCCTGATACAAGGAGTAATATATTACCTAATTTACAAGATACTGGATGGAATTACCACGCATCCTGTATTTAGGTCACAGAAATTGTGCACTAAAAGGGCCAGAGAGAGACCAATAATTCCTGAAAGTAGCCCACATATCCAACAAGCATCTCACTGTCACCAAGATCAACAGGAGCACACCCAACCAGTACCTGGTCTAAGATGGGAAAGTGGAACACCAGCTGAACCTGTAAACCAGAAATAACCAGCACATACAGAATAGTCATATGGTAGCTGAATGCATATTGAAGCACAACCCATTCGCTAGGGCCAAGCAGGCTTCACTGATGTCCATAACAGAAAGAAAGCACGGCAGCTTCACAGACTAAATGCACCGCAGGAAAGATTGAGGCAAGGTCAACATTGCAAAAATAAATAGGCCGTAACAGACTGGGGGAATTAATCCTAACGGGTAAACCTAGGGAAAGAAAGAAACTTTGTTGATCCATTTGGTTTCAATACCCTTGTATATCAAAATGTCATTGTGGCTTGACAATAATGACAGAGAATGTACACTTAGTCCACCTCTTTTAATTACATTAGCATCTGCAAAATTTGCCTTATAATGTCACCTAGAATCGTTATGCATCAGTGCACAATTCCAGTACAGGTATAGAAGCTAGAGAATTGTATCACTCCTCACTGTCTATCTCATCTTAATAAGTCTGTCTTGTTCCAAAAAGCCTCTCCAAGCAAGAAACGGAACGGCTTGAAACTATTGTAAACTGACATACAGGCCCATCCATACGCATAGCTTCTGAAAGATTCCTAGTGAGACCAAATGCAGCATAGTCAGCAGCTTTTTTTGAAAGGACATGCCAGAGGGAACCCACTGGGAAATAGAACACAACTCATCTGTGCTCATTCAGCACCACCGGCTTGGGTACAAGTATCCATATCACCTGCCATTTAACCACAACTCCATACCTTCTAGGAGCAGGCAATGGAGCCATTCCAACTCTTACCCGCTGAAATTTGCCTAGTTTATATAAGGCAGGGGTGTGCTAAAATGCCAACATCTAAAAGAGACTTCAAACTGCAGATTCCTTACTGTAGAATATTCCCAGGCATCAGACTAGATCCCGAATTTTTTGGAACAATCCCCTTGAGAGTCAGTAAGTGGCATTGTCCAGCTTTGTGTGGCACCACCCCGGCACGATGACCTGGCATAATTTTTTTCTGTGCCATCAGCATGGTGTTGGATCGAGTTCCCCTTTTGACTGACTTCTTTTACCATTTTGTTGAAGTCTAGTGTGCCTTTTTCCCCATACTTGTCGGAGATGTCCCCGAAGATATCCACGGGGTCCAAGCCTTTTGGCACCTGTGATTGAAAGTTGTCTGATCTCCACCTCTCCTAGGTGGCCGTCCAAACCCAGAAGTGGCGCATCTTTCACCACTGTGAGCTCTGGGTGGGGAGGAGAAAGACGTCTGCCGTTGACCCAGTCGCTGTCAGTGAGCCACCACTGCAGGTCATTTGCAGTTCCCTCAGATATCTGGACCAGGTTGGAGAGATTTCTCTGATGCTGTGCCCATTGGGTCTTCAAGTCACATAGGTTAATGGGCATGTTTTACCAACAGGGTGCAGGAGGTGAAGAGACCCAGCAGCCTCAGAGTTAGTCTCATTGAAATCTAGGATAGAGGTTGAAATATTGGAATCATAGCACGAACATCCTGGACTCGCTATTCCAGAAGATAGGCCTGAAACTGCACTGTTTCCGTAACAGTTCAGATGAAATGGAGCTTCTGATAGGGAGTCAGGTGTGACTTCGGCAAGTTGATAGTGAACACCAGTGAATACAGACGGTCTGCCGTAGTCTGGTGTGGGAGTCGACTTCCTGAGGGGAGCCTGCCTTTAAAAGCCAGTCATCGCAGTAGGGGAAGACTGGAACCCCTGACCTCTGCAGATGCGCTGTAACCACCACTGTCACCCTGTTGAATTCCCAAGGGGGACCAGTAAGGCCAAAAAGGAGCACAGCGAACAGATAATGCTCCTGGCCTACTGTGAACCACAAGTAGCACCAGTGAGCAGGCAGGCAGGACAGGAATATACACATAGGTGTCCTGGAAGTCCAACGCTACCATCCAGTCTCCAGAGTTGACGGCGGATAAGACCTTAGACAAGGTGAGCATCTTGAATTTGTTCTTTTTCAAAAAGTAATTGAGAGGGCGCAGATCTAATACAAGACAGAGGTGTCCATTCTTCTTTGGTACCAGAAAGTATTGGGACTAGCAACCACAACCTCCTTCTGACCCCAGCACCCTCTCAATGGTTCATTTGGTCAGAAGGACCAGTACTTCCTGTTACAAGAGTGGAAGGTAGTCCTCTCACAGGAACTGGAATTATATATATTGTTTGAAGGCATTTATTTGCAGCCGTAACTGCCATAATACTTGCATACATTACTGTGTTTGCATTATGAGATGGGACAGTGAATATTATTCATATCGCTGTGTTAGGGTTACCCATACATGTTTGTAAACATTTTGTTGTAGTGTACAACTAGAGTTCGCAAGATGAGTAGATGGAGCTGCCCAAAGAGAGAGACCCCTTTCCTTCCATTTGGTCGTTCCTTTGTTTCAGGTAGTTTGGAGGGAATACTCCTACTTTCCCACCAGGGAACCATTAGAGGGTGAACAATCCCGCCTTGTAAGATCGTCATGATTTCTTGAAATGTCATACCTTCCTCCATGTTTTTGGTAGTCACCTCCACTCTCTGAGCCATGAATGTTGAGCATCTTATCTCTCCAGCCTATATCAGGTATATGAAGCCTGGGGCCTGGCATGTCTAATTAGAGTTGTTACCTTTCATGCATCACACATTCTGCTACCTCGGAGTTTGTCTTGATTAGCTTATCTTCTCCTTAGATAATAATATCACAAATACATAAGAAGCAACCTCTCAAAATCTGACCTAATAGCCCATTAAAAATGTAGTGCACGCCATTAAATTAAGAACTTAGTGCACCATGAACAAGTTCATCACCTTAATATGCCTCAGTTTAAAAAAATAAATAAAATTAAACCATCTCTGTGTGTTAATAATACACATAGTTTCATAACACTTAGCTTAATTCCAAAATTAGAGACAATGTACATAGTGACTAAGTACAGCATTGCCCTCCCCCAAATAGTCAGGGCTTCTGTCCCTTAGTAAAGAATCTACTGTTTCCTCCCTGAAGCAGAGTTGCGGGTATTAGTCTGTCTTTGGTATACTCAACTTTTTATTGTCCCCATCTTAAACAAAAAACAGGCAACCATCTAAACTGTGCTGGTGTTTTGTCCAGTTCGTTCTATACCTTCGAGTTTTCCCCTTTTTCAGAAGGGGATAGAAGTACCAATCTTATCTGATTCTTTCTATTTCCATCCAAGCCCCACAGTCTTCAAAATCTTGTCCCTTGCTAAATCAGCTCTTTAATATGCTACTTTTACATGCATCCAGACGTGCTTTTTCACCTAATTGTCAGGCAGTTCCATACCATGTGTAAGCACGCATGTTCTGCACTGGGAACAATCCAAGAATACAGATGTTTTTTTTAAATTAATTGAGGGGTCAAGTAAGTCCTGTTCAAAAAGGTTAACTGAGTATGTTTAAGCTTGGAATTGCAGGAGACCCTGCACAGCCACATCAATGCTTGGTTCCACTTGTTATCGCTTTGCCCTCTGCCCACGTCTGACTCCGATTTGACTCCTAGTCCCTCTAGTTGAATACTGGTGATTCACAGGAGTGTCCTGTATAGATAGTATATTACTCTGCCATTTCCCAGAGGATACATCATGTGCACCAGTTCATGTCCCTCATCTGCCGTTCCCCACATTTGCTGAATCTCTGTGATTATCACTGTATACATCAGACACTGCCCCCCTTGGTAGCCGAGTATCTTCTGCCAGTGCCTCATATCTGGTCAGGGTGCATTTACTAAACAACTCTTCCACTGCAGCGACTCCTAGGGTCTCCCATGTACTGCCTGTGTAATAGCCATGCTGTTTAGAGAAACTAATCCTTGTTATCTCAGAGAAGTAAGATCCAACCTGAAATATCCTGTGCAACCCTCTGTGCTAGCATCCTCGCAGTACCCATGCTAACCTCACACACCTTCTACTAAGCACCTGGATACCCTCAAAGGTGATAAGAATGCTACAAAAACATTGATAACTTAACAATCTATGGTGACAACGCTGTACTTTGATTGCAGAGAGGAACATGTTGGTTAGATGATTTCCCCCTGAACTCCCTCCCTCCTTCCCCAGTTGCCCTGTGTTCCTGTACTACCTATCTCAGGATGCCTGCCACTAAGCCAATTTACAGCCCATCGCTGATGAGTTCCCAGGGTATCTGTTTCAAAATTAGGCACACCCAACCAGTACCTTGGGGCCGGGTGCTGCAGTTCAGCTAACTCCATCCTCTGTCTACGTGCACCCATGATTAGATCCCCCAAGAGTACATGTTGCTTTTGAAATATCCTCTTCTGTAGTATCAGTGGGAGATTAGCAAATTGACACAGTAGATTGGAGAGCTTCACCATTTTAGCTAAAACAATATACTATGTTACCATTAGTGGCGGCATGCTACAGAATGAAATCTGAGTTCTTACCGCATTTGTTTGCACTCCCAATATTCCCTACTATAAGGTCCAATCCTGAGTGGTAAATCAGTAAATCTTAACCCTGAGGGCTTCCACTTAATTTCACCTCCCTCCAGATTGACTCTACCTTGCGTTAGTTCACTGTCAGTGGGGAAACAACCCTGTTTCTGTCCAGTTGATGTCCAACCCAGATGACGTTTTAAACTTGTTCAATGCCTGAACAATTGATCCAGGATCTTCCCTGCTGTATCCCTAATAAATAGCATCCTGTCATCAGCATCGAGCAATACAGTGTGCACCCGGCCTTCAAACTAGGATCCCCTAATGTTGTCCCTCTGTTTTCAACCAAGTGGCAACTGGCTATTTTGCTAGGGTAAACATTATGGAGGGCGGCAGACATTTCTGAAGTATGTATCTGAAATAACATTACCTGCCGGTGAGCCTAGCATTTAACTTCAGAAATTTGGATTTTGGGTTTATAATGGGCAAAGTCTGTCCTTTTGTCTGGGACAGTATTGTCCCCACATTGTCCTCTGTAAATAATACCTCACTGTCTGAGTCTTCAAAAAATACAAAAAAAAAACCTTCTGTTGAAAAGACCCAAATGGGTAGTTGCTCTTTTCATACCTACGCAAACTCTTGGTTTACTATTGCCTGTCCTTACCAAACGGAAGATATCAGTTGGTTGCTTCTTTTGGTGTGCAATGGTGATGTGGCCCAAGTTGGATGTTGAGGAGGCGATGGATTGGGCTGGTCAGCACAGGAGAGGGGGAGGTGAGGGACCTCTATGCTCCCAGAGACAGCCTGGAGGCCCGGGAAGCAACATTGCTGTGGCATCTGAAATGGCTAGTTCCCTGGATGAAGGGACAGGGATCTATTGATGATGTCGACACTGAGGATGAGGTTTCTGGTGTGACCCGTCTGACCTCAAAATGAAAACAAAAGAAAAAGATGGAATTGAGCAGGCCCACTCCCCCGCATGTCTGATCTGTAGTACATGAGGGGGTCTGCTCATAGACTCCTGGGTGGGCACAGGGGTCGCAAATTCTGAAAAACCCCTGCAGGATCTCTACCTTGTAGCAGACACATCGTGTAAAATTGAGGAGGCAACCCAGAGAACTGATGAGACCAGTGTGCAGCAAATGAACTGTACATGAGAGATCTCACTATTAAGCAGGTCGTAGGAGGACTAGTGCTTCTGAGGGACTATGGATTCAACTCCACTTAATGGAGAAGGTACTTAACCTCTAGAGAATTCACGGTGAGCTACTGGATACAGCAAGACACATAAGAATTGTTGATTCCCTCCATCTGCTTGCGGGGAAGAATCTCATTGAACAGACAAACAGTGGGGAGTCCATGAGGGAATGGAGTGCCTGGTCATGGTACCGGCCCTTGTTCATATGTATGGCTGCTAATACCTCTGAATACATGCCAGACTTGCTCTAACTGCGAAATGCACCATTAAAGAGACAGTGCACAAAGCACACTGTCGAGCCCCAAGGACCAAAGGCTGGGAAGGGGCAACCGATGGAGAGGAATGCAGGTATTCATTCCTGTGGGGGCAAGAAGTACGAGGGCATTTTGAAATCAATGGAATCGCCTTGGAAGGCCACACTGAAAAATGTTACACCATACTTCAGGCATATTAAACACTAAAACCACACTAGTACTTGACACAGCAGCAATAGACGTGAACCTGTTGCTCACCAGTCTCTGGAAACTGACGGAGAGGATCACACCAAATGAATTCAGGCTACCATCCCTCCACCCCACTATGCGAGAATTAGAGACTAATGTGAAGGAGTTGCTGGGGGTGCTGAAGGCTCTAGGAAATAGGGGGAGGATGCAGAGGGCCACTCCTGATGAAACTACATCAACCTGGTGGGTGTCCTAGAAGCAGAGTTGCTTTTGAGGCTATGATTCTTGCAGACAACTAGACCCCACCGTAGTTCTTTCTGGTTAAGAGAGAACACAATGTTTCAATACACCCTCTGATTCCCTACAAGGGTGGCTCTCAACGCATTGTGTCCAGGCTTGTAAACTTCGGGACTGAGATCACCTTTTCAGAGTGGCCAGGGAACAAGACTCCTGGGCAAAGATGCACATTTTCCAAAATTATACCACGCAGTTGCAGTGCCAAAAGAGAGCTTTTTTGAACGGCAATATGTATATGTATTGTTGTATCTGAACAAACTGAAGGTATTGGCCGTCTGGACCACATACCTTTATGTCTCACCTGGCGAAGCCTGGATATCGATGTGAAGCTTTGGAATAAATATCCTTATCATAGGTCAAGAAGAAAAAACGGGGTCGTAGAACTTGAAAATAAAACAAAAGGATAGCAGATCCATCAAATGGGTGGGCAACTGAAGAGTAGGCTGTGAAAAAGGGAGCAAAAGTGGTCGAAGATGTCATGAAATACAGGGCCTGACAGAACTGCCCTCGGAATCGTAACAGGGTTCACTGGAAGGCAAAGAAGATTACGATGAGGTGTCCAACTCTGAGCTACTGGGTTGTGGCCTTAAACTAATGCCCATTACTTCAAATGTGATTGTCTGATAGTTGTGGGGCTAAAAGAGCAACTGCCCATAATGTGAATAGCAGTTCAGATGTGTCCTCGGGCCTCATGGGTCCTACCTTACCTCAGAAGATTGCTTTTGGAGCGGTCATAGCGGGGCGATGCACAGAAATGGCATTTATGGTTCTTGGTAGTCTTCATGTGACAGTATTTATTTCATCCTTCTAAACTTCTGCACTACACGTATCACCAGCATTCCAAATGGAAATGAATCTCTGTATATTCAAATTTATGTAATCGGGGACAGGAATGGTGAGGTAGTTGAGCAAGCCTCTGCCTTAGTGGGGGGTTCAAAGCACATAGAGTACAATGTAACAGCTTTGCTGGGGCAGTCAACCCCAAAAGAATTACATCATGCAATGTAAGTTGGATGAGGGATAGATTTATGCACACACACCAGTGGTGTGCTCAGTCATGCTACAGTATGGGATGATGTTTAGCAACAATTTAGGCAAGGGAGTCAGTGGGGTGGAAGACTTTCTAGATCTATGATCAATACGCACAAAATGGGTAGCACTTACTTTTAATGTAAGATGGCTAAGGACACCAGCAAAGGTGTGTAACATAATGTCCTAACTGTTGCACAGGTCAATTCATAGTGAAAGCCTACAGGAGACCCAACTCATCAGGGTGGAACTTGAGAAGTTTAAAGGAGATAGTGAGGGCAATTAATTGGCATGATTTACTCACTGGGCCCTGGTGTGGATTCTCTGAGGATTCCTTACAGGGTTGACGAGTCACATGTGGATGGAGAGGGGAGGTACGCCAATCCCGAAGGATCTTTAGATGGAATAGACCTGATATTAGCCAGCATTTATGCCCCTGTCATAAATCGGACTCCGTTGTCAATGATGTGGCATTCTTAACTGGGGGTGGGGGTGCAAACTACAATATGGTGTAGGAGATAGATAAAGATAGGTCTATTCCATTATTAAAAGGGGCCCTATGAAGAATTCTGTCTAGGCAGTTTGAGACCAAGGTACAACAATGTCACTTCTTGGAAGCCTGGGGGAATTACATCCTGTAGTTAGGGAATACTCCTATTAGTCTTCCTCTAAGCATGGGATCCATACTAGGCTGAACATGTTCTTAATCAGAATAGAGAGTGGGATGGATTTTAGCAAAGCCGAATATATGAGCAGGATTGTATCAGACCATAGTCAGTTATGGACGAGAGTAACATGAGGCGGATTCCACCCATCTGTTCACACTTGGTGTATACGGGTGAAACGTTCAATGCACTTTTTAGAGCAGTGGTCAGGGAACACTTTTGTTATTATATTTGGAGGGAGAGTGCCCCGCCTCCCGCAGTAGGCTAGTACTTCCCCTTTCACCTAGACCCAAAATTCTTTCTGTCCCTCTGCCCCCTTAGGGGGGAGGAGGCAGAAAGGCCACTAGATATCAGGGATTTTTCAATAGGGCCATAAATGAGTGGGGTCGGCCCACCCAAGCATTAGGCATAGCCCCCACCCACCCATATAACCCTCAGCAGTCTTTCTGCTCCTGATGCTGGGCAGAAAGCCAATTAGACCAGCAGTGACTATATGTGGAGGGGTGGACGGCTTCCCCGGCAATGGGCTAGTGCCCTACCCTCGGCCCAAAAGTCTTTCTAACATCCAGTTGCCCCCCAGGTGATTGGTGGGGGGGGGGGCAGCGACAGCCCACTAGACACCAGGGATTTTTTGTTAGGGCCATACATGGGTTGGGGCGGCCCACCCAGGCATTGGGTTTAGCATCCACCTACCCACCCATATAACCCCCAACAGTCCTTCTGCTCGCACAGAAAGCCCAGTACACCACCAGGGACTATATTTAGAGGGCGCCACCCTTGCCGTCAGTGGGTTAGTGCTCCCCTCTTTCCCCGGGCCTAAAAGTCTTTATGCCTCCAGGGGCAGAATGGAAGTTCTAACCTCCAAACTGCCCCTGGGTCATAAATGGGTGGGGGCTGCCCACTCAGGCATGTGGCCTATCCCCTGCATAGCCATATTACCCCAAGCAGTCTCTCTGCCACCTGTTGGAGACAGATTGGATGTGTTTTCCTCCAGTATATCCCGGCAGGGGAGTGGGGGTGCAGAATGCCCACTAGACCACCAGGGTCTATATTTGGAGGGGGAGCCCCTCCCGGCAGTTAGCTAATGCTCCCCACTACCCCAGTCCCAAATGTAATTCTGCCCTTGTTGGTGCATATTGGAGGTAGTTGACTCCAATTTGCCCTAGGTGGGCAGAAAGCCTACTAGACACCAGGAATTATTTGTTTGTGGAGAAACTGGTGGGGGTGGCCCGCCTAAGCATTGGGCCTAACCCCAACCTCTTAAAGGACCCGCAACAGTTTGCCTCTCCCAGGGGGCTGATAAGAGGTCCTTAACTCCAGTCTGCCCAGGTGGGATGGGCAGAATCCCATTAGACAGCAGGGAGTTATGTATTGCTGCAAGGTGTGGGGGTGACCCCCCCGCCTAAACATCGGGCCTGGCCTCCGCCTCCTATATGACCCCAAAAGTCTTTCTGCCCCCACTTGGGACTAGAGCATCCCCATCTTTTTGGCAAGAAGGACAGTTTTGATTTTGACTTCTTTTGTTGTTGTTTTTTTACATATGGTTAACAGAGTTGGGCTAAGTCCTAGTATTATCCTGCATCTTTGCTGAATGGCTGCACTTTTCAGGCTCGATCAGCTGCCACCTGGGGAAACCTACTAAACCGAGACATTTCTGAAAACTAGTCATCTGGGACATCCAGGTGGTATGCCTTCACTGGTGGGTAGGAAACGTTTGTGAGATCCGTGCAAGACATTGAATCCTGGGTTCCCCATGGGATCTAGTTTTTAAAAATGTACAGGTTTGCTAGACTTCCATAGGCCCCAGCTGAACCTGGGGCCCAAAATCCACATCTTCCCACTTTGCAACAAATGGGTCAGTTTTGAGTGGAAGAATGTGATGTATCCATGTTGCATTTTGGGCTGTTTCCTGTCGCAAGCGCTAGGCCTACCCACACAAGTGAGGTACCATTTTTGTCAGAAGACATGTGGGAGCATGGAGTAGAAGGAGATTTATTATTACCAATTGGATTTTGTTGCATGTATGCCCTCCAAATGTAAGCCAATGTCTAAAACATTTTGAAAAATACCCTCTAAATCTAAATCATATGCTCATACGGGCACCCACCAGTTCAGAGATGTACAAATAACCACTGCTCCTAAACTCCATATCTTGTGCACATTTCAGACATACATAGGATCCTTGATACCTATTTTTCACTCTACATATTTCACCATATGAATTGGTCTGTATTCAGTGCACAATGAAAAAACTATTTCTTTTTACCACAGTTTAGACCTTTTTCGAAGAAGTAGCCCATTTTCCTATTTTTTGCATAATTAAAAGCCATTGTATGGGGCAGCTCTGTTGTTGGCTCTTGGTACGTGGGGTTCGTGGAGAAACTACAAACCCATAACCAAAAGGGTCTAACAGATGTAATGGTATATTGCTTTTTTAAATCGCCATCATGACAAGAAGTTACATATGAAAACATTGTCACAATTGGCTGTTTTTACCCGTTTTTAATATTTATTTCAGCAGTGGTTTCTTTGTGAAACTTTTTAGATATCTACACATATGACCTTTTGCAGAAATGTATTCCTTTCCTGGATCACCCAGGGGTTTCATATTGGTTTGCCCCACAAACTGGAAGTAGGTGGAAAGCACACAAAATTGGAAAACATGGGCTACCTCTTTGAAAAATGCCAGAACTCTGGTGAAAAAATATTTATTTTTTATTCAGTTCTCATGTTCCTGGAAATTGGGAAGACGGTGACTTTAGCACATCAAACTGTACGTTGATGCCATTTTTATAAAGCAATGTACCTTTAAAATCCCCAGGGTGTTAGAAAAAAATAAGGCAAATTGGGCATGGATAGCTTATGTGGATAAAACGTTATGGAGGCCCAAGCACAAACTACCCCAAATAGCCATAAAAAGGCTTAGCACTGTGGAGGTGGTTGTGGTGGGGGGAGGCCTAGCTGCAAAAGGGTTAATACATATTTGTTGTATTTTTGTTTTTTCTTCAGCCAGTCCGGGTGCACACAGTTAAAGTGATTTTAGAGCATGGGTGCTCTAGAGGGGCATGCAACATGGGTGCCTTCTTTTTCCCTTGTAGTTTGCCTTTGCAGTAGAACTGCTCACATATGCTTTGCGAGATCATGTACCACACATATTGTTTCACTGTTTCCCGACAATTTTCTCCTGATCCTGGGAGAACCCAGGCGGCCCATGCTGGAGGTGTTGGACATGCTGGGTGAGGTTGAGTCATATTCTGGGCTAAGGGTTAGTTGGGGAAATGAATGTTTCAGATCTTCCTTAGGTGATCTGGTGGACATAGACACCCCACTTCAATCGGAACCTGACTTTATGGTATTTAGGGGACAAATATATCACAGTGAACATTGTCTAATATCCAGGATGTTTTGGAAAGCTGTATAGGGAATTAGATCCTCCATTACCTTCTTGGCTAGCTTCCTCTTTTACCTATGGAGTGGGTAGCCAAAATGTTAATCTTGCTCATGCTACTTTGTTTTTTTGTGGCCTTTCTTGTCATCCCAAAGAAAGTGTTCTTTTAGGAACTCAGTGGCCTCCTTTCAGACTTAGGGCCTGATTTAGAGTTTTGCAGAGGGGTTACACATACGTGGTGGATATCCAATTCGCCACATTACGATCTCCATAGGCTATTATGTGGAATGAACAAGACCAAAGGCCTCTGCCAAACTCTAAATCAGGCCCTTAATTTGGGCATCTAAAAGGAAAAGATTGGCCTTTCCGAAGTCCATGCTGTAGGTAAATTAAGGTGGCATGGGAGTACCAGATCTGGAGGTGAACTATTGTGCAGCACAGTTTACCTGGCTGATGGGATGCATGAAAGTTTAAACAGATCAGTTGAGTCTAGAGCAGAGGTCTTCATTCTGTGGGGTGCGGCCTCCAGGGGGAGGCATGGAGTCATGGGAAGGGGTTTGTGCATTCCCCAGCTTTACTCTCAGCACAAAAAGGGTGTATGAAAAGCTGTTCTCCTACTTTTTGTAAAACAACCATCATGGGATGGTTAATTCCGATATTGTAAATGCTTCAACTGGAGTTTCATTTAGGGAGTGTTCTGCGCTGTGAAACCGAAGCCGGGCAGACAGATAACCAACTTCCTGCCAGGGTGCCTGCTGCCTGAAAGAAATGCAAATAGGTGCTAAGAGTTAGTCTGCAAATGTAAAAGGTAATCTGCAGATGTAAAGGATGCTTGGGAGCCAGTACTGGCTTTAATTGATCGAATCTTTAAACAAAGATTTATTATTTTTGAATGGTAGTGCAGTTAACAACTGAGCTGTGATGTGAGTGATTTTAATTGTAATTATATTTACATAGCACTTAATACCACGAGTAAGTGTTGAAGAGGCATGTATGTAAAGAAAAACTCAAATGCATTACACAGTCTGGGTATTGCACAACTATATTTTGGAAGCACCATTTTATCGTAAAACTTTTAATGCATTTTGTAGCAGTATATTTCATACTGTGTGTAATGCAAGTTTAAAATAAAAAATAATTACTTGCATATTCACAGTGTTTTCTGTCACAGATTGTGTCATCACAGCACAAAAAAATACACAAGTCGCTATTTTCCCGGGTACCACCCAAGATTTAATTGTGTGGCTCTCCGGTTACACACAGACCACTGCAGTGCATTAACTAATAGAGGATTCATAACGTACTATTTGCATTCCCTAATGAGTAACAATTTTTTAAAATTTTCTTTTCTTTTAAGCTTTGAGTTTTTTTTCCTATATGTAGCTACTGGACGGTGAGAGACCTAAAAAAAAAAAACTTAAAGAATATTTTGTTTTTGGCCACAACGTTGACCCCGCCCCCACGCTCACTGACATCATCCCTATTGCATGCAGAAGCTCAGTTCCCATACTTTTTAAAAATAAACTTTAACAGCTGGTTGGCCTGGCTGCCCATTCCTGTGTGGATGGTGGGAAGTTGACAAGAATTGGAGCACTGCACTGCACTGTACACAGCACTGGCGCCTCAGTGAGTACAGTTCACTCATTACAATATAGCTGGCAGTAGCTGTGCTGGCCTAGGGGCTCAGCTGCGCTGGCTGCAGCTGTCTGACCACAGCTCAGACTCACTCAGCCTGGGCGGCAAGCAGCAGTTGTGTTTGTTTTTTGCGCTGCTGCCTGTGCCTCCAGTTTGGTGCATGCCCCATTAACAATGTGCAACCACTGACTTAATTTTGGGCTAAATTGAACCCTGTATATATGTTTTGTTTTTAATGTGAGGGGCACCTCACCTTAAGTCGTGCAGACAGTACTGTGCAAGCTGTTGCCACAGCTGCTCTCCTGTCCAGACAGTGCCTGCCTTAGCATATGGCTGCACCCCTGCACCTAGGCCAGCTCTCACTCCCAGGTAGCAGCAGAAAGGAAAGCAGTGTGTCACAGGTACACACTTTAATTAAACCCTATGATGAATGGGGGCACCGTACAGGATGTTATACCACTGAATCGGGAAGCGCTATCACATGGTTCTCCATGCTCAGACTCTCAAGGCCATCCAGCCTCAATTCCCCCCCCCCCCCCCCCCCCCAACATGACTGAAGCCAACAGCAGCACCAAACTATGAGTCACCCTCAAAACTTTGGTTTGCTAAACAGTGGCTAATATTATTTCTGTACCATAAAAATTATTTGCTGTGAATTGGGGCCATTTATGGTTGTCGATGATGAGGTGTATGAGGTTCTAAATATTTTTTGTCAGGAGGGGTCCTTACGCCTAAACAGTTTTGACAGGGGGGTCTTGGCATCAAAAAGTTTGAAGACCTCTGGTCTAGAGGTTCAGGCTTGTCCGAGTGAGAAGTATGGAGTGGGTGCTTTGATGGGGATTTGGAAAGGTTCAAGACAACACACCGGGCCCATTCAAGTGGCTAGGTCATGGCAGAATTATGCAAGTGGACTTGATGGAGGTGTGATCTATGCTTCGGAAATACTGCTGTGGTGCATGCCAGATGTCCAGGAACTGAATGGAAATATAGCAGAAAACCTTGGTTGGAGGGCAGAAACCATGTATTTGGGGGGGACAGGTGGGGGGGACTAATTCTGAGTGGGAAGCTGAGTTCCTTCAAAATTTTGAGGGGCAAGATCAGAATCTCATAAGGAAAATTTATGACATTGAATGACTTGGTAAGTGTCCGAAAATTCATCTGGGGGATCAGAAGAGGAGGAGTCCCGTAAATCTGAGATACTCACAAAAATTATTGCATTAAGGAATTGCTGGCATGTGCGATGATCCTTTACACAATAATGGGACCACCTTTTATACTGACCTGTTCCAAGTGAAAGATAGATGGGAACAATGCAGAGGAAAGGAGATTGCGGACAGTGCCTGGCCTAACATGCTGGAATACACAAAAAGTGTTGAGGAATTGGTCTGCCTAGTAAGCACTTGCACAGAAAATTGCTGGAATTTGCACCGTGTGTATCCTAGAGGGTAGGGGTAAGTTTAGATTATTGTAATGTACTATTGTGATGCTCACTGGATTGAGTGATTATGAGCATTTCTTGGAGGCATAGGATGTGTGCCATAAATCAAGTGTAATATGACCAGAATTGCGAAGATGTAATTTGAGCACGTAAAATTAATCAAGAGCAATTGAAAAAAATAGTGTAGGAACCAAATGTCTTCTGGGGAGAGCGTTGCTTTCAGCTGCTCAAGATGGTTGACTGAATTGGAAACGCCATTCACCAACCCACAATACGTGCCTGCATCCATCCTTTCCTGTTTCTGATTGCCACTTCAACTACCCTGGGGACATTGGTGAAGCAGCCCCCATCCGCTGGTGACTGTATCGTGGCGGCATGGCTTTCAATGCCTCTGCCAGTAGTGGAGGGACTAGGACTGTGACTTGCGGCCTACTCGTCTGGTGGGGGCTTCTGAAGGTGCTGTGATAAAGCGAGCAGTGGCCTTGAGGAGGGCCAGTGGCCCTGTGCCCCTCCTCCCCCCAGTGCAAACCTCCATCTTCTAATCTGCTGGCGTAAGAGGTGAGGCTACACTGCTGTGGTCAGAGCGGGGCTGAGAGGCTGGGCCGGCTTCCCTGGAGGGGTGTTTCTCCCCTGTGTGCTTCTTGCTAGGCTGGAAGGTGCGGCTTGGTGGTACCGCTTCTTGTTTGGGATCTGAGTTGGTTGCAGGGGGCACTCGGGGAGGGGGATGCAGTTGCCAGTTGTGGGCCACAAGGGATGGCCTGGAATGCCACTGGGTGCAGAGAGCTGGTGGGGCCCCTGCTGCGTGGGGCAGACTGGGTCCCTGGGGTGCTCACTGCTGTGGGAGCATGCCATTGGGTGCCATGGCAGGCCTTCGCAACAGACCTTGGGACCTGATGTGATGAAGGGTATCTCTTGCATTGTTCCTGCAAGTGGGGGGCCCACTGAGCATTTGAAGCCTGAAGACCCTCATTGACAATCTCCTCTGCTGTACACTGTGTCTTTTCTCACCTGGCTGACTGTGTTGATGTGTACCCTGTCTCTTTGCCTTACTCATTCCCCAGAAACACCTAGACTGTGCTTCTGATGTTACATGGTGGAGGGTCTTTACTGGATGTGCCCTTCTCCTGCAACTGAGCCAGACATACCTAATAGAAGATCCTGAGTCAGTTTACACTTCAGAAGCACGACACTACAATGGTGGAGGGGATTGGCAAAGGAAGGGGGTCTGGAGAGTGTAGGCAATCACACTCCCTTTGCTTCCTATGTACTGCTGGACTCCTTTTGCTATGTCCCGGCAGTTTTTTTCTAGAAAGCTTGCTGATATATACACACTGAAGCCCTACACATCTCATGAGCCACCTGTGGCTGGTGCCTACTCCAACTTCCTACCCTATGTGGTGGGTTGGAGCCCTGATCTCAGGTGGCTGTTGTGGTTGCTACTTGCCTTTTCCCTGCCTTGTTGGAGTTAGACAGTTTTGCATTTTTACCCAGGAGGATGTGTCTCCCCTGCAGGTCCCTTTGTAATGGTCAGATCTGATACTAAGCGGGCCAAGTGGGGCTGTGAGCACCATAAAGATTCTGCTCACAAAACTAACAAGGTTACTACTATGCTAGCAACTCCAGGTGCCTTCTCCACTGAACCTGACACACATGTTCTCCTGCTCCAGGTGAGTGCCATCCTCCAGTTTATTGACTTCAAAAATTGATAATCTGACAGGCCGGCTTGACTGACTGGAGGCTTGTCTTGTGAAATTGGAGTCCAGGGCCACCGATGTGGAACAGTGTCTTTCTTCACTAGAGGTGGAACAAGCCAATGGGCTGCTGAATTTCAGAAACTGTATACTGAACTCCTTAATGTAGGTTCCAAGAATGAAGATTTGGAGGCCAGCAACAGTCTGCACCTAGTGGCCATCCCTGAGTCTACCAATACCGGGCAGGTGGAATCGTTCATTGAGAAGTTGCTAAGTGACATATTTGGTACTTACCCTTTCTCTACATGTTTTGTTGTGAAACGCGTTAGCGAATCTCTGGGGCCCGTCTGGGCCCTGTCATCTCCAGGCTTCTTGACTAACATGACCGTAATACTGCAGTTCGGATGGCTCAGGAGAAGGGTATACTCACTTACCAAGGTTCAAGGTATCAGATTGCTTATGTTTGCATTGTCATAATTTCAATGTAATTATGAGTGACATTCAACGAATATGAGTGACACTTTCTCAGGAGCAGATATCAACCCGTGAAAATGACAGAAATATTAGAAATTGCACCAATTTGAGCAACGAGAACCTCTAAGAAGATCTTAAAATGGTTGTAAAGTACCAGAAATGGAAGGGCACTAACGGGAGTCTGTCCAGGATCTCCAGGTGGGACTCAACTGTAACCATACTAAAATGGAACGCGGATCTCAGCTGCCTCAGCCTGCTAATAAATGATGATGCTAATACTAGTCATGACAGCTGACAGACTCGCGGACAAGGAAGTGCGACTGCACCACTGGGCAAGCCTTAATGAAAGTGAGAGGCTGAGGCTGCACACAAAAGTAAATTAAATTACAAATACTGACTGACTGAGCATGGCTGCCCAGCCTGCCGCAGCATTGATGCAAGCTGCGCCTCAGGGGAGGGAGAGAGAGTAAGAGGCTGAAGCTGCACACATAAGTAAATTTAGGAGAAGATAGCAGAGTTGTGCTGTTTGCAACTTAAACTGTGCACTGCAGTGTCCTGCCTATAGGTGTTTGTGTGTCTGTATGACATGAGTGTCTGTTCTCGTTGTTTTATTGGGCAAATCAGACTGACCCTTGTGACGTCAGTGCTGGAAGCCGCAGTGTCGGGTGAATGGGTTACACTGTAGTCAGAGCGATCCAGCTGAGCCAGCCCATAAGCCTGCCTCCTCAAGCAGCACAGACCGAGCTCTGCCCCTAACTTGCTCAGTCACACAGTGGTGCTAATTAGAGTGCTCTGGCTTGACAATTGAGGAGGCACTATAAATGTGTGACTTTGCATTTCAATGCGGTGATGCAGACCACTGCACTGAAATGCATTAGCCTAACGCCTGATGCGTGGTAATTGGCAGGGCTGAAGGGTCCAAACGTTCCATCTTCCTGGATTTTACCATTAGGGTACAGGAAGCCTGGCGCACCTTCCAAGATGTTAAGGCCATCCTCCATGAGCACGTCTAACCCTATGTAGCCCGGCTCTGCTGTCGGCTGAATGGGAAGACTACTATCTTTATCCTGCCAATGGAAGCTCTTCACAGTATCTAGACTGTCTTTAGGCAAGGTCACCATCACTACACCCAGTTCTCCACGCCCAGCAGTGACATTGGGCTGCCAGACCTTACGGTCCCTGACCCTTTAGTTACGCAGGACTCTTCTTCATTTGTCTGTCACTTAGCAACCATTGCTTATGTGATTTATTTGCTCATTTTGCTTATTTGAATCCCAAATGTTCTTGACTAGTTTGTGCAGCTGGTCACTCCTTAGATTACTGGACAGTTGATACCTACTTGATGAGATATTTGTTTCTCTGATGCTTTCAGTTCCTTCTCTGAGCATTGCGAGGATTAAGAGGTTATCCATTAGGTAATCAGTTCTTTATTATTGTTTAGTTGGCAAGTTTGTTTACTGTAATGAGTTTTCCCTTGGTGTATTGCATGTTGATGATGCTACTGTTATCCAATGATAATTGTTTGTATTTCTGTTTTTGCTTTCTCACTACTGGTATTCACTGATGCTAGGGATGACTATTGGGGTTGAGGGGGTTTAGTTGTTTTTCTGTTATTTCCATGTTTTTATGTATTAGATGCTAACTTTGATTCTTCCTAAATATTTGGGTGTGTGACAGGGAGATATTGGAGAGCACTCTTAGAAACCCTTTAGTTCCTACTGCTCACTTGAACTCTTCCTCATGCCATCTTTAGTGCCATTCCATGACACTATCTGCTATTAAGACTATGAAGGTTAACCTTATCACCTGGAATGTACGTAGCTTAAGCGATCTGCACAAAAAGCGGAGGGTACTAGCTTATCTGATGTGGCGCAGCATTCATGTCGCATTGCTACAGGAGACCCACCTTAAGCCGCAGGCACAAACAACTTTTGCCACTAACTGGGCTGCTCATGGGGTTTATGCAAATTACTTAACCTATGTTTGGGGAGTGGTCTTGCTAGTGAGTAGAGGTCTCCCAGTTCACTTGCTGGAAGAGGTATTTGACCCACAAGGGAAACATGTTATCCTGCAACTTGCCCTTCTAGGCTAACAATTTACCATCATTAACTTCTGTGGGCCCAATATAGATGACCTGAAATTTGTTTGGGCTGCTTGGAAATGCTGTTTAACTTTATGCTCCAGTAGTAGTATATGGAGTGGAGACTTTAATCTTGTTCTTGATCGTGTCTTAGACTGTTCCAATTCTGCCACTGGCCGGCGCTGCGTGATCTTGTGCAGATCAGTGATCTACTAGACTTTTGAAGGATTCCTCCTCCTGCACTTTGGGAAGGTGCACATTTATCCATGGTCCACAAATCCTGGGGTTGCTTAGATTATTGGTTAGGCACCCCTGACATTTATGGCTAGATTGCGCACATTGAGCATTTGTCTAGAACTCTAACAGATCACACCCCAGAGGTTCTCTCCCTTGCTCTCCCTGCTTCCAAAAAGGCTGCTTTTGCATGGACCCTCTCTCCCCAGGAACTCATAGATCCTGTGTTTCAATCAGATATCCAACGAGTCAGAACTGATTTATTTGAGATTTAATGAAGGCTTGATAGGCTAGATGGGCACAGTATGGGAAGCATTCAAAGTGTACATCAGAGGAAAGCGCATGTCCAAGCAGTTCTCGATCCAGAAATGACCTACGGTACCAGCTAGAGATGCTGGAGCTTCGCATCTGCCAATTGGAACGTAAGGTGGAGACCACCTACCAGCCACATCTGGTAGCGGAGCTTCAGAAGTCTCTCATGGAATATATTGCCCCGGCGAACAGCGAGGTAAACAGTGGCATAATTTTGGCATTTTGTGCTCATATGGTGAAGGCGATAGGCCAGGCCGGACATTCTCCTGCTGTGGCTGCAGATGGCCTTCTTGTTGTCACCCAACTGAACCACGACGAAGGAACAATGGTCTTTGACGTCAATTACTTCATACAGGAATTTGCAGCATATTACATGCTGTTATAGTCCTCTTGCCAGTCACACGCTTCAGAGGACCATACCGCCTAACTTAGTTGTCTTACCATGACTTGACTGGTGGGGCCCCACAGGACGTTTCTGGCAGAGCCCATAGCTCTTGAGATTATGGCAGTCGCTGGTGGGTTACCGGAATGCAAATCCCCAGGAAGCGATGGCCTTCCTTCTGAGTTTTACAAGGCTTTTTTGGTGCTTCTTCCTCCTTGCCCTTTGCGGGTATACGAAGAAGCCTTACGCACTGGTGCCCTGCCTCCTTCTCTTCATGAGAACATCCTAATAATGCTTCTAAAACCTGACAAGTCCCCCGAACCTCTGGACTCTTATCGCCCCCCTCTCCCTCATCAATATGGATGCAAAAATCCTAGCAAAAGTGATGGGCAATCGGCTGATTCTCTTGCTCCCTTCCTCATAATACCTGACCAGGCTGGATTCATTCCTAATCATTTAACCTCTGGTTGCCTTTTTACATCAACTACGACCAGATGAAGAGGCGGTGGCAATATTCTTAGATGCCACTAAAGCCTTTGATTCCCTTGAGTGGTGATTTCTCTCTGCAGATCTTCGTCGAATTGGTATTCCTGATCCTTATCTGTTTAATTCAGCTGCTCCATATGGCCTCTTCATTCTGGAGCTGGGCCAATGGATTATTTTCGGACCCCATCCCAATTAGCAGAGGCACTCATTAAGCGTGCCCTCTGTTGTCCCTGCTGTACGCAGTGGCGACTGAGCCTTTGGCATCGGCTGGGATAGAGGCCTGGCATTCTCGCTTGGCAGTATTGTCAAATCACTCTATGTGGATGAAATCTCTCTCTAGCTGAGGAACTGGGGTGAGAACCTGGAACCATTCATCCGCAAGTTTCCCTTATTCATGATACTATTGGGTGTCGCGATTTTAACTTTATACCCCAGATGCTTACTATTCGCCCCTATCGATGCCCATGCAACGGTGATGGATTCCCTAAAATACTTGGTGATTTGTATTTGCAGTAGCAGACTGGCAGTCATACTTTTTTTATATATAGGTTGTTATTGGCATTTTGCAGTATATCAAGACATTATAATGATACGTCTCAGTGGGCAGTACCCAGATTGCATGAGATATACATCGATTTGACAAGTGTAAATCCCCAACACCCTCACTTTGTAGCTTTACTCATGTTACACTCATCCCACAGGATAGTCTAGCAGATGAATCAGCGCCATTTACATCAGCAATACCTGTTCCCTGCACCTCAATATCCGTACCTCCATCGTGACTCTCCCTAACTGCAACCTCCAACCGTGGCAGATCTGCGGGCAGCAAATCAGTGGGTCCAGAAAATCAGCTAGCCAGGTTGCCCAGGTCTGCAGATTTGTCCCCAGCTTAGTGTCCCTGCGTGTCCAATGCATATGGCACTACTCGGCATTAGCTGATTCTATCATGTCTCTCTTCTACTCCATCAATGTTGGAGCCCTGGGGGATAACCATTGTAGGGCTAGTCATTGTTTAGCCAAAGTGAGCCCCAGCAATAGGAACTTCCTGATCATTTTCCGTTTCTTGCTAATCAGGACCCGTCCCTGTAGACTGCACCCCATGTTACTGGACAGACCAGACAGTGCCTCCTC
Source organism: Pleurodeles waltl (assembly GCF_031143425.1). NCBI lineage: Eukaryota > Metazoa > Chordata > Amphibia > Caudata > Salamandridae > Pleurodeles > Pleurodeles waltl. The sequence goes on along the minus strand of NC_090445.1, from coordinate 747,439,940 downwards.
CCCACCCCCCCAGTGCTCATAGTATTTCATCCCAGTAAGCCTCCATTTCCGGACAACGCCACATCATGTGTATAAAGTCCTTCTCCATCTGGCCACACCGTGGACAGGATGAGGGTCTCATGGGATATATAATACAATATGTAAGTTCTTAGGTAATAAGTACACCTGGTGTATAATGTTATAAAATGCCAGTTTGAAGCGTGCATTGAAGGAATCCGTCCTAACCCCTTCATGAATGGTTCCCCAATCCTTGGGCAACATTGGTTGCCCAAGGATTCCTGCGGTCCCTGATCTGTATGCCCCAGCTTTGTAGGGCTGTGCATATTCGGCAATCTAATGGCTTCATGCAATTTAAGTTGCACTGGTAGCTCCTCGAGTGGCAAGTCCTCCCTCGGGGCTCTGTATAGGTGGGACACCAACCGGCATCCCCCCACAAGGGTCAGAAGTGCCACCAGCGTCCAGTACCCGGGAGGCATCTCTGGAAAGGATGGCCAAATTGCTCGGACCATCACCCAAATCTTAGCATGATGAAGGATCTGCCCAGAGTCTAATCCAAAGGTGTTCAGAGCCTTGAGCAGGGTTATAAACCGGCCATCAGGGTGTAGGTTGCTCAAAGTTTTACATCCCCCCTGCCCGCTACCGGGCCGTAGACATCGACTCGGCTATCTGATGGAAGGTTTTAAAAACCCACAAGGGCATAGCTGCAGCAAAGGGCGCTCGGTGCAGCCCTCCTTTAACCGCCCATTCACACGACCTGCAGACATGCCTGATTACGACCAGCAGACCAGCCTGGACTCCAGACCCCATCATAAATAATTCTGGTAGGGAGCAACCCCTTATGTCCCAGCCAGTAAGTGTTTTTCCCATTTCTGTGTATCTGTAAACCAATGTACTGCATGCTGTAGCTGTGCGGCCAAATAGTACATCTCCAGGTTAGGTTACTCGAGCCCCCCTCCGCCCCAAGTTTGCCGAAGCATAGCAAGGGCTTCCCGCTTCCTCCTCGTCGCCCACAACTCGATGATTAATTTATGAAGTTCAATAAATTCCTTTCTGGGGATGTCATGGAGTGTCCCCTCAAATATGTATAGGCAGCGAGGCAATACAACCATTTTCACTAGCAGCACTTAATGATAAACATAGGGAATTCCCTAATTTTTCAGACAACTTCAGTTTATCCAGGACCCTTCTAATTTTGAGTTCCCTGAAGCGGTGCACATCATGGGCCATTTGTATGCGCAACTATCCAATATTATTCACCAAACAGAGTATATCCATTGTGGGGAGAGTGGCCTACCAGTCAGTCCTGACATGTGGAACAACTTAGATTTAGCCTAGTTAACCTCAAGGCCTGACAGTTAGCTAAATTAGGCCAGACGTGCCAGCAATATCGTGATCAAATATTCAGCGTGTCTCAGGTAAATTAAGGCATCATCAGCATAAAGGGAGACCACGTGGGTGCGGTCCCTGATCTGTATGCCCCAGCTTTGTAGGGCTGTGCATATTCGGCAATCTAATGGCTTAATTTCTAAAGCGAACAGCAGGGTAGACAAGGGACACCCCTGCTGAGTTCTGCGGTGTAGGAGGAATTGTTTGGACACCGTACCACCCACCCGAACCCTAGCTGTGGGGTGTGTGTGTGTGTATAACTGCTTCCAGAGTATAAATATATCCCCTATGCCCACTTTGTGCAAGACATCCCATAAATATTCCCAAGACAGGAAGTCGAAGGTCTGTTTGATATCAAAAAAGGCCAAAACATATGGGTCCCCCATGTCAGCAAGAGCATGCCACACCATTGCCACACTGATCCTTGTGTATGAGGCCGGGTAAGTGGGTAGGATCCTCTCTGCCAGAACCTTACTCAATATACTGACGTCAACATTAGACTGGCAGTCATACTTAAAAACTACAGAGTTGCAGTATCTGCACTAGAAGATCCGGTCCAGGGATGGATCAAACTTCCACTCTACTTAATGGGGTGTATTGCTAATATGAAGATGATTGTTCTCCCGAATCTGCTTTATCTGTTTATGAACATACCTATTCCTCCACCTTGTAATTGTTTTCCTGCCCTTTGATCTCTTACGATACACCTCGCTGGGGCAAGAGGGCGGCCTCGACTTAATTGGGATGCCCTGGCACTGCCTTACGATCGGGGAGGTCTAGGACCTCCAGATTTCAAGCTTTATTATCTTTGTGCGCAAGCCTCCTTTGCACAATATTGGCTTAGGCCTCTCCCTTATCTGACGCATCTCACCCCCAAACATAATGAGGCACACCCCACTCTTCTCCCATCCTTGATTGGGCAGGCTCCGCAACAGTCCAGAGTTGAAATAGACAGGGCTGCATGTACGCAGGAAGCTTGGGTCTGCCCGCAGGCTTAGTCTTGGTCATTGAACACTCTACTCCCCTAAACAGCTGATCATCCACTCCCAGCTTCATCCTATATAGCGGGAGAGAGCATCCACCCAGAGGGTATTGCGGTGGGGCATGACTGAGATAAGTCATCTTGTCCTTGGTGAGCAGTTCTGTGACAGAATACCAGCACGAGTGACCCACTGGACACATTAGACATAGTCACCTTTTTTCGAAATACGTGCGTAACTCTGAGACTCTTTCCCAGACTTCCTGAATACTCCAGTTCAGTATAAGACCTCTACCCTCTTTCTCATGGCATCCTCTCCTCACCACATTCTTTCTCGCCTCTAGGCCTCTACTCAAACTTAGATGCCCCCAAGTGACAAGCGGGCTAGGATTCGATGGAGAAGGCCCTGGGGAAATCCATATCAGTTAAGCATTGGGCAGGCATAATGGAAAACTTCGCCTTATGCACTTTGGCTTTATTACACCCCAGTTAAGTTGTATCAATATAAACTGCGAGCTCATAATGTGTGTGATGGATACCACGGGGGCTGATTTCATGCATCTAGCTTGGCTTTGTCCCTCAGTTCTGGCCTACTGGCAGGCTGTCTTCCCCACACTGTTGCACATCCTGCATCTAAGATTACATCCTTTGCCAGGGCTGGCACTGCTGTGTCTCCCAACGGAAATGCCTGATGAACACAAACGGTGTCTTGCACTGCTCCTGGTCATCAGTAGGTAGTTATAGTTAGGATCTAGTTTCCATAGGTAGAGCGTTTTTTGTTTTGCCATTAACTTTGGTGCCACTTGATGAATTGTCACAACATTTTAAAAAGGTATTCTTTAGTCGTTACAGCGACTGTCATGAACGTTTTGGAGTGATCTGTCAAGCAGGAGCCGAGAAAAAGGGGGGGGGTCCCAAAACTTGTTTTCCCCGTTCATTTACCTATGGGGTCTTTAGACACTCCTACAGCCCAAACTGCTGAATTGAATTTCACCAGATTTGGCAGGAAGTTAGATCATGTTCCATATATTGTGTTTTTTTGTAATTTGGTGTAAATCTGTTAAGTAGGTTTAGAGATATTGGAGGTTAAAAAATATAGATATCTGGGGACTCAGATCCTCCGCGGATCCAGCTGTCCCCAGGGTGATATCTGATTGGCCGCCGACACCTCAACAAGGACCTGTTGGCAGTCATTTTGGGACTCGACTTCAGCTGAGTCACACAGAAAAACTAAAAAAGAGAAAAAGGGCCATGGTTGGCCACCCTGAGCCCCTAGGTTTGGTGGAGAGGTCACTAAGGGTCTCCGCCAGGGTTCAAAAGCATTTTTGTTTTATAAATCTTGGAAGAATCTGCAGCCAGATCAGTTGATTTTTTTTTTTTTTTTTTTAAACGCAATCTCCTGGGCTCTTTCTTTTGTTTGACCCCAAGTAGGCCAGGTCCTGGGGGCATTAGGAGCTAAGGTAAAGGAGAGGGGGCACCCCCCCCCCCAGGGCTTATTGCCGCCATGGGGACCGTCACCTATCTGGGACAAATAAGAGTAAAATAATGCAGGGGGCCCGGGAGCCCCATTCCCCCCGCAGCCCTGGGGGCAACCACCTCTGCAGGGCTATAAATAATTTGACTAGGTGGGGAGATTCATCTCTTTCCCCCAGCACACCAGGGGCCACCACCTCCATGGGGCTTTTTTTTTTTTTTTTAAAGTAGGCGTCGGCCCCCTCTGGCACCATTCTCAGCCCCAGGGATCCCCACCTTCCTGGGCTGACCCGTGCAAATAGAAGGAGGGGGGCTGTACAGCCCCCCTCCTGGAGTCAGTAATGGCCCTGGGGACCACCACCTATGGCCGGCTACTGCTATATCCCGGGTTGCCCACTTCTGGGACAGAGCTGTTTGCTTGGCGTGAGCTTTGACAGCTCCCACCAATCAAATGCACACACTCCAGTTCCAGCGGGTGTTAGCGGTGATCCCACCCTCAGGAAGTGGAGATTCCATCTCTTTCTGTGCCCTCATACAATCGGGCAGAGAAAGAGGTGAAAAGATTATTCTTGCACACAGGGAGCTACATTTCCAGGAGCTTCCTATGTGCAGTAGCAATGCTGGCTCCTGCAGGACACAGGGAGCCGGTTGGGACTGCAGGTGCTTTGAGACTCCCCCCCCACCCCATGGGCACCCAGAAGACATGGCCAAACTCTAGAGGATGGTGTCCCTTTGGCCGAAATTGACCTGGGTAGGGGGGCATGCACCCCCCCCCCTCCCCCCCCTCCATTAAGTGTGTTTTCTCAGTAATTCCATATTGAAAAATGATCTGAAATCATTCATGGAGGTGAATGAATTATTGATCTATTGAAGTGCAATCTGTATGTGACTGTGATGAGTGGGTTCTCTCTTGTCCTTTCATGGTGAGAGCAGAGTCCATGGTTCTCTCTTTATATTGCTACGAGAATGCAAATGTGCAAATCACCTTGAATCTCCACCCACTTGGCTCCGCACTTTCCCCCTTAGTAGTATGGAATGGTCTTCCCGCCTTTGGCCAGGATGATGGAGAGCATACCAAAAATCCCCCGTGTGCTTCCTGGTGATTTTTGGTGGCGTGTTCTTAAATCCGAGGAATATGAGAACATCTCCACAAAACATAAAAGCACTTACATCATATAGATAACAGGAAGGATCTTGGTTTGGTGGAGATTTACGTCTTTGTAGTCTTGTTGGCCTCTGTATAGGAGGATTCATGTTATCACATATTTCTGGATAAAGACGCACCAGGAACAATCATATTGCCAAAACTTGCACAAGGTCACTGGTGACATTCCCTTGTGCTCCATTACGCAGCTGTAGTGTAGAATACATACTGGACATTTACCCAAGAAGGAAGAAAGAACTCCACTTGGGTAGACATTTTGTGCAAAACTGTTGACACTTGTTGGATAAAACGGCAGGTGATGTTCCTTTGTGGCCGAATCCTTCTACACAGCTACTGAGACACCCACACAGACACTCACACAACCATTCACAGATGCATTCAGAAACTCATGCACCCATACTCAGACCCATTCAGAGACTCACGCACCCACTCACAGACCCAGAGACTCACGCACCCACTCACAGACCCAGAGACTCACGCACCCACTCACAGACCCAGAGACTCACGCACCCACTCACAGACCCAGAGACTCACGCACCCACTCACAGACCCAGAGACTCACGCACCCACTCACAGACCCAGAGACTCACGCACCCACTCACAGACCCAGAGACTCACGCACCCACTCACAGACCCAGAGACTCACGCACCCACTCACAGACCCAGAGACTCACGCACCCACTCACAGACCCAGAGACTCACGCACCCACTCACAGACCCAGAGACTCACGCACCCACTCACAGACCCAGAGACTCACGCACCCACTCACAGACCCAGAGACTCACGCACCCACTCACAGACCCAGAGACTCACGCACCCACTCACAGACCCAGAGACTCACGCACCCACTCACAGACCCAGAGACTCACGCACCCACTCACAGACCCAGAGACTCACGCACCCACTCACAGACCCGACTCAGACACTCATGTACCCAATCACAGACTCACTCAGAGACCCATGCACCCACAGACAGACCCACTGAGGTACTTATGCACACACTCATAGACCCACTCAGTCCTATGCATGAAGGGTTGGGTAGTTATATGGGGTTTGCCACAGGGCCTGACCAAAGGCCAAGCACTGCGGCCAACACCTGCTGCACATGGATGAAGGCTGTGCGGGGCACAGGGTTGGGTAGTACATGTAGTAATTTAAAATTACTTTTTCCTTAAGAAAACCTAGAAATTCACTGAAAAAACAAAGATTACAGGGACGTTATAGTTCGAATCAGAATTCACTCTCACAAACCCATACAAGTGCAGCAGTTATATTTATGGTTAGCTCAAGTAACTATAAGTGATGCCCTAAGGTAACTATAACTCACCATTCTCTGCTAATTGCCGAATATATTACATCGCTCAGTGCTTTTATTGATAACAGTGATATCATCAATCTAACATTTGCAGTAATCTTATTTAGGAGAAAACTGTGCATGGCGGGGTTTTAGTTACTTGAGCCATCCATAACTATAACTGCTGAATTTCTATGGTTTTGTGTGAGTAAATTCAGATCCTAACTATACCTAAGGAAACTATAACTCACACAATATTAAGATCACTTAGTGGTGATGCTACTGTATAGTTCTAATTAGGTCACAGTTCCCATAGGATGAACATTATTTGTTTTGCTAATAACGTTGGCTTTGTATGACAAATCTGCATGAACAAGAAGAAAATGTCATCCATCTCAGCTCCTTGCTGGGAAGTTTCATGTCCATCTGTCAAGTTGGGACCAAGAAAACAGGGGACCCAAAACATTGATTTTCATGTTAATTCCCATAGGAAATTTGGCTCTCCAACACAGAAAAATAAAGGGTGAAAGGATTTACACCAAACTTGGCAAAAAGTTATAACTTTACTCACAAAGTGTGCCCTTTTTTGATGTGGTGTAAATATTCATCCATTTTCGGGAAATTCATGTTTAAAGAGTTGCCCAGGTTGGTCTTGAAGAGGTTGAAAAGTTAGGTATATCTGGACAGTTGGTCTTGCTGTAGTTACGCAGTACCCTAAATTCTGAAAATGTGGCTACCCGATCGGCCAAAGGATTTTTTTCTCCTGTCTACAGTTTCAGTACTCCAGGACCAGAGGCCAGGCCCTGCAGTCATATCCCTTGCTGCGCACAGCCAAAAGCCGTGCGCAGCTGGGGGTTAGCTGAATATAATCAAAATATCCTAGAGATTCGTAGAAAAAAAAAACTGGTTAAAGTGACATTATAGTCAGGTATGGTATTAAGACTTTGTCTTACATTAAAAAAAACACAACATTCATTGGGGAAAAAAAGTAAAAGTGACATTACAGTTGGGTGTTAGCTTATGTTAAAAAAATAAAGTCACTGGGGAAAAAAACAAATGTTAAAGTTATATTATTGGTCGCTGTTGAAATAAGATAAAAAAAATATTTTAAAAACAAATTACTGAAATTCAAACATTTAGTTTACTGAGTAAACTGTGACTTAAGACTCGCGTGCACTGCTTATAACATCACATTTTACATCACTCATCATTCGTGACATCACTGAAGGCATCATACAGTCATTGTAATTCATCACTCTTCACAAATGGTCAATTTTCTATTCACCTACCATTTTAAAAGACTTACAAGGTGGGTCTATGGTGTCAAGGCATGACTAGAAGTTGTGCGGTGACTGCTCGGATGGATCTAAAGGCCATTCTGGACAGTGAGGCCAAACTCTATCACCGAGCACAGTATGTAGACTCCAAAGGCCCAGTCCAGGTCGAATTCTAAAACTCTGTATTCTTTTTCCTGAGAGATGTTGTGGTTACATTTAAAGTCCTTAGATAAGTCAAAATAAAACCTGCACAAGAAGACCAAACATGGCTTCCCGGCTTCCCTTCTCCCTGCCACTCTCACAAGGAGAAGTCACATAGACAACAGAGTACCTCAACGTCATGGTTTTGATCCCCTACCTCAAAAATGATCATGTACCTAGTCTGATCCAGCCCAAATTTCCAGGTCCTCCGGTGACACTGCAGCAGCTTCATTCCTTCAAGTAAACATTGCTGCACATCTTCGGTATACCTCCAAATCCCTTTGGAGGTCCTTCAGGCCCAGCAGATCCGAGAAACCTCCATTTTGGTTACTGCTGGAGGATCGTTCCCCGATGCCATCTGTGCCTCTCAACCTCATCCCGGGACCTGCCTGTCTAGGTGACCCACACATGCTTTGACTTCCCCTATGGGGCAGAGAACTGCACCAGGGCCCAGTGCTTCAAAGCTTACAGCAGCTGTGCCTACGTGGGAGGAAGGAACCATACTCCTCATACTCTGGAGCAAATCTGATGCAGCTTCGGGGGAAAGTTGCACCCACTTCGATGTCTTCTACAATTCAATGTCATTCAGACACACTTCCCCTGAATTATAGATGCTCTTACCAGCCAGATAACACAATCAATTCAATGACAGTTATGCCACACACAAAATAGATTTCTTAACCTGCAAGAGGTCAGTGGCTTTGACACATCACCAAAACAAACTCTTTAGCTGCCCCCCTAAAGAAGAGTTTGCTTCGTTTTCTATGGTTATCAGACAAGCAACTAAAGTACTTGACCTCCAACTCCCCTCAATGGAAGCAAAGGGAGACCTTCTTATAGAGGGCTGACTTCTCTAGTATCACTCCTACCATTCATTGAGGTGTAGACAGACACGCTTTTGGCTTTTGGCTGAAGCCAGGATCTTGCCCTCCTGTCAACTACCAAACAACCAAGAGACATAGGCCTACTCTGGCGGCGCTACACCTGCCTCCACCAGCCAACTGAATCCTAACGCTTTTCCTACCGCGCCAGAGTCCAAATGCAAATGCTTTTGGGACATGCATGTTCTTGTCTGTTAGTTTTGCCCTGGGGTCGGCAAACTCAAGTTGCCTGCAGGGGTCTTATTCGCATGCAAGCTTTGGTGGCGGACATCTTACTGGGTGTCCGGGGTGACCTTCGACCAAGCCTTCAACAGATTATTCAGGATGGCCAGGAGGCAGCAAAATAATTAATCTGATCAGGCTTGGACTCCACTGACCGTCTGGGTTGGGTAGTTTCTACCAGCCTGCATGCACTCCGCAGGCTTCTCGAGTGACATTCATATAATCACTCAAAGACAGCACCTGTCTTTCTCGAAACAAGGCAGACACGGTGTTGGAGTGCTTCAAAAAGCTGAATAGCAACAGCTTGCTCTCTCGACCTAGCCCCGCACAGGGCAGTGCCCACAGCTGTATCGTCCCTTTCGGGGGGCTGCCAGCAGAGGCACCTCAAACCAGAGGCGTAACGCAAGCCCCCGAGAGCTGTGAGGTCCCCAGCTCTCTGAGCTCACTCTGTTGCATGAGCGGCACTGTAATAATGGCATGGCAGGTCCAAACAAGAAACAGCAGTTTCTGTCTAGCTGTGGCCCCCTGTCAGAGAAGCGCCAGCGCCGTAACCTTTTTACAGGCAGAAAGAAACTAGGCTGCAAAGTGTAGAATGTGTTGTCGCTGGCCTGTGGAAAGGCATTCAGTGTCTGTATGCCACTTCAGGGAGACAGGCTGGAACGAGAAAGGTGGGAATGAGACAGTTGTGCACACAAATGTCTCTTGAGAGAGTGAGCGAGGGATAGAGACTGGAGGGAAGACAGCAGAGACAAGAGAGAGTGAGACAAGAAGGATTGAAAAGATGACAAGTGCAAGGAAAATATAGAGGATGGAGGCAGAGGACAGTACAGAGCAAAATCATAGTTGGGTCCTCCCTTCTGCGGTCTGCACTGTCAGACTGGCCAGATTGAAATCGCCAGTGTGTGGGCTAGTTTGATTGGGCCTGTCTTGGCCCACAGAGCCATAAATATGGTCCACATAACGGGCCCTTTCAAGCTGGCCCATCTACGAGAGAAAGTTTTTTGAAAAGACACGGCTGAGAGACAACAATGAGACAGCACAAAGAGCGATCAACAGAAAAAGGTGGCCTGGTTACACAGTCGCAGGTTATACCAAGCGTTAGCAATGCAACGGGTCTCGCATTTCTCCGAGTTGGAGCTGTTAGCAGTTCTAAACTCCCAACCGGACTTTTCTTGCCTCATTGAGTGGGAAAAAACGAGCGCGATCGCGCTGCTAAGAAATGGAAATAGAAACGGTCTCAGGTTCGATGTCATGCAAATCGCTTTACTTCTGCCGAGCAAGATCGCGCCGCGAAAAAAGAGAAAAAGTAGTCCACAAACCAGATGGAAAACAGTGAACCTCGTATGTTTTCAGTACTTGGTCGCTGCGCTCGAGGAGGGCTACCCACCGGAAAAGGCATGACGTATGCATGCATGCTTTATACTAATGAAAGCAAGCAGATTTTAAAAGGCAAGCCCACGAACCAACGAAAGACACTGACGTGACCTAGGCGGGACTACGAGCCCTTTTCTAACTACTACAAAGTCTCACGAGCGACAGGCATGCGCTAGTGCATGCAATCGCAGGCTCGACCCTAATAAAAAAAGTCATCCAGAGGTAGGCGAGAGAGACATGAAGGAGAGACTGCATGGTGCATCCAGCCTTAGCGAAGCAGATGAATTGGCTTGGAAGCTTGGGCATGGTAGCCACGCAACACTGCAATGCTGCAAAAATTGCTATTTCTTACTGCTTAAAAAGGGTATGTGGGAGGGTTTTTTTTTTTTTTGCTTGATTTAGCACCAAAGGTACACTTACTGTGTTGCCCAGACACTGCAGGATTGACGATTCAACTCCAGTCCTACATTTTTCGTAACACTAAAACCACGATTATGAGTGGCTTGTAAACTGCATTTACAGGGCCCATCTGAGTTAGCTGTGCTGTTTCACATGCAGAGTTTGTCTACTAAAATGGAATCACAATGGGCAAACATGCAGGAATCGGTATAGAAACACAGGTTCCTATATGTTATTCTCTGAAGACTTGCAATCCGTAATATTTCTGTAGCCCAGAAATTATCAGGACTACCGGTAATGGTATTTCTAGGACAAGGAAATAATGGGGATTATTCTAGGCAGCTTATAATTGAAGACAAGGCAGCAGACTTATCAAGACTTTGCACCAGTGCAAAGTGCAAACGTTTTCACACTATAAAGTAGCTCTTAAAGTAATGTAGACAGCACTTTGTGCTGCTTTACATCAACAGTGTGCAGTGGGTGGTACACAGGCGTTCTGCACTACCACCCATCGTTTTTGATGTCAAGCCCTAGCTACCAAAACGGTTAGTCATGACCTTGTTCCAAAAATAATGCCTTCTGAGGTAGCAATTAGGTTGGGAACATCTTTTAAATTATCCTAACTTTTCACACATTGCACGTACGCTGCACTGTACAGCACACATTCATAGTGAGAAAAGTTAAAAAGTTTATGTAGGTGTAGGACTTTGTTCTAGAATAGTACCCTTCCAGTTCAAAAACCTATGTTAAACATCACACATACCTTTAATCTATGGTGCAAAGGTGTGTTCATGGCTCTCTACAGCATTTTTGTGCACAAACACTGGGGAAGAGAGCAGCAGTACCATACCTGCCTGTTGATACGGCTCTGCCCTTTTCTCTCTTCATGGTGCAACACAGCACACCAACTTTAGTTGCTACACTGGATTGCTCTATCATTTAGTAAATGTGCCCAAAGTGTGAAGCAGGGGTCTGTCATTCCGTGGGAATGGAGCTTGGGACTAGGAGCCAGCAATGGCATGAAAGAAACCAAGCACTATCCATGAGACCAGGAACTGAGAAGTGCAAATAAGTGTGTGTGTTGTTTTCTACTTGTGATTTCTGCTTTTTACATGGGAGCAAGGTACCTGTTCAAGGCATTGATAACACCTACTTAATCTGGCACAGGACAGTGGATGTATTCCTCTCTAGTAGGACATGACGACCATGTTCTCTGTTAAACATATAATCCACATTTTGTATTAGGCAAAATGATGTGTTATATGTTATAATAAAATGATTGGTGTTCAATTTTTCATAGAGTGGTTGGCATATTCAGTGGCTGTTTGACCGCTGTCTTTTGTTGTTGGCAATTAAGTTGTTCATAAAGGTTTTTAATGTGTAAGACAAGAAAGCAGTTTAGTGTTTTGTGCAGCCATAAAGACAGCCAGCACGTTTCCAGGAATAGGTTAGACACCATTGAATAAATGTGTGATCCGTTCGTATGCACATTCTCTTTTGGAAAGTTACTATTTTTGACCACCGTGCCCATGTCAAGAGAGTGAGAGATCTTCTAAACTGCCATTCTCAAAAGACCTTTCGGCTTTACATTGTCACCAAAGAAAAGACCCAACTGCACACAGACTGGCCTCCTCTGAATGTGCAGCAGAGTGCCATATTTAAGCTGAAACTATAAATACAGGGATTTTGATAGATGTGGACTTTTGCTTAGCGCAAGAATATTTTTTTCTCCCTGTGCTCGTAACATCCTTGTTGATGTTCAGATTCTTTGGCCTCTAAGCATGAAAAGACTGACAACATATGATGCTGGTGGAGTTTTGAGCTCAGATCAGGAACCCAACATGCAAGCCACAAATGCATATGGTAATGTTGATATGTTGCCTGCCAGTCCTTGCCTGCTACAGCCCACAAAAGACATAGGCAAATAGGCCATGCATTATTACTCAAAGGTATTGCCTATACTGGTGGGTGTAGCAGAAGCCACCATTATTTATGCTTTCTCTGTGCTGGTACAGAAGCAGTAAGAATTGTGCATTATACATAGAGCACTGGAGATGGGTCAGACTGTTTTAGAAGAGGGACCATAGGAAAGAGCTGAGGAAGAATAAAGGTATCCATAGGGAGTGAGCAACATTGTGAATTCAGCCCACACGTGAGACTGTAACTTCTATTGAATACGAAGATTATTCTTGTATGCTGAATCTGGAGCCTGTTGGTCTGTATAACCTGTGAAATAGCTCAACTCCATGAGGACTCATGAAGACAGAAGTTGGTGGAACACATGAAGGTGAGATGTGTTGTAAGCCACTTCGTTATGCCTTGCAGGGTGGCTCGCCAAAGGTATTGTCACATCACTGTCAGACTTTGCATAATCAACAATAGGCTTCCCAAGCCTTTTAAGGTAGAAGTCAGGGATCCAGTCAACAATCTCAGGGCCCGAGGGGCAACGAACAACCCAATTCCTCTCCTTCCATCTCCCTCCCTCCAGGCCCCTTCCCACACAAACCCTCTATTTAGTTTTCCCTCAGCAGCACACTGTCACCCAGTCAGAGGCTGAATAAATTATTACTGCCACAGGTAGCTAGGCATCACATCAGACTGGTTGATTCAACTTGTCCAGCATGGCTACACCTTATCTTTGCTCTGTACCTTTTTCCCTCTCCAAACATGCCCACCTACTCTACAACAGCTTCCAGAGGGCTACTTATCCATTCTCTGAAAAGCAATCCAAGCTTGAAGAAAGGTCATATAGAGAGGGTGCCGACTTTGGAAGTCAGGACTGGTTATTACTTCCTGGTGCCAAAGAATGATGGAAGACTTCATCCTATTTTAGATCGCCACCTCATGAACTTCTTCCTTGATTAGTTCAAAATGCTCACTCTGACCTAAGATCTATCTGTCCTGTATCCACAAGACTTGATGGTGGCGTTGGACCTGCAGGACAACCAATTTTACAGCCCCGTCTTGGAGTCCCCGAGAGGATGCCTGCAGTTCAAAGTAGGCCACAAGCATTTTCGGTTCTTGGTGCTCCCCTTTGACCTTACCAACGCCCATTGGGTATTCAGGAAAGTGATAGGGATGTTCACTGCCAATCATCAAAGATTGGAAACACTAGTCTTCCCATACCTTATCAATTGGTTACTGAATGCGGGCTCTCCTAAAAAAAGGTCATGGACCACCTGTTGCTGCAGCCAGTCTGTTAACATTGCTGCAATTCTCCATCAGTGTGCCAGAGTCACACATGACTCCTTCGCAGAGGCTCCGGGTAATTTGGAACCACCGTGTACACTGTGTTTTTTTAGAGCCAAACCTCTACCTCAATGAGGCCAGGATATTCGGGGTGTTAGCCTAAAGTTTCAACTCTTGACATGAATCTGAGTTAGATTCTTGGCATCTGGGCCTCCTATATCCTACTAGTCAACCCTGGAAAGTGGCACGTGGGCTCTGCTGTGGAATCAGGGATCTCAAATCTCAGTGGGCTCAGCACCAGGGGAACTCCTCTGATTCTATCCAAGCAATGGAGGACACTGCTAAAGATCTGCAGAGGTGGTTGCTGGACTGCAATCGAACTGGGGCAGATGTCTCTCACCCAAAACTAACAAGACATTGTTGCTGGGTTGGGATGGCCATCTGGGAGAGCTGGGGATCAGAAGATTCTGATCTTCAACAGAAACACATTTCCACATCAACTAGTTAGAGTTACGTATGATTTGCTAAATATTAAAAGCCAGCTTCTCCTCAATCAAGGGAGGACGGGTGCAGGTTCTCACATACAACAGCACCGCCATGTGGTACTGCAACATACAGGCAGAATGAGCTGTGGATCCTTTGCACCTCTGGAACTGGCTGAGTCATCAGTGCATCTCTCTGGTCATACAACACCTGGTAGGTTATTTAAATGCTAGGGGTACTGCGCTCTGAGGTAGGATATTCTTAGCTTGACTTTTTCACCACCACCGAGAACTTGCAGTGTACAAGCTTTTGCACATTGGAGTTCCCAAGGCAGTCCTCGCTGGAATATGCTTTTTAGTTAGACTGGAGCTCACTTCTACTTCTGCGGCCAAAATTTCTGAAGATTGAGAACGACCAGGCCCATGTCATCCTAGTGGCTCCGTAATGGGCCAGGAGAGTTTGGTAACCAGAACTTCTGCCCAGGAGCCTCCGTACTCTCATTTGGCTTCCTCTTTGGGAGGACCTAATGTTGCAAAAACTGGGCAGGGTTCCATGCTTCCACAACTTATACCTCTGTGCTTGGAGATTGAGCTTTGACAGTTGAATGCCTTTGATTTTCCTTCAGAAGTGGTGAATGTACTTTTAGCAGCTAAGCATCCCTCCACTAAGACTGAGCAGGACAGGTGGAGTTGTTTTTTTTCCTTTCCACATCCAGCCAGTACAGGCTCAGTTATCAGATGTTCTTTTCTCCTTGTCTCTAGGCCAGCAAGATCTTGTTTTGCAACCTGATAGCCTTTCTATGATTACCTGATCAGTCATCCTTGTTTGTCACCTGTTATGATGCATTTTGTGAAAGGGCTGATCCATATGTTCCCACCAAAACCCTTTGTGATGCCCCAGTGGGGCTTCATTCTTGTTCTTACATTCTTGATATGCACTCCATTAGCATAGCCTATGTATGCCTGTCTCATGAGATTCCACACATTGGAAAGTGTCCCTCCTTGCGATGACACCAGGTCATCATGTTAGTGAGCTTGGAAGCTTTTTCTGTCCAGCAGAGGTACACTACCTTCTTCCCAGATAAATTGGTGTTAAGGAGCAAGGCAGCATTTGTTGTAATGCCTTGCACTTTGAGAAGTCCATTACCCTACCAATGTTTTTTTACTCCTCCTCATCCATCCAAGGAGGAAGAGAGACTCAATTGACAACACCTGAAAGGGGGCTCGGTTTTTCTACATTTATGGCACGAAAGATCACCTGGTGGATGATCAGGTCTTTGTGGATTTCTCTGGGGTGAAGAAGGAGAGAGGAGTGCAAACAATGGACCATCTCCAGGCTGATTATTTATTGTGTAATGATCTGCTATGGGCTGTCCAAGAAATAGCCCCTGTAAGGACTTCAGGCGCATTCCAGTAGAGCCAAAGCTCTGGCAAGTGGCGTGTCCGTTTTGGCCATATGCCAGGCTGTGACATGGGCGTCATTTCACATGTTAATGAAGCACTACAGTTTGAATACCCAAGTCCATTTGGAAGGACACTTTGGTAGTTCAATCCTGCAGAATTTCTTGGTTTGCATCCATTCCACAGACCCACCACCTTGGGAGGTGCTGCTTTTCTATCTGTTCATAAGATGAGGAATCTGCCGTTAGAAGTGTGGATCATAAGAACAAGTTACTAACCTTTCGGTAACACTCCTAGTGGGAACTCCATCCAACAGTGGATTCCTCACCGACCCACCTACATCCCTGTTTCTGTGGTATGGACTTCTTTGGTCTATCCTAAAACAAATCCAATTGGAGAGCTCCATTCTGGTTCAGTCTTTTTCTGAGGGCTTAGTGTCTGATGATGCAGATAGATATCAGAAAGAAAATGGTGTTGATTCACAGAGGTGGCAGTTACATGGTGACCCCAATTGATACTCAGAGTGTGAAGTCTAGAGTTAGGTTAGTTATCCACCAGAAAGTGTTACTGAATGTAGGTTACGTATTCTTCCTTCCCTCTCCATCCGTTGTTATGTTGAAATGCCTTTTAGGTTTTGATGGCAGCATTTATACTTTATTACTTTTAAAGCCTATTCCATATGTTAGCAGAAAAAAATTGTACTCTCGCCAAGGCCAGGCCTATTCGCTTTGTCAAGCCTTTTTTTTGTTGTAGTTCTTGGAGCTACTCGACCTGTGGGTGTTAGTCATGACAACGTGGAGGCTCCCCAAGATGGCGGACTGTGATCCTATTTGAATAACTGTTCCGTTCCGGTTCACTCGTCAATGAGAAGCGGCCTCACACCCGCGCTTCTGTGCTCCAGGAACACTTGGTTACTGATGCCCCAGCTCCTCATGTTTTCTGAGAACAGGACATTCTCTGTTAACAGAAAACTGCTGCCGCGTCAGCCGGGAGCTATCCGAAGAAAGGATGTGTTCAGGAGACAGTTCAGTGAAGCCTGGCTTGTAATTTAAAATAAGCTCATCCATTTTCTTTTATTTGTGATCCGTGCCTCTGCGATCTCCACAGCACGTGTTGCTGGATGAATAATTTATGCTGCATCCCATCAATATTTGATCCTTGCGTTTGGTTACATGGGCCTTTGAAGGGTCATTCTGTTTTCTATGCTGTTAAGATTCACCTCTTGTAAACTGCTCTTTTTTGTTGTTCCAGATGTCGAGTGCGGAGGAGGCTTTTATATCCGGAGCCTGGTCAGCGACATTGGTAAAGGTGGGTACAGGAAGGGCTAACGGCTCTTTTGTGTCTATCTGAAACTGCATGTGTACCCAAAAGGCCACTCAAGTAACTACTGCGTCACTTACATACTTTTTGTCTCCTCTCTCCCATTCCCCAAATTCCCTGTACTGTCCTCACATTGACAAGTGTATACCAGCGACCCTGCACCTCATAGAGCTCAATTTTCACGTTTGATTATTCTTGGTACCTGGACACCCGTACCCAGTTTCTCTTGATTCACTTTACACCATCTGCGTGTGTTACTCCATCCTTAAGTAACAAAGCTTCTCCAATACATTCATCATTTACCTCTTCCACTTCGATCATTTCGTGTTTCCAGAGTTTTAGAACCATTTAATAACCAGGCTGTTCCTTCCCTTGTGTCTCCTCCTATCTTTAGAAGGCTCTCCTCAGTGATTGGATCAGAGCTTTCCAGAGCTTGACCTTTTTGACCTCCCAGGCATGAGATCCTTCCTCAATGCAACTACATAACCACAGGCTGAACATTGGCTATTTAAGCTTTTCAATAATTCAGCTTGCTCTTATCAACTGCCAAGTGCAAAGGTAGACATGTTTTTCTTCTTTCCCTAGAGCTGTCGTCTTGCGCTAGCGTGAAGGAGTTGACACGCACGAAGCAAGGCCAGTTTACTGAGGAGAATGCAGTCCCTGAAGAGAACTGGACCATTGACGGTATTGCAGAGGCACTGGAACAAGGCCCACCATCTACTATTGTAGACCCCTCCGCTAAGAGGTTCAAGGCTCAGGACTCAAACAAGGAGGCTGAGGGGCCAGCCCTGAGTGATCTGGACTGTGACCAGAAGTAACAAGGACTTCATGAGTGACTGCAGTTCTTGATGGAAGTCCAGAGCCTCTCTGGGTGTAGGGTGGATGTGAGCGGTTTGCGTGACTGGGGCTGGGAGGGGTCGTGGGGGTGGGTGGCGCGGAGGGTGCGGGGGAAAAAAGAATTAAAAAATAATAATTTTTTAAAAACGTACCTGCTTTGCTCCCGTGCCACGCTCCTCTCGCTGCTCCCAGCCTGACCTGCGCCAATCCTGATGCTGCTCAACCGTGTTGCTGGGCTGGAGAGAGCCCTGTGTGCATGTGTGTTTGGCCGGCCAAACACACATGTGCTCTGAGGGGAGTTCACAGTGCACTCCCCTCAGCTCGCCACCCCAATGCCCCGCCCCCTTTTACATGGAAAGGATAATAAACAGAGTTTATTATTCTTTCCATGTAAAAGGATTTGCAGCGGTTGCTAATGGCCTGGGGTGGGGAGGAGGGGGGTGGGCTCCTCCTACTCCTCCGCCCATACGGAGGAGCCGTGCCTGAGGGTGGATGCACTCCCAGAAAAATGGCAGTCTTCTCCACAGCAAAGAGGAATTTAGCATGATTGAAAGGTACCAGTCTAGGGCTCCTTGCAAGACAGCTTCCATCTACAGAATCGCTGCTGGCCGGAGGCTTTTAGAGCAGCCGTTGACTTTATTCACACTTACCATGTCCACCTACAGGCGGGAAGGAAGGAGCTTTTCCAGTAAGGGGCAGAAGCTCAGCATGATGCGCTGGGCAGGGAGTCGCATAGGACTCTGATTGTTTTACAGCCTTCGGAAGAAGTATCAGATGCAAGCTATCTTCCAGCAGTGATCCCGGTGCAAAGCCCGCCATGCCGCTGTTTAGCCCTTTTTATGTGTTGAAATAAAAGGCGGGTGTTTTTTCTTTGTCTTTTTACCGTTTTTCCAGATGTTTTAATAATTTCATTAGTCTGTTATTAGTCCGTGGTTACTACTAACTTGTCACAGTTAGAAGAACCGTATCGACATTATGGCGCTGTAAAGACCTAAAGACCTATCAGTTGAAAGACTGGTCTGTTTAGTTTGTAGTGACCTGCAAAAGAAAGGAAATGCTTTGGAACACGTATTGTTTTCTTTAAAGCAGCATTTTTTGTGTGGAGGCGACATTATTAATTCCTAAAAGATTTCTGTCGCCATTTAAATGACAACATCAATTGTATTTATAGTATTATATTCAACTTTGCTCATGTGGGCAGCACAGTAATGTATAATTGCAGAGAGCTGAGCTTACGATGAATGTTTCTTTATAACCCGGACGTCATGAGAATGAATTCCCAGCAAGCTTTTGAGGCCGACAAAATGAGTCTCCTTTTATTAGATAACAAATCTGACTGTTGAGCGCCAGGATACAAGTTGGATTTCTGAAGCGTGCCTTTATATATTATGAATTTAAAGTGTGCAGTAAAACGTGTTAATGCAACAGTAGCGCTTAAAAGAAAGGCACATTTGGAGGAGGAAAAATTCTTTCTGAGCTTATATAACCTTGAAGATAAACTCCTTTGTTAAATACTTTTCTTGGGGACCTGGGGCAGTTAATGTTGACCGGGTAGTATTCTTGTGGGTACCCTCATTTTCTACTAATGTCCTAGGGAATTAATACTGTGGTACTCCCAGTTATGACTCTGTGGCTAGTTGTGCGGTATGGGGTGGGGGCAAAACAAGTGGGCCAACATAAAAAAAAAAAAAAACTTACCTTACTGCGAAGCGTCGTGCCGCTGGCTCCACTTGCAGGCACGGCTTCCAGCTTTCCCTGCAGCCAATCCTAACTCTGCTCTCATGCTGCTAGCAGCATGAAAGCAGCGTTAGGATTGGCTGGAGCACCCTGGCTTGGCGCTCAGAGGCAGACTGGGAGCCTCTGCCTGCTGTCTCCAACCCGCCAACACAGTGCCGGGTTGGAGAGTGCTCATTGCGCATGTGGGTTTGGCCCTCCCTCCCTGTCACGCCACATAAACATAGTTCATATTCATGTTATTGTTAAAGGTTTGCAGCTGCTGGCGGGGGTGACGCTCTTCCCCCATAGCGGAGGAGCCGCTGCTGGATACTCCAGTTGGAGTCCTACGTGTTTCCCTTTGGGGACCTGACTCTAAGTGGCGAGAGCCCACTGTAGTAAGTGATGGGATTACAGGTTCATATACAGAACATCACAGAAATAGTACTAGATAGCAGACTCAAGACTAGTCTGGAGTCTGACTTGTCACTTTTATTACTGAAGGACAGTAGTCTTATTCACAAGCATCCCTAAAGCTGATATAAATATTATACACACAGAAAACTGGGCGGTACTAGCACGTTCTGGAGGGCACATTTTCTAAAACATTGGTCCTATGGACTATGCTCAGGTTGCGCCAAGTGAGTTTACATATCATGCCTATAACTTTCTCCAAGGACAAGGGATTGAAAATTGTGTTCAGATCACAGATGTGGGGCTCCTGGACCAAGTCCTTCTAAGGATCCAGTTCTGTGTATCATACTAGATAACTCGCAGGCTGAAGCTTCAGTTGCTGAGTTTCAGAATCATACAATAAAATTGTAATATATTGATGGACTGGACGCCCATCTCCCAAACAAGGACCCCATCCCAGTGAAATATATGATGCAGATCAGGGAAGTCCTAATTCCAGTATTTAGGTCAACGGAGACCAGGGCTCCGTTACCAGTGTATACCTTAGGGCTCAGCTCACTTGAGTTCAGCAACCAGTTCTTTAGCTGGTAACTATGCGGTGTTTTTGTAGTGAACATGTAGCCAAACAGGAAAGGGCTCACTGTACAGGGGTAAAAGAAAACACAGTCTACAAGTGATTGGAGAGGTAGTTGGGTTCTGATATCAGAAGTGTTGTCACTGCATCGTAATGTTTTGTTCTTTAAGAAGTTTGTCTTCAACTCTTTCCTAAATTGGAGCAGATTGCAACAGTCCCAATGAATACAGGAATGTTGTTCCAGGTAAATGGTGCAAAGATGGTGAAAGCATGTTCATTTATTTAAACACTTTTCTCCGATCTAGTCGCATCATGACTGTGGGTGTGCTGAGTGCCACTGGAGCTGGTAAGCGGAGGCAGGTGGGGGTGTTGGTCGTAATAGCTTTGTAAATGATGTAGCTGTATCTTAACATGGTGGGGGCCAGCAAAGGAAACCAGGGGAATTCCATTATGAGCAGATTATATGATTGTATTTCTTCAGGCCCTGGATGAGACATGCTGCAGCATGTGTAGGATGCCTTTAACAGGAGGCCATTGTGGCATGTGAGAAGCTGGAGAGTAGAACATAGCCACCATCCACATGCAAGATTATGAGGGCTTGAACAGCAGTTCTGAAATTGCTTTCTGTGAGGAACAGTTTCACTTTCTTTCGTAGTGAGACCTGGTACAAAGTTGTCTTTGTTTTCTTTGTGTTTTGTAGGGTGAGGTTGGTGTTCTGGGTGAATCTAGGTGACTTGGATAGAAGTTGTAGACATGAGGGTTCATGTAATTGAGTCCGTTTTGGATTATTTCATAGCTTGTTGTCCTTGGCAAACAATAGAAGATTTTGTTTTGGGGGTGGGGGGTGGGGGGAGGGTTGATATTCAAGTAGGTAGTGGACATCCAGAAATCCAGCATGGATGACGTACAGGCAGTGTGTGAGTCATCGGATGCCTCAAGCAGAGGAGACTTTTACATGGAGTTGTCTATCATCAAAATATTTGTGAACTTTAAAGCTGTTATCAGAAAGCATATGGGCCAAAAGGTTTCATGTTGAGGTTGAAGATGACGGGTGACATGAGGGAATCTTAGGGTGTGTTAGAAATGGGGTTTCTGGTTGGTTTGGGTATGCACCTAAGTCAGGCAGAACCCACCCACTCTAGACAGGGTGAGGGAGTTACGCACCCAAGATAACCTCTGCTCACCCTCCTGGTAGCTTGTCACGAGCAGTCAGGCTTATCCCAGATACAATTTGTAAAGCATTTGCACAACCCACACAACACGTGACACAATAAATACACCACAAAGGAGACACAACAACAAGTTATATAAAAATAAACTGTATTGCATAAAACATCATTAGACCAAACGTGACATGTATCAATAATACCCTGCTACACAATCAGTTGTCAGAACATTATACAGGTTACTAGTACCCTGCAGAAATAAGCAAGTGTCAGGGAAACATATAGGTTACTGGTTTTCTGCAGCACAAGTCAGGTTGTCATTATCACTAAAAAGGCACCTGTCTGGATAAACATAAGATTAGAAATGCTAAGACACCATAATGAATGTACATAGCAATGAAACATTCCCATCTGGCATAGATCATCTTTATCAACAAGGCACATAGTGTAAACATCACATTATTACAAGGGCCCTACACGTCACCCTGGGTAAGGCAATAGCCAACTGCGACCTACATAGCACAGGAAAATACAACAGTAACTGGGAGAAGGCGCACCATTACGTTCTCAATATATGAGAAATCACCTGGAACCTGGCAAGTCCCCTATTCTCGGCTTGGAAACCGTGCCAGTCTGGCCCCCAGTGTGGTTGCGTTCCTATCAGGATCAGCACTGTAATCAGGTTGCACAGGAGCTCCTGCGCTCCTTTTATAGGTAATTCATTAATTTCTCCTTAGCAGGATGGGGCCTCCGTTGAGGTTTCCAGCCAGTCTTGCGAGTGAGACATATGTAAGTAAAACAAGACAAGACCCCTAAAGAAGAGATAGATAGATAGATAGGGGACTGCCTGCTCGCTCTGCCATGAAGGCGGGCTGGGTGCAGTGAGTTCTCAGGGGCCGGAGAAACGGCAGGCTCCACAGGGGCCACTCAATCTCCGGCTCATTGGTTCCCGTAATGGAGACCATGGGCTAGTCTCCCGCAAGGAAGGTTGGCTTGGTGTGGTGAAAACTCTGGGGCTGGAGGCACTGTCCCCGTGTAGATGGGATCGGCACTCCGCACTCAGCACTCCTGTGCTGGCGGGATCAGGTCACTTGGGATGCTGCTGTGGAGAGGAGGCTTCCCTGGAGACTACTCACTGGCTGCCTGCTCTGACTGAGGGACCTCACCTGGTCCTCTCCGCAGGCAAGATTCTCTATAATCCCTCCGGAGCTAGAGGTTTGGGGTTTCCTTTTCTTTTACACGTGTCCCGGTCGTGCTCTCCTTGTGTGAGTGGCCGGGGAGGAAGTCACAGGTGCCGCCCGGTTCTTCAGGGCGTGCCAAAGTTGGAGGCGCTTTGCCTCGAATAAATAGGGGAGTCCTCCCGGCCGTGTTCTCTCTCTTGCGGCTGGGACAGGGGATAACAGCTGTCGCCCGGTTCCTGAGGGCGTGCAGGAGTTGGAGGTGCTTTGCCTCAAGCAAATAAGGGTTGGCTCCAGGGAGATAAGACGGCGCTCCTGACTTGCTGTGTGATAACACCCAATTAAAGTGCTTGCCACGCACTAATTCAGAAGAGGGGAAAGTGCTCCTCTCGTGCTAGTCTGATGTTTAACGCTCCCCAGGCGCTTTAGTTCCAGGGCCAGAGAACCAGGCAGCAGGCCCTGGGAGAGCACTGGGACGCACAGGATTCCAAGCAGCAGGCCAGCACATCAGGGTCCTTGAAGCGAAGTTGCAGTCCTCCTTGTTTCCCCTAAAAGGTCACAGGCCAGAACCTCAACAGGTCAGTCCTGGTGGCGGTTCCTTGCTGCAGCATAACAGTCCTCCTGGCAGGCCCACACAGTGTCCCTTCAACATGGGGGAAACCCCCTGAACATATACTCAGCTTTTACAAAAGGGGGAGAGGAGGTTCCAAACAGTCCTAACTCGTTCTAGGAGTGTCCCCTCTCCCTTTCAGCACAGGCTCCATACATCAATGGGAGGGAATGAGCCCTTTGTGTGAGGCCAGGACACAGCCTTTACAAATGCAGGTGTGCCCCACCTCTCTTTCTCTCAGCCCAGGAAGACCATTCAATATGCAGATGCACCTCTGTGATACCTCCACCCTCCCTGTGTATTATTTATTTTGATAATTAATTTATAATAATTATGTTGGATTGACAAACCCCCATTTAGCACTACAGTAAGTAGCGATAGGAACACATTTTGCTTTACAGATATCAAGTATAGCCTTAATGGATTTATGCCTCAACCAGGTTGAAAATTCAAGCATAGAAGCGATGCGCCTGGTAAGCTTGTGACATCTGTTACTTAACAAAGGAGACCAGGTCATAGAAAAGTCAAAAAAGACTCCTGGATAAGGGAATGTAGTAACGTGACTGATAATGTTACCTTTGATTTGACAGCTTCTAGTCTTAGTTGGACCCAGGGCCAATCACCATAACGTGATTTAGGAAAGTTAATACTCAGATCAACACTATCCATAAATTCCATGAAGGAATTAAGCAAATGTTTCAGCCCCATTGCTGTTCTGGAAATTAAATACAACATTGTCTGCATAGAGCAGCACAAAGGGGGTATGATGTCCAGTCTTACGCATATCCTTTCCACTTTCAACAAGAGCCCTCTCTAGGCTGTTAATGTATAATGTAAATAAAAATGAACCCAGGATACATCCTTGGCGAACCCCCTGATTTAACTTAAAATGTTTTGTTAACTCCTCCATTGCTCCAAATTGGACCAAGGCAATCAGATTAAAAGGAAGATCATGCGGTAAAAGGGCTAAGTTGCTTTCTATCCCCATATGGAGCATAATATCCCATACATTTTCCCAATTAACCCTGTCAAATCCAGTACTCAAATCCATAAAAGCCAAGTGTAAAGCCCCCTGTTTTGCTACTGTGTATTTGTTGATAATAACATGAAGATTGATACTGATCAACCATCCCTAGACCGGTCCAAAATCTGTATTGGATGTTGGATAAAACACTGTGATTTGTGGCCCATTGCATCAGCCTATTCGGCACTATCCGGCCAAAAATCTTAACCACAGAACTAATCAAAGAAATGGGACAATACCACTTAGGATCTGAGTGGTTACTCTTCCTAAAATTAGGGATTATGACCGATGTGGACCAGTACTTGGGGAATTAACTGTTTTACAGCTGCATTACGATATAAGATAGGGGGCCCACAGTGCTAGGTTAGATTTAAAAACATCTAATGGGATACCGTTGGGAACAGGGTTTATTCAATGGAAGCACTTGTTTAACATTACGGACCTCCTAATAGGAGAAATTAAGAGTTAGATATAGAATTGGGTGCTTCGTAGGCGCATTCGAAGTGTCCTACCTAGACCTCGAGCGAAAGGTTTGAAAAACGGGCGATTGATGATTCTCCAAAATTTAGTACTGTCTCCTGTACTGATATCTGCTGTTATCTACTAACATCCAGCAACTGTTCCCAGGCCTCCTCTCGCATCAATCTCTTGCGCTCCTCCAAGGTTCTCTTGTAGGAGGCACAACACGAGACCGCCCACTTGCAATCCCTGGGAACAGCCATCACAGCAAGACACAATGAGACCTTGAACATTTTACATCAGACCATGTAATGGACCTAGATTCAATTGGATTATGTTTAAGTTTACACGCTAAAAGAGAATGCTTATTGTGACTAATACAATTACATTTTCAGGGGAATTAAAATTCAATCAATCTAATTCAGATTTATACGTTCTAACAAGATCAAAATAAAAAACCTCTGGAAGCACTGTACTCCATTTGAGTTGCGGTCCATGTGAGTTAAGTCTCCCGTCATCTACAGCTGGATACACTGGACAGGCTTTACTAGAGGCCCCCCAAAAAAGAAGCTGTTAGCGGACTATGGCCACCCAGTGGACTGACTCCAAATCACCTCAAATTTTAAGAGGAAGTCATCCAGAGATTAGGAAATAAAAATATAATCAATTACACTATCAGCACCTCTACCAGTGTATGCGGGAACATGTCCTTCAGAATAGGTCTCAAACTGGGGGGTAGGGGTGACGGAGGAGAAGTAGAAACTAAGTTAAACTCAGCCATGATAGAACTCATAAGATCTCCCTGGGGGGTATGTAAAAAATGCATAGTCTCTAGATAGGGATTGACCATATTGTCAGACTGGGTAAGGCACCCCTTGCGTACTGGATTGCAGATAAAAATCATCTGCTAGAATGACAAAACTGCACTCTAGAATGGTTGTTGACAAAGAGTCCAAGAAACTTTTAAGAGTCTGTGCCTGATTGGGGGATCCAGACAAATCAAAAACGTTGTAGAAATTTGCTATTAGCAGAATGGAAGAGTTAGGAAACACCAGCAAAACAGCAGCCAAATTAGGTGAGTTGGTATGAATAACAGTAGCTTTGCAGACTGGATTTAAAGAAACCAAAATAAGAAGGCTACCTCTTGCCCTCCCATGAGATTAGGCAATAGCTGGGACAAAAATGAAACGTGCACATTGAGATTAAAATCTGAGATAGTATCCCATGTCTCTTGTAAACAGACAATATTGAACTTTGTGTAAAAAAAAAAAAAAAAAGTCATAAAAGGCTTAGTTTCCTTTTTGTTACCTGGCACTGCTGAGAATTGCTTGAACTGGGAGACAACCTCTTGTCGTCAATGCTGGGCAGTAAATCATTGTCACCTAGAGAACTCATAGGAGCAAATTGATTTAACTGTGGGTATATTACCATTGAACACAGACCTAGTGGTGGAAACAAATGGACCAAGAGGAAGGCCATAGGGCAAGAAGTACAGAGCTTATTAAAAAAAAAGAAAAGAAAGAGCAGTAATGCCGACAGGAGTCTCAGTACCGGATGACAGACGAGATATCAGAAAACCAGCACTCATCTTTTGGTTATGAAGGATCAGAACTGTTGCCAGTGAATTCCTTTTGGGACTTCAGGACATGAATAAGGATTGAATGGTCAACAGTGTTGAAGGGGTTGTTGACGTCTTTGGAGTTGTTGAAGTCCAATTATCTCACAAGACTCTACGTCTCTCTTCATCTACGTGTGGCAGACTGATCTGAAGCCAGATTTGTAATCATGCAGGAGATAGTTGACATTTTTAAGTGTAAGTTTCTACAAAAGTAGGAAGCTCTGGCCTGTTCTGAGAGCTTCTGGTAAGATGCCTTGAGTGAGGGAGGCATTGACATCAAGCAGTGTAAGAGTGAGAGAGCTTCTCTAGAGAGTGCCTTGATAAAGGACAAGGATGAGACAACACCTTTGTAGGACGTGGCTTTGAGGGAGTTAAGTAACTCTAGTCAACTAAAGTCTATAAAGGCTCTTCTTCATTGAAAGGTCATCAAGGGCACCTGCCCTCTGTGAGCCTCTTGGTTTGGTCACAAGGTAACGTCTGTTCAAGGTATTAGCTACGCTACTGGGCATAGGTACGTTTAGGGTATAAGGACTTCTAGACTGAGTTCATCTTGCTCATGTCAGTCTCAATATTGACCATACCATCTGCTAGTGTTACCTCCTCAATGCTACTGCATTCCCATCACACTACAA
The DNA here is from genome assembly GCF_031143425.1 of Pleurodeles waltl. Taxonomy (NCBI): domain Eukaryota; kingdom Metazoa; phylum Chordata; class Amphibia; order Caudata; family Salamandridae; genus Pleurodeles; species Pleurodeles waltl. The sequence continues at coordinate 747,412,671 of NC_090445.1, read as the reverse complement.
GATTATTACCACAGTACCAGGAGTGCAGAACAATAACACTAAGCATGCCTTGGGTACATGCTATTATTAAAGACTTATACAAACCAGATTTAGAGATGGGGGTCTCATTATTCCCTTTATGTGAAATCACATTTGCCTGTACCCTTTAAAATCTGATCCAGGTCCTGTTTTTCCTTCTGGATCTTTACTGTATCCTACTATACTGTACCCTACCATCCAATAGTCTCTTGGTGTATGCTCTTTCTATAAAGCAATGCCTTTTCCAGTACTGAAAGCTAACTGTTGTGTTCACATTTATATTTGCTTGCTAATATGTAAAGGCCCTTACCAGAATGTTCCCTACATACAAGAAGGTCTAATACACTATCACATAGACTCAGAAGTGTGGACACTGGATGCTCTTCTTAGGTCAAAGGCTTGCTACTGGTAGTTGCCTCCTCAGTATATGGTTGGAAGCTTTAGATATCCATTTGGCCTTTGTTGGGCCCCAAACCACTGTGTCCACTCCAAAGTGTAAAATTGTAACTCATACTTTAATGTTATCACTCAGTCATCTGAAACCGCCTCTCATCAATAGTCAGCTTGCTGTAAAATTTACAAATCACCTATATTGCTGCAATGCAGGTGTATAGCACATACTTTATTAGGTATACATATGCATCATAGGCCAAGAACAAATCCTGCAACATTTATACACAGTTATGCAATGCTTGTGTACTGTACCTCCAACGGGTCTATTGACAAGGTAAATTTACACATATAGATCTAGAGGTGTAAGCTTTCTAGTGAACCTAAAATTAACTTTACATTTGTTTGCGAAATGTAAAGGTACCTCTGGGTGCAGCCTTGCATTCCTCTGTCCCCTAAAAACTGTGTGTGGGACAAGCTAAAACAGGATTTACAAATGTGAAGGTACTACAAGTAACTTTTCACATATAGGGGGAAGTGTCCCCCATTGTGACAGATCTCCCAGAGGTAATGTATAAGGAAAAATAATGAAGTTTAAAGATAATTGAAATACTGTTAAAAAATATAATGTAGAATAAATATGTAAATTAGCTTGAAATAATCATAAAAACTGAAAAGATGTCATCAATGATGTCATTTAACATATTACTAGGCATCTAATACAGGAGAATATAAGCAGTGTATAATCGCGGCACACACTATAGTTAGTTTAGTTAATTATAACTGGCAAATTTCAGCATTTTTGTAAGTTTTTAAATGTTAGTTTGTGTCTCATTTTAGCACCTTACTATGTCACTTTAACTATTGTTTTTTTCCGCAAATATATACATATATACTCTGTCTGAAAAAGCCATGCATGGTGTGCGTGTATACATATATATATATATATATATCAATCACTCACAAGTTCTGAACAGGGGTCACAAACCCTACGGGACAGCCTCAACTCTAACGGCAAAGCATCCATTGTAACATCAAAAAGACACAAAATGCAGAGACACCAGTTCAGGAAAACATCTCCACGTTTATTCACTATATATGCAGCAGCTCCCACAAAATCCTCCTGACATGTTTTGGCTGAAATGCCTTAATCAAGTAGTTACAGGTGTACACAAAGCCAGTGTTTTTAACTCCTGACCTAATTGACTTGATAATCACGAAATACCTTTCCCATATTGCACCATAATCAAGTTCATGTACTTTTTCAGTGCTTTAGTCCTTAGAGGAGGATTTTGAGGTAATGACGTTCAGCCGTTTTACCTGAGCACCGTCTAAAGTTCCCCGTGGGCACTGCAAGAAGAAATTGTGTTTTGGGAGTCTGCCATCGCTTGATGAATCACCACAAAACTTTCCAGGAAAGAAGCTGAGATGAATGAATTTTTTGTTATCAGCAACACAAACGCTCTTTCTATGGAAAGTCTGTGTAGTCTAAAAGTGACTACACAGTAGTGACCACCACAGTGTTTTTAATTAATAAATATATATATATATATATATATATATGCAAAGCCAAATAAACGCCGCACTCCCGGAGATTCTCATATTTCATTTTTGATTTATTGACAGCAGCAGGAAGACAGACCCCACAACGCGTTTCGACTCCCGTCTTTATCAAGTGGTATCTAGTCTGTAATTGTCTCATTCATCATTCAATCATGGCTTTTATAAGACTTATAAGTCAAACAGCAGCATTCTGGGATTTGTAGTTCTCATTTATATTCCACTTGGGGCTTGGCAATTCGCTGTAGACATTAATCACATATTTAACGGTTGGCACAGCTGTGTTCAGCTTTCAAATAATGAGGCTTCAAAAGTTCCATTAAGTTACATAAAGAGACCTTGCTTTGTGCACTTCGCTCTCTAAAATATTTATGCTGTTATATCAGTCCTCTCAATATCATTAGCCAGCACGGCTGTTTTCATAAACTTCAATAATTATGTAAGATTGCACGATATAATGTTGCTCGGTGCACTTCACGTCCTGATTTTGGTAAAGATCTTTCGAATCTTCTCAAACTAACATTGGTGAGCCGTGTCCATCCATTTCAAAGTATACCATTCAAACAGCGATAATTACATAGCAAATCTCCAGTTCCACGCTGCTAGAAGACAAGGCAAGTTGATTTATATATTATATGACGACTCCGAGCCCTCACTCAAATAAAGGGCCGCATCGGTATTTCCAACACACAATAAAGGGACATATGCTCACCGTGTTTTAAGATGAGCTTATCCCACCGGTGATAGAGTGGCGCTTTCCCTGCATAATTGTAACATATCATTGGATATCAAATCACAACACGCATCAATGTTATCTCTTGGTGTTTGAGGTACATACTTTGATGGTTGTTTAAACTTAGCGTCAATACTTACATCGGTCACAAGCTGATATTCTCTATGTAGCTCGGACACCAGTGTACAGACACCAGTGTAGAGTCAATGGGATCACTGGTATCACTTGTTATAGTGGCACTTTTTTGGTTGCTCAAATCATATTGAGTATGCAGCATCCTTGTGTCATCAAATTGGAACGCTGGGCAGATGATGTAGCCCTTTCTTGCACTTCAGTCTTCTTTAATACATGTATTTTGTATAATTTTAATTTATGTGCAAATTTGAACAAGACCACTCGCAACTGGACATAATTATCAGACATACTAGGGCAAAAAGAGAGTCCCAATCTTAAAACCTCACCCTCAATATCTGTGAATTCTTGAGTTGAGAGATTAATTACTATTAGTTGTTGCACAGTTTCATATCAATCCATTATTGTTTCTTCTGAAAAAAAAAAAACAATGGTTAAAGTGCTGTTACAGTTAGGTGAAAATGCAAGTTAAAATATTTAGACTCAGAAAATACTGAAATTCACCACTTATAGTTAACTGAATAAAATATATCTTACAACAATGCCATGCACAGTGTTGTCATCAGTATGTAATTAGTGATGTCATCATTGACGTCATAGAACATTTCATGAGTGATGTCATCTGAGATCATAAGCAGTGCATGAAGAGGGAGCAAGTTATAGTTTCTTCAGTTAACTATAACTGATGAATTTGGGTGTGTTTTTTTTTTTTTTTAACCTTAAAACGGTACGTTTCAACTAATATTTTCACCTAACTATAGTGTCTTTTAACTTTTGTTTCTTTTTTAGTGAGTTTCTAAAGCTTTTTTTAATGTAAATGAAGATGTTATTACCATACCTAACTATACAGTCACTTTAAACGTAGTTTTTTTTAAACATGAAGTAATATTTAATTACCATAACATACAATTCCATGCATGCACTGCACATGGCTTTTAGCCTTGCGTGGGGTTGGGTGCACGCCTCCCTATGGATGGTCAAACCTGCACCATTTACGGCCTTTGCCTGTGCACAATGTGGAGATGAGCGAAGGGTCTGGTGCCAGGCTAGACGCAGAGCCCTCTGTGGACACCCCAACCTTGTTTCCGGCCAACCACCATAGTCATGAAAGGCTTCAAGGCCCACACTATTATTTTTTGCTGCACTGCGGTACTTCAGCAAATTTTCATGGATGCTGCGCTGAGCACCGCAGTAATACTGTAGCACAGTGAAAAATATATATATTTGTAATTAGACGGGGGTGGGTTCACAAAGACCAGAGGGTCAAGGTACCCCCATCCTGTCCCCTTATTCCTTTTTTTTCCCCCTTCGATATACGGACCGATTCCTGAGTCATAAAATGGCAGTCACAATATTTTCTTCAGGTTGCGGACAGCCAATCAGATCAAATGTTTTGGGCTTGCGGTACCACGGTTCTCCACAGTAGTTCTGTGTTGCTATGTATACATTTTTAAACTTCATTTTTCAAAAACTACCGAACGGCTTTACACCAAATCACAACAAGCATTAGCAAAGCCGTCAGTTCTCACATTGGCTACCAGCATTCTGGCAAAACTTGTTTTGTTTTTACCATGGTTTTTGCAACACTTTATTGTTTGGGACTAGCCTGGTCTCTCCTCAATCTAAAAAAAAAATTGCTACAAGAAAAAAATGTATTGGGTTCAAAAGAAACACACATTACATAGTACTCATAGGCACTCAAGCGAACTACCTAAACAGTCAATAATTCTGGCATTGGCTGCAAACCCTTTGCCTTGGAGAAAGAAAGAAAGAAAGACCAGAAGAAAACAAAACAGGATGAAAGAAAGAGCAAACAATGGCAGACAAGAAAGAAGTTAGACAAGAAAGACGGAAAAAAGGAAAGTGAAAAAAAGTGACAAAAGAGAAAGAAGGACTGAGAAGGAAAGAAAGAAAAGAATGCAAGAATAAAAAGAAAAGATGGAAGTAAAGAAAGATGGAAAGAGAAAGGAAAGAAAGCAATGAAAAAATAAGAAAGGAAAAGGAGGAGAGAAAGAAAAAGGTAAGAAGTGGATAACAATACACAACATGTTAGCATCCTTGGCTTGGTTTTCACCCTAACTTTTTGCCTTTCACCTTCTGTTTTGCTTTCTTCATTTCTGCTGGCTTTAGGACTCTGTGCACTTTACCACTTCTAACCAGTGCTATAGTGCTTGTGTACTTTCCTTAAAACATGGTATTATTGTCTTATACCCTGTTATATTTAATTTACTTGTAGGTCCCTAGTACAGTGGCACCACCTGTACCCAGGGCCTGTACATTAAATGCTACTAGGGGGGGCTGCAGCACTGATTGTGCCACACACCTCAGTAGCCCTTAAGCTTGTCTCAGGCCTACCATTGCAACCTGTGTGCCCAGTTGTAAAATGCCATGTGGACTTGGGAAAATAAACATTTTGCCAAGCCCAAACCTTCATTTTTAATACATATAGGTTACCTCACGCTAGAGCCTGGATAGCCCAAAGGATAGAATGCTGTGTATATAGAAAGTTGGACATGTACTTTTAAGCTTCAAATGTCCTGGTAGTGAATCTGTAAATTCCAAATGGGAACAGGTAACCAGTTCTTGTTGGTGTCTTTGGAATTGTAGTGAAAAATAATCTCTTTTGGTGAAGCCAGAAAGTAATATTGCCATTTTGAGAATGCCATTTTTAGAAAGCTGGCATTTTCCTCCCTTAGCTATTTAGTGCCTGCAGCTTGTCTCTGAGTCACATGACTAAGTGTAGCTGATAGTTGGGCTTTGAGTTTTCCTTCTAGACAGCCACACATAATACAGAGCTTAGGTGTGCCTAGATGGGCCATCTCTGGCAGGTTGGGAGGGCGGAGCTGGGCACAGCCCTACTTACACTTGAATAGGCTGTGTTCTGTCTCCATACAAAGGGCTACATACCCCCTGTAGTTAGTCTGGAGCAGGGCATGGGATGCGGAAACCTGTGCACTTGTAGAGAAACCTCTCGAAGCTTCTCCCTCCTCTAAGGAGGTACCTGGTATAAATATTGGACCTTGGGCACCAACTCTTCAGTACACTTCTGGACCTGTGGAAGACTCTGCCAGGAAGAGGGCCTGCTATGCTGCTGAAAGGACTGTCCCTCTGCTGGACTGCTGCCCTAAAGGACTGCTGCCTGCTATGCTGACCTGCTGCCTCTGACCTGGGTAAGAAGGACTGGACCTGCAACCTGTACCCAGGACCACCAGAGTGAAGCCTAGGGCTGGTCTCTTGTAACCTGCACCTGGCAACTGTGAGTTGTACCCTGCCAAGTTGTGCCACCCCAGTCCTGAACCCTTGGATGTGGGTCTGAAGGTGCTTTGTGAGCCCATCTGTGGATCCAGCTTAACTGACCCATATCCACTGCGGTGCAACCCCAAGTAGAACCAATGCATTTCCTCTGCTGCAAGGATTTTCCCAGCTAAAGGCTTCTGCATTGAACTAGCAGTCCACCTCGGAACTGCAGCTGCGCAGTGCATTCTCAACACTGGCCTTCTCATTGCAAGTCCTCGTCGACGGCAGAATTGGCGACAAGGCAGGACCTCACATCATGGCCTTGTAGCTCTTGGAGTGACGCATTGATTCAGCTGCGCGGCCTATCCTCGACGCAGGATCTCTCAATGCTCCACAACTAGGACTTAAGGTACTCTTGTTCAGTGGGCCTAACTGGGACTCTGTAGCCTGCCCACACTCCATCGCAGTCGGTCTGAGTTTGTCTTTGCCCCAGTCCAGCATGACCAGATATTCTCAGTTGGCCCTTTCTGCTTTTCAGCGTTATTTTAACTTAAATCTTTTAAATTGCATATCTCTGATTGGATTTTTGTTGTTTCAGACTTGGCAGTGTATAACTGGGTACACAGGTTTTATGTATTAAATTCTGCTATATTTTTTTAATTGGTGTGGGATTTTTTGTGTATGCTGTTTACACTGTATGACTGTTTGAAGTACTGCATACATTCTTTAACCCCTTCCCTGCCAGGCCTTTTCCCCCTTAGGTAGCAGGCCTTTTTTTGGCTATTTGAGGCAGTTTGCGCTTAGGCTCTCCTAACTTTTTGTCCACATAAGCCACCCACGCCAAATCTGCGTCCTTTTTTTCCCAACATCCCTGGGATTCTAGAGGTACCCAGAGTTTGTGGGTTCCCCTGAAGGAGACCAAGAAATTAGCAAAAATACAGCAAACACTTTTTTTCAAACAAATGGGGATAAAAGGGCTGTAGAAGAAGGCTTGTGTTTTTTTCCCCTGAAAATGGCATCAACAAAGGGTTTACAGTGCTAAAATCACCATCTTCCCAGCTTTCAGGAACAGGCAGACTTGAATCACAAAACCACATTTTTCAACACAATTTTGGCATTTTACTGGGACATATACCCCATTTTTACTATTTTTTGTGCTATCAGCCTCCATCCAGTTAGTGACAGAAATGTGTGTGAAACCAATGCTGGTCCCAGAAAGCTAAACATTTCTGAAAAGTAGACAAAATTATGAATTCAGCAAGGGGTGAGTTGTGTAGATCCTACAAGGTTTTCCTACAGAAAATTACAGCTGAAATAAACAAATATTGAAATTGAGGTAAAAAAACAGCAATTGTTCATCACGTTTTACTCTGTAACTTTTTCCTGCCATGTCAGATTGTTTAAAGCAATATACCATTACGTCTGCTGGACTCTTCTGGTTGTGGGGATATATAGGGCTTGTAGGTTCATCAAGAACCTTAGGTACCTAGAGCCAATAAATCAGCTGCACCTTGCAGTGGATTTTCATTCTACAGCAGGTATACAGCAATTCATTTACTGAAAAATATAAAGAGTGAAAAATAGGTATCAGGAAAACTGTTGTATTTCCAAAATGGGCACAAGATAAGGTGTTGAGTAGCAGTGGTTATTTGCACATCTCTGAATTCCGGTGTGCCCATACTAGCATGTGAATTACAGGTCATTTCTCAAATAGATGTCTTTTTTATAGACTGTCTTACATTTGGAAGATAAAAATTTAGAGAAAGACAAGGGGCAATAACACTTGTTTTGCTATTCTGTGTTCCCCCAAGTCTCCCGAAAAAAATGGTACCTCACTTGCGTGGGTAGGCCTAATGCTCGCGACAGGAAACGCAACATGGACACATCACATTTTTACATTAAAATCTGACGTGTTTTTTGCAAAGTCTAGCTGTAGATTTTGGCCTCTAGCTCAGCCGGCACCTAGGGAAACCTACCAAACCTGTGCATTTTTTTAAACTAGACATCTAGGGTAATCCAAGATGGGTTGACTTGTGGGACTCTTACCAGGTTCTTTTACCCAGAATCCTTTGCAAACCGCAAAATCTGGTCAAAAAACACTTTTTCCTCACATTTTGGTGACAGAAAGTTCTGGAATGTGAGAGGAGCCACAAATTTCCTTCCACCCAGCGTTCCCCCAAATCTCCCGATAAAAATGGTACCTCACTTGTGTGGGTATGCCTAGGGCCCTCAAAACGAAATGCCCCAAAACACTATCAGGGAACATCGAAATTATCAAATGCAAAACTACCTGTTTTTGCTGGGGGGGGGGGCACCTGCGTTTTTGGTCCTGGGCTCAGCAGCCATACAGGGAAACCTCCCAAACCCAGACATTTCTGAAAACTAGACACCCGAAGGAGTCCAGGAAGGTTGGACTGTGTTTTCTTACCCAGAATCCTCAGCAAACCTCAAATGTAGCTGAAAAATCACATTTTTCCCACATTTCTGTGTGGGATCACCTCACCGGGACAACTTTCCTACCACCCAATGTTCCCCTCACTCTCCCAGTAAAAATGATACCTCACTTGTGTAGGTGGTCCATTTGCCTATGACAGGGAAGATCCAAAAACATGTCAAAATTGAGGGGGAACCAAAGCGGGTCCAAAAGGGCAGTTTGAAAAAAAAACATTTTTAGGCAGACAAGTTTGGCAGAAGTTTTATCGGTATAGATTAGACAATTCTGGGTGGGAGGAATTTTGTGGATTCCTGCAGATTCCGGAAGGTTCCATCACAAAAATATGGAAAAAATGTGTGATTACCAGCAAAGTTGGAGGATTGCAGAGCATTGTGGGTAAGAAAAGGGTGTGGGGTGCATGTGAAGCACACCACCCTGGACTCACCCAGATGTATAGTTTTCAGTTGTGTCTAGGTCTTGTGAATTTTTCTACATGGCAGCGTCCATAAAGTGCAGCCCTCACCATTCCAAGTGGGATGATTTTGAGAGTTAGCCAAGCTCTCATGGCCCAAATTCCCTGGCATCTAGTAGACTTTCTGCACCCCCCTCCACCCCAGGTTGTGGAACAGGGGTAATTGCATCATCTGCCCACTGGTGGACAGAATAACTTTGGCACCATTTATTTGGGGGTGGGGTTATGGCCATACCCCCACCCTCCTATTTTGAAAAAAAAAATCTTCCCTGGTCTCTGGTGGGCTTTCTGGCCCCCTTCGGGGCAGATAGGCCTTCCAAAAATAGGCCGGTCATGGCCAACAATAATGTGCCTCGATGGGGAGCGACCCTTGCCCAAGGGGCTGCCCCCCAAACAAAACACACCATCACACACACACACCAATCCCTGGTGCCAAAGTGGTTTCTGCCACCCTGCTCCCCTTGCGTAAAATTGGTGCAAAAAATAAATCCCTGGTGCCTAGGGGTTTCTGCCCCCGTTGGGGGCAGATCAGCCTTATAAAAATAGGCTGATTTGCCCCCAAGGGGGGCAGAAATGGCCTACAATAAATTTGCCCCCTAGGGGGACGATCCTTGCCTAAGGGGTCGCTCCCCACATATAAAAAAATAAAGTAAACAAAAAATATACATATTCCTAGACACCATATTCCTGGTGTCTAGGAGTTTCTGCCCCCCGGGGGCAGATCAGCCTAATTATAATAGGCCGATCTGCCCCCAGGGGAGGCAGAAAAGGCCTAAAAGTATTTTGCCCCCCTGGTGAGCGGCCCTTGCCCAAGGGGCCGCTCCCCTCATTCAATAATATCAACAACAAAAAAATCCTTGTTGTCTAGTGGTTTCTGCCCCCCTTGGGGGCAGATTGGCCTAATACTTTTAGGCCATTTCTGCCTCCCCCGGGGGCAGATCAGCCTAATTATAATAGGCCGATCTGCCATCAGGGGAGGCAGAAAAGGCCTAAAAGTATTTTGCCCCCCTGGTGAGCGGCCCTTGCCCAAGGGGCCGATCCCCTCATTCAATATTATCAACAACAAAAAAATCCCTGTTGTCTAGTGGTTTCTGCCCCCCTTGGGGGCAGATTGGCCTAATACTTTTAGGCCATTTCTGCCCCCCCGGGGGCAGATCAGCCTAATTATAATAGGCCGATTTGCCCCCAGGGGAGGCAGAAAAGGCCTAAAAGTATTTTGCCCCCCTGGTGAGCGGCCCTTGCCCAAGGGGCCGCTCCCCTCATTCAATAATATCAACAACAAAAATATCCCTGTTGTCTAGTAGTTTCTGCCCCCTTTGGGGGCAGATTGGCCTAATACTTTTAGGCCATTTCTGCCCCCCTTGGGGGCAGATCGGCCTATTTTTATTAGGCCAATCTGCCCCCAAGGTGGGCAGAAACCACTAGACAACAGGGATTTTTTGTTGTTGATATTATTGAATGAGGGGAGCGGCCCCTTAGGCAAGGGCCGCTCCCCAGGGGGGCAAAATACCTTTAGGCCTTTTCTGCCCCCCTTGGGGGCAGATCGGCCTATTTTTAATTTTGCCCCCTGGAGAGCGACCCTTGCCCAAGGGGTTGCTCCCCTTATTGAGAAATACAAAAAATGAAAACTCCCTGGTGTCTAGTGGCATTTCTGCTGCCCGATCGCATCACGACTGGGCAGCAGAAATGCTGAGAAAGACATCAAAGGATAGGAAAGGCCTTTACTTTCCTTTGATGCCTCTCTTGGGCCCTCCACGTGATCGGAGGAAAAATGCTTTTGCATTTCTCCTCCGATCAGTGCTGGAAGCTCTAGGCCTCTGATGAGGTCAGCGCGCAATTGCACGCTGTCGTCATCAGACGGCATGGGGGTCGGGGTGGGGGCGGGGGTGGAAGGGGAAGCAATTCCCCTACCATTCCTGCCCAGGGGTGGGTGGTGCAAGGCCCCAGAGGGAGCGCTAGGGCTTCCCTGAGTGCCCCTATCTGGACGTTACGATTACATCCTGGGCACCTGAGCAGTGCTGCCCAGGATGTAACTATTGCATCCACGGCACCCGAGGGGTTAAGCTTTGCCTCTAAATTAAGCCTGACTGCTCTATGCTAAATTACCAGGGGGTTGAGCACAGGTTAATTTGGGGTTTGCTTGTGCTTCATCCTGACAAAGGTTGTGGTTACTGCTTGAATAGGGTTTCACCCCCCTCAATCTGTAACCCAATTTCTTACAATATATATATATATATATATATATATATATATATATATATATATATTTATATGTTTGAAACAAACAACTGACAACAATTGTAACGCTGCACTCCAGGAAAGTTGCTATGCTTTTTTAATTTCAGTCATAGATATCACCAACCATCACCACTGACGCGTTTCGACCTCACGGTCTTGACACAGGAAAGGTCCATTCCTCACGTCTGCACCAGCATTAAATGCACGCCACAATGAGGATCGTTTTGTTTTATTATATATATATATATATATATATATATATTATTTTTTTCTAAAAAAAAAAAAAAGTTAAAGAGACTTTATATTTAGGTGAAAATGTCAGTTAAACATACATTTTTAAATAACAAAACCACTGGGGTTCACCAGTTACAGTTATCTCACATAACTATAAGTCCTGCCTTAAAGTAAGTAGAACTTGCACCCTCGCCATGCACAATGTTGGTATTAAGAATATAAATTCAGATGTTGAAATGATGTTATCAATTATATGATTAAGCATATAATGAGTGATGTACCATTGGAGGTAAGTAGCAGTGCATAGCGAGGTCCAGATCAAATCACATGATACTAAGAGTGACACGTTGGCAACTCCAATATCAACAATATGATTTATCTCATACAATACCAAAGATTCAAATAGTGCAATAGGTGCTACAGCAGGTAAGGTGCCAATGTGACTTGAAATGAAAGTTTATCTTAAACAACATCCACAGTTTTGCAGATGCTTATCATATACAGAGTTTCACAGGTACTGTCCTGATCCTGGTACCACAGTGCAGATTGACAGGTGTTCTTTCCTGAACCTGGACACTTACACCTTATCAGCACATCAAGAGTTCTTGTTTCCTCAACATACTGATCACCTTTCTCATTGCAGTCTTTGGCTAGCGTGGAGAAATGTCATCATTAATTGACCAAAACACAAACTGCATTAATACTTGGATAAACCTTTTATTACCACCAAGAGATCTTTAATATGCAGCACATCTCCCACATGTAATCTTGCAGAAGGCAGAACAGAGATTATCAGGATGTTTGACAATAGAACCCTGCACTGTATCATTGACACACTTAGCTTCTATCTGAAGAGAACTTGCTACTGTCTTCTTTCTAAATCTTTCATCATCCAAATGGGCAGAACGCTGATATAATATAGATCCCATGCTTCATTCAACACAGAGGGAGACTTCCCAGTCATGGAAAGCAGCTATGTCCACAATGACCAAAGCATTTCCCTAACCTCCGTTGCACAATCAACCCTTTACCTGCACACACTTTGAACACATTCCACAAGATCCTTATTGAATCTCTCCACTTTCCCATTTGCCAGAGGATGATAAAACAGGGTTCTGATATGCTTCATACCACACCTATCATAGTACTCTGAGATGCAAATTTGACCCTACTGTAAGTAAGTAGTATGTCTAATTCCTTCTTTGGTAAACACCGCCTGAAAAAAACTGATGATGCTGTCCTTTGTGGGATCCATCAAACATTTAACCTCAACATAGCTTGCCAAATGATTTATTAAAACTGTCATATAATGCAGGTCTATGGAAAATATGAAAAGGATCAATCCATTCTAATCCTCTGCCATGTCCTGTCCAGACATGAAGCTCGTCTGACCTCAGGAGATTAAGTAACCAGATGGTTATTGCTTAAGTGGCATAGTGTACAATTGTGCACCACACTCTCAACATCACAATCCAGACCATGCCACCTAAATGTGTTCTATTTTCCTTTTTAAACATTCATACAAAGATGAACCCAATGAGCAGTTTCTGGGATGTTTGTGCAAAACACTTCTGGGTAATCAACTTTTCATGCCGCTTGTAATTCAGCCGTCTCTGTGTTTGCCCTTGGTCAACCAAATGAGACAAAATTCAAATCATCTCCAAGAATTTCACCTTTATGGTGTTCAATACACCACTTTTCCATATTAGCACAAACCACAGAGCTGTCAACCTTGGAGGTGATGCATTCTGTAACATCCTCATATATGCCTAATTCAGTAGTGTGCCTGGACAAGAAATCTGCTTACAAATTCTTACCACCAGCACTGTGTATAACTTGGCTATTAAACTTTAAAAATTTGATTTGGTGGAACGTAGCTAAATTTGCTGTGGATTTCTTTTACCACTTGGAATGGAAGAGGATGATGGGTAGTTCTCAGTATGAAAGGCCTACCATACACTTATGCTTTACATTCTCTCTCTCTCTCTCGCTCACACACACACACACACTCACTCTCTCACACACACACACACTCTCTCATTTATAATAGAATACCTTCCTTCCGCCTTCCTTAGTGTCTTTGAAGCAAATGGTATTTCCAATTCTTCCATCAGAAAAAGGACAGCCCATAAACCATAAGTGTTGGCATCAACAGTCCACAAATTGATACAGCGCTGAAGCTGATCTTGAATTTGAAATTGGTTTGTCATTGTACAGACCAGACAAAGCCAATTTCTTTTTTAAATACTGCTCTATAAAATTCTGTTAAATTGGTGAAATCTTTCAAAAACTTCAGATTGAGTTCCTAAAGTTCTAAAAAAGAAACACAGTTGATACTTGCCCATAGGAGAAGGGGCCTTGACAATTCTGTTGACTAACCTGGTTTAGGTTTAACTGTTTGACTCATAATTCTGTGTCAAAAATACTATACTTTGACAGTTTTAAAAATACATTAGTATTTCCCTAAAGTTACACCCTTACTGTGTAGCAATGTCAAATCCTTGCCATCAGCATCTTCCTGCTCATATTCTGTATTGGTAAATATTAAGATGTCGTTTTGTAACTACAAACGCGAAACCATTAAACAAATTAGCAGGCAGGAAAGATAGTCATATGCCCACTATGAGGCTATATTATGTGCACCCCTTTAGGCATCAGAACAGAGTCTGAATTTCACAATACTAACAGGGCGTAGACCTCTGCTCAGATGCTAGATTAGTGTGATACTAGGGCCAAACAAAAAGCCAAAATACCAATTTCATAAGCAGTTGGGCACTGAGGGGACGAGTCCATGCAAGTTAGCCAAGTCACAACATTCCTCTCTCAACTCTGCCTATCAGTAGAGCACTCTGCACTGCCCTCTGCTGGCAAATTTGTTTCAGCTGCCATTATAATTGTATTCCTCGGATCTTAGGAAGACAGGCAAAACCTTGTTTTAAAACACTTTAGGCCATTTTTCCATTAGGAACTTAAATGTTTCCCTAAATTATTTTACAAGAATATGGCTTCATAACACAACAGAGTAACAGTTCAAATAATTATTTCTAATATCTAGTCAATCCAGACCGGGGGCATAGTAACCCCCTGCTTTAGCAGCTACTGCGGAAGTGGAGTTCTTGATGGGCCTCTTTTGTCTGGCAGACAAAGGCTCATAAATAACAAAAGTTGGATGGTTGAGTGAGTGAAAGGACGGATGGATAGGTGTGTGAGTGAAAGGGTGGATTGGTGAGTGTAAGGGTGGATGGGTAGATGGATGGATGAATGAGTGAAAAGATGGATGAGAGAAAGAATGGAAGAGTGAAAGTGGATGGAAGGATGGATGATGAATCAGTGGATTGATGGATAAGTGAAAGAATGGATGGATGAATGAAAAGAAGGGTGGATGGACCATTCTCCATGAAGGAATGAATGCCATCGCCGAATGGATGAAGAACAGCTCCCTGAAACTGAATTCTGACAAAACTGAGGTCCTCATCCTCAGCTCCACCCCCCCCAAGCCTCCCTCCCTCTGTCTGGAATGATTCCTGGTGGCCTGCCACACTGGGAACCGCACCGACACCCACCAACCACGCACGCAACCTGGGGTTCATCCTGGACTCATCGCTACCAATGACCCAGCAAGTCAATGCCGTCTGTTACTCCTGCTTCAACACCCTCTGCATGCTTCAGAAGATCTACAAATGGATCTCCACCAGAACCAGAAGGACGGTCACGCAAGCCCTCATAAGCAGCAGACTGGACTAAGGCGACGCCCTCTACTCAGGAACCTCGGCCAAGCTCCAAAAAAGACTGCAACACTTACAGAACGCCTCCGCATGCCTCATCCTAGACATCCCCCGCCACCGCCACATCACAGCCCACCTGAAAGACCTGTGCAGGCTCCCTGTCAACAAGAGATTCACGTTCAAGCTCCTCATCCATGCTCACAAAGCACTGCACAACACCGGACCAGAATACCTCAACAGATGGCTCTCCTTCTACACTCTGACCTGACAGCTTTGTTCCACTGACCTTGCCCTCGCCACGGTTCCACGCATCCACAAAATGACCGCCGGTGTCAGATCATTCTCCCACCTCACCGCCAAGACGTGGAACACTCTTCCTATCCACCTGCGACAGACACAGGACCTACTAACCTTCAGGAGACACCTCAAGGCATGGTTGTTCGAGCAGTAGCAGCACCTCCCTCCTCTCAGCGCCTTGAGACACTCATGGGTGAGTAGTGCGCTTTACAAATGCTATGATTGATTGATTGATGGATGGTTCAGTGAAGGGGTGAATTGATGGTGAGAAAGGGTTGAGGGGTCGAGTGAAAGAGTGGACAGATGGACTGAATAAAAGGGTGGATAGATGGATGAATGAAATAATGGATGAGTGAAATGATGGATGCCGGGGCGTTGCGAACCCCCAACTTTAGAAGCTACAGTGGGATGGAGTTCTTGACGAACCTCTTTTGTCTGCAGCATGGCAGACAAAGGTGAGTGAGTGGATGGATATATGGATGGATGAGTAAGTGAAAGGGTGGATAGATAGTTGAGTGAAAGGATAGATGGTTGATGGATGAGTGAAAGGATGGATGTGTGAAAGCATGGGTAGATGAAAGGGAGAAGGGATGGATGAGTGAAAGGGTGGGTGGGTGGATTATGAATGGATGATGGATGAGTAAAAGGTTGGATGAATGATAATAAAAAGGATTGAATAAGTGAGTGAAAGCATGGATGACTGAGTGAAAAGGAGGGTAGGTAGATGAGAGCATGTATATATGGATGGCTGAGTGCAATTGAAGGTGGATGAATGATGAGAGAAAGTACATATGGTTGAGTGAAAGGAAGGCTGGATGGATTGATTGATGGGATGAGTGAGAGGGAGAATTGGCGGATGGATGGAGTGAAAGGGTGGATAGATGAGTGAAAGGATGGGTGGATGAATGAAAGGATGGATGAGAAAAAGGGAGAGTGGAAGGGCGAAAGGATGAATGAATGAAAGGGAGGATGGATGGATGAGTGAAACCGTGGATGGAGGAGTGAAAGGGTAAACGGATGAGTGGATGGGTGGAAGAAAGAGTGAAAGGATGGAAGACTGAGTAAAAGCATGGATGGCTGAATGGCTGGATCGATGGAGGGTGGATGGAGTGAAAGGGTGGATGAACGGAGTGAATGGGTGGATAGGTGGATGAATAACAAATGATGGTTGGGTGGATTTGATGGACAGGTTTGAATATGGATGGACAGAGAGAATGATAAAAGACTGAATGATAGATGAAAGAATGAATAGATGACAGAATGTAAAGATGAAATTCTAAATATCAGATGGTGAATGGAAGGATTAAATAATGAATGGATAAATGCTTCGATAGAGGAAACAAGAGAGCTCTTCTGGGGAGGGCTGTGATGTCTTGCTTTGTTTGCTTCATGCCATAAGAGCTTTTGTTTGAAGTGGAGAGTATTTTCATGTTATGGCTACTTCATTGATCAAACCAAAGTAAAAATCAGATGCTCTGAACGGCACAACTTTGCTAGTTATCATTCTCCTTTGTTCACTCTTTTGCTTTTGTTGCTGCTTACTTCCTACGATTTTCTTTTTAGGAACCTGTACACTAGAAAATCTGCTTCTGTGACAATACCTTGAGATTATTTTCTTGATTACATTCTCTTCCTCAGAAGTACCAGATTACTTTCTAGATGCTGTTTCTCTTCGTTCCCTTATCCATCTTGTATTTTACCAAACAGATTAGAGGGGTGGAGGAATATAGCAGGCACTAGCCTAATGCCAAAATGACCAGCATTCTGGCCCCTGCAAAACCAGCCCATGACAAAATGTCTCTTTAGTTTTGCTGTATGTGCACATCAATCAATCAATCAATAAATGTGTTGAGCGCGCTACTCACCCGGTAGGGTCTCAAGGTGCTGGGGTGGGTTGTTGGGGGGTGCTACTGCTCGAAGAGCCATGTTTTGAGGTGCTTTCTGAAGGACAGGAGATCCTGGGTCTTGCGTAGGTTGGTAGGGAGGGAGTTCCAGGTTTTGGCGGCGAGGTGGGGAAGGACCTTTCGCCAGAAGTGGTGCGTTGAATGCGAGGGAGTGTTGCGAGGGCGAGGGCGAGGTCGGCGGAGCGGAGCTGGCGTGTCGGGATGTGGAAGTTAAGTCGATCATTGAGGTAGGCCGGTCTGGTTTCGTAGAGGGCTTTGTGAGCGTGGATTAGGATTTTGAAGATGATCCTTTTGTTGATGGGTAGCCAGTGTAGGGTTCTGAGGTGGGCGGAGATGTGCTCGTGGCGAGGGAGGTTGAGGATGAGGCGTGCTGAGGCGTTCTGGATGCGCTGAAGTTTTCTCTGGAGCTTGGCTGTAGTCTCCGCATAGAGGGCGTTGCCATAGTCCAGTCTGCTGCTGACGAGGGCGTGGGTGACCGTTCTTCTGGTTTCTACGGGAATCCACCTGAAGGTCTTGCGGAAAATACAGAGGGTGTTGAAGCAGGAGGACGATTTGGCGTTGACATGGAGAGAGAAGAGTCTAGTATGAAGCCAAGATTGCGTGCATGGGTGGTGGGTGTCGGGGGTAGTCCCAGGGTGGCCGGCCACCATGGGTCATTCCATGCTGACTTGTTGGGTCCGAAGATGATCATCTCGGTTTTTCCTGAGTTCAGCTTGAGGTGGCTTGCTGTCATCCAATTAGCGATGGCGAGAAATCCGGTGTGGAGGTTGTTCTTGGCGGTTGAGGGGTTCCTCGTGAGGGAGAGAATGAGCTGGTTGTCGCCGGCGTAAGAAATGATGTTGAGGCCGTGGGGTCAGACGATGCTGGCGAGCGGAGCTATGTAGATATTTAAGAGGATGGGGCTGAGTGAGGATCCCTGGGGGACTCCGCGTATGGTCTTGGTGGCTTTTGATCGGAATGGGGGAGGCGGACTGTTTGGGTTCACCATCACCACAATCACACAACACCTGCCAGGGAGAGACTTCAGTGTTTTCTTCCTCAAATCAGTGGGCTCTCTCTAACTTAAAGTGCAGCTACTGCCCCAATCTTACCTCCACCCCAGTAAACATCCCACCCGGCAAACACACCTTCAGTCTCGAACTCCAGTGCCTTTCCTAGGAGGAGGTTCAGGCACTCATCTCCAAGGGGACCTTAGAGCCAATATTACTGCCATACTGTGGGAAGTGGTCAGCTCCCTGTACTTTGTGATTCCCACATAGGACAGAACCTTAAGGCCTATTCTAGACCTCAGGCCTCTCAAAAAGTACATCCATTCAGAACATTTCTAAATGGTCGCTCTGCAGGATGTCATCCCGCTGCTAAAGCAAGGTGACATCATGACCGCACTCAATCTGGAGGACAGCTACTTTCACATACACATCCAGCCCACTCATGGTTGCTACCTACATTGTGTGGTAAGTGGTGGTGGTGGTACTCAGGTGTTCCCCTTCCTCGACGATTGGCAGAACACAAATGCAGGCAACTAACAGTATCTCGCTCACACTCAAGCCACCAGATTTCTCCTATACAGATTGGGGTTCACTATAAATGCTTCAATGCTCCACATCCTGCCCCTTCAGATCTAGCCCTTCTTGGGGGCTTTCTCAAGACAGTCGCTGGCAAGGCCTATCCCAGCAAAGGCAGGGTGTGGGCACTCCAGAAGATGTTGCCTCTTTTTCAAACAAATCAACAACTTACAGCCAGAACAGTTGTGTAACTCCTTGGGAAGATTCCCGGATGCATAGCCATAGTTCCCATGTCAGGCTGTACATGCGTCCGCTCCAACTGTGTTTATCAGCACAATAGTCACAGGCAGGGGGTCAGTTGGAAGATCTCGTGTTGATACTGGTCAACACCCATCACTGTCTGCAGTGGTGGAACAGTAACAATGTGTTGCAGGGCCAGCCCTTAACGGACCATGTTCCACAGGTGATTATCACCACGGACGCCTCACTCTCAGAATGGGGAGAGCATCTTCAACAACTAATTGTTCAGGACATGTGGTCAAGGCAACAGAGTGGTTTCCACATCAATTACCTCAAGCTCCTGGCCATCCAGCAAGCTCTCAAGGCCTTCTTTTATGAGATTCAGCAAAAAGTAGTCCTCATAAAGACGGGCAACATAACCACTATGTACTATCTCCAAAAGCAAGGCAGCACATGCTCACCACAGTTATCAACACTGGTGCAGAGCTTTTGCTTTTGGGTGATTTACCATTGGATACATCTCCTAGTAAAATAACTTCCAGGAGTGAACAAAAACTTTGCCGACTTGCTCAACGGGGTTCCGCAACAAGTCAATGTGTGGGAACTTCCCAGACACTCGTATTTCTGTTGTTGGGGTAGTCCCCGAGGTCGAACCTCTTTGCTAGCACCCAAAATGCCAAAAGTTGACCCGCAGTTTCCCATACCCCTAGTCCAAGGGCACTGCTGAACGGATGAATTGGTCAGGGATCTTTGCCTATGCTTTTCCTCCTCTCAATCCTTCTGTATGTGGTCCAGAAACGTTGGCAAACATCCCTCACTTTCATCCTGCTGGCTCCCACATGGGTCAGAAAACTGTGGTTTTTGACCATTTTTGAGATGTCCATTGTTCCCCACGAGAAGCTGTCCTACAGGCCAGACCTGCTCATTCACAACGAAGGCAGAATCAAGTACCCAAAAACCATACAGCTCATTCTAGCAATGTGACTTTTGAGGTTCCAGATTGGGTTATCTCAATATTCCTCAATAATTCATGGCCCTTCTGAAGAAGACATGCAGGCCCATTATCAGAGCCTGTCTTGCTGCCAGATAGAAATGATTTGTCCATTACTGCATTTCCAAACTGCACCCTCTTAAACCTGCAGTTCAGGATATTATCAATTACCTCCTCCACTTGCAAAAATGAGGTCTAGCTTACACTTTCGTACGCCCTAACTTAACCGCTATTGCAGAACAGCTAACACTGTTCTTTGTTCAAAATCCCTGCTATCAGGGCTTTCATAGAAGAACTCAAACAGGTTACCCCACCCAGAGTTCTATCTCCCCCTGTCTGTACCCTTATTGTTATCCTAACTAGACTCAGTGGTCCCCCTTTTGAACCATTTCACTTGTGCCCTTTACAGTTCCTCTACTGGAAGGTCGCCTTCCTTATCGCTATTATGTCCTTAAGACTTGTTCATGGAGCATTTCTTCCAGGTTCTTAACAACTAGGATGCACCTAGGACTAACCATAAGTTTCTTCTGAAGATAGGGTCCTACTTCCAACTCAACCAGACCATAGAGCTCCCTGTCTTTGACCCTCAGCCAGACTCAGTAGCACGCTGTGGCGTCATGTGTGCCTTCATGTACTACATTAAGAGGACCACACCCTTTCACAAACCACAGCAACTTACTGTTGTTTTTGCCAAACCTTACAAAGGACATGCTTTGTCAAAGGCGGGCTTTGCCAGATGGAAAGTCAAATGCAGCCAAACCTGATACATTAAGGCTACAGGAACTTTGCCAGTTTCGCCAATGCCACATTCAAACTTGTAAAAAGGGACCTCTGTGGCTTTTCTTGGAAATATCCACATAGCTGACATTTGTAAGCTATTATTAAATGGATTTCTTAGCATGCCAACAAGCTAGAGTTGGTCAGATTGTTCTAAGAAATTTGTTTCAATCTCCTGCACTATCCACCAGCTAACTACTGCCTAACAGTATATGCAGAACATGTTTAACTACAGCCATACATACTACTAACGGAATAAGTTACATAACTGGTATGCATCTGTTCAAAGCGTGTAGTGCTGTAGATGCACATGTAGCCTGCAGCCTCCCCAGGAACCTTTGATTGTTGCAGATCTACACTTCTTCATTTACATACTTTAACGCTTTGTATATAACATCTTGCATGTCACTAAACTGTCATATGTATTGCCCCATGTCTATGCCACCTGCTGTGGGAAAAACAGCCTAATAATGGAGCCAGTACCCATGCTCTTTGCCAACTATATCTCATGACTCGATAGACTTCTTCGAAGAAAAACAAGTTGCAAACCTCTAGCCCAGTACGAGGTGGTAAGAGTATGGAGAGTATGTAAATCTACAGCACTATACGATATGAACAAATGCTTGCAGAGTAAGTAAGATATTCCTTCTGAATCAGATGCATTCCCTTATATAATAGCCAAGGACATTATCTTCCTTTCCACACCTTTCACACCCTTATACTTGTCTTAAGACCTGTTTCATTCTCTTTGAGTTATGATGCACCTGGGAGAAAAATGTGAACTGCAGTAATGTGTTTTGATAACTGTATCCAACCAATTTCTCACTTTCACTCAATTTCTAAATGTCAGATAGTGTTGCTCATTATATTTGTAGTCATCAGCTCCCACTTGTTGTTATTAGCATCTACTGTACATGGCCAGTGCTCACATGCTGTTCAGTAGAGTGCCACAGTAATTCCCCCTCACAAACCTTGCAAAGAAATGGCTGCATCATATAATGCATGGATCTGATGCTGAACTTTAAAGGTCTTGAATAGCACAGAAATTGCATATCTAATTCCGAAGTGAGCGATTACCCCAATCCCTCCCACTCTCTGAATGACCCCAGACTCTGAAAAGTATCATAGTGAAAGAAGTTCCCTAGTGTTCAGGTGCTTCCTTTTTAATGCCATTTCTTGCCCCTTGTTCTCCAGTAATTACTACAACTTGTATGTTTGTATAGCTCAGTAGAGATAAATGCTGCACCATCAACTTCTAAGAAAGTGTATTATTGTGAAGGATGTGAAGTGTTCACAACCTACCCTTTACTGGGAATCAAGTACCCCATTGTAGCATTTGACTCTCTCAGGGTAGCAAAGCAGAGCAGTTTATGGCCAATTCAGGGGCGGTAGTGTGGGCTAGTAATTCAAGCTCACTGGTAGGCAACAAAAACAGTTCATTCATTACTGTCTAGTCAGTTCTTTTTCTTATAAAAAAGAAACTACCTTATTATGGACAATCTCCCAAATACTATGAATTAAATTACAAACATGCACAATCATGTAGATGGAAATACCTCTGGTAAGACCCTCATACCATGTTAGACCCCTTGTGTGGTCTGAGCCCTATAGCCACAATGCCCCTGTCTATGCTAGACACAACCCAGTGCGGTGTCATTATCAAAAAAGCAGGCCTCCTGCTTCTTTAGGATGCCAGCAAATCAAGGATTCATTTCACTGGAATACTTAGGGCAACTTTGGAAAATATTTCTGGGGGCTGCTGCACTGTCTGCAGCCCCCAAAATGTCTAAAACGCCATTGATGGTGCCGCTGCCAACCACAGAGCACAGTATGCAAATTAGGAGCCTCTTGCACAGCTTTGCTTCTTCAGCCCTGGGCTTAAATATAAAATGAGCGGCTTACTCCATGCTCAGAAAAGCCTTAATTTTGTGAGATATGGGGCCAAAGTCCACATGACTCTAGTATTGGGGCAATGCGAGGAACCCAATCCTGCTCTGCGCCAGCACCTCCCCGAGCCAGCGCACATCTGTAAGAGAACCAGCTTTGTTCCTCTCCTGCCCATGTGGAAACAGATGACTGGTGTGCCCAGTGCCTTCTAGACACAGGTACATGATGTGGGTGAAGCACCAGTGGTGCTCCTGAGGCTGTGCTCTGCCACAGGAGCCTCCATGGCACAATCTTCGGTCCCAGGTCCCTTTGGACAATTTTTAATGCTATAGGGAATGGGGCCCCGGGTCTCATACTGTATCTTGGGAGGGGTGTCTATGTACACCTTCTCCATTTAGGAACAATTGATGAAGGTTATGCTGAGTCCTGGGCATGTGGCCCTTCCTGATCCTCCTTGGCCCTTTTCTTCGGTCCCAGGTTATGGTGTCTGCTGGGACAATGTTCAGTCCCCTTGGGGATGGGGTCCTCAGAGCTTATAGAGAATCTGGAAAGGGGGTCCGACGGGCACCATGTTGATTTGTTAGAAGAAGAATTGAAGAAGGTTGTACCAACCTCTTGCTGCTTGGCCCTCCCTGAGAGACTATTTCCATCTTGTAGTGAAACACTACTCGTTTTGTTTTGTAACTGGTCAGCCTGGAGGACCAAGCGAGCTGATTTTGAGGAGTTCTTTGGCCTCGTAGAGCTGATTTTGCTCAGTGTGGGCTAGTTTTGCTCCTGGTGGTGAGCCATAGCCACCAGCCACACTCAGACCTCATGACCGTCAAAGGACCCTTTCTGTTGGAAGCTTGATTTTCTGTCTTCCTGTGCCAGACCTTTCCTGCCTGAGCTACTGGTGCACTCTTCTGCTTGGAGCATCTACCACAGCCCCTCCACGCTCAACATGCACAACACCCTTGTTGCTGCGCCCCATGGTTCCAAAAGCCTCTTGGCTACTTGAAGGGCACCTACTCGTCAGTGGAGTTAATAGCCAGATCACAGAAGCCACAGAGCAGTAATCCAGTGTCACCCAGTTTGTCTGTTCCCCAGCTGTTCCTCAGGGTGCATAAAGGGGATGGTGCCACTGACTCTGGTCTTCGAGGAAAGCTCCACATAAAATCAATTAGTCCATCCTTACAGTTGCATGAGGTGGCTACTCCTTTCAGCTCTGCTTTTTTCCACCACCATCACTGCTGGGGCTAGTGCCTTCTCAAGAGTACCTCCTTTGTGCAGGGATTTTAATGGGTGGTGGAAAGTTCTAGAAACCAGGCATTGCAGGCCAATCCTAAGATGCCCCATCATCCTACCATCCCTGTCCCAACCCTTCTGCACAGCATTCTTGTCTTTTGAACATGATACAAGTGTGATACATAAAAAGAGCTTATCTGGGAGCCTTACCTCCACCCCCAACTGACACAACTACCTGAACCATCCCACCAAAACTTCAAAGGGGAAGCCCTTCTGGGTTTGGCTCCGGTGGTCTGGCTTTCCTTCTTTGTTTCTGTGGACTTGGTCTTCCTACCCCAGATACAATGTGAGAAGTTAACATGTAGATTTCCTCCCCACCACTTCCTTTCCCATGAACTGAGTCAAATGCTGTTAATGGCATTATTGTGTGGGGATACCCTTGAGCCTCCTGCTGACCAGCCAAGTAATGAACTTTGCCCAGTTGGGGTGGAGATGCTGGGGAAAAAGGCCAGAATCTAATTATGGCTGAGCCAGGGAAATATGAAAATCCTCACAGTGCCATAAGGGATATAGAAATGACAAAGGGACCGTGGATCAGCACTTAGGATGCTTGTTTTCCCTAAAATTGATAACTCAGTGTAGGCCTAAGTGGGGGGAACGGTACTTTAGTGCATATAATATGTAATTTGGTTAGACACCGCAGACTTCCAGGAAGGACTACAATCCTACAGTATGAAAGCCGAACCATATTTATAAGGCCTGTGCACAGATACTGAGCTATCCAAGACTATAGTCTCACACGTGCAGCCCAGACACTTGTTCTTATGTGTTCGCTTGTAACCAAACCAGAGCCTCCTACCTTAGCTGTGCAGCAGCAGACTTATCTTAAGAGGTGGATCTCAGTCCATTTCCACAGAATTTACAGTGAGTGTCAGGTAGTACAACTTACTGGAAGTAAAAGTCCAAAACTAGGTGGTCCAAAAGCAATCCAAAATATCTAGGGGCACTAACTGAATAGAACTCACTTTGCAACACTCACCAAGTTCCATACATTCATACTTTTGCAGCTTGTTTTGTAGTTACCTACTATGATCCCTCCAAGGGATGCTAGGTAGGCCAAATGAGCCAGGGCTTTCCGCATTCACTTGTGGTGGCGCCTGTCCTTTGTTAGGCCAGACAGCTCGTCTGTACTATTAGGCAGTAGGTATCCAAGTCAGGGGCAGAAGGTTCTCCGCTTTCATATGCTTGTTCCCAAAGTCCAATTTCAATTAATTATATTTATAATCTAATTTCCGTCCTGCAACCTAACCTGAAGCCCCGGTGGATTTCATTGAAAACATTACTTTTTATATAAAGAGTTTGAGACGGGTTTCCAAACAATCCTCCAAACCATGGGCAAGGAAGAATACTTTAGATGCTGGGTGGAAATTATTCATGGTTTTTGGATGATGAGAAAAGAGACAACGGAAAATCGTGGGCCAGGGCATTGTAAACTGAAGTCTTGAGAAAAATATTGTATTCTGCAGTTATTGAACTGTGAGTGAAGAAATCAATTAGTTGTTACCCAAGAACTGTGTTGTCACAAGTTGCATGATGCATAAATTGGTTTTGACAGAGATTGGTTCATCATTTTTATTTCTACCGACAACCATTGACAAGTCAAGAATTTCAACAACAGAAAGATCAGCAGATGTGGCTGTGTAAGAATGGTGCGCACTTCCAATATATCTGCCAAAATAGATGATTGAAATTTATGCAGAGAAAGTCATTGTTCGTGAAGAAGAGTGCTCCAGTGGTACCACACCCAGCCACAGGGTGTGAGGGTTGTTTCCTATGTAGGTCACAGTCCATCTATGAAGAACAAAAAACCACGGCACATCTCAAAGTCACAGTATAAGCCATTTATTCCTTGGTACTTGTAAAAGGAGAGTTAGTGATCTGATCCAATGAAGTATACTGGGTAAGTGATTTCCAGGCCGAATAC
Organism: Pleurodeles waltl; assembly: GCF_031143425.1. Classification (NCBI taxonomy): domain Eukaryota; kingdom Metazoa; phylum Chordata; class Amphibia; order Caudata; family Salamandridae; genus Pleurodeles; species Pleurodeles waltl. Next base: position 747,386,689 of record NC_090445.1, on the reverse strand, counting down.
AATTTTTCGTAGTTGTGCGAAAACAACCACGTGATTTTTAGGCCAATACAGTTTTTTGTAGTTGAAAGAAAACAGCCGACACGTGTTTCGTCACACTGGACTTTTTCAAGGCTGTAAACATATACAAATGGGACGTGTGAATAACAGTAATTGTCAATGGATTATTGACAAAACAAGTTGTGATGCCAGTCATAGAACAGACCAGATGTTAATAAGTGCTAAAGAGAGACCACGTGCCAAAGATACGTGATTGTTTAAAAAAACTACCATAAAGGCAGATGGAGATATCCTCTTCCGCTTCCCATGTGTGTGGTAAGACACCAGAAGGATCCACCTATGACGTCCGCAAGCAAAGGAAGTGATTATCAAAAAAGGAATAAGCAAGAATGTCCCAAAGAAAAAAGATCTGTGAATGTCATACGTCAAAAAATATCATACATTAAAGTAGGAGATATTGTGCTAATTACCCTGGGAATGAAGAAAATCACCCATGTGGTGTTCAAGAAATCGACTCATATAAGTATGATATCATGCACCCAGGGAAAAAGGAAAAAAGGAAAAGAGAGAGAAAAAGAGACGAGCATACCTTTCGCAAGTTGGAGGTATTGCTTGTATTATGAGATTCCAGTAATCATGAATGTAGAACAGTTATGTATGGTATATCATGAGTTGAACAGGGAGTCCGAAGACCATGATACGTCTGAGAGAAAAAAGAATTATTATTTTTTTATAAGGTAAATGAAAAACCAGCAAATCGATCAAAGAGCCATGGAGGCAACAATGAACAGTAAAAATGGGATCAAGTTGTATCCTGTATATCAACAGGTGATTTATGAATGAAAAAAACTTTATAATTGCGCATGTTGCACAAATGGCAATACCCTATGTAGTGACTAACATTGGTCAGAGAGTGAATACTAAAAAGGGGCGGAAGGAGAAATGCGAACCCGCAACGGATGGAGTAGACAACAGAAACCCCCGTTTCAATATATTGTTAATTATATATGCTACAAAGTAGGGTATCAATACAACCTAAGTAAAACTTGGTCATAAACTACTGACTAACCAACCAGTAGTCGCGCATCGAGCACCGATGGAAAGTCATCCGGAAAAGCTTGTATGTTAGTAACGCGTCTATCAGAAAGCTGAAGACGTGCGGGCTGTGCGCGCTGGGCAATTTGTAATATAAATAAATAGCCTCAGGAAGAAGAGTGTTGGTGTGGACGGTGACCGCTAACATTTGCTGGCGAATGTCACCGTACATAAAGTGTTGTTTAGACTGCATCAAAAACGAAATGCCTAAAAGGCATGGGCAAAATCCCCGTTACTTGCTCCCGTCACGTCTTATTATGGATCACATCGCATCTGGAGCGAACGCCGACCCGTTTCTTGGGTTTCAAATCCCGAACGCAACCGGAAATGGAGAGTAAACATAAAAAGTGGACTATGAGCCTTGAGATAGTATGGTCCACCATCTTGTAAGGAACAGTTAAGGTGATATCGGGGAGGGCATGGAATCAGAGAGGAGTATGCACTTGAAAGTGGTAACCGTAGCATGCAAAAAGGTGGTTAATGATCAGTGAAAGGAGAGGAGAGAGGCATAAACCACCAAAGTGATTTGTGTGGTAGCATATGATGCATCCTCATTGACCAATTTCTGTTGGAAACAAGGAATAGTAATATGTCAGAATTTGAACATTGCAGTTGAGTAACAGAAAACATGTGGATTAACACCAACATAATCACATGATTATTCCGGCACCACGTATGTGTACAACTATAAAGAAAGGTAACAGTAATCTTCCAAAAATAATAGATCTCCTGTAATTATGTAATATGTTAGGAATCTGCAGATTACAGCAAATATATTTACAAAGACACATACAGAACCACAGTACATGTTTGAAAAGAAAATTGTTTTTTGCAAATCAGTTACGTTATCAAATGGTTGATAATCTAAAGAAATACATACAGGTCTTTATCAGAGTTCAGCCCCTCCTCCACTGTGCGTAATCTCACAATCCATCTACTCTCAAGCTGTCTCAAGAGGAGAGTTCTATTACCCCCCCTCGGACACTTGCCCAAGGTGGCAATGCCATGAATTTTTATGTCTGGTTTTTCGTGTAAAGGGTGTGTCAAGTTGTAATGGACTGCAAAGGGGTAGTCACTGTTGTTGTTTTTGATCGCCCGGATGTGTTCTTGCAGTCTTTCTCTCAGTGGTCTGATTGTACTGGCGATATAGATCTTTTTGCATATGCAAATGATACAGTAAACAGTGAACTTTGTGTTACAGTTCATGAATTGTTTGATCGTATACGTCGTTTTAGTGTTGTAGCAAAAGTTTCTTGTTTTGTCCAGGGCATAACTACAGATATTGCAATGGCCACACCTGTAAAAACCAGAGGGTGGTGCGGGTAACCAACTCTCATTGGTGACCATTGGTAAATAGCTGTGACACAGTTTATCTCTCAAAGTGTGGCCCCTGTGGTGGATCATGTCTGGCCTATTCCTGAGGCCTCGTTTGAGGGTTTTGTCAGATAACAAGATGTGCCAGTTGTTATTTAGAATTTTGTAAACTTCTGCACTCGCACAGGTGTATGTGGTTATGAATGCTGGGGCCCTCTTTTTGTTAGCCTTCCTGCTTGTTTTTTTCTGAAAAAGGGATGCTCTCTCGATCTTAAGAATCCTTTCACGTGTACCGTTTAGCAGTTTGCTAGGGTAACCTCTGTTGAGAAAATGGTTCTCTAGGGATTCGAGCTGCTCCAGGAATTCCAGGTCTTTCTGGCAATTACGTCTGATCCTCACAGCATCCCCATATGGAATGGCTTGAATCTGAGAAGGTGGATGTGAACTACTGGCATGTAAGATAGAATTTGATGCTGTTATTTTTCTAAATAGCTTAGAGCAGATGTGGTTGCCATCAGTATATAATGTCAAATCTAAGAAATCAACACTCTCTAGGCTCGCACAACTGGTGAAGTGTATGTTGTATTGGTTATTGTTTAGGTATTTGGTAAACAGATCGAAGGAGACGTAATCTCCTGACCAGAAAAGAAGTACATCGTCGATATATCGACCCCAGTAAAGGACGTGGTGTGTGAGTTCCGGTGGACCATTGGTCCATAGGTGATGGTGTTCGTAGTATCCCATGTAGAGGTTAGCGAAGGACGGCGAAAATTTCGCCCCCATCGCAACCCCCTGTTTTTGTCTGTACCATGTCCCCTCATGCAGGAAGACATTGTTGTCCATAACCACGTTGATCAAGTCCATCAACATACTGGAGTGTGTCAAAAAGGTTGCTTCTCTTTTGTCTAAAAAATACTGGATAGCAGCCATGCCTTGTTTTTTTGGGTGTGCATATATATAAAGAGGTGACATCCAGTGTGGCCAAAAGGTGGCCCTCCGTCCATTCAAAATCTGCAATGAGGCTGAGAAGATGTGTGGTATCTTTGATGTACGATGGTAAATTACAAACAAACGGTTGTAAGTAAATGTCAATGAATTCAGAAAGTTTTTCAGTAGGTGAGTTGATCCCAGATATTATGGGTCTGCCAGGGGGAAAGTGTACTGTTTTATGGACTTTGGGGAGAATATAGATGCAAGGGAACATGGGCGTTGGATTGAAGAGATATTTGTATTCCGAGTCTGTTAATAAACCTCTTTCCTTCCAAAAAATGAGTTTTGTTTCTATGTCTCTGGTAACTGTTCCTATTGGGTTGTTGGGGAGCTTGCAGTAAGCTTTTTGGTCCTGAAGTTGTCTGTCTATTTCACCGACATAGTCCTTACGATTCATTTCAACTACAAAAAACTGTAGAAATCACTTGGTTGTTTTCACACAACTACGAAAAATTGTATTCGGCCTGGAAATCACTTTCCCAGTATACTTCATTGGATCAGATCACTAACTCTCCTTTTACAAGTACCAAGGAATAAATGGCTTATACTGTGACTTTGAGATGTGCCGTGGTTTTTTGTTCGACAAGTCAAGAATTGTTTGTATTTTAGAGTCTTGTATTTATTGTGTCTTTGTGGATGACTGTCACTTCACCACCAGTGTTGTCCAATGGTTTCAGGCATAAAGTAGTATAATCTTGCAGAACAAGAAGGTCTCTTACCAGTTGAGAGTATTCCTTTAGTGATAGTCCAGTGAGAAAAATGAAATGTAGGTTGTTACAACTGCAATCTCCAAACTTTGTTTCACAGCCAATCAACAGTTATGAGTGAGGTGATTAAGGAAGAATTGCATAGAGATGTTGTAAGAGGAGTTTCTAGTGTTTCTACATCAGTGTTTCAATGTTTACACCTTCACCTTAACAGAACACATCCTTTTTCTTCATGAGCTCAATGGTGTGAATGCAGGAAACCCCCTTTATACTAATGATGGTGAGATTTGAGTCACGATGCAAGTCCTCAAGGATCTTATTGGCCAGAGGCAAAGTGAGCTTGCTAGTAGATCTTTATTGTTGCAAGGTTTTGAATTTAATATATTTTTGTCGAAAAGGCCAGTGTGGCAGCTTACGAGATAGGAGTTGAAGGTATAATAAAGGAGGGTCACGGTCACACATGTGCACTTTAAGTCAGTGACCAGATGAGTTGTTTTGTGACAGAAGGAGCGGTAAATATACTGAGAGTAGAGAAAACTGGGTTTAGGAGGAAAAGATCAGATGAGTAGTAGATTGGGGGAATGTCAGAGGAATAAAAGGGCAGGAGAGATGAAGGACATGCAGAGGTTGGTAGAGGACATACAAAATTCCCATCACTCATGGATAGAACCTCTTTGATGCATCTACCTAGATTGCTGAGACTAAAACCAAACCTTACAGAAAAAGTTGGTGAGTTTTATAGTACAGTGGTAGTTTGCTGGCGTCTGCACAGGTGAAGACATGGAGAAAGTGAGACCTCAAAGGACACATGCATGAGGAAAACATGCATGAAGTGCACCTTCTTGGTCCACCATCAGTAATGTTCTGTACAACTGGGGATTGTTGTCTGTTGTCCAGAGAAGAAATATTTTCACACCAGTACAAATAGTAGTAAAGTACTTACAGATCTGATTTCGGTGTTCTGCAGTTCAGGAACTGATGGGATTTCAGAGCAAATGAAGCAAGGCAGAAAGTGAAAGCTTGTGTTGTAATGCAGCATTTGTATAGTAATTCATACCCCAGATGAGTGACTCTATTCTTAGTAGGTCCTTGGTGCCTTTTTGGAGATGTGTGGCTAAAAGATTGATGGATGTAGAGTACCCAGCATGGGAGGTGATGTTTGAGGTGCAAGAGGGTAAAAGACATGCATCAAACATGATGTGGCGTATGCTGCAGTGCACACACAGTGTTGCAAAGAGTGTGTGAGGGGGCCAGCAAAGTCGTGTATACATTAATCTCAGTTTATGAATCACTGTCAATGGATTGGGTTTGTAGTGAAATAAAGAGCCTGGTTATGTGATCCTTATTCTAGCGGTCAGTGAACTCAAGTGATTGGTTGTCGGTGCAGAGAGTGGGGTTCAGCCAGTTCAAGCTTTTGTGATTGGGGTACAGTCAGTAATGGGGCAAGCCTCAGATGCAGAGAAGTAGCTTGATAATACCAGTGAAGTTTTTGTTGAAGGAAGAGTGTCCGATCATTGAATTGCTTGGTGAGCTATGCATATTGCTTTAGAGGCTAACCTTCTAGCTACTGGAAGACATTGGTTAATGCTGCACTGATACTGTGAAGCTGTGTACTCTTATTCAGTCTCAATGAAATGCTCCTTCAACTACGTCTTTTCATAAAAAATACCCTCTTTCGTAGTCTGGTCAAATTTTGCCTTAAGAGGGGTCCATCGTGACCTTTGTCATTCCTGTTGATGCTTCTCACCTCTAACATGAACATCTAAGTAAGCATGGGAATAAAAGTGAGCATAAACAGCAACTAAAATGTTATAGGACAAGTCATTTAGGGAAGGAAAATACACAAAACAGATTAACTTGAAACCTGAGTGTACAGTGATGTAAATTCATTGTTTATTACTTAGCCTAATGACATTATAAAGAATTTCGAAGTGGGTAAAACATTAAATAAATTTTGAGAATCAGCCAGTGGTGCCGGCTTAGGAGTATTGCTTGGAATCAAGCATTCTTAATTAAGTTATAGCTTGACGTATGCACATGCTAGAAGCAGGCTTGATTGAGATTCAGGAGAACTGTTAATTCAATATGGAACTCCTTACCTGTTAGCATCGAACTTTCCGAACCCCTACTGTTTTTCAGAAGAAAACTGAAAACACTTATTTAAACCCCACATGGACTAATGTTTCTGAAATAGACCCGACTATCACCTGCTAGCTCATTCCTCAGCTTTGTCTTCAGTCGAGTTTACATAATTTGACTCTTGCACTGTCCTCCACGCTACCCGTTCCGACTTATTCTACATTATATTGAAACACAACTTTTAATATCAGACCTGTCGGGAGCAGACCCGGATAGGCACACAACACATACAGTGATTGAAATGTAAGAAATGTTTATCATCGAAAGGAAGAAAGCTACTCACAAACATGAATGCATACCTAAAGTCAGTAGGGAAGGAATTGTAGTCTGTTCTATGGAGATTGTGGTTCTGTTTTGGACAAATCATTTTGTGGGTACTGTGCTTAAGGCAGCGCTTCTGAGGTCATTTTAGCAAGAAAGATAGAGTAGCTCCCTAGCACTTTTTGTTAGTTGTATGGCTTTTGATTGATTTTGTTTACCCACTGGTGTCCCTTCACTTTGTTTAGTACCTCGAGGGTTGCTCCTACTAGTATTCTTCCCTTTACTGACTCTTATTTTTGAAATTTCGTATTGGTTTTTCATGTTTCATGATTACCCTGAAGTCTGCTTCATTAGGGTTGAGCCTATGAGGGTATGCACTAGCGCATGCGCCTCTCTTGCGAGACATTTGATAATAAAAAGGTCTTGGAGCACACCTGTTGCTACCATTTGTTTGCTTGTGTGGCACTCTTCTTGACAGCCTCGTATTCGTCAGTGCAGGTCCAGCATAATTTCCGTTCCTCTCTGTGGAGCAGGGACCAAGCACTAATTGATTCAACTTAATCAGAGCCCATCCACTGCTTGCAAAGTGATGAAGGTACTATTTTGTTCTTTTTAACTTTTAGCGCCATGCAAACAGAAGGCAAGTGCCCAGAACGACAAACAAAATTGCAAATATTTATTTTCAATAGTTAACTTTCTTTTACTTTGCCATGACTTCTTTTCTCTCTTTCCACTCATGTTTTCTTTTGTTTTTGCTCATGGGTGCTGTTCTCAAGATGAGGATTAGCTTGTTCTAAATATTGCAAAGTGACATTGTTCTGAAATTATACTTTAATACACAATCGTGTTGTACACCCTAATCCAACCCACTCCACCCTGCCCCACTGAAATCCACCCCACTTTAACCCCACACCAATCCAATCCACCCCAGACCAACTCAGTCCACCCACTACAATCCAAACCACTCACCTCAATCCAATTCACTCAAATCCACCACACCCAGATGCTCCCACCCACCCCATTCTAATCTGCCCCAATCCAATCTGCCCATCTCCTATCGACCCCACTCCAATCCAAAACAATCTGCCCCCCTTCAATCTTCAGCACTCCAATCTGCCCCACTACAATCCACAACAATATGCCCCACTCAAATCTGCCTCACTTCAATCCAAAACAAGCTGCCCCACTCCAATCAAAAACAACCTGCCCCATTCTAGTCTGCCCTACCCCGATCTAAAACAATCGGCTCCATTCTAATCTGCCCCACTCCAATCTCCCCACTTCAATCCAAAACAATCTTCCCACTACAATCTGCCCCACTCCAATCCAAAAAAATCTACACCACTCAAACCCAAAACAATCTGCCCCACTCCAATCAGCCCCACTTCAATTCAAACCAATGAGCCCCTCTCTCATCCAAAACAATCTGCCCCACTCCAATCTACCCCACTCAAATCTACCCCACTCCAATCCAAAACAATCTGCCTCACTCCAATCAAAAACAATGTGCCCCACTCAAATCCAAAACAGTCTGTCCCACTCCAATCCAGAACAGTCCACCCCATTCCATTCCAATCCAAAACAATCTGCCCCACTCCAATCCAAAACAAAGTGCCCTACTCCCATCAGACCCACTCCAATCCCAAACAATCTGCCCCACTTCAATCTGCCCCACTCCAATCTAAAACAATCTGTCCTACCCCAATCCAAAACATTCGGCCACACTCCAATCCAAATCAATCAGCCCCATTGCAATCCACCCCACTCAATCCAATCAACCCCACGCTAATCCAATCCACCCCACACCAATCCAATCCACCCCAGTCCGGCCAAATCCAATGTACCCCACTCAATGTACCCCACTCCAATCCACCTCATCCCAATCCTGTTCACCACTCCCCAATCCACCCCACCCCATTTAAGTCCACCTCAATCCAATCCTCCCCGCTGCAATCCACTCTAGTCCACTGCATCCCACACCAGTCAAATCCACCCCACTTCAAATCCCCCTACAGCATTCAACCCCACTCCAGTCCACCCCACTCCATTCCAATCCAATCCACCCCTCAATCCATTAACCCCATTCCAATCCACCCCACCACAATGCAATCCAACACACTTCTGTCCACCTTACTCCACCCCAATCCAACTCACCCCACTCCAATCCACACCACCCCTCCGATCCCCCACTCCAGTCCACCCACCCCATTTCAGTCAACCCCATTCCAATGCAATCCACCCCATCCAGTCCACCCCACTCCAATCCACCGACTCCACTGCAGCCCAATCCACCTCACTCTCTGCCAATCAACCCCACCCCAGTTCAGTCCACCCCAGTCAGTGCACTCCATCCAGCTCACCACATTCCAATCCACTCCATCCCAGTCTAATCCACCCCACTCCAATCCAACCCACTTCAGTCCAATCCACTGCACTCCAATCCACCCCTCTCCACTCTACTCTAATCCTCCCCAGTCCCATCCAGTCTAATCCAACCTACCCCACTCCAATCCACTCCACTTCACCGCAATCCAATCCTATGTACCTCACTCCCTCCACAATGCACACCACTCCAATCCAGTCCTCCACAATCCACCTCACTTTTCCACAACTCCACCCCACTCAAAACAATCTGCCCCACTACAATCCAAAACAATCAGTCCCACTTTAATCCGCCCCACTTCAATCTGCTCCACTGCAGTCCAACACAATCTGACCACTCCAGTCCACCCCACTCCTGTCTGCCCCACTCCAGTCCGAAACTATCTGCCCCAGAACAATCTGCCCTACTCAGTCCAAAATAATCAGCCCCACTCCCATTCAAACCAGTCGACTCAACTTTAATCCAAAACAATCTGCCCCACTCCAATCCAAAATAATCAACCCCACTCCACCTTAAATCCATCTTTAAACAACCTGCCCCCTCCAATCCAAAACAATCTACCCCACTCTAATCTGTCCCACTCCAATCCAAAACAATCTGCCCCACTCAAATCAAGTCAGAACAATCTTTATTCGGATATAAATCCTTAAAAAATACACAAATAAAAACAATAAAACACTGTTTAAAAAATATACATATTTGATATAAGTAAAAGTCCATAGGCGCAAACAAGTAAAAATGCTTGTGCTCCATGATTCCATCCTGTCATCAGTTATCAATCATAACGTAGGTCCTCCAAGTATGTATATGTTTTCCTACGTTCTATTGCAAAAGCTATAAATTTAGTGACCGCTAAACAGATTTCTGCAGAACTCAATTTACATAAATAATTAAAAGCCTCATTAAAACAAAACAATCTATTAGCAATGAACAATGGTTTTAAAAAACGTTTCTTAATATCATGGTAAAGCTTACAGGATAACATAAAGTGCTAGGTGGATTGTGCACATTGCCCGTCACTAGGTCAGTCAGGTAGGTTATTTGGCCATTTCTTCATTTTTGGAAATGCTACTACAAATGCAGGATCCTAAAATTCGTTCGAGCTAGGTAAAACCTACCTTGGATATTTGGTACAAATAACTTTGAACAGTGCTGTCTGTGTAGCCACTAATATTGCGCAACTGTGGGTTTCATACCTTCTTTAGCTTCCCTTTTGATCTCTCCCTGGTCCATTAACAGCTTCTTCAACTCTTATTTGTTATAATAGAGGATACCAAGTGGGTCATCCAGGTCAGGGTTCATATCTATACCTTTGAACCAATTCTTCAAATGTGCAAACCATGTAATTTTATCTCAATGCTCTAGGGCTAAACAATCTCTGATAATCTCTTTTGTAAAACTTGTCGCTGCTTAGACCAAATTCCGTGGCATGTTAATACTGTACTTATATGGATAGAATCTTCCGAAAAAGGGGACCCTAATTCCTTGTGTACAATATACGACGAAGTTGAACTTGACACAGCAAGCAGTCTACATAAAAATGTATTCTCCATCACTTGTAACAGTTGAGGATGTGATAAACCCCATAATGCAGAACCGTACATAACACTACTAATAGTTTTACTTTTATAAATTTGTAAAAGTTTGTTAATGGGCTTGTTACCTATTTTGTTTGAAAATAGCCTCCGCTGGTTTTACAAATTTCATTTTCAGGATTTCCAAATGCCGGTTCCAAGAACCCAAGTTAGAAAAATGTAACCCCAAATATGTAAAGCTGTTCACCTCCACACATTTTTGACCTTTGACCATATAAGTTTTCTTCCTAGCCTTCCCCAGCCCACAAGTCATTACAACAGTTTTATCTAAATTCAGATGCATTTGTCTTTCCTCCGTACTACAAAGCCCTTAATCAATCGCTGGATACCATTGGCAGTCCATGATAACAAAACCGCATCATCTGCATACAGGAGAACTGGAACTGGGCGACTGCTTATTTTTGGAGCACAAGCTGGCAATTGTCGTAAGTGGGCATCCACCTCATTGATAAATAAAGAAAATAGGAGTGGTGCACCCCTGGCGAATACTTCTCCCTATCCTAAAGCCAGGGTACACTCTCCATTTGTTCCATACCATACCCTTGCAGTTATATGGCTATATAGTTGTGCTAAAAAAGCAAACTATATCTGAAGGTGATCCCAGTTCTACCAAAACTTTCCACAGTTTACCATGATTAACTAGACCAAAGGCGCTGCTAGGATCCACAAAACATAGGAATACATGGCTCTTTTTTGCTATGGCATATTTACTCACTAAAAGGTGGAGGTTGATCCATTGTTCCAGGTTACCAACCTCGGGCCTAAGTCCCAATTGTGTCTCGATAAGTATTGGATTATCTGTTGCCCAGATCTCCAGCCTTTCTAAAAGTATTCTCCCTAATAATTTAACCAAGGAGTCCTAAAGGGAAATTGGTCTATAACATTTAGGATCTCCTCTGTTCCCCTTTTTAAAGATGGGAACAATTATACTTTCAGTTCAATGGGTTAATATGTATCATTTTGCAGCTGCCATACATTCTTGGGTCAAAATAAGACCCCCACAAATCAGTATATGAGTTGAAAGCATCTACTGGGACCCCGTCCGGACCAGGTGCCTTCCCTTTTGCACATTTCTCAAGGGCAACTCTTACTTCATCCAGAGTAATAGCATTCAAAAAGGGTGGCCTAATCTCAATTATTTCTACATTTGAGGAGGGCACGACCAAATTGTCTGGATTAAAAATCCTACCATAATGGGTAAGCCAGTCAGATAGTTGGATATACATAGCAATTTCAGGGATATTTATATCTCTCAGGAATGGTGGATTTACAGTTTTCCAAAATAGGGCATTATTTCTTAATGCAGCTGCTTGTCCCAGATATTCCCATGCCTTAGCCCTCAATTGGTATTTCCTTTTCTCCAATGCAAGTTTATAATTAGAGCGTTTAATAAGAACTTCTTTATTTCTAGGGCAGATTTGTAAGGCTCGCTTAAGTTCTTGTCTAGCTTGTGAACAGTTATAATTGAACCAACCCTGTTCTTTTTTGCCTATATTTCCAGATCTCAATTTTAGACTTCCTGACATGGCCTTACTAAGCTTCTAAACAGCCTATAGAATTTCCTGTGGACATTGGTTTGATTCAGTGCATACTATGATTTCCTTTTTGTTTCCTATAACGATTTTCCTCATCAGATCCTCTTAATTTACGCCCATCCAACTAAAGCTAATTCCATTTCTTCTTTCTATTTCTAAGTTTGTTAACCATCCACCTGGTTAATAGGATACTCCTAAATTAAATACTATAAACAAAGGTCACTAAAGAAAGTGGGTATGAACCTGAGTGCATCAAATATTGGTAGGCTATTCTTAGAGATTAATATGTGGTCGATAGTTGAGGTATGTCCTCCTCCCCAAAATGTTGGAATCCTAGCCTTTTCAGGGACTCCCTTCTTTTCCATCAATTCCAAACCATATCTGAACATCACTTCATTCAGGGCAGTCCCATAACTATCATGCAAAAAGTGAGGTTGGTTATTTCCTGAATCGTCCATATATCCACAAACTTTCTCAATAGTTATCTGACATGCACAAATGTTGAAATCTCCTACCCATCTCAAAATATACGGTCGTTCAATATCACCCAAAAACACATTTAACTCCTCTTGAAGGGTGGATACCACCACATTTTTAGTGCTATCAAACATATTATTATAGTAGTTGATTTGTACTATTCCCATCGTATCCTTTAACTGAAAATATAAAAGCTGGTAAAATGGGGAGTTAGTAAGTGATTGTATCTGAATATGTGGGATTAAGGTTGAAATCAACACGGGTAGCGCCCCCATTTAGCTCTTCCACTGGGGGATGGTGAGGCTGGTGTAACTATTGAAGAATATCCCTCGATATAAGAAGGAACCCTATGCAATGTCTCTTGTAAACAAATTATATGAAAAGAGACTAGTACTGTATGCCATTCATTGTTTGCTAGTTTATATTTTACCCCAGCTACATTCCATGACATAAAAGTGATTGAATTGCCTTTTGGGGTCCTGGGGGACCTATCTACTAGACCAACATAAGCGTAATTGGTGGTTATCAGTCCTTCTGTCATAGTAGTTACTTCATTTAGGATGGGCATCCCCTTCCTCTTCATGCACTCCGATTGTCAATCCAATTCCTCACTGCCACTAAGGGGGGTGGAGCGATAAAAACATTTTAGGTTGTTTTTGTACTTGATTTCTAGCTGGTTCTCCTATACCACCCCATCGTCGTACGTTAGCTCTGCTTGTTGGCCTATAGAAGAACCCCAGGGGTAGAGCTGTAATCTCTCCCTTCATATTTAGACTACTTTGCTGCCTTTTGTGTAGATCTGAGAGGATCTTTTTTACAAATGAGGGATGATGAAAGTTGACCGCAATACAATGCTCCTATTCTTCTTTCCTGGAAAAGCCCACCCATTGGACATTTCTCATCAGTAGAATCTCCTGATACAAAACATTTGGTGTACATATGTTCTTTGATAACCAGTGTACGGCCTTGGTATCTAAATCTAACCAAGGCTCCAAAGTGTCTGGTCTTGACTTAAGTATGTTTTTTAATACAATTACATATGGAGTTGCATCTGGAGGCAGATGTAAAACATTAATTGGGGACATCACTCTATTCGTACTCTCACATCTCTGATTTGAGTCAATTTGTGTTTCCTGATTACACATTGATGAAATATTTTGAGAAGGTTCCCTTTGCATTACCAGATCATTTCCATTACCAATTCTAGTAGTCTCCTTTATGCTGGAGTCTATATTACCAGCCAAATTATTATTGGAGGAGCCTGTACTCATTAAATTGTCACTCAAAGCCATGTGACCCATGGTGGTAGAATTCTTTTTACCCACCACAATATTGACAGGTTCTTCAATCTCAGTCACACATTCTTTTATTTCCCTGATTTCTGCCAATATTTTGGATTCAATGTTGTCTGACTTATTATGTATCCTCTTCAATAGGAGCTCCATGCATTTAGGGACTGGAAGGTTGTATACAATTGGCAAATCCAGTGAATTTGTTCCATTTCCTCCAGTTGCTGGTTTCTCTTTCCTTAAGTTGGGAGGCTTTGGTGAGGTGGTTGGGTTGGCTTTTGTTATCTGCCTGCTTCTCTTTTTCTTAGTGGGAGGTGGGGTTAGGTCATCACCGCTGGGAGAGGGTTCTATTCTCCCCAATGGTTTTATATGTACAGTTGGCAATGAAGGTGATTTAAAATCTGCACCAAAAGCAGCAATTCTATTTTGTTGAACACATTTACAGCCTCAGCACTTGTTTCTGCAATAACCTCCTGCAAAGCATTTTTAGTGGCCACAGGTCTCTCTTTAGCCCTGACAGTCTCCTCATTTAGCCTGCCCATAGCATCAGTAGGGTAATTAGTAATCATATTCCCAGTGCTAGAAGGTTTGGTGTTAGGGCCTACTTTGTTTTGTATCTGCTTTCTTCTCCCCATGATGGAAAACACTGTGTAAAAGGGTTCTCCGGGCTCTGACGGGCACAGACGGGCCCGCTCTTGGCCTGGTCTTTGCCCGGGCATGTTCGTATGCGTCCCACACAGCGGAACCACAGAGTTCCTTATATGCACCTCTGGTCATGAGAAACAGCAGGATGCAGCTCTCCTGCCAACCCAGGCTGATAGAGTAGTGCGCAGCCTCCCCGGCCCGATGACAGGTACCCCACTCCAATCTGCCCCACTCCAATAGAAAAGAATTGGCCCCACTATAATATGCCCTACTCCAATCCAGAACAATCTATCCCACTCCAGCCTGCCCAACTCCAATCCAAAACAATCCGCCTCACTTCAGTCTGCCCACTCTAATATGCCCAACTCCAATCCATCCCACTACAGTCTGCCCCACTCCATTCCAGTCCATCTCACCCCAGTCCAGCCACTGCATCCCAATTCACCCCACTCCAATCCGATCCACCCCACACCAATCCAATTCAGCCCAATCCAGTCTACCCCACTTCAATCCAATCCTCCTCGCCACATTCCAATCCACCCTATGTCCTCCTCGATCCAATCTGCCCCACTCCATTCCTATACACCAGACTCCAATCCAAAACAAAAAAATGTCCCACTCTAAAGTGCCCCACTCCATTTCAAAACAACATGCCCCCTCCAATCCAAAACAATCCAACCCTCTCTAATCTGCCCTACTCCAATCCAAAACAATCTGCCCTACTCCAATCCAAAACAATCTGCCCTACTCCAATCTAAGACCATCGTCCCCACTCTACTCTGCCCACTCCAATCCAAAACAATCTGCCCCACTCCCATCAGCCCCACCCCAACTCAAAATAGTCTGACACACATTATGCTATATAGGAAACGTAAAGAAATAATAGGACAAATATAGGGAATCTGCGTATAGGCCATAATTTCACCAAAAATTAAAAGAGTAGTTAATATGACCGCATACATCCTTCGAAACCCCTTTACTCTCTCCTCCCCATGGGTATGTTACAAGTAGAGGTTTCTCATAACTTGACCCCAGTGATGGCCATGGTGCACATTTAAATAATCCTTATTGAAATGTATATTCTGCATCTCTTAACGGTGATTAGTAATGTGCACAAGCAAAGCGCCACTAATGCTAGCAAACATTGGAGGCTCGCTTGCCTTTAAAAGATCAGCAGTCCTAGTGCTACATGGCAGGAGGTGAAAAACAGTCCTTTTAAGTAACAACTGCTAGCTCTGTGTAGTTGCAATAGCACCCATCTGAGAGCAGCGCTAAGATGGCGCTGCTTTATCACTATTAGCAGCCCTACACGCTTCAGTTTACAGTACAGGCTTTCCTTAAGAAAGCTGAAAATATCTGAGTCACAGCAGCCGCTTCTTTAAGTATGCGCCGTGTTTATTCAGAAAGCAACATCAAATTTTCGACAGCTGTCAGGAAAACGTAATAAATGAGGGCCAAAAACCGCTGAGTATTATCCCGAACCCGGTGAAGTGTGGATAACTGTCACCAATAAATATTCCTGTTTATTAGTTGCCTTTTGCAGGTGCAATTTCAGTAGCACAGGAATCATGAAACCACTGAACCGTTGCCCCCAGCCACATCACTTGAGCAATTGTGTGCAAGCGTACCTATTTTTATGGCTTGAAGGTTTGCTCATTTCACAGGTTGAAAACTTGCTGACCTTTCCATCGGTGGTGCCGGAAGCGACTGCAAATAAGAGATCAGGTTTTGTGAAAGGTAACATTTAATTTCACTTCATAATCTGATTTAAGCAGCTGAGATAAACGCAAACCAGCAATTGTTTTATGGTATAGTTCGAGCTCCGACCGGGTCCAGTATAGAATCTATTCAACCGGTGAAAATCATTATGGGGATGTAACCATCTGGAGACCCATAGAGACCTCTTGGGTCCTTTATTTGAGTTTCCAAAGTGGTGCAGCACTTAAGGGTGCATGTTGGGCAACATCTTCCTACGTGAGTGCTGCAGGACAGCAGAAACGTTCTTCACATTTAAAATAAATAGCACCCCTTGAGTACCTCGAAGCAGTTGCACGCCAAGAGCTCTAGATCCAACTGTGCATGGACAAATAATGTGTATTGCCGGGTTGAAGGGACTGGTGCTGGCAGAGAGATTGGCCACAGGCCAAGCCCGTCATCCGAACCTGGGGCACATGGTTTTAGGGGCTCATAGAAAGTGGGGCTAGTGCAAGCACCAATCCCACAATCTGGTGTACATGGCAAAATCTCTGCACAGCACATTCAGTGGCTTGGACTACCACAGGGGCTGGCCACTGCACCCATAAATCATTGCACGTGGACAAAGGCCTTGCACAGCTGCTTGAAAATACAAAGAGGAACAGAGCCTGGCCCTCACCACAGCCTGCACCCGAGGTCGTTTGTGCATTGCTAAAGATCTACAGCATGCAGCTCGAAGGCAAAGGGGCTGGGACGTGGCATGGCTGGAGGCCAGGTCCCACGCCTAGACCCTGCTGCGTGCGGCTGCAGGTCACGTGTTGCAAGTTTGAGGAGAAGGAGGCTTATCCAGAGCCTGGCCAAAGCTATGCACAGTGGCCTTGAAGGCAGTAGGCTCCACGGCAGAGGGGCAGGGCCAGGTTCTGGCTAAGTATAGGTGAAGGCATTGAGCAAAATGCCTAGCCATAGGTGCTGTTGTAATGGTTGACCTTCAGCCAAGCCTGTATCAAGAGCCCACTGAGGTCAGTCCAGCGGCAGACACTTCATCCATTGTCTGCTGCGGATGGCTGAAGGTTATGCATAGTAGGTTTGGAAGCATGTGGGCAGGTGCAGGAGAAAGCACTGCCCACGGCTAAAATAGACAGGCAGTAATTATGTCAAAGAGAAGTTGAATCCACATTACAGAAAAAACAAAAATTCACTGAAATAGCTTTGTTAAAGGTATGTTATGGTTAATGTTGCTTATAAGACATGAATATTTGTTTTAAAAAAACATAAGTTCATTGACTGAACATAATTAAAGTGATGCTATGGGTACAATGTTCAGTGAAAAATCACTGGAATGTCCAGATTTTGTTACCTTTAACTCGTTCCTAATGCATTCTTCATGACTTTCACACAAGATGTCACAGATTACATTATTGGTGATAAAAGATATTGTCGAAGGTCAGGCCGTACACTCAAACCCATGATCCACGTGGCCTCAGTCATAGTAGTAGGGTCTGTCCATAAGGGTGCTCAACGATGGGCCTGTCTTCAGCTAAGCCATGCAATAAAACACCGCTGTGTTGGGCTGAAGGCATTGCTCACTGGATTCATTTAACAAAGGGGGTGAGAGCAAAATAGAATTGCCTTTAAAGGAAACCCCCTCACTCACCCCTGCAGCACACAGCTAAAGGCCGTCCACAGTGGGTTAGGTCTACACTGGAGGTAGGCCTAGTGCTTGGCTGAATGTGGAGTGTTATTTGACGACACTAAATACACATAACAACACAGCATCAATAAATAACAACATATATACAAACTTTACACATTTACAGTAGTGCCATCAGTTTTTTCAAATGTAATGTTATCTGTGACATCAAATGTGAGGTCATGAACATTGTTTTGAGGGCTAGTTATGGTTAACCAAAGCTAGGAAATTCCAGTAGTTTTCTGACTGAAGATCATACCCTAACCTTAATGTTACTTCAACTTTTTTCAGAGTTTCTCTGTTTTTATTTTCAAATAAGTGTTATTGTCTTATGAGCAACATGAACCATAATGTGCATTTTCAGTAAATACACGTTACATATATATATATATATATATATATATATATATATATATATATATATATATATATATATATACACAGACATATATTTATATAAATACATATGTATATATATTACCTCCTGGCGGTCACCTGTAGGTAGTTATAGTCAGGACCATGTTTCCATAGAAAATCCTTTTTGACTTGCCTATATCTTTTAAACTGTTTGACAAATCTTCACAAAAAATTCCCAAAAAAGTGCCCCGGTGATTCTGGTTGTGCACAGAAAGTTTCAGGGTGTTCTGTAAAGCGAGAGCCAAAAAAAAAGAAATACTATAACTTGCGCCTGCACCATGCACAACTAATTACTCCACATATTACATCATTAACGACAACGTCTATGGCTCCATTTATATTATTACTGCAACATTTGCAATAAAATTATTGATGAGAAAACTGTGCATGGTGGCGGCACGAGTTATAGTTACCTTAGGGAGCAAGTTATAGTTACTTGAGTTAACAATAACTATAACTGCTGAATTTCTATGGTTTTGTGCGAGGAAATTCAGAACCTAACTGTAAAGTCCCTGTAACCTTAGTTTCTTTCAGTGAATATCTATCTATATATATATTTGTATATATATATGTATATATAAAAAAAACCTACGGGCGCTTGCAGGTAAATAGTTAGGACCTAGTTTCCATAGAATTTTTTTTTTTTTTACTTGGTTGTATCTTTGGTGCCGTTTGATGAATCTTCATTACATTTTTCCCAAAAAGTGTCAAGTTACGTCTTGTTGTGCATGGAAGTTTTGGGGTGATTTGTTAAGCGGGGGCCGAGAAAAAGAGGGGGGGGGTCAAAAAGTGTATTTTTCATGTTAATTCCCATAGGGATTTTGAACACGACTAAAGCTCCAACCGCTGGATGAAATTACACCAAATTTGGCCGAAAGATAGCTCTTGGTCCAGAAAGAAGCCTTTTTGTTATATGGTGTAAATCTGCTCAGTCCTTTTTAGATAAATTAAAGAAAATCCAGATTTGTATACCATGACTTGCAGATCCTCTGTGGATTCTCCTCGGAACCGGAGAAAAAGCAAGGCTCTGATAGGCTACCTGCAACCTGACAGAAAAGTTGTGGCTGCATTGGCTGAGGGGTGGGAAAAAAAAGTGTAAAAATAAGTAAAGGGTCAGGATACTGGTATCCTGACCCCCATAGGACATGTGGAAGGGTAACTTAGGGACCCCTTTATGGGCAAAAAATTGCCAACTTTTTCTTTTTTCGTCTGAACCGCAAATCCTCGGATCCTCTTCGATTCCAGGGAAAAATACCCTAATTGGCTGGCAGCAACCTGACAGAAATATTAACATATAAGCTAAAAAAAACATAGAAATTCACTTAAAAACATAAAGGTTACAGGGATGTTATGGTTAGGTAATAGAATTTTTTTTTAAACCATAGAAATTCACTTAAAAAACCCAAAGGTAACAGGAACGTTTTAGTTCGGCTCACATTTTAAAGGATTTTGAAAGATTTATTTCAAATAACTATATGAGTATGAGATTTTCAAGTAACTATAACCCGTGCCCTAAAGTAACTATTACTCACACCCCCACCATGCACAGTCTTTTTATGAATAATTTTACAATAAGTGTTGCAGTGATATTATTAATGATGTTATAAAACATCTTATGAGTACTGGAATATCTGAGAATTAGCAGTGCATGGTGAGGCTGTGAGTTATAGTTACTTGAAGTAACTCTAACTATCACTGCTGAATTTCTACGGTTTTGTGCAAGTTAATTCAGAACCTAACTATACGTCCCTGTAAACTTTGTTTTTTTCAGTGAATACGTTATAGTTAGACTCACATTTTAAACGTGCAAAACCATTGAAATTCATCTGTTAAGGTTAGAGTTATCTTGAGTAACCATAACTCATGCCCTAAGGTCACTATAACTTGTGCCCCCGCAAGCAGTTTTTTAGTCAAAAATGTTACGGCAAATATTACATTGATATTATCAATGATGTTATCAAAGATGTCCTGAGTGCTTTAATTTGTGGTGCAGTGCATGGCGAGGGCGCAAGTCCCCTGGGGCCTGGCCATGTGACCTGGGTGCCCCCCAAGGCACCCAGTGGCAATGTTTGGGACAGCAGGAGGAGCCTGAAGGCCCCTGCAGTCCGAGCCGGATCCCCACATTGCTTTCACAGAGAGGGAGCTGCTACAGCAGCTCCCTCTCTGTGAAAGCAATGTTTCCTCTAATTCCCTGCCTGCATCTCTGCAGGCAGAGAAACAGAGGAAACCTCTGCTTGCATGAAGTGAGAGGTGATGGTCTCTGGGATTCAGGCGTCTGCAATGGACCCTTATACTCTTTCACTGTAGCCCCGGGGAGGTGGTGGTCCCTGGGCTGTGGGGGGGCACTCAGCCCCGCATCATATTAGTTTAAAACCCTGGGAAGGTGGCAGTTCCCGGGGCTGTGGATGGGTGCACGGCCCCCCTGCAATGTATTTCAGTAAAGGCCCGGGAAGGTGGTGGTCCCCGGGGCTGTGAGGGGGGGGCGAGTGCCCCTACATTATATTTGAATAGAACCCTTGGGAGGTTGTGGTCCCCGGGGAGGCCATGCGGGCCCCCAAAGGGGTTTTGATGAGTGCCGTAAAGAGGTGGCGGTCCCCGGGCCTGTGGGGGGCCAGGTGGCAGTTTTCTCCTCCTAGCCCCCTGCAGCTCTGGGGACCACCACCTCCCCAGGGCACTAATTAAACCAATGAAGGATCTGCATCCCTAGTTATCAATATTTATTTCCTTTATTTACTCTGAAACTACTGTACAGATTTATACCAAATATCAATAAAAGATATTTCTGGGCCAAGGTCTACTTTTGTTCCAAATTTGGTGTAAATCTGTTCAGCGTTCGCGTGTAGTCATGTTCAAAAGTTGCAAAATCCCCATAGACATAAAATGGGGTAAAGGTGTTTTGGAACCCCCCTTTTTTCAGCCCCCTCTTGACGAATCAACCCTAAACATTCCAGACAGCAGCTAAACTCGCTAAAGTTTTGAGCATTTTGTGAAGATTCGTCAGTTGATTCAAAAGTTATTAGCAAAACAAAAAACGCTTCGTCTATAGGAAAAGTTGGTCCTAATTATTACTGCCTACTGTCTTTTGCCAGTATGTTTATATATATATATATATATATATATATATATATATATATATACACACACACATATATATATATATATATATTCACATAAATAAAAACAAAGATTACAGGGATGTTATAGTTAGGTTCACATTTTACTTGCATAAAACCATAAAAATTCATCAGTTATAGTTATGGTTATCTCAAATAAATATAACTCGCACCACCACTATGCACAGTTTTTTCCTCAATACTTTTACTGCAGATGTTACAATGATATTATCAATAATGTCATAGAAGATGTCATCAGTGATGCAATACCTGGGATGCTTAGCAGTGCATTGCGAGGGTGCGAGTATGGCTGCATCCCCCTCCGACCAAATTTCAGATGAATTGTACTTTAAAGAAGTAAGTGCTTCTTTGTTTGGTGGAGATGTGATCATATTCCTCTGCATCAAGAACGCATCTCCAAAATCGGTGGGAAATGAGCTGGGGGGAGGGTCCTTTTAGTACACTGTCCTGCACCCTGGGAAAAGGGCGGGAAGACGTTGCATACCACTTATACCACTAATGTTTATGGGACAGGGCCAAACGGGCAAGGCTTCTAGGCTATTTTACATGCTCTCAGAATCACTAAATTAAGACATTGCGCTCGAAAGAGCAAGGATGCAAACACCTCCACTGAGGATTATAGATAACTTTTCAAGGTGGATCTGCAGAGAAAATACACTTCCTTTGCCTTGGCCATGCACAAGACGTTAGGATGATTTGTACTTTACAGAAATAAATGCTTCTTTGTTTGGAAGAGATGTGATTACAGTTCTGTCCATCAAGAACGCATCTCCAAAATTGGCGGGTAACACTCTCGGGCCCTTTTAGTAAGCTGTCCATCACCCTGGGAAAAGGGTGGGAAGATGTTGCATACCACTAATGTGTGTGAGGCAGGGCCAAACAGGCGGCCAAACAGGCGGGGCATATAGACCATTTTACATGCACACAGTATCACTAAGTAAGATATTCCTCTCTAAAGAGCAAGGTACAAATACCTCCATCAAGGATTTACAGATACCTTTTCAAGGTGGAACTGCAGAAAAAGCACACTTGCTTTGCCTTGGCCATGTGCAAGACATTAGGATGATTTGTACTTTACAGAAGTAAGTGCTTCTTTGTTTGATGGAGATATGGCGATATTCATGTGCATCAAGAAGGCGTCTCCAAAATCGGCAGGAAATGCACTTACATTGATGGAGATCACGGGGGAGCCTCAAGGCCCCCGCGGTCCCAGCCAGGTTCCTGGCTCCTGCAAGAACCGGCGTTGCTCCTGTACACAGGAAGCTGCTAAATATGGAGCTCCCTGCATGCCAGAACAGTCTTTCACCTGTTTCCTTGCTCACTGTCATGCAGATGGAAACTCCACTCCCAGCCAGCAGGAGCAGTTTGTCAGCTCACGCTTGCTGGGTGCAGAGTTAGTTTGCTCTTGCTTGGCAGGGGCTGTCACAGCTCCTGCTGAGCGAAAACTAGCAGCTATCTCCCGAGGGTGGGCATCTCAGGAGATTTGCAGGAGCCCGCCCCAGGGGGTGGCGGTACCCAGGTCCATTAATGGCTCCGAAAGGGGACCATGTGGCCACCCACCTTACTTTTGCACTGGCCAGCCTGAGGGAGTTAGTGGTCCCTGGGGCTGTATATGGCCCGAGAGGGGTGGGGGTGCGTGGCCCCCAGTTTTAAAGCTGGTATTTGGCTCCGGAGAGGTGGCAGAAGCTGAAGCCGAGTACCAAAATGGCTCCCAACACTTCCTGGTTGAAGAGTTGGTAGCCAATCAGATATCAGCACAGGGACCTTTGTATCCGCAGAGCCTCTGATTCCCAAGGTATATATATATATATATATATTTCTTTTTCTTTTAATGTCTCTAAGACTACTGAACAGATTTCACAAAATCCCCAAAAGCACGCTTTCTGAACCAAAAGCTAGCTTTCTGCCAAATTTGCTGTAATTCCATCCAGAGGTTCAGGGTCTAGTCGTGTTCAAAATCTCGGTGAGAAAATGCATGGGGAAAAATGTTTTGGGACCCCCCCCCCTTTTTCTCAGCCCCCAACTTGGCAGATAACCCTGAAAGCTGAACCAACTGTCGTATTAGTTGTGTACATTTTGTGAAGATTTGTCAAACAGTGTCAAAGTTATTGGCAAAACAAAAAACACTTTTCATAAGTAAACTAGGTCATAAGTATAACTATTACATATACACATTACCTAGTGACAGTTGCCACTAGGTCATTGTAGGAAGTTGGCTCTGTATGTACTATTTTAAAGTAAGAAATAGAATGCACAGAGTCCAAGGGTTCCCCTTAGAGCTAAGTTAGTGGCAAAAAGAGAGAATTCTAATGCTCTATTTTGTGGTAGTGTGGTCGAGCAGTAGGCTTATCAGAGGGTAGTGTTAAGCATTTGTTGTACACACACAGGCAATAAATGAGGAACACACACTCAGAGACAATTCCAGGCCAATAGGTTTTTGTATAGAAAGATATATTTTCTTAGTTTATTTTAAGAACCACAGGTTCAAGATTTACAAACAATACTTTAAATGAAAGGTATTTCACTTAGGAACTTTAGGAACTTTTAATTAGCAAAATAGCATATACAGTTTTCATATAAATGGCAATAAGCTATTTTAAAACCAGACACTGCAATTTTCAGCAGTTCCTGGGGAGGTAAATGTTAGTTTTTGCAGGTAAGTAAACTACCTACGGGGTTCAAAGTTGGGTCCAAGGTAGCCCACCGTTGGGGGTTCAGGGCAACCCCAAAGTTACCACACCAGCAGCTCAGGGCCGGTCAGGTGCAGAGGTCAAAGTGGTGCCCAAAACGCATAGGCTTCAATGGAGAAGGGGGTGCCCCGGTTCCAGTCTGCCAACAGGTAAGTACCCGCGTCTTCGGAGGGCAGACCCGGTGGGTTTTGTAGGGCTCCGGGGGGGACACAAGTCAGCACAGAAAGTACACCCTCAGTTTCACGGGGCGGCCGGGTGCAGTGTGCAAACAAGCGTCGGGTTCGCAATAGGTTTCAGTGGGAGACCAGCGATGCAGGCAGGCAAGGGGGGGGGCTCCTCGGGGTAGCCACCACCTGGGCAAGGGAGAGGGCCACCTGGGGGTCGCTCCTGCACTGGAGGTCGGATCCTTCAGGTCCTGGGGGCTGCGGGTGCAGAGTCTTTACCAGGTGTCGGGTCTTTGAAGCAGGCAGTCGCGGTCAGTGGGAGCCTCGGGATTCCCTCTGCAGGCATCGCTGTGGGGGCTCAGGGGGGTCAACTCTGGCTACTCACGTCTCGTAGTCGCAGGGGAATCCTCCCTGTGGTGTTTGTTCTCCACGAGTCGAGCCGGGGCGTCGGGTGCAGAGCGCAAAGTCTCACGCTTCCGGCGGGAAACGTGTGTTGGTTCAAAGTTGCTTCTTTGTTGCAAAGTTGCAGTCTTTGTAGAACAGAGCCGCTGTCTTCTGGAGTTCTTGGTCCTTCTAGAGGCAGGGCAGTCCTCTGGGGCTTCAGAGGTCGCTGGTCCCTGTGGAACGTGTCGCTGGAGCAGTGTCTTTAGAAGTGGGGAGACAGGCCGGTAGGGCTGGGGCCAAAGCAGTTGGTGTCTCTGTCTTCTCTGCAGGGTTTTTCAGCTCAGCAGTCCTTCTTTGTCTTAGGTTGCAGGAATCTCTCTTGCTGTGTTCTGCAAAATACTCAATTTAGGAGTGTGTTTAGGTCTGGGGGGTTAGTAGCCAATGGCTACTAGCCCTGAGGGTGGCTACACCCTCTTTGTGCCTCCTCCCTGAGGGGATGGGGGCACATTCCTATCCCTATTGGGGGAATCCTCCATCTGCAAGATGGAGGATTTCTAAAAGTCAGAGTCACCTCAGCTCAGGACACCTTAGGGGCTGTCCTGACTGGCCAGTGACTCCTCCTTGTTTTTCACATTATCTCCTCCGGCCATGCCGCCAAAAGTGGGGCCGTGGCTGGAGGGGGCGGGCAACTCCACTAGCTGGAGTGCCCTGGGGTGCTGTAACAAAGGGGGTGAGCCTTTGAGGCTCACCGCCATGTGTTACATTTCCTGCAGGGGGAGGTGAGAAGCTTCTCCACCCAGTACAGGCTTTGTTACTAGCCCCAGAGTGACAAAGGCACTCTCCCCATGTGGCCAGCAACATGTCTGGTGTGTGGCAGGCTGCTAAAACCAGTCAGCCTACACAGGTAGTCGGTTAAGGTTTCAGGGGGCACCTCTAAGGTGCCCTCTGGGGTGTATGTTACAATAAAATGTACACTGGCATCAGTGAGCATTTATTGTGCTGAGAAGTTTGATACCAAACTTCACAGTTTTCAGTGTAGCCATTATGGTGCTGTGGAGTTCGTGCATGACAGACTCCCAGACCATATACTCTTATGGCTACCCTGCACTTACAATGTCTACGGTTTTGCGTAGACACTGTAGGGGCATAGTGCTCATGCACTTATGCCCTCACCTATGGTATAGTGCACCCTGCCTTAGGGCTGTAAGGCCTGCTAGAGGGGTGACTTATCTATACCTGTAGGCAGTGTGAGGTTGGCATGGCACCCTGAGGGGAGTGCCATGTCAACTTAGTCTTTTTATCCCCACTAGCACACACAATCTGGCAAGCAGTGTGTCTGTGCTGAGTGAGGGGTCCCCAGGGTGGCATAAGACATGCTGCAGACCTTAGAGACCTTCCCTGGCATCAGGGCCCTTGGTACCAGGGGTACCAGTTACAAGGGACTTACCTGGATGCCAGGGTGTGCCAATTGTGGAAACAAAAGTACAGGTTAGGGAAAGAACACTGGTGCTGGGGCCTGGTTAGCAGGCCTCAGCACACTTTCAAATCATAACTTGGCATCAGCAAAGGCAAAAAGTCAGGGGGTAACCATGCCAAGGAGGCATTTCCTTACACAACCCCCCTCCCCCCAAAACGAAAGAGGATGAGACTAACCTTTCCCAAGAGAGTCTTCATTTTCTAAGTGGAAGAACCTGGAAAGGCCATCTGCATTGGAATGGGCAGTCCCAGGTCTGTGTTCCACTATAAAGTCCATTCCCTGTAGGGAGATGGACCACCTCAACAGTTTTGGATTTTCACCTTTCATTTGCATAAGCCATCTGAGAGGTCTGTGGTCAGTCTGAACTACAAAATGAGTACCAAAGAGGTATGGTCTCAGCTTCTTCAGGGACCAAACCACAGCAAAGGTCTCCCTCTCAATGGCACTCCAACGCTGCTCCCTGGGGAGTAACCTCCTGCTAATGAAAGCAACAGGCTGGTCAAGGCCATCATCATTTGTATGGCACAAAACTGCCCTATCCCATGTTCAGAGGCATCAGTCTTCACAATGAACTGCTTGGGGTAATCTATAGCTTTGAGAACTGGTGCTGTGCACATTGCTTGTTTCAGGGTGTCAAAGGCCTATTGGCATTCAACAGTCCAGTTTACCTTCTTGGGCATTTTCTTGGAGGTACGTTTTGTGAGGGGTGTCACTATAGATCCATATCTCTTCACAAACCTCCTGTAGTACCCAGTCAAGCCAAGGAATGCCCTGACTTGAGTCTGGGTTTTTGGAGCTGCCCAGTCCAGAATAGTCTGGATCTTAGGCTGGAGTGGCTGAACTTGGCCCAAGGTGTCCCAAGTAAACCACAGTTCCCTGCCCTATCTGGCATTTGGATGCCTTGATAGAGAGGCCTGCTGCTTGCAGAGTCTTCAAAACCTTCTTCAGGTGGACCAGGTGATCCTGCCAGCTGGAGCTAAAGACATCAATATCGTCAAGATAAGCTGCACTAAAGGACTCCAAGCCAGCAAGGACTTGATTCACCAACCTTTGGAAGGTGGCAGGGGCATTCTTTAAACCAAAGGGCATAACAGCAAACTGATAATGCCCATCAGGTGTGAAGAATGCTGTCTTTTCTTTTGCTCCTGGTGCCATTTTGATTTGCCAGTACCCTGCTGTCAAGTCAAAGGTACTTAAGAATTTGGCAGCACCTAGTTTGTCTATCAGTTCGTCTGCCCTTGGAATGGGATGGGCATCTGTCTTGGTGACAGAATTAAGTCCTCTGTAGTCCACACAAAACCTCATCTCTCTCTTTCCATCTTTGGTGTGAGGTTTGGGGACTAAGACCACTGGGCTAGCCCAGGGGCTGTCAGAGTGCTCAATGACTCCCATTTCAAGCATCTTGTGGACTTCCACCTTGATGATTTCCTTAACTTGGTCAGACAGTCTGAATATTTTGTTTTTGACAGGCATGCTATCTCCTGTGTCCACATCATGGGTACACAGGTGTGTCTGACCATGGGTTAGGGAAAAGAGCTCAGCAAACTGTTGCAGGACCTTCCTACAGTCAGATTGCTGTTGGCCAGAGAGGGTGTCTGAATAGATCACTCCATCAACTGAGCCATCTTCAGGGTCTGTGGAGAGGAGATCACTGAGAGGTTCACTCTCAGCTTCCTGGTCCTCATCTGTTACCATCAACAGATTCACATCTGCCCTGTCATGGAAGAGCTTGAGGCGGTTCACATGGATCACCCTTTTGGGGGCCCTGCTAGTGCCTAGGTCCACCAGGTAGTTGACCTGACTCTTCTTTTCTAGCACTGGGTAAGGGCCACTCCATCTGTCCTGAAGTGCCCTGGGAGATACAGGCTCCAGAACCCAGACTTTCTGCCCTGGCTGAAATTCAACCATAGCAGCCTTTTGGTCATACCAAAACGTCTGGAGCTGTTGGCTGGCCTCAAGGTTTTTACTTGCCTTTTCCGTATACTCTGCCATCCTTGAACGTAGGCCTAGTACATAGTCCACTATATCTTGCTTAGGCTCATGAAGAGGTCTCTCCCAGCCTTCTTTCACAAGAGCTAGTGGTCCCCTTACAGGATGGCCAAACAGAAGTTCAAAGGGGGAAAACCCTACTCCCTTCTGAGGCACCTCTCTGTAGGCGAAAAGCAGACATGGTAAGAGGACATCCCATCTCCTTTTGAGTTTTTCAGGGAGCCCCATGATCATGCCTTTCAATGTCTTGTTAAATCTTTCTACAAGTCCATTGGTTTGTGGATGGTATGGTGTGGTGAATTTGTAAGTCACCCCACACTCATTCCACATGTGTTTCAGGTATGCTGACATAAAGTTGGTACCTCTGTCAGACACCACCTTCTTAGGAAAACCTACTCTGGTAAAAATACCAATGAGTGCTTTGGCTACTGCAGGGGCAGTAGTCAACCTAAGGGGAATTGCTTCAGGGTATCTAGTAGCATGATCCACTACTACTAGTATGTATTGGTTCCCTGAGGCTGTGGGAGGTTCAAGTGGACCCACTATGTCCACACCCACTCTTTCAAAGGGGACCGCCAACACTGGAAGTGGAATGAGGGGGCCTTTGGGTGTCCACCTGTCTTACCACTGGCTTGACAGGTGGCACAGGAGACACAAAACTCCTTGACCTTCTGGGACATGTTGGGCCAATAGGAGTGGTTGACTAATCTCTCCCACGTCTTGGTCTGTCCCAAATGCCCAGCAAGAGGAATATCATGAGCTAAGGTCAGAATGAACTCCCTAAACTCCTGAGGCACTACCACTCTCCTAGTGGCACCAGGTTTGGGATCTCTTGCCTCAGTGTAAAGGAGTCCATCTTCCCAATAGACTCTATGTGTTCCTGTTATTTTTCCTTTGGACTCTTCAGCAGCTTGCTGCCTAAGGCCTTCAAGAGAGAGACAGGTTTCTTGCCCCTTACACAACTGCTCCCTTGAGGGTCCCCCTGGGCCTAGGAGCTCACCCTGATAAGGTTCTAACTCCATGGGCTCAGTTCCCTCAGAGGGCAGAACTTCTTCCTGAGAAGAGAGGTTCTCTTTTTCTTGTTGTGTTGAAACTGGTTCCCCAGTTTTCTTTCCTTTTCTCTTGGAGGGTTGGGCCCTTTTTCCAGGCTCCATCACCACTTTTTCACCCTGAGCCTTGCACTGTGCCCTTGTCTTGACACACACCAGTTCGGGGATACCCAGCATGGTTGCATGGGTTTTGAGTTCTACCTCAGCCCATGCTGAGGACTCCAGGTAATTTCCAAGCAAACAGTCTACAGGGATATTTGAGGACACCCCCACCTGTTTCAGGCCATTGACCCCTCCCCACTCTAAAGTTACCATAGCCATGGGATGTACTTTAGTCTGATTGTCAGCGTTGGTGACTGGATAAGTTTGTCCAGCCAGGTATTGACGAGGGGAAACCAGTTTCTCTGTCACCATGGTGACACTGGCACTTGTATCCCTCAGGCCATTCTACACTTGCCCCATTAATTAAGAGCTGCTGCCTGTATTTTTGCATATTAGGGGGCCAGGCAGCCAGTGTGGCTAAATCCACCCCACCCTCAGAGACTAATGTAGCTTCAGTGTGAACCCTGATTTGCTCTGGGCACACTGTTGATCCCACTTGGAGACTGGCCATTCCAGTGTTAGCTGGAGTAGAGTTAGAAGTGGAACCTTTCTTGGGACAGGCCTTGTCTCTAGTTTGGTGTCCTGGCTGATTACAGCTACGACACCAGGCCTTTTTGGGATCAAAGTTTTTACCCTTGTACCCAAAACTGGATTGTGAAGAGGCTCTGGGCCCTCCCTCCTGAGCAGGTTTTTGGGGCCCTATAGAAGACTCTTTACTTTTCCCTTTGGATGTCTCAACACTCTTCCCCTGGAGAGTCTTTGTGACCCCTTTCTTTTGGTCACCCCCTGTGGAAGTCTTGGTCACCCTAGTCTTGACCCAATGGTCCGCCTTCTTTCCCATTTCTTGGGGAGAAATTGGTCCTAGGTCTACCAGATGCTGATCATTGAAACAATTACTTAACAGGTGTTCTTTCACAAATAATTTGTACAGCCCATCATAATCATTTACACCACTGCCTTGAATCCAACCATCCAGTGTTTTCACTGAGTAGTCAACAAAATCAACCCAGGTCTGGCTTGAGGATTTTTGAGCCCCTCTGAACCTAATTCTATACTCCTCAGTGGAGAATCCAAAGCCCTCAATCAGGGTAGCCCTCATGAGGTCATAGGATTCAGCATCTTTTCCAGAGAGTGTGAGGAGTCTATCCCTACACTTTCCAGTGAACATTTCCCAAAGGAGAGCACCCCAGTGAGATCTGTTTACTTTTCTGATTGCACAAGCCCTCTCAAAAGCTGTGAACCATTTGGTGATGTCATCACCATCTTCATATTTAGTTACAATCCCTTTAGGGATTTTCAACATGTCAGGAGAATCTCTGACCCTATTTATGTTGCTGCCACCATTGATGGGACCAAAACCCATCTCTTCTCTTTCCCTTTCTATGGCTAGGAGCTGTCTCTCTAAAGCCAATCTTTTGACCATCCTGGCTAACAATAGGTCATCTTCACTGAGGCTGTCCTCAGTGATTTCAGAGGTGCTGGACCCTCCTGTGAGAGAAGCAGCATCTCTGACTATCACATTTGGAGTCAGGGTTTGAGGAGCCCTGGCATCCCTAACTAGGAATGGGGGTGGGAGATCCTCCAATTCACTAGCTTCCCCCTCTGTGAGGTCATCCTCAGAGGGGTTGTTCTTGGCAAACTCTGCCAAAAGCTCCTGGAGCTGTACTTTGGTAGGGTTTGAACCAGTTCTAATCTTTTTTGTTTCGCAGAGAGACCTTAACTCTGTCATCCTAAGATTCAGGTAAGGGGTGATGTCGAGTTCCATCACATTCTCTTCTGCATTAGACATTATGGGGGTTATTACAACTTTGGAGGAGGTGTTAATCTGTCCCAAAAGTGACGGTAAAGTGACGGATATACCACCAGCCGTATTACGAGTCCATTATATCCTATGGAACTCGTAATACGGCTGGTGGTATATCCGTCACTTTACCGTCACTTTTGGGACAGATTAACACCTCCTCCAAAGTTGTAATAACACCCTATGTTTTAGACATTATGTTTCTAAAAGATAGTTTAAGAATCTAAAACTATCTCTAGAACTTAATTCAAACTTTTACATAACTTTTAAACTCTAAAAGAAATGCTAACAGGGACTAAAACAAGGCCCTAGCAGGACTTTTAAAAATAAGGAAAAATAGCTCAAATTTCAAAAGTCAGTTTCTAATGACAATTTTTGGAATTTAGTCGTGTGATCAGGTATTGGCTGAGTAGTCCAGCAAATGCAAAGTCTTGTACCCCACTGCTGGTCCACCAATGTAGGAAGTTGGCTCTGTATGTACTATTTCAAAGTAAGAAATAGCATGCACAGAGTCCAAGGGTTCCCCTTAGAGGTAAGATAGATAATTCTAATGCTCTATTTTGTGGTAGTGTGATCGAGCAGTAGGCTTATCAGAGGGTAGTGTTAAGCATTTGTTGTACACACACAGGCAATAAATTATTAACACACACTCAGAGACAATTCCAGGCCAATAGGTTTTTGTATAGAAAAATATATTTTCTTAGTTTATTTTAAGAACCACAGATTCAAGATTTACAGACAATACTTTAAATGAAAGGTATTTCACAAGGAACTTTAGGAACTTTGAATTAGCAAAATAGCATATACAGTTTTCACACAAATGTCAATAAGCTATTTTAAAACTAGACACTGCAATTTTCAACAGTTCCTGGGGGAGGTAAGTGTTTGTTAGTTTTTGCAAGTAAGTAATCCACCTATGGGGTTTAAAGTTGGGTCCAAGGTAGCCCACCGTTGGGGGTTCAGGGCAACCCCAAAGTTACCACACCAGCAGTTCAGGGCCGGTCAGGTGCAGAGGTCAAAGTGGTGCCCAAAACGCATAGGCTTCAATGGAGAAGGGGGTGCCCCGGTTCCAGTCTGCCAACAGGTAAGTACCCACGTCTTCGGAGGGCAGACCCAGGGGGTTTTGTAGGGCACCGGGGGGGACACAAGTCAGCACAGAAAGTACACCCTCAGCGGCACAGGGCGGCCGGGTGCAGTGTGCAAACAAGCGTCGGGTTCGCAATAGGTTTCAGTGGGAGACCAAGGGGTCTCTTCAGTGATGCAGGCAGGC
This sequence comes from Pleurodeles waltl, assembly GCF_031143425.1. Classification (NCBI taxonomy): domain Eukaryota; kingdom Metazoa; phylum Chordata; class Amphibia; order Caudata; family Salamandridae; genus Pleurodeles; species Pleurodeles waltl. The sequence goes on along the minus strand of NC_090445.1, from coordinate 747,354,400 downwards.
AAGGGGGGGCTCCTCGGGGTATCCACCACCTGGGCAAGGGAGAGGGCCACCTGGGGGTTGCTCCTGCACTGGAGGTCGGATCCTTCAGGTCCTGGGGGCTGCGGGTGCAGAGTCTTTACCAGGTATTGGGTCTTTGAAGCAGGCAGTTGCGGTCAGGGGGAGCCTCTGGATTCCCTCTGCAGGCGTCGCTGTGGGGGCTCAGGAGGGTCAACTCTGGCTACTCACGGTCTCATAGTCGCCAGGGAGTCCTCCCTGTGGTGTTTGTTCTCCACAAGTCGAGCGGGGGGCGTCGGGTGCAGAGCGCAAAGTCTCACGCTTCCGGCGGGAAACGTGTGTTGGTTCAAAGTTGCTTCTTTGTTGCAAAGTTGCAGTGTTTGTGGAACAGAGCCGCTGCCCTCGGGAGTTCTTGGTCCTTCTAGATGCAGGGCAGTCCTCTGAGGCTTCAGAGGTCGCTGGTCCCTGTGGAACACGTCGCTGAAGCAGTGTCTTTAAAAGTGGGGAGACAGGCCGGTAGCGCTGGGGCCAAAGCAGTTGGTGTCTCCATCTTCTCTGCAGGGTTTTTCAGCTCAGCAGTCCTTCTTCGTCTTAGGTTGCAGGAATCTCTCTTGCTATGTTCTGGGAGCCCCTAAATACTCAATTTAGGGGGGTGTTTAGTTCTGGGGGGTTAGTAGCCAATGGCTACTAGCCCTGAGGGTGGCTACACCCTCTTTGTGCCTCCTCCCTGAGGGGAGGGGGGCACATTCCTATCCCTATTGGGGGAATCCTCCAACTGCAAGATGGAGGATTTCTAAAAGTCAGAGTCACCTCAGCTCAGGACACCTTAGGGGCTGTCCTGACTGGCCAGTGACTCCTCCTTGTTTTTCTCATTATCTCCTCCGGCCTTGCCGCCAAAAGTGGGGCCGTGGCCGGAGGGGGCGGGCAACTCCACTAGCTGGAGTGCCCTGGGGTGCTGAAACAAAGGGGGTGAGCCTTTGAGGCTCACCGCCAGGTGTTACAGTTCCTGCAGGGGGAGGTGAGAAGCATCTCCACCCAGTACAGGCTTTGTTACTAGCCACAGAGTGACAAAGGCACTCTCCCCATGTGGCCAGCAACATGTCTGGTGTGTGGCAGGCTGCTAAAACCAGTCAGCCTACACGGGTAGTCGGTTAAGGTTTCAGGGGGCACCTCTAAGGTGCCCTCTGGGGTGTATGTTACAATAAAATGTACACTGGCATCAGTGTGCATTTATTGTGCTGAGAAGTTTGATACCAAACTTCACAGTTTTCAGTGTAGCCATTATGGTGCTGTGGAGTTCGTGCATGACAGACTCCTAGACCATATACTCTTATGGCTACCCTGCACTTACAATGTCTAAGGTTTTGCGTAGACACTGTAGGGGCATAGTGCTCATGCACTTATGCCCTCACCTATGGTATAGTGCACCCTGCCTTAGGGCTGTAAGGCCTGCTTGAGGGGTGACTTATCTATACCTGTAGGCAGTGTGAGGTTGGCATGGCACCCTGAGGGGAGTGCCATGTCGACTTAGTCTTTTTATCCCCACTAGCACACACAAGCTGGCAAGCAGTGTGTCTGTGCTGAGTGAGGGGTCCCCAGGGTGGCACAAGACATGCTGCTGCCCTTAGAGACCTTCCCTGGCATCAGGGCCCTTGGTACCAGGGGTACCAGTTACAAGGGACTTACCTGGATGCCAGGGTGTGCCAATTGTGGAAACAAAAGTACAGGTTAGGGAAAGAACACTGGTGCTGGGGCTTGGTTAGCAGGCCTCAGCACACTTTCAAATCATAACTTGGCATCAGCAAAGGCAAAAAGTCAGGGGGTACCCATGCCAAGGAGGCATTTCCTTACAGTCATTATAGTAAGAACCTAGTTTCCATAGAAAAAGCCTCTTTTGTTTTTCTAATAGCTTTGGAGCCGCTTGGTGAATAGTCACCAAATTTTCTAAGCATCTATCTGGAAAGTTGTGGGTTGATCTGTCACGCGGGGGCCTAGAAAAATGGGGCGGGACGAAAACTATTTTTTCCCATTAATTTTTCCATAGGGATTTTGAACAGCGCCTGAACCACTGGACAAAATTACACCAAATTTAGGAGAAAAGTAGCTGTCGGTCCAGAAGTGACCTTTTTGGTATTGGTGTAAATCCATTCAGTAGTTTTTTTAGTAATTAAAGAAAAAACAAATGTGTGTGTGTATATACAGAGATGCAAAAGCTTCGCAAACCTCCTGATCTTGTGCTGAGATCTGTTTGGCTGCCAAGACTTCAACAAGGGAGTGTTTGCAGCCATCTTGGGACTCAGCTTCAACCCAATCCCAGAAAAAAAGATGAAAAAAACCAAAAGGGACAAGAGTAGGGGCACCCGACCCCTTAGTTCTGGTGCTAGGGTTCCAGGGGGACCCCCCCAGATCAAAAAAAGCATTTAAAAAAAAATATTTCAGCAGCGTTTGGGACGGATCTGTTGACTCGCTGAAATTAATAAAAAAAAAGGGAGTGCTCCTGCACTTCTTTCTGTGAGGCCCCCGGGAGAGCTATGTCCCAGGGGCATTGACATTATGAATGCAAGCCCCCCCCTCCCCCTCGCAGCCCTGGGGATTGCCATCTTCCCAGTATCACTAATTTGATCCTGAACCAAAAGCAAGGCCATGATTGTGTTGCCACAGCCTGAAAGAAAAGTTGTGGCCACCATTTTGTTTGTCACTTGGGCTGGAAGAAGTTAAAAGAAAGTGTAAAAACATGTAAGGGGCCAGGATAGAGGTATCCTGACCCCACAGGACAGATGGTGAGGACCCCTCATAGGCAGATATTGCCCAAATATGTTTTTTTTAGGTTGATCCATGGATTTACTGGGGGAGCTCAGCGCAACTCCCCCCTGTGTAACTTCACAAAGGATCTGCGGTTCCAAGGCACAATGAAAAAAATACACCCACTCACGCACCAACCACCACTATGCACAGCTGAAGGCCATGCACTGCAGTGGATGTGATAACGTATAGTAATTATATATTACTTTATGTTAAAAAAAACATACAAATTCATTTAAAAAAACTAAGGTTACAGGGACATTATGGTCAGGTTCATGTTTTACCCACGCAAAACCATAGAAGTTTAGCAGTTATACTTATAGTTATAGTTATCCTTATGTTAAGAAACTATAACTCATGCTGGAAAGTAATTTTAGGCTATGAGTTATAGTTTCTTAACATAAGTATATATATAACTGCTGAATTTCTATGGTTTTGTGAGGGTAAAACTTGAGCCTAACCATAACGTCCCTATAACCTTTAGTTTTTTTCAGTGACTATATATATATATATATATATATATATATATATATATATATATATGTATATGTGTGTGTGTATGCATATATGGATTTTGTTCTTCACACCATACGTTGGCTCTACTTACACCTTTGCACTGCAAGCAGTACCAGGCAAACATGCTAAGGAGAGGGTTGTTTTGCTCATCACTTTCCTTCAGCACTCCTGCAGGGTCAGTTTGTGGTCTTCCGAATTCCTCTGCCTTCTCCTGGTGAAATCCTCATGCTTGGCATTTAAGTGCCCACCTATGGTAAATGTGCCAAAGGGTCCTGTTTACCATCTACTGAACTTCAAGACCACAGTTTGCACTTGACCCTTTGGGCATTTAACTTCTCTTTAGAGGGATAGTTGATTAACTTCCAGACTTTGGGATCTTTGGCAGTCTTCTCTGGCCTCAGAGTCCCCCCAATGTAGCCCACTTCTTCCTCCTGAGAAGCAGTTGATGGTCCTGCAGCCTTCTTGTCAGCTAACACAAACATGAAGAAAAAGGCAAAATCTTAAAATCCCTGAATGATAACTATTCTGCTCTCTGAAATAGTAAATATGGCCCCTGATGCTGCTAGACAGGCACTTTTTGATGTATACGAAGGTCACTTGAAGTCTTAACTAAAATGTCCTTTACAATGTCAAATATTCTGCAGACTAAACAGGAAGTCTGCAGGCTGCAGAGGAAGTCCACCTAAGTGTGCAGAGTCTGCAATCTTATGATTATGATTGCAGACTTGGTGCACAAAAAATAAAAGCTGAGTATTTCCTTATGATTGTGTTAATACAACTACACAAAATTTAATAATAAGATTATTTATAAAGAAAAAAAGTTGAATCCACCCTCCAACGTCCCACCACCCACTTCCTAATATCGACTCTCTTTTCAGTCTTCACCCAAGTGGACATTTTTCTAAAGATAAAATGCAGTTTTATTATAATTACTGGTGGGTAAATGTGTTGTTGATAGTCTGCAGACTATTTTTGTAGCCCATGGATTTAGCATATATAGTATGCAGCCTCAATATGATGAATGAGGACTATATGAGAGGCCCATCTTGGGTCCAGAAGTTTTATAGCATGTGGTCCTGACTTTGAGTCTGTGAACTTGTTACGTCCAAACGGATCCCTCTAGTCCACACCTTTGATAGCAAAAACTTTTAGACCCGTTTTTTGTCTCCTTCTACAATCTGCAGCCTTGAGTCTGAGACGCAGGACTATGAGTTCGGAACGCGGAGGGGCATGTACCAGTTTGGGATTGTGGAACCATCGTGCGGTTCACAGACGTAGTGTCAAAATCACGTTTTTTTTTTAAACTAATCTTGGTGGGGGACTCTTTTGCTTCAACTCACAAAAAGCCCACTTTCTGACTAAAGTTCTTGTTTCCTGCTAAATTTCTAGTAAATACATTCATTGGTTCTTCCGTTATCTGCAACCAGTTTCCTGTAGGAGCGCAGATGGGGAGGACCCATTTTGAACAAAACCCCCTCTTAATGTTTAATCCCCTGTATGGAACTGCATGAATGCGTGGGCTAAGATGGTTCTGTATTCAGCCTTTAATCAAGCAAATTGTGAGGCATATTATTAAATTCCTCTGAAAATGTTTCACGGGATTCCAGCCAAACTCATTGTGAGATTAATTTGAAGGTAACATTGGGAGACGTAATGCTGTATCATGCATAAAAGGGCAGGCTTTGGGCCGATTCCCTTAGGGAATTATGGGAGTTCCATAATGAAAAGAGCCTTCACACCCAATACCCTTGCTTGGCCGTGGGTTTAAAAATACCACCCTGCTTTGCCACACACATGGTTGCTAAAAATAATCTTTCACAGCAATTGCGAGCTGTCATGGAAAATTGTATTTGCATTGCCCTCTTTGAAATGAACATCCCAGCTTTGCCAGAGAAAGAAGGTTTTTTTTTAAAGATGGAAGCCTACCCACAATGCTGCTGTCTGGTTTGCTAAAGTCAACTTAGGGACATTCAGAAACCTTCCCTGGGAATGCATTCCACCTGTTGCTTACCACTGGCTTTGTGGTTTGTAACTCACATTTTCTGGTTTCTTTTTTGCCTTCTTTTTTTTACATTAGGTTGTCCAGGTTCAGTTAATCTCTTCGAAGGAGCAAAGCCTTTTCATACTACCTCTCCTAGTATTCTTCACAAGTGCTCCTTTCTATAAACAGTACTGTCAATCTTCTTCTTATCTTATCACATTTGCTGTGCTTTCAAAGACAGAGGTCAAATGTCAGGCTATGTCTACTAAGTGAGCTTGGTGTTTACTTTTCTTTCTCTGATTTCAAAGTGAGAGGATTCATGTGATAGTCTTGCTGAATACTGGGGTAGAGGAAAGGGTTTTTTCTAGCACTCAGCATGTAAATGAACTGTGGAAGTATTTCAGAATATATCAAAATTAGCAAAGCACAAATGAAGCACATTTTTTGTTAAATCTGAAGTGTGTTGGAAGCAAATACTTGATCACATCAATACACTAGGTGATGCAATTTCTATACCTTATCGTTTGTGCACCGTATAGTTTTATTAGTAAAACTGTATATCTGTTGAAATGCAATGGTCATTTCATTTGAAAATGTGTTGCCTGAAGTGGCAGTGTGCTACCACACCATGCATACTCCACTGTACTCTGCACCACTCCTTGCCACTGCACTGTAGTCTGACCCACTCCACTTTACACCAGACCACTGCACTCCACTCTACTCTACTGCGCACAACTCCACTCTATGCCAGTCCACTCCATCTTGGAACACCGCACTCTATGCCACTGCATTCTGACACTATGCCAATATACTCTACGCCAGTGAACTCATTCTGTTCTACTCCACTCAATGCCCCTGCACTCTATGCCATTCAACTGCCCCAATCTAATCTAGTCTGTACCACTGCACACTATGCCACTGCACTCTACACCACTTTACAACATTACTCTGCACCACTCTACACCACTGCACTCTACTTTGCACCACTCTACTCTATGCCACTTCACTCTACCCTGCACCACTCCACTCTATAACAATTTACTGTAAGCCACTGCACTCTATGCCACTGCACTCTATTTTAATCCACTCTATGCCTCTGCATTGTACTCTGCACCATGGTAGTCTATGCCACTGCTCTCTACACCACTCTATACCACTGAACATAATGCCAATACACTCTACATCTCTCTACACCACTGGACTCTGACACTCTACTATGCAACTCTACACTCTATGCCACTGAACTCTACACCACCCTTCTCTGCAATATTACACTCTACACCACTGCACTCTGCAGCCCTCCATTCTGCCACTATAGACTACCCTACAGCAATCCACACCACTGCACTCTATGCCACTCTACCCTGCATCACTTTACACCTCTGCACTCTGTCACTGTACTCTACACCACTGCACTCTATACCATTGTATTCTATGCCCCTGAACTCTATGCCATCCTACTCTGCACCACTCCATTCTATACCACTCCACTCTGCAACACTCTAATTTATGCCATTTCATTCTATGATGCTGCATTGTACAACACTGAATTCTATGCCACTGCCCTCTACATGACTGCACTGTATGTCACTAAACTCTGCGACACTCTATGCCAACCCACTCTACACCAGTCCACTCTACCAAACACCACGTCACTCTACTCCACTCCACTGTATGGCAATGCACTCTACTCTGTACCAGTCTACTCTGTGCCACTGCACTTTACACCACTGCACTGTACTTTGCACCACTGTACTGTACTTTGCACCACTGTAGTTTATGCCACTCTACACTACTACACTCTACACCAATGCACTGTACTCTGCACCACTATACTTAATGCTACTGAGCTCTACTCTACACCACTCTACTCTATGCTAATGCATTTTACTCTGCACAACTGCACCCTATGGCACTCTACTCTGTAGCACTGCACTCTCTGCAACTGAACTCTCTGCCCTTGTCTCTGCAGTACTGCAATCTATACCAATGCCCTCTACACCACTGCTTTCATTGCCACTCTACTCTGCATCACTCCACTTTATGCCACTGTACTGTACTTTGCACCATTGTAATCTATGCCACTGCTCTCTACGCCACTCTACACCACTACGCTCTACACCAATGCACTGTACTCTGCACCACTGTACTCAATGCCACTGTGCTCTACTCTACACCACTCTACTCTATGCCAATGCATTTTACACCACTCTGCACCACTGCACCCTATGACACTCTACTCTGCAACACTGCACTCTCTGCCCTTGAACTCTACCCCCTTGCCTCTGCAGTACTATAGTCTATACCAATGCACTCTACACCACTGCTTTCTGCGCCATTCTACTCTGCATCACTCCACTCTATTCCACTGCACTCTGCAGCACTCTACTCTATGGCACTGCACTCTATGGAGCTATACTCTACACCACTCTACTCTTCACCACTGCACTCTGTGCCACTCTATTCTACACCACTCTACTCTGCTCCACTGCACTCTACGCCACTGCACTCTACCATGCAACACTCTAATCTACTACACTGCATTCTACAATGCTGCATTGTACACCACTGAATTTTATGCTGCTGCGCTCTATGCCACTGTAGTCTACCCCACTATACTCTGCTATAGTCTACACCAGTGCACTCTACACCAGTCCACTCTAAGCCACTCTACTGTACTCCACTCTACCCATCTCTACCCACTCCAGTAAACAACACTATGCCACTCCACGACACTCCACACCACTCTCCTCTAGCCACTAATGCTTAACCATGCTGGTGTACAACATGGGTACAGCACACTGGTAATGCCAATAGCTCTTGCATAGGTGAGACCTAATAGCTTTTCCAATATTTATTTTCCTTTCCTCTCCTTGCCTAATCAACAGATGCCTCTCCAACTTGCCTAAGGCAGAGGGGATTTTTTATTTACACCCAGGCAACTAAGCAGTCCCAGTGTTATTCCCCCTCTTAGCCTTGAATACCAACTTGAATCTTTTTGGTCCCCTTGGTTTGCCCAAAGGTGAGGATGGTAGTAATTTTGTAAACCTTCATAGGCTGCAAGGCTGGAGTGGTTCTTGATGTACCCTATATTGACTAAGTCAGGCTACTGCCTTTTGGCCTTCCCAGCCTTGCCCAAGGGGCTTTCAAACATGTGGGGTAGCTATCAAGTGCAACGGTTTTCCTTTACCCACAATGAGGGGTGTTTCTTTTTTGTGCTTAATATGAATTGAGAGGTTGAGGAGCGTCCATTTACTTGTCATCAACTCATGAACGCTTTAATCCTGTGTCCGTGCTTAAGTGAAGACCTTTTCAAGTCCTTTTAGATCCACTGAATTTCAAAACCGTGACCCAGAATTTCAAAAACTTCTCTAGATTGCATTTTGTTTAAATTATGAATTTTGGATTCCAATAACTGAGCGTATTCGGAAACTGGCGTATATTCAGTTTTCCTGTTATCAGTGTTTCCTTGAGTCTGTCCTTCATTTGTGTCCATTTAGGAGCCCCTGTAAATCCCATCAGCTGCTCGACTTCAGCTTTTCTTACAGAATGGAAAAGTAAACAAGCATTTGTAATGCAACAGGTCTCGCATTTGCTTGAGTTAAAACTATTAGCGTTGTAAACTCCTAACCGAACTTTTCTTGACACATAAATTGAAAGAAAAAAAACAAGCATGATTGTGCTATGTAAAACTCTGTCTAATTGCGCTGAAATTGAAAAGCAAAAAAACGAGCACCATTGCGCTATGTAAAACTCAGTGCGATCGCGCTGCGTGGAAAATAAAAAGATAAAGTAGTGCAGAAATCAGGCTGAAAACATGGAGCCTTGTATGTTTTCAGTAGCTGGCTGGTGCGTTCGAGGAGGGCTAAACACCGGAAAAGGCATGATGTATGCATGGCTTTCACTAATGAAATCAAGTGGATTTTGAAAGGCAAGCCCACGAACCAATGAAAGTGACAGGCGTGGCTACAAGCCCAAAGAGAGATTACAACAGGGATGGAGCACTTGTGAGCTCGACCCTAAAAATCAGGAGGGTTTCACTTGGAGTCTCATTGTTCTTGTTGTTGTGAACGTCTTAACTACCCGTATTTGGACGTTAAAGTAGTTAGAACTAGGAAAGTGTGATACCTGCATATATTTTGGGGAAGGGATTGTATAACTTTTTCAGTGCATCTAGACCCACGTAACTGCAATGCAGAGGTGAGAGTGTAAATAGTGTGAGTTTATTCGGTTATACGTATAGTATGACTACATTAACACCACTGCTAAAAGTTATAGTGATACCAGGATCCATATGTACATTTCAAACTCTTTCTACACGTCCTCCCAGAGAGTGCCTAGAATATAGAGATGAATGAAGAGTGCTGTATTCTGAAGTCTACACCATGGTGGCATACAGGCAGCATTGTTGAATCCCTGTGATCATTGTCTCCACATCAAGAGAGAGAGCATCTGTGAATACCTACGAATCTAAAACAAGGGATATTAAAAGTATTAGTTGATTAGACAAAGTGCTTTGACCCTGGCTTCTGCTTTCTTGGGGGTTTAGTTCTGAGCTCAGTCTTAAAATCATTTAAAAAGTAGCCCAGATCTTCACATTACCGGGGTGAACTCTTACATTTGGCTTGGTAATGATGCAAGAACTTATTATCATTTACATTTTTTAGGTACTTCAATTAATCTTTTTTGCCTTTTTTTTTTTAGGTACGACCTAATGTGGAATCTTACGCACTTAAGATTTTGTTTGATTGGCTTGGTGGGGTTTCAGGGACTTGCTACCACAATATACTATGGGGCAGATTTACAAGAAAGTGGCGCATCAGTCCCGATACGCCACTTTTCTTGTGTCCCCCTACCACCACCTAACGACACCATGATTGCGCCATATTTATAATACGGCACCCCATGGTGGTAGCACAAAAGCGTCAGAATTTTTTATGCTATTTTGGCGATTTGTTGCACTGGCGTCAAAAATGTTGACACTAGTGCAGCAAAGCACAGGGAGGCCCATGGGTTAATATGGGTGCATCATTTTAACGCCTGCTCTGAGCAAGTGTTAAAAATGACAGAAAAAATGGTGCAGTGAAATGTTTTAAATTTCACTGTGCCATTTTTCAGGCCTCCCTGTAGACGAACGCCCTCCTTGCATACATTATGCCTCATGCATGCATAATGTGACACAAAGGTTTACTTTGTAAAAATGGCACAGGAAAATTGCCTCTTAACGCCACAATAGTGTAAAAACATGACGCTGGTGTGGCGTTAGGAGGGATAAGGTTCTTGTAAATACACCCCTATGTATTGTATTGTATTGTATTGTATTGTAATCGTATTTATATAGCGCTTACTACCCCTGACAAGGCGTCGAAGCGCTTTTCGATGAGTAGCACGCTACTCTGGAACCCAACAAGAATTAGTGATGGATTAGTATAGTTTAATAATGAGTACAGTTTTAGTATTATTATGAGTTAATTTGAGCTGCGGATATGAGAGTTTGTTAGTTAGATAGACTGGAGTAATGGAGGGGTGGAGGAGGAAAGAAATCCAGAAGTGTTAATTGGGAGTATATCCTTAATTTACTCAACCCAAAGGCTTGGGATGAATAAAGGGGGCGGAGGGGGAAGAGTATGTGGAAGGTTTAGGGAGAGTATAGTAGCAGGGTGAAATTAATGCAGGAGAATTTAGTAGGGTTGTGTGGGAGGTCACAGAGGTAGAGTGAGGTTTGGTGAGTTAGATGTGGAGGTGGAGGGAAGAGCTTAGGCAGAGATATTTAGGAGATGACAGTGGTAGAAGGGGTGAGTCAGAGTGAAAATGGAGGATAGTTTGATAGAGACATGATATAAGAGTGATGAGTAGATAAGTGTGATAAGATGAGAGCAGGAATTCATAGATATCTAGTATAACAACCCAAAAACCAGGAGATATGCAATGATCCACGAACATGCCAAGCACAGAAACAACATATACACATACATACAAATTTATATATATATACATATACACACACACACGAATACACACACATATGCACATACAATACATAATTAGAATCATGGGTAAAAAATACTTAGTCAGACAGGTTTAAAGAGTGTGTGTGTATTTTATTGTTATGACAGTAGCAATACATATTTTCCAAAGAAACTATAAATAAAATAGAAATATACAAATAATCTGAAAAAATATGTATCTACATAGACAAATGTAGTTCATAGTTGTTTGAAAAAGGTGGTTATGAAGGAAAGAGCCAACTCTTGAGTAGTTTTCTGAAGACAAGAAAGTTATCTGTGGCTCTTATAGTTGGGGGTAATGAATTCCATAGTTTGGCTGCTTGGACGGAGAAAGATGTACCACCTATAGTCTTTTTCTTGTATGGTGGTGTTCTAAGGCGGGGTGCCAGTCTTGAGCGGAGGGTTCTTTGTTGGATGTATTTGGTAATTTTCTTTCTGATAAAAAGCGGTCCTGTTCCATGTATAGCTTTGTGGGTGATACAAAGCAGCTTGAAAGTGCATCGTCTGGCAACGGGTAACCAGTGTATTGCTCTCAAGGCAGGGGAGATGTGGGCTTGCGGCTTTATATGTAGTAGTAGTAGCCTGGCTGTGGAATTCTGGATACGTTGTCGTTTTTTCATAACAGATAGAGATGATCCATGGTAGAGGCTATTGGCATAATCCAGTTTGGATAGTACAAGTGAGATAGTAGCTTGCACCTTGTGTGGAAATCCGAGGAGGGGAAGATGCGTCGTAAAGTCTTTAAGGTGATGAAGCTTGTGCGTGCTAATTTGTCTACTTGGGCATTCATAGTTAGCTTGGAATCCATGGTGATTCCTAGGTTTTTCACTTCCTTGGATAATTGAGGAGGTGGTCCGAGATCGTCAGGCCAGACGCACAGAGGGTCATAACTTTTCCAGTCACCACATATGAGTATTTCTGTTTTGAAGGTATTTAGTTTGAGATGGCTCCAGGTCATCCACTGATCAACGGCTCTGAGGCAACTGGAGATTTGTGAGTTCTCAATGTTTTTGGGGTCTTCTAATTTAAGTAGTATTTGTGTGTCATCTGCATAGTTGTAGCATGGGAGATGGAAATCATTGATCAGTTCTGGTAAAGATAACATGTAGATGTTGAAAAGCAAAGGTGAGATGATTGACCCTTGGGGGACCCCTGCTTTTGTGAGCTAGGGTTCGGACGAGAAGGGGGGCGAGTGGATGATATTTGCTCTTTTTTGGAGATAGGAAGTAATCCAGTCGAGAGCAATCCCTTGTATGCCGGCTTCGTGGAGTCTTTGAGTTAGAGTGTCATGGTCAACCGTATCAAAGGCAGCTGAGAGGTCCAAGAGAAGTAGTGCAGCAACTCCATTTCGGTCGACTGTGTTTTTAAGATCGTCCCAGATGGCCATGAGTGCCGATTCAGTGCTTCTTCCTGGGCGGAAGCCAGTCTGGAAGTCTGAAAGTATAGAATTGTCTTCAATGAATTGGGACATCTGTGTGAATGCTGCTCTTTCTATCAATTTGCCCAGGAAAGGTCCATTTGTGATTGGTCTGTAGTTGTTGGGGTCTTGCGGGTCTAGGTTTGTTTTCTTTAATAATGGTCGTATGTATGCCTTTTTCAGGTCTGCAGGAAAAGTTCCTGAAGTTAAAGGGTTGTTGATGATTCTTCTTACAGGTGTGGCAGCAGAAGTAGATAGCAGGATGTTCTTGAAGATTTGTGGTGGGCAAGGGTCAGAAGGGCAACCAGAAGGTCTGCTTGCTTTGACCAAATCCATAAATTCATCCTGGGATATTTGTTTGAAGGACTGTAGAGGTTGGGATGGTTTATTCTTAGAGGGTATTTTAGTAAAGGGGTTGGTGCTGATGGTTTTCTTCTGTTTTAAATAGGAGTCCAGTGTGTCTGCCTTGGTTGTGTAGTGAGTTGCCAATTTGTTTGTGAAATCTTGAGAGGTGGGATGACTTCTTTCCATGCATGTAGGTTTTCGAAATTCATTGAGAATTTTGTAAAATTCCTTGGTTGTAGATTGAGCATTTTCAATTCTGTCAGAGTAGTATCTTTTTTTAGCTTTTTTGATGGATGATTTGTATATTCTGTTAAGTTTGTGTAGCTGCAGTTTGTCTTGACTGTTGTTTGTTTTGAGCCAGGTCCGCTGCAACTTTCTGATTTGTTGCTTTATCTTTTTAAGTTCTGTGTTTCTCCAAGGTGTTGGTTTTTGTTTTGTCGTGTTTAGTTTTTCTGAGTGGTATTAGGACATCAGAAGCTTCCTGTAGCCACTCATAAAGTTTTGGTACAGAATTAATAGTATCTAGATCTGTGTTTGCTGTTATTTGTGTTTTCTAAGTGATCCAAATTGAGTTTGCTCCATGGTCGATAGGTGTATGTATGTAAGTAGTTGTGGGGTGCGTTGATTTGTGGAGTTGTATGTCGGAAAGTTATTATATGGTGGTCTGACCAGGTGGTTGGTGTGATGCTATGAATAGTAACGTGTTCAGGCTTAGCAAAAATGACATCTAGGATGTGACCAGCGATGTGTGTGGGATTGTGTACAATCTGATGTAGGTTCAATGCGAGTAGGCCAATGGTGATAGCTTTTGGATGGGGCATATTGGGTTTGTCAAACCAAATGTTTAGATCCCCAAGAATGCATAGATTGGAGTATAGTGTAATAAGGTTTGAGACTGTGTCAAGAAAAGCATCAGGGAAAGTGGAGTTGTTAGGTGGAGGTCTGTAAAGGAGGAGGAAGTTGGAGTAGGGTGGCTTCTGGTAAGGAGGGCTTCACAACCTTGTATGGAGATGTTGTCTGTTTTACTGAGGTTTATTGCTTGTTTGAATATAATAGCTAGTCCACCTCCTCTCTTGCCTATACGGTTTTGTGTGATGGTTTGATAGCCTGGAGGAAGGGCTTCGTGCAACACTGGTGCCATGTCATCTCCCAACCAGGATTCCGTAATGAATAGTAAGTCAGGTTGTGTGTCTGTGAGCAGGTCGTAGATGTGGTGCTTGTTTTTTGAGAGTGATCGAGCATTTATGAGTTGGCAGTTTAGATAAGGTGTGTTAGTGGTAGTGTTGTTTTGTTTAGTAGAAGTGTAATGTGAGCTTGAAGCAGGAGTGTTGCTAGTTGTGATAACTGTTTGAGGCTCACAATAGTCTTGCTTTTCAATGTAGTGTTCCTCTTCCAGCAGGTTGAGGAGGCATTTTGTTGGGTCTGTGTGTGTGGGTGGTGGACTTGGTGGCTGAGAGAGCCATGAGGAGTGTAGTGTTTTTTGTAGGGTAGTGTTATTATGTAACCGACAAGGGGATGCGAGGTTGCTATGAGTGGCATGTTTTTTATTTTGTTTGCGTTTGTTTAGTGTGGATGGAGTATGGGTTAGGGGTGGTGGAGGAGCATGTGGGTCATGATGTAAGGCTCTAAATTGTGCAATGGAGGAGAGGCGAGTGAATGAAAGTTGCTGGGTTGGGGTGCTTGAGGTAGGTGTTTGTGAGGGTTGGGGGGATAGGGGTGGAGATAGGATGGAAATTGTATCCTTTGTGTAGTCCTGGGGGTGGGAGTGGGTATGATGATGAGTGTAATGTAAGTTTGTGTTGCTTTGATGTGCTGATGTTTGTGGTCGGTATTGTTTTTGTGGAATGATGAGAGGGGCTATTGGTGTAGTTGTTTTTGGTGAGGGATTTGTATGTGAGTTAGTGCTGCTAAGTGGAATTCCCCGTTTTGACATACATGCATTGAGATATGGAAAATGATTGGGAAAGCAATCAACTGACGAGCAATAGAACTCTTTCTACTCTTTAAACTAGAATAAATCAGTTACACATTTTACACTCCTTGTTATGACACTTTAGGGCTATTTTTATTTTATTTTTAGTTAAACAGCAGTGACAACTGATCGTTTTGTGGTGCTTCACTTGCCCTTACCCCATTATGCCAGCGTTATGGGGCAATAGACCAGAGATTCTACTTCATTATCATGCAGACATTAGCCACCTCGACTGAGGCCTGTGTTATCTGACTGCAGCCTAACCATGGAGAAAGACTCAAGGTGAGTGACCAGCATTCAATTGGTCCTGAAGTCCTAACGTTGAGTGTCTAGACCTAATTTATCTCTGTCTGGTTCAAAAAGCATTACATGTTCATTTATTGTTTGTTAAGGAAAAGGATAGTGATATATTCTGTGTGACATCACATACGTATACTTAGTTCAGTCAGTCTGCTGATGATAGTAACCGTGTATGTAATAAATGTGCTACAAGTATACACAGATAACACAGATGCAGCAGGATTATGTTGCTCCTGATCTTATGTGCTGCATGTTGCAGGGAATCACTGTTGATTCCTGTAGAACAACCAATACAGTCAACACATGTTTCATCACTATGACTTTTTCAAGGTTATTATTGTCTGCATAAGTGAAGTGTATTACTTGTTGTTCTAGACAGAGACAAATTGTTCTCCAGACACTCGTTGTTATGCATTGCATTAAATGGGCTGGTACTCACCGGTATGAAGTACTGGCACTTTTCAGTTTTCAACCTTCGACTACTGGAATGTCTCCTTAGCCAAGGAGAGTACCGGTACGGCAGGATCAAAGGCATGAGTGCGTAAGTGTGCCATTCTACAGCCTTGGTCTGTGCTGTTCTAAACTGAGTTAAATCTGAGTTGTGTAAAGTTATTTTTTTAGGAGATCTAAGTGGTTTGTGCTACAGTAGGGTTTGGAAGGCAAGCAGCAGTGTGAAGAAACATTTTAATTCTGTGTGTACCCAATTTTACAAGGGCAAAAAAGAGAGGGAGAAAAAATTAAAGGAGAGGGAAACTTGTGAGAGAGGAGAATGAGACAGAAAGTGTGGAGTGAAGACAGGCAGAGAGTGCAAGAGAAACTGATATAAACAAAAGGGACAAATTCCATAATGATGGAATTTATAAACACTTAATAAGACATGATTTGATCGAACAATAACTCTCTGAGAAATATCAACTGAGCCGCCTTCCAGCACAACACTTCTTTTTTTTCAGCTATTTCGAGCTTTACACATGTGATGGACTTCTGCCCAGAGTAAGCCAGGCTCATGCTTTAATTGGTTCTGCTGCAGCATAGTGCATTTCATTTGGCGTGACTTGTTTGGTGGTGATAGCACTAGTGTTTTGTTTAGGATTTTGTGCAATATAGGCAGAGCCACTGAAATTATTTGGCAGGGGAGGACTAAATTATGTGATGGAGTGGACTGAATTATGCAGCAAGAAAAGGCAAGTTATAAGGCCTAATGCAGCACATGTTATGATAGTATTACTTCATTATTTTGATGAAGAGCAAACCTTTGCGAAAGGCCTTCCACTGCACAGGAACATTTGTGACCATGTTTTAGTAACTTTTGATCCATTTAAGCTAGAAACAATTATTTTAGGTCAAATCTGCAGATCAGACCGCAGATGATGCTTTATGTGTCAAAATACGGCAATTCCATTACTGTGCAGAAAATGCCTGAGATACAGAATTGCATTATTCCAGTGGCCCTAAATATGGGGTTGCAATCTACTGCCCTGAAATGCATGTTTGGGTGTTTGACCGCTGTGAAAAGGCTAATACTGTTTGCTACTGATTCTCTTTCAGATATCTCTTTCTGTATATGGTATGTATGAATGTCAGTCTGTGAGGGTAACAGTGATTGATTGGCAGTCTGATTGAATTGTCTGATCTTGAGTTTTGCTTGTGCACACTTAGACCATTCGAAAGAAGATGCAGATAGAAAGGAGAAGAGAAACAATCTGGAGATAGGGTGAAAGGGAAAAATAGGAATGAGGATAAGTGTTGGAGAACGGGTGAAGGGAAGGTACTAAAGAAAGAGAAGGAGACAGATGAAAAAGAGTGATAGACGAAAGAATGAGCGGTGAAGATGAGCATTATTAAGTAGAAAACAAGAGGATTTAGACAGGGAGTCACAGAGATATAGTTAGAGAAAGGGGGACGGCAGGGACTGTTGAAAAGGCTGAGAGAGCAGAAGTAAGAATGAGGTAAAGGGAGATGGGAAGGGTGCAGTTTCCTATTTTTTACTATTTATTTATGTTTTGGAACAGTAAACGAGATCCACATAATTAGACAAAACAAAACATACATACACAAACAAAGGCATAAAATATCGAAATGTATATATATCAGTGAGGAACTGGCTGGAGTGTACACATAAATAATAAAATAATAAAAATAGTGATAATAAAATACAGTTTGTTCAATTAATCTCACACAATTGAAGCTACCTTGCACCACTCATCCCAACACCTTGCTCCCATATCTTTCTTTGACCACCCAAAAAGAACCATTATGCATCTTGAAACATATGTAAAAAAAAAAAAAAAAAAAAAAAAACCTCTATGACAGAACAATTCATTTGGAGGGATGTACAAGGCTTGGAGAAACTCCGGCACCGACAACAAAGAGAACTGAAGACAGAAGGGTGTTAGCCATTTATGCCGATAGGGGGTAAGGGAAGGACAAACAAATAGGACATGATTTAAGTCTTGAGTTTCAGCAGAGCAGAAGTTGCACTCTTTAGTTGAACTATACCATTTTGCCAATAATACATTTGAAGGTAACAATCCCATATGCAGCAGCAACCAAAAACGCCTCACCCCATGCGGTAAGTTCCAAATTATATAAGGTTGTGCTTTTTTTGCCACTAAGGATTTTGATAAAATCAAGAACGTTATTCTTTTTGCGCAGCTGTCTAAATCCAATTGGTAACTTAAAGACCATGTTGCCTGTTCTAAACCGCTTTTTAATTGTGGGGAAGGGATAGCCAAGACCTGGTTGAAGTCTACCTGAAGCATTTCTAGGGCGTCCCTAAGGTTCCTGGAGAAGGTATGCCTGAAGGCATTATTTTCCACAAAATTTATTCTTACAGTAATGCCCTTAGAGTATTATCCTGAGCTGTCACGAGGGAAACAGCCCAACGGACGACCCCTGCTAGTCCCTGGGCAACCACACTTATTAAGCACAATACCAGCCTTAGGGCCGCCACCGACAGAGCTGTATTTCACAGATAAAAGCTTTCTGAGGATCTTACCCTCCTGAAGATCCAGGAACCTCCTTTTGGAGGAATCTATGACTTCCAAACCATAGAGAAGAGAAACGGGAATCTTAGCTCGGTAAACCGTTAAGAGATGGGAAAAATGCCTTCTTCCCGTGGCCAAATATAATGCCTTCAAACCTCAGCTTTAGATTTATTAGAGGTGATGTGGGCTACATCACTAAGATTCCCACATGCAATCTTCCCTAAGAAGGTATAAGAATTCACGATTTCCAGTTTTTGGTTACCTAATACCCAATGGAATTTAGAACATTTCACTTTTTGGTTACCATGGAGGCGCAAAATCTTGCTCTTCGAAACATTAATCTTTCAAAAGTGGGACTCTGAGAACTGTGACAAAGATTGAAGACGGTTCTGTAGGCCTTTAGGGATTGAATTAAAAATAATAATATCATCCGCATATAGTAAACAACAAACTGGGCATCTGCCTATTTGATGGGGGCTGGGGGAGGGACTCCGGCTTTGAGATAAAAGGGAGGGAAATTTAGAGATGCGTAAGGAAAAGAGTAAGGGAGCCAGGAGGCATCCCTGCTTTAACCCAATCAGAGCAGGCATCTCGGGTGATAAACCTCTATCCCCCCCAAGAGGATTCTGCACCATGTGGAAGAGTGTAGAGCAATCAGTAACTTAAGGAGGGTGGGATGAATACCCAGAGTGGCCAGTTTTCCCCATAAGAGTGCTCTATCTACTTCGATAAAAGCAGCATAAACCTCTCCGCCTCTTAATTTCACATACTTTTCTGAGATGACTTGTAAAATTGCAATATTGTCTATCGTACCGTGATTGTGCCTGAACCCCCTTGCTCCAAGGGGATGATGTTATTCTCCTCTGCCCAATCAGTGAGTCTTGAAAGCACGCATTTTGCAAAGGTTTTTCCTGCTGCATCTAGAAGGGCGATCTGCCGATAATTAGCAGAGCAATTACGGTTGACCTTCTTAAATAAAGGTTTAATAATACTACTGGTCCATGAGGGAGGGATACATCGAGAGATAAAACACCTACAAAAGACCGCAAGTAAGATCTTACTCCAGGGACCGATATCTTGTTTTACTACTGAAATAGGTACACTATCAGGGCCCATTGCAGCAGAGAAACGCATGGAGCGAATAGCTTGTTCTATCTCTTTCACTGACAGGTGATTGGAATACATCTCCTTACTTTTGGGGGGCCGAGAGAATACCATCCCATTTGAGGCATACAGGGAGGCGATACATTTAGACCACCGTGCAGTCGGTATGGCAACGGTAGAGGATTGAATTCTAGTTCCACACCCCTCCCCGGCCAGTGCCCAAAAACATCCAGCTTCACCCTTTATTGCTTCTTCCCTGAGAAGAATCCAAAGCTTCTTGCAAGCAGTTCTTGTGATGCGTAGCTTCATATGCTTTTTAGTAGAGCCACCTTGGTGTTTCTTATGGATGAGTAGTCTAGATACTGAGCCCGAATCAATCTGTTTATTTCCCTATTTAAAACGAGAAGAGGACATGAAGTAATCCTCTGACTACTTTTGGGGATGCTCGGGGGAGAGTTATTTAGCAACTGAGACATACATTTTGCAAAATTAATCAGTTCATTCCCCTCCCAAGTATCCATGACTATAACCACAGAATCCAATGTCTCCCTAACGCCCAACAACCTTCTAGTATCCCACTGGGTCCTTCCTGTCTTTTTGTCAAAGACTGTGATTGCCCCATCCAACTCCTGAGCCCCGTCATTAACAGATTCAAACCTAATGTAAATGATAAGATAGGGTTATGATCACTAACCAGAGTGTTCATGACTTTTAAATCAACTAACAAGGAGAACGTGCAATACCCCAATATCACATAATCTGAGATTGCCTTCCCCCCTGGAGCAAGGAGGGTAAAAGAGGCGGGAGAGTCAGATGGAGATCTGCCATTTGCGATAATGCAGTCGCTATCCATGAGGAGATTGAGCACGAGTTTCCCTCTTTTATTTGTTCTAATCGAAGAAGGGAATTGGCAAGCTGGAATTTGCAGAGCTGTCTCTCTCTCAATCTAACGGACTTGTGATATGGCATAGTTAGATATCTTACAGTTTAGGTCACCCACCAAGACTATAAACGGAGGGGACTCACTAGCCATAGCATTTTTTTATGTAGGCAAAAACCTTTTGTATCAAGACATCGTAATCTGAATCAGGTGGAATGTAGGCATTTATCAATAACAAAGAGGTAGAACCTGTATTATTTTGCAACTGGAGAGATAATGCCATAAAAAGGTTACTGGAATTTGTAACAAAATTCTACTTAAGGCTAGTTGACAGCAGACAGGCCACTCCTCCATTAGAATGCCCCCTCCTACACAGGGCAGCCTTGCAGTCAATAAAGTAATAATAATCCCACAATAGATCTCCATCGGCCCATGTCTGCTGAAGGCAAATCAAATCAGGTTTTAGGGAGCTAAGGGACAATAACCTTTCCTTCGCATATTCTATCCCTGATATATTCCAGGAGAAAATATTTAGGCCTGTGCTGGTTAAAGTTGCTGGATAGGGTCTGGACCCCTGCGCCTGAGTCAAGACGCCCAGGAGCCAACTCCACCCATCTATCGTTCCCAGCCAAAGAGACTTTAAGTGCCTGAATGTCCATCCTAGGCCTAGACTCAGGTTGTCTTAGTTGAGCTACAGAGCTGCATTACAGACTTAAATAAAATGTCAGTTTCTTATATATGAAAAATAAGTTAATAGGAATTAGAGGACCTATAGGGGCCTTTTGATATAAGAGTTTGATTTAGTGTGGTAGTAGGGCGGTTTTTGATTTATTGTCTAACAATTTTTAGAATATTGTGTAATTTTGTAATTAAAAATGTTAGATTCTCTTTGTAGAATTAAGGCTTGAACTAGATGAATAATAGTCGGTTCTGGCCTATTTTATTTGAATATATTTGGACTCCATGGTAAGCCCCAGGATTATGACCAGTGCATGTTATGAAATTAAAGATATTTTTGGATTGCATGAGGGATACATACAAACCTGGTTGTTTTCTTGTCTCTATTGTAACATTTCTTCACATTTTTTATGCACTTATGGGAGAAAGACAGCATGGACGAATTCCTATCACTATATGGGTCACTACATGGTGTTTGGGCCTCTGCGATATGAAGGATAATTGACTAATGGTCCTCTATTTTAGAAATATACTTCCTAAAGACTGTGGATGTCGAGGAAAGTATCTATTTTTATCAGTGTGGATGTTTTGTACTGGCATTTATGGAGGTGAGTGATGGGGATTGATTCAATAGTTGGTTCTTTTATTCTATATTAAGGGAGAAAATTATTATTTTTTTCTCAAAAAACGTTTTTTTAATGAATTTTGGGTATATTCTGGGAGGAAAGTAATTTTGGATATATATATACACATTTTGTATTATTGTGTATCTAAATATATGTGTATATATATTTGTGTGTAAATTAAATTTTATGCATGGTTTGATTTGGAAGGGTGACAATGAAATCTCTATTTGTGATGATAAATATTAAAGGAATCTGGGTGGAATCTGGATAATGAATTAGTCCTATTGGGTGAATGAATGTTGTATATGGGGGTTTGATAAATGTGAAAGTATACATATATTTAGTCTATTCTGTTGTTGTATGTAGGTTTGATTGAACAACCTTGGGGAGCATATTATTTAGTCCTGAAGAAGGTGGTGAAAAAGGTTTGGAAGCCCACCGAAACGCGTCAACGCTTTACTCTTACTGGACCCATAGGAGGAGGCTCTTATCGAATATGGATTGCTGACAATTATTGATAGGCCTATACCTACCAATATTGGGACAGCCTCACTTTATAGAATATTGTACATGTCTTCTGTTTGTTTCCCTTTCATTGAATTTTACTTGATATTTATTTTGTTTTATTGATGTTTTAGTATTGATGTGTTTGTCTTGTTATTGTATGATCTGGGGTTTTATTTGGAATTGTATTAAATATTTACCCTTGATTCCTTTGTCTTTAGGCTGATCAATAGAGAGATTCATTGTTTGTGTGAGTGTGGTGTGACTGGTTTGGTTTTCCCGTGGGGGACTCTTATGATTTCACTATGTTACGGTACCCTGTCCCCCCGGTATATCGGATATAGGAGGGCCCCTCTCTATTTTTGCGTGAGTCATGATGGCCAGGCTGATAGTAGGACTCACGTACTGGATACCAATCTGTGGGCCTATGTAAAGATTTTTCCCCAGCCCTCTTATCGCCCCACTTGGTAATGCTAGAGCTTAGAAAAGGAACTACATCAATACCCCGGCATTCCAGAAAGTTAGCATTTTGGAGGACCAAGTTCATCACATGCTTACAATGAAATGTAATCCTTGATTTACAACCTTCATCAGCATCTAATAGCGAAACCAGGGCAATGTCATCACTTTGAATTGACTTCAGAGAGTTAGAGTCTGAGAAGCAGTTTAACATCATGGACCTGTTCAAAATTATGTCAACATCGAAGAGAGGGAAAACATTTAAAGTGAGAGAAGCCCCATAGTGACCCCCTGTGGAGGAAACCTCTGTCCATGGGGCATCCTTGGGGTCTCCTGAAGGCCTCAGAGGCGAGAATACTGGAGCTGTTGGATTCAAGGCAGGAAACCACCCAAGAGGAAGGGGGGCAGGGAGCACCCTACTGGGATCCCATCCATGCTCTTTTAGGGGTGGGAAGGATGGTAAAGTTAGTCCTGGAGAGGAGCTGGGCTCCTTAGAGGGTTGAGCAATTAAATTAAAGACTCTAGGCAGACTTGTGAGGACTCACTTATCTCAGGAAAATGTACTTTTCTTCTGCCTTTTTTATTAAACCTTCGGTCGTTTGTTTTTTTTAGATTATCTCACTTATTAGGATCTTCCTCTAACATTTCTTATTTTTCTTATAGTTTCCTTCCACTCTGTTTGAAGGAGGCTGCGTGTCCGTGGAGCCCTTCTTATGGTTAGATGGAATTTTGAAGATTGGAAATATCTCCTGGGCAGCAAGGTTAAGATTTTCCTCTTGGTTAGTGCTAGCTTGGGGTGAATCAAAAATAAATCTGATAAAGTCCACTGGGCTATCCTGCAAAGAGCTTTTGTCACATGATTTATTTCTATGAGGGTTAGAGGTTTGTGTACTTGCCTCAGGTCTGGAGCCCTTAGTAGGCAGGGTCTGTTCCTTTGAGGACAAAGATGTCAATGATGCCATGGACCGTACCTCACAAGGGTTTATGGGTAGATGCCAATTTTTGTTATCTTTAGTCAGTTCCTTCAGGATAGCCGTCACTGATTCGAGGACACAGTCTCATCCACCTACAAATTTCTCCAGCAATTTTAGAATAGAAGAAAGAAGATTTTCCAAGGTAGCCAAGGAGGTAGAGAGCCTAACCCCCCAGTCTGGGAGTTGGCTCGGCAATACACGACTTGGATCATGGACTAAGCTCGATGATAGATGGGAATAGACAGAGTCTTGTAAAGAGGTAGAACTGTTAAACAGCTGTAGTCCTATGGAAAGGGGCGCCATCAGAGGCCCCCCAGAAGGCAAAGAGTGGTCCGTTGCCTTACGCCTGTATCTACTGCTGAATTTTAAGTCCAGATCAGGCAGGGTAAAGTCATGGAGGTCAGTAGCTAACAAATCCGTAGTCTTTAACTGAGCACCAAGCTCCTGAAGTGGTAACATGAGCTGCTCCAGAGGTGGAGAGTTAGCAAATGGTAGGCAGGGGGGGAGGGGAGAGGAGGCTGCATTCCAAACAGTCTTAGGTCCTTCTGAGAGCCCTGAGTAAGCTCCATAGTTACTGAAGGAGAGAACCGGGTAACTATCTCCTCCCATGCCTCCAAGCTCCCCCCAGAACTATTCTCTGCTTGGCAAACATCTTTTATGGCCTTTTTTGATAAGGATTCATTTAGCTCCATACCCTTAGACGGGACCACAGAGATATCGGGCTTCAACTCGACCTAGGAGGATTTACCTTTCTCCCAGAAGGAAAATAGTTGACTCTGACCTTTTAGCTGAATAGCCGAAATGCCTTTATTTCGAAGAGGGTTAAATCTAGTTTTAACACAGGACCTTCCAGGCAACATATGCCCTGAGCGGAGTTTCTTTAAGGTAATAGTTGCTCCTTCGGAGATCGTCCAAGGTCAGAAGAGTAGTGAAACGAGTAAATCACATGGAAAAGTCAACTCAGGTTAAATATAGGAAGGCCTGTGACGAGTACAAACTGGCAGGCAGGGACCACTGCCTCAGCACAGTATTGAGCAACGCCTCACCCCCGCCTCTTCGCTACTGTATTCTGAATTTTTAGACAACATGGGCTGGGGGAGCACGAGCACGCTCAGAAGTACTTTACTGTAGAACTAAGCAGTATTGCACTGCTTCCGTTGAATATTATTATTAGTCTGTGAGGCAAGGAGGCAATGAGGAGATGAGTGGCGGTTGTGAGGGTCAGGTGAGGTTTTAGTGGGGGGAGGGAAGGAAGATGAGAAGAGCGTGGCAGGAGGGATCAACACCCTAAGTTCAAAGTTCAACAGTCCAGGGTTCAAGGTTCCAAAGGACGAGCTGCACCGGCAGTGCTTGAACCAGTACTAGAACCATTACCAGGTATAGTATCCACTCAAACTCCCCCCCCTGTCTCCAGGATCCCAATACACCGAGACTCACCAGCTCACTGAAGGCATTGACACTGTCATTCCACCACTCCACCACTCCAGCCCACCACTCAGGGAGGTCAACCTCGGGCTGCCAGCACCACAATGCCTGGCTCCTTTCTCCAAAATCCTGGCGGAAAGCAACCGGGAGGCAGCAAAAGCGGCAAAAGGTGTAGCCCGCCAGAGGAGCAAAGTGACCAGAAGAGCGCCGCGCATCCGTCTGCTCTGTCTACCCGTCCGTCGGGTGAAGTATGAAAGATGGGGCGGCAGCGGGGGACAGGGGAGCACAAGACAGGGGAGAAGAGTTCCAAGGGCTCATGCACCCCCTCACACCTGCTCTCTGTGTCCAAATCCAAGTTAATGGCGTTTGCGGCTGTCCGAGCCATGCCGCACTGCTGCTGCTGTCGCTGACCCGCCCACCTGCGTCTCAGTGTCAGTGTTTTAAATTTAAAATGCAATACTTTAAGGGGGTTCCACTTTTATGAAGTGGCACCAAAATTCATTGAAATACTGTTTGTCCTCACATACATTTACATGCTGAAATAAAGGAAAATGAAACGAAAATTATGTGTATTTATGGTAAATATTTGAAAGAGGTTCTTGGGTCCTTTACATACAAATAAAAAACACACAGGAGGAACTATGAATACAAGTTCAACTTTGCCATGAAGTCAGTTGGCTTGCAACAACAGGATAAATAAATAAATCATCAATGCTCATTTTCTTTGTAACCACATGGAGTTCCACAACCTTTGTTTTTGTTCTTCAAATGCTTTACATCAATGTATTTCATTATTTTGTAACTTTTAAACCGAGAACTACCACGTTAGGTGAATAAACATTATTATTAAATTCAAGGCAATTACAAAAGGCACTTTAAAGGAAGCACCATAGCTGAATAAACAAGAGCAATCTAGATAAGGAGAAGTGAATTCTGTCAACAACAATGGGATCATGGTATGTCCTTGTCTAGGTTTGTTTCTCAGACAGCATACAGTATCTATTATTGTGGATAAGGTAAAATTCCAATGTTGCTCATACACCATAAGTGCAGAAGCAATCTGCACACATTTGAAAAACATTGCTAAATGTATCTTTTTTGCACATGCGAAAATAATGATAAATACAGATAGCAGAAATGTTTCTGTATCCTCATGCACGATTGTGCATTTAGAAAGTCTTAATCTTGTTAAATTATGTCCTTTTAGCCCCTATGCTAACTCCGCCCGAAACTCCACCCTCAGTTCATGGATTAATCTGGTGAGTACCTACACTTATAATTTCCCATTTAAAGCACTAGTTATGTTATGTGGGTGATGCTCTTGCAATCACCGCTAACACACTTCATGGTAGCAAAAGGGTGGCCTGTTGTAGAAGTTTCTTATGCTGATCATTTTTCTCTTCTCAACACTGTTTAAATATCAGCCACTGTTTAATAAGGATTGAGGTTAACTGTAACCACAGTGTTAGGTCCTGAAGTACTGCATAACTCGCTGGTAAAAGTCACAGATAAGGATTTCCTTTTTTGTAGTGATAGATATTGCGCAAACTCGTCCCAGTGGCTCCCTTGTGCTTGACACGCGCACAAGTCACGCCACACAAGGTCAGATTCATTTTTTAATATCAGGTGATTTGGTTATCACATGATGTTGAACCGACCTTGGGATTCGAAACTGGTTAACTAGTTTCAAAGTGTGCAGCTCTGACCATAACGCTACATCCGCTTCCTTGTATTGGTGCCTGGCCTGTTCAAGCTGTACCTGACATTAGTGATCTGGAGAACATTGTTTAGTTTTTAGCACATGCAGGCCAGAACACCAGCGATTCCTGCCTTGAATTTCGGGGAACACTGTCTATCAAGAATGGCCCTGTAACAGGTATAAGTAATGAGATATAATACACATTGTGATATTCTACACTACACTTGATTCATCCGGAAATGGAAGTTGGATTTGTGTGAATGTCTTCAATTAATCGGCTAATTGTTTTATACAGATGATGACCTAATGCATAGTTATTCCGCCCACATGAAATACATTTATGAACATTTTGCGAAATTCTGTATACCATTAATTCAAACGTGTTCACTCTATTAATAGCAGATCTAGAAAAACCCTCCCCCATGTTGCACACGAGTCTACTTTATTCTCTCACCTAACGCAAGGGCATTATTTCCAGTCTATATTTATACCCATGTTGCAAGAGGCTGCATGACAAGTAAACAACAGCCCACTGTGACCAGCTGGCGCCATCGAGTTACGAGTACTCTGATTTTCTGATACTTAGGCTCCTCGCCCTTCCATTCTTTGGCCTCCATGCTGTTTCTCTTGGCCTGCCATGCTGAGGCCACGAGTGCTTACAGCTTCCGAGGCCTCTCCATAAACAGAAGTATGGCCAGAATACATGGACGTTATTTTGGAAGCCCGACCGGTGACCCAGCAATACTTTTTCCTGAAAGGGTGGAGTGTGGAAACTGCTCTTGGCATTACTCCTGCAATTTGAAGCCTTTTGGCCATTGTGTTTGCCACTGGAAGACCCCAAAGTCGTTCTCTGAACAGGGTGTGTACAAACCAGCTAGATTTGTTGCATATGAGGAAGGACCCCACTTGGTTCTAACTTCTCTGATTTCAAATCTCTTACAGAGAGCGTAGACTCTTGTGAACATCAGCCTCTAAAGCGTTTAATAGGAATTTAGAGTTTAGCTGATGAGTACACCAGGGGCTGGGTTACAGAAAGGATCCAGGGTCACAAGGGCGTTTGCGACCAGTGTGTCCAGCAGCAGGCAGTGCCGAAGGGTCCTCGGACACTTGTGCTGCCCTTTTCTGTATCACGGATCATGCCAGCACACATTTTCCCACTGAATAATTCCCTCTGGGCATTCCCTCATTTGCACGGCAGTGTGGCCCCCTGCAAAGGGAATGTCTTTGCCACTGCTTAGTGCTGAATTACACATGTAGACAGACACAGGGGAAAACAGACCATCAGGAGGTGAACTGATTATGCACTACATATGAAGTGGTCGACACTGAGCGAAACACTCCAGGGGCAGCTCCTCCATTAGGGCGGAGGAGCGCTACCCCCCTGCCAGCAGTGTCAGCTGCAAACCTTTTACCAAAAAACAATAATAAACTATGTTTATTATCGATTTTTGGTAAAGGAGGCAGGGCCACAGGCGGTAACGTGCACTGAGGGGGAGTGCACAGCACTCCCCATCACTGAGCATGTATGTTTGGCCAGCAGTCTCGGGCCGACCAAACAAACTTGCGCAGTGGGCTCTCTTCAGCCCAGCACTGTGTTGGCAGGCTGTAGAGAGCATGCACATGCTCCCAGTCTGCGTGGGAGCACCCTGGCTGGGCACTTCCAGCCAATCCTGACACTTCTCTGAGCAGCATCAGGATTGGCCGCAGGGCAGGCTGGGAGCCTGTGCCTGCTGAGGAGAAGCTGATGGAGCGGTGTGGTGGCGGCGAGCAAGGTAAGTGTTTATTTTTTAATTTAATAATTATCCCCCCCCCGGGCCACCCTGCCCTTTCCGCGCCCTGCAAGCCGCAACTGTGTATGTCGCTCCTTGGAAGAGGCCTTGGGATATGCAAGGACCCCGCAAGGCATCCGCCTCAGATGGGGGCAGGGTTTGCCTAAGCCTGGGGGGGGGTGGATCACTGACCCCTTCTCATCCTGCCACCAGTCCCTCTGCTTTGAAAGATGGGCCGCATATTAGTGTTGCACTGTTCCTTTTTAAGTCGAGCATGCAATCGCTCTGGCCTGCTGTAATCTATTTAGGTTGAGCACGCAAGCGCTCTGGCCTGTTGTAATCTATCTGTGGGCTTTTAACTATGCCCACCGCACGCCCATCACTATCACTTGTTCATGGGTTTACCTTTAAAAAATCCTTTGTTATCACTGGTACATGTTTTATGTTTGTCCCTCATAAGGGCAATTTTGTTACCGCCTTTGCCATCGACCTGGCTTTTACATTGATAATTGCCCGTTTTTTGATACGTTTGACTGTGAGCGAACTTCTTTTTCCTCTTGTATCTCTCCTTCATGCTCATGGTGGCACTTTAAATTGTCTCGCTTATGTCAACTGTTTTGCTTTTCATTATATGGCAAGAAAACTCCAGTTAGGAATTAACAACGCTAATTGCTCTAACTCGAGCAAACACAAGACTCATTGCATTACAAATGCTTGTTCTTCCTTTCCTGTCCTTGCCTAATCAGCAGGGAGTCATCAGTGCCTCTCCAACTTGCTCAAGGGAGAGGAGATACTTTATTTGTCTCTGGGTTACAAACATGACAGAAAACGCATTGTATATGACAAAAGCATTCGACGTGAGAGAAAAATGTATATGCAGGGAAAGTGTAGCCGCACGTGGCAAGTGTTTTTCTTATTTATATCATACAGTTGTTTGAACATGCTACAAGAGTTTGTTTCTTAAATGTATGCACGGTCCATTAAGTGTGCAAACGCGCGTGAGATGTCAATGAGACAATGTACAGTGTTTTGTCAATGTAGAAGTCCTTTTTATGGAATGTATCAATCACTTATAAACAAGGCACATTTTCATCCATAATGTTCTGCCCTTGTTCTGTGCTCCTATGCCTCGGTTAGGTCGACTGTTATTGCCAATTATAGAGGGAAAGGTATCCCATACTGTTCATTGAGTTTGGGGAATTCTACAATGTTAGGAATCCGTTTCTGAATCATTCATGTATTTGGTATGAATTTCTTCCTCCTTTCAAGTGAATCCATGTGCTTCAACCCTCATGGATTGTGGCTTTGTGGCGTCTTCATCGGGGCCCAGGACTGCAGGGAAAGATCCTTCTGAAAGACTCTAGTTCCTCCAAAAAAATGGGTTGGGGTTGATGACTAATGTTTTATTTGAACTTGCGTGTGCAGAATCCACTCTTGTGAAAACTGGTGTATACTCTAAGCCTGCTGCTTCTTGAATGATTCAATGGTACTGTCTTCTTAGAGACCATGCCTTGTAAGGCTTCAGTTTAAGTGCTTCCAGGAGATGCTCAGAGTATAATTAAAAGTTACATATAGTGAAATGTATATATTGCTATTTTCTGCACAATGCCTGGTACTGCTGTGTATACGTACCTCTATTGTGAGGCCAATCTGTTGTACTATTGGTATCAGTAGCATTGGGTTCTTTCTGTTCTGCTAGGAAAAAGGAATTGATTTAGAATTTCCATGTTTGATCTAAAGGTGATGTATAATAATTTTGCATTGCAATAGATAGGGTATGGCACATTTCAACAGTCATCTGTTTCTTCCTGGATTCGGGTGTCTCTAGGCATTCCTCTTCTGGTTTTATACAAGTGGTCAGCAATCTTTTGAATGCAGCACTTGCAATAGGTTTTGAGTAGTGTGTACTTGGCCCATTTCAATGATTTTATATGAGGAGCCTTTCAGTATCCATAGTAAATTTGTGTTGCTTTTTTGTATAGGAAAAGTGAACATGTCTCGTCTGTATCCCTGAAGGGGATTCCACATAAGTCAGTGAAAAGAAGACTGGTTTCCTACAATTCGTTTCTAGGTTGCAAATGTGTGGCTAGGATAAGGATGAAGGCTCTTTGCGCCAAACAACAAAAGGGCATATATCCAACGTCTCCAATGCCACCCGTGCTCCTCACATCTACTTGTAAAGAAACAATGTAGGGAGAGGTTCAAGATTCCCAGACACAAGAGAATTCATCAGAACAAAGCGAATCTATATCTTATGTCAGCACGTACTCATTTTAAAGGTCTTGAAAGTACATTTAAAAGTAAGTGCTGATGGTGCATAGAAACAAACGAAATTTGTTGGTGGCGTATTTAAGAAACCGCAAATCTTAAAGAAAAACCTTGGTTGAAATGTGTAGGTTTGGTTCCTAAGGAAGACTTTATTATCCTGTGAGTTCTCAAATAATAGTTTGAGAAACCAAGGCCCTGGCGCTTCCTTGCGCCACATTAGCATAATTTCTTTTACGCTAATGTGGCTCAGGGAGGCAATTTTTGCCGCGCTATATTAACAAAGTGGTGCAATGCATGTGTTGCGCCACTTTGTGACCCCTTTTGCCCCATTATGCCTGCGTCAAGCATAATGTATGCAAGCGAGGCATTCCGGAGTTAGGAGGCCCACAAATATGGCACAGTGAAATCTACAGGATTTCACTGTGCCATTTTTGGTTTGGCATCATTTTTAACGCCTGCTCAATCCAGACATTACAGTGACGCACCCATTGTAATCAATAGGCCTCCTTGCACTCTGCTGCACTAGCGTCAAACTTTTTGATGCTAGTGCAGCAAAGCGCCACAATAGCGTCAACAATTTTGGCACTTGTCCTAACGTGCACCATGGTGTGCACGTAAATATGGCACAACCATGGTGTCCATGGGTGGCGGTAAGGGCACACAAGAAAAGTGGTACATCGGGGCCGATGCACCACTCACTTTCTTGTAAATCTGGCCCTTACTCTATAGAAAAAACTGTCACTATTTTAACCATTAAAGTGTGTGTCAGTTGATCTCATCAGGTTAATTACAACCAGTCAAAAAAACAGATATAACTTCATGATTGTGTAAGACAGTTGATGTGGTTGGGTAAGAGAAAGATTAGTGGGTTTTTTTGGTAGCTTCAATTAAAATGAAGATTGTCATATAGTTACACAAGCCCGATAGTCCCTTTAGTGTGAGTGTGAGCAGTACCTTAGGTTGTGCTAAGGTAACACTAAAAAAGGAACCAGAAGGAAAGCCCTTCTCTGCTGGTAGCTAATCAGCAAATGAGAATCACTCTTCATTATTGGATGATCTGATGACAGTACAATAATCAAGATAAGTCCCTCTACCACACACTTTCTATGACAGAGGAAATTCAGCTGATGGCTTCTCTTCCAAGTTTAGCATGTACTCAAGAGATTGGAGTATTTTCATTTACTACAAATTGTAAATCAGGCCCAGGGTACTCCGCCGCCAGAAAGAGGAGCAATAACTTACAGAACCTGAAATATAACATGATTCAAATTATGCTTATTTGTTTTTTCAAAGTATCTAGGTAGCACAACCCGATCGCCATGCCCACAGCAGCTCAGTCTGTTAGCAGGCTTGAGATGGAGACTGTAGGAACAGAATAAGGATAATCTAGGCCTTTTCTAAGTATGTTGGCATGAGGTTGGCCTGGAGAAAGAGCTCAGATACAGAAGCATGGTGCACAGGAGCTGGAATCATGAAGGATGAGGTATACCACAGAAGCTCACATGCTTGTAAGATAGATTGAGGCTAGTTGGCTGTGTCTGAAACATCTTTTCAAAGAGAGTGTTACAGCTAAAGTCGAATCACACAGAACCTTCATTGGGGAGGAATTTGTTGCAGAGCATCAATCCTGTTCACATGGATTACTACGGTCTTCAGGCCTTTTCGCTGGTTAACATGGTACAGGCATTCATCCAATGAAGTTGAAACATCCCTGTTCTTGTGTCCCACAGCCAATGTACAGATTGAAAGTGTTTCCAAGCTAGCTTTCACTAAAGTATTTCCTTGGACAGTCCCATTATCAGTTCAACTAACTGATCCAAGGTCATCACACTAATCCTTGTAATTTGGGAACAAATATCAAGTAAAGGGATAAATGCCTGACAAAGGTTTTCACTGTCAGATTTTGGGCTGTCAAAAAAATATTGGACAGGTGGTTTCCAAAATGTGATGGAAAAAGAACTTCAGTAGCTTCAGTTCTTTTTCCAACGTGACCGACAAGCTACCCTCGAGAAGGTTACATATACAGATAACAAGGTCAGTGCAACTTGTTTATGAGAATTTGCAACATGGAGATTTCGTTTAGCAAAGCAAGTACAAATTATGTTATATTGATCTGTGCAGTGCACTACTCACCTGATAGGGTATTCAGTCACTTGGGCAGGTGTGTACGTTTGTGATCCCCAAGGTGCTTATACAAAGAGCCAGGTCTTCAGCTTCTCGCGCAAGTCAAGAAATAGGGAGGGTGCTCTGATGTGTTGATTGAAGTCATTCCATGTTCTGGGTACAATGTAGGAGAATTAGCAACTTCCAGTTTTGCTTTTGTGGATACGGGGAATGTGTGCGAATGAGAGTGAGGCAGAGCGCAGGTGTCTGTGGGTTGGTGAAAGTGTATGCGACTGTCCAGGTATTTTGGCCCTGTGTTGTGTAGGGCTTTGTATGTGCGCATGAGAAGTTTGAATTGGCTGCACTTGTGGATGGGGAGTCTGTGAAGCTTCCTGAGGTGTGGTGTGATGTGGGTGTAGCATGGGAGATTGAGTACGAGTCTCGCAGCAGTGATCTGGATGTTCTGGAGAATGTGCAGAAGTTGTTTAGAGATTCCAGCATGGAAAGTGTAGCTGTAGTCCAGCATGCTGGTGATGAGTGCTTGCGTGGTGGTCTATCTGATGTTCTGAGGCAACCATTTGAACTTTTTTAACAGAATGCCTAGAATGTGGAAGCAGGAGGTGCACACTACATTGACTTGAGCTGTCATGTTCAGCTTGTCATCTAGGATGATCCCTAGATTTCTTGTGATGTCTGTGGTTGTGGGTGTTGGTCCTAGCTCTGACAGCCCCCAGGTGGAGATCTTGTTGTTGAAGACCAGTACCTCAGTTTTGTCGGAGTTGAGTTGCAGGCACTTGGTTCACATCCAGAATGCTGCCATGGTCATGCAGTTGGTGAAGTTGGTTGTGGCAGTGGTTATTTTGTCTGTCAGGGAGAGGATGAGTTGGGTGTCATCAGCATAGAAGATGACGGTGATGACTTGTGTTAGATGATGTTGGTGAGTGGTGTCATGTATATGTTGAAAAGGGTGTGATTTTGCCCCAGTTGCGTCTTACAGAGCTGAACCTAGTAGAGGTGTTGACTTGAGGTGTGTTGGTTTGGAAGTGGATGGTGGAGTGATCAGTCCATGTGAACAGTGTGGTGGAGTTGTATTTGATGCTGTCACTTGTAGTAAAGATGTGGTCCAGTGCCTGTCCTGCGGTGTGTGTTTGTTCTGGGACGAGCTGGGTGAGTCCGATGTTGCTAAAGTTTTTGTGGAGTGCTGTGGAGCAGGTGTTGTTTCAGTCTTCCAGATGAAAGTTGAGGTCACCGAGGTGAAAGTAGGATTTAGAGTCAATGGTGAGCTGAGAGACAAAGGTGCTGATGAGGTTGGTAAAGGTGGTTTGTGGTATGGGTGGTTGGTGGGTTCTGTTTAGGCTGAAGTTATCTGAGATTTGCAACTCGAAGTGCAGGTATTCCTTGAATGGGGTGGCGTTCTCTGTGGATGTTGTGCATTTGATGGATTGCTTGTAGATGATAGAGAGTCCTCTTCCTAGCTTGTGAATGTGGTCCTGTCAAGCGATCTTGTAGCATGCTGGGATTGCTGTGGTGATGTTGGGAGCCAATGAGGGGTTGAGCCAGGTCTCTGTGATAAAGAGGATGCAAGGTGCATCACCACCCAGCCGGTACTTTATTTCAGGGTACATGATTGCAGAGTGATAGTGTGTTGAGAAGCATGTATGTAAGTGGGTATTGACGTTTGGGTTTGCTGTGGCGTGTGGTGTAGGGTGGGGGGTGTTGGTTCTCATATGGCATGTGTGTTGGGAGGGGGTGTTGTTAGTATTTGTGTGGGGGGTGGGTATGTGGCCGCTGGAAAATGGGCAGTGGGTGCAGGTGAAAGCTCTTACCACTGTGTGAGGCGCTGCTTGGTAGCATTTTGGGGAACATGTCCACGGTCTAGCAACCTAAGGATTACTGTAGAGTATCACTTGGCAGTGATTGGACCAGGGTTCCTGGTAGCGGGGTGGTCTAGGGGCAGAGAGCGGGAGATGGGCTTGCCTCTGGTGCACCTTTGGAATGCCTGCTGCATGCACATCCATGTTGCAGCTGCCTTTAAGTAGATCCTGGGAGGGGGAGAAGTGCAGGGTGCTGTGATGTAATTTCCTGTGCTGATAGGTGATGGGAAAATCCATCTACCTCCTGCCATGCAGTTTATTGGTATACCACTCCAATACATTTACTATTAGCCCCACTGCAAAAACATAAAATGTGATGGCTAGAAATGCTTGAATTGCTTATTACCACTGGGCATAGTATTGGTATTTTTCTCACTCTTACTGCAAACAGATACCAGCCATGTGAACATTAGTCTTGACCGAGAAATGCACCTTGAGTCCCTTGGGCATACAGCGTTGCATGATCCCTCTTTGAGCAAATCATTGACTGGACTACAGACTTAGAATTCAGTACCTTGCTCCTTCGTATTTGTACAGAGAACAATCTAACAATATACAGATGTTCATTTTACAGCAAAAACACATTTACGTAATAATGCCTCTAAATCTGTCAGCACTTGTGAAATATTTGACAGCTATATTAACAATTTATGTTTTTATGGTTTTTGGAAATAACAACTTTAAACATTGTGAATTTGTAGACCAAACCATCAAAATATCCTTATTTACATTGTGTGTATTGCCTAGCTCAGAACTGGGCTTTTTGAAGGGAGAGGCTATAAAGAAATGTGCAATTTTGAAAAGAGTATCGGTTTGGATTAAACTCTTTGTGCTGGATGTACAAATAATTTTTCTACTGGCAAACAGCCAAATTCACATAATTAGGAGATTTGCCACCAGAAAAATGCTTTTTCTAATGCGATTCGGCATTTGGAGGAGATGTGTGGTGTGTTTAGGGCATCCCTTCCAAATACCAAATCGGTAT
Organism: Pleurodeles waltl; assembly: GCF_031143425.1. NCBI lineage: Eukaryota > Metazoa > Chordata > Amphibia > Caudata > Salamandridae > Pleurodeles > Pleurodeles waltl. The sequence goes on along the minus strand of NC_090445.1, from coordinate 747,318,730 downwards.
TGTTTGTGTAACTGTTTTGTGACCAAATTCTTGTTGCAAAACAGTAATACTTTATCACCAGTTTAAAACTGGTGGTAACCAATACTCAAAGGGGAAGGGGTCGCTAAGGGATGTTAAAAAATGTTTTTTATTAAGAACAGGCAGTGGTCCCCCGGACCCAGGGGCGAAGCTTGGTCAGTAAGATTGGGGGGAGTATGAGCTTCAGATTTTCCAATAATCATGCTGACATATAATGTTAAAATACATTATACAACAAGCAGGGTGCATCAGAGGGGCCAATGGGGCAGTGGAAAAGAAGAGGAATACAGATTGTTATGGGTACTAAGTGAGAGAAAACACAATATTTTGTAAAACTAACCTTTTAGGACTTTTAAAATGGAGAACGAGAGATTATGGCCTCATTATGACTTTGGTGTTCTCTGAGTGAGACCGCCAAAGCCAGGGCTGTCTTCCACCCTCCATTTAATGGGTACTACCGGATATCTGGCAGTAGCCATGCTGGTGGGCGGTGGCACACTGGCGTTGCTACCACCTGCACCGCCCTGCCAGAAGGACGCCGCCAGCCATATTAAGACCATTTATGCAGCCTGGCGGTGTCCTGCTGGGAGGGCGCTGGTGGCGGTGGCAGCTCCACTTTCTGATCCCTGCAGGACGACCTCCTCGCCGGGCAAGGTAAGTCGGGCGTCCAACAGGGGAGGGGAGTGGGAGGGTGTTGGGTGTTGTGTGTGCGTGACTGAGTGTGTGGTGCCTGTGTGTGTGTATGCATGTGTGTGTGGGTGTGTGAATGTAACTGTGAGTGTTGTGGTGTATGCGTGGTTGTATCCGTGTGAGTAAATGTGTGTATGAATGTTAAAGTGAGTGCGTGTCTGCATGTCAGTGTGTATGCGTGTTTGGATGTTTGTGTGCATGCGTGCCTGAATGCGTGTATGTGTAAGTGAATGCGTGGATGGATGCGTGTGAGTGAATGTGAATGCGTGTATGGATGAGTGTGAGTGGATGCTTGACTCGAAGTGTAGGTGAGTGGGTGTATGCGTGGTGCACGTGGGTGTCTGTGCATGTATGCAAGGGAGTGGGGGCACAGTGACTGTATGGTGGGTGGAGGGGATCAGGTGCTTGCTGGGGGGGGGCGTCTACCGGTGACAGGGAAGGAATTCGCTGTCACAGTAGCCCTACTGCAGTGGTTTTCGTGGCAGTACTATCGCTGCTGAAACAATGGTGGTGGGCCAGGTCCTAATACCTCCGCCGGTCCTCTGTGGACCGCCGGGTCGGAGATGAGTAGCGGTATGAGTGGAGAAGTGGTGGGTTAGCAGCAGCAAACCCACCACACTCATAATGTGGCGGTCCTCACCACAGCCTGTTGGTGGTGATACCGCCATTAACCCTGGCGGTCGCAAGACTGCCACGGTCATAATGACCACCTATGTGTGTTTGGTTGTCTGTGTATATGTAAAAAAGAAATCCTGGTGAAATCTGACAGACACCTCAACATACCCTACTGAAACCACCTGTACCCAACTACAGATCAGAAAATACATTTATTAGGGAGAGTGTAACACCCCAAACATCCCCCTGAAGCTACGCCCCTGCTCTGCCTACTCTTAAAAAAAAACTACAAAGTTGATTTTTTTCTTTTTAAAAGCATCCCGTTTTTCTTTAAGGAAAACGGACTGATTAAAAAAAAAGATTGCTTTATTAAAAAACAATTACAGGCATGGTGGTCTGCTGACCTCAGCAGGCCACAATCCCTGTGATGGCTGTGATTCCTAATGGGTGGCTAATTGCAACCTACTTTATTAATGATCCTCTCTCACTGTGACCCACTAGGAATCGCTAATGAAACTCGGAAGAGTTTCATACCTTACAGATTTCCTAATGTTAGAACACCTGGCCCCTACTTCCTTCCAAATGTGTTGAATATTGGACCAGCAGTTTTTGTACACTCATGCACCATTGAGCGTTTAGAGAATATTGAATAGGAAAACACAGTTTTGAGATTCCATTTGGAACCCCTTTGACCTATATGTTTCTTAATTTGTAGAACAATTCAAAGTGAACTACAAGATTTTAAAGGAAACCTAAAGTGACTGATCAACAGGGGGTAGGCTTTTTTTGCCTACCGTAGCAGCCCTCATGGACATTCTTCTTTGATGTAACCTGAACTTCGAATATGCAAAAGTTGAAATTAAGCATGACTTTACTAAGATGGCTTGCTGCACCTCCAATCTGCAGCAAAGCCCTTAAATGCAAAGTATAAGTACCTTCATATCCGCTTGGGTTAGGCTTGCTCCTTGCATAGATTACATTGCAGGTAGAGCATAGATAACTCAATATGCTAAGAATATGTATTACTACATCTATTCCTTCTTTACACAAAAACTGAAACCAGATAATGGGATGCGGCTATACGTTTGTGGATTGGAGATTGGGGAGCGTAAGTTTGGAGTAGAATGTTAAGAGTGAGGTGTGATGGTTTGAATCAGGAGTCATTTACTGAGAACTGGTGGATGGGAGGTAGTTTGGTTCGGTGCTGCTACTATGTCTGCATGAATTACTACTGAATAAAGAAGCTCTATCTTCACCTGTGTTCATCTTGGAACACATAACAAAATATACACCTAGAAGTAAATATTACCATATTATACAGTGGAGATAAAGAAACGAGAAAATGTGGCGTAAGCAGAAATTAAAATATATACAACGCTTTCCAACATGTCCTTTAGTTCTCTTTATGGAAAGACTCCATGGAACCACAAATCTTCAGAACTGTCTCAAAGCCTTCTGATTTCTAGACATTATTAGAACCACAATCTCTTCAGAAACTTCTTGGTTTATAACTTACCCTTTCCTCCACAACTCTCTCATTCTATACCTCATTTCCAACTTCTTCTCTACTAACTTACCACCAATCTCCTTGAAACCGCTAAAGAAAATGTATATCCAACCATATCCATATCACAATCACACTTCCACTCACTTATATTCTCTACTGTCCAATTAGGACTTTTAATCTGACTAAACATTCATCCTTTATTGGACACTCCTTTCTCACTCCAAATCTTTCATAGAATCTATTTTTCTCACTATTCTATATCACTTCAAGATTGCATTTTCATTTTTCATTCATTTCAGCCATACGCTTCACTTTCTTCCTCCTCATACAGAGCCATCAAGGGGCAAGTTTATTAACTGGACTTCATTGCCTGGAAAGCAGAAGAAAGATCGACTGTGTTACGGAGTAAACCGTGCCACCATCAAACACAACGACTTAGAAGCATATTTACAAGCCCCTTGTGTCTCCTTGCGCTGCCTTAGCATAATTTTTTTATGTTAAGGAGGCAGTAACGAGGCCCCCACCATCTGCCATATTTACAAAGTGGTGCAGTGCATGCATTCCCCCACTTTGTAACCCCTTGGGCCACATTATACCTGTGCCAGGTATAATGTATGCAAGGGGTGCATTCCCACGCACGAAAGCCCAATAAAATGGCACAGTGAAATTTAACAGATTTCACTGTGCCATTTTTTCCATCATTTTTAACACCTGCTCAGGGCAGGCATCAAAGTGATGCTCCCATAATAACCTATGGGCCTCCTTGTGCTTTTCTGGACCGGCACCATTATTTATGGCGCTGTTCCGGCAAAGTGCCACAATAGCGTCATAAATTATGACGCCATTGTGCTAACATGCGCCATGATGCGCTGTATAGTAAATACAGCGCTACCATAGTGATGTTGGGGCAGGAGGGCGTAGGGCAATGCAAGAAATGTGGTACATCAGAACTGATGCGCCACTTTCTTGTACATATGCCCCTTAGTTTTTCCTCAACAGTCAGTTTAGAAGACTACACAAGCTGTGCCTTCAACAAGCATCCCACTAGAACTTTCAACCAATGAATCATGTGTGGCGAAAACAACACCCTTTTTTATATATTTCATCTTGTCTTCACAGAATTATCTCATGCTACAGGAAGTAAACTGCACACTATTTTCAGTGATAATAGATGATAGAAATTGTTCCCTGAAAACATTTTCTACATTTGTAATCAGTATCAATCTATAACCACCAACACATACAGTTATTCAGCATCAAAAACTACAAAGCATCCCAAAATCGATTGCAACCCTCTGCCATCATCAAACATGAAGCTTTACATGTTGTAACTTTTCTTACACGCACATTTTTGGTTTTACAAAATGAATAATTCTGTCATCCGTATATCACAAGTAATTCATTTTAACATTCTTTTTTACTGGTCTTCCCCATCTAGAGCCACCTGGGCACTTTTCATTGTGTTCTCCATAACAGAACAGTGTGATATAATCTCATCACCACATATATAACAACTTCTCCATTATAAATTAACTCCTTAACTTTGATTGATACCTGTAACTCGGGTATCAGTACGTTCTCTCTTGGGCAGCATTTCATAAAATATTTTATACCCTCTTGAACATTTCCCCGGCCATACCTTCCTCCCTATGCTCCATCGCTAATTGCCTGCCTTTTCCCATAAACTGTGTCTCGTGTAGTAGCCAATATTCAAAGATGTCATTGTTGTTATTAACTTGCAACGAGCAAGGAAACCTTGACAATCTGCCCAGATATTTCTTGCATCTGGAGCATAAACAATTTTAACGTTATACTCATAAAGGGGGTCATTCTGACCTTGGCGGTCCATGACCGCCATGGCGGAGGGCGGCGGAAGCACCGCCAACAGGCTGGCGGTGCTTTACCGCCGCGGTCAGAAAAGGGGAGCCGGCAGTTTCCCGCCGGTTTCCCGCTGGCCCAGGGAATCCGCCATGGCGGCGCTGCTTGCAGCACCGCCATGGGGATTCCGACCGCCTTCCCGCCAGCCTGTTTCTGGCGGTGTCCACCGCCGGAACCAGGATGGCGGGAACGGCTGCCGTGGGGCCCCTGGGGGCCCCTGCACTGCTCATGCCACTGGCATGGGCAGTGCAGGGGCCCCCTAACAGGGCCCCACAAAGATTTTCACTGTGTGCTGTGCAGACAGTGAAAATCGCGACGGGTGCCACTGCACCCGTCGCACCCCTTCAACTCCGCCGGCTCCATTCCGAGCCGGCTTCATTGTTGAAGGGGCTGTCCCGCTGGGCCGGCCGGCGGTCTTCTGGCGGTCGCCCGCCGGCCCAGCGGGAAAGCCGGAATGGCCGCCGCGGTCTTTCGCGGGAACCGCTTGGCGGGCGGCGACCGCCGCGGTCAGAATGACCGCCAAAGTTAGGCAAAGGTCACTGCTCCTCAATAAACATCCAGAGACGATTATGCTGTGTGTTGAAATCGACAGGTTTTCCCTGCAACTGTATTTCTGAAATCATTAACACTCCGGTGTAAGCTGAGATTTTTTGTTCCATTGTACTATGCAGCATTCTTGTAACATTCATATGAGGGTTAGGGCAGAGGACTGCACCAAGAGCTCACTTTAGGCTGCACGATCAAGGAGAGGAAAATGTTTTTCATGCCATGTCTAGAAGCATATTGTCAAATCAGACTGGAGCTGAGTATCCTCATCCTCTGGGACGTTCCTACACATTCGCGCTCGTAGTGTTTCAGAGGGGTTGTCCCACAAATCGTGTGGAACATGGATGGCACCAGCTGAACTTCAGAACTCTGTGCAGTGTGCAGGAAGACAAGGTGGAGTTTTTTCCATCAAAATCGAACGAATGGCAATAATACTTAAAAGGAGCAGAATTCAACCTTAATAAAAGCACAAATGCACTTTTGCAAGAGTCTACTCAAGGATGTCTCAATATCCCAATCCAAGATGTTGCAGAGCTTCTTCCTGCGATTCCCGTTCAACTTTAAAGCACACAAAAAGATGCACAAAGGTTACAGGGACGTTGTAGTTACGTTCATGTTTTACCCACACAAAACCATAGAAATTCAGCAGTTATAGTTATAGTTACCTGAATAAACTGTAATTCATGCCGGAAAGTAGCTTTAGGCTATGAGTTATAGTTTCTTAACATAAGTATAACTATAAGTCTAACTATAACAGCTGAATTTCTATGGATTTGTGTGGGTAAAATGTGATCCTATATATATATATATACGTGTGTATGCATATATGGATTTTGTTCACCATACACTGACTCTACTTACACCTTTGCACTGCAAGCAGTACCAGTAAAATATATATACGTATATATATATGTATATATAAATATATACATATATATATATAGATACCAAACAAAATGTGTTATAGTCCTGTAGGCTTTAATTTGGAAAATTCCATGTATTCACAGAGCAGCATTACAGACACTACGATGCGTGTTTTTTAATGCTGCTCTGTGAATAAATGGAATTTGTCAAATTAAAGCTTCAGGGAATATTTTGCGATGGTCATGGTCTTAACCCTATGCTGGCACCGGCAGTCAGGGTGTGCTCCACCTTTTAGACCATTTTGCAGGGATATATATATATATATATATATATATATATATATATAATATATATTTGTGTCATGCTTCATCATGGTTGACCTCTCCCCACCCTGAAAGGACAGTGTCACCTGGGCGATCTCGACCTGCTAGTAGATCTGGATTGAAGGGGAGTTCTTAGATAAAAGCTACTAGACAGAAGGGGGGATCCAGACAAATTAAAAATACCTTGAGGACTACTGGTATATTTAACCTTTATTTGTGGTGTCCACAGGTATGATTAAAACCAGAGTTTGACGGTAATTCTGAGAGTAATGGCTCAGCCCGTCTCAGATAGACATGTTTCTACCCTCACAAAGAGCTAACCAGGTCGGGGGCATTCCTCAGGGCCAAGGACCCTTATCAAAATCGGCATGATAAAACTGAGAACTAACTAAGTATAGAAGTACTCAAGTCCTACCTATTTGATGATGCTGGTACAATGACCTATTAGACATTAGAAACAAATTAGTTATTTAGATCAAATTCATACTTCCCATTGACTGTGTTCCTGTGACAAATGTGAACATGCAAGAGAGTGACAAAATCACTGCAAGCCAAGTGAGCAACTGGTGCAGAAGTTGGAGACATGCATTCCTGTCTACACAGACTTGTATTACTACTAGTACTATACTACATGGAGATGTAAAATTCCACCTCAGCCTTGCGATCTGCATCTATGGTGCATAACAGAATGCAGCAACCTGTTAAGCAATGCATACAAAAAGTTAAAAAGCTATCCCTTACCCTATGTTGTAGGGGTTACTTGCTCCTGGTCTGGGAAGGGGACGAGGTCCTTTGTAGTCACACACTGACAACACGGGATGTTAAAAAGTAGTACATGGTGTAGGTTAAATACAATATTTAGACTCAATTAAATGCTAGCCAAATGTCTCTCCTCAGTAGTCAGTTAGGATGCTAGTTACATAGGGTACTTATTGTGGGAGGTAAATAAGTACCCCCGTTGCAGCAAAAAAGGTGTGCGAAAAAAACCGAGTGAGTATTGGCACCAAATGTGCTTAAGTTGAAGGCGGTAAATGTAAATAAAGTTAGTTGTTTATAGTAAGGAAGGGAAGCCCAATCAAAAGACCTACGCCCTGATGGTGATTCAGTGGTCAAATCCTGCTAGTCACAAAATAGATGCCAGAAAAGCACAGCGCAGGACAAATATGTAGTCAGACCACATGATAAAACACCAATCCACAGGTACCAGTCATAAGCAGAGAGGGGGAAAAAACTTATTTGTAGATAAAAAAAGATGAAATCCACCAATAATGTCCTTGCATCGCCGTTATGTTCCCTGCTAGGGATATTGTGGCAGTATCTTTTGTCTGACAGGCAATGTTCAGTTCTTAAAAACCGCAAACCATCAGATACCACAATATCTCACGGCATAATAGATGGCGTATATGCAGGTGCATACTGATGAATCAAACCGTAGAAAGACTCGAAGAGACATTACAAATAGCGATAGATGTAACTTCTCTCACACAAGTGCGGCTTCACATGGAAATGCTGTAAATCACGATCGAGCTGATGCAAATGTGGCTGCACGTGTTAAATCCAAAGTAAGTAACATACGCAACTTAATCAGGGGAATTACCTCATTATTGCCTCTAAAGTAGCAATGCTGCTGTTGGTCTCGAGTGTCAATAGGTTGGAGTTGCTATTACTAATTGTAAGGAATAAAGCTAGTATACCGTTGCCATAATTACGGAACCACTCACAATGCAAACTTACCATGCTCATATCGACCACTCTGGGATGATAAAGAAGATATTGAAGGCATGCCCCATATTGAGGCAACGTACGACATCAAAAGGTCCACGTGCCACTGCCCCAATGGAGACCGTTCCCAAGGATCGCGTGCGGCATACTTGAAGGCCCCCTCAGTGTCGAGGCACTGGTGCCGTTGGACTCACGTGATGGTGCCTAGCGCGTGTCATCGAGTCTCTCCGTGCAAGGGGTGGGGTGATGGGCTGGGAAATGTAGTGCCCTGGGTTGTGTGTATTTCTAAAGGTTAAAGCGTATTCAAAAAGTCAGTTAGCATGCATAATTATTTTTGAGGCAACAAGGGGTGGTTTCTGACTAAAAGAACTGCTCACTATAAATAAATAATTGGTCTAGCGGTTTATTGTTCGGTCAGAATAATAATTCCTGATGTTAAAATAATAGATAAATAAACATTGTGAGTTCATACAGTGCTTGGTAATACCATCCTCAAGTGGCAATAAGGAACACAGGTTTTGCAACCAACTTAATGTGTAAGTGACTGTTAGACCTGGCAGCCTTAGGGTGGTCACCCCTAACTTTTTGCCTCCTCCCTCCACTTTTTGGACACTGTTTTTGCTGGTTTTTAGACTCTGCGCACTTTACCATTGCCAACCAGTGTTAAAGTGCATATGCTCTCTCCCTTTAAACATGGTAACATTGGATCATACCCAATTGGACTATTTAATTTACTTATAAGTCCCTAGTAGAGTGCACTATATGTGCCCAGGGCCTGTAGATTAAATGCTACTAGTGGGCCTTCAGCACCGATTGTGCCACCCTCTTCAGTAGTCCCTTAACCTTGTCTCAGGCCTGCCATTGCAAGGCCTGTGTGTGCAGTTTCACTGCCAATTCGACTTGGCATTTAAAAGTACTTGCCAAGCCTAAAACTTCCCTTTTTCTACATATAAGACACCCCTAAGGTATGCCCTAGGTAACCCATAGGGCAGGGTGCTGTGTATGCAAAAGGCAGGACATGTACCTGTGTAGTTTACATGTCCTGGTAGTGTACAACTCCTAAATTCGTTTTACACTGCTGTGAGGCCTGCTCCCTTCATAGGCTAACATTGGGTCTGCACTCATACATTGAGTGTTTGAGTGCTGATCTGAAAGGAATAGGAAGGTCATATTTAGTATGGCCAGAGTGGTGATATAAAATCCTGCTGATTGGTGCAGTTGTATTTAATATTACTATTTTAGAAATGCCACTTTTAGAAAGTAAGCATTTCTCTGCTCTTAAATCGTTCTATGCCTTACAATCCACGTCTGGCTGGGTTTAGTTGACAGCTCCTTGTGACTCAGACACACCCCAAACACAGGCTACACAGCCTCACTTGCATACATCTGCATTTTGAATGGGTCTTCCTGGGCTGAGAGGGTTGAGGACCTGCCTTCACACAAAGGATGGCCACACCCATTACTAGGACCCTGGCAGACAGGATTGAACTGCAAGGGGACCTGGTGCACTTCTAAGCCACTCTTTGAAGTCTCCCCCACTTCAAAGCCACATTTGGGTATATAAACAGGGCCTCTGCTCCTTCCAACTCAGACACTTCCTGGAGAAGATAACTGGAACCAGAACCTGCATCCTGGCAAGAAGAACTGCCTGGCTGCCCAAAGGACTCTCCTGACTGCTTTCTGTGAAGGACTGCTGCCTTGCTGTTGCCCTGCTGCCTTGCTGCTCTCTGGCTGTGGTGAAGAAGTGCTCTCCAAGGGCTTGGATAAAGCTTGCCTCCTGTTCCCTGAAGTCTCAGGACCAAAAAGACTTCTCTCTTGCAACTGGACTCCTTGTGCGGTGAAAATTCGATGCACAGCTTGCACAGGCTGTCCCGCTGTGAGAAATTCACTGCATGCCGAACCGGGACGACATAGCGCGACTTCCCAAGGAGAAGATTGACGGGGGGCCTGCGTTGCGAGCGGAACTTCGACGCATGGCCCACTGGATCGATGCACAGCTGACCTGGGACGACGCAGCCCAACTTCCAGAGGGCAATTCAACGCAGCGCCTGCCGTGCGGAAGAAACTTCCACGCAACGCCCACTGGAATGACGCAGCACTGGTGACTTCGCTCCGCAAACCCAGGATTCCACTCACAGACCCTGGGGCATCTCAAAACCCCGCAACCCGAAGAGGATCCACGACCGAGCGCTGGAAATCGATGCACAGCCATCCCTGCAAGGAAACTAAACGACGCATTGCCGTGTCCGGCCTCAGCAATCGACGCACACCCCTTTTCCACGCTTCTCCTCTGCGGCCCTTTCCGGAGATTTTTCACACGAACCAGGTACTTTGTGCTTGAAAGAGAAATTGTTTGCTTTAAAAAGACTTAACACTTTATATCATTTTGAGTGATATCTCTACATTTACTTATTGCAGCTTTGATCGTTTTGACCTGCAAATATCCAGATAATTTTGATATATTGTTTTAAACACTGTGTGGTGTATTTTTGTGGTGCTATATAGTGTTATTGTATGATTTATTGCACAACTACTTTACACATTGCCTTCTAAGTTAAGCCTGACTGCTCAGTGCCAAGCTACCACAGGGTGGGCACAGGATAATTTGGATTGTGTGTGACTTACCCTGACTAGAGTGAGGGTCCTTGCTTGGACAGGGGGTAACCTGACTGCCAACCAAAGGCCCCATTTGTAACAGTGACCAGAATGAGAAGAAGTACCAGGGGAAAGTTATGGGCAATTGACCCATGTAAACTTTGGAGACAACATTCAAAATATCTTATAGAGATGGCCTCAGCAGTGAGGATAGGACTGGTATTTGTGCAGTGACATACAGTAGCTAAGTATTTCACTACCTACCCACAGATGAAGGTCAACTTGATTTTTATCTTTTTTTCTGCAGTTTCGTTTTTCCTGTACATTTTTGACTAAAATCTCAAAATCAACATGTTTCTAGCTGGGTCTCAAGCAGGAGAGGAACATTTTCATATGGCTATGCTGGAGACCTACACTGTGAAACAGTTGAGGGCATTCTGCACGGATACGGGTGCACTTACCCAGAAAGCCTCCAGGAAGGAGGAATTCAAAAGGGTGCTGAGGGCCTGGGCAGAAGCCCCTGCTGACGAGGATGATGAGGAGGAGGGTCCAGAAGATGGCCCCCTCAGAGGATTTTTTACCCTCAGTAGATGAGATTAGTGCTGCAATTGTGACCCCGGCAAAGCCAGGGAGCAGTGTCTCTGATCAAAGCCTGACCGCAGAGGAAAGGAGAGAGAAGAGAGAGTTTCAGTTGCAGATCGCAAAGTTAAAAATTGAGGCTCAACAGGAGGAAAGGAGAGCAGAGAGAGAAGCCAAGCAAGCTTAAGCTGAAAGAGAAGCCAAACAGATTGAAGCTGAAAGAGCTGAAGCTGCAGCTGAGAGAGCCTTGGCTGAGAAAAAAACTGTTGTTGGGTCATGAGCTGAACATCAAGGAACTGGAGATCAAGGCGAGACAGTCTGAGTCCAGCAGTGATGGTGGCAGCATACATTCAGGACTGCTTGGGGACAAACAGGTTCGTATACCAAAGAATGTGGTGCCATGTTTTGTGGTGGGAGATGACATTGATAAGTGGTTGGCTGCCTGTGAAGTTCCACTAAGGGCCCATAGGACACCTGAGGAGCACTGGTGGCGGTTATGTGGTTTTATGTACCATCCTTAGAGAGGGACACACTTCTCACACTTGCTCCACAGAATAGAAATGACTACTCACACATGAAAGCCTCACTGGTCAAGTTTGGGCTGACCCCTGAGAGATACCATCAGAGGTTCAGGGACAGCACCAAACTTTCATTACAAATTTGGTTGGATTGTTATGATTTCTCCAACAAGGCACTGGATGGATGGGTACGGGCCAGCAAAGTAGATGGTTATAAAGGTTTATATGACTTGATTCTGAGAGAGCATATGCTCAATATTTCTTTTACAGAGTTGCGCCAGCACTTGGTAAGATAGTAAGCTGACTGACCCCAGGAAGCTTGCTGAGGAGGTGGACCTCTGGGTTAGCACCCAAGTATCCAAGAAGGCATCTGGGGGGGGACTCCCACAAAGGTGATCAGGGTTCCCAACAGAAGAAAGAGGGGGGAGAAAAACTTAAAGATAAGGAGTTCTCAAAAGGCCCCCAAAAGAATTCCCAAGGGGGGTGGATACCATTCCTCTTCTAGATTTGGAAAGAAGCCAGAGTATTTTCATAAAACATTAGGGAAATTCATCCCCAAATGCTTAGAGTGCTACCAGCATGGGCACTATAATGGTGACTCCCATTGTTCCAAGAGGGCACAGTCCACCACTGGACAGACACCTAGGTTGGCTAGTGTAGCGCTCGGGGGGAGACAGTCCCAGTTAGCTTTGGGAAGCAGGCAGAGGTTTCCCTATTGCCCCTGGGAGAAAGAGAAATGGTGCCTAAAGCTTACATGTTAGAAAATACTTCCAAGTATAGGCAGTGGGTCACCATTGATGGGCAAAGGATGGAGGTTCTGCGTGACACAGGAGCCAGTATGACTACTGTCAAGTGTCAGCTGTTGTCATCAGAGCAGATAGTCCCTAATACATTCCACCAGGTCATAGTCGCTGACAATCGCGAGAGTCACTTACCAGTCACTCTGGTTCCATTTGGGTGGGGGGGGGGGTCTCTGGTACTCTGAAAGTAGCTGTGAGTCCTGCCATGCCTGTAGATTGTCTGTTAGGCAATGATCTTGAGCATACTGCCTGGAAAGAGGTAGAGCTCAGATCCCACCTGGAGATGTTAGGTTTGCCTGACCACACGGCCCATGGCTGCCAGGGAAGGGAGTCAAGGGCGTCTGGAGCCTGGAACAATGGCCCAGACAGCTGTGAAGAGGAAGGGCATGAGGCGTGGGAAACCCGCCTTAGATGTTCCCACGGTGGTGGATGGGGCCCCTGAGGAGGAGGAGGCCCCTGAGCCAACTGGGGAGGACATAGCTGACCTGGGTAACCTACCTGAACTTGCTGGCTGGCAAGTAGAGGGTGGGCCAACCAGGGCAGAATTCTGCAAGGCGCAGAAGGAATGCCTCACCCTTGAGGGCCTAAGGCGACAGGCCACAGCCAAGCAGCAGGTGACGCCTCTGGCAATCACCATATTTACTGGGAGAATGATTTCCTTTACAGTGAGCCTAAGGTTCCAGGTCCTGGGGCAGCACTTGTGCTGGTGGTCCTCCAGTGTTACCGGGCCCTCCTTCTGGGTCTGGCTCATGACATTCCCCTGGCAGGACATCTGGGCCAAGACAAGACCTTTAACAGGCTTGTTACCCACTTCCATTGGCCCAGAAGGAGGCTAGCCTCAGATAATTTCTGCAGAGCTTGCCGCCCTACCTGCCAGGCTAGTTTGAAGACAGGGCAAAAGCTTAATGCTCCCGTGCTCCCACTCCCCGTCATTGGCACCCCCTTTGAAAGGGTGGGCATCGGCATTGTTGCCTCAGATAACTGGAACCAGAACCTGCATCCTGCCAAGAAGAACTGCCTGGCTGCCCAAATGACTCACCTGACTGCTTTCTGTGAAGGACTGCTGCCTTGTTGATGCCCTGCTGCCTTGCTGCTCTCTGGCTGTGGTGAAGAAGTGCCCGCCAAGGGCTTGGATAGAGCTTGCCTCCTGTTACTTGAAGTCTCAGGACCAAAAAGACTTCTCTCTTGCAACTGGACTCCTTGTGGGGTGAAAATTCGATGCACAGCTTGCTAAAAACCGATGCACAGCCTGCCCCTCGGTGAGAAATTTACCGCACGCCAAACCTTGACGACACAGAGCAACTTCGCAAGGAGAAGATCGACGCGGCGCCTGCGTTGCGACCAGAACTTCGACGCACAGCCCACCGGATCGACGCACAGCTGACCTGGGATGACGCAGCCCGACTTCCAGAGGGCATTTCAACGCAGCGCCTGCCGTGTGGAAGAAACTTCCACGAAACGCCCACCGGAACGACGCTGCGCCGGTGACATCGCTCCGCAAGCCGAGGATTCCACGGACAGACCCAGGGGCGTCTGAAAACCCCGCAACCCAAAGAGGCTCCACGACCAAATGCCTGAAATCGATGCACAGCCGTCCCTGCAAGGAAACTAAACAACGCATCGCTGTGTGCAGCCCGAGAAATCGACGCACACCCCTTTGTTTCCACGCTTCTCCTCCTCTGCGCCCCTTTGCGGAGATTTTTCACGGGAACCAGGTACTTTGTGCTTGAAAGAAACTTTGTTTGCTTTAAAAAGACTTAAGACACTTTGGCCCTCATTACAACCTTGGTGGTAAATCCCCGCTTACCGCTGTCAATTTACCGTGGCCGCGGCAGAAATCCACTACAGGTATTACGACCCACAGCTCGTAATCTGCCACAATACAGACACCCACACAAATCCACCACACCAAAGGTCAGTGATAAACTGGCGATAGCAAAACCTACACCGTCACACCAACAGGAATACGCCCACACTATCACGACCCACGAATCAATGCAGCAGTCATTCAGTCGCGGTAATCCATTGGCGGTACACACCGCCGCGCTCAAAATACACACACATTTACAAAACACAGACACATTGAACAATTCAAAACCCACACACCTGATACACATACACACACCCACACACTCACACCACTATAACACACACACCCACATTACCCACAACCCCTTGCACCGAATTTGTTGGAAGAAGCAGAGAGAGAGAGAATAACAACCACAACACCAGCATCCAGAGGCACACAACACCATCACTTATACAACATCCACGCACCTCAAAGAACACACACCAACACAGCACATCACACAACACAACAAACATCACCTCACACATCCCCCACACCACATTATGGCACCTCAAAGACACCCCAGGTTTTCTGTGGAGGAGCTCAGGGTCATGGTGGGGGAAATCATCTGGGTAGAGCCACAGCTATTCGGATCACAGGTGCAGCAGACACCCATTGCAAGGAAGATGGAGCTATGGCAGAGAATTATCGACAGGGTCAACGCAGTGGGACAGCATCCAAGAACACAGGATGACATCAGGAAGAGGTGGAACGACCTACGGGGGAAGGTGCATTCTGTGGTATCCAGACACCAGGTAGCAGTACAGAGGACTGGCGGTGGACCCCCACCTCCTCCCCTACAACTAACAACATGGGAGGAGCAAGTCTTGGTGATCATGCATCCTGAGGGCATCGCAGGAGTAGCAAGAGGACTGGACTCTGGTAAGTCATATCTACTACTATATCCCCCATCCTACCTGCATGCTGTCACAAACTCCTAGCCCAACCCTCACACCCATCACTCCAACACCCCACAGATACCCCACTACCACAATCCACACATCCCAAAAGCAAGGCCTGCATGTTACACCAATGCATGGAGACCCATCACCAAAGCATGTCCAGTACAGATACTCACCCAGGCCCCAAAATCACCAATCACACAAGGGCAAAGACAATAAGCCAAGCACAGGAGTAGAGGGTAACTCACACATTGCACAAGATGGCACACACAGATACAATAACTATGCATTTACACCCCAACAGGACTCCTACCCAACGTCACCGGACAGGAGGTGCCAGACATATCCAGTCCCCCCACAGAAGAGACTCACAGTGACGACAGCAGCTCTGCACGCCTGGATCAAGATGACCAGCCCGGCCCATCAGGTACCTCTGGACAGTCGGTTCCCCTGCCACAGTCCCAAACCACCACTGAAATTCCACCCTCAGGAAACACCACCACAGCACCCACCCAGCGGGCCCATCCCTCTGTCCCCAGGACATGTCAATCAGCAGTGTGTCCACCACTACAAGGACCCCAGACAAACCCACTAACCCAAGACAATCAGGGACCTGGGGGTCAGTGGCAGTGGCACACGGTTCAGGGGACAGAGGCACAGGATAACAGGGAAGCTGGGAGGAATGCTGTGCGACAGGGGGAGGGCAGGCCCAGGGAACCCACTCTCCATGAGGCACTCTCCAACATCATGGGTGCATACCACCATTCTCAGGAGACCATGGGCACGGTACTGGCCAAGTTTCAGGAGACCCAGCGGCTGCAGGAGGAACAGTACCTGGGGATCAGGGAGGACTTGAAGTCCATTAACACCACCCTGGTCACCTTTGCAGGGGTGCTGGCAGATGTGGCCAACACCATGAGGGACACAGTGGCACTCCAACGGGCCCCTGACACTAGCCTGAACGATGAACAACCCTACACCTCCGCTGGCGCAAGTGGACAGGAGGTCCCGCCACAGGACCAACAGGCCACCAGCACCCCACCACCTGCAGAAGGAGAACCAGCCAGCAAACAGTCCCTGAGATCCAGGAACAAGACAGAGAACATTGCCAAGAAGCCGCCAGGAAATAAGACTCTGCTGATTGTCACCCTTCTGTCCCACTATGTCACCCTGACAACCTTGAACTGCCATTACTCCACTTCCTATGCCCCCTTGGACAATGCACCTGTGATACCAAGAGAATGGACTCCACCATGGACATTCCTCCACCATCAACCCAGCCCATTGCACAGCCCCCTCCACTTATTAGCACAGAAATAAACACCCTTGAATCACAAATCAATCTGGAGTCTTTACTTTCACAAATGTGTTATTGCAACCTCTCAGAAAAATAGAAATGTCAATGTTCATTTCCACATACCAATGTTCAACAGTTGTTGGGCAGCAGTAAACATAGCAGAAGGCAGAAAGTGGTACCCAGATCTGTGAAATGGAAAGCCAAAGTGAACTGTCAGGGTCCATACACAGAGGTAAAAAGGCAGAAACATGCAATGTCCTACTGCAGTATGAAATGAGAGGAGCAGTGCCAGTCTCTTACCTGTGTCTCACTGGAAGTATTGCATGATGATGTTGTTTCGGTTGTCTATATCTTCTTCTTCTCCCTCCCCTTCTTCACTGGCCACAGGCTCCACAGCTGCCACAAGACCAACATCAGGGCCATCTTCCTGCAGAAAAGGCGCCTGGCATTGCAAAGCCAGGTTGTGCAACATACAGCATGCCACGATGATCTGGCACACCTTCTTCGGTGAGTAGTATAGGGAGCCACCTGTCAGATGGAGGCACCGGCACCTGGCCTTCAGGAGGCCAAAAGTCCGCTCTATTATCCTCCTAGTTCACCCATGTGCCTCATTGTAGCATTCCTCTGCCCTTGTCCTGGGATTCCTCACTGGGGTCAGTAGCCATGACAGGTTGTGGTAACCAGAGTCACCTGCAAATATCGAGGGACAACTGTTAGACACACACCAACCCTTAGGGACTCTCCCATACCCAGTCACCTATGTAAACTGTGTGGGGAACTTGGGCTCACCTATTAGCCATACCTGGTGTCTCTGGAGTTGCCCTATCACATAAGGGATGCTGCTATTCCTCAAAATGTAAGCGTCATGCACAAAGCCAGGATACTTGGCATTCACATGGTAGATGTACTGGTCTGCCAAACACACCATCTGCACATTCATGGAATAGTAGCTTTTGCGGTTTCTGTACACCTGTTCATTCCTGCGTGGGGGGACAAATGCCACATGTGTACCATCAATTGCACCAATGATGTTGGGGATATGTCCCAGAGCATAGAAGTCACCTTTCACTGTGGGCACATCCTGTTCCTGAAGGAAAACGATGTAGCTGCGCATGTGTGTCAGCAGGGCAGACAACACTCTGGACAACACGTGAGAGAACATTGGCTGTGTCATCCCTGATGCCATGGCCACTGTTGTTTGAAAGGACCCACTGGCCAGGAAATGGAGTACTGACAGGACCTGCACTAGAGGGGGGATTCCTGTGGGATGGCTGATAGCTGACATCAGGCCTGGCTCCAACTGGACACACAGTTCATGGATTGTTGCACGATCAAGTCTGTAGGTGATAATGATGTGTCTGTCTTCCATTGTCGACAGGTCCACCAGGGGTCTGTATACTGGAGGATGACGCCATCTCATCATCTGCCCCAGCGGACGTGCCCTATGAAGGAGAAGGGCGAGCAGAGGGTCATCCACCACATAGGTTTCACAAGGGTGTTTGAACAATTGTGATGTAATCGGTGTGTTGTGCTGTCTGTCCATATTCCTGCACTAAAGTGATGTGACGCAGCTAGGTGCCCTGCCATGTGGCTGTCAAAGCCCAGCTCACCTGAGTCCTTGTTCAGTTCTGATGGAGGTTGAAGACAATCCGACCCCACCCTGAAACTGCTTGTTCCAGCACACTAGTTTTTAAAACAGTGCACTAAGAACAGAAGCTCAAGGGAAGGGGGGAAGTGGATAAAATAAAATAAAGAGACAACACCGTTCTTGCGTTTCCACGGTTGAAGTGCTGCACAAATCTGCGGCCCTCTCTGACTTCTGTAGAAACTGGTGCCTAATGAAACATAAACAAAGAACAGATAAGTACAACCTATTCCTAACTGGGTTCCTGACTATCCCTTTATTTATTAAAAATGTTCTTCTAAAAGTACCTCTTGGATCCTGGTCTCTAGTTTCCAGGTTTGGAATGTGTTACTGCTCTGGGATGTGCTTTCTATTACTCTAAAGCTTCTAAAACATTAAACAAATACCGTTATCAGAATTACCAATATCAAACATTCATCTTAATATAACTAAAGCCTAAATTCCCAATAGCAGGCTCACTTTTCCCATATTTCCAGAATCTTTTATAAAACAAATACTGTACTTTTACGTCAAAATACAGCATGTAATTTGTGCAAGTCCTTGATTTACTGTTTGCCTTGCTGTTAATGGTTTCCACGGTTCGATTCTTAAAAATTCCATAAAAAAAATATGTTTGCTTCGCAAAGTTCCGCAAAGTATTCTTGTAACAAAGAGTTTGAATCACAATGTTCGTGGTAGGTATCTTGTTTCAAATTGTCTATACACGAATCCAGAAATTGTTGTCAAAAGTTCTTTCAGGTAATAAAGGTTTTGCACTTACTTGTTGCTGGCAAGAGATACTGATCAGTCTAACCTTGTGTTCTTTCTCTTTTGCAGGTTGCTTGTAGGAGAGAGGCTGAGGCAAGGAGGAACCGGAAACCGGAAGAAGGAAGAGCCAGCAGCTGCGCCCATTGAAGCCAATGAAAGTCTGTAGAGAGCAGGAGTGCCAGCGCCGAGGGATCTGTCCTCAGGTAAGCGGGAGGTAGACGAGCACAAGCACTGGGTGAGGCTCGGGGGCTGTCTTTTATAGACAGGGCTGGGTGTGGTCCTCACATGCTGCACATGTTCTTGAAAGGTGTGCAGAGCTGGGTGTGGTTTGAAGAGCTGGGTGTGGTCCTCACATGCTGCACATGTTCTTGAAAGGTGTGCAGAGTTTCAGTTATTATGCAAATGAGTTAAATTAACACATGGCCTAGAGAGGAGTGTTTTAAAGAAGCCTTGGTAAAAGCAAGGCCCAATGTGTAAACAAAACAGCACATTAAACAACATACACAGAAGCCTAGAGGGGGGGGGGGAAGGTGAGATAACAAGAAAGGCTTTCAATAGTAAGTTTAAAAGGGAGCTATTACAGAACCCACTAGTGCAGTGAGAGGGGACATGCTCTTTGCTGTGCACAAACCCTAACAGTTGCCCCCCTCAAAGGCCCTCCTACAGGACGGGGTTTTCCTGGATTTTTTAAATAAAACCGTCTAATCAGCTGTGGGGCATGTACATATGATGCTGGTTCCCATGAATTCTCAGATTCATCATATCCTTTCCATTCTACTAAATAAAACAGACGTCCACTAATTCTTTTTGAGTCTTTTATGCTTTTCACTTCATATTCTAGATTTCCCTTAATTGGTATGGGTGGACGTGGTGGTTCAGGTCGGGTTTTTGGATTGTACGGCTTAAGCAAGGACACATGGAATGTAGTATGTACTGGATATTCTTTTGGTAAATCTAATTTTACTGTTACCGGGTTTACTATGGCAGTTATACTAAAGGGTCCAATGAAACGTGGTTGCAACTTTCGGGATCCCTCTATGTTTAGGTTCTTTGTGGAGAGCCACACCTTGTCACCGATTTTATACATTGGGGCCTCAGATCTGTGTTTGTCTGCTTGTCTTTTCATGCTTTCCTTGTACTTTAATAAATGTTTCCTGGCTTTGTCTTGTATGTCACCTAACCTCGTTAGTCTATCCGTTACTGTAGGTAACAGAGAATCTTCTAACAAAATGGGTATAGCTCTTGTTTGATACCCCTGCAAGAAATAGAATGGTGAGCAAAGTAGAGCTGAATGCTCAGTATTATTATAAACAAACTCCGCTACAGGTAGAGCTTCCAACCATTCACTAGAATAATCAGCCAATAAACAACGTAGCGTTTGAAGTAAGGTTTGGTTCAGTCGTTCAGTCTGTCCATCTGTCTCTGGGTGGAAAGCAGTGGATAATGCCACATCTATTTTCAGTTTTTTACATAATTTTTTCCAAAATTTAGAGTTGAACTGGCTCCCTCGGTCTGACACCACTTTGCTTGGCAAACCATGTAAACGCACAAATTCTGCCGCCGTGGGTAATTTCCGTAATGGTACAAAATGTGCCATTTTAGATAAAAAATCCACTATAACCAACACCATTGTGAAAGATTTTACAGGTTGTAAACCTACAATAAAGTCTACGCTCACAGTGTGCCAAGGTTGTTTGGGTGTTGGCATTGGTATTAACAAGCCGTCAGGAGCCTTATGAGAAGATTTATGTCTTGCACAAATTGGACAGGTAGTGACAAATTGCTTAATGTCCTTTCTTATAGTGTCCCACCAAAAGTGTTTTTGCACATTTTCCAGGGTTTTTACCCAACCAGGATGATCTGCCAACGGTGAGGCGTGATGCCAAATTATCACCTGTGTTTGTAATTCAGAGGTGGGCACTAACAGCATGTTGTCGTGATACAATAAACCTTGTTGTATTGTGTTATGGGAATCCTTTAACCAATCCTGAGGTGCTATTTGCATGTGTGCATTATATAGATCTGTGATGAAATCCTTCTGTTGTACTGGTGGCAAAAACATTTGGGGAGGAATAATGGGTTCTCCTATTTTATCTTGTTTCATGTCTGAGGTATGTCCGTATCTAGATAACACATCAGATTGAATTTGTTGTGCACCTGGTTTATAGGTTATTACAAAGTCAAATGTGCTAAAAAAATTTAACCAGCGCATCTGACGTGGTGTTAGTGTTTTAAGTGATCCAAAAAACTGTAGGTTCCTATGGTCAGAAAAGATTGTAACTGGGTACTTGGCTCCCATTAAATGGTGCCTCCATTCTGAAAAGGCTACTTTGATAGCTAGTAGTTCCCTTTCAGCCACAGTGTAATTGTGTTCAGCTGGTAATAACTTTTTGGAATAGAAGGCTACAGGATGTAACTGGCCATCTACTGCATCTCGTTGAGAGAGAACTCCTCCTAAAGCTACTTGTGAAGCATCCGCTTCAACAAAAAAAGGCAAGTCAGGATCAGGATGTTTCAGAATTGGGGCTGAAGTGAACTTTTGTTTTAGGAGTTGAAAGGCGTGTGCCGCCTCATCAGTCCAAAGAAATCGTTGCCCTTTCCGCAACAAGGTAGTTATTGGGGCCGCAATGTCTGCAAAATGTGCAATAAACCTCCTATAAAAATTGGCGAAACCCAGAAATTTCTGAATATCTTTTACAGAGGATGGTTCTGGCCAATCAGCAATAGCACTGATTTTCTTTACATCCATAGTTATTCCTTGAGGTGACAGGCAGTATCCTAAAAAGTCCACCTTGCTGACATTAAAAGTACACTTTTCTAACTTAGCAAAAAGATGATTTTCTTTTAACTTTGATAATACTGCACGAACATGTTGGGTATGTTCTTCTGAGTTCTTAGAGTAAATGAGGATGTCGTCTATGTATACTATGACACAAACGTCCAGGAATTCGTGTAGGACCTCATTTATAAAGAACTGAAAGGCCGCAGGGGCATTACATAACCCAAAGGGCATTACTGTGTACTCAAATAAACCAAACTTTGTCTTGAAAGCTGTCTTCCACTCATCCCCCTCTTTTACTCGGACCAGGTGGTAAGCTCCCCGCAGATCTAGTTTAGTGTATACAGTAGAATGTCTTAATTGATCCAACAACACAGGTATTAGAGGAAGAGGATATTTATTCTTTATTGTAGCCTTATTTAGTCCTCTATAATCGATACACGCGCGCAGGGATTTATCCGGCTTCGGGATAAAAAAGAGTGGAGATGACACCGGAGATGTGGAATGACGGATGAACCCAGACTGTAGTAGGTCATCTAGGTAGGTTCTTAAGTATTTGGTTTCTTCGTCAGTCAAAGCATATACTCTGTTATTAGGTAAAGGGGCCCCTGGGATAAGATCTATACGACAGTCATAAGACCTATGTGGGGGCAGCACACTAGCCTTTACTGGATCAAAGACGTCTTTAAAGTCAGAATATTCAGGAGGGAGACTTGGTTCATCTTGTGTAACACTATCACAGTGTAATACTGTGCTCTGTTCTGTACCTGCTTCTTGATAGCAATTGGTTCTACAGAAAGAGGAATCCAAAGTAACAGTTCTATTCACCCAATCAATTTTTGGGTTATGAGTTGTTAACCAGGGTACCCCGAGAATCAAACCAAAATTAGGAGTATCTATCAGATCAAAGCTAATCACCTCTGTGTGCCCGTTCTGACAGACCATAACAAGTGGACTTGTTTGTTTTGTGATTAATCCAGAGGTCAATTCTGACCCATCCACTGCACATACTGCTTCTGGACAAGGCTTTAGGCACATAGGAAGTCCTAAGTTTTCATCTAACTTATTATCCACAATATTTCCTGTCGCGCCTGAGTCCAGTAGGACAGGGAGAGAATGCCTCACTTGGGTAGTAACAATTAAAACGACCTGAATTATGAAATGTCTAGGTATGTGCGGTACCATGAAGGCTGCAGCATTAGAGGTTTGATTAAGATGTTTTCTCGAACAAGTAACCTCTGCCCTTGTCGAGCTTAATCGTTTCCCGATTCAGTTAAGGAGGTGGAGGAAACAGCACCCTTTCGTGGATTTTTTGGCTTTACTGGACATTCTCTGGCAAAGTGACCTGCCCTTCCACAATATAAACATAATTGAAGTTTTCTCCTTCTTTCTTTTTCCTCTGATGTGAGTGGACCTCTGAGTGTCCCTATTTGCATAGGCTCAGGTTCAGGGAGTTTATTATCTGGGTCTTTCTTCTCGTGTCTAATAAAAGTTAACCGTGATTCCAGTTTGTATTTATCTCCCTTTCTTTCTCCTAGTCTATGTTCTAATTTTACAACTAAATCTACAAAGTCCGATTAGTCTTCTGGCAAATCAACGATATGAGCCAGCGCGTCTTTCAACTCATCTCTCAAACCTTTATAGAAAAGGGAGACACGCTTTTCTTCTGGCCACTGTGTCTCGGTGAGTAAACGATTAAAACTAGTGAGATAGGTCAATAAATCCTTGTTACCTTGTTTAAGATTTAAAAGCTCATTATCACTTGCCTGCATGAAAGTGTGTTTTGCAAAAAGGCTGGTCATGGTACGTTTAAATTGATTCCAATTATGGAGGATGGGATCATCTCTCTCCACGAAAGGAATTGACCAATTGGCTGCTGTGCCACCCAAATAAGACAAGACAAATGCCACTTTCGTAGCATCAGTAGGGAACTGTTGTGGCTTACAAACGAAGTGTAATTGACATTGATTGATAAAAACATGGAATTTGTTACTATCTCCATGAAAACGTTCAGGTGCTGTTAAGGGCACAGCATTAGGAACATTAACAGTGACCTCAACTGGGGAAGGCAAAGTTGTATGTTTTGATGGCGCCCCTGTCTCTGAGGAGGTTTTAAACAAAGGCGTAAAAGCTGTGTTCCACTGAGATACCCTAAATTTATACCTGCTTAAATCCTGTTTTAAAGAGGTATTCTCCATCTTTAATCTCTCTATTTCCTCTTGCATATGTTGCAAGATGCCAGACACTGATTCGTTAGGAGCCAAGTCCTCATTTAGGGCCTGCGCCATATCCGTGACGTCAATGCCCTCTATTTCTTCCCCGATATTCATCGTCCACCAGAACTGAATTTTTTTTTTTTTTTTTTAAGGCTTGTGCTTCTGTCAAAGCCCAGCTCACCTGAGTCCTTGTTCAGTTCTGATGGAGGTTGAAGACAATCCGACCCCACCCTGAAACTGCTTGTTCCAGCACACTAGTTTTTAAAACAGTGCACTAAGAACAGAAGCTCAAGGGAAGGGGGGAAGTGGATAAAATAAAATAAAGAGACAACACCGTTCTTGCGTTTCCACGGTTGAAGTGCTGCACAAATCTGCGGCCCTCTCTGACTTCTGTAGAAACTGGTGCCTAATGAAACATAAACAAAGAACAGATAAGTACAACCTATTCCTAACTGGGTTCCTGACTATCCCTTTATTTATTAAAAATTTTCTTCTAAAAGTACCTCTTGGATCCTGGTCTCTAGTTTCCAGGTTTGGAATGTGTTACTGCTCTGGGATGTGCTTTCTATTATTCTAAAGCTTCTAAAACATTAAACAAATACCGTTATCAGAATTACCAATATCAAACATTCATCTTAATATAACTAAAGCCTAAATTCCCAATAGCAGACTCACTTTTCCCATAGTTCCAGAATCTTTTATAAAACAAATACTGTACTTTTACGTCAAAATACAGCATGTAATTTGTGCAAGTCCTTGATTTACTGTTTGCCTTGCTGTTAATGGTTTCCACGGTTCGATTCTTAAAAATTCCATGAAAAAAATATGTTTGCTTCGCAAAGTTCCGCAAAGTATTCTTGTAACAAAGAGTTTGAATCACAATGTTCGTGGTAGGTATCTTGTTTCAAATTGTCTATACACGAATCCAGAAATTGTTGTCAAAAGTTCTTTCAGGTAATAAAGGTTTTGCACTTACTTGTTGCTGGCAAGAGATACTGATCAGTCTAACCTTGTGTTCTTTCTCTTTTCCAGGTTGCTTGTAGGAGAGAGGCTGAGGCAAGGAGGAACCGGAAACCGGAAGAAGGAAGAGCCAGCAGCTGCGCCCATTGAAGCCAATGAAAGTCTGTAGAGAGCAGGAGTGCCAGCGCCGAGGGATCTGTCCTCAGGTAAGCGGGAGGTAGACGAGCACAAGCACTGGGTGAGGATCGGGGGCTGTCTTTTATAGACAGGGCTGGGTGTGGTCCTCACATGCTGCACATGTTCTTGAAAGGTGTGCAGAGCTGGGTGTGGTTTGAAGAGCTGGGTGTGGTCCTCACATGCTGCACATGTTCTTGAAAGGTGTGCAGAGTTTCAGTTATTATGCAAATGAGTTAAATTAACACATGGCCTAGAGAGGAGTGTTTTAAAGAAGCCTTGGTAAAAGCAAGGCCCAATGTGTAAACAAAACAGCACATTAAACAACATACACAGAAGCCTAGAGGGGGGGGGGGAAGGTGAGATAACAAGAAAGGCTTTCAATAGTAAGTTTAAAAGGGAGCTATTACAGAACCCACTAGTGCAGTGAGAGGGGACATGCTCTTTGCTGTGCACAAACCCTAACAGTGGACCCCTGAAATGGTGGCTGCCTGACCTGTAAGGAGGGACAAGGGGAAATTACGTAACTGCGCTGGCGTTGTGCAGTGTCGCGGTAGGCGAACGAAGATCGCAGTGCAATTCAGCATTGGTTATCATTGGCCCCTATAGGTTCCAGGAGCCAATGTTGATGTATGCCGGCGGTGACGGTGTGCACCGCTGCAGACGTGACCACCAATTTATATCTGTTAACTCACTTGATACCTCACCTTCAACAGGAGAGGACCTACACTGCAAGTGCTGCTATGACCTGAGTCTGGAAGCGACAATGGCTACAGTGTCTGGGGAAAGGGCCCCTGCCTTCAACGCGGAGGAGTTGGACAACCTGGTGGCTGGGGTCCTCCCCCAGTACACGCTACTCTACGGTCCTCAAGACAAACAGGTGAGTACACTGTGAGCATGATGGATGGGACATGAATGGATGGAGTGGTGAAGATACAGGGGGGGTGGGCAGAGGCCAGCATGTGAGGATGGTCAGTGTATGTGTTTTTGGGCCAGGGTGGGAAGTTGTGGGCAATGAGTAAGAACAACCAGACAGGGGAGTAAAATCCATTCTTACTTCACTTTTCCTCTAGGTCAGCCCCCACCAGAAGAAGGGTATTTGGCGTGCCATCGCCAAGGAAGTGTGGACCCTGGGGAACTATCATAGACGGAGCACCCACTGCCACAAAAGATGGGAGGACTTGTGCCGCTGGAGCAAGAAGGCGGCCTCCCAACATGGAAGGGGTGCCCGTCGCACCATGACCCCCCTGATGTACCGGATCCTGGCAGTGGCATATCCTGAGTTGGATGGGCGCTTGAGGGTATCACAGCAGCCACAAGAGGGTGAGTACAGTCTCATTCAGCTTACTCTGCGTGCTTTAGGAGGTTTCTGGGTGGGGGAAGTGGGCTGTGGGTTCGCCTAGGCCAGGGCAAACGTGCCAGAGTAGATCCATTGTTAGGCAGGCTCAGTGGTACTCCAACCCCAAAAGTGGTAGTGGCCATCTACACCTAGTCAAGCTCCTGTGGGTTCCAGGTGTGCATTAAATGGGTCTAGGCACAGTCCCCCATGGGCATGTGATTTTCCCCTGAACTGTTAGTGCATGGCCTAGTGCATAGGGCTGCTCCCTGTGTGTTGTGTCCACCAACGGTGGTGTTGTTGCAGGCATTGACCAGGTGTCTCTTCTGTCTTTCCTCCCCTTTTTGTTTTGTCACTCTGTCCTTGTGTGCATTAGCATCATCTGGCGGAGGAGCACTGGCACCGGCGCAGGAGGAAGCTGCAACCCACATGGCCCAGGACGGTGAATGTACGGAGTCTGAAGGCACCAGTGGGACGGAGGGCGAGGGGAGCTCCACGACAGGGACAGGAGGAGACACCAGTGACAGCGACTCCTCCTCTGATGGGACCTCCCTTGTGGTGGCGGGCACCTCTGTGCCCACCGCATCAACAGGTACAGCCGCCATCCCCCCTACCAGCACCGCCCTCCCAGCAGCCCCTCACCGTGTTTCCCATGCCCGCTCGCCCAGGAGGGTGGGCATCTCCTTCGCCCCAGGCACGTCAGGCCCTGCCCCAGTCAGCCCTGCTGCCCTCAGTGAGGAGGCTATTGACCTCCTGAGATCCCTCACTGTAGGGCAATCAACCATTCTGAATGCCATCCAGGGTGTCAAGAGGCACTTGCAGCAAACAAATGCATACCTGGAGGGCATTCATTCTGGCGTGGCAGCCCAACAGAGAGCATTTCAGGCTCTGGCCTCAACACTGATGGCAGCCATTGTCCCTGTGTCCAGCCTCCCCCTCCAACTTCCACTACCCAGACCCAATCCCCTGTACCTCAGCCTATCCCAAGCACACCATCTGACCAGCATGCACACTCATCAGCACACAAGAGTGGACATGGCAAACATAAGCCCCACACATCCCACAGACACTCACACAAGCACCATCCCCATGCAGACACACCAACATCCACTGCCTCCACTGTGTCCCCCTCCTCCACGTCCTCCTCCTCCCTCCCAGTCTCGTCTCCACTCACACCTGCATGCACAACATCCTCAGACACTACCTCCATCACCAGCACACCCATCACCACACACCGCTCACGTGCAATCACCACCCCCACTACCATTCACACGTCCCCTGTGTCCTCTCCCAGTGTGTCTGTGAGCCCTCCTCCCAAAGTACACAAACGCATGCCCACACCCAGTCAACAGCCATCCACCTCACAACAGCCTCCAACCCATGCACCTTCACCAAAACTCAGCAGACGTACACCTCCTACAACCACTACCTCTTCCTCCACTCTCAAACCCCTCCATCTTCCCGTCCCAGTGTGTCTAAAAAACTTTTCCTTGCTAACATTGACCTCTTCCCTACACCTCCCCCCCGCCTTCCCCCTTGGGCCAGGATGTCTAGATCCCAGCCCAGCACCTCAGCCATGAAATCCTTGAGCCCTGTGGTCCCTGCAAGTCCAGTAACATCCATCAGGGCTGCCAGTGTGTCACCTAGTGAGGCCAAGGATCACCCTATTGCGCCACCTGCCAAGGTGAAGAAGGGGCTCACATGCCGTAGGGAAAAGCCACACCAACCACCCAGCAAGGCCTCCTCCAAGACAAAAGAGGACAGTGCCCAGATCCCAGCAGCGACTTCCAAGGTGGGGAAGGGACACAAGGCTAAAGGGAAGTCAGCTCAAGGCACGGAGCCTCCGGGTGAGGGACTGGTGTCACCCCTTCTGCAAGACAGAACAGCAACCTGTGCGGTGGTGACCACCGCCGCAACCACCACCACCACCACCACCACCGCCACCTGCACCGCCACCTGCACCGACATCTGCTCCACCACCTGCACATCCACCTGCACCGCCGCCTGCACGTCTGCTGTCTCTGCTACTGTCCCTAGCATTATCCCCAGTGGTCAGCCGTCCGAGCCTGCAGGAGACGTCTTGCTGTCTCCCTCCACAGGTGCTGACACATGCACCACCGGCAGCATCTCTGCCGCAGACACCGCCGCAACCACCGCCACTTGCCCCACGATGTGCTCAGCCAGTGCCACCACGGCCGTCATGAACATCATCCCCAGTGGGCAGTCGTCCGAGGCTGCAGGAGACGTCCTGGACCCTGCACACACTACATGAGGCAACATAACCATCACTGGCAGTACCAGCAGTTGGCAGGCAAAGTCGCTGCAGGGTGGAGTATGTCTCTGCCTCCATGGAGTGTCATGCTACCTGTTCCCAGAAAATCTCGTAGCTCTGACACCCAGGTGAGGGAATGGGAACTGCCACACCATGTGCAGCACTCTGGGCACGAAGCCCCCTCCAGAACCAATGGAGAAAAGCATCCACTACCCCAGTCCTTGGCAGAATGAAGCACTCTGGGCACCAAGCCCCCTCCAGAACCAGTGGAGAAAAGCATCCACTACCCCAGTCCTTGGCAGGATGAAGCACTTTGGGCACCAAGCCCCCTCTAGAACCAGTGGAGAAAAGCATCCACTACCCCAGTCCTTGGCAGGATGAAGGACTCTGGTCACAAAGCCCCCTCCAGAACCAGTGGAGAAAAGCATCCACTAGAGAGACTGTGGCCTTGCACTCCCCAGGACCAATCAGTGGGCAAACCACCCACTTGAGAGACTGCGGATTTGCACTCCCCAGGACCAATCAGTGGGCAAACCACCCACTTGAGAGACTGTGGCTTTGCACTCCCCAGGAGCAATCAGTGAGCAAACCACCCACTTGAGAGACTGTGGCTTTGCACTCCCCAGGACCAATCAGTGGGCAAACCACCCACTTGAAAGACTTGTGAGACTGTGGCTTTGCACTCCCCAGGAGCAAACAGTGGGCATGGAGCCCCCTCGTGGAGCAGTGGCGTCGTCCCATCATCCGGCTGAGGTGCCCCCCTCCCCTTCCCCCTGAGGTGCCTGTTTGTTTTCGACCAGATGCCCCAGCAGTGTTCTCTCGGTTTTGAGGCAGGTATCATGTGTGGGCTTTGCCCATGCATTTTGGGACCACTGGTCCACGGACAATGATTGGAACACTATCCTGATTTGTGTAGTTGCTGTAGATATTTGTATATATTGATCTTTAACAGACCTGTTGCCCTATCTGGATTTTCGATGATTACACTAGTTACAATCATTTCATTTGGTCCTTGCATTCTTCCAGAGGGTTATGGGGTGTATATGTAATGATGATGCATGTATTTGTGTGTATGGTGTTGGGGTGAGGGTGGGGGTGTTGTGTTTTGCATGTGTGTGTGTCACTCTCTTTTTCCTCCCTCCCTCCCCTGTTTGCTAGGTGCAGTACTCACCGTGGTCGTCACCGCCGTCTTTGATGTTCCTGGTAGAAGAGGAGGTAAACCAACATTGGTAACACCTGTAGTTCAGGCTCCATGGCGTCCTGGTTCCTCATTGGGTGTTGAGAGGTGAGTGGTTTCAGTTCCAAAGACTGTTTCCACCGTGCTTTTGTTGGCGTTGGTACCGCCCCGGAAAAGCTGGCGGATTGGTGCCTTGTAATACAGTGGGTGGTACATTGTCTTCCGCTTGTCTGTTGGCAGTTACCGCCGCGGTGGTTGTTTTTACCGCCGTGGCGGTCGGTGTATTAAAGTGGATGTCTATGTTGGCGGTTTCCGCCATGGTCGTGATTCCATTTTTTTCCCGCCGGCCTGTTGGCGGTATTACTGCTGCTTTAACACCGACCACCAGGGTTGTAATGAGGGCATTTATATCACTTATCAGTGATATCTCTACATTTACTTATTGCATCTTTGATCATTTTGACCTGCAAATATCCAGATAAATATTATATATTTTTCTAAACACTGTGTTGTGTATTTTGGTGGTGCTCTATAGTGTTATTGTATGATTTATTCCACAAATACTTTACACATTGCCTTCTAAGTTAAGCCTGACTGTTCAGTGCCACGATACCAGAGGGTAGGCACAGGATAATTTGGATTGTGTGTGACTTACCCTGACTAGAGTGAGGGTCCTTGCTTGGACAGGGGGTAACCTGACTGCCAACCAAAGACCCCATTTCTAACAGTGACCAGCATGAGAAGAAGTACCAGGGGAAAGTTATGGCCAATTGACCCATGTAAACTTTGGAGACAACATTCAAAATATCTTATAGAGATGGCTAAACTGGACATTGTGCAGAAGGGAGTCACAGTCACCCAGTGGGCAAATTTTCACTGGATTTCCTTAAAACAATGAAGGGTGGGCAAGGAGTTACAGGTATAGGGCTCCATATTTTTACAGAAGGCAGACTGAAACGTTCTAAGTCATTCGCAATTGTTGTGCTCCCCACCAGCAAAGGCGAATCAGTGTTCAGGACAAGAAGAATATCGGGAGACTCACATAAGGGTGGTGAGTGACAGTATAAGTATATATTCATGGTACCCCACAGAATCTCATCATTAAGACCATGCCTGTCTTTGCTCAAAAAGCAGGACTGGTTGTGTCATATCTTGCCATGTTCGGGAAAGTCTTTCAATCACACACCACTCCATTTCATCTGCACTGTGGCCTTTCTCAATGTATTGATTGGTGAGTCTAGTTGAGTTCCGTCTACATCTGATGGTGCTCCTGTGTTTGTAAATCTGCGTTCCTGTCCTCTCATTGTCATTCCAATATATTTAAAATTACACAGCATTTAATCATATAGCACATTTCTGCTGTTGCAATTGGTTAGGCTTTTTAATCGCCATGGTATTTTCCGTCCAAGATCCAAGTCTTTCATATTTTTAGTGATGGGGCAAGCACTGCACTTACCACACGGAGCGTGTCCCACTGGTGGTCGGAGACCCCACAGTGTCACCTGATTAGTCTTCTCAACAGTTGTTCTAGGACGTGTATGCACAACCATGTCTTTGCTGCTCCTACTTTCTTAAAGGACTGCATGGGTCTCACTAAGGATAAGTCCCCTAACTCAAGGATTTTCGAGTTTCTAAAATAATTTTCTGAAGGTCATTTGATAATGGTCTGAAAGTGGTGACACAAATCAGCTTGTCTGTTTCTGCTTTCTTAAAGGTTGTTAGTAGTTGTTCTCTGTTGTTTAGGGCCCTTTTATTGGCTCTCCATATCAGATGGGAGGGTAGTTATTTGCTGCAGGTTTCATGGTGAGTTTTTTGAATGCATCTTATAGTCTCCTACATCAAAACAGTTGCGGTGGAGATGTAAAAATCTCTCCGCTGCTAAGTTTTTGCAGAGAGCTCGGGGGTGAAATGTCTCAAACCTAAGCGCGTTGTTTCAATCCGTGGATCTGTAAAACACCTCAGTCTGCAGATACCTATTTGTTTGCTTGATAGCAGGTCAAAGAATGGTAGTCCATTGCCTCCAATGGTGATATTGGAGCTCAGAAAGGGATTAAGGGCATTCAGCCAATTGGCAAAGTCAAGTGCTTAGTTCCTGGTACCTGTTCATATCAGCACACCATCATCAATGTACCGTTTCCATAATCTAATGTTTTCCTGAAAAGGATTTGAAGTATCTAGAACATACTCTGTCTCAAAAGAATGGACATAAAGGCAGGCCAGGCTGAGAGCGAAGGTGCTTTCCTTGATGTACCTTGAACCTAGTGGAAGTACTCACCCTTAAACTCGAAGCAGTTGTGTGTCAGTGCCAAATATGCAAGATCCAATACAAATTCCTGAGGTGTAATGTTACCCCCACTCGGTCTCGTTCAAGATGGTTTCGATTACCTCCAGAGTGGCCCCTTGCGGAATGCTAGTATACAATGATTCAACGTCTAGGCTGATCAAAAGTTATTTTTTGCTGTCATAGGCCATTTCTTCCAGTAGGTTCAGCTCATCCTTAGTCTCTTGAATGAATGTGGGCATCTTCTTAACCAGAGACCGGAAGAGCCTGTCGCAGAATTGTGACAAAGATTCAAGGGCCAACCGAATGCCAGAGACATTAGGTCTCCCAAGAGGGGGGAATTTTTTCTTGTGAAATTTTGGAAGAATGTAACAATAGGACATTCTTGGTTGCATTTGTGTCAGGAACTCGGTTTCATGTTTTGTGATCCACCTGTTCTCCAGGCCCTTTGATACAATAAAATCTACTTACTCCAAAATCTCTTGGATCTCTCGTTAGTTGTTTATAATTTCAAGCATCATTAAGTAGTATCAGGCACTCATCTCTGTACATTTGTATGGCTAATATCACAGTGGTGCCACCCTTGTCAGTGTGCTTGATCACAATTGTCTTCTCATATGCCCACCTGTTCAAGGACTGCATCTCTGCATTGCTTGTGTTGTGAAAGGTTTTGTGATAGGGCTTCTCTAGGTTGTCAATTTCACAGTTGACTGCTTTCTTGAAGGCCAGAATTTTCGGTGGCATACCACACGTTGGTGGGACACATTTCTATTTCAGGCTAAGACCTGTATTTATTTGTTCTCCCTCATTAATAGGATGTTCAAGGAAAAAGACTTCTAGTCTGATTTTTCGTACGAATTCTGCTGCTTCAGCCTTAAGTTGAAAAATGTCACTCTTTAGGGTGGGGTCAAAACCTAAACCTTTGTTTAGCACAGATCTTTCTGCCTCATCCAGGTCCTTTGTGCTCAGGTTGATTTTAATGCCTTCTCACTTATTAATGCTTTGCTGGTACTTAGGGTTGCCTCCTTTTCTAAGCCTGTTTCCTGTTGTGCATCTCTGTTTCGCCAAGTGACCCCCTTTTCTTTTCTCTTCTGTGTCCATGACCCCTCTTTAAAAAGAGTGATTGGGATCATACCATGGTGTGGTTTGTGGGGGAAAGCAGGTTGGTGGTCCTAAGTGAAGGGAGATCCCATAGTTTCTCTGGCTCCACCTTTGCCCTCTCCTCGGATGTTCTCCTGAGCAAGAGTCATTATTGGAATTAGATGCAGAACTACTTCCAGAGGAAGTACCTGAGTTTTTTTTTAACTTGTTCTTGGGATGTAGTCATCCTTAAAATAAGGGTACACTTTTTCATGTACAAACCTTTTTAGATCTTTCTGGAATTTTGTAATCTTTCTGATCTTTCTGATATGATTTTGTTTTATTCCTCTAGTTTTTATTTAAAGGCATTTCTGGAAAGCCCAATTTTAAGTTATTCTCACTAATCTTGTTCTGTACCACTAGGGCCTCAGATAATCTCTTAGCTGTTTTTTAAATATTTTTATAAGCAATTGCATTAGTTATATATAACAACATAAAACCCAACAAGTCACGATTACACTCTGCGGACTGAAACTGCACAGGTTCAAAGCATATAACACAGGTATACGTTCAAGAACCATCATAGTGGTCAAGGACAAGGCACACAACATTCCTACATTGAAGAGGTACCTGCTGCACAATCCCCCCAGGCCCTCATCCACTTCCCCACACTCAGTCGTGCTTGACTGGACAGCCCCTCGCTTCATAAACCAGTTTTTCTTGCTGGGTGCACCAGTCTACCCCCTGGTGCCACTACACAATCGCGGGGGCAGTTTCTGCTTTCCAACTCGCTGCAATGTCTCTTTTGGCCACTAAACAGGCCATCCCCACAAATGACCGGTCTGCTTTGTTGGACACTACCCCCTCAAGAACTCCCAATAAATAGGTAACGGGGTGACCTCGACCTCCACCTGTAGGACTCTGGAGATCTCCGTTACCACCGCCTGCTAGTGGGTTACTATGTGGGGGTAAGTCCACACCATATGAAAAAAGTCAGCACTGGGGCCAGCACAATGAGGACAGTTAGCCTGGGGCAGGAGACCCGCTCTATGCAACCTGTTGGGAGTGAGGTACGCCGTGTGGAGAAAGTAGGTCTGCACCACCCAGAGACAAGAAGTCATGGTCAGTGTCCTCGGGGCCATCAAAGGTCCCTCCAGTCCTCGTCCTCCATCGGACCCACCCACCGTTCCCACCCCTCTCGGAGCTTGTTAAGCATCTGTGCTGTGTTAACGCCTAATGTGCGATAAATGCGCAACACTCCCCCTCTACCCAGGGTGCCCATCAGTGTCTTGGCCTCACCAGGGCTAAACTCAGGGAGAACCGTCCCCGCTTGAATGTGCGCGTGTAATGCGTGTCTGAGTTGCAGATATTTGTGAAACTGGGACCGAGTGAGCAAAAACTGCAGCTGAAGCTCCTGGAAGGACCGCATGTGGGAACCCACCCAGACATCCCCCAGCAATGAAATACCTATGAGGTCCCATTTATGGAACCCCTAAAGCGCCAAGAGCTCTCCCAGCCACAATCCCTGCCACAACGGAGTCTTGAGTAAGACGGCACCACCACCCCGTCACCCACAGCGCAGCCTCCCACCCCATCAGCACCACCATCGTCACCTCTGGGACTTTATGTGGCAGGGGCACCGTACAGACCGGGAAAGCGCATTGTCAAGAGTTCTAGCTGGTATGTAGGATCCGACAAACCTCCTCCAACCATTCATTAATAACCAGTAGATGCATCACAAGGTGGTAAAGATAGAGTTTAGACATCCCCAGATCCCCCTCATACACATCACCCTGACAGGTGTGACAAGCCAGCATGGGGCGCGAACTGTGCTCTAGGAATTTCCGCGTGACCGCCTCCATCTCCCTGAACCATCACCTGGGGATGTGGTAGGAGAAATTCTAGAGCAAATAGAGGAACCGGGTAAGCACCATCATTTTATACAGTACTATCCGTCCTAGGATGTTGAGGGGCAGACACCGCCATCACTGAAAGTCCTCCTTGACTCTTAGAGTTAGTGGCACAACATTAAGAGACCATGCCAGCTCGGTAGTAGCGCTATGTGCACCCCTAGATACCGGAAACTATTGCGTCGGGTAGGAATAGCACTTTTAGCTGTTTTTATGATAAGGACTAGCCAGTCCCTGCTACATTTCCACGCAATGAGGGACCAGTCCTTCCTAAACTTCTCATCTTCAAGGAAGATGCATGGCTCATTAGTTACAAAAAGGCCATTAGGGACTGCATTTCCTCATAGGTATTCGGTCATAACAGCCCTGTGGACTATTGTCTTGACCTGACTTCTTTTTAATTCAACTAGGGTGTCCCAATCACCCAGTTGTGACATATTCTGGCCAAGTGTGTAATTGCCTAACAAGGAGGCTGCTGATAGAATGGTTGCAACCTCCTCATCATCAAAGGATAAGCCATCCGCCATGGTGGTATTTCAAGAGACCAAACCAGGAAGGGATGAGACAGAAAAAACCTATTGGAAGAAAGAAGTTTTAAACTTAAGCCTCTCACAGCTGTCTACGTTGTGCACAAATATCTTCAACCCTTAAGTGAACGGGGAAGGTCCTAGGCCACCATACGTCCTCCTAGGTCAGACATCCTTAACACAATAGATATGGTGGCATAAATTCACACAGACTGTTGCCCATGAGGGGTCAGCAAACTAATAACCCAACAAGGGAAATGACGCAATTGTTCTCCAACAGGAGCACAGGGGAAGATTCTCCTTATGGAAGGGGAAGTCTCACACACATATTTGTGTCATGCTTCATCATCGGTGAACTCTCCCCACTCTGGTAGGAGAGTGCCATCTAGGCAGACTCGACTTCCTGGTAGATCTAGATTGGAGGGAGTTCTTAGGTAAACTCTACGGGACAGAAGGGGGAATCCAGACAAATTAAAAATACCTTGAGGACTATCAGTATTTAGCTTTATTCGTGGTGCCCATGGGTGTTATTAAACCAAAGTTTGATGGTAATGCTGAGAGTAATTGCTCAGTCCATCTCAGATTGAAGAATGTTATTGACCTCACAAAGAGCTTAAACAGGTCTGGGGCATTCCTCAGAGCTAAGAATCCCTATCAGAATTGGCATGCTAAAGTCGAAAACTAAGTATAGAAGTATTCAAGTCCTACCTGAGTGATGATGCTGATACAACGATCTACCATTGGGTTGAAGGTAGAGTGCTTAGAAACAAAATAGCTCCAAATGGCACTATCAAAACAGCTTTACGGAGTCGGTTCCAACTGTCAGGTGCCACCCAGAAGCAAGCGCGGCCGGCCACGGAGTCGTGTAGACCCCAGTTACAGTACCTTGGAAAACGATGATGAAACAAAGATGTTGCACAGAGTCAGGGAGTTGCAGTATTGCTGGAGCGGCATTAGTTCCTTACTGCCACTTGGGAGGTGAGGTGTCGGTTCGTTACTGCTGGGATGGGGAGCTAAGGCATCGGTTCCTTAAGGTTCCAGAGGAGGTGTTGCAGCATTGGTGGAAAGGCGTCTGTTCCTTATGACAAGGCAGGGTCAATGGATCCAGCAGGTCAGGATGAAAGGCGTCAACTTCACGTTGTTGCGATCACACCACTGGGCCACCGGTGCTGTGACAGTCTGACTCGGGTGCAACGTCAGTGATTCGGCATTCTGGACTCATGCTGTAGCGGGCCTTCGGAGGCGATGCAGCAGCATCGAGCTTGCGTGGTAGGTCATGGTCATTGTACTCAGTGGGGACTATCAGCTCCTCCCACCCCTCTATCTCAGGAAGACCCATCAGCCTTGTGATGGGCCATCAGGATATGCAGGGCACACCTCAGCTTCTTTTGTGTGACTGTCTAGAGTGAATGCACAAACAGCCCAACTGCCAGGCTGACCCAGGTGTATATTCTACAGACAGATAGAGGCACAAAATGGTGAAGCAAGAACATGCCTACTTTCCAAAATGTGTCTTTTTTTTTTTTCACTTACAATTCAAAAAACAACTTCACCAAATATGTATTTTTTAATTGTGAGTTCAGAGACCCTAAACTCCACATCTCTATTGGCTCCCAATGGGAAATTAAACTTAAAAGAGTTTTCAAGACAATATCCATGTTACCCTATGGGAGTGTTAGGTCTTGCAATAGTGAAAAATGAAATTAGCAGTAGTTCACTATCAGGACATGTAAAACACACTATTACATGTCCTAACTTTTATATCCCTGTACCCTGCCCATGGGGTTACCTTGGGCCTACGTTAAGGGTAAGTTACAGGTAATAAAAGGGAAGGTTTGGGCCTTGAAAGTGGGTGCACTTGCCAGGTTGACATGGCAGTTTAAAACTGCACAAACTGGCGCTGCACAGGCAAGCCTGAGACATGTTTGCAGGGCTACTCGTGGGTGGCACCATCAGTGCTGCAGGCCCAATAGTAGCATTTGATTTACAGGCCCTGGGCACACCTGGGCCCTATACTAGGGACTTACTAGTAAATCAAATAGGCCAAAGATGGATAAACAAATCACCGATTCAATTTAGACAGGGAGCACGTGCACTTTAGCACTGGTCAGCAGTGGTAGAGTGCCCCGAGTCCTAAACCCAGAAAAACCAAAATGCAGAACATAGTCAAAAACACAAGATCAGAAGCAAACATTTGGGGATAACCCTGAAAAAAGGACCATTTCATTTATGGACTTCTTTCAAGCTATTTGGAAAGGGAGAGGAGTGGAGGGCAGACATATTGGGCTCTGTGGAGGCCTGAGACAACCCCTGGCCTCATCATTTCACTGGTATCCTTTTTAAAAAACAGTGTCACTCCTGGTCAGTATTTTCATGCGCATCTCAGACCTTACCACCACTATGTGTCATTAGTGAATCCACAAACCTGGGAAGGATTTAGGTGGGTCTTACAGGCCAAAAGCAGCATATTATACCAATGGAAAGATCTATACTATGATCTGAACCACTAGTCTTGAAGCTGTCATGACTTGCCAGATATACCATGATCAACAAGATATAACAAATAAAGACAAATACTTTCCTAACTCACTATAAAACACAAAGACATTCAACACACATTGA
Source organism: Pleurodeles waltl (assembly GCF_031143425.1). Taxonomy (NCBI): domain Eukaryota; kingdom Metazoa; phylum Chordata; class Amphibia; order Caudata; family Salamandridae; genus Pleurodeles; species Pleurodeles waltl. The sequence continues at coordinate 747,280,301 of NC_090445.1, read as the reverse complement.
AGGTAATACTGGGCATCAATCTTTGAGGTAGAGTACCTTAATAAAAGTAGTCTGTATGTTTGCGGTCCTCCCTAAAAAGGACATAAACGTACACAGATATGCCTCTTTATCAGGCTTCCCCTCACCGTGATTCCCAAAAGACCTACACTGTGGACATCCTATGGTGCTCTTTCAGAGGAGAACTTGAGACGAATATATAAAAAGGCATAAAAGAAAGAAAATTCTTTAGAGAATGTATTAATTTCTCCATATCATATGACAACAATCAGTGTACTAGGAGAACAGTGCAATCCAGATCCTGAGGATGTAGCTAGGTCACCAGATATAGCTAGTATCAATCAAAATCAGGTACTGCCATGATATTGGTGGCATCCCCTTTGGTAGAGAGGAATACAAGCTCTGTCTCTTCGCAGATTACATACTGCTTTCTCTGGATTTGAAGGATTCTGTCCTGGCTGTCATTGAAGAGTGTAGTTCAGGATCAGAAAACAAAAATCTATCATCCTCAAAATGTCCACCCCCTCCCACAGTTGCCCAGGGCCTGCAGCAGTCCTTCCTGTTTATGTGAGCTGACTGATTCATTCATTAGCTAGACTTTACCTTTTCAACACGTAGGAGATGTATATGTGTGTGCAGGGGGCAATTGGCTGGCCTGTGCAAACAAGTATACATGGAGCTCAGGTGGTGGTGCTCTCTTTAAACTCCATGGTTGGGATGCATCAATGTCCTTTATTTGATTTAAAAAAAATCTTTTTATTGGTTTTATATAACAGATACACAGTACAAGCGTTGGTCAGAGATACTACAGGATCACATTTATCTGGTTAATATTTTGTTTAAACAACCAAACCCCCCCAATTACACACTTAACTAGCCATTTATTACATACAGTATTGTGTTTTCCTGTTGCGTTACTCATAGTATTGGGCTTGTGCTGAATATCAGAGAGGCTCCCCTTGTGGTTGCTACGGGACATCTGCTATTTATGATTGCACCCCAGTGGGGGCTTAAGGTGAACATTCTTGCGCTCGTTAACAGTAGGTAGTGGGTGTACCTGGTGTGCCTGGTGTTTTTACTAATGCTCCTATGTCAGTGTGCTCCCGCGGGTTGACCTCTTTTTAGGGGTGTGGGGGCATACGCTCCTTCAGCAGTGTTCTTGTCTTAGTCATAACCTTTGCTGTTGTGACTGGTTAGGTTCCTGGTGAGTATGGTTTAAGTGGTATATGGACCCCTTCATGGAGGTTTATCATCGTTTTTTGCTTCAAGTTTGGATACCAGTGTTTCCCAGGTGTCACACCCCGTGTGTGTCTGGCCTTCTCGTGTCAGTTTTATAAGCACCTGATGTTTTGTACGGGCCCACCGCAGTGTGAGGGTGTGCCAGGATTTCTGGCCCGGGGCGTTGGGTGCTTTCCAGTGCATTGCTATCAGCCTTTTATACATCGCGTAGGCTAGGTCTACAAATTTGTGTAAATGTCTGTGTTTTTTTGCCCTTGTCCTCACTCCCAGTAAGCAAGATCTGGGGTCCGCTTCCAACTCTAGTCCCATCCAGTCTGATAGCACCTTCACCACCCTGTTCCATTCTATTTGCACCCGGGGGCATTCCCAGACCATGTGATAAAAGTGGGCAGCTGATTCCGTGCATCTAGGGCATGTCTGTGCTGTGTCGGCGAACATGCGTTTCAATCTGGCCGGTGACAGATACGTTTGGTGTATAAAGTTGAACTGGGTATAGCGGAATCTGGGGTTCCTTGATATCCCCCGGGCGTGAGTCACTACTTTTGGCCCGTCTTCTTGGGGGATGGGACGGGGAAAACAGTGTTCCACCTCTCCCTAGCTCTTTCTAAGTAGGGTTCTGGAGATTTGCTCAGTAGTGTGTATAGCCTAGAGATTGCTTTTGTTTGGGCGTCGTCCTGTAGTATGTGGTGTATTATGGGGGACGTCTCTGGTTCTAGGGCTCCTGTTCCCCAGGTTTTTTTAATTACGTGGCAAATAGTATGATACGATAAGAATTGGCCAGGGTTCACATCCGTAAGGGCCTGGATGGCCTCAAATGGCATTAGTTTGCCATCTTCAAAGCAGTCACCCACCAGCCTGACCACACTCGAGACGAGTGCAACGCAAGCATCTGCTGGTCAAGGAGATACTCCAGCGGAACATACAGGGTGTATGGGACTACCCCGTGACCCTTCTGGACATACCTCCCCCAGCATGCATGTGCCACAGCCAGTAATGGGTTGGTGAATTCACTTTTGGGGTATTTATTTGCCAGCCATGTTAACAGGTGGGCTCCTTTTATCCGATTCTGCATCCATACAGACTCAGCTAACGTCGGTCTGTGGAACCAAAGCTGCAGCCACTGTAGTTGCGCCGCTGCATAATAAAGCTCGAAGTTGGGGGCTCCCAGTCCGCCAGAGTCCACCGGTAGCTGCAGTGTGGATAGTGCCACCCGTGCTCTGCCACCCCCCCATATGAGCTGTAGAAGCGTTGTGTTCAGATTACTAAAAAAGCTGCGTGGAAGGATAATTGGCAATGCCGCGAGGTAATATAGTAACCTAGGCAAAATCAGCATGTTTGCGATCGCTACCCTGCCCGGTGGGGAGAGTGGTAGTTTGTTCCAGAAGTGTAGAGATCCCTTTACGGAGGTTATTGCTCTCCCCAGATTACCATGTCTGAGGTCTTCTGTGTTGTGGTATATGTGAACCCCCAAATATTTAAATGTTTCAAAGCACCATTTCAGGCGCCCGCGTGGTGCCACCTCCTGCCTTACTAGTGGCCATCTAGTCAATGGGAACACACACGATTTATTCCAATTTACTGCTAGGCCAGATATCCTACCGAACTCTGCTAGGAGTGTCATTATGGAGGGTAACGACTCCGTGCCCTTCCGAGTGTATATAAGAGCATCATCTGCATATAGCGAGATTACGTGATGTGCTCCGTTCCTGATTATTCCCCATTTATCTGCCATGGAGCGCACTTTGGTTGCTAGTGGCTCCATTGCGATCGCAAACAATAGTGGGGAGAGGGGACAGCCCTGTCTCGTACCCCTTGATACGGGAAAGCTGTCAGAGATCACTGCACCCGTTTTCACTCTAGCTTGTGGATTTGAGTATAGTGTACGGACCCACCGCACATAATTAGGACCTATTCCCATCTGTCTCATTGTAGTCAAGAGGAAATCCCACTCCAGCGTATCGAACGCCTTTTCGATATCTAGTGACAGCACCATTTCGTCATATGCTTTGGGGGGGTATCCCCTATTACACTCAAGAGCCTTCGGATATTTAAAAAAGTGTTTCTCTTCGGGATGAAGCCATTCTGGTCTTCATGAATTAGGGTGTGGATGATGGGAGCGAGTCTGTTGGCCAGTATTTTACCCAATATCTTACAGTCTAAATTCAGAAGTGAGAGTGGTCTATAGGATTTGACGTCCGTGGGGTCACGGCCCGGTTTGGGGAGTACCACTATCATGGCCTCCGTCTGGGAAGGGGGCAACAATTCAGTGGTCCAGGTTTCCTCGAACACCTTCAGTAGTTGGGGTTTCAAGCGGGGCGAGAATGCGGAGTAATACTCTATTCCAGGCGATTTATTCCTGGGCATTTGTGTTAAAGCTAAGTCTATTTCCCCGCTGTGAGAGGGGCTTCTAGTGTGTCCCTGTCTGCTTGGGATAGTTGCGGTAAGGGGGAGCCCCCTAGGAAAGACTCAAATTGTGTAGCCGTGCACGAGGTGGACTTGGTGTATAAATTCTTGTAATAGTCTCTGAACTTTACATTTATCTCAACATGTGTGGTGGCGGTGCTATGAGCATCAACCCGGATGGCGCAGATGGGAGAGTGCTGTCTGTCCTCTCGCAGTAACCAAGCCAGCATTTTACCCGACCTGTCGCCCTCCGTTTGCAAGCGCGTTAATTGATAGTTGTAGTCGTGACACCGAAGTCTACTATCTGCTTCGTTATATTTTATGCGGGCTGCTTTTAATGTTGTGTAAGGGGTTTCCCCCCGTGCGGTTGCTATTTCCGCTGATCTTAGTTCCTTTTCCATTTTCTTAATTTCGGTGTGAAGTGTGTGCCTTACTCCCCAGCTTGTATTGATGCACTGCCCTCTGATCACCGCTTTATGGGCGTCCCATTCCACGGTGCGTGAGTTTGCAGTTAGATCATTTGTTTCCCAATACTGTTGTAATGTGGTGTTTAACGTGTCCACAAATGACGGGTCCTGAAGCGCGTCTACTTGTAAACGCCAGGTTGGGATCTCCTGTCGGCTCCTGCCCCAGCCTAGTGATACTCTCAACGGCGAGTGGTCTGAAAGTGTCTTCGCTAGGTATTCCGTTCCAGTTACCAAGGCGGCTATGTCCTGGGTGCCCCATATCATATCTAATCTAGTGTGTGTTCTATGTGGGGCTGAGTAAAATGAGTATTCCCTCTGGAGGGGATGTCTTATGCGCCATATATCGTAAAGCCTCAGGTCGCCCTCCCAGTGTTGCAGTGGGGTTATGATGTTTCTCCTTGCTACTGCGCTCGCTTGAGCGCTGGATCTGTCCAAGGTGGTGTCTGGTGTACTGTTAAAATCCCCGCCCCAAACAGCCAGAGCTGATGGGTTTGCTAGCAATGCCGGTGTGAGGGTACCCAAGAATCCTGCTGTGCCGCCATTTGGGGCATATATACCGACTATTGAAAGTTGTCTGCCATCTAGCTGGCCCTCCATCACCACGAATCTACCTCCTGAGTCTACTCTATGTGTTGTTTGGTGAAATGGGACTCTACCTGCAATCCATATCAATACTCCCGTGCGAACGCGGAGTATGTTGTGCCTACCAGTTGTCGGCCCACTTCGCGCGTAGTTCCTGCAAGTCTGGTTACAGTAAGTGTGTCTCTTGGAGAATAGCAGTGTGTGTTCCCAGTCGCTTGAGGCGTGCGTAAATACGAGCTCTTTTATTTCTTGTGCCCATACCCCTCACATTCCATGTCATTATGTCGTATTGATTACTGTTGCTGTTAGTTTGTGGTGTCATGGGAAAGTGTGGGGTTGGTCTGTTTGTGTGCCTCAATCTTGCTCGTTGGTCTTCCGATGCGTTGCCCCTCTGATAGTGCCATTAAGTGTATTTGCCTGTCCCAGCAGTGATTGCATATTTGTAATGGATCTGTAGTGTGTGTTTTTATTAATTTACTACTACCCTCCCCCCCAACTAATCCCCTCACTCTCGTATCTACTAATGTAAAACTACTTAACTCATATATATGTAGAAAAACCTGTATCCTTCTGGATAACAATAGTGGTGTTATCATGACGGTTTAATGAGGCTCATTTATGGGGCTCACATCAGACCGCAGACTGTGTCTGCTAATACTAGTAATACTAGTGGACGCCCCCGGAGTGTGTGCAACCCCCTGGCCCCGCCAGCACCCGGCCCGCAGCCCCGCCAGCCAAGGACGATTTCATGCAAAAGATACACATTTTTAAAAAGGATGCTACTTCTCCAGGGCCCCACATCACTCCAGAGGCCTCCGGAACGTCCGGCCATTTCTCCCCAGAGCAACAGAACGAAAATGGTGTTGTTGGACGTGGTCAGAGATCATCCACCGCTCTGGGGGTGACCCTCGGATCTTTTGAATCATCTATTATAGTAGAAACAGAGCTGGTCGTGTCCGAGTCCGAGTTAGTCTCAGGTAGCTCCCTGATTACTTCAAAGTTGTTTTGTGTTAGCAGGGGGGTTTCTTTCAGGACTTTTGCTCTTTCTTTAGCTACCTGTTGGGCAGACGGCTGGACCCTAGTGCGCCTTCTGGATCGTTTCCTTGATGCCGAGGTCAACCATTCTTCTCCCCCCTCCGCTTCATCGGACATGAGCGCAAGGCCTTTGGCGTGTAACCATGTTCAGGCGTCTTCCGGGGAGTTAAATATGTGAATGCGATCTTCTGCTATCACTCTCAGCTTGGCGGGAAAGAGTAATGTGTATTTAATGTTGAGTTCACGCAGGCGTTGTTTGACCCTGACATATGAGTTACGTTTTCTTTGCACCTCTTGAGTGAAGTCTGGGTATGCATTGATGGTTGATTCCTCATAGTTGAATGGGCCTTTATTGCGGAACTGTTGTAGAATTGCATCTCGATCCCGGAAGTTTAAGAATCTGGCAATCAATGGTCTGGGTGGTTGTCCAGGGAGCGGAGGCCTGCCCGGAATTCTGTGCACCCTTTCCACAGTGAATGACTTGGATGGGGCCCCGCCTAGCACCTCTTTGATTAGCCATTATTCTAGGGATATTTCCATGCTTTGTTGTTGCATATTTTCAGGAAACCCCAGAAAGCGGATATTATTCCGGCGCGATCTACTCTGAGCTTCTTCCGCTCGTTTCCATAGCGCCTTCAATTCCACGTCCATACGTTGGATCTGTTTTTGGTTATCTTGGGCCGTGGGAGATAACTCGGTCAGCCCCTCCTCCACCGTTTTGACTCTTTCCGATAGCTTGCGGTGATCCACACGGAGTAGGTTCAAGTCTTGCGATACCGCGTCTATTCTATTTTCCAAGGAGGTTTTAGTGTCCATTATCGCTTGTAGTACCCTGTCCAATTGCGCGGATTGTGACGCAAGTGTACTCTCCAGTGTTTGCAGGGTCGGGTTTGTCTGTTGGTCGGTGGCCGCCGGGCCATGCGGGGTTCGGTCTTGATTCTTGGCTGATTTCAGCCTGCCCGCCATTGTGTTCGTTCGGTGGAGGGTGTTGTGGGTTACAATAAGGTTACTCCTAGGTGTTGAATTGTGGCGGGTTTTCCCCTTTTTTTCCCTTTTGTCCCTCTTCGCTGGCTCAGTTTATGGTCCCCTGTCGCCAGGTCACACGCCTGGAGGCGGGTTTTAGTGAGTTCTAGTTCGCGAGCCTGATATTCTTAGCCTTGCCCCTACTGGCTTTCAGGGCGCTGGGGGGCCACCTGGTCTCAGTTGCCCCTGATGCATGGGGGAAGTGTCTAGTCCGTTCTGGCTGGAGGATGATTGTGCTGGCCTTTGTTTCTCCTGTGTCCAGGTCCGTTCCCACTGGACCCCCCGCTCTAGCACACGTCCAGGGTGGGCCCGGCACCAGGTGGGGTGCCCCGCCAGGGGGGCGCAGGAGCAGAGGGGGGAGGGAGAGGGGAGGCGCGGGCCCGGCCTTGTTATCTCTCCCGTGGCTGGTGGGCCACGACAGATTTTCCAAGCCCCCACCTGCCGCTGCACCCCGCTATGCGGTACAGTCTATCAGCCTGGAGGGGAGCGGGTCTCTGGGCGTCCACACCCACCAGGCAATTCTGCCTATCCAGAAACAGCACCTCCCCGGTACTGTGGGGGCCAAGAGGGGGCCTGTTCCCATCCGTGCTTGCTCCGACCGGGGTGCCCCGGCACCCGCGCCTGCCGCGTCCTCTCTGGCGGTCGCCCTGCGGGGCTCCAGGCGGGGAGCACCCCCCGAATCCGGGGCGCCACTTACTTCGGTCTTTTCAGGCATTTAACAGACGTGGGGAGCCTCTGTCCGCAGTCTCCTTGGCCCCAAAATGGTGGGCGCCCTTGCTCCTGTCCCCGATGCAGAGGGAGGGAGCGTGCTGATAGCCTCCTCCTCAGTGGCAACTCCAGGCGGGGGCACCCCTCGGCTCTGGAACGCCGCGTTTTACTATGTTTCTCGGGCATGGAAGGTCCTGCGGCAATTCTCTGGCCCGCGGGCCAGGCACTCGCGCCCCGAAACCCCGGGCGGCGCTCTCCGTCTCCGCGGCCCCAAAATGGCGGGTGCCCCGCCTCCAGCTCCCGATCCGAAGGGAGAGCCCGAGTTTGCAGCTCCCCCCCCAGCGGCGCTGGGTTCCGCCGAAACACGCTGGTCGACCCGAGACCGGTCCCACGCCTCCGTCACCCCAGGGGCGTCCTGCAGGATGTTTGTAGCAGATCCGGGATGGAGCGCTCACTCTAGCCATCCATCCCGGTCGCCATCTTGGCTCCTCCCCTCAATGTCCTTTAAATGAATATACTTCCTAGAGTCCTCTACCTGTTCCAATCCCTGCCAAAAAGCATTCCTACAGCTGGTACAAGCAATTAAGAGCTGACGAATGGGCTTCTTTTGAGGGATTTGGAAGCATCTTATCTCAATAAAAATTCTGATCACCCCTAAAGAAGATGGTGTGATGGGGAGGGTCAGGCCCTTATTTGCTCGGCTACAACTGGTTAGTACACCTTTGCATCATCTTGAGTGGACAGTGAGAGAAAGTTCGAAAAATTGGCTTCTCATGTATCAGGCAGTGAAAGGCCAATCACTGTGGGACTTCCTGGCTGGGGTCGGTGGAAGGTCTATGTAGTGAATATCTGGTCACCACAGTGGAGGCGATGCAGAAGGTGTTGAACCAGGTGACAGTAAAATGGGGTCTAACCACTTTCCCATCGCCGAACACGTCGATCCTCCGCAATCCAGTATAATCCCTCATCTATGGGAGGCAAACCTCTTGTCAATGGGAATAGAGGGAGTGTGGGCCGCTAATAGACTTCTTCATCCAGGGCCGAACTAAGGGCCTGATTTAAATCTTGACGGTCTTACTGCCAATCTGTGGCAGTGGCGGACCCGAAAAGACTTTCAAGTCAACAGTGTTCTGCCCGCTGGCTTTAGATGTATTGCGGCTGAGCCATAGACCACCATGACAGGCTTTATGACAATTGTGAACACCTGCAAAATACACTATAAAACTCACCCCATTTCAGACCATGATCCTTTGCCATCACACTGCAGCAGAGATATTATGCAGGAATTTTCACTCAGGAGCCAGGTTTTTAATGTTTTTTCTGTGTTAATCTTCCTCTGTGCTTTTTGTTACCATTACTTTTTTTGATTTTCATGTAACTTTTTGGGCACCTGTTTTTTTTTCACTTATTCACTATGGCAGGAACGAGGAATCCATGTTTCACAGAGGGAAAATTGTTTGTCATGGTGGATGAAATTATTAGAGTAGAGCCACAACTGTTTGGAGCACAAGTGTAAAATACAACAATATCTCAGAAAAGGCAACTGTTGTCCAGAATAGTTGACAGAGTGAATGCCGTATCTAAAAATCTGTGCACACAGGAGGAAATTAGGAAGAGTTGGAACGTCCTGCGGGGGAAAATGCATTCCCTTGTCTCCAAGCTTCACCTGGAGGCCCAGAGGGCTAGTGGTGTTCTCCCAGCCACTCCCTGCAACTCTTCCCCTGGGAGGAGAAGGTCTTGCAGATCCTACATCCTGAAGGCTTGACTGGAATCCCTACTGGAGTGGACAGTAATCGCTCAACAACCACAAATGCAGTTCTGCTCTTAAGTTAGACATGTAGAATGGTAAAAAACGCTTATCAAAACAGATACACCTAAACTTGTCTCCACAAAATATCCTCTTCCATCCCAATTACTAGCATTATGGTTGTATCTCTCTTTTTAACAATGTGCAATAGGTTTAGTCAGATTGTGTGTTGTTCCTCATAGATCATCCTTTGCATTTGCTTAGTCCCTTGCTTTATATCAATGTATGTTGTTGTTCTCCAAAAAACAGGTCCAAACTCCATTCATCTGCACATGAAAGTATAGTGCTTGTAAGCAGTAGTTTCACCTATGCACATCGTACCCAAATGTGTGTGTACATGTTGTAAATGTGTGTTCACCTCCACTATAATTATTATTGAAATAGATATGTGTAATTCACTTTTCAACAACAATTGTCTATGGTGTCAACAGATGACTACAACTACTATGATGCCCTGTTTTTGTATCTGCAAAGCAATAGTGCAATGTAATGTTGCTCTACCTTCCTTCACTTCCATAAGTGCACACATCTCAAAAGGGTGTTGATTTGAAAGACATGCCATGCTTTGTATGAAAACGTCAGTTGTCATAGCCACATTGAATTGATGTAAATGCTCACATAATTCCTAGTCTGTTGAATTCAAGGTTTCCTACCATGTGATGTGCCACATTGGATAGAAGTAGTATCCACACACAATTTACTTTGCACTGTCTATATGATGACCAATGCCAGTTTGTTGTATTAAGTTGAACCACAGTTTGTCTATTTGTTTTAGCCTTCGGGGCCTTGGTCTGGTCTAGTACTCTAATCTATTCACCACTGTGTTGTATTGAATATCTGGTACATGTAATGTACACTTCAGAAATAACATTTAGCATTTCATGACATCTCTGAAACATTATCACTGTAGTTTGCATCTATGTAAATTAGCCCTCATGTGTAAAACAATGAAAAGCACACAAAGGCCTAATCATTCTATCAGTCTCATTTTACTTTTTTAGGTTTCCCATTTGTAGCTAAAGACACATGGGAGGTACAAACCAGATTTTAATATATTGTCTGTATTTTTCTCAGGTCCAACACCCAGTGGACCGCTGTCTAACACTCAAAACACCTCCACTCCAGACTAGGATCAAGCCTTCAGTGAACAGTTCACTCCTGCAAGTCCAGATGACTGGGAGCAGCATGGTCCATCTGGTCTGTCTGGCCAGACAGCTCCAGTGAGTCACACTTGACCCACACCTACACCTCCGACCCCAACTGCAACCACATCTCACCTGCAGGATACCTCCACTTTCTGAGTCCAGAGGAACTTCACACCAATCTTGTGCCTCCCAGTCCTGACTGCCATTGAATCATCACCTTCACCGCTTCCAGTTGTGCCAGTACCCTGTGGAATGGGGCATACTGCCTCCAGGGAAATGGGGGTAGGGGTCATGTAAGGAAATCTGTGGGCCAGTAAAGGCAGGCCACTGGCGTCTTTGTCAGACAGACCACTATAGGCCAAGTCTTGGGAGCAGTACAAGAGTTACAAGATGCAATTGGCCAGGTTGCAGCTGAGCTCTGGTGGGTCAAGGAGGTACAGAGGGAGCTCATGTTGGAAATACGGAACCATAATGACAAAATGAGCTCCCAGACTGGGGTACTTTTCGATATCTATCACCACATGTGCAGGACTTTTCCCATACCATCTGACCTTGTCTGTGGTCCTTCTACATCTGAACCAAGTATACCACTGCCAGCAACAGACAGAGAAGCCCTGCCACATGAGGAAACTGCTCCCCCCACCGCAGTCCATGCACCTGTGCCCCCCTCCTCCTCAGAGGGGACGGTCATCTGGACCACCAGGAGAGAATGGCATGACCTCCACCCCCATCTCCAAGAGACCCAGATCCTAATTTCCTCCAGTGTGTGTCTAGTACTCACTCTGTGGACTATTTCAGGGACACATTTATCTTTTCTGAGGACAGTTGTATTTTGGACATTGGATTCAAAACTTTTCTGCCTCTACCACCATACTTTCATCCACCATGGTAGACTATATTTTTTGTGTTCATTGTTTTACTTGTTTGAAACACTTTTTAGTTCCTTTGTGTAATGTGAATAAATGAAAAGGACACAAACTAAAAAACTGTTGTTGCATTTATTGTGGCATATCATTTTTCATGTCTGATATCCACCATAATTTTGTCACATCTATTAAACAATTAGTTGCAAAGGGACATTTGATATGACAAGGAGGTAATGTGTTACCCATTTCATTCAAACAAAACAAATCAAAATCCCAATGTATTGGTGTCAGACATATGTAGGTAACAAGTCTTCAAAATAGGAGCTGAGTTTCACAAACCCTGCATAACCCTGATAGTCTGTGCCATTTAGAGGTGGACACTCCACAACCTTGACACCATGGAAGAAAGGGAATATTACCGAAGAACAGTATGCTATGGTTTGACATACACGCATGGTTAGAGCAAGTTATGCAGCACATATTGCCATGATGAGAACATCACACAGACAACAAGTCTGATGCAATCTGAAAAACTTTCTTTCATTCAAAGTGCAAGTTGTCTCTGTACAAGATCTGTCCATCCAAAGTGTGTGTCCCAGGATCAAAAAATGTTCACTTTGTACTTTCCAACGGCAACATATCGCTGCAAATGTCACAACTTGCGGTAGACCTCTTCCCTTTCATGTGGTGGCACCAAGGCAATCTGCGTGCCATATATTGCTCCAACCACATGTGGTAGGCCACCCAAAGCATAAAAGTCTCTCTTCACAGTGGCCAAATCCTGTTGTCATGGGAACTGGATGTAGCTGTTGATATGTCTTAGCATTGATGAAAGGACTTCTTGTAGCACACCACTGAAAGTTGGCTGGGACATGTCTCCAGATACTGCCACAGTGTATTGAAAAGAGCCAGTGCCCACAAAATGGAGTACTGCTATGAGTTTTACTATTGATGTTATTGCTCTTGTGTTCATATTGTGAAGCAGGAGATCAGGCTCCTCCTGGCTATTTAACCGAAACATCTTAATGCAGTGACATGGCCAGAGCTGCCGACTCTGAAGCTGGGGAACCAGGTTCAAGTCTCAGCATTGGTTCAACATCTTGTGATTCTGGGCAAATCACTTAATCACCCTGTGCCTACCAAAATATGAATGTGTCATTGTGTAATGTAACTGGTGCTCATGTAAAGCGCTTCAATACCCCTGGGTCGAGTTTGCGCTATATAAAACTGCAAAAAGAAAAATCCCTTTCCTCCATGGTGGTAAGGTCTGGAAATGGACTGCAGACCTGAGGCTGTCTTCTCCTACCTATGCCTGGGTTCAAATGTCTGCATGTATGGAAAAGAAAATATCAGCTTAACTGCTCACACCATTCTTTGATAATCAACACACGTCTGATGTTTTGGTATTATTAGGAATGGGAATTTCATGTTGTCAAATATGTACACATAATGCCATCAATTTTTTTCTTTTAAATTTACTTTTATACATGCCTAATTTTTTTGTATTTTGATGTGCAAATAATATATTTGAAATGTATTATGTGCACATCATTTTTTTTGCTTTTAATACTGTCAACGGCAGAATTACTTCCCCGTGGCACTACTAATGTCAATCACAGTCATGGTTCACTTTTTAATGTGTCATATCTTACCAAAAACAGTGATGTTCGTATGCGACACTTGTATATACACTAGCCTCCATTTTGATTGTTGGTGATGCACTTACAATTGAAAAATACACAGCTTTTTATTCTAAAATATTGGGTTACCTTGCCGTCAGAACATTGGCTACCAGTCACCCGTAGGCAGAAGTTGACCGTGTAGTAGGTGGAACACTCCAGGATAGACTCTGCCCTAGGCTACTGTGTGATGGCTACGCACAAACACCAATGGCTGTGTCTGTTTCCATCACGAATTGCACCCACCATGTACTTATACATCAGCGTTTTGAAAGAATGCTTACTTACCTCCTACCACTGCAGCCAACAGGACCTCGTTGTTTTTACAGCTGTTACTGGTCTCTGGGAGCCAGATGCCGGGCAAAGCAGGTGACAGGGCCCCTGCATTGTCCCCAGAAGTGCTGGCGCTCCTCACCAGGTAGGCCCTATCCCTGTACAGCCAGATGTATGGGACCCCAGCGGAACAGGTACATGTATGAATGGGAAATGTTTACTAAAGTTACCGGTTCCCGCTCTGTCCACAGGCTATTTGGTCCCTTTTTGTTTATGAGTGTAGTGTTGTGATTGCAGTATAGTGAACGGTTGATTTAGCTGGGTACAGGCTGTTGTTTGCGGATGTTAGAAATGCCAGCAAGCTGAGTTTTCAGTGCATGTTACTCACAATTTCATGTTTAAAAAAAGAAAATGGGGGCCCCTTACTTCCAGTGGCTACTAGGCACTGTACCACTAGTTTTAGTGGAAACATACAGCTCAGGTTGAAATGGGAAAAAATGGGGGAAATCTAAAATTCCAAGTGGAATTCGCAAAGCTATGGAGGTGTTTGATGCAGTTCTATCAAGTGACTGTACAGGCCACGTTTAGGGATGGAGTATCTTTATGTTTTGATATGTCATAGTGCTACATATAGGGAAAAGTATTTCCTGTGCTGTCAGTCTAAATGACACAGACTCTCAATCAGTCATACAAGTATGTCCCATCACTACACACATTTGTTCATATAGCACCCAAATCCATGCTCTCAGTGACACATGACAGCCCTCTCCTACTGACTTTTGTCACTGTATGTGGTACAAACCATAGCATCTGACTCAGGTTAGGCATGAAGAAACTATAGCTGTGTGTGTGGTTATGTGCACATGATGTGCAGGTTGTTTAGCCTTTTGTAGCTCACAATAGGTTAGACTAATCTGAAGTGGGCCTCACTACAAGAAACATTCCCAATATTTAGATGGTGTTTGTTCCCTGTATTGGTAACATGAGGCAAAAAGTGTTACGGCTACTCCACAGACCACTGCAAATTAGTGTTTCTTAGGATTTTTGAAGTGTTTGTAGATAATCTGTAATGACTATTCTGGGACTGCAAATGAGAGTTGCTACTAATTGTGTGACTGCACTAGCTACAGACAAACAAAATCACTCAAAACCTCTTTTGTTGTAAAGTATGGCTTGTTCAGAAGCATGGTTTGTGGAAGGCCATTGCGAAGAAGATGCAGGCCCTGGGGGTCTTTAAGCAGCAAAGCCTGCATTAGAGAAAGAGGTGAGAGGACCTCTGGCTCTGGACCACGAAGTCAGCGGGAGTCCAGCTCGACCATGCCTCCCAAAGAGGCAGGTGTGTGTGCCAACACCTGAGCCCCATGGCCCTCATCCTTGCAGTGACCTACCTGGAGCTTGATGGTCAATTGAGGGCCCAAAAGCAGCATCAAGGGGGTGAGTCACTGCATGGAGTTAATCTTGTTGTTTAACCTTTTTAATTTACAGCAATGTTGTTTGGCACCAACATGGTGGTTGACACACATCCAATGGAGACAAGGATTTCTGAAGGTGTAAGTTTTTCAGATGGCTTCTGATGCTGTCTTTGGAATTAATTTTTGTGCCAAAGTTTTTCACTAGATTCCCCATCACAAACCAAGGACTCTTTTGTGCAGACAAATGACAGCATACGATAAAAGGAGAACCTGCATTTTCTCCATTTAAAGAGAGACATCTGTACCAAACATGCCCTATTTGAGGACTGGGTCAGGCGTGATGCTCCATCACAGATGTGAATGTGTGTAGGTAATGTTGACCCTATTAATGGTGACATTACATAGTAAGCACTTGTGAGACAGTTGCTGTTTCATACTTTACATCGATAAGTTGGTACAGTGAAAATATGACCATCAGCATCTGCACCAATAGGACTGGAAACATGTACAATGGCATCATTCCTTATCTGAAATATGTTTGAGAAATGTTTCAATAGCAAAAATCAGTTCATTTCATGTAGATAGTAGCTGGGTGTCATGAAGCCTCAGTCCTTCCCAAATGTGCATGTGAGCCAGTTTGTGTCAACCAACATAACTTTTCATTCCAAAATGTATTGATTGAAACAGACTGGAATGTGTACACATTGGTGACAGAGTTACACGTACTCCAAATGACATGCAAGTGTCCTTAGTTGTGTTTATACGGGAAAGCAATGCTAGTGAGCAAAGTGAAACATGAAATGAAACTTGCAGATGGATGGTTCCATCACATAGATGTTGGACTATCCCAGCTTGATTAGTCAATATCCAGTCTGAAACATGTCTCTTTTGGATATGTTGAAAATGTTTTGCTCTGTACTGCAGTGGTTTATGAATGTATTGAGGCCTATGTATTTACTAAAAGCCATTTCTCACGTAGAGAAACAAAAGTAGATGAAAGACAAAAGACATACATGGTAAGGGATCTAGCACGGGGAATTTCTAGACTGTAAGCAAATGGTTTGTGGAATTCTTCCCTACAGGCATGAGATACTGATGATTAAGAAGCCAAGCTTGAATACCCTGAAGCTAGTTTAATATGTACATATTTCACCAGGTATCTTCAAACTATTGTAGCTCTTTTTACCGCATCAGCTGGGCAAGGCAAAGATGAAGCTGGGAACTGTGGTCTTGGTGCGGACACCACCGACACTGAGGGACCCAGTGCCACAGAGGATGAGGAGACTGGTGCGAAGGCCACAAGTTACTTTTCATTTTCTACGGAGGTCTCCACAGATGATCAGTCCCTAGTGGTGGTGGACCCTAGTGCGAGTAATCCATCTGCATCATTGTCCACTAGCCAAATTCTAATCTACACCTTCCCTCTTGCTCCCCTGTAGCCTCTCCCCAAAAACGGGTGGTGTCACCTTTGCTTCAGGCACCTCCCCCAACCCCAGTCTCCCTGGCTGCACTCAATCAGGAGGCTGTAGATCTTTTACGGACTATCACTGTAGGCCTGACCGCGCTATTGAATGCCATTTAGGGGCTTTCTGGTCAGATTACCCAGATGCTAGCTTACCTGGATGTCATTTATGGTGCCATGTCTGGCCTACAGTGATCATTCCAGGGTCTGCCCTCCTCACTGACCGCATCCTCCCACCAACCCCAACTTCGTGCCCCAACTCCCACCCCTTCCCGTCCAAATCCCTCTTCTCAGCCCTATCCAGAGCACACCCCCACTTTTACACTTACCCACACCAACACACACAAGCAGCACATCCTCATACTAACACAGCAAGAGACACAGACACACACATGCAGACACCGCAATCCCAACCACCATCACAACTAAAAACATACTCACAGACACCTCACACACCACAAAACAGACACCCACATTCACCACGAGCACACCTGCAGACACCACACCCACCAGAACAGTAGCACCCACACACACCACCACCACACCCACCATGACACACACATGCACCAGCACACCCACAGACACCACAACTATGCACACCACCTTCACAACAGACATCCACACACACACATACTGAACACAAACGCTCACACTCACCCACACAACAGACACCCAATAAAAAACACAAAGCGAAACATACACCACATACACAGACCCTCAGACACCCACACCATCAGAAAAAAAAGGCACAACTGACAATCCATCTACCTCCCAACCCTAACTCACTCTGGTTCACCCTATTTTTTCCCCCAATGAGGACCTTATTTTTGCCCTGGCCCTTATCCCTTCCTCATCCCAGACCACCGCTCCCAAACCTCGGACCACCCCACCTAAACTTCTTTGTACCCCTTCCAAATCCCACCCCACCTTCCGAATCCCAACCCACTTCTTACAAATCCAAATCCTTCCCTCCCAAATCCAAACCCACCCCTTCCAAACCCAATACACCCCTCCCAAACCCACAACCCACAACCAGAAATGTCCCTTCCAGCAGAGATAGGAAACAGACCTGGGGTGGCAGATCAAAGGTGACTTGTGAGAGGGTGTCTGGCTGACCTTTTGAATTACGCACTAGAGGGAATCAGCACATAAGATAAAGTACCAGTGGTATATGACATGAATGCATCTTCATGGCATGCTATCACTGTCACGTAAGAATGCTGGAGGTGTGGTAGGGATATGGGGTGCTACCTACAAACATGGAGGTTGTTTATAGCCATTTGAACATCAGTTTCCTTTCATTTCTATGCCCATAATGATGCCTTGACCTGATGTCAGAGCCCAATACTCTCATGTCCTTTCATTTGTCCTGCGGTGGGGTTGGTGGGGGTTAATGATTAGCTTATGAACCATTGATTTTATGGATGATCCACCACATCCTGTATTGCTGTGTCAAAAACTAAATAAAAATAATTTGAAGTTTAGAAAAATTCTGAAATACCCCCCTTCTTGCTTAAGCTGAGAGTGTTAAAGTCCTGCTCCAGCCTGTATCAAAAATAAATCTCATAGCTTGTAAAATAAAAGAGCAATCCCTTCCTTTCTCTTAGTATCTCAGTTGTATTCTGTACCTGCCACTGCTCTTTGTGACACCTTAAACTGTGTTCTAACTCATGCTGTGGTAACTGTTTTATTCTTCGCTGTAGATTGTCGGGTGTGTATATGTGGCTGCATATACATAAGCAATGCTTATTGTGCTTTCTCTGGTTGTTAAATTTCATAAGTATCTTCTAAACATTATAAGTATCTGGTCATCCATTTAAATTTTACCACTTGCCTAGTGTATATGATTTGTATACTAGCAAAATGAAACACCACTTGATAAAGCAATCAGTAGAAAACCAAATGCCCAATATCTCGGCCTCTTTCATGTCCCCATTTTAAACGATTTCCACGCCGAAAACGTTTATATTACAAGCCATGGGATCATAAATAATTATTTGGGATATTTTTTAGTTTAACAGCTTGTACAAGCAGAGCTGAGGCTTGTCTCATTTTCTGGCAATAAATCTCCTTGGTAGGTATTGAAAACCTAAGGGCCAATCGAAACACAGTATGCTGGTGTTATGCAACTGCCGGAAGTATAATCCTGAGTGTTAGCTGAGAATGCAGTCAAAACTTGTGTCGTCCTCGCGGTAAGTTTCTTAGCAATAGCGTAAACGTGATGCCTTGGGCTACATCAAAGCATAGCATGGGCAGAAGTCCATGCCATACCCTGACTAACTACTAGATGTCACTGTTGCAACACCTGCCTGATGTTACACCTGTTATTATAATTTTTGCTAATAATAATACTGGTAACAATAATGCTTGTGGTCTTTACCATCCCTTTATCTAGCATACACCCAAGGGTTAGATAATAAAGAAGCAATTCATGCACATGTTTGCGCACTGATCTTCCAACTGCATAGGATGAAAGAATATATTTAACATTCTGCAGTAATGCATAAAGCTAATAGACCAAAGCGGGAAACAGCCTTAACAACGTGGCTCAAACTACGCTATGCCTTTAAAGCGAGGCCCGAACCACGAATATGTCTTTACAACGCATTCCTTAACCACGCAAGTCATTACAACGACTTGCCTTAGGGAAAGTGTTGTTGGACTGATGTTGGACTTTATGTCCAACACTTTCCCTACAGTGGCGCAGACTGGAGTTGGAATAGTAAATTATACTATTCAAAACTCCAGCGCTTTCCCCAAGGCAAATCGTTTTAATGACTTGCGTGGTAAAGAAATGCGTTGTAGGGATGCATTCGTGGTTAGGGCCACGTTCTTAAGGCAGGTGTCGCAAATGCCTGTATTGTTCTGACACTCAACCGACCAAAGCACATAGGGCCTGATTTAGAACTCCGCGGACGGGTTACTCCATCACAACGGTGACAGATATCTCATCTGCCGAATTCTAAATCTCATAGAATAGAATGGGATTTAGATTTTGGTGGACAGGATATCCATCACCACTGGGACGGAGTAACCCATCCGCTGAATTCTAAATCAGGTCCTTAATTTGTTAAACCATAAGTGCTGGGTCCCAAGCCTTTTCTAATCAATACTTCTAACTGCAGACTCCTCACCTTGTGAATTTTACCCAAACATCA
This sequence comes from Pleurodeles waltl, assembly GCF_031143425.1. Taxonomy (NCBI): domain Eukaryota; kingdom Metazoa; phylum Chordata; class Amphibia; order Caudata; family Salamandridae; genus Pleurodeles; species Pleurodeles waltl. The sequence goes on along the minus strand of NC_090445.1, from coordinate 747,261,045 downwards.
GTCTGGATCCTGAAAACTTAAAAGCAGTAGCCCTGCATGCCAGTAGGAGGCATTGTGAGGCTCTGTGTCAACAATGTTCCATTCCAGATATGATGAGCTGAACCCTATATAAGCACCATCCATGTGCGCTGACATCAACTTCTTTGTTGCTGTGCCTTCGGATGTGGATCCGGACCTCTAATCCTTTCATCTATGATGAGATTTTTCTAATCTCTTTCTCAAAATGTTACAAGTGCAAGGAAAATGTCCCCTCCTAAACTGACAGAGTTTAAACCTTATAGTTCATACTTCCACAAAGTCAGAGTATGCCCTGTGCTGGACAAATTTGTGGCTTGGTGCAGCAACCATTGGATGGACCCGTTACAGGCCAAACTAGCAGGCATTTTGTTGTCTTTGTTTATCTTTTGCCCACCAGGTCTTGCACTAGGCACTTTTAAAGGCTGTATGTTGACCTTTTCTTCTTTTTTATGGCTGCTGGATTAGCCTTCGTTGCTCAGATCACCTATTGTGATGAGGTTTCTTAAAGGTTTACAAGTATGTTTTCACAAAACCCTTTATGATGCCACATTGGGACTTGAATCTGGTTCCCACTTGTTTTCTTTATGTGCACCCCCTTTGAGCCGATGCCCAAATACCCACTATGGCTTTTGACTTTGAAAATGGTCTATTTGTTGACAGTAATGTAAGCTTGCCACCCGCCACTTTCAGTCATGCCACCTTTTACAAACTTTTTTGCCAGAATAACTGGTCCTGATGACTCGAGCTGCACTCCTTCCAAAAGCAGTGACACCTTTTCATGTTGGATAGGCTATTGCCCTTCCAGTCTTCTTCACCCTGCCTTACTTCTTGAAAAAGGAAGAGGGAGATTCCATCAGTTGAATTCCAAGAGAGCCCTCCATTTCTACATTGATCATCCTAGAGACCATTGAGTGGATAGTCATATTTTTGTGGGCTTCATTGGAGCAAAGGAAGGCAAGGCAGTGAAGTAACAAACCATTTCTAGGTGGATAATATGTGCCTTACAATCTGCTAAATATTAGCTAAGACACACCCACCTGAACGTTTAAGGGCTCACCCCACTCAAGCCAAGGCTGCTACAACTGTGCTGGCATGCAGAGTGCCTGCCCTGGATATCTGTCAAGCTGTTATGTGGGCATCAGTGGACACGTTCACAAAGCACTATTGCCTTGGTAGTCTGGTCCATTGTGGTGAGCATTTTGCCCATTTGATCCTGCAAGACTTATTGGTTGGGGTAATTCCTCAGACCCACCGCCTGGGAAGGCAGTGCTTTGGTATCTATTCTCAAGCAGAAGAATCCGCAGTTAGAAGTATCCATTGTATGAACAAGTTACTTACCTTCTGTAATGCTTTTTATGATGCATGCTCAATCTAATCGCAGGTTCCTCACTGCCCTCCTAACTCCCTGTTTTGTGGAATGGACTCTTTTACATCTAAAAAGGTCCCAATTAAGAGACCTGCACACTCGCTAAACCAATTTGCTTATGGGCTCTGCATCTCAGGGAGCAGACAAGCATGGCAAAGAGACTGATATCAGCAGAACATACAACTGTCCTATGCAATATGGGGTGGGTAAGAGAGCTTATCGTATTAACACAGCAGCAGCAGGAGAGGGCACTAGTGCAACTTGCTGACACAGATTGGAATCCCCGAAGGTTAGTTCTATTCAGGTCAACAAAGAACCACCATAGACTTCATAAACTGTAAAACACCTTTTATTTGAACTGTTACAAAAGTGCCACAAAACTGCAGCCAATTCTATTACATTTTAGACAGAGAGGCATACACAGATCAAGTTTCGAAAACACATATAGGCCCTCATTATAGTCTTCTGACTGCCAGGGCCACGATGGCAGTCTCACCGCCAACAATCCTGCGGTGAAGACCTCCACATTATGAGTGTGGTGTGTTGGCCTGTACCGCCAGGGCGGTTAGACCCACCGGGCCGGAGATTAGCATATCTGACCTGGTGGTCCAATGAAGCCCGTCTGTGGTATTAGGAGTTGGCTTTCCACAAGAGTTTCCAAGGTGGTGGCACCACCACAAAAACCCTGGTGGAAAGGCTACCAGTGACAGGAAATTTGTTTCCTGTCACTGGCAGACAACTTCCCCATCCCCTCCGCAAGGCCAGTACCCCTCAACCCCCCTTCCATACCAGAACCCCCTTCCCCCACCCCTCTACCAGAGCAGCGCCCCCTCCCCCTCACCACTACAGCACCCCTTCCCCTCTACCAGTACAGTGCCCCCCACCCCAGCATACACGCACACAAACACCAACACTCTTCCCGCATACACTCATTCACACACCTCACATACACTCATTCGCCAGCGCTTACATACATTCACTCACAAGCATCCATACACGCACTCACTTCAAAAAGCATACACGCATTCACTCAGAAGCATCCATACACACATTCGCTCACAACAATCCATACACGCACTTGCTTCAACAAGCATACATGCATTCACACACCCATGCACACACCCATACACACACATACACACATGCATTCAAATATGCAGAGAACACCCGCTCACACACGCATACAAACCTGCACACACAATTACATTCACACACGCAGACAATGCCCACTCACACACGTACACACAACACTCCACACCCTCCCAGCCTCCTCCCCAGTCGGACAATTGACATACCTTGTCCAGTGAGGCGGTCGTCCAGCAGGGAAGGGGAACAGGTGCTTCCCCTGCCGGCAACGCCCCGCCATCAGGACACCGCCAGTCCGTATTACAGGTCGTAATATGGCTGGTGGAGTCGGACCGGTGGTGGAACTGCCAATGCGCCTCCGACCGCCAGCACGACTACTGGAGGATTTCTGCCCAAAATGTGGCGGAAATCCTGCAGTACTCATAATATGGTGGTGCCCGTGGTCTTCCGGCACCCCTGCCACAGTGTAGACACTTCCTTGGATACATATGGCTATGCACTTCCATGTTAGACATGCTGGAAACAAAAAAGCAACTGTTAACGTTTAATGTACTCTCACTGAGTTGTAGAGAAAGATGACATTGTTGAAGATATTACCTAAGTACACAGGCTGATTAGACAAGATTGGGAAGGCAATACAGTGGGGAGCATGGCTCTCCACAGAAGGGGCTGTAGACTCAGGAGCGCTCAGCTGTAGCGGGGCTACCTGAAGTCATGAATAGATTTCATTGGTCCCTCTTGTGAGAGCATCACAGTGAAACCAAGAGATGGAAGACTAGCCCTCAGCAGACTGGAGGGGTTGCGGGAGTACACGCATGGTGCAATGCAGGGTCAGTGCAGCACGGCTCAGGCACATTGGTAGAGGCAGCATCAGCGCAGGCAGGCAGCAGACTGAGGCACAGTAAATGCTTTATGTCAGTGTTTTAAAGGGGCAGGTACTGGCACATCTTTAATCTGATAGGAAGAGTACCTGCACTTCTCAATAGGACTTCAATACTATTAGATGGAAAGCACCAGCACTTCTCTGAAGCAAACCTAACTGGGATAGTGAGCACCTGCACTTCTATATTTACATTTCAAGAACTGTTCTGCCTCCAAAAGCCCATGCCAGCCCCAAACAGTGTCTGCACTGCACGCTGAAGTTCAAATACGAAACATATGTTGATATAAATGTTGTCAAATTTCAGTAAGTGTCATGTAATGGTGATCCTCGTGGTAACATGGTGGCATGATCATGTCAGCACGAAGCCCCGCTAGCAGTGACAATTATATCGGGGCCTTGGAATTGCCAGTAGGGAGTGGTCGAACTCAATGCATTGGACTTCTGACTTTATTTTTCACTGGAACTACCACCCATAGGAAGACAGTGGCACTGATTAAGCAATGATGATGAGCGTTCTATGGATGAACAAGGAGCCAAAGTGAATGCTGAAGATCACACCAAATGGTAGCAGGGAAGTGCAGGTCGAACACATAACTACCACGACCATGCTGAATGCCTTAATCACGTGCCCTGGTTGTATGGCCACATTTTCTAGTGGTACTAGCAAGTAGCAGCACAGAAGAGCTGCAACAAAAGTAATGTGCTCAGCAGTGGCGTACCAAAGGCTCCCTTCAGCCCCCGTGACGGTGGGGTGGGTGGGCGGTACGGGGATGTGGGGGAGAGCTCCAGGCGCCTCGCCTTCAGCACAGAACCTGGCTTGAGTGGGTCCGGAGGGGGGACCCTCTCCATGTTCTTTGCAGAGGGGTGTCTCCAGTTTCGTTAAATCACTGGTGCTCAGATATATTTCTGAGTTTTAGGACATGTCTTAGATCATTTGTGGCTCCTGTTTCACCTGCCCTCATAATTATATTTGGAAATGGCCACACATGTTGCCCACTGGTCCTCCAGGATGTTAATTCTGAATGCTCTGAATTAGATTCTTTAGTTTGTGTTCAAAAAGTTGGGCCACCTCATAAACACCCTGCTTTTCCAAGAGAACCACGACTGATGAGGTGGGAGAATCCTCCGAACTAAATGGTTGCAGAATACCACTTTCATTTCACGTCTTTTGAATGAAATCTGGGAGAGAACTGTCCAGGTAGGGGCATGGCTTCATTACTTTCCACGTGCCCCAGCATGTATGGCAGGTAGCCATGCAGGAAGGAACCATTACAGGAATAAAGAGTTGCTATACGCGTTCGAAGGGTTCCTGTCTAGCCAGGCTCCTCTATGTGTCCAAGAGTACATTAGCATTTGAATTAGTGTTGGATGGGAGCCAGAGGGCGTGTGGTATTTGAACGAAGAACTGACTCAGCCACTGTAGAAGGATGATATCTTTTAAAAGTGTCCTTAAAAAGACAAATGTTTGCTCGTACGTGTCGCACAACCTGTGACTGCCTTATCCTCCAGGGGACTTGCTTGTACCACTGTACCGAAAGGAGTGGGGAAGGGGCGCTTTTATATTTAGAATTATCTGTGGTAATATTGTTTTTAGTACATATTCTAAACTACAAATCGAGCTATTTAGTTGTTTAATCCTTCAAAGTTGTATTTTACTTTATTTTGTAATTAGGAATTGATTTATGTGGATTTGAAAATAACAAGAGATTCAGGAAAGGGGTCAGTAACAAGGGCGGAGACTATCTCGAGACGAAGATCTTCAGGGTTTTCAAGAAAGGATCTCAGGACTGAAAAAGATGGATATAATTTACAATTAGCTTGAAAAGATATCTGTGGATGAATAACAGGATTATGTGCAAAATACTGGAATAGGTGAGGTAACAAGCAAACAGCGTTTGCAGGAAGGGAGTACGACCAGGGGTTTCAGGGATACACGTGCACTTTTGTGCTCATCATTCTAAAGAAGTATCTTGCACAATTCCTACCACTCAGCCAGAAGTATGTTTTCTGGGGTGAGGGGGTGGCTCTCAGCTATGACCAAACAGTAACGCTGTGCACTGACAGTGCATTCTTTACCACACATTAGTAGAGAAAAAGGCACTATATGCATTACTACTATACTACTAAATTTTGACCCCCAGAATATTGTGGTACAATAATATGGGGGACAAAATATTGAATGATAAGTGCATGCTGAGAAGTATAGACTTACTATTCCTACCTCCACATCTAAGTACCTTGAAGATCTATATATCACATAGGTACACATATGAGTAGTAAGGTATAAAACATCTAGAACTAAATACCTCTCAATATTTTGGATTTGATATTCTTTCCTCAATATTCTGTGCCTTCAATATTCTGGTTTCAATATTCAGGGTGCACACTGTGAGATTGTATGTGAAGTAATACATGGACTTTAAAGGTTCATATTAAAGCACACTCAATCAGCTTTCCACAATCCAACTTTAAATCATATCATTTAGAAAGGATTTGAGGTAGAAGGATGTAAGGTTGTAAAGTCAGCTGACTCGCTACTTTGTGTAATTTCTAAACTGTTCCACTTTGTGAAAGGCAAAGTTTTTGAAGTTCTTTTTTTTTTAAGAAGCTGGCTTTAGCTCAGAGCCACATCCTACAACACCACTTACCTGAGGTGGCGGATGCTCAACCTATACTGATTTTTTTTTTGCGGAAGGATATCCTATCTGGGACATTCTGCATCATTACACCTGAAATAAAACATACGTCAGGTAACATTAGAAAACTTCATTTACTCTGTAAAGTGTGGAGTTTCCTAACTCGCTTGCCACTAATTTAAAACAAGTTTACAGAGAGCTTGGAGCATATCCATCAAGGACATTTTGGAAAATAGTGGCATAATGTGTTTCAATCATTTTAGGGCTGCAACACTGGTGGAAACTAGCAGACGTTAAATGTGATTTCAATAGGGGATGTTGGGAATGTCCCACAATTAATTTCTCTATAATGTTGTGACAAAAGAGGGATAGTTCAATTACATTTGATTAAAAGCACCAATCAAAACTGCATGGACTTGAAGCTGGCTTTGACACTGGCATACACCCCACACAGTTACAGTCAGGTTGTGTGAAAGGTAGAGGATAGTTGATTGTGTGAGCCTGGGATGTGAACATATGAGGCCAGTGGCTTGGCTGAGGACACTAGTTCTATCTCCAGTTAGAGGAACCACAGATGAGCAGGCAGCAGCTCTGTCTCTGAGGCTCTAAGTGGCAGTTTCATGGTTTGAATCTAGGATCCTGCTGGGGTGGCATCATGAGCAAAAGAACGATAGATTAAACCCAGATCTGTGACTGGGGGTGAGTGTTTGAAAAGTTTCAGCACTCCATCCATCATCCTTTTGTGTTGCTGCAGTCACCCTAAGTGGCCAGGGTATGCCCAGATGTGGGTTTCTTGCTCACTGTGCCACTGGATGCAAGGTAGCTTAGCGTTTCGGGCTGGACTGTTCCCATAGGGAACAGGGTCAAGAATGATTTCCATATGGCTGGATCCAAACTGGGGTGGTATGGTAAGCAAAAGAACAATGGATTAAACCTAGATTTGTGACTGAGGGTGAGTATTTGAAAAGTTTCACCACTCCATCCATTATCCTTTTGTTGTTGCTAAAGTCACCCTAAGTGGCCAGGATATGCCCAGACGTGAGTCCCTTGCTCACTGCGCCACTGGATTCAAGCTAGCCTGGCTGATGAGGGGTGATACCCTGAAACTGATCCCAGGATGCTTGTTTCTGGTCCATGGAGGACCTGGCCTGGCAGTTCAGGCTGGAGTATTCCCCTGGGGAACAGGATGAAGACTGGTTTACATATGGCTGTGTCAAAACTAGGATGGCATGGTGAGCACAAGAATGATGTATTAAACCCAGATCTGTGACTGGGGGTGAGTGCTTGAAAGGTTTCACCACTCCCTCCATCATCCTTTTGTGTGACATTTCTCAAGAGGTCATTGTCTCTAGGATAGAGCGATGTCAGTCAAATATAATCATATCTGACGTGTGATGACTGTGCTCTGGCCCAATCATCTAGTCAAACCACTATGCTATTTTGGAATCTGGAGATTTCCTGAGTGGGCATTGCTTCTAAATAGCTGGTCAGTTTAAGTAGTGACAACCATTTATGTTTCTGGAAGAGGAAAGTTAATGAACATTGCTGGCCTAAGAACAACATAGCTCAATGCCCTGCACAGTTGCACAATCGTTTCAGACAGTAAATTATTGTTTGACATTCCATTTGTGAAGGGTGAGAAGGGAATTCAGCTAATGCCCATTGAATTCTTGGCCTCTCATCTGTGATTGTAAACTAGTGTTGGTACCATCTTTGACATAATCTCCTCACACACAACACTGTGGCATCATATCCCCTCTATTATTTAACATCTACCTAACTTGTCTTACCAAACTCAATGAAATCAGCCAACCTCACATGTTACAACTATGCAGATGATACCAAAATCACTTTAAAAAGGGATGGAGTCTCCTCTCCGATCTCAACCTCCAACTCCTGAATCTCCCACTCTAGAATCCGAACGGAGACACGCGACAGCTTCGCACAAATACATTTAAATAATAACATACATACAATTCATAACAAACACAACACATCTTCCCCCTTAACCCCTTCGCTGCCAGGCCTTTTCCCCCTCCTGTGCCAGGCCTTTTTTTGCCTATTTGGGGCAGTTTGCGCTTAGGCCCTCATAACTTTTTGTCCACATAAGCTAACCAAGCCAAATTTGCGTCCTTTTTTTCCAACATCCTAGGGATTCTAGAGGTACCCAGACTTTGTGGGTTCCCCTGAAGGAGGCCAAGAAATTGGCCAAAATACAGGGAAATTTTCGTTTTTATCAAAAAAATTGGAAAAAGTGGCTGCAGAAGAAGGCTTGTGGTTTTTCCCCTGAAAATGGCATCAACAAAGGGTTTGCGGTGCTAAACTCAGCAGCTTCCCAGCTTTCAGGAACAGCCAGACTTGAATCAGACAACCCAATTTTTCAACACAATTCTGGCATTTTACTAGGACATACCCCATTTTTGCAATTTTTTGTGCTTTCAGCCTCCTTCCAGTCAGTGACAGAAATGGGCATGAAACCAATGCTGGATCCCAGAAACCTAAACATTTCTGAAAAGTAGACAAAATTCTGAATTCAGCAAGGGGTCATTTGTGTAGATCCTACAAGGGTTTCTTACAGAAAATAACAACTGAAAAAGAAAAATATTGAAATTGAGGTGAAAAAAACATCCATTTTTCTCTACGTTTTACAATGTAACTTTTCCCTGCAATGTCAGATTATCGAAAGCAATATACCGTTACGTCTGCTGGACTCCTCTGGTTGCGGGGATATATAGGGCTTGTAGGTTCATCAAGAACCCGAGGAACCGAGAGCCAATAAATAAGCTGCACCCTGCAGTGCGTTTTCATTCTATACCGGGAATACAGCAATTCATTTGCTCAAATATAAAGAGTAAAAAATTGCTATCAAGAAAACCTTTGTATTTCCAAAAAGGGCACAAGATAAGGTGTTGAGGAGCAGTGGTTATTTGCACATCTCTGAATTCCGGGGTGACCATACTAGCATGTGAATTACAGGGCATTTCTCAAATAGATGTCTTTTTTACACACTCTCCTATATTTGGAAGGAAAAAATTTAGAGAAAGACAAGGGGCAATAACACTTGTTTTGCTAATCTATGTTCCTCCAAGTCTCCCGATAAAAATGATACCTCACTTGTGTGGGTAGGCCTAGCGCCCGCGACAGGAAACGCCCCAAAGCGCAACGTGGAAACATCCAAATTTTTGGAAGAAAACAAACGTGTTTTTTGCGAAGTGCTTACCTGTAGATTTTGGCCTCTAGCTCAGCCGGCACCTAGGGAAACCTACCAAACCTGTGCATTTCTGAAAACTAGAGACCTAGGGGAATCCAAGGAGGGGTGACTTGCGGGGCTCGGACCAGGTTCTGTTACCCAGAATCCTTTGCAAACCTCAAAAGTTGGCTAAAAAAACACATGTTACTCACATTTCTGTGGCAGAAAGTTCGGGAATCTGAGAGGAGCCACAAATTTCCTTCCACCCAGCGTTCCCCCAAGTCTCCCGATAAAAATGATACCTCACTTGTGTGGGTAGGCCTAGCGCCCGCGACAGGAAACGCCCCAAAGCGCAACGTGGACACATCCACATTTTTGGAAGAAAACAGAGGTGTTTTTTGCAAAGTGCCTACCTGTAGATTTTGGCCTCTAGCTCAGCCGGCACCTAGGGAAACCTACCAAACCTGTGAAGTTCTGAAAACTGGAGACCTAGGGGAATCCAAGGAGGGGTGACTTGCGGGGCTCGGACCAGGTTCTGTTACCCAGAATCCTTTGCAAACCTCAAAATTTGGCTAAAAAAACACATGTTCCTCACATTTCTGTGGCAGAAAGTTCTGGAATCTGAGAGGAGCCACAAATTTCCTTCCACCCAGCGTTCCCCCAAGTCTCCCGATAAAAATGATACCTCACTTGTGGGGGTAGGCCTAGTGCCCGCGACAGGAAACGCCCCAAAGCGCAACGTGGACACATCCAAATATTTGAAAGAAAACAGAGGGGTTCTTTGCGAAGTGCCTACCTGTAGATTTTGGCCTTTAGCTCAGCCGGCACTGAGGGAAACCTACCAAACCTGTGCATTTCTGAAAACTAGAGACCTAGGGGAATCCAAGGAGGGGTGACTTGCGGGGCTCGGACCAGGTTCTGTTACCCAGAATCCTTTGCAAACCTCAAAATTTGGCTAAAAAAACACATGTTCCTCACATTTCTGTGGCAGAAAGTTCGGGAATCTGAGAGGAGCCACAAATTTCCTTCCACCCAGCGTTCCCCCAAGTCTCCCGATAAAAATTATACCTCACTTGTGTGGGTAGGCCTAGCGCCCGCGACAGGAAACGCCCCAAAGGGCAACGTGGACACATCCACATTTTTGGAAGAAAACAGAGGTGTTTTTTGCGAAGTGCCTACCTGTAGATTTTGGCCTCTAGCTCAGCCGGCACCTAGGGAAACCTACCAAACCTGTGAATTTCTGAAAACTGGAGACCAAGGGGAATCCAAGGAGGGGTGACTTGCGGGGCTCGGACCAGGTTCTGTTACCCAGAATCCTTTGCAAACCTCAATATTTGGCTAAAAAAACACATGTTCCTCACATTTCTGTGGCAGAAAGTTCTGGAATCTGAGAGGAGCCACAAATTTCCTTCCACCCAGCGTTCCCCCAAGTCTCCCGATAAAAATGATACCTCACTTGTGTGGGTAGGCCTAGTGCCCGCGACAGGAAACGCCCCAAAGCGCAACGTGGACACATCCAAATTTTTGGAAGAAAACAGAGGGGTTCTTTGCGAAGTGCCTACCTGTAGATTTTGGCCTTTAGCTCAGCCGGCACTGAGGGAAACCTACCAAACCTGTGCATTTCTGAAAACTAGAGACCTAGGGGAATCCAAGGAGGGGTGACTTGCGGGGCTCGGACCAGGTTCTGTTACCCAGAATCCTTTGCAAACCTCAAAATTTGGCTAAAAAAACACATGTTCCTCACATTTCTGTGGCAGAAAGTTCGGGAATCTGAGAGGAGCCACAAATTTCCTTCCACCCAGCGTTCCCCCAAGTCTCCCGATAAAAATGATACCTCACTTGTGTGGGTAGGCCTAGCGCCCGCGACAGGAAACGCCCCAAAGGGCAACGTGGACACATCCACATTTTTGGAAGAAAACAGAGGTGTTTTTTGCGAAGTGCCTACCTGTAGATTTTGGCCTCTAGCTCAGCCGGCACCTAGGGAAACCTACCAAACCTGTGCATTTCTGAAAACTGGAGACCTAGGGGAATCCAAGGAGGGGTGACTTGCGGGGCTCGGACCAGGTTCTGTTACCCAGAATCCTTTGCAAACCTCAAAATTTGGCTAAAAAAACACATGTTCCTCACATTTCTGTGGCAGAAAGTTCTGGAATCTGAGAGGAGCCACAAATTTCCTTCCACCCAGCGTTCCCCCAAGTCTCCCGATAAAAATTATACCTCACTTGTGTGGGTAGGCCTAGCACCCGCGACAGGAAACGCCCCAAAGGGCAACGTGGACACATCCACATTTTTGGAAGAAAACAGAGGTGTTTTTTGCGAAGTGCCTACCTGTAGATTTTGGCCTCTAGCTCAGCCGGCACCTAGGGAAACCTACCAAACCTGTGAATTTCTGAAAACTGGAGACCTAGGGGAATCCAAGGAGGTGTGACTTGCGGGGCTCGGACCAGGTTCTGTTACCCAGAATCCTTTGCAAACCTCAAAATTTGGCTAAAAAAACACATGTTCCTCACATTTCTGTGGCAGAAAGTTCTGGAATCTGAGAGGAGCCACAAATTTCCTTCCACCCAGCGTTCCCCCAAGTCTCCCGATAAAAATGATACCTCACTTGTGTGGGTAGGCCTAGTGCCCGCGACAGGAAACGCCCCAAAGCGCAACGTGGACACATCCAAATTTTTGGAAGAAAACAGAGGGGTTCTTTGCGAAGTGCCTACCTGTAGATTTTGGCCTTTAGCTCAGCCGGCACTGAGGGAAACCTACCAAACCTGTGCATTTCTGAAAACTAGAGACCTAGGGGAATCCAAGGAGGGGTGACTTGCGGGGCTCGGACCAGGTTCTGTTACCCAGAATCCTTTGCAAACCTCAAAATTTGGCTAAAAAAACACATGTTCCTCACATTTCTGTGGCAGAAAGTTCGGGAATCTGAGAGGAGCCACAAATTTCCTTCCACCCAGCGTTCCCCCAAGTCTCCCAATAAAAATGATACCTCACTTGTGTGGGTAGGCCTAGCGCCCGCGACAGGAAACGCCCCAAAGGGCAACGTGGACACATCCACATTTTTGGAAGAAAACAGAGGTGTTTTTTGCGAAGTGCCTACCTGTAGATTTTGGCCTCTAGCTCAGCCGGCACCTAGGGAAACCTGCCAAAACTGTGCATTTCTGAAAACTGGAGACCTAGGGGAATCCAAGGAGGGGTGACTTGCGGGGCTCGGACCAGGTTCTGTTACCCAGAATCCTTTGCAAACCTCAAAATTTGGCTGTTCCTCACATTTCTGTGGCAGAAAGTTCGGGAATCTGAGAGGAGCCACAAATTTCCTTCCACCCAGCGTTCCCCCAAGTCTCCCGATAAAAATTATACCTCACTTGTGTGGGTAGGCCTAGCGCCCGCGACAGGAAACGCCCCAAAGGGCAACGTGGACACATCCACATTTTTGGAAGAAAACAGAGGTGTTTTTTGCGAAGTGCCTACCTGTAGATTTTGGCCTCTAGCTCAGCCGGCACCTAGGGAAACCAACCAAACCTGTGAATTTCTGAAAACTGGAGACCTAGGGGAATCCAAGGAGGGGTGACTTGCGGGGCTCGGACCAGGTTCTGTTACCCAGAATCCTTTGCAAACCTCAAAATATGGCTAAAAAAACACATGTTCCTCACATTTCTGTGGCAGAAAGTTCTGGAATCTGAGAGGAGCCACAAATTTCCTTCCACCCAGCGTTCCCCCAAGTCTCCCGATAAAAATGATACCTCACTTGTGTGGGTAGGCCTAGTGCCCGCGACAGGAAACGCCCCAAAGCGCAACGTGGACACATCCAAATTTTTGGAAGAAAACAGAGGGGTTCTTTGCGAAGTGCCTACCTGTAGATTTTGGCCTTTAGCTCAGCCGGCACCGAGGGAAACCTACCAAACCTGTGCATTTCTGAAAACTAGAGACCTAGGGGAATCCAAGGAGGGGTGACTTGCGGGGCTCGGACCAGGTTCTGTTACCCAGAATCCTTTGCAAACCTCAAAATTTGGCTAAAAAAACACATGTTCCTCACATTTCTGTGGCAGAAAGTTCGGGAATCTGAGAGGAGCCACAAATTTCCTTCCACCCAGCGTTCCCCCAAGTCTCCCGATAAAAATGATACCTCACTTGTGTGGGTAGGCCTAGCGCCCGCGACAGGAAACGCCCCAAAGGGCAACGTGGACACATCCACATTTTTGGAAGAAAACAGAGGTGTTTTTTGCGAAGTGCCTACCTGTAGATTTTGGCCTCTAGCTCAGCCGGCACCTAGGGAAACCTGCAAACCTGTGCATTTCTGAAAACTGGAGACCTAGGGGAATCCAAGGAGGGGTGACTTGCGGGGCTCGGACCAGGTTCTGTTACCCAGAATCCTTTGCAAACCTCAAAATTTGGCTAAAAAAACACATGTTCCTCACATTTCTGTGGCAGAAAGTTCTGGAATCTGAGAGGAGCCACACATTTCCTTCCACCCAGCGTTCCCCCAAGTCTCCCGATAAAAATGATACCTCACTTGTGTGGGTAGGCCTAGCGCCTGCGACAGGAAACGCCCCAAAGCGCAACGTGGACACATCCAAATTTTTGGAAGAAAACAGAGGGGTTCTTTGCGAAGTGCCTACCTGTAGATTTTGGCCTTTAGCTCAGCCGGCACCGAGGGAAACCTACCAAACCTGTGCATTTCTGAAAACTAGAGACCTAGGGGAATCCAAGGAGGGGTGACTTGCGGGGCTCGGACCAGGTTCTGTTACCCAGAATCCTTTGCAAACCTCAAAATTTGGCTAAAAAAACACATGTTCCTCACATTTCTGTGGCAGAAAGTTCGGGAATCTGAGAGGAGCCACAAATTTCCTTCCACCCAGCGTTCCCCCAAGTCTCCCGATAAAAATGATACCTCACTTGTGTGGGTAGGCCTAGCGCCCGCGACAGGAAACGCCCCAAAGGGCAACGTGGACACATCCACATTTTTGGAAGAAAACAGAGGTGTTTTTTGCGAAGTGCCTACCTGTAGATTTTGGCCTCTAGCTCAGCCGGCACCTAGGGAAACCTGCAAACCTGTGCATTTCTGAAAACTGGAGACCTAGGGGAATCCAAGGAGGGGTGACTTGCGGGGCTCGGACCAGGTTCTGTTACCCAGAATCCTTTGCAAACCTCAAAATTTGGCTAAAAAAACACATGTTCCTCACATTTCTGTGGCAGAAAGTTCTGGAATCTGAGAGGAGCCACACATTTCCTTCCACCCAGCGTTCCCCCAAGTCTCCCGATAAAAATGATACCTCACTTGTGTGGGTAGGCCTAGCGCCTGCGACAGGAAACGCCCCAAAGCGCAACGTGGACACATCCACATTTTTGGAAGAAAACAGAGGTGTTTTTTGCGAAGTGCCTACCTGTAGATTTTGGCCTCTAGCTCAGCCGGCACCTAGGGAAACCTACCAAACCTGTGCATTTCTGAAAACTAGAGACCTAGGGGAATCCAAGGAGGGGTGACTTGCGGGGCTCGGACCAGGTTCTGTTACCCAGAATCCTTTGCAAACCACAAAATTTGGCTAAAAAAACACATGTTCCTCACATTTCTGTGGCAGAAAGTTCTGGAATCTGAGAGGAGCCACAAATTTCCTTCCACCCAGCGTTCCCCCAAGTCTCCCGATAAAAATGATACCTCACTTGTGTGGGAAGGTCTAGCGCCCGCGACAGGAAACGCCCCAAAGGGCAACGTGGACACATCCACATTTTTGGAAGAAAACAGAGGTGTTTTTTGCGAAGTGCCTACCTGTAGATTTTGGCCTCTAGCTCAGCCGGCACCTAGGGAAACCTACCAAACCTGTGAATTTCTGAAAACTGGAGACCTAGGGGAATCCAAGGAGGGGTGACTTGCGGGGCTCGGACCAGGTTCTGTTACCCAGAATCCTTTGCAAACCTCAAAATTTGGCTAAAAAAACACATGTTCCTCACATTTCTGTGGCAGAAAGTTCTGGAATCTGAGAGGAGCCACAAATTTCCTTCCACCCAGCGTTCCCCCAAGTCTCCCGATAAAAATTATACCTCACTTGTGTGGGTAGGCCTAGTGCCCGCGACAGGAAACGCCCCAAAGCGCAACGTGGACACATCCAAATTTTTGGAAGAAAACAGAGGGGTTCTTTGCGAAGTGCCTACCTGTAGATTTTGGCCTTTAGCTCAGCCGGCACTGAGGGAAACCTACCAAACCTGTGCATTTCTGAAAACTAGAGACCTAGGGGAATCCAAGGAGGGGTGACTTGCGGGGCTCGGACCAGGTTCTGTTACCCAGAATCCTTTGCAAACCTCAAAATTTGGCTAAAAAAACACATGTTCCTCACATTTCTGTGGCAGAAAGTTCGGGAATCTGAGAGGAGCCACAAATTTCCTTCCACCCAGCGTTCCCCCAAGTCTCCCGATAAAAATGATACCTCACTTGAGTGGGTAGGCCTAGCGCCCGCGACAGGAAACGCCCCAAAGCGCAACGTGGACACATCCATATTTTTGGAAGAAAACAGAGGTGTTTTTTGCGAAGTGCCTACCTGTAGATTTTGGCCTCTAGCTCAGCCGGCACCGAGGGAAACCTACCAAACCTGTGCATTTCTGAAAACTAGAGACCTAGGGGAATCCAAGGAGGGGTGACTTGCGGGGCTTGGACCAGGTTCTGTTACCCAGAATCCTTTGCAAACCTCAAAATTTGGCTAAAAAAACACATGTTCCTCACATTTTTGTGGCAGAAAGTTCGGGAATCTGAGAGGAGCCACAAATTTCCTTCCACCCAGCGTTCCCCCAAGTCTCCCGATAAAAATGATACCTCACTTGTGTGGGTAGGCCTAGCGCCCGCGACAGGAAACGCCCCAAAGGGCAACGTGGACACATCCACATTTTTGGAAGAAAACAGAGGTGTTTTTTGCGAAGTGCCTACCTGTAGATTTTGGCCTCTAGCTCAGCCGGCACCTAGGGAAACCTGCCAAACCTGTGCATTTCTGAAAACTGGAGACCTAGGGGAATCCAAGGAGGGGTGACTTGCGGGGCTCGGACCAGGTTCTGTTACCCAGAATCCTTTGCAAACCTCAAAATTTGGCTAAAAAAACACATGTTCCTCACATTTCTGTGGCAGAAAGTTCTAGAATCTGAGAGGAGCCACAAATTTCCTTCCACCCAGCGTTCCCCCAAGTCTCCCGATAAAAATGATACCTCACTTGTGTAGGTAGGCCTAGCGCCTGCGACAGGAAACGCCCCAAAGCGCAACGTGGACACATCCACATTTTTGGAAGAAAACAGAGGTGTTTTTTGCGAAGTGCCTACCTGTAGATTTTGGCCTCTAGCTCAGCCGGCACCTAGGGAAACCTACCAAACCTGTGCATTTCTGAAAACTAGAGACCTAGGGGAATCCAAGGAGGGGTGACTTGCGGGGCTCGGACCAGGTTCTGTTACCCAGAATCCTTTGCAAACCTCAAAATTTGGCTAAAAAAACACATGTTCCTCACATTTCTGTGGCAGAAAGTTCTGGAATCTGAGAGGAGCCACACATTTCCTTCCACCCAGCGTTCCCCCAAGTCTCCCGATAAAAATGATACCTCACTTGTGTGGGTAGGTCTAGCGCCCGCGACAGGAAACGCCCCAAAGGGCAACGTGGACACATCCACATTTTTGGAAGAAAACAGAGGTGTTTTTTGCGAAGTGCCTACCTGTAGATTTTGGCCTCTAGCTCAGCCGGCACCTAGGGAAACCTACCAAACCTGTGAATTTCTGAAAACTGGAGACCTAGGGGAATCCAAGGAGGGGTGACTTGCGGGGCTCGGACCAGGTTCTGTTACCCAGAATCCTTTGCAAACCTCAAAATTTGGCTAAAAAAACACATGTTCCTCACATTTCTGTGGCAGAAAAATCTGGAATCTGAGAGGAGCCACAAATTTCCTTCCACCCAGCGTTCCCCCAAGTCTCCCGATAAAAATGATACCTCACTTGTGTGGGTAGGCCTAGTGCCCGCGACAGGAAACGCCCCAAAGCGCAACGTGGACACATCCAAATTTTTGGAAGAAAACAGAGGGGTTCTTTGCGAAGTGCCTACCTGTAGATTTTGGCCTTTAGCTCAGCCGGCACTGAGGGAAACCTACCAAACCTGTGCATTTCTGAAAACTAGAGACCTAGGGGAATCCAAGGAGGGGTGACTTGCGGGGCTCGGACCAGGTTCTGTTACCCAGAATCCTTTGCAAACCTCAAAATTTGGCTAAAAAAACACATGTTCCTCACATTTCTGTGGGAGAAAGTTCGGGAATCTGAGAGGAGCCACAAATTTCCTTCCACCCAGCGTTCCCCCAAGTCTCCCGATAAAAATTATACCTCACTTGTGTGGGTAGGCCTAGCGCCCGCGACAGGAAACGCCCCAAAGCGCAACGTGGACACATCCAAATTTTTGGAAGAAAACAGAGGGGTTCTTTGCGAAGTGCCTACCTGTAGATTTTGGCCTTTAGCTCAGCCGGCACCGAGGGAAACCTACCAAACCTGTGCATTTCTGAAAACTAGAGACCTAGGGGAATCCAAGGAGGGGTGACTTGCGGGGCTCGGACCAGGTTCTGTTACCCAGAATCCTTTGCAAACCTCAAAATTTGGCTAAAAAAACACATGTTCCTCACATTTCTGTGGCAGAAAGTTCGGGAATCTGAGAGGAGCCACAAATTTCCTTCCACCCAGCGTTCCCCCAAGTCTCCCGATAAAAATGATACCTCACTTGTGTGGGTAGGCCTAGCGCCCGCGACAGGAAACGCCCCAAAGGGCAACGTGGACACATCCACATTTTTGGAAGAAAACAGAGGTGTTTTTTGCGAAGTGCCTACCTGTAGATTTTGGCCTCTATCTCAGCCGGCACCTAGGGAAACCTGCCAAACCTGTGCATTTCTGAAAACTGGAGACCTAGGGGAATCCAAGGAGGGGTGACTTGCGGGGCTCGGACCAGGTTCTGTTACCCAGAATCCTTTGCAAACCTCAAAATTTGGCTAAAAAAACACATGTTCCTCACATTTCTGTGGCAGAAAGTTCTGGAATCTGAGAGGAGCCACAAATTTCCTTCCACCCAGCGTTCCCCCAAGTCTCCCGATAAAAATGATACCTCACTTGTGTGGGTAGGCCTAGCGCCTGCGACAGGAAACGCCCCAAAGCGCAACGTGGACACATCCACATTTTTGGAAGAAAACAGAGGTGTTTTTTGCGAAGTGCCTACCTGTAGATTTTGGCCTCTAGCTCAGCCGGCACCTAGGGAAACCTACCAAACCTGTGCATTTCTGAAAACTAGAGACCTAGGGGAATCCAAGGAGGGGTGACTTGCGGGGCTCGGACCAGGTTCTGTTACCCAGAATCCTTTGCAAACCTCAAAATTTGGCTAAAAAAACACATGTTCCTCACATTTCTGTGGCAGAAAGTTCTGGAATCTGAGAGGAGCCACAAATTTCCTTCCACCCAGCGTTCCCCCAAGTCTCCCGATAAAAATGATACCTCACTTGTGTGGGTAGGTCTAGCGCCCGCGACAGGAAACGCCCCAAAGGGCAACGTGGACACATCCACATTTTTGGAAGAAAACAGAGGTGTTTTTTGCGAAGTGCCTACCTGTAGATTTTGGCCTCTAGCTCAGCCGGCACCTAGGGAAACCTACCAAACCTGTGAATTTCTGAAAACTGGAGACCTAGGGGAATCCAAGGAGGGGTGACTTGCGGGGCTCGGACCAGGTTCTGTTACCCAGAATCCTTTGCAAACCTCAAAATTTGGCTAAAAAAACACATGTTCCTCACATTTCTGTGGCAGAAAGTTCTGGAATCTGAGAGGAGCCACAAATTTCCTTCCACCCAGCGTTCCCCCAAGTCTCCCGATAAAAATGATACCTCACTTGTGTGGGTAGGCCTAGTGCCCGCGACAGGAAACGCCCCAAAGCGCAACGTGGACACATCCAAATTTTTGGAAGAAAACAGAGGGGTTCTTTGCGAAGTGCCTACCTGTAGATTTTGGCCTTTAGCTCAGCCGGCACTGAGGGAAACCTACCAAACCTGTGCATTTCTGAAAACTAGAGACCTAGGGGAATCCAAGGAGGGGTGACTTGCGGGGCTCGGACCAGGTTCTGTTACCCAGAATCCTTTGCAAACCTCAAAATTTGGCTAAAAAAACACATGTTCCTCACATTTCTGTGGCAGAAAGTTCGGGAATCTGAGAGGAGCCACAAATTTCCTTCCACCCAGCGTTCCCCCAAGTCTCCCGATAAAAATTATACCTCACTTGTGTGGGTAGGCCTAGCGCCCGCGACAGGAAACGCCCCAAAGGGCAACGTGGACACATCCACATTTTTGGAAGAAAACAGAGGTGTTTTTTGCGAAGTGCCTACCTGTAGATTTTGGCCTCTAGCTCAGCCGGCACCTAGGGAAACCAACCAAACCTGTGAATTTCTGAAAACTGGAGACCTAGGGGAATCCAAGGAGGGGTGACTTGCGGGGCTCGGACCAGGTTCTGTTACCCAGAATCCTTTGCAAACCTCAAAATATGGCTAAAAAAACACATGTTCCTCACATTTCTGTGGCAGAAAGTTCTGGAATCTGAGAGGAGCCACAAATTTCCTTCCACCCAGCGTTCCCCCAAGTCTCCCGATAAAAATGATACCTCACTTGTGTGGGTAGGCCTAGTGCCCGCGACAGGAAACGCCCCAAAGCGCAACGTGGACACATCCAAATTTTTGGAAGAAAACAGAGGGGTTCTTTGCGAAGTGCCTACCTGTAGATTTTGGCCTTTAGCTCAGCCGGCACCGAGGGAAACCTACCAAACCTGTGCATTTCTGAAAACTAGAGACCTAGGGGAATCCAAGGAGGGGTGACTTGCGGGGCTCGGACCAGGTTCTGTTACCCAGAATCCTTTGCAAACCTCAAAATTTGGCTAAAAAAACACATGTTCCTCACATTTCTGTGGCAGAAAGTTCGGGAATCTGAGAGGAGCCACAAATTTCCTTCCACCCAGCGTTCCCCCAAGTCTCCCGATAAAAATGATACCTCACTTGTGTGGGTAGGCCTAGCGCCCGCGACAGGAAACGCCCCAAAGGGCAACGTGGACACATCCACATTTTTGGAAGAACACAGAGGTGTTTTTTGCGAAGTGCCTACCTGTAGATTTTGGCCTCTAGCTCAGCCGGCACCTAGGGAAACCTGCCAAACCTGTGCATTTCTGAAAACTGGAGACCTAGGGGAATCCAAGGAGGGGTGACTTGCGGGGCTCGGACCAGGTTCTGTTACCCAGAATCCTTTGCAAACCTCAAAATTTGGCTAAAAAAACACATGTTCCTCACATTTCTGTGGCAGAAAGTTCTGGAATCTGAGAGGAGCCACAAATTTCCTTCCACCCAGCGTTCCCCCAAGTCTCCCGATAAAAATGATACCTCACTTGTGTGGGTAGGCCTAGCGCCTGCGACAGGAAACGCCCCAAAGCGCAACATGGACACATCCACATTTTTGGAAGAAAACAGAGGTGTTTTTTGCGAAGTGCCTACCTGTAGATTTTGGCCTCTAGCTCAGCCGGCACCTAGGGAAACCTACGAAACCTGTGCATTTCTGAAAACTAGAGACCTAGGGGAATCCAAGGAGGGGTGACTTGCGGGGCTCGGACCAGGTTCTGTTACCCAGAATCCTTTGCAAACCTCAAAATTTGGCTAAAAAAACACATGTTCCTCACATTTCTGTGGCAGAAAGTTCGGGAATCTGAGAGGAGCCACAAATTTCCTTCCACCCAGCGTTCCCCCAAGTCTCCCGATAAAAATGATACCTCACTTGTGTGGGTAGGCCTAGCGCCCGCGACAGGAAACGCCCCAAAGGGCAACGTGGACACATCCACATTTTTGGAAGAAAACAGAGGTGTTTTTTGCGAAGTGCCTACCTGTAGATTTTGGCCTCTATCTCAGCCGGCACCTAGGGAAACCTGCCAAACCTGTGCATTTCTGAAAACTGGAGACCTAGGGGAATCCAAGGAGGGGTGACTTGCGGGGCTCGGACCAGGTTCTGTTACCCAGAATCCTTTGCAAACCTCAAAATTTGGCTAAAAAAACACATGTTCCTCACATTTCTGTGGCAGAAAGTTCTGGAATCTGAGAGGAGCCACAAATTTCCTTCCACCCAGCGTTCCCCCAAGTCTCCCGATAAAAATGATACCTCACTTGTGTGGGTAGGCCTAGCGCCTGCGACAGGAAACGCCCCAAAGCGCAACGTGGACACATCCACATTTTTGGAAGAAAACAGAGGTGTTTTTTGCGAAGTGCCTACCTGTAGATTTTGGCCTCTAGCTCAGCCGGCACCTAGGGAAACCTACCAAACCTGTGCATTTCTGAAAACTAGAGACCTAGGGGAATCCAAGGAGGGGTGACTTGCGGGGCTCGGACCAGGTTCTGTTACCCAGAATCCTTTGCAAACCTCAAAATTTGGCTAAAAAAACACATGTTCCTCACATTTCTGTGGCAGAAAGTTCTGGAATCTGAGAGGAGCCACAAATTTCCTTCCACCCAGCGTTCCCCCAAGTCTCCCGATAAAAATGATACCTCACTTGTGTGGGTAGGTCTAGCGCCCGCGACAGGAAACGCCCCAAAGGGCAACGTGGACACATCCACATTTTTGGAAGAAAACAGAGGTGTTTTTTGCGAAGTGCCTACCTGTAGATTTTGGCCTCTAGCTCAGCCGGCACCTAGGGAAACCTACCAAACCTGTGAATTTCTGAAAACTGGAGACCTAGGGGAATCCAAGGAGGGGTGACTTGCGGGGCTCGGACCAGGTTCTGTTACCCAGAATCCTTTGCAAACCTCAAAATTTGGCTAAAAAAACACATGTTCCTCACATTTCTGTGGCAGAAAGTTCTGGAATCTGAGAGGAGCCACAAATTTCCTTCCACCCAGCGTTCCCCCAAGTCTCCCGATAAAAATGATACCTCACTTGTGTGGGTAGGCCTAGTGCCCGCGACAGGAAACGCCCCAAAGCGCAACGTGGACACATCCAAATTTTTGGAAGAAAACAGAGGGGTTCTTTGCGAAGTGCCTACCTGTAGATTTTGGCCTTTAGCTCAGCCGGCACTGAGGGAAACCTACCAAACCTGTGCATTTCTGAAAACTAGAGACCTAGGGGAATCCAAGGAGGGGTGACTTGCGGGGCTCGGACCAGGTTCTGTTACCCAGAATCCTTTGCAAACCTCAAAATTTGGCTAAAAAAACACATGTTCCTCACATTTCTGTGGCAGAAAGTTCGGGAATCTGAGAGGAGCCACAAATTTCCTTCCACCCAGCGTTCCCCCAAGTCTCCCGATAAAAATGATACCTCACTTGTGTGGGTAGGCCTAGCGCCCGCGACAGGAAACGCCCCAAAGGGCAACGTGGACACATCCACATTTTTGGAAGAACACAGAGGTGTTTTTTGCGAAGTGCCTACCTGTAGATTTTGGCCTCTAGCTCAGCCGGCACCTAGGGAAACCTGCCAAACCTGTGCATTTCTGAAAACTGGAGACCTAGGGGAATCCAAGGAGGGGTGACTTGCGGGGCTCGGACCAGGTTCTGTTACCCAGAATCCTTTGCAAACCTCAAAATTTGGCTAAAAAAACACATGTTCCTCACATTTCTGTGGCAGAAAGTTCTGGAATCTGAGAGGAGCCACAAATTTCCTTCCACCCAGCGTTCCCCCAAGTCTCCCGATAAAAATGATACCTCACTTGTGTGGGTAGGCCTAGCGCCTGCGACAGGAAACGCCCCAAAGCGCAACATGGACACATCCACATTTTTGGAAGAAAACAGAGGTGTTTTTTGCGAAGTGCCTACCTGTAGATTTTGGCCTCTAGCTCAGCCGGCACCTAGGGAAACCTACGAAACCTGTGCATTTCTGAAAACTAGAGACCTAGGGGAATCCAAGGAGGGGTGACTTGCGGGGCTCGGACCAGGTTCTGTTACCCAGAATCCTTTGCAAACCTCAAAATTTGGCTAAAAAAACACATGTTCCTCACATTTCTGTGGCAGAAAGTTCTGGAATCTGAGAGGAGCCACAAATTTCCTTCCACCCAGCGTTCCCCCAAGTCTCCCGATAAAAATGATACCTCACTTGTGTGGGTAGGTCTAGCGCCCGCGACAGGAAACGCCCCAAAGGGCAACGTGGACACATCCACATTTTTGGAAGAAAACAGAGGTGTTTTTTGCGAAGTGCCTACCTGTAGATTTTGGCCTCTAGCTCAGCCGGCACCTAGGGAAACCTACCAAACCTGTGAATTTCTGAAAACTGGAGACCTAGGGGAATCCAAGGAGGGGTGACTTGCGGGGCTCGGACCAGGTTCTGTTACCCAGAATCCTTTGCAAACCTCAAAATTTGGCTAAAAAAACACATGTTCCTCACATTTCTGTGGCAGAAAGTTCTGGAATCTGAGAGGAGCCACAAATTTCCTTCCACCCAGCGTTCCCCCAAGTCTCCCGATAAAAATGATACCTCACTTGTGTGGGTAGGCCTAGTGCCCGCGACAGGAAACGCCCCAAAGCGCAACGTGGACACATCCAAATTTTTGGAAGAAAACAGAGGGGTTCTTTGCGAAGTGCCTACCTGTAGATTTTGGCCTTTAGCTCAGCCGGCACTGAGGGAAACCTACCAAACCTGTGCATTTCTGAAAACTAGAGACCTAGGGGAATCCAAGGAGGGGTGACTTGCGGGGCTCGGACCAGGTTCTGTTACCCAGAATCCTTTGCAAACCTCAAAATTTGGCTAAAAAAACACATGTTCCTCACATTTCTGTGGCAGAAAGTTCGGGAATCTGAGAGGAGCCACAAATTTCCTTCCACCCAGCGTTCCCCCAAGTCTCCCGATAAAAATGATACCTCACTTGTGTGGGTAGGCCTAGCGCCCGCGACAGGAAACGCCCCAAAGCGCAACGTGGACACATCCATATTTTTGGAAGAAAACAGAGGTGTTTTTTGCGAAGTGCCTACCTGTAGATTTTGGCCTCTAGCTCAGCCGGCACCGAGGGAAACCTACCAAACCTGTGCATTTCTGAAAACTAGAGACCTAGGGGAATCCAAGGAGGGGTGACTTGCGGGGCTTGGACCAGGTTCTGTTACCCAGAATCCTTTGCAAACCTCAAAATTTGGCTAAAAAAACACATGTTCCTCACATTTTTGTGGCAGAAAGTTCGGGAATCTGAGAGGAGCCACAAATTTCCTTCCACCCAGCGTTCCCCCAAGTCTCCCGATAAAAATGATACCTCACTTGTGTGGGTAGGCCTAGCGCCCGCGACAGGAAACGCCCCAAAGGGCAACGTGGACACATCCACATTTTTGGAAGAAAACAGAGGTGTTTTTTGCGAAGTGCCTACCTGTAGATTTTGGCCTCTAGCTCAGCCGGCACCTAGGGAAACCTGCCAAACCTGTGCATTTCTGAAAACTGGAGACCTAGGGGAATCCAAGGAGGGGTGACTTGCGGGGCTCGGACCAGGTTCTGTTACCCAGAATCCTTTGCAAACCTCAAAATTTGGCTAAAAAAACACATGTTCCTCACATTTCTGTGGCAGAAAGTTCTAGAATCTGAGAGGAGCCACAAATTTCCTTCCACCCAGCGTTCCCCCAAGTCTCCCGATAAAAATGATACCTCACTTGTGTGGGTAGGCCTAGCGCCTGCGACAGGAAACGCCCCAAAGCGCAACGTGGACACATCCACATTTTTGGAAGAAAACAGAGGTGTTTTTTGCGAAGTGCCTACCTGTAGATTTTGGCCTCTAGCTCAGCCGGCACCTAGGGAAACCTACCAAACCTGTGCATTTCTGAAAACTAGAGACCTAGGGGAATCCAAGGAGGGGTGACTTGCGGGGCTCGGACCAGGTTCTGTTACCCAGAATCCTTTGCAAACCTCAAAATTTGGCTAAAAAAACACATGTTCCTCACATTTCTGTGGCAGAAAGTTCTGGAATCTGAGAGGAGCCACAAATTTCCTTCCACCCAGCGTTCCCCCAAGTCTCCCGATAAAAATGATACCTCACTTGTGTGGGTAGGTCTAGCGCCCGCGACAGGAAACGCCCCAAAGGGCAACGTGGACACATCCACATTTTTGGAAGAAAACAGAGGTGTTTTTTGCGAAGTGCCTACCTGTAGATTTTGGCCTCTAGCTCAGCCGGCACCTAGGGAAACCTACCAAACCTGTGAATTTCTGAAAACTGGAGACCTAGGGGAATCCAAGGAGGGGTGACTTGCGGGGCTCGGACCAGGTTCTGTTACCCAGAATCCTTTGCAAACCTCAAAATTTGGCTAAAAAAACACATGTTCCTCACATTTCTGTGGCAGAAAGTTCTGGAATCTGAGAGGAGCCACAAATTTCCTTCCACCCAGCGTTCCCCCAAGTCTCCCGATAAAAATGATACCTCACTTGTGTGGGTAGGCCTAGTGCCCGCGACAGGAAACGCCCCAAAGCGCAACGTGGACACATCCAAATTTTTGGAAGAAAACAGAGGGGTTCTTTGCGAAGTGCCTACCTGTAGATTTTGGCCTTTAGCTCAGCCGGCACTGAGGGAAACCTACCAAACCTGTGCATTTCTGAAAACTAGAGACCTAGGGGAATCCAAGGAGGGGTGACTTGCGGGGCTCGGACCAGGTTCTGTTACCCAGAATCCTTTGCAAACCTCAAAATTTGGCTAAAAAAACACATGTTCCTCACATTTCTGTGGCAGAAAGTTCGGGAATCTGAGAGGAGCCACAAATTTCCTTCCACCCAGCGTTCCCCCAAGTCTCCCGATAAAAATGATACCTCACTTGTGTGGGTAGGCCTAGCGCCCGCGACAGGAAACGCCCCAAAGCGCAACGTGGACACATCCATATTTTTGGAAGAAAACAGAGGTGTTTTTTGCGAAGTGCCTACCTGTAGATTTTGGCCTCTAGCTCAGCCGGCACCGAGGGAAACCTACCAAACCTGTGCATTTCTGAAAACTAGAGACCTAGGGGAATCCAAGGAGGGGTGACTTGCGGGGCTTGGACCAGGTTCTGTTACCCAGAATCCTTTGCAAACCTCAAAATTTGGCTAAAAAAACACATGTTCCTCACATTTCTGTGGCAGAAAGTTCGGGAATCTGAGAGGAGCCACAAATTTCCTTCCACCCAGCGTTCCCACAAGTCTCCCGATAAAAATGATACCTCACTTGTGTGGGTAGGCCTAGCGCCCGCGACAGGAAACGCCCCAAAGGGCAACGTGGACACATCCACATTTTTGGAAGAAAACAGAGGTGTTTTTTGCGAAGTGCCTACCTGTAGATTTTGGCCTCTAGCTCAGCCGGCACCTAGGGAAACCTGCCAAACCTGTGCATTTCTGAAAACTGGAGACCTAGGGGAATCCAAGGAGGGGTGACTTGCGGGGCTCGGACCAGGTTCTGTTACCCAGAATCCTTTGCAAACCTCAAAATTTGGCTAAAAAAACACATGTTCCTCACATTTCTGTGGCAGAAAGTTCTGGAATCTGAGAGGAGCCACAAATTTCCTTCCACCCAGCGTTCCCCCAAGTCTCCCGATAAAAATGATACCTCACTTGTGTGGGTAGGCCTAGCGCCTGCGACAGGAAACGCCCCAAAGCGCAACGTGGACACATCCACATTTTTGGAAGAAAACAGAGGTGTTTTTTGCGAAGTGCCTACCTGTAGATTTTGGCCTCTAGCTCAGCCGGCACCTAGGGAAACCTACCAAACCTGTGCATTTCTGAAAACTAGAGACCTAGGGGAATCCAAGGAGGGGTGACTTGCGGGGCTCGGACCAGGTTCTGTTACCCAGAATCCTTTGCAAACCTCAAAATTTGGCTAAAAAAACACATGTTCCTCACATTTCTGTGGCAGAAAGTTCTGGAATCTGAGAGGAGCCACAAATTTCCTTCCACCCAGCGTTCCCCCAAGTCTCCCGATAAAAATGATACCTCACTTGTGTGGGTAGGTCTAGCGCCCGCGACAGGAAACGCCCCAAAGGGCAACGTGGACACATCCACATTTTTGGAAGAAAACAGAGGTGTTTTTTGCGAAGTGCCTACCTGTAGATTTTGGCCTCTAGCTCAGCCGGCACCTAGGGAAACCTACCAAACCTGTGAATTTCTGAAAACTGGAGACCTAGGGGAATCCAAGGAGGGGTGACTTGCGGGGCTCGGACCAGGTTCTGTTACCCAGAATCCTTTGCAAACCTCAAAATTTGGCTAAAAAAACACATGTTCCTCACATTTCTGTGGCAGAAAGTTCTGAAATCTGAGAGGAGCCACAAATTTCCTTCCACCCAGCGTTCCCCCAAGTCTCCCGATAAAAATGATACCTCACTTGTGTGGGTAGGCCTAGTGCCCGCGACAGGAAACGCCCCAAAGCGCAACGTGGACACATCCAAATTTTTGGAAGAAAACAGAGGGGTTCTTTGCGAAGTGCCTACCTGTAGATTTTGGCCTTTAGCTCAGCCGGCACTGAGGGAAACCTACCAAACCTGTGCATTTCTGAAAACTAGAGACCTAGGGGAATCCAAGGAGGGGTGACTTGCGGGGCTCGGACCAGGTTCTGTTACCCAGAATCCTTTGCAAACCTCAAAATTTGGCTAAAAAAACACATGTTCCTCACATTTCTGTGTCAGAAAGTTCGGGAATCTGAGAGGAGCCACAAATTTCCTTCCACCCAGCGTTCCCCCAAGTCTCCCGATAAAAATGATACCTCACTTGTGTGGGTAGGCCTAGCGCCCGCGACAGGAAACGCCCCAAAGGGCAACGTGGACACATCCACATTTTTGGAAGAAAACAGAGGTGTTTTTTGTGAAGTGCCTACCTGTAGATTTTGGCCTCTAGCTCAGCCGGCACCTAGGGAAACCTGCCAAACCTGTGCATTTCTGAAAACTGGAGACCTAGGGGAATCCAAGGAGGGGTGACTTGCGGGGCTGGGACCAGGTTCTGTTACCCAGAATCCTTTGCAAACCTCAAAATTTGGCTAAAAAAACACATGTTCCTCACATTTCTGTGGCAGAAAGTTCTGGAATCTGAGAGGAGCCACAAATTTCCTTCCACCCAGCGTTCCCCCAAGTCTCCCGATAAAAATGATACCTCACTTGTGTGGGTAGGCCTAGCGCCTGCGACAGGAAACGCCCCAAAGCGCAACGTGGACACATCCACATTTTTGGAAGAAAACAGAGGTGTTTTTTGCGAAGTGCCTACCTGTAGATTTTGGCCTCTAGCTCAGCCGGCACCTAGGGAAACCTACCAAACCTGTGCATTTCTGAAAACTAGAGACCTAGGGGAATCCAAGGAGGGGTGACTTGCGGGGCTCGGACCAGGTTCTGTTACCCAGAATCCTTTGCAAACCTCAAAATTTGGCTAAAAAAACACATGTTCCTCACATTTCTGTGGCAGAAAGTTCTGGAATCTGAGAGGAGCCACAAATTTCCTTCCACCCAGCGTTCCCCCAAGTCTCCCGATAAAAATGATACCTCACTTGTGGGTAGGTCTAGCGCCCGCGACAGGAAACGCCCCAAAGCGCAACGTGGACACATCCAAATTTTTGGAAGAAAACAGAGGTGTTTTTTGCGAAGTGCCTACCTGTAGATTTTGGCCTCTAGCTCAGCCGGCACCGAGGGAAACCTACCAAACCTGTGAATTTCTGAAAACTAGAGACCTAGGGGAATCCAAGGAGGGGTGACTTGCGGGGCTCGGTCCAGGTTCTGTTACCCAGAATCCTTTGCAAACCTCAAAATTTGGCTAAAAAAACACTATGTTCCTCACATTTCTGTGGCAGAAAGTTCTGGAATCTGAGAGGAGCCAAAAATTTCCTTCCACCCAGCATTCCCCCAAGTCTCCCGATAAAAATGATACCTCACTTGTGTGGGTAGGCCTAGCGCCCGCGACAGGAAACGCCCCAAAGCGCAACGTGGACACATCCAAATTTTTGGAAGAAAACAGAGGTGTTTTTTGCGAAGTGCCTACCTGTAGATTTTGGCCTTTAGCTCAGCCGGCACTGAGGGAAACCTACCAAACCTGTGCATTTCTGAAAACTAGAGACCTAGGGGAATCCAAGGAGGGGTGACTTGCGGGGCTCGGACCAGGTTCTGTTACCCAGAATCCTTTGCAAACCTCAAAATTTGGCTAAAAAAACACATGTTCCTCACATTTCTGTGTCAGAAAGTTCGGGAATCTGAGAGGAGCCACAAATTTCCTTCCACCCAGCGTTCCCCCAAGTCTCCCGATAAAAATGATACCTCACTTGTGTGGGTAGGCCTAGCGCCCGCGACAGGAAACGCCCCAAAGGGCAACGTGGACACATCCACATTTTTGGAAGAAAACAGAGGTGTTTTTTGTGAAGTGCCTACCTGTAGATTTTGGCCTCTAGCTCAGCCGGCACCTAGGGAAACCTGCCAAACCTGTGCATTTCTGAAAACTGGAGACCTAGGGGAATCCAAGGAGGGGTGACTTGCGGGGCTGGGACCAGGTTCTGTTACCCAGAATCCTTTGCAAACCTCAAAATTTGGCTAAAAAAACACATGTTCCTCACATTTCTGTGGCAGAAAGTTCTGGAATCTGAGAGGAGCCACAAATTTCCTTCCACCCAGCGTTCCCCCAAGTCTCCCGATAAAAATGATACCTCACTTGTGTGGCTAGGCCTAGCGCCTGCGACAGGAAACGCCCCAAAGCGCAACGTGGACACATCCACATTTTTGGAAGAAAACAGAGGTGTTTTTTGCGAAGTGCCTACCTGTAGATTTTGGCCTCTAGCTCAGCCGGCACCTAGGGAAACCTACCAAACCTGTGCATTTCTGAAAACTAGAGACCTAGGGGAATCCAAGGAGGGGTGACTTGCGGGGCTCGGACCAGGTTCTGTTACCCAGAATCCTTTGCAAACCTCAAAATTTGGCTAAAAAAACACATGTTCCTCACATTTCTGTGGCAGAAAGTTCTGGAATCTGAGAGGAGCCACAAATTTCCTTCCACCCAGCGTTCCCCCAAGTCTCCCGATAAAAATGATACCTCACTTGTGGGTAGGTCTAGCGCCCGCGACAGGAAACGCCCCAAAGCGCAACGTGGACACATCCAAATTTTTGGAAGAAAACAGAGGTGTTTTTTGCGAAGTGCCTACCTGTAGATTTTGGCCTCTAGCTCAGCCGGCACCGAGGGAAACCTACCAAACCTGTGCATTTCTGAAAACTAGAGACCTAGGGGAATCCAAGGAGGGGTGACTTGCGGGGCTCGGTCCAGGTTCTGTTACCCAGAATCCTTTGCAAACCTCAAAATTTGGCTAAAAAAACACTATGTTCCTCACATTTCTGTGGCAGAAAGTTCTGGAATCTGAGAGGAGCCAAAAATTTCCTTCCACCCAGCATTCCCCCAAGTCTCCCGATAAAAATGATACCTCACTTGTGTGGGTAGGCCTAGCGCCCGCGACAGGAAACGCCCCAAAGCGCAACGTGGACACATCCAAATTTTTGGAAGAAAACAGAGGTGTTTTTTGCGAAGTGCCTACCTGTAGATTTTGGCCTCTAGCTCAGCCGGCACCGAGGGAAACCTACCAAACCTGTGCATTTCTGAAAACTAGAGTCCTAGGGGAATCCAAGGAGGGGTGACTTGCGGGGCTCGGACCAGGTTCTGTTACCTAGAATCCTTTGCAAACCTCAAAATTTGGCTAAAAAAACACATGTTCCTCACATTTCTGTGGCAGAAAGTTCGGGAATCTGAGAGGAGCCACAAATTTCCTTCCACCCAGCGTTCCCCCAAGTCTCCCGATAAAAATGATACCTCACTTGTGTGGGTAGGCCTAGCGCCCGCGACAGGAAACGCCCCAAAGCGCAACGTGGACACATCCAAATTTTTGGAAGAAAACAGAGGTGTTTTTTGCGAAGTGCCTACCTGTAGATTTTGGCCTCTAGCTCAGCCGGCACCTAGGGAAACCTACTAAACCTGTGCATTTCTGAAAACTAGAGACCTAGGGGAATCCAAGGAGGGGTGACTTGTGGGGCTTGGACCAGGTTCTGTTACCCAGAATCCTTTGCAAACCTCAAAATTTGGCTAAAAAAACACATGTTCCTCACATTTCTGTGGCAGAAAGTTCTGCAATCTGAGAGGAGCCACAAATTTCCTTCCACCCAGCATTCCCCCAAGTCTCCCGATAAAAATGATACCTCACTTGTGTGGGTAGGCCTAGCGCCCGCGACAGGAAACGCCCCAAAGCGCAACGTGGACACATCCAAATTTTTGGAAGAAAACAGAGGTGTTTTTTGCGAAGTGCCTACCTGTAGATTTTGGCCTCTAGCTCAGCCGGCACCGAGGGAAACCTACCAAACCTGTGCATTTCTGAAAACTAGAGTCCTAGGGGAATCCAAGGAGGGGTGACTTGCGGGGCTCGGACCAGGTTCTGTTACCCAGAATCCTTTGCAAACCTCAAAATTTGGCTAAAAAAACACATGTTCCTCACATTTCTGTGGCAGAAAGTTCGGGAATCTGAGAGGAGCCACAAATTTCCTTCCACCCAGCGTTCCCCCAAGTCTCCCGATAAAAATGATACCTCACTTGTGTGGGTAGGCCTAGCGCCCGCGACAGGAAACGCCCCAAAGCGCAACGTGGACACATCCAAATTTTTGGAAGAAAACAGAGGTGTTTTTTGCGAAGTGCCTACCTGTAGATTTTGGCCTCTAGCTCAGCCGGCACCTAGGGAAACCTACTAAACCTGTGCATTTCTGAAAACTAGAGACCTAGGGGAATCCAAGGAGGGGTGACTTGTGGGGCTTGGACCAGGTTCTGTTACCCAGAATCCTTTGCAAACCTCAAAATTTGGCTAAAAAAACACATGTTCCTCACATTTCTGTGGCAGAAAGTTCTGCAATCTGAGAGGAGCCACAAATTTCCTTCCACCCAGCATTCCCCCAAGTCTCCCGATAAAAATGATACCTCACTTGTGTGGGTAGGCCTAGCGCCCGCGACAGGAAACGCCCCAAAGCGCAACGTGGACACATCCATATTTTTGGAAGAAAACAGAGGTGTTTTTTGCGAAGTGCCTACCTGTAGATTTTGGCCTCTAGCTCAGCCGGCACCGAGGGAAACCTACCAAACCTGTGCATTTCTGAAAACTAGAGACCTAGGGGAATCCAAGGAGGGGTGACTTGCGGGGCTTGGACCAGGTTCTGTTACCCAGAATCCTTTGCAAACCTCAAAATTTGGCTAAAAAAACACATGTTCCTCAAATTTCTGTGGCAGAAAGTTCTGGAATCTGAGAGGAGCCACAAATTTCCTTCCACCCAGCATTCCCCCAAGTCTCCCGATAAAAATGATACCTCACTTGTGTGGGTAGGCCTTGCGCCCGCGACAGGAAACGCCCCAAAGCGCAACGTGGACACATCCAAATTTTTGGAAGAAAACAGACGTGTTTTTTGCGAAGTGCCTACCTGTAGATTTTGGCCTCTAGCTCAGCCGGCACCGAGGGAAACCTACAAAACTGTGCATTTCTGAAAACTAGAGACCTAGGGGAATCCAAGGAGGGGTGACTTGCGGGGCTCGGACCAGGTTCTGTTACCCAGAATCCTTTGCAAACCTCAAAATTTGGCTAAAAAAACACATGTTCCTCACATTTCTGTGGCAGAAAGTTCGGGAATCTGAGAGGAGCCACAAATTTCCTTCCACCCAGCGTTCCCCCAAGTCTCCCGATAAAAATGCTACCTCACTTGTGTGGGTAGGCCTAGCGCCCGCGACAGGAAACGCCCCAAAGGGCAACGTGGACACATCCACATTTTTGGAAGAAAACAGAGGTGTTTTTTGTGAAGTGCCTACCTGTAGATTTTGGCCTCTAGCTCAGCCGGCACCTAGGGAAACCTGCCAAACCTGTGCATTTCTGAAAACTGGAGACCTAGGGGAATCCAAGGAGGGGTGACTTGCGGGGCTGGGACCAGGTTCTGTTACCCAGAATCCTTTGCAAACCTCAAAATTTGGCTAAAAAAACACATGTTCCTCACATTTCTGTGGCAGAAAGTTCTGGAATCTGAGAGGAGCCACAAATTTCCTTCGACCCAGCGTTCCCCCAAGTCTCCCGATAAAAATGATACCTCACTTGTGTGGCTAGGCCTAGCGCCTGCGACAGGAAACGCCCCAAAGCGCAACGTGGACACATCCACATTTTTGGAAGAAAACAGAGGTGTTTTTTGCGAAGTGCCTACCTGTAGATTTTGGCCTCTAGCTCAGCCGGCACCTAGGGAAACCTACCAAACCTGTGCATTTCTGAAAACTAGAGACCTAGGGGAATCCAAGGAGGGGTGACTTGCGGGGCTCGGACCAGGTTCTGTTACCCAGAATCCTTTGCAAACCTCAAAATTTGGCTAAAAAAACACATGTTCCTCACATTTCTGTGGCAGAAAGTTCTGGAATCTGAGAGGAGCCACAAATTTCCTTCCACCCAGCGTTCCCCCAAGTCTCCCGATAAAAATGATACCTCACTTGTGGGTAGGTCTAGCGCCCGCGACAGGAAACGCCCCAAAGCGCAACGTGGACACATCCAAATTTTTGGAAGAAAACAGAGGTGTTTTTTGCGAAGTGCCTACCTGTAGATTTTGGCCTCTAGCTCAGCCGGCACCGAGGGAAACCTACCAAACCTGTGCATTTCTGAAAACTAGAGACCTAGGGGAATCCAAGGAGGGGTGACTTGCGGGGCTCGGTCCAGGTTCTGTTACCCAGAATCCTTTGCAAACCTCAAAATTTGGCTAAAAAAACACTATGTTCCTCACATTTCTGTGGCAGAAAGTTCTGGAATCTGAGAGGAGCCAAAAATTTCCTTCCACCCAGCATTCCCCCAAGTCTCCCGATAAAAATGATACCTCACTTGTGTGGGTAGGCCTAGCGCCCGCGACAGGAAACGCCCCAAAGCGCAACGTGGACACATCCAAATTTTTGGAAGAAAACAGAGGTGTTTTTTGCGAAGTGCCTACCTGTAGATTTTGGCCTCTAGCTCAGCCGGCACCGAGGGAAACCTACCAAACCTGTGCATTTCTGAAAACTAGAGTCCTAGGGGAATCCAAGGAGGGGTGACTTGCGGGGCTCGGACCAGGTTCTGTTACCTAGAATCCTTTGCAAACCTCAAAATTTGGCTAAAAAAACACATGTTCCTCACATTTCTGTGGCAGAAAGTTCGGGAATCTGAGAGGAGCCACAAATTTCCTTCCACCCAGCGTTCCCCCAAGTCTCCCGATAAAAATGATACCTCACTTGTGTGGGTAGGCCTAGCGCCCGCGACAGGAAACGCCCCAAAGCGCAACGTGGACACATCCAAATTTTTGGAAGAAAACAGAGGTGTTTTTTGCGAAGTGCCTACCTGTAGATTTTGGCCTCTAGCTCAGCCGGCACCTAGGGAAACCTACTAAACCTGTGCATTTCTGAAAACTAGAGACCTAGGGGAATCCAAGGAGGGGTGACTTGTGGGGCTTGGACCAGGTTCTGTTACCCAGAATCCTTTGCAAACCTCAAAATTTGGCTAAAAAAACACATGTTCCTCACATTTCTGTGGCAGAAAGTTCTGCAATCTGAGAGGAGCCACAAATTTCCTTCCACCCAGCATTCCCCCAAGTCTCCCGATAAAAATGATACCTCACTTGTGTGGGTAGGCCTAGCGCCCGCGACAGGAAACGCCCCAAAGCGCAACGTGGACACATCCAAATTTTTGGAAGAAAACAGAGGTGTTTTTTGCGAAGTGCCTACCTGTAGATTTTGGCCTCTAGCTCAGCCGGCACCGAGGGAAACCTACCAAACCTGTGCATTTCTGAAAACTAGAGTCCTAGGGGAATCCAAGGAGGGGTGACTTGCGGGGCTCGGACCAGGTTCTGTTACCCAGAATCCTTTGCAAACCTCAAAATTTGGCTAAAAAAACACATGTTCCTCACATTTCTGTGGCAGAAAGTTCGGGAATCTGAGAGGAGCCACAAATTTCCTTCCACCCAGCGTTCCCCCAAGTCTCCCGATAAAAATGATACCTCACTTGTGTGGGTAGGCCTAGCGCCCGCGACAGGAAACGCCCCAAAGCGCAACGTGGACACATCCAAATTTTTGGAAGAAAACAGAGGTGTTTTTTGCGAAGTGCCTACCTGTAGATTTTGGCGTCTAGCTCAGCCGGCACCTAGGGAAACCTACTAAACCTGTGCATTTCTGAAAACTAGAGACCTAGGGGAATCCAAGGAGGGGTGACTTGTGGGGCTTGGACCAGGTTCTGTTACCCAGAATCCTTTGCAAACCTCAAAATTTGGCTAAAAAAACACATGTTCCTCACATTTCTGTGGCAGAAAGTTCTGCAATCTGAGAGGAGCCACAAATTTCCTTCCACCCAGCATTCCCCCAAGTCTCCCGATAAAAATGATACCTCACTTGTGTGGGTAGGCCTAGCGCCCGCGACAGGAAACGCCCCAAAGCGCAACGTGGACACATCCATATTTTTGGAAGAAAACAGAGGTGTTTTTTGCGAAGTGCCTACCTGTAGATTTTGGCCTCTAGCTCAGCCGGCACCGAGGGAAACCTACCAAACCTGTGCATTTCTGAAAACTAGAGACCTAGGGGAATCCAAGGAGGGGTGACTTGCGGGGCTTGGACCAGGTTCTGTTACCCAGAATCCTTTGCAAACCTCAAAATTTGGCTAAAAAAACACATGTTCCTCAAATTTCTGTGGCAGAAAGTTCTGGAATCTGAGAGGAGCCACAAATTTCCTTCCACCCAGCATTCCCCCAAGTCTCCCGATAAAAATGATACCTCACTTGTGTGGGTAGGCCTTGCGCCCGCGACAGGAAACGCCCCAAAGCGCAACGTGGACACATCCAAATTTTTGGAAGAAAACAGACGTGTTTTTTGCGAAGTGCCTACCTGTAGATTTTGGCCTCTAGCTCAGCCGGCACCGAGGGAAACCTACAAAACTGTGCATTTCTGAAAACTAGAGACCTAGGGGAATCCAAGGAGGGGTGACTTGCGGGGCTCGGACCAGGTTCTGTTACCCAGAATCCTTTGCAAACCTCAAAATTTGGCTAAAAAAACACATGTTCCTCACATTTCTGTGGCAGAAAGTTCGGGAATCTGAGAGGAGCCACAAATTTCCTTCCACCCAGCGTTCCCCCAAGTCTCCCGATAAAAATGCTACCTCACTTGTGTGGGTAGGCCTAGCGCCCGCGACAGGAAACGCCCCAAAGCGCAACGTGGACACATCCAAATTTTTGGAAGAAAACAGAGGTGTTTT
This sequence comes from Pleurodeles waltl, assembly GCF_031143425.1. NCBI lineage: Eukaryota > Metazoa > Chordata > Amphibia > Caudata > Salamandridae > Pleurodeles > Pleurodeles waltl. The sequence goes on along the minus strand of NC_090445.1, from coordinate 747,224,677 downwards.
TTGCGAAGTGCCTACCTGTAGATTTTGGCCTCTAGCGCAGCAGGCACCTAGGGAAACCTACCAAACCTGTGCATTTCTGAAAACTAGAGACCTAGGGGAATCCAAGGAGGGGTGACTTGCGGGGCTTGGACCAGGTTCTGTTACCCAGAATCCTTTGCAAACCTCAAAATTTGGCTAAAAAAACACATGTTCCTAACATTTCTGTGGCAGAAAGTTCTGGAATCTGAGAGGAGCCACAAATTTCCTTCCACCCAGCATTCCCCCAAGTCTCCCGATAAAAATGACACCTCACTTGTGTGGGTAGGCCTAGCGCCCGCGACAGGAAACGCCCCAAAGCGCAACGTGGACACATCCAAATTTTTGGAAGAAAACAGAGGTGTTTTTTGCGAAGTGCCTACCTGTAGATTTTGGCCTCTAGCTCAGCCGGCACCGAGGGAAACCTACCAAACCTGTGCATTTCTGAAAACTAGAGACCTAGGGGAATCCAAGGAGGGGTGACTTGCGGGGCTTGGACCAGGTTCTGTTACCCAGAATCCTTTGCAAACCTCAAAATTTGGCTAAAAAAACACATGTTCCTCACATTTCTGTGGCAGAAAGTTCTGGAATCTGAGAGGAGCCACAAATTTCCTTCCACCCAGCATTCCCCCAAGTCTCCCGATAAAAATGATACCTCACTTGTGTGGGTAGGCCTAGCGCCCGCGACAGGAAACGCCCCAAAGCGCAACGTGGACACATCCAAATTTTTGAAAGAAAACAGAGGTGTTTTTTGCGAAGTGCCTACCTGTAGATTTTGGCCTCTAGCTCAGCCGGCACCGAGGGAAACCTACCAAACCTGTGCATTTCTGAAAACTAGAGTCCTAGGGGAATCCAAGGAGGGGTGACTTGCGGGGCTCGGACCAGGTTCTGTTACCCAGAATCCTTTGCAAACCTCAAAATTTGGCTAAAAAAACACATGTTCCTCACATTTCTGTGGCAGAAAGTTCGGGAATCTGAGAGGAGCCACAAATTTCCTTCCACCCAGCGTTCCCCCAAGTCTCCCGATAAAAATGATACCTCACTTGTGTGGGTAGGCCTAGCGCCCGCGACAGGAAACGCCCCAAAGCGCAACGTGGACACATCCAAATTTTTGGAAGAAAACAGAGGTGTTTTTTGCGAAGTGCCTACCTGTAGATTTTGGCCTCTAGCTCAGCCGGCACCTAGGGAAACCTACTAAACCTGTGCATTTCTGAAAACTAGAGACCTAGGGGAATCCAAGGAGGGGTGACTTGTGGGGCTTGGACCAGGTTCTGTTACCCAGAATCCTTTGCAAACCTCAAAATTTGGCTAAAAAAACACATGTTCCTCACATTTCTGTGGCAGAAAGTTCTGCAATCTGAGAGGAGCCACAAATTTCCTTCCACCCAGCATTCCCCCAAGTCTCCCGATAAAAATGATACCTCACTTGTGTGGGTAGGCCTAGCGCCCGCGACAGGAAACGCCCCAAAGCGCAACGTGGACACATCCATATTTTTGGAAGAAAACAGAGGTGTTTTTTGCGAAGTGCCTACCTGTAGATTTTGGCCTCTAGCTCAGCCGGCACCGAGGGAAACCTACCAAACCTGTGCATTTCTGAAAACTAGAGACCTAGGGGAATCCAAGGAGGGGTGACTTGCGGGGCTTGGACCAGGTTCTGTTACCCAGAATCCTTTGCAAACCTCAAAATTTGGCTAAAAAAACACATGTTCCTCAAATTTCTGTGGCAGAAAGTTCTGGAATCTGAGAGGAGCCACAAATTTCCTTCCACCCAGCATTCCCCCAAGTCTCCCGATAAAAATGATACCTCACTTGTGTGGGTAGGCCTTGCGCCCGCGACAGGAAACGCCCCAAAGCGCAACGTGGACACATCCAAATTTTTGGAAGAAAACAGACGTGTTTTTTGCGAAGTGCCTACCTGTAGATTTTGGCCTCTAGCTCAGCCGGCACCGAGGGAAACCTACAAAACTGTGCATTTCTGAAAACTAGAGACCTAGGGGAATCCAAGGAGGGGTGACTTGCGGGGCTCGGACCAGGTTCTGTTACCCAGAATCCTTTGCAAACCTCAAAATTTGGCTAAAAAAACACATGTTCCTCACATTTCTGTGGCAGAAAGTTCGGGAATCTGAGAGGAGCCACAAATTTCCTTCCACCCAGCATTCCCCCAAGTCTCCCGATAAAAATGATACCTCACTTGTGTGGGTAGGCCTTGCGCCCGCGACAGGAAACGCCCCAAAGCGCAACGTGGACACATCCACATTTTTGGAAGAAAACAGACGTGTTTTTTGCGAAGTGCCTACCTGTAGATTTTGGCCTCTAGCTCAGCCGGCACCGAGGGAAACCTACAAAACTGTGCATTTCTGAAAACTAGAGACCTAGGGGAATCCAAGGAGGGGTGACTTGCGGGGCTCGGACCAGGTTCTGTTACCCAGAATCCTTTGCAAACCTCAAAATTTGGCTAAAAAAACACATGTTCCTCACATTTCTGTGGCAGAAAGTTCGGGAATCTGAGAGGAGCCACAAATTTCCTTCCACCCAGCGTTCCCCCAAGTCTCCCGATAAAAATGCTACCTCACTTGTGTGGGTAGGCCTAGCGCCCGCGACAGGAAACGCCCCAAAGCGCAACGTGGACACATCCAAATTTTTGGAAGAAAACAGAGGTGTTTTTTGCGAAGTGCCTACCTGTAGATTTTGGCCTCTAGCGCAGCAGGCACCTAGGGAAACCTACCAAACCTGTGCATTTCTGAAAACTAGAGACCTAGGGGAATCCAAGGAGGGGTGACTTGCGGGGCTTGGACCAGGTTCTGTTACCCAGAATCCTTTGCAAACCTCAAAATTTGGCTAAAAAAACACATGTTCCTAACATTTCTGTGGCAGAAAGTTCTGGAATCTGAGAGGAGCCACAAATTTCCTTCCACCCAGCATTCCCCCAAGTCTCCCGATAAAAATGACACCTCACTTGTGTGGGTAGGCCTAGCGCCCGCGACAGGAAACGCCCCAAAGCGCAACGTGGACACATCCAAATTTTTGGAAGAAAACAGAGGTGTTTTTTGCGAAGTGCCTACCTGTAGATTTTGGCCTCTAGCTCAGCCGGCACCGAGGGAAACCTACCAAACCTGTGCATTTCTGAAAACTAGAGACCTAGGGGAATCCAAGGAGGGGTGACTTGCGGGGCTTGGACCAGGTTCTGTTACCCAGAATCCTTTGCAAACCTCAAAATTTGGCTAAAAAAACACATGTTCCTCACATTTCTGTGGCAGAAAGTTCTGGAATCTGAGAGGAGCCACAAATTTCCTTCCACCCAGCATTCCCCCAAGTCTCCCGATAAAAATGATACCTCACTTGTGTGGGTAGGCCTAGCGCCCGCAACAGGAAACGCCCCAAAGCGCAACGTGGACACATCCAAATTTTTGGAAGAAAACAGAGGTGTTTTTTGCGAAGTGCCTACCTGTAGATTTTGGCCTCTAGCTCAGCCGGCACCGAGGGAAACCTACCAAACCTGTGCATTTCTGAAAACTAGAGTCCTAGGGGAATCCAAGGAGGGGTGACTTGCGGGGCTCGGACCAGGTTCTGTTACCCAGAATCCTTTGCAAACCTCAAAATTTGGCTAAAAAAACACATGTTCCTCACATTTCTGTGGCAGAAAGTTCGGGAATCTGAGAGGAGCCACAAATTTCCTTCCACCCAGCGTTCCCCCAAGTCTCCCGATAAAAATGATACCTCACTTGTGTGGGTAGGCCTAGCGCCCGCGACAGGAAACGCCCCAAAGCGCAACGTGGACACATCCAAATTTTTGGAAGAAAACAGAGGTGTTTTTTGCGAAGTGCCTACCTGTAGATTTTGGCCTCTAGCTCAGCCGGCACCTAGGGAAACCTACTAAACCTGTGCATTTCTGAAAACTAGAGACCTAGGGGAATCCAAGGAGGGGTGACTTGTGGGGCTTGGACCAGGTTCTGTTACCCAGAATCCTTTGCAAACCTCAAAATTTGGCTAAAAAAACACATGTTCCTCACATTTCTGTGGCAGAAAGTTCTGCAATCTGAGAGGAGCCACAAATTTCCTTCCACCCAGCATTCCCCCAAGTCTCCCGATAAAAATGATACCTCACTTGTGTGGGTAGGCCTAGCGCCCGCGACAGGAAACGCCCCAAAGCGCAACGTGGACACATCCATATTTTTGGAAGAAAACAGAGGTGTTTTTTGCGAAGTGCCTACCTGTAGATTTTGGCCTCTAGCTCAGCCGGCACCGAGGGAAACCTACCAAACCTGTGCATTTCTGAAAACTAGAGACCTAGGGGAATCCAAGGAGGGGTGACTTGCGGGGCTTGGACCAGGTTCTGTTACCCAGAATCCTTTGCAAACCTCAAAATTTGGCTAAAAAAACACATGTTCCTCAAATTTCTGTGGCAGAAAGTTCTGGAATCTGAGAGGAGCCACAAATTTCCTTCCACCCAGCATTCCCCCAAGTCTCCCGATAAAAATGATACCTCACTTGTGTGGGTAGGCCTTGCGCCCGCGACAGGAAACGCCCCAAAGCGCAACGTGGACACATCCAAATTTTTGGAAGAAAACAGACGTGTTTTTTGCGAAGTGCCTACCTGTAGATTTTGGCCTCTAGCTCAGCCGGCACCGAGGGAAACCTACAAAACTGTGCATTTCTGAAAACTAGAGACCTAGGGGAATCCAAGGAGGGGTGACTTGCGGGGCTCGGACCAGGTTCTGTTACCCAGAATCCTTTGCAAACCTCAAAATTTGGCTAAAAAAACACATGTTCCTCACATTTCTGTGGCAGAAAGTTCGGGAATCTGAGAGGAGCCACAAATTTCCTTCCACCCAGCGTTCCCCCAAGTCTCCCGATAAAAATGCTACCTCACTTGTGTGGGTAGGCCTAGCGCCCGCGACAGGAAACGCCCCAAAGCGCAACGTGGACACATCCAAATTTTTGGAAGAAAACAGAGGTGTTTTTTGCGAAGTGCCTACCTGTAGATTTTGGCCTCTAGCGCAGCTGGCACCTAGGGAAACCTACCAAACCTGTGCATTTCTGAAAACTAGAGACCTAGGGGAATCCAAGGAGGGGTGACTTGCGGGGCTTGGACCAGGTTCTGTTACCCAGAATCCTTTGCAAACCTCAAAATTTGGCTAAAAAAACACATGTTCCTAACATTTCTGTGGCAGAAAGTTCTGGAATCTGAGAGGAGCCACAAATTTCCTTCCACCCAGCATTCCCCCAAGTCTCCCGATAAAAATGACACCTCACTTGTGTGGGTAGGCCTAGCGCCCGCGACAGGAAACGCCCCAAAGCGCAACGTGGACACATCCAAATTTTTGGAAGAAAACAGAGGTGTTTTTTGCGAAGTGCCTACCTGTAGATTTTGGCCTCTAGCTCAGCCGGCACCGAGGGAAACCTACCAAACCTGTGCATTTCTGAAAACTAGAGACCTAGGGGAATCCAAGGAGGGGTGACTTGCGGGGCTTGGACCAGGTTCTGTTACCCAGAATCCTTTGCAAACCTCAAAATTTGGCTAAAAAAACACATGTTCCTCACATTTCTGTGGCAGAAAGTTCTTGAATCTGAGAGGAGCCACAAATTTCCTTCCACCCAGCATTCCCCCAAGTCTCCCGATAAAAATGATACCTCACTTGTGTGGGTAGGCCTAGCGCCCGCGACAGGAAACGCCCCAAAGCGCAACGTGGACACATCCAAATTTTTGGAAGAAAACAGAGGTGTTTTTTGCGAAGTGCCTACCTGTAGATTTTGGCCTCTAGCTCAGCCGGCACCGAGGGAAACCTACCAAACCTGTGCATTTCTGAAAACTAGAGTCCTAGGGGAATCCAAGGAGGGGTGACTTGCGGGGCTCGGACCAGGTTCTGTTACCCAGAATCCTTTGCAAACCTCAAAATTTGGCTAAAAAAACACATGTTCCTCACATTTCTGTGGCAGAAAGTTCGGGAATCTGAGAGGAGCCACAAATTTCCTTCCACCCAGCATTCCCCCAAGTCTCCCGATAAAAATTATACCTCACTTGTGTGGGTAGGCCTAGCGCCCGCGACAGGAAACGCCCCAAAGCGCAACGTGGACACATCCAAATTTTTGGAAGAAAACAGAGGTGTTTTTTGCGAAGTGCCTACCTGTAGATTTTGGCCTCTAGCTCAGCCGGCACCTAGGGAAACCTACAAAACCTGTGCATTTCTGAAAACTAGAGACCTAGGGGAATCCAAGGAGGGGTGACTTGTGGGGCTTGGACCAGGTTCTGTTACCCAGAATCCTTTGCAAACCTCAAAATTTGGCTAAAAAAACACATGTTCCTCACATTTCTGTGGCAGAAAGTTCTGCAATCTGAGAGGAGCCACAAATTTCCTTCCACCCAGCATTCCCCCAAGTCTCCCGATAAAAATGATACCTCACTTGTGTGGGTAGGCCTAGCGCCCGCGACAGGAAACGCCCCAAAGCGCAACGTGGACACATCCAAATTTTTGGAAGAAAACAGAGGTGTTTTTTGCGAAGTGCCTACCTGTAGATTTTGGCCTCTAGCTCAGCCGGCACCGAGGGAAACCTACCAAACCTGTGCATTTCTGAAAACTAGAGACCTAGGGGAATCCAAGGAGGGGTGACTTGCGGGGCTTGGACCAGGTTCTGTTACCCAGAATCCTTTGCAAACCTCAAAATTTGGCTAAAAAAACACATGTTCCTCACATTTCTGTGGCAGAAAGTTCTGGAATCTGAGAGGAGCCACAAATTTCCTTCCACCCAGCATTCCCCCAAGTCTCCCGATAAAAATGATACCTCACTTGTGTGGGTAGGCCTAGCGCCCGCGACAGGAAACGCCCCAAAGCGCAACGTGGACACATCCAAATTTTTGGAAGAAAACAGAGGTGTTGATTGCGAAGTGCCTACCTGTAGATTTTGGCCTCTAGCGCAGCTGGCACCTAGGGAAACCTACCAAACCTGTGCATTTCTGAAAACTAGAGACCTAGGGGAATCCAAGGAGGGGTGACTTGCGGGGCTTGGACCAGGTTCTGTTACCCAGAATCCTTTGCAAACCTCAAAATTTGGCTAAAAAAACACATGTTCCTAACATTTCTGTGGCAGAAAGTTCTGGAATCTGAGAGGAGCCACAAATTTCCTTCCACCCAGCATTCCCCCAAGTCTCCCGATAAAAATGATACCTCACTTGTGTGGGTAGGCCTAGCGCCCGCGACAGGAAACGCCCCAAAGCGCAACGTGGACACATCCAAATTTTTGGAAGAAAACAGAGGTGTTTTTTGCGAAGTGCCTACCTGTAGATTTTGGCCTCTAGCTCAGCCGGCACTCTGGGAAACCTACCAAACCTGTGCATTTCTGAAAACTAGAGACCTAGGGGAATCCAAGGAGGGGTGACTTGCGGGGCTTGGACCAGGTTCTGTTACCCAGAATCCTTTGCAAACCTCAAAATTTGGCTAAAAAAACACATGTTCCTCACATTTCTGTGGCAGAAAGTTCGGGAGTCTGAGAGGAGCCACAAATTTCCTTCCACCCAGCGTTCCCCCAAGTCTCCCGATAAAAATGATACCTCACTTGTGTGGGTAGGCCTAGCGCCCGCGACAGGAAACGCCCCAAAGCGCAACGTGGACACATCCAAATTTTTGGAAGAAAACAGAGGTGTTTTTTGCGAAGTGCCTACCTGTAGATTTTGGCCTCTAGCGCAGCTGGCACCTAGGGAAACCTACCAAACCTGTGCATTTCTGAAAACTAGAGACCTAGGGGAATCCAAGGAGGGGTGACTTGCGGGGCTTGGACCAGGTTCTGTTACCCAGAATCCTTTGCAAACCTCAAAATTTGGCTAAAAAAACACATGTTCCTAACATTTCTGTGGCAGAAAGTTCTGGAATCTGAGAGGAGCCACAAATTTCCTTCCACCCAGCATTCCCCCAAGTCTCCCGATAAAAATGATACCTCACTTGTGTGGGTAGGCCTAGCGCCCGCGACAGGAAACGCCCCAAAGCGCAACGTGGACACATCCAAATTTTTGGAAGAAAACAGAGGTGTTTTTTGCGAAGTGCCTACCTGTAGATTTTGGCCTCTAGCTCAGCCGGCACCGAGGGAAACCTACCAAACCTGTGCATTTCTGAAAACTAGAGACCTAGGGGAATCCAAGGAGGGGTGACTTGCGGGGCTTGGACCAGGTTCTGTTACCCAGAATCCTTTGCAAACCTCAAAATTTGGCTAAAAAAACACATGTTCCTCACATTTCTGTGGCAGAAAGTTCGGGAGTCTGAGAGGAGCCACAAATTTCCTTCCACCCAGCGTTCCTCCAAGTCTCCCGATACAAATGATACCTCACTTGTGTGGGTAGGCCTAGCGCCCGCGACAGGAAACGCCCCAAAGCGCAACGTGGACACATCCAAATTTTTTGAAGAAAACAGAGGTGTTTTTTGCAAAGTGCCTACCTGTAGATTTTGGCCTCTAGCTCAGCCGGCACCGAGAGAAACCTACCAAACCTGTGCATTTCTGAAAACTAGAGACCTAGGGGATTCCAAGGAGGGGTGACTTGCGGGGCTCGGACCAGGTTCTGTTACCCAGAATCCTTTGCAAACCTCAAAATTTGGCTAAAAAAACACATGTTCCTCACATTTCTGTGGCAGAAAGTTCTGGAATCTGAGAGGAGCCACAAATTTCCGTCCACCCAGCGTTCCCCCAAGTCTCCCGATAAAAATGATACCTCACTTGTGTGGGTAGGCCTAGCGCCCGCGACAGGAAACGCCCCAAAGCGCAACGTGGACACATCCAAATTTTTGGAAGAAAACAGACGTGTTTTTTGCGAAGTGCCTACCTGTAGATTTTGGCCTCTAGCTCAGCCGGCACCGAGGGAAACCTACCAAACCTGTGCATTTCTGAAAACTAGAGACCTAGGGGAATCCAAGGAGGGGTGACTTGCGGGGCTCGGACCAGGTTCTGTTACCCAGAATCCTTTGCAAACCTCAAAATTTGGCTAAAAAAACACATGTTCCTCACATTTCTGTGGCAGAAAGTTCGGGAATCTGAGAGGAGCCACAAATTTCCTTCCACCCAGCGTTCCCCCAAGTCTCCCGATAAAAATGATACCTCACTTGTGTGGGTAGGCCTAGCGCCCGCGACAGGAAACGCCCCAAAGCGCAACGTGGACACATCCAAATTTTTGGAAGAAAACAGAGGTGTTTTTTGCGAAGTGCCTACCTGTAGATTTTGGCCTCTAGCGCAGCTGGCACCTAGGGAAACCTACCAAACCTGTGCATTTCTGAAAACTAGAGACCTAGGGGAATCCAAGGAGGGGTGACTTGCGGGGCTTGGACCAGGTTCTGTTACCCAGAATCCTTTGCAAACCTCAAAATTTGGCTAAAAAAACACATGTTCCTAACATTTCTGTGGCAGAAAGTTCTGGAATCTGAGAGGAGCCACAAATTTCCTTCCACCCAGCATTCCCCCAAGTCTCCCGATAAAAATGATACCTCACTTGTGTGGGTAGGCCTAGCGCCCGCGACAGGAAACGCCCCAAAGCGCAACGTGGACACATCCAAATTTTTGGAAGAAAACAGAGGTGTTTTTTGCGAAGTGCCTACCTGTAGATTTTGGCCTCTAGCTCAGCCGGCACCAAGGGAAACCTACCAAACCTGTGCATTTCTGAAAACTAGAGACCTAGGGGAATCCAAGGAGGGGTGACTTGCGGGGCTTGGACCAGGTTCTGTTACCCAGAATCCTTTGCAAACCTCAAAATTTGGCTAAAAAAACACATGTTCCTCACATTTCTGTGGCAGAAAGTTCTGGAATCTGAGAGGAGCCACAAATTTCCTTCCACCCAGCATTCCCCCAAGTCTCCCGATAAAAATGATACCTCACTTGTGTGGGTAGGCCTAGCGCCCGCGACAGGAAACGCCCCAAAGCGCAACGTGGACACATCCAAATTTTTGGAAGAAAACAGAGGTGTTTTTTGCGAAGTGCCTACCTGTAGATTTTGGCCTCTAGCTCAGCCGGCACCGAGGGAAACCTACCAAACCTGTGCATTTCTGAAAACTAGAGTCCTAGGGGAATCCAAGGAGGGGTGACTTGCGGGGCTCGGACCAGGTTCTGTTACCAGAATCCTTTGCAAACCTCAAAATTTGGCTAAAAAAACACATGTTCCTCACATTTCTGTGGCAGAAAGTTCGGGAATCTGAGAGGAGCCACAAATTTCCTTCCACCCAGCGTTCCCCCAAGTCTCCCGATAAAAATGATACCTCACTTGTGTGGGTAGGCCTAGCGCCCGCGACAGGAAACGCCCCAAAGCGCAACGTGGACACATCCACATTTTTGGAAGAAAACAGAGGTGTTTTTTGCGAAGTGCCTACCTGTAGATTTTGGCCTCTAGCTCAGCCGGCAGCTAGGGAAACCTACTAAACCTGTGCATTTCTGAAAACTAGAGACCTAGGGGAATCCAAGGAGGGGTGACTTGTGGGGCTTGGACCAGGTTCTGTTACCCAGAATCCTTTGCAAACCTCAAAATTTGGCTAAAAAAACACATGTTCCTCACATTTCTGTGGCAGAAAGTTCTGCAATCTGAGAGGAGCCACAAATTTCCTTCCACCCAGCATTCCCCCAAGTCTCCCGATAAAAATGATACCTCACTTGTGTGGGTAGGCCTAGCGCCCGCGACAGGAAACGCCCCAAAGCGCAACGTGGACACATCCAAATTTTTGGAAGAAAACAGAGGTGTTTTTTGCGAAGTGCCTACCTGTAGATTTTGGCCTCTAGCTCAGCCGGCACCGAGGGAAACCTACCAAACCTGTGCATTTCTGAAAACTAGAGACCTAGGGGAATCCAAGGAGGGGTGACTTGCGGGGCTTGGACCAGGTTCTGTTACCCAGAATCCTTTGCAAACCTCAAAATTTGGCTAAAAAAACACATGTTCCTCACATTTCTGTGGCAGAAAGTTCTGGAATCTGAGAGGAGCCACAAATTTCCTTCCACCCAGCATTCCCCCAAGTCTCCCGATAAAAATGATACCTCACTTGTGTGGGTAGGCCTAGCGCCCGCGACAGGAAACGCCCCAAAGCGCAACGTGGACACATCCATATTTTTGGAAGAAAACAGAGGTGTTTTTTGCGAAGTGCCTACCTGTAGATTTTGGCCTCTAGCTCAGCCGGCACCGAGGGAAACCTACCAAACCTGTGCATTTCTGAAAACTAGAGACCTAGGGGAATCCAAGGAGGGGTGACTTGCGGGGCTTGGACCAGGTTCTGTTACCCAGAATCCTTTGCAAACCTCAAAATTTGGCTAAAAAAACACATGTTCCTCACATTTCTGTGGCAGAAAGTTCTGGAATCTGAGAGGAGCCACAAATTTCCTTCCACCCAGCATTCCCCCAAGTCTCCCGATAAAAATGATACCTCACTTGTGTGGGTAGGCCTAGCGCCCGCGACAGGAAACGCCCCAAAGCGCAACGTGGACACATCCAAATTTTTGGAAGAAAACAGACGTGTTTTTTGCGAAGTGCCTACCTGTAGATTTTGGCCTCTAGCTCAGCCGGCACCGAGGGAAACCTACCAAACCTGTGCATTTCTGAAAACTAGAGACCTAGGGGAATCCAGGGAGGGGTGACTTGCGGGGCTCGGACCAGGTTCTGTTACCCAGAATCCTTTGCAAACCTCAAAATTTGGCTAAAAAAACACATGTTCCTCACATTTCTGTGGCAGAAAGTTCGGGAATCTGAGAGGAGCCACAAATTTCCTTCCACCCAGCGTTCCCCCAAGTCTCCCGATAAAAATGATACCTCACTTGTGTGGGTAGGCCTAGCGCCCGCGACAGGAAACGCCCCAAAGCGCAACGTGGACACATCCAAATTTTTGGAAGAAAACAGAGGTGTTTTTTGCGAAGTGCCTACCTGTAGATTTTGGCCTCTAGCGCAGCTGGCACCTAGGGAAACCTACCAAACCTGTGCATTTCTGAAAACTAGAGACCTAGGGGAATCCAAGGAGGGGTGACTTGCGGGGCTTGGACCAGGTTCTGTTACCCAGAATCCTTTGCAAACCTCAAAATTTGGCTAAAAAAACACATGTTCCTAACATTTCTGTGGCAGAAAGTTCTGGAATCTGAGAGGAGCCACAAATTTCCTTCCACCCAGCATTCCCCCAAGTCTCCCGATAAAAATGATACCTCACTTGTGTGGGTAGGCCTAGCGCCCGCGACAGGAAACGCCCCAAAGCGCAACGTGGACACATCCAAATTTTTGGAAGAAAACAGAGGTGTTTTTTGCGAAGTGCCTACCTGTAGATTTTGGCCTCTAGCTCAGCCGGCACCGAGGGAAACCTACCAAACCTGTGCATTTCTGAAAACTAGAGACCTAGGGGAATCCAAGGAGGGGTGACTTGCGGGGCTTGGACCAGGTTCTGTTACCCAGAATCCTTTGCAAACCTCAAAATTTGGCTAAAAAAACACATGTTCCTCACATTTCTGTGGCAGAAAGTTCGGGAGTCTGAGAGGAGCCACAAATTTCCTTCCACCCAGCGTTCCTCCAAGTCTCCCGATACAAATGATACCTCACTTGTGTGGGTAGGCCTAGCGCCCGCGACAGGAAACGCCCCAAAGCGCAACGTGGACACATCCAAATTTTTTGAAGAAAACAGAGGTGTTTTTTGCAAAGTGCCTACCTGTAGATTTTGGCCTCTAGCTCAGCCGGCACCGAGAGAAACCTACCAAACCTGTGCATTTCTGAAAACTAGAGACCTAGGGGATTCCAAGGAGGGGTGACTTGCGGGGCTCGGACCAGGTTCTGTTACCCAGAATCCTTTGCAAACCTCAAAATTTGGCTAAAAAAACACATGTTCCTCACATTTCTGTGGCAGAAAGTTCTGGAATCTGAGAGGAGCCACAAATTTCCGTCCACCCAGCGTTCCCCCAAGTCTCCCGATAAAAATGATACCTCACTTGTGTGGGTAGGCCTAGCGCCCGCGACAGGAAACGCCCCAAAGCGCAACGTGGACACATCCAAATTTTTGGAAGAAAACAGACGTGTTTTTTGCGAAGTGCCTACCTGTAGATTTTGGCCTCTAGCTCAGCCGGCACCGAGGGAAACCTACCAAACCTGTGCATTTCTGAAAACTAGAGTCCTAGGGGAATCCAAGGAGGGGTGACTTGCGGGGCTCGGACCAGGTTCTGTTACCAGAATCCTTTGCAAACCTCAAAATTTGGCTAAAAAAACACATGTTCCTCACATTTCTGTGGCAGAAAGTTCGGGAATCTGAGAGGAGCCACAAATTTCCTTCCACCCAGCGTTCCCCCAAGTCTCCCGATAAAAATGATACCTCACTTGTGTGGGTAGGCCTAGCGCCCGCGACAGGAAACGCCCCAAAGCGCAACGTGGACACATCCACATTTTTGGAAGAAAACAGAGGTGTTTTTTGCGAAGTGCCTACCTGTAGATTTTGGCCTCTAGCTCAGCCGGCAGCTAGGGAAACCTACTAAACCTGTGCATTTCTGAAAACTAGAGACCTAGGGGAATCCAAGGAGGGGTGACTTGTGGGGCTTGGACCAGGTTCTGTTACCCAGAATCCTTTGCAAACCTCAAAATTTGGCTAAAAAAACACATGTTCCTCACATTTCTGTGGCAGAAAGTTCTGCAATCTGAGAGGAGCCACAAATTTCCTTCCACCCAGCATTCCCCCAAGTCTCCCGATAAAAATGATACCTCACTTGTGTGGGTAGGCCTAGCGCCCGCGACAGGAAACGCCCCAAAGCGCAACGTGGACACATCCAAATTTTTGGAAGAAAACAGAGGTGTTTTTTGCGAAGTGCCTACCTGTAGATTTTGGCCTCTAGCTCAGCCGGCACCGAGGGAAACCTACCAAACCTGTGCATTTCTGAAAACTAGAGACCTAGGGGAATCCAAGGAGGGGTGACTTGCGGGGCTTGGACCAGGTTCTGTTACCCAGAATCCTTTGCAAACCTCAAAATTTGGCTAAAAAAACACATGTTCCTCACATTTCTGTGGCAGAAAGTTCTGGAATCTGAGAGGAGCCACAAATTTCCTTCCACCCAGCATTCCCCCAAGTCTCCCGATAAAAATGATACCTCACTTGTGTGGGTAGGCCTAGCGCCCGCGACAGGAAACGCCCCAAAGCGCAACGTGGACACATCCATATTTTTGGAAGAAAACAGAGGTGTTTTTTGCGAAGTGCCTACCTGTAGATTTTGGCCTCTAGCTCAGCCGGCACCGAGGGAAACCTACCAAACCTGTGCATTTCTGAAAACTAGAGACCTAGGGGAATCCAAGGAGGGGTGACTTGCGGGGCTTGGACCAGGTTCTGTTACCCAGAATCCTTTGCAAACCTCAAAATTTGGCTAAAAAAACACATGTTCCTCACATTTCTGTGGCAGAAAGTTCTGGAATCTGAGAGGAGCCACAAATTTCCTTCCACCCAGCATTCCCCCAAGTCTCCCGATAAAAATGATACCTCACTTGTGTGGGTAGGCCTAGCGCCCGCGACAGGAAACGCCCCAAAGCGCAACGTGGACACATCCAAATTTTTGGAAGAAAACAGACGTGTTTTTTGCGAAGTGCCTACCTGTAGATTTTGGCCTCTAGCTCAGCCGGCACCGAGGGAAACCTACCAAACCTGTGCATTTCTGAAAACTAGAGACCTAGGGGAATCCAGGGAGGGGTGACTTGCGGGGCTCGGACCAGGTTCTGTTACCCAGAATCCTTTGCAAACCTCAAAATTTGGCTAAAAAAACACATGTTCCTCACATTTCTGTGGCAGAAAGTTCGGGAATCTGAGAGGAGCCACAAATTTCCTTCCACCCAGCGTTCCCCCAAGTCTCCCGATAAAAATGATACCTCACTTGTGTGGGTAGGCCTAGCGCCCGCGACAGGAAACGCCCCAAAGCGCAACGTGGACACATCCAAATTTTTGGAAGAAAACAGAGGTGTTTTTTGCGAAGTGCCTACCTGTAGATTTTGGCCTCTAGCGCAGCTGGCACCTAGGGAAACCTACCAAACCTGTGCATTTCTGAAAACTAGAGACCTAGGGGAATCCAAGGAGGGGTGACTTGCGGGGCTTGGACCAGGTTCTGTTACCCAGAATCCTTTGCAAACCTCAAAATTTGGCTAAAAAAACACATGTTCCTAACATTTCTGTGGCAGAAAGTTCTGGAATCTGAGAGGAGCCACAAATTTCCTTCCACCCAGCGTTCCCCCAAGTCTCCCGATAAAAATGATACCTCACTTGTGTGGGTAGGCCTAGCGCCCGCGACAGGAAACGCCCCAAAGCGCAACGTGGACACATCCAAATTTTTGGAAGAAAACAGAGGTGTTTTTTGCGAAGTGCCTACCTGTAGATTTTGGCCTCTAGCGCAGCTGGCACCTAGGGAAACCTACCAAACCTGTGCATTTCTGAAAACTAGAGACCTAGGGGAATCCAAGGAGGGGTGACTTGCGGGGCTTGGACCAGGTTCTGTTACCCAGAATCCTTTGCAAACCTCAAAATTTGGCTAAAAAAACACATGTTCCTAACATTTCTGTGGCAGAAAGTTCTGGAATCTGAGAGGAGCCACAAATTTCCTTCCACCCAGCATTCCCCCAAGTCTCCCGATAAAAATGATACCTCACTTGTGTGGGTAGGCCTAGCGCCCGCGACAGGAAACGCCCCAAAGCGCAACGTGGACACATCCAAATTTTTGGAAGAAAACAGAGGTGTTTTTTGCGAAGTGCCTACCTGTAGATTTTGGCCTCTAGCTCAGCCGGCACCGAGGGAAACCTACCAAACCTGTGCATTTCTGAAAACTAGAGACCTAGGGGAATCCAAGGAGGGGTGACTTGCGGGGCTTGGACCAGGTTCTGTTACCCAGAATCCTTTGCAAACCTCAAAATTTGGCTAAAAAAACACATGTTCCTCACATTTCTGTGGCAGAAAGTTCGGGAGTCTGAGAGGAGCCACAAATTTCCTTCCACCCAGCGTTCCTCCAAGTCTCCCGATACAAATGATACCTCACTTGTGTGGGTAGGCCTAGCGCCCGCGACAGGAAACGCCCCAAAGCGCAACGTGGACACATCCAAATTTTTGGAAGAAAACAGAGGTGTTTTTTGCGAAGTGCCTACCTGTAGATTTTGGCCTCTAGCTCAGCCGGCACCGAGGGAAACCTACCAAACCTGTGCATTTCTGAAAACTAGAGACCTAGGGGAATCCAAGGAGGGGTGACTTGCGGGGCTTGGACCAGGTTCTGTTACCCAGAATCCTTTGCAAACCTCAAAATTTGGCTAAAAAAACACATGTTCCTCACATTTCTGTGGCAGAAAGTTCTGGAATCTGAGAGGAGCCACAAATTTCCTTCCACCCAGCATTCCCCCAAGTCTCCCGATAAAAATGATACCTCACTTGTGTGGGTAGGCCTAGCGCCCGCGACAGGAAACGCCCCAAAGCGCAACGTGGACACATCCATATTTTTGGAAGAAAACAGAGGTGTTTTTTGCGAAGTGCCTACCTGTAGATTTTGGCCTCTAGCTCAGCCGGCACCGAGGGAAACCTACCAAACCTGTGCATTTCTGAAAACTAGAGACCTAGGGGAATCCAAGGAGGGGTGACTTGCGGGGCTTGGACCAGGTTCTGTTACCCAGAATCCTTTGCAAACCTCAAAATTTGGCTAAAAAAACACATGTTCCTCACATTTCTGTGGCAGAAAGTTCTGGAATCTGAGAGGAGCCACAAATTTCCTTCCACCCAGCATTCCCCCAAGTCTCCCGATAAAAATGATACCTCACTTGTGTGGGTAGGCCTAGCGCCCGCGACAGGAAACGCCCCAAAGCGCAACGTGGACACATCCAAATTTTTGGAAGAAAACAGACGTGTTTTTTGCGAAGTGCCTACCTGTAGATTTTGGCCTCTAGCTCAGCCGGCACCGAGGGAAACCTACCAAACCTGTGCATTTCTGAAAACTAGAGACCTAGGGGAATCCAGGGAGGGGTGACTTGCGGGGCTCGGACCAGGTTCTGTTACCCAGAATCCTTTGCAAACCTCAAAATTTGGCTAAAAAAACACATGTTCCTCACATTTCTGTGGCAGAAAGTTCGGGAATCTGAGAGGAGCCACAAATTTCCTTCCACCCAGCGTTCCCCCAAGTCTCCCGATAAAAATGATACCTCACTTGTGTGGGTAGGCCTAGCGCCCGCGACAGGAAACGCCCCAAAGCGCAACGTGGACACATCCAAATTTTTGGAAGAAAACAGAGGTGTTTTTTGCGAAGTGCCTACCTGTAGATTTTGGCCTCTAGCGCAGCTGGCACCTAGGGAAACCTACCAAACCTGTGCATTTCTGAAAACTAGAGACCTAGGGGAATCCAAGGAGGGGTGACTTGCGGGGCTTGGACCAGGTTCTGTTACCCAGAATCCTTTGCAAACCTCAAAATTTGGCTAAAAAAACACATGTTCCTAACATTTCTGTGGCAGAAAGTTCTGGAATCTGAGAGGAGCCACAAATTTCCTTCCACCCAGCATTCCCCCAAGTCTCCCGATAAAAATGATACCTCACTTGTGTGGGTAGGCCTAGCGCCCGCGACAGGAAACGCCCCAAAGCGCAACGTGGACACATCCAAATTTTTGGAAGAAAACAGAGGTGTTTTTTGCGAAGTGCCTACCTGTAGATTTTGGCCTCTAGCTCAGCCGGCACCGAGGGAAACCTACCAAACCTGTGCATTTCTGAAAACTAGAGACCTAGGGGAATCCAAGGAGGGGTGACTTGCGGGGCTTGGACCAGGTTCTGTTACCCAGAATCCTTTGCAAACCTCAAAATTTGGCTAAAAAAACACATGTTCCTCACATTTCTGTGGCAGAAAGTTCGGGAGTCTGAGAGGAGCCACAAATTTCCTTCCACCCAGCGTTCCTCCAAGTCTCCCGATACAAATGATACCTCACTTGTGTGGGTAGGCCTAGCGCCCGCGACAGGAAACGCCCCAAAGCGCAACGTGGACACATCCAAATTTTTTGAAGAAAACAGAGGTGTTTTTTGCAAAGTGCCTACCTGTAGATTTTGGCCTCTAGCTCAGCCGGCACCGAGAGAAACCTACCAAACCTGTGCATTTCTGAAAACTAGAGACCTAGGGGATTCCAAGGAGGGGTGACTTGCGGGGCTCGGACCAGGTTCTGTTACCCAGAATCCTTTGCAAACCTCAAAATTTGGCTAAAAAAACACATGTTCCTCACATTTCTGTGGCAGAAAGTTCTGGAATCTGAGAGGAGCCACAAATTTCCGTCCACCCAGCGTTCCCCCAAGTCTCCCGATAAAAATGATACCTCACTTGTGTGGGTAGGCCTAGCGCCCGCGACAGGAAACGCCCCAAAGCGCAACGTGGACACATCCAAATTTTTGGAAGAAAACAGACGTGTTTTTTGCGAAGTGCCTACCTGTAGATTTTGGCCTCTAGCTCAGCCGGCACCGAGGGAAACCTACCAAACCTGTGCATTTCTGAAAACTAGAGTCCTAGGGGAATCCAAGGAGGGGTGACTTGCGGGGCTCGGACCAGGTTCTGTTACCAGAATCCTTTGCAAACCTCAAAATTTGGCTAAAAAAACACATGTTCCTCACATTTCTGTGGCAGAAAGTTCGGGAATCTGAGAGGAGCCACAAATTTCCTTCCACCCAGCGTTCCCCCAAGTCTCCCGATAAAAATGATACCTCACTTGTGTGGGTAGGCCTAGCGCCCGCGACAGGAAACGCCCCAAAGCGCAACGTGGACACATCCACATTTTTGGAAGAAAACAGAGGTGTTTTTTGCGAAGTGCCTACCTGTAGATTTTGGCCTCTAGCTCAGCCGGCAGCTAGGGAAACCTACTAAACCTGTGCATTTCTGAAAACTAGAGACCTAGGGGAATCCAAGGAGGGGTGACTTGTGGGGCTTGGACCAGGTTCTGTTACCCAGAATCCTTTGCAAACCTCAAAATTTGGCTAAAAAAACACATGTTCCTCACATTTCTGTGGCAGAAAGTTCTGCAATCTGAGAGGAGCCACAAATTTCCTTCCACCCAGCATTCCCCCAAGTCTCCCGATAAAAATGATACCTCACTTGTGTGGGTAGGCCTAGCGCCCGCGACAGGAAACGCCCCAAAGCGCAACGTGGACACATCCAAATTTTTGGAAGAAAACAGAGGTGTTTTTTGCGAAGTGCCTACCTGTAGATTTTGGCCTCTAGCTCAGCCGGCACCGAGGGAAACCTACCAAACCTGTGCATTTCTGAAAACTAGAGACCTAGGGGAATCCAAGGAGGGGTGACTTGCGGGGCTTGGACCAGGTTCTGTTACCCAGAATCCTTTGCAAACCTCAAAATTTGGCTAAAAAAACACATGTTCCTCACATTTCTGTGGCAGAAAGTTCTGGAATCTGAGAGGAGCCACAAATTTCCTTCCACCCAGCATTCCCCCAAGTCTCCCGATAAAAATGATACCTCACTTGTGTGGGTAGGCCTAGCGCCCGCGACAGGAAACGCCCCAAAGCGCAACGTGGACACATCCATATTTTTGGAAGAAAACAGAGGTGTTTTTTGCGAAGTGCCTACCTGTAGATTTTGGCCTCTAGCTCAGCCGGCACCGAGGGAAACCTACCAAACCTGTGCATTTCTGAAAACTAGAGACCTAGGGGAATCCAAGGAGGGGTGACTTGCGGGGCTTGGACCAGGTTCTGTTACCCAGAATCCTTTGCAAACCTCAAAATTTGGCTAAAAAAACACATGTTCCTCACATTTCTGTGGCAGAAAGTTCTGGAATCTGAGAGGAGCCACAAATTTCCTTCCACCCAGCATTCCCCCAAGTCTCCCGATAAAAATGATACCTCACTTGTGTGGGTAGGCCTAGCGCCCGCGACAGGAAACGCCCCAAAGCGCAACGTGGACACATCCAAATTTTTGGAAGAAAACAGACGTGTTTTTTGCGAAGTGCCTACCTGTAGATTTTGGCCTCTAGCTCAGCCGGCACCGAGGGAAACCTACCAAACCTGTGCATTTCTGAAAACTAGAGACCTAGGGGAATCCAGGGAGGGGTGACTTGCGGGGCTCGGACCAGGTTCTGTTACCCAGAATCCTTTGCAAACCTCAAAATTTGGCTAAAAAAACACATGTTCCTCACATTTCTGTGGCAGAAAGTTCGGGAATCTGAGAGGAGCCACAAATTTCCTTCCACCCAGCGTTCCCCCAAGTCTCCCGATAAAAATGATACCTCACTTGTGTGGGTAGGCCTAGCGCCCGCGACAGGAAACGCCCCAAAGCGCAACGTGGACACATCCAAATTTTTGGAAGAAAACAGAGGTGTTTTTTGCGAAGTGCCTACCTGTAGATTTTGGCCTCTAGCGCAGCTGGCACCTAGGGAAACCTACCAAACCTGTGCATTTCTGAAAACTAGAGACCTAGGGGAATCCAAGGAGGGGTGACTTGCGGGGCTTGGACCAGGTTCTGTTACCCAGAATCCTTTGCAAACCTCAAAATTTGGCTAAAAAAACACATGTTCCTAACATTTCTGTGGCAGAAAGTTCTGGAATCTGAGAGGAGCCACAAATTTCCTTCCACCCAGCGTTCCCCCAAGTCTCCCGATAAAAATGATACCTCACTTGTGTGGGTAGGCCTAGCGCCCGCGACAGGAAACGCCCCAAAGCGCAACGTGGACACATCCAAATTTTTGGAAGAAAACAGAGGTGTTTTTTGCGAAGTGCCTACCTGTAGATTTTGGCCTCTAGCGCAGCTGGCACCTAGGGAAACCTACCAAACCTGTGCATTTCTGAAAACTAGAGACCTAGGGGAATCCAAGGAGGGGTGACTTGCGGGGCTTGGACCAGGTTCTGTTACCCAGAATCCTTTGCAAACCTCAAAATTTGGCTAAAAAAACACATGTTCCTAACATTTCTGTGGCAGAAAGTTCTGGAATCTGAGAGGAGCCACAAATTTCCTTCCACCCAGCATTCCCCCAAGTCTCCCGATAAAAATGATACCTCACTTGTGTGGGTAGGCCTAGCGCCCGCGACAGGAAACGCCCCAAAGCGCAACGTGGACACATCCAAATTTTTGGAAGAAAACAGAGGTGTTTTTTGCGAAGTGCCTACCTGTAGATTTTGGCCTCTAGCTCAGCCGGCACCGAGGGAAACCTACCAAACCTGTGCATTTCTGAAAACTAGAGACCTAGGGGAATCCAAGGAGGGGTGACTTGCGGGGCTTGGACCAGGTTCTGTTACCCAGAATCCTTTGCAAACCTCAAAATTTGGCTAAAAAAACACATGTTCCTCACATTTCTGTGGCAGAAAGTTCGGGAGTCTGAGAGGAGCCACAAATTTCCTTCCACCCAGCGTTCCTCCAAGTCTCCCGATACAAATGATACCTCACTTGTGTGGGTAGGCCTAGCGCCCGCGACAGGAAACGCCCCAAAGCGCAACGTGGACACATCCAAATTTTTTGAAGAAAACAGAGGTGTTTTTTGCAAAGTGCCTACCTGTAGATTTTGGCCTCTAGCTCAGCCGGCACCGAGAGAAACCTACCAAACCTGTGCATTTCTGAAAACTAGAGACCTAGGGGATTCCAAGGAGGGGTGACTTGCGGGGCTCGGACCAGGTTCTGTTACCCAGAATCCTTTGCAAACCTCAAAATTTGGCTAAAAAAACACATGTTCCTCACATTTCTGTGGCAGAAAGTTCTGGAATCTGAGAGGAGCCACAAATTTCCGTCCACCCAGCGTTCCCCCAAGTCTCCCGATAAAAATGATACCTCACTTGTGTGGGTAGGCCTAGCGCCCGCGACAGGAAACGCCCCAAAGCGCAACGTGGACACATCCAAATTTTTGGAAGAAAACAGACGTGTTTTTTGCGAAGTGCCTACCTGTAGATTTTGGCCTCTAGCTCAGCCGGCACCGAGGGAAACCTACCAAACCTGTGCATTTCTGAAAACTAGAGACCTAGGGGAATCCAAGGAGGGGTGACTTGCGGGGCTCGGACCAGGTTCTGTTACCCAGAATCCTTTGCAAACCTCAAAATTTGGCTAAAAAAACACATGTTCCTCACATTTCTGTGGCAGAAAGTTCGGGAATCTGAGAGGAGCCACAAATTTCCTTCCACCCAGCGTTCCCCCAAGTCTCCCGATAAAAATGATACCTCACTTGTGTGGGTAGGCCTAGCGCCCGCGACAGGAAACGCCCCAAAGCGCAACGTGGACACATCCAAATTTTTGGAAGAAAACAGAGGTGTTTTTTGCGAAGTGCCTACCTGTAGATTTTGGCCTCTAGCGCAGCTGGCACCTAGGGAAACCTACCAACCCTGTGCATTTCTGAAAACTAGAGACCTAGGGGAATCCAAGGAGGGGTGACTTGCGGGGCTTGGACCAGGTTCTGTTACCCAGAATCCTTTGCAAACCTCAAAATTTGGCTAAAAAAACACATGTTCCTAACATTTCTGTGGCAGAAAGTTCTGGAATCTGAGAGGAGCCACAAATTTCCTTCCACCCAGCATTCCCCCAAGTCTCCCGATAAAAATGATACCTCACTTGTGTGGGTAGGCCTAGCGCCCGCGACAGGAAACGCCCCAAAGCGCAACGTGGACACATCCAAATTTTTGGAAGAAAACAGAGGTGTTTTTTGCGAAGTGCCTACCTGTAGATTTTGGCCTCTAGCTCAGCCGGCACCAAGGGAAACCTACCAAACCTGTGCATTTCTGAAAACTAGAGACCTAGGGGAATCCAAGGAGGGGTGACTTGCGGGGCTTGGACCAGGTTCTGTTACCCAGAATCCTTTGCAAACCTCAAAATTTGGCTAAAAAAACACATGTTCCTCACATTTCTGTGGCAGAAAGTTCTGGAATCTGAGAGGAGCCACAAATTTCCTTCCACCCAGCATTCCCCCAAGTCTCCCGATAAAAATTATACCTCACTTGTGTGGGTAGGCCTAGCGCCCGCGACAGGAAACGCCCCAAAGCGCAACGTGGACACATCCAAATTTTTGGAAGAAAACAGAGGTGTTTTTTGCGAAGTGCCTACCTGTAGATTTTGGCCTCTAGCTCAGCCGGCACCGAGGGAAACCTACCAAACCTGTGCATTTCTGAAAACTAGAGTCCTAGGGGAATCCAAGGAGGGGTGACTTGCGGGGCTCGGACCAGGTTCTGTTACCAGAATCCTTTGCAAACCTCAAAATTTGGCTAAAAAAACACATGTTCCTCACATTTCTGTGGCAGAAAGTTCGGGAATCTGAGAGGAGCCACACATTTCCTTCCACCCAGCGTTCCCCCAAGTCTCCCGATAAAAATGATACCTCACTTGTGTGGGTAGGCCTAGCGCCCGCGACAGGAAACGCCCCAAAGCGCAACGTGGACACATCCACATTTTTGGAAGAAAACAGAGGTGTTTTTTGCGAAGTGCCTACCTGTAGATTTTGGCCTCTAGCTCAGCCGGCAGCTAGGGAAACCTACTAAACCTGTGCATTTCTGAAAACTAGAGACCTAGGGGAATCCAAGGAGGGGTGACTTGTGGGGCTTGGACCAGGTTCTGTTACCCAGAATCCTTTGCAAACCTCAAAATTTGGCTAAAAAAACACATGTTCCTCACATTTCTGTGGCAGAAAGTTCTGCAATCTGAGAGGAGCCACAAATTTCCTTCCACCCAGCATTCCCCCAAGTCTCCCGATAAAAATGATACCTCACTTGTGTGGGTAGGCCTAGCGCCCGCGACAGGAAACGCCCCAAAGCGCAACGTGGACACATCCAAATTTTTGGAAGAAAACAGAGGTGTTTTTTGCGAAGTGCCTACCTGTAGATTTTGGCCTCTAGCTCAGCCGGCACCGAGGGAAACCTACCAAACCTGTGCATTTCTGAAAACTAGAGACCTAGGGGAATCCAAGGAGGGGTGACTTGCGGGGCTTGGACCAGGTTCTGTTACCCAGAATCCTTTGCAAACCTCAAAATTTGGCTAAAAAAACACATGTTCCTCACATTTCTGTGGCAGAAAGTTCTGGAATCTGAGAGGAGCCACAAATTTCCTTCCACCCAGCATTCCCCCAAGTCTCCCGATAAAAATGATACCTCACTTGTGTGGGTAGGCCTAGCGCCCGCGACAGGAAACGCCCCAAAGCGCAACGTGGACACATCCATATTTTTGGAAGAAAACAGAGGTGTTTTTTGCGAAGTGCCTACCTGTAGATTTTGGCCTCTAGCTCAGCCGGCACCGAGGGAAACCTACCAAACCTGTGCATTTCTGAAAACTAGAGACCTAGGGGAATCCAAGGAGGGGTGACTTGCGGGGCTTGGACCAGGTTCTGTTACCCAGAATCCTTTGCAAACCTCAAAATTTGGCTAAAAAAACACATGTTCCTCACATTTCTGTGGCAGAAAGTTCTGGAATCTGAGAGGAGCCACAAATTTCCTTCCACCCAGCATTCCCCCAAGTCTCCCGATAAAAATGATACCTCACTTGTGTGGGTAGGCCTAGCGCCCGCGACAGGAAACGCCCCAAAGCGCAACGTGGACACATCCAAATTTTTGGAAGAAAACAGAGGTGTTTTTTGCGAAGTGCCTACCTGTAGATTTTGGCCTCTAGCTCAGCCGGCACCGAGGGAAACCTACCAAACCTGTGCATTTCTGAAAACTAGAGACCTAGGGGAATCCAGGGAGGGGTGACTTGCGGGGCTCGGACCAGGTTCTGTTACCCAGAATCCTTTGCAAACCTCAAAATTTGGCTAAAAAAACACATGTTCCTCACATTTCTGTGGCAGAAAGTTCGGGAATCTGAGAGGAGCCACAAATTTCCTTCCACCCAGCGTTCCCCCAAGTCTCCCGATAAAAATGATACCTCACTTGTGTGGGTAGGCCTAGCGCCCGCGACAGGAAACGCCCCAAAGCGCAACGTGGACACATCCAAATTTTTGGAAGAAAACAGAGGTGTTTTTTGCGAAGTGCCTACCTGTAGATTTTGGCCTCTAGCGCAGCTGGCACCTAGGGAAACCTACCAAACCTGTGCATTTCTGAAAACTAGAGACCTAGGGGAATCCAAGGAGGGGTGACTTGCGGGGCTTGGACCAGGTTCTGTTACCCAGAATCCTTTGCAAACCTCAAAATTTGGCTAAAAAAACACATGTTCCTAACATTTCTGTGGCAGAAAGTTCTGGAATCTGAGAGGAGCCACAAATTTCCTTCCACCCAGCATTCCCCCAAGTCTCCCGATAAAAATGATACCTCACTTGTGTGGGTAGGCCTAGCGCCCGCGACAGGAAACGCCCCAAAGCGCAACGTGGACACATCCAAATTTTTGGAAGAAAACAGAGGTGTTTTTTGCGAAGTGCCTACCTGTAGATTTTGGCCTCTAGCTCAGCCGGCACCGAGGGAAACCTACCAAACCTGTGCATTTCTGAAAACTAGAGACCTAGGGGAATCCAAGGAGGGGTGACTTGCGGGGCTTGGACCAGGTTCTGTTACCCAGAATCCTTTGCAAACCTCAAAATTTGGCTAAAAAAACACATGTTCCTCACATTTCTGTGGCAGAAAGTTCTGGAATCTGAGAGGAGCCACAAATTTCCTTCCAACCAGCATTCCCCCAAGTCTCCCGATAAAAATGATACCTCACTTGTGTGGGTAGGCCTAGCGCCCGCGACAGGAAACGCCCCAAAGCGCAACGTGGACACATCCAAATTTTTGGAAGAGAACAGAGGTGTTTTTTGCGAAGTGCCTACCTGTAGATTTTGGCCTCTAGCTCAGCCGGCACCAAGGGAAACCTACCAAACCTGTGCATTTCTGAAAACTAGAGACCTAGGGGAATCCAAGGAGGGGTGACTTGCGGGGCTCGGACCAGGTTCTGTTACCCAGAATCCTTTGCAAACCTCACAATTTAGCTAAAAAAACACATGTTCCTCACATTTCTGTGGCAGAAAGTTCGGGAGTCTGAGAGGAGCCACAAATTTCCTTCCACCCAGCGTTCCCCCAAGTCTCCCGATAAAAATGATACCTCACTTGTGTGGGTAGGCCTAGCGCCCGCGACAGGAAACGCCCCAAAGCGCAACGTGGACACATCCAAATTTTTGGAAGAAAACAGAGGTGTTTTTTGCAAAGTGCCTACCTGTAGATTTTGGCCTCTAGCTCAGCCGGCACCGAGAGAAACCTACCAAACCTGTGCATTTCTGAAAACTAGAGACCTAGGGGATTCCAAGGAGGGGTGACTTGCGGGGCTCGGACCAGGTTCTGTTACCCAGAATCCTTTGCAAACCTCAAAATTTGGCTAAAAAAACACATGTTCCTCACATTTCTGTGGCAGAAAGTTCTGGAATCTGAGAGGAGCCACAAATTTCCGTCCACCCAGCGTTCCCCCAAGTCTCCCGATAAAAATGATACCTCACTTGTGTGGGTAGGCCTACCGCCCGCGACAGGAAACGCCCCAAAGCGCAACGTGGACACATCCAAATTTTTGGAAGAAAACAGACGTGTTTTTTGCGAAGTGCCTACCTGTAGATTTTGGCCTCTAGCTCAGCCGGCACCGAGGGAAACCTACCAAACCTGTGCATTTCTGAAAACTAGAGACCTAGGGGAATCCAAGGAGGGGTGACTTGCGGGGCTCGGACCAGGTTCTGTTACCCAGAATCCTTTGCAAACCTCAAAATTTGGCTAAAAAAACACATGTTCCTCACATTTCTGTGGCAGAAAGTTCTGGAATCTGAGAGGAGCCACAAATTTCCTTCCACCCAGCGTTCCCCCAAGTCTCCCGATAAAAATGATACCTCACTTGTGTGGGTAGGCCTAGCGCCCGCGACAGGAAACGCCCCAAAGCGCAACGTGGACACATCCAAATTTTTGGAAGAAAACAGAGGTGTTTTTTGCGAAGTGCCTACCTGTAGATTTTGGCCTCTAGCGCAGCTGGCACCTAGGGAAACCTACCAAACCTGTGCATTTCTGAAAACTAGAGACCTAGGGGAATCCAAGGAGGGGTGACTTGCGGGGCTTGGACCAGGTTCTGTTACCCAGAATCCTTTGCAAACCTCAAAATTTGGCTAAAAAAACACATGTTCCTAACATTTCTGTGGCAGAAAGTTCTGGAATCTGAGAGGAGCCACAAATTTCCTTCCACCCAGCATTCCCCCAAGTCTCCCGATAAAAATGATACCTCACTTGTGTGGGTAGGCCTAGCGCCCGCGACAGGAAACGCCCCAAAGCGCAACGTGGACACATCCAAATTTTTGGAAGAAAACAGAGGTGTTTTTTGCGAAGTGCCTACCTGTAGATTTTGGCCTCTAGCTCAGCCGGCACCGAGGGAAACCTACCAAACCTGTGCATTTCTGAAAACTAGAGACCTAGGGGAATCCAAGGAGGGGTGACTTGCGGGGCTTGGACCAGGTTCTGTTACCCAGAATCCTTTGCAAACCTCAAAATTTGGCTAAAAAAACACATGTTCCTCACATTTCTGTGGCAGAAAGTTCTGGAATCTGAGAGGAGCCACAAATTTCCTTCCACCCAGCATTCCCCCAAGTCTCCCGATAAAAATGATACCTCACTTGTGTGGGTAGGCCTAGCGCCCGCGACAGGAAACGCCCCAAAGCGCAACGTGGACACATCCAAATTTTTGGAAGAGAACAGAGGTGTTTTTTGCGAAGTGCCTACCTGTAGATTTTGGCCTCTAGCTCAGCCGGCACCAAGGGAAACCTACCAAACCTGTGCATTTCTGAAAACTAGAGACCTAGGGGAATCCAAGGAGGGGTGACTTGCGGGGCTCGGACCAGGTTCTGTTACCCAGAATCCTTTGCAAACCTCACAATTTAGCTAAAAAAACACATGTTCCTCACATTTCTGTGGCAGAAAGTTCGGGAGTCTGAGAGGAGCCACAAATTTCCTTCCACCCAGCGTTCCCCCAAGTCTCCCGATAAAAATGATACCTCACTTGTGTGGGTAGGCCTAGCGCCCGCGACAGGAAACGCCCCAAAGCGCAACGTGGACACATCCAAATTTTTGGAAGAAAACAGAGGTGTTTTTTGCAAAGTGCCTACCTGTAGATTTTGGCCTCTAGCTCAGCCGGCACCGAGGGAAACCTACCAAACCTGTGCATTTCTGAAAACTAGAGACCTAGGGGATTCCAAGGAGGGGTGACTTGCGGGGCTCGGACCAGGTTCTGTTACCCAGAATCCTTTGCAAACCTCAAAATTTGGCTAAAAAAACACATGTTCCTCACATTTCTGTGGCAGAAAGTTCTGGAATCTGAGAGGAGCCACAAATTTTTGGAAGAAAACAGAGGGGTTCTTTGCGAAGTGCCTACCTGTAGATTTTGGCCTTTAGCTCAGCCGGCACTGAGGGAAACCTACCAAACCTGTGCATTTCTGAAAACTAGAGACCTAGGGGAATCCAAGGAGGGGTGACTTGCGGGGCTCGGACCAGGTTCTGTTACCCAGAATCCTTTGCAAACCTCAAAATTTGGCTAAAAAAACACATGTTCCTCACATTTCTGTGGCAGAAAGTTCGGGAATCTGAGAGGAGCCACAAATTTCCTTCCACCCAGCGTTCCCCCAAGTCTCCCGATAAAAATTATACCTCACTTGTGTGGGTAGGCCTAGCGCCCACGACAGGAAACGCCCCAAAGGGCAACGTGGACACATCCACATTTTTGGAAGAAAACAGAGGTGTTTTTTGCGAAGTGCCTACCTGTAGATTTTGGCCTCTAGCTCAGCCGGCACCTAGGGAAACCTGCCAAACCTGTGCATTTCTGAAAACTGGAGACCTAGGGGAATCCAAGGAGGGGTGACTTGCGGGGCTCGGACCAGGTTCTGTTACCCAGAATCCTTTGCAAACCTCAAAATTTGGCTAAAAAAACACATGTTCCTCACATTTCTGTGGCAGAAAGTTCTGGAATCTGAGAGGAGCCACAAATGTCCTTCAACCCAGCGTTCCCCCAAGTCTCCCGATAAAAATGATACCTCACTTGTGTGGGTAGGCCTAGCGCCTGCGACAGGAAACGCCCCAAAGCGCAACGTGGACACATCCAAATTTTTGGAAGAAAACAGAGGTGTTTTTTGCGAAGTGCCTACCTGTAGATTTTGGCCTCTAGCTCAGCCGGCACGAGGGAAACCTGCCAAACCTGTGCATTTCTGAAAACTAGAGACCTAGGGGAATCCAAGGAGGGGTGACTTGCGGGGCTCGGACCAGGTTCTGTCACCCAGAATCCTTTGCAAACCTCAAAATTTGGCTAAAAAAACACATGTTCCTCACATTTCTGTGGCAGAAAGTTCTGGAATCTGAGAGGAGCCACAAATTTCCTTCCACCCAGCGTTCCCCCAAGTCTCCCGATAAAAATGATACCTCACTTGTGTGGGTAGGCCTAGTGCCCGCGACAGGAAACGCCCCAAAGCGCAACGTGGACACATCCAAATTTTTGGAAGAAAACAGAGGGGTTCTTTGCGAAGTGTCTACCTGTAGATTTTGGCCTTTAGCTCAGCCAGCACTGAGGGAAACCTACCAAACCTGTGCATTTCTGAAAACTAGAGACCTAGGGGAATCCAAGGAGGGGTGACTTGCGGGGCTCGGACCAGGTTCTGTTACCCAGAATCATTTGCAAACCTCAAAATTTGGCTAAAAAAACACATGTTCCTCACATTTCTGTGGCAGAAAGTTCGGGAATCTGAGAGGAGCCACACATTTCCTTCCACCCAGCGTTCCCCCAAGTCTCCCGATAAAAATGATACCTCACTTGTGTGGGTAGGCCTAGCGCCCACGACAGGAAACGCCCCAAAGGGCAACGTGGACACATCCACATTTTTGGAAGAAAACAGAGGTGTTTTTTGCGAAGTGCCTACCTGTAGATTTTGGCCTCTAGCTCAGCCGGCACCTAGGGAAACCTACCAAACCTGTGCATTTCTGAAAACTGGAGACCTAGGGGAATCCAAGGAGGGGTGACTTGCGGGGCTCGGACCAGGTTCTGTTACCCAGAATCCTTTGCAAACCTCAAAATTTGGCTAAAAAAACACATGTTCCTCACATTTCTGTGGCAGAAAGTTCTGGAATCTGAGAGGAGCCACAAATTTCCTTCCACCCAGCGTTCCCCCAAGTCTCCCGATAAAAATGATACCTCACTTGTGTGGGTAGGCCTAGCGCCTGCGACAGGAAACGCCCCAAAGCGCAACGTGGACACATTCACATTTTTGGAAGAAAACAGAGGTGTTTTTTGCGAAGTGCCTACCTGTAGATTTTGGCCTCTAGCTCAGCCGGCACCTAGGGAAACCTACCAAACCTGTGCATTTCTGAAAACTAGAGACCTAGGGGAATCCAAGGAGGGGTGACTTGCGGGGCTCGGACCAGGTTCTGTTACGCAGAATCCTTTGCAAACCTCAAAATTTGGCTAAAAAAACACATGTTCCTCACATTTCTGTGGCAGAAAGTTCTGGAATCTGAGAGGAGCCACAAATTTCCTTCCACCCAGCGTTCCCCCAAGTCTCCCGATAAAAATGATACCTCACTTGTGTGGGTAGGTCTAGCGCCCGCGACAGGAAACGCCCCAAAGGGCAACGTGGACACATCCACATTTTTGGAAGAAAACAGAGGTGTTTTTTGCGAAGTGCCTACCTGTAGATTTTGGCCTCTAGCTCAGCCGGCACCTAGGGAAACCTGCCAAACCTGTGCATTTCTGAAAACTGGAGACCTAGGGGAATCCAAGGAGGGGTGACTTGCGGGGCTCGGACCAGGTTCTGTTACCCAGAATCCTTTGCAAACCTCAAAATTTGGCTAAAAAAACACATGTTCCTCACATTTCTGTGGCAGAAAGTTCGGGAATCTGAGAGGAGCCACAAATTTCCTTCCACCCAGCGTTCCCCCAAGTCTCCCGATAAAAATGATACCTCACTTGTGTGGGTAGGCCTAGCGCCCGCGACAGGAAACGCCCAAAGGGCAACGTGGACACATCCACATTTTTGGAAGAAAACAGAGGTGTTTTTTGCGAAGTGCCTACCTGTAGATTTTGGCCTCTAGCTCAGCCGGCACCTAGGGAAACCTACCAAACCTGTGCATTTCTGAAAACTAGAGACCTAGGGGAATCCAAGGAGGGGTGACTTGCGGGGCTCGGACCAGGTTCTGTTACCCAGAATCCTTTGCAAACCTCAAAATTTGGCTAAAAAAACACATGTTCCTCACATTTCTGTGGCAGAAAGTTCTGGAATCTGAGAGGAGCCACACATTTCCTTCCACCCAGCGTTCCCCCAAGTCTCCCGATAAAAATGATACCTCACTTGTGTGGGTAGGCCTAGCGCCTGCGACAGGAAACGCCCCAAAGCGCAACGTGGACACATCCACATTTTTGGAAGAAAACAGAGGTGTTTTTTGCGAAGTGCCTACCTGTAGATTTTGGCCTCTAGCTCAGCCGGCACCTAGGGAAACCTACCAAACCTGTGCATTTCTGAAAACTAGAGACCTAGGGGAATCCAAGGAGGGGTGACTTGCGGGGCTCGGACCAGGTTCTGTTACCCAGAATCCTTTGCAAACCTCAAAATTTGGCTAAAAAAACACATGTTCCTCACATTTCTGTGGCAGAAAGTTCTGGAATCTGAGAGGAGCCACAAATTTCCTTCCACCCAGCGTTCCCCCAAGTCTCCCGATAAAAATGATACCTCACTTGTGTGGGTAGGTCTAGCGCCCGCGACAGGAAACGCCCCAAAGGGCAACGTGGACACATCCACATTTTTGGAAGAAAACAGAGGTGTTTTTTGCGAAGTGCCTACCTGTAGATTTTGGCCTCTAGCTCAGCCGGCACCTAGGGAAACCTACCAAACCTGTGAATTTCTGAAAACTGGAGACCTAGGGGAATCCAAGGAGGGGTGACTTGCGGGGCTCGGACCAGGTTCTGTTACCCAGAATCCTTTGCAAACCTCAAAATTTGGCTAAAAAAACACATGTTCCTCACATTTCTGTGGCAGAAAGTTCTGGAATCTGAGAGGAGCCACAAATTTCCTTCCACCCAGCGTTCCCCCAAGTCTCCCGATAAAAATGATACCTCACTTGTGTGGGTAGGCCTAGTGCCCGCGACAGGAAACGCCCCAAAGCGCAACGTGGACACATCCAAATTTTTGGAAGAAAACAGAGGGGTTCTTTGCGAAGTGCCTACCTGTAGATTTTGGCCTTTAGCTCAGCCGGCACTGAGGGAAACCTACCAAACCTGTGCATTTCTGAAAACTAGAGACCTAGGGGAATCCAAGGAGGGGTGACTTGCGTGGCTCGGACCAGGTTCTGTTACCCAGAATCCTTTGCAAACCTCAAAATGTGGCTAAAAAAACACATGTTCCTCACATTTCTGTGGCAGAAAGTTCGGGAATCTGAGAGGAGCCACACATTTCCTTCCACCCAGCGTTCCCCCAAGTCTCCCGATAAAAATGATACCTCACTTGTGTGGGTAGGCCTAGCGCCCGCGACAGGAAACGCCCCAAAGGGCAACGTGGACACATCCACATTTTTGGAAGAAAACAGAGGTGTTTTTTGTGAAGTGCCTACCTGTAGATTTTGGCCTCTAGCTCAGCCGGCACCTAGGGAAACCTGCCAAACCTGTGCATTTCTGAAAACTGGAGACCTAGGGGAATCCAAGGAGGGGTGACTTGCGGGGCTGGGACCAGGTTCTGTTACCCAGAATCCTTTGCAAACCTCAAAATTTGGCTAAAAAAACACATGTTCCTCACATTTCTGTGGCAGAAAGTTCTGGAATCTGAGAGGAGCCACAAATTTCCTTCCACCCAGCGTTCCCCCAAGTCTCCCGATAAAAATGATACCTCACTTGTGTGGGTAGGCCTAGCGCCTGCGACAGGAAACGCCCCAAAGCGCAACGTGGACACATCCACATTTTTGGAAGAAAACAGAGGTGTTTTTTGCGAAGTGCCTACCTGTAGATTTTGGCCTCTAGCTCAGCCGGCACCTAGGGAAACCTGCCAAACCTGTGCATTTCTGAAAACTGGAGACCTAGGGGAATCCAAGGAGGGGTGACTTGCGGGGCTGGGACCAGGTTCTGTTACCCAGAATCCTTTGCAAACCTCAAAATTTGGCTAAAAAAACACATGTTCCTCACATTTCTGTGGCAGAAAGTTCTGGAATCTGAGAGGAGCCACAAATTTCCTTCCACCCAGCGTTCCCCCAAGTCTCCCGATAAAAATGATACCTCACTTGTGGGTAGGTCTAGCGCCCGCGACAAGAAACGCCCCAAAGCGCAACGTGGACACATCCAAATTTTTGGAAGAAAACAGAGGTGTTTTTTGCGAAGTGCCTACCTGTAGATTTTGGCCTCTAGCTCAGCCGGCACCGAGGGAAACCTACCAAACCTGTGCATTTCTGAAAACTAGAGACCTAGGGGAATCCAAGGAGGGGTGACTTGCGGGGCTCGGACCAGGTTCTGTTACCCAGAATCCTTTGCAAACCTCAAAATTTGGCTAAAAAAACACATGTTCCTCACATTTCTGTGGCAGAAAGTTCTGGAATCTGAGAGGAGCCAAACATTTCCTTCCACCCAGCATTCCCCCAAGTCTCCCGATATAAATGATACCTCACTTGTGTGGGTAGGCCTAGCGCCCGCGACAGGAAACGCCCCAAAGCGCAAAGTGGACACATCCAAATTTTTGGAAGAAAACAGAGGTGTTTTTTGCGAAGTGCCTACCTGTAGATTTTGGCCTTTAGCTCAGCCGGCACTGAGGGAAACCTACCAAACCTGTGCATTTCTGAAAACTAGAGACCTAGGGGAATCCAAGGAGGGGTGACTTGCGGGGCTCGGACCAGGTTCTGTTACCCAGAATCCCTTGCAAACCTCACAATTTAGCTAAAAAAACACATGTTCCTCACATTTCTGTGGCAGAAAGTTCGGGAGTCTGAGAGGAGCCACAAATTTCCTTCCACCCAGCGTTCCCCCAAGTCTCCCGATAAAAATGATACCTCACTTGTGTGGGTAGGCCTAGCGCCCGCGACAGGAAACGCCCCAAAGCGCAACGTGGACACATCCAAATGTTTGGAAGAAAACAGAGGTGTTTTTTGCAAAGTGCCTACCTGTAGATTTTGGCCTCTAGCTCAGCCGGCACCGAGAGAAACCTACCAAACCTGTGCATTTCTGAAAACTAGAGACCTAGGGGATTCCAAGGAGGGGTGACTTGCGGGGCTCGGACCAGGTTCTGTTACCCAGAATCCTTTGCAAACCTCAAAATTTGGCTAAAAAAACACATGTTCCTCACATTTCTGTGGCAGAAAGTTCTGGAATCTGAGAGGAGCCACAAATTTCCATCCACCCAGCGTTCCCCCAAGTCTCCCGATAAAAATGATACCTCACTTGTGTGGGTAGGCCTAGCGCCCGCGACAGGAAACGCCCCAAAGCGCAACGTGGACACATCCAAATTTTTGGAAGAAAACAGACGTGTTTTTTGCGAAGTGCCTACCTGTAGATTTTGGCCTCTAGCTCAGCCGGCACCGAGGGAAACCTACCAAACCTGTGCATTTCTGAAAACTAGAGACCTAGGGGAATCCAAGGAGGGGTGACTTGCGGGGCTCGGACCAGGTTCTGTTACCCAGAATCCTTTGCAAACCTCAAAATTTGGCTAAAAAAACACATGTTCCTCACATTTCTGTGGCAGAAAGTTCTGGAATCTGAGAGGAGCCACAAATTTCCTTCCACCCAGCGTTCCCCCAAGTCTCCCGATAAAAATGATACCTCACTTGTGTGGGTAGGCCTAGCGCCCGTGACAGGAAACGCCCCAAAGCGCAACGTGGACACATCCAAATTTTTGGAAGAAAACAGAGGTGTTTTTTGCGAAGTGCCTACCTGTAGATTTTGGCCTCTAGCGCAGCTGGCACCTAGGGAAACCTACCAAACCTGTGCATTTCTGAAAACTAGAGACCTAGGGGAATCCAAGGAGGGGTGACTTGCGGGGCTTGGACCAGGTTCTGTTACCCAGAATCCTTTGCAAACCTCAAAATTTGGCTAAAAAAACACATGTTCCTAACATTTCTGTGGCAGAAAGTTCTGGAATCTGAGAGGAGCCACAAATTTCCTTCCACCCAGCATTCCCCCAAGTCTCCCGATAAAAATGATACCTCACTTGTGTGGGTAGGCCTAGCGCCCGCGACAGGAAACGCCCCAAAGCGCAACGTGGAAACATCCAAATTTTTGGAAGAAAACAGAGGTGTTTTTTGCGAAGTGCCTACCTGTAGATTTTGGCCTCTAGCTCAGCCGGCACCGAGGGAAACCTACCAAACCTGTGCATTTCTGAAAACTAGAGACCTAGGGGAATCCAAGGAGGGGTGACTTGCGGGGCTTGGACCAGGTTCTGTTACCCAGAATCCTTTGCAAACCTCAAAATTTGGCTAAAAAAACACATGTTCCTCACATTTCTGTGGCAGAAAGTTCTGGAATCTGAGAGGAGCCACAAATTTCCTTCCACCCAGCATTCCCCCAAGTCTCCCGATAAAAATGATACCTCACTTGTGTGGGTAGGCCTAGCGCCCGCGACAGGAAACGCCCCAAAGCGCAACGTGGACACATCCAAATTTTTGGAAGAGAACAGAGGTGTTTTTTGCGAAGTGCCTACCTGTAGATTTTGGCCTCTAGCTCAGCCGGCACCAAGGGAAACCTACCAAACCTGTGCATTTCTGAAAACTAGAGACCTAGGGGAATCCAAGGAGGGGTGACTTGCGGGGCTCGGACCAGGTTCTGTTACCCAGAATCCTTTGCAAACCTCACAATTTAGCTAAAAAAACACATGTTCCTCACATTTCTGTGGCAGAAAGTTCGGGAGTCTGAGAGGAGCCACAAATTTCCTTCCACCCAGCGTTCCCCCAAGTCTCCCGATAAAAATGATACCTCACTTGTGTGGGTAGGCCTAGCGCCCGCGACAGGAAACGCCCCAAAGCGCAACGTGGACACATCCAAATTTTTGGAAGAAAACAGAGGTGTTTTTTGCAAAGTGCCTACCTGTAGATTTTGGCCTCTAGCTCAGCCGGCACCGAGAGAAACCTACCAAACCTGTGCATTTCTGAAAACTAGAGACCTAGGGGATTCCAAGGAGGGGTGACTTGCGGGGCTCGGACCAGGTTCTGTTACCCAGAATCCTTTGCAAACCTCAAAATTTGGCTAAAAAAACACATGTTCCTCACATTTCTGTGGCAGAAAGTTCTGGAATCTGAGAGGAGCCACAAATTTCCATCCACCCAGCGTTCCCCCAAGTCTCCCGATAAAAATGATACCTCACTTGTGTGGGTAGGCCTAGCGCCCGCGACAGGAAACGCCCCAAAGCGCAACGTGGACACATCCAAATTTTTGGAAGAAAACAGAGGTGTTTTTTGCGAAGTGCCTACCTGTAGATTTTGGCCTCTAGCGCAGCTGGCACCTAGGGAAACCTACCAAACCTGTGCATTTCTGAAAACTAGAGACCTAGGGGAATCCAAGGAGGGGTGACTTGCGGGGCTTGGACCAGGTTCTGTTACCCAGAATCCTTTGCAAACCTCAAAATTTGGCTAAAAAAACACATGTTCCTAACATTTCTGTGGCAGAAAGTTCTGGAATCTGAGAGGAGCCACAAATTTCCTTCCACCCAGCATTCCCCCAAGTCTCCCGATAAAAATGATACCTCACTTGTGTGGGTAGGCCTAGCGCCCGCGACAGGAAACGCCCCAAAGCGCAACGTGGAAACATCCAAATTTTTGGAAGAAAACAGAGGTGTTTTTTGCGAAGTGCCTACCTGTAGATTTTGGCCTCTAGCTCAGCCGGCACCGAGGGAAACCTACCAAACCTGTGCATTTCTGAAAACTAGAGACCTAGGGGAATCCAAGGAGGGGTGACTTGCGGGGCTTGGACCAGGTTCTGTTACCCAGAATCCTTTGCAAACCTCAAAATTTGGCTAAAAAAACACATGTTCCTCACATTTCTGTGGCAGAAAGTTCTGGAATCTGAGAGGAGCCACAAATTTCCTTCCACCCAGCATTCCCCCAAGTCTCCCGATAAAAATGATACCTCACTTGTGTGGGTAGGCCTAGCGCCCGCGACAGGAAACGCCCCAAAGCGCAACGTGGACACATCCAAATTTTTGGAAGAGAACAGAGGTGTTTTTTGCGAAGTGCCTACCTGTAGATTTTGGCCTCTAGCTCAGCCGGCACCAAGGGAAACCTACCAAACCTGTGCATTTCTGAAAACTAGAGACCTAGGGGAATCCAAGGAGGGGTGACTTGCGGGGCTCGGACCAGGTTCTGTTACCCAGAATCCTTTGCAAACCTCAAAATTTGGCTAAAAAAACACATGTTCCTCACATTTCTGTGGCAGAAAGTTCTGGAATCTGAGAGGAGCCACAAATTTCCTTCCACCCAGCATTCCCCCAAGTCTCCCGATAAAAATGATACCTCACTTGTGTGGGTAGGCCTAGCGCCCGCGACAGGAAACGCCCCAAAGCGCAACGTGGACACATCCATATTTTTGGAAGAAAACAGAGGTGTTTTTTGCGAAGTGCCTACCTGTAGATTTTGGCCTCTAGCTCAGCCGGCACCGAGGGAAACCTACCAAACCTGTGCATTTCTGAAAACTAGAGACCTAGGGGAATCCAAGGAGGGGTGACTTGCGGGGCTTGGACCAGGTTCTGTTACCCAGAATCCTTTGCAAACCTCAAAATTTGGCTAAAAAAACACATGTTCCTCACATTTCTGTGGCAGAAAGTTCTGGAATCTGAGAGGAGCCACAAATTTCCTTCCACCCAGCATTCCCCCAAGTCTCCCGATAAAAATGATACCTCACTTGTGTGGGTAGGCCTAGCGCCCGCGACAGGAAACGCCCCAAAGCGCAACGTGGACACATCCAAATTTTTGGAAGAAAACAGACGTGTTTTTTGCGAAGTGCCTACCTGTAGATTTTGGCCTCTAGCTCAGCCGGCACCGAGGGAAACCTACCAAACCTGTGCATTTCTGAAAACTAGAGACCTAGGGGAATCCAAGGAGGGGTGACTTGTGGGGCTTGGACCAGGTTCTGTTACCCAGAATCCTTTGCAAACCTCAAAATTTGGCTAAAAAAACACATGTTCCTAACATTTCTGTGGCAGAAAGTTCTGGAATCTGAGAGGAGCCACAAATTTCCTTCCACCCAGCATTCCCCCAAGTCTCCCGATAAAAATGATACCTCACTTGTGTGGGTAGGCCTAGCGCCCGCGACAGGAAACGCCCCAAAGCGCAACGTGGAAACATCCAAATTTTTGGAAGAAAACAGAGGTGTTTTTTGCGAAGTGCCTACCTGTAGATTTTGGCCTCTAGCTCAGCCGGCACCGAGGGAAACCTACCAAACCTGTGCATTTCTGAAAACTAGAGACCTAGGGGAATCCAAGGAGGGGTGACTTGCGGGGCTTGGACCAGGTTCTGTTACCCAGAATCCTTTGCAAACCTCAAAATTTGGCTAAAAAAACACATGTTCCTCACATTTCTGTGGCAGAAAGTTCTGGAATCTGAGAGGAGCCACAAATTTCCTTCCACCCAGCATTCCCCCAAGTCTCCCGATAAAAATGATACCTCACTTGTGTGGGTAGGCCTAGCGCCCGCGACAGGAAACGCCCCAAAGCGCAACGTGGAAACATCCAAATTTTTGGAAGAAAACAGAGGTGTTTTTTGCGAAGTGCCTACCTGTAGATTTTGGCCTCTAGCTCAGCCGGCACCGAGGGAAACCTACCAAACCTGTGCATTTCTGAAAACTAGAGACCTAGGGGAATCCAAGGAGGGGTGACTTGCGGGGCTTGGACCAGGTTCTGTTACCCAGAATCCTTTGCAAACCTCAAAATTTGGCTAAAAAAACACATGTTCCTCACATTTCTGTGGCAGAAAGTTCTGGAATCTGAGAGGAGCCACAAATTTCCTTCCACCCAGCATTCCCCCAAGTCTCCCGATAAAAATGATACCTCACTTGTGTGGGTAGGCCTAGCGCCCGCGACAGGAAACGCCCCAAAGCGCAACGTGGACACATCCAAATTTTTGGAAGAGAACAGAGGTGTTTTTTGCGAAGTGCCTACCTGTAGATTTTGGCCTCTAGCTCAGCCGGCACCAAGGGAAACCTACCAAACCTGTGCATTTCTGAAAACTAGAGACCTAGGGGAATCCAAGGAGGGGTGACTTGCGGGGCTCGGACCAGGTTCTGTTACCCAGAATCCTTTGCAAACCTCACAATTTAGCTAAAAAAACACATGTTCCTCACATTTCTGTGGCAGAAAGTTCGGGAGTCTGAGAGGAGCCACAAATTTCCTTCCACCCAGCGTTCCCCCAAGTCTCCCGATAAAAATGATACCTCACTTGTGTGGGTAGGCCTAGCGCCCGCGACAGGAAACGCCCCAAAGCGCAACGTGGACACATCCAAATTTTTGGAAGAAAACAGAGGTGTTTTTTGCAAAGTGCCTACCTGTAGATTTTGGCCTCTAGCTCAGCCGGCACCGAGAGAAACCTACCAAACCTGTGCATTTCTGAAAACTAGAGACCTAGGGGATTCCAAGGAGGGGTGACTTGCGGGGCTCGGACCAGGTTCTGTTACCCAGAATCCTTTGCAAACCTCAAAATTTGGCTAAAAAAACACATGTTCCTCACATTTCTGTGGCAGAAAGTTCTGGAATCTGAGAGGAGCCACAAATTTCCATCCACCCAGCGTTCCCCCAAGTCTCCCGATAAAAATGATACCTCACTTGTGTGGGTAGGCCTAGCGCCCGCGACAGGAAACGCCCCAAAGCGCAACGTGGACACATCCAAATTTTTGGAAGAAAACAGAGGTGTTTTTTGCGAAGTGCCTACCTGTAGATTTTGGCCTCTAGCGCAGCTGGCACCTAGGGAAACCTACCAAACCTGTGCATTTCTGAAAACTAGAGACCTAGGGGAATCCAAGGAGGGGTGACTTGCGGGGCTTGGACCAGGTTCTGTTACCCAGAATCCTTTGCAAACCTCAAAATTTGGCTAAAAAAACACATGTTCCTAACATTTCTGTGGCAGAAAGTTCTGGAATCTGAGAGGAGCCACAAATTTCCTTCCACCCAGCATTCCCCCAAGTCTCCCGATAAAAATGATACCTCACTTGTGTGGGTAGGCCTAGCGCCCGCGACAGGAAACGCCCCAAAGCGCAACGTGGAAACATCCAAATTTTTGGAAGAAAACAGAGGTGTTTTTTGCGAAGTGCCTACCTGTAGATTTTGGCCTCTAGCTCAGCCGGCACCGAGGGAAACCTACCAAACCTGTGCATTTCTGAAAACTAGAGACCTAGGGGAATCCAAGGAGGGGTGACTTGCGGGGCTTGGACCAGGTTCTGTTACCCAGAATCCTTTGCAAACCTCAAAATTTGGCTAAAAAAACACATGTTCCTCACATTTCTGTGGCAGAAAGTTCTGGAATCTGAGAGGAGCCACAAATTTCCTTCCACCCAGCATTCCCCCAAGTCTCCCGATAAAAATGATACCTCACTTGTGTGGGTAGGCCTAGCGCCCGCGACAGGAAACGCCCCAAAGCGCAACGTGGACACATCCAAATTTTTGGAAGAGAACAGAGGTGTTTTTTGCGAAGTGCCTACCTGTAGATTTTGGCCTCTAGCTCAGCCGGCACCAAGGGAAACCTACCAAACCTGTGCATTTCTGAAAACTAGAGACCTAGGGGAATCCAAGGAGGGGTGACTTGCGGGGCTCGGACCAGGTTCTGTTACCCAGAATCCTTTGCAAACCTCAAAATTTGGCTAAAAAAACACATGTTCCTCACATTTCTGTGGCAGAAAGTTCTGGAATCTGAGAGGAGCCACAAATTTCCTTCCACCCAGCATTCCCCCAAGTCTCCCGATAAAAATGATACCTCACTTGTGTGGGTAGGCCTAGCGCCCGCGACAGGAAACGCCCCAAAGCGCAACGTGGACACATCCATATTTTTGGAAGAAAACAGAGGTGTTTTTTGCGAAGTGCCTACCTGTAGATTTTGGCCTCTAGCTCAGCCGGCACCGAGGGAAACCTACCAAACCTGTGCATTTCTGAAAACTAGAGACCTAGGGGAATCCAAGGAGGGGTGACTTGCGGGGCTTGGACCAGGTTCTGTTACCCAGAATCCTTTGCAAACCTCAAAATTTGGCTAAAAAAACACATGTTCCTCACATTTCTGTGGCAGAAAGTTC
The DNA here is from genome assembly GCF_031143425.1 of Pleurodeles waltl. Lineage (NCBI taxonomy): Eukaryota > Metazoa > Chordata > Amphibia > Caudata > Salamandridae > Pleurodeles > Pleurodeles waltl. The sequence goes on along the minus strand of NC_090445.1, from coordinate 747,183,607 downwards.
TGGAATCTGAGAGGAGCCACAAATTTCCTTCCACCCAGCATTCCCCCAAGTCTCCCGATAAAAATGATACCTCACTTGTGTGGGTAGGCCTAGCGCCCGCGACAGGAAACGCCCCAAAGCGCAACGTGGACACATCCAAATTTTTGGAAGAAAACAGACGTGTTTTTTGCGAAGTGCCTACCTGTAGATTTTGGCCTCTAGCTCAGCCGGCACCGAGGGAAACCTACCAAACCTGTGCATTTCTGAAAACTAGAGACCTAGGGGAATCCAAGGAGGGGTGACTTGCGGGGCTCGGACCAGGTTCTGTTACCCAGAATCCTTTGCAAACCTCAAAATTTGGCTAAAAAAACACATGTTCCTCACATTTCTGTGGCAGAAAGTTCGGGAATCAGAGAGGAGCCACAAATTTCCTTCCACCCAGCGTTCCCCCAAGTCTCCCGATAAAAATGATACCTCACTTGTGTGGGTAGGCCTAGCGCCCGCGACAGGAAACGCCCCAAAGCGCAACGTGGACACATCCAAATTTTTGGAAGAAAACAGAGGTGTTTTTTGCGAAGTGCCTACCTGTAGATTTTGGCCTCTAGCGCAGCTGGCACCTAGGGAAACCTACCAAACCTGTGCATTTCTGAAAACTAGAGACCTAGGGGAATCCAAGGAGGGGTGACTTGCGGGGCTTGGACCAGGTTCTGTTACCCAGAATCCTTTGCAAACCTCAAAATTTGGCTAAAAAAACACATGTTCCTAACATTTCTGTGGCAGAAAGTTCTGGAATCTGAGAGGAGCCACAAATTTCCTTCCACCCAGCATTCCCCCAAGTCTCCCGATAAAAATGATACCTCACTTGTGTGGGTAGGCCTAGCGCCCGCGACAGGAAACGCCCCAAAGCGCAACGTGGACACATCCAAATTTTTGGAAGAAAACAGAGGTGTTTTTTGCGAAGTGCCTACCTGTAGATTTTGGCCTCTAGCTCAGCCGGCACCGAGGGAAACCTACCAAACCTGTGCATTTCTGAAAACTAGAGACCTAGGGGAATCCAAGGAGGGGTGACTTGCGGGGCTTGGACCAGGTTCTGTTACCCAGAATCCTTTGCAAACCTCAAAATTTGGCTAAAAAAACACATGTTCCTCACATTTCTGTGGCAGAAAGTTCTGGAATCTGAGAGGAGCCACGAATTTCCTTCCACCCAGCATTCCCCCAAGTCTCCCGATAAAAATGATACCTCACTTGTGTGGGTAGGCCTAGCGCCCGCGACAGGAAACGCCCCAAAGCGCAACGTGGACACATCCAAATTTTTGGAAGAGAACAGAGGTGTTTTTTGCGAAGTGCCTACCTGTAGATTTTGGCCTCTAGCTCAGCCGGCACCAAGGGAAACCTACCAAACCTGTGCATTTCTGAAAACTAGAGACCTAGGGGAATCCATGGAGGGGTGACTTGCGGGGCTCGGACCAGGTTCTGTTACCCAGAATCCTTTGCAAACCTCACAATTTAGCTAAAAAAACACATGTTCCTCACATTTCTGTGGCAGAAAGTTCGGGAGTCTGAGAGGAGCCACAAATTTCCTTCCACCCAGCGTTCCCCCAAGTCTCCCGATAAAAATGATACCTCACTTGTGTGGGTAGGCCTAGCGCCCGCGACAGGAAACGCCCCAAAGCGCAACGTGGACACATCCAAATTTTTGGAAGAAAACAGAGGTGTTTTTTGCAAAGTGCCTACCTGTAGATTTTGGCCTCTAGCTCAGCCGGCACCGAGAGAAACCTACCAAACCTGTGCATTTCTGAAAACTAGAGACCTAGGGGATTCCAAGGAGGGGTGACTTGCGGGGCTCGGACCAGGTTCTGTTACCCAGAATCCTTTGCAAACCTCAAAATTTGGCTAAAAAAACACATGTTCCTCACATTTCTGTGGCAGAAAGTTCTGGAATCTGAGAGGAGCCACAAATTTCCATCCACCCAGCGTTCCCCCAAGTCTCCCGATAAAAATGATACCTCACTTGTGTGGGTAGGCCTAGCGCCCGCGACAGGAAACGCCCCAAAGCGCAACGTGGACACATCCAAATTTTTGGAAGAAAACAGACGTGTTTTTTGCGAAGTGCCTACCTGTAGATTTTGGCCTCTAGCTCAGCCGGCACCGAGGGAAACCTACCAAACCTGTGCATTTCTGAAAACTAGAGACCTAGGGGAATCCAAGGAGGGGTGACTTGCGGGGCTCGGACCAGGTTCTGTTACCCAGAATCCTTTGCAAACCTCAAAATTTGGCTAAAAAAACACATGTTCCTCACATTTCTGTGGCAGAAAGTTCGGGAATCTGAGAGGAGCCACAAATTTCCTTCCACCCAGCGTTCCCCCAAGTCTCCCGATAAAAATGATACCTCACTTGTGTGGGTAGGCCTAGCGCCCGCGACAGGAAACGCCCCAAAGCGCAACGTGGACACATCCAAATTTTTGGAAGAAAACAGAGGTGTTTTTTGCGAAGTGCCTACCTGTAGATTTTGGCCTCTAGCGCAGCTGGCACCTAGGGAAACCTACCAAACCTGTGCATTTCTGAAAACTAGAGACCTAGGGGAATCCAAGGAGGGGTGACTTGCGGGGCTTGGACCAGGTTCTGTTACCCAGAATCCTTTGCAAACCTCAAAATTTGGCTAAAAAAACACATGTTCCTAACATTTCTGTGGCAGAAAGTTCTGGAATCTGAGAGGAGCCACAAATTTCCTTCCACCCAGCATTCCCCCAAGTCTCCCGATAAAAATGATACCTCACTTGTGTGGGTAGGCCTAGCGCCCGCGACAGGAAACGCCCCAAAGCGCAACGTGGACACATCCAAATTTTTGGAAGAAAACAGAGGTGTTTTTTGCGAAGTGCCTACCTGTAGATTTTGGCCTCTAGCTCAGCCGGCACCGAGGGAAACCTACCAAACCTGTGCATTTCTGAAAACTAGAGACCTAGGGGAATCCAAGGAGGGGTGACTTGCGGGGCTTGGACCAGGTTCTGTTACCCAGAATCCTTTGCAAACCTCAAAATTTGGCTAAAAAAACACATGTTCCTCACATTTCTGTGGCAGAAAGTTCTGGAATCTGAGAGGAGCCACAAATTTCCTTCCACCCAGCATTCCCCCAAGTCTCCCGATAAAAATCATACCTCACTTGTGTGGGTAGGCCTAGCGCCCGCGACAGGAAACGCCCCAAAGCGCAACGTGGACACATCCAAATTTTTGGAAGAGAACAGAGGTGTTTTTTGCGAAGTGCCTACCTGTAGATTTTGGCCTCTAGCTCAGCCGGCACCAAGGGAAACCTACCAAACCTGTGCATTTCTGAAAACTAGAGACCTAGGGGAATCCAAGGAGGGGTGACTTGCGGGGCTCGGACCAGGTTCTGTTACCCAGAATCCTTTGCAAACCTCACAATTTAGCTAAAAAAACACATGTTCCTCACATTTCTGTGGCAGAAAGTTCGGGAGTCTGAGAGGAGCCACAAATTTCCTTCCACCCAGCGTTCCCCCAAGTCTCCCGATAAAAATGATACCTCACTTGTGTGGGTAGGCCTAGCGCCCGCGACAGGAAACGCCCCAAAGCGCAACGTGGACACATCCAAATTTTTGGAAGAAAACAGAGGTGTTTTTTGCAAAGTGCCTACCTGTAGATTTTGGCCTCTAGCTCAGCCGGCACCGAGGGAAACCTACCAAACCTGTGCATTTCTGAAAACTAGAGACCTAGGGGATTCCAAGGAGGGGTGACTTGCGGGGCTCGGACCAGGTTCTGTTACCCAGAATCCTTTGCAAACCTCAAAATTTGGCTAAAAAAACACATGTTCCTCACATTTCTGTGGCAGAAAGTTCTGGAATCTGAGAGGAGCCACAAATTTCCGTCCACCCAGCGTTCCCCCAAGTCTCCCGATAAAAATGATACCTCACTTGTGTGGGTAGGCCTAGCGCCCGCGACAGGAAACGCCCCAAAGCGCAACGTGGACACATCCAAATTTTTGGAAGAGAACAGAGGTGTTTTTTGCGAAGTGCCTACCTGTAGATTTTGGCCTCTAGCTCAGCCGGCACCTAGGGAAACTTACCAAACCTGTGCATTTCTGAAAACTAGAGACCTAGGGGAATCCAAGGAGGGATGACTTGCGGGGCTCGGACCAGGTTCTGTTACCCAGAATCCTTTGCAAACCTCAAAATTTGGCTAAAAAAACACATGTTCCTCACATTTCTGTGGCAGAAAGTTCTGTAATCTGAGAGGAGCCACAAATTTCCTTCCACCCAGCGTTCCCCCAAGTCTCCCGATAAAAATGATACCTCACTTGTGTGGGTAGGCCTAGCGCCCACGACAGGAAACGCCCCAAAGGGCAACGTGGACACATCCACATTTTTGGAAGAAAACAGAGGTGTTTTTTGCAAAGTGCCTACCTGTAGATTTTGGCCTCTAGCTCAGCCGGCACCGAGAGAAACCTACCAAACCTGTGCATTTCTGAAAACTAGAGACCTAGGGGATTCCAAGGAGGGGTGACTTGCGGGGCTCGGACCAGGTTCTGTTACCCAGAATCCTTTGCAAACCTCAAAATTTGGCTAAAAAAACACATGTTCCTCACATTTCTGTGGCAGAAAGTTCTGGAATCTGAGAGGAGCCACAAATTTCCATCCACCCAGCGTTCCCCCAAGTCTCCCGATAAAAATGATACCTCACTTGTGTGGGTAGGCCTAGCGCCCGCGACAGGAAACGCCCCAAAGCGCAACGTGGACACATCCAAATTTTTGGAAGAAAACAGACGTGTTTTTTGCGAAGTGCCTACCTGTAGATTTTGGCCTCTAGCTCAGCCGGCACCGAGGGAAACCTACCAAACCTGTGCATTTCTGAAAACTAGAGACCTAGGGGAATCCAAGGAGGGGTGACTTGCGGGGCTCGGACCAGGTTCTGTTACCCAGAATCCTTTGCAAACCTCAAAATTTGGCTAAAAAAACACATGTTCCTCACATTTCTGTGGCAGAAAGTTCGGGAATCTGAGAGGAGCCACAAATTTCCTTCCACCCAGCGTTCCCCCAAGTCTCCCGATAAAAATGATACCTCACTTGTGTGGGTAGGCCTAGCGCCCGCGACAGGAAACGCCCCAAAGCGCAACGTGGACACATCCAAATTTTTGGAAGAAAACAGAGGTGTTTTTTGCGAAGTGCCTACCTGTAGATTTTGGCCTCTAGCGCAGCTGGCACCTAGGGAAACCTACCAAACCTGTGCATTTCTGAAAACTAGAGACCTAGGGGAATCCAAGGAGGGGTGACTTGCGGGGCTTGGACCAGGTTCTGTTACCCAGAATCCTTTGCAAACCTCAAAATTTGGCTAAAAAAACACATGTTCCTAACATTTCTGTGGCAGAAAGTTCTGGAATCTGAGAGGAGCCACAAATTTCCTTCCACCCAGCATTCCCCCAAGTCTCCCGATAAAAATGATACCTCACTTGTGTGGGTAGGCCTAGCGCCCGCGACAGGAAACGCCCCAAAGCGCAACGTGGACACATCCAAATTTTTGGAAGAAAACAGAGGTGTTTTTTGCGAAGTGCCTACCTGTAGATTTTGGCCTCTAGCTCAGCCGGCACCGAGGGAAACCTACCAAACCTGTGCATTTCTGAAAACTAGAGACCTAGGGGAATCCAAGGAGGGGTGACTTGCGGGGCTTGGACCAGGTTCTGTTACCCAGAATCCTTTGCAAACCTCAAAATTTGGCTAAAAAAACACATGTTCCTCACATTTCTGTGGCAGAAAGTTCTGGAATCTGAGAGGAGCCACAAATTTCCTTCCACCCAGCATTCCCCCAAGTCTCCCGATAAAAATGATACCTCACTTGTGTGGGTAGGCCTAGCGCCCGCGACAGGAAACGCCCCAAAGCGCAACGTGGACACATCCAAATTTTTGGAAGAGAACAGAGGTGTTTTTTGCGAAGTGCCTACCTGTAGATTTTGGCCTCTAGCTCAGCCGGCACCAAGGGAAACCTACCAAACCTGTGCATTTCTGAAAACTAGAGACCTAGGGGAATCCAAGGAGGGGTGACTTGCGGGGCTCGGACCAGGTTCTGTTACCCAGAATCCTTTGCAAACCTCACAATTTAGCTAAAAAAACACATGTTCCTCACATTTCTGTGGCAGAAAGTTCGGGAGTCTGAGAGGAGCCACAAATTTCCTTCCACCCAGCGTTCCCCCAAGTCTCCCGATAAAAATGATACCTCACTTGTGTGGGTAGGCCTAGCGCCCGCGACAGGAAACGCCCCAAAGCGCAACGTGGACACATCCAAATTTTTGGAAGAAAACAGAGGTGTTTTTTGCAAAGTGCCTACCTGTAGATTTTGGCCTCTAGCTCAGCCGGCACCGAGGGAAACCTACCAAACCTGTGCATTTCTGAAAACTAGAGACCTAGGGGATTCCAAGGAGGGGTGACTTGCGGGGCTCGGACCAGGTTCTGTTACCCAGAATCCTTTGCAAACCTCAAAATTTGGCTAAAAAAACACATGTTCCTCACATTTCTGTGGCAGAAAGTTCTGGAATCTGAGAGGAGCCACAAATTTCCGTCCACCCAGCGTTCCCCCAAGTCTCCCGATAAAAATGATACCTCACTTGTGTGGGTAGGCCTAGCGCCCGCGACAGGAAACGCCCCAAAGCGCAACGTGGACACATCCAAATTTTTGGAAGAGAACAGAGGTGTTTTTTGCGAAGTGCCTACCTGTAGATTTTGGCCTCTAGCTCAGCCGGCACCTAGGGAAACTTACCAAACCTGTGCATTTCTGAAAACTAGAGACCTAGGGGAATCCAAGGAGGGATGACTTGCGGGGCTCGGACCAGGTTCTGTTACCCAGAATCCTTTGCAAACCTCAAAATTTGGCTAAAAAAACACATGTTCCTCACATTTCTGTGGCAGAAAGTTCTGTAATCTGAGAGGAGCCACAAATTTCCTTCCACCCAGCGTTCCCCCAAGTCTCCCGATAAAAATGATACCTCACTTGTGTGGGTAGGCCTAGCGCCCACGACAGGAAACGCCCCAAAGGGCAACGTGGACACATCCACATTTTTGGAAGAAAACAGAGGTGTTTTTTGCGAAGTGCCTACCTGTAGATTTTGGCCTCTAGCTCAGCCGGCACCTAGGGAAACCTGCCAAACCTGTGCATTTCTGAAAACTGGAGACCTAGGGGAATCCAAGGAGGGGTGACTTGCGGGGTCGGACCAGGTTCTGTTACCCAGAATCCTTTGCAAACCTCAAAATTTGGCTAAAAAAACACATGTTCCTCACATTTCTGTGGCAGAAAGTTCGGGAATCTGAGAGGAGCCACAAATTTCCTTCCACCCAGCGTTCCCCCAAGTCTCCCGATAAAAATGATACCTCACTTGTGTGGGTAGGACTAGCGCCTGCGACAGGAAACACCCCAAAGCGCAACGTGGACACATCCACATTTTTGGAAGAAAACAGAGGTGTTTTTTGCGAAGTGCCTACCTGTAGATTTTGGCCTCTAGCTCAGCCGGCACCGAGGGAAACCTGCCAAACCTGTGCATTTCTGACAACTAGAGACCTAGGGGAATCCAAGGAGGGGTGACTTGCGGGGCTCGGACCAGGTTCTGTCACCCAGAATCCTTTGCAAACCTCAAAATTTGGCTAAAAAAACACATGTTCCTCACATTTCTGTGGCAGAAAGTTCTGGAATCTGAGAGGAGCCACAAATTTCCGTCCACCCAGCGTTCCCCCAAGTCTCCCGATAAAAATGATACCTCACTTGTGTGGGTAGGCCTAGCGCCCGCGACAGGAAACGCCCCAAAGCGCAACGTGGACACATCCAAATTTTTGGAAGAGAACAGAGGTGTTTTTTGCGAAGTGCCTACCTGTAGATTTTGGCCTCTAGCTCAGCCGGCACCTAGGGAAACTTACCAAACCTGTGCATTTCTGAAAACTAGAGACCTAGGGGAATCCAAGGAGGGATGACTTGCGGGGCTCGGACCAGGTTCTGTTACCCAGAATCCTTTGCAAACCTCAAAATTTGGCTAAAAAAACACATGTTCCTCACATTTCTGTGGCAGAAAGTTCTGTAATCTGAGAGGAGCCACAAATTTCCTTCCACCCAGCGTTCCCCCAAGTCTCCCGATAAAAATGATACCTCACTTGTGTGGGTAGGCCTAGCGCCCACGACAGGAAACGCCCCAAAGGGCAACGTGGACACATCCACATTTTTGGAAGAAAACAGAGGTGTTTTTTGCGAAGTGCCTACCTGTAGATTTTGGCCTCTAGCTCAGCCGGCACCTAGGGAAACCTGCCAAACCTGTGCATTTCTGAAAACTGGAGACCTAGGGGAATCCAAGGAGGGGTGACTTGCGGGGTCGGACCAGGTTCTGTTACCCAGAATCCTTTGCAAACCTCAAAATTTGGCTAAAAAAACACATGTTCCTCACATTTCTGTGGCAGAAAGTTCGGGAATCTGAGAGGAGCCACAAATTTCCTTCCACCCAGCGTTCCCCCAAGTCTCCCGATAAAAATGATACCTCACTTGTGTGGGTAGGCCTAGCGCCCACGACAGGAAACGCCCCAAAGGGCAACGTGGACACATCCACATTTTTGGAAGAAAACAGAGGTGTTTTTTGCGAAGTGCCTACCTGTAGATTTTGGCCTCTAGCTCAGCCGGCACCGAGGGAAACCTGCCAAACCTGTGCATTTCTGACAACTAGAGACCTAGGGGAATCCAAGGAGGGGTGACTTGCGGGGCTCGGACCAGGTTCTGTCACCCAGAATCCTTTGCAAACCTCAAAATTTGGCTAAAAAAACACATGTTCCTCACATTTCTGTGGCAGAAAGTTCTGGAATCTGAGAGGAGCCACAAATTTCCTTCCACCCAGCGTTCCCCCAAGTCTCCCGATAAAAATGATACCTCACTTGTGTGGGTAGGCCTAGTGCCCGCGACAGGAAACGCCCCAAAGCGCAACGTGGACACATCCAAATTTTTGGAAGAAAACAGAGGGGTTCTTTGCGAAGTGTCTACCTGTAGATTTTGGCCTTTAGCTCAGCCAGCACTGAGGGAAACCTACCAAACCTGTGCATTTCTGAAAACTAGAGACCTAGGGGAATCCAAGGAGGGGTGACTTGCGGGGCTCGGACCAGGTTCTGTTACCCAGAATCCTTTGCAAACCTCAAAATTTGGCTAAAAAAACACATGTTCCTCACATTTCTGTGGCAGAAAGTTCTGGAATCTGAGAGGAGCCACAAATTTCCTTCCACCCAGCGTTTCCCCAAGTCTCCCGATAAAAATGATACCTCACTTGTGTGGGTAGGCCTAGCGCCCGCGACAGGAAACGCCCCAAAGCGCAACGTGGACACATCCAAATTTTTGGAAGAAAACAGAGGTGTTTTTTGCGAAGTGCCTACCTGTAGATTTTGGCCTCTAGCTCAGCCGGCACCGAGGGAAACCTACCAAACCTGTGCATTTCTGAAAACTAGAGACCTAGGGGAATCCAAGGAGGGGTGACTTGCGGGGCTCGGACCAGGTTCTGTTACCCAGAATCCTTTGCAAACCTCAAAATTTGGCTAAAAAAACACATGTTCCTCACATTTCTGTGGCAGAAAGTTCTGGAATCTGAGAGGAGCCACAAATTTCCTTCCACCCAGCGTTCCCCCAAGTCTCCCGATAAAAATGATACCTCACTTGTGTGGGTAGGCCTAGTGCCCGCAACAGGCAATGCCCCAAAGCGCAACGTGGACACATCCAAATTTTTGGAAGAAAACAGAGGGGTTCTTTGCGAAGTGCCTACCTGTAGATTTTGGCCTTTAGCTCAGCCGGCACTGAGGGAAACCTACCAAACCTGTGCATTTCTGAAAACTAGAGACCTAGGGGAATCCAAGGAGGGGTGACTTGCGGGGCTCGGACCAGGTTCTGTTACCCAGAATCCTTTGCAAACCTCAAAATTTGGCTAAAAAAACACATGTTCCTCACATTTCTGTGGCAGAAAGTTCGGGAATCTGAGAGGAGCCACAAATTTCCTTCCACCCAGCGTTCCCCCAAGTCTCCCGATAAAAATGATACCTCACTTGTGTGGGTAGGCCTAGCGCCCACGACAGGAAACGCCCCAAAGGGCAACGTGGACACATCCACATTTTTGGAAGAAAACAGAGGTGTTTTTTGCGAAGTGCCTACCTGTAGATTTTGGCCTCTAGCTCAGCCGGCACCTAGGGAAACCTGCCAAACCTGTGCATTTCTGAAAACTGGAGACCTAGGGGAATCCAAGGAGGGGTGACTTGCGGGGTCGGACCAGGTTCTGTTACCCAGAATCCTTTGCAAACCTCAAAATTTGGCTAAAAAAACACATGTTCCTCACATTTCTGTGGCAGAAAGTTCGGGAATCTGAGAGGAGCCACAAATTTCCTTCCACCCAGCGTTCCCCCAAGTCTCCCGATAAAAATGATACCTCACTTGTGTGGGTAGGACTAGCGCCTGCGACAGGAAACACCCCAAAGCGCAACGTGGACACATCCACATTTTTGGAAGAAAACAGAGGTGTTTTTTGCGAAGTGCCTACCTGTAGATTTTGGCCTCTAGCTCAGCCGGCACCGAGGGAAACCTGCCAAACCTGTGCATTTCTGACAACTAGAGACCTAGGGGAATCCAAGGAGGGGTGACTTGCGGGGCTCGGACCAGGTTCTGTCACCCAGAATCCTTTGCAAACCTCAAAATTTGGCTAAAAAAACACATGTTCCTCACATTTCTGTGGCAGAAAGTTCTGGAATCTGAGAGGAGCCACAAATTTCCTTCCACCCAGCGTTCCCCCAAGTCTCCCGATAAAAATGATACCTCACTTGTGTGGGTAGGCCTAGTGCCCGCGACAGGAAACGCCCCAAAGCGCAACGTGGACACATCCAAATTTTTGGAAGAAAACAGAGGGGTTCTTTGCGAAGTGTCTACCTGTAGATTTTGGCCTTTAGCTCAGCCAGCACTGAGGGAAACCTACCAAACCTGTGCATTTCTGAAAACTAGAGACCTAGGGGAATCCAAGGAGGGGTGACTTGCGGGGCTCGGACCAGGTTCTGTTACCCAGAATCCTTTGCAAACCTCAAAATTTGGCTAAAAAAACACATGTTCCTCACATTTCTGTGGCAGAAAGTTCTGGAATCTGAGAGGAGCCACAAATTTCCTTCCACCCAGCGTTTCCCCAAGTCTCCCGATAAAAATGATACCTCACTTGTGTGGGTAGGCCTAGCGCCCGCGACAGGAAACGCCCCAAAGCGCAACGTGGACACATCCAAATTTTTGGAAGAAAACAGAGGTGTTTTTTGCGAAGTGCCTACCTGTAGATTTTGGCCTCTAGCTCAGCCGGCACCGAGGGAAACCTACCAAACCTGTGCATTTCTGAAAACTAGAGACCTAGGGGAATCCAAGGAGGGGTGACTTGCGGGGCTCGGACCAGGTTCTGTTACCCAGAATCCTTTGCAAACCTCAAAATTTGGCTAAAAAAACACATGTTCCTCACATTTCTGTGGCAGAAAGTTCTGGAATCTGAGAGGAGCCACAAATTTCCTTCCACCCAGCGTTCCCCCAAGTCTCCCGATAAAAATGATACCTCACTTGTGTGGGTAGGCCTAGTGCCCGCAACAGGCAATGCCCCAAAGCGCAACGTGGACACATCCAAATTTTTGGAAGAAAACAGAGGGGTTCTTTGCGAAGTGCCTACCTGTAGATTTTGGCCTTTAGCTCAGCCGGCACTGAGGGAAACCTACCAAACCTGTGCATTTCTGAAAACTAGAGACCTAGGGGAATCCAAGGAGGGGTGACTTGCGGGGCTCGGACCAGGTTCTGTTACCCAGAATCCTTTGCAAACCTCAAAATTTGGCTAAAAAAACACATGTTCCTCACATTTCTGTGGCAGAAAGTTCGGGAATCTGAGAGGAGCCACAAATTTCCTTCCACCCAGCGTTCCCCCAAGTCTCCCGATAAAAATGATACCTCACTTGTGTGGGTAGGCCTAGCGCCCACGACAGGAAACGCCCCAAAGGGCAACGTGGACACATCCACATTTTTGGAAGAAAACAGAGGTGTTTTTTGCGAAGTGCCTACCTGTAGATTTTGGCCTCTAGCTCAGCCGGCACCTAGGGAAACCTGCCAAACCTGTGCATTTCTGAAAACTGGAGACCTAGGGGAATCCAAGGAGGGGTGACTTGCGGGGCTCGGACCAGGTTCTGTTACCCAGAATCCTTTGCAAACCTCAAAATTTGGCTAAAAAAACACATGTTCCTCACATTTCTGTGGCAGAAAGTTCTGGAATCTGAGAGGAGCCACAAATTTTCTTCCACCCAGCGTTCCCCCAAGTCTCCCGATAAAAATGATACCTCACTTGTGTGGGTAGGCCTAGCGCCTGCGACAGGAAACGCCCCAAAGCGTAACGTGGACACATCCAAATTTTTGGAAGAAAACAGAGGTGTTTTTTGCGAAGTGCCTACCTGTAGATTTTGGCCTCTAGCTCAGCCGGCACCGAGGGAAACCTGCCAAACCTGTGCATTTCTGAAAACTAGAGACCTAGGGGAATCCAAGGAGGGGTGACTTGCGGGGCTCGGACCAGGTTCTGTCACCCAGAATCCTTTGCAAACCTCAAAATTTGGCTAAAAAAACACATGTTCCTCACATTTCTGTGGCAGAAAGTTCTGGAATCTGAGAGGAGCCACAAATTTCCTTCCACCCAGCGTTCCCCCAAGTCTCCCGATAAAAATGATACCTCACTTGTGTGGGTAGGTCTAGCGCCCGCGACAGGAAACGCCCCAAAGGGCAACGTGGACACATCCACATTTTTGGAAGAAAACAGAGGTGTTTTGTGCGAAGTGCCTACCTGTAGATTTTGGCCTCTAGCTCAGCCGGCACTTAGGGAAACCTACCAAACCTGTGCATTTCTGAAAACTGGAGACCTAGGGGAATCCAAGGAGGGGTGACTTGCGGGGCTCGGACCAGGTTCTGTTACCCAGAATCCTTTGCAAACCTCAAAATTTGGCTAAAAAAACACATGTTCCTCACATTTCTGTGGCAGAAAGTTCTGGAATCTGAGAGGAGCCACAAATTTCCTTCCACCCAGCGTTCCCCCAAGTCTCCCGATAAAAATGATACCTCACTTGTGTGGGTAGGCCTAGCGCCTGCGACAGGAAACGCCCCAAAGCGCAACGTGGACACATCCACATTTTTGGAAGAAAACAGAGGTGTTTTTTGCGAAGTGCCTACCTGTAGATTTTGGCCTCTAGCTCAGCCGGCATCGAGGGAAACCTACCAAACCTGTGCATTTCTGAAAACTAGAGACCTAGGGGAATCCAAGGAGGGGTGACTTGCGGGGCTCGGACCAGGTTCTGTTACCCAGAATCCTTTGCAAACCTCAAAATTTGGCTAAAAAAACACATGTTCCTCACATTTCTGTGGCAGAAAGTTCGGGAATCTGAGAGGAGCCACAAATTTCCTTCCACCCAGCGTTCCCCCAAGTCTCCCGATAAAAATGATACCTCACTTGTGTGGGTAGGCCTAGCGCCCACGACAGGAAACGCCCCAAAGGGCAACGTGGACACATCCACATTTTTGGAAGAAAACAGAGGTGTTTTTTGCGAAGTGCCTACCTGTAGATTTTGGCCTCTAGCTCAGCCGGCACCTAGGGAAACCTGCCAAACCTGTGCATTTCTGAAAACTGGAGACCTAGGGGAATCCAAGGAGGGGTGACTTGCGGGGCTCGGACCAGGTTCTGTTACCCAGAATCCTTTGCAAACCTCAAAATTTGGCTAAAAAAACACATGTTCCTCACATTTCTGTGGCAGAAAGTTCTGGAATCTGAGAGGAGCCACAAATTTTCTTCCACCCAGCGTTCCCCCAAGTCTCCCGATAAAAATGATACCTCACTTGTGTGGGTAGGCCTAGCGCCTGCGACAGGAAACGCCCCAAAGCGTAACGTGGACACATCCAAATTTTTGGAAGAAAACAGAGGTGTTTTTTGCGAAGTGCCTACCTGTAGATTTTGGCCTCTAGCTCAGCCGGCACCGAGGGAAACCTGCCAAACCTGTGCATTTCTGAAAACTAGAGACCTAGGGGAATCCAAGGAGGGGTGACTTGCGGGGCTCGGACCAGGTTCTGTCACCCAGAATCCTTTGCAAACCTCAAAATTTGGCTAAAAAAACACATGTTCCTCACATTTCTGTGGCAGAAAGTTCTGGAATCTGAGAGGAGCCACAAATTTCCTTCCACCCAGCGTTCCCCCAAGTCTCCCGATAAAAATGATACCTCACTTGTGTGGGTAGGTCTAGCGCCCGCGACAGGAAACGCCCCAAAGGGCAACGTGGACACATCCACATTTTTGGAAGAAAACAGAGGTGTTTTGTGCAAAGTGCCTACCTGTAGATTTTGGCCTCTAGCTCAGCCGGCACCTAGGGAAACCTACCAAACCTGTGCATTTCTGAAAACTGGAGACCTAGGGGAATCCAAGGAGGGGTGACTTGCGGGGCTCGGACCAGGTTCTGTTACCCAGAATCCTTTGCAAACCTCAAAATTTGGCTAAAAAAACACATGTTCCTCACATTTCTGTGGCAGAAAGTTCTGGAATCTGAGAGGAGCCACAAATTTCCTTCCACCCAGCGTTCCCCCAAGTCTCCCGATAAAAATGATACCTCACTTGTGTGGGTAGGCCTAGCGCCTGCGACAGGAAACGCCCCAAAGCGCAACGTGGACACATCCACATTTTTGGAAGAAAACAGAGGTGTTTTTTGCGAAGTGCCTACCTGTAGATTTTGGCCTCTAGCTCAGCCGGCACCTAGGGAAACCTACCAAACCTGTGCATTTCTGAAAACTAGAGACCTAGGGGAATCCAAGGAGGGGTGACTTGCGGGGCTCGGACCAGGTTCTGTTACGCAGAATCCTTTGCAAACCTCAAAATTTGGCTAAAAAAACACATGTTCCTCACATTTCTGTGGCAGAAAGTTCTGGAATCTGAGAGGAGCCACAAATTTCCATCCACCCAGCATTCCCCCAAGTCTCCCGATAAAAATGATACCTCACTTGTGTGGGTAGGCCTAGCGCCCGCGACAGGAAACGCCCCAAAGCGCAACGTGGACACATCCAAATTTTTGGAAGAAAACAGAGGTGTTTTTTGCGAAGTGCCTACCTGTAGATTTTGGCCTCTAGCTCAGCCGGCACCGAGGGAAACCTACCAAACCTGTGCATTTCTGAAAACTAGAGACCTAGGGGAATCCAAGGAGGGGTGACTTGCGGGGCTTGGACCAGGTTCTGTTACCCAGAATCCTTTGCAAACCTCAAAATTTGGCTAAAAAAACACATGTTCCTCACATTTCTGTGGCAGAAAGTTCTGGAATCTGAGAGGAGCCACAAATTTCCTTCCACCCAGCATTCCCCCAAGTCTCCCGATAAAAATGATACCTCACTTGTGTGGGTAGGCCTAGCGCCCGCGACAGGAAACGCCCCAAAGCGCAACGTGGACACATCCAAATTTTTGGAAGAGAACAGAGGTGTTTTTTGCGAAGTGCCTACCTGTAGATTTTGGCCTCTAGCTCAGCCGGCACCAAGGGAAACCTACCAAACCTGTGCATTTCTGAAAACTAGAGACCTAGGGGAATCCAAGGAGGGGTGACTTGCGGGGCTCGGACCAGGTTCTGTTACCCAGAATCCTTTGCAAACCTCACAATTTAGCTAAAAAAACACATGTTCCTCACATTTCTGTGGCAGAAAGTTCGGGAGTCTGAGAGGAGCCACAAATTTCCTTCCACCCAGCGTTCCCCCAAGTCTCCCGATAAAAATGATACCTCACTTGTGTGGGTAGGCCTAGCGCCCGCGACAGGAAACGCCCCAAAGCGCAACGTGGACACATCCAAATTTTTGGAAGAAAACAGAGGTGTTTTTTGCAAAGTGCCTACCTGTAGATTTTGGCCTCTAGCTCAGCCGGCACCGAGAGAAACCTACCAAACCTGTGCATTTCTGAAAACTAGAGACCTAGGGGATTCCAAGGAGGGGTGACTTGCGGGGCTCGGACCAGGTTCTGTTACCCAGAATCCTTTGCAAACCTCAAAATTTGGCTAAAAAAACACATGTTCCTCACATTTCTGTGGCAGAAAGTTCTGGAATCTGAGAGGAGCCACAAATTTCCTTCCACCCAGCATTCCCCCAAGTCTCCCGATAAAAATGATACCTCACTTGTGTGGGTAGGCCTAGCGCCCGCGACAGGAAACGCCCCAAAGCGCAACGTGGAAACATCCAAATTTTTGGAAGAAAACAGAGGTGTTTTTTGCGAAGTGCCTACCTGTAGATTTTGGCCTCTAGCTCAGCCGGCACCGAGGGAAACCTACCAAACCTGTGCATTTCTGAAAACTAGAGACCTAGGGGAATCCAAGGAGGGGTGACTTGCGGGGCTTGGACCAGGTTCTGTTACCCAGAATCCTTTGCAAACCTCAAAATTTGGCTAAAAAAACACATGTTCCTCACATTTCTGTGGCAGAAAGTTCTGGAATCTGAGAGGAGCCACAAATTTCCTTCCACCCAGCATTCCCCCAAGTCTCCCGATAAAAATGATACCTCACTTGTGTGGGTAGGCCTAGCGCCCGCGACAGGAAACGCCCCAAAGCGCAACGTGGACACATCCAAATTTTTGGAAGAGAACAGAGGTGTTTTTTGCGAAGTGCCTACCTGTAGATTTTGGCCTCTAGCTCAGCCGGCACCAAGGGAAACCTACCAAACCTGTGCATTTCTGAAAACTAGAGACCTAGGGGAATCCAAGGAGGGGTGACTTGCGGGGCTTGGACCAGGTTCTGTTACCCAGAATCCTTTGCAAACCTCAAAATTTGGCTAAAAAAACACATGTTCCTCACATTTCTGTGGCAGAAAGTTCTGGAATCTGAGAGGAGCCACAAATTTCCTTCCACCCAGCATTCCCCCAAGTCTCCCGATAAAAATGATACCTCACTTGTGTGGGTAGGCCTAGCGCCCGCGACAGGAAACGCCCCAAAGCGCAACGTGGACACATCCAAATTTTTGGAAGAGAACAGAGGTGTTTTTTGCGAAGTGCCTACCTGTAGATTTTGGCCTCTAGCTCAGCCGGCACCAAGGGAAACCTACCAAACCTGTGCATTTCTGAAAACTAGAGACCTAGGGGAATCCAAGGAGGGGTGACTTGCGGGGCTCGGACCAGGTTCTGTTACCCAGAATCCTTTGCAAACCTCAAAATTTGGCTAAAAAAACACATGTTCCTCACATTTCTGTGGCAGAAAGTTCTGGAATCTGAGAGGAGCCACAAATTTCCTTCCACCCAGCATTCCCCCAAGTCTCCCGATAAAAATGATACCTCACTTGTGTGGGTAGGCCTAGCGCCCGCGACAGGAAACGCCCCAAAGCGCAACGTGGACACATCCATATTTTTGGAAGAAAACAGAGGTGTTTTTTGCGAAGTGCCTACCTGTAGATTTTGGCCTCTAGCTCAGCCGGCACCGAGGGAAACCTACCAAACCTGTGCATTTCTGAAAACTAGAGACCTAGGGGAATCCAAGGAGGGGTGACTTGCGGGGCTTGGACCAGGTTCTGTTACCCAGAATCCTTTGCAAACCTCAAAATTTGGCTAAAAAAACACATGTTCCTCACATTTCTGTGGCAGAAAGTTCTGGAATCTGAGAGGAGCCACAAATTTCCTTCCACCCAGCATTCCCCCAAGTCTCCCGATAAAAATGATACCTCACTTGTGTGGGTAGGCCTAGCGCCCGCGACAGGAAACGCCCCAAAGCGCAACGTGGACACATCCAAATTTTTGGAAGAAAACAGACGTGTTTTTTGCGAAGTGCCTACCTGTAGATTTTGGCCTCTAGCTCAGCCGGCACCGAGGGAAACCTACCAAACCTGTGCATTTCTGAAAACTAGAGACCTAGGGGAATCCAAGGAGGGGTGACTTGCGGGGCTCGGACCAGGTTCTGTTACCCAGAATCCTTTGCAAACCTCAAAATTTGGCTAAAAAAACACATGTTCCTCACATTTCTGTGGCAGAAAGTTCGGGAATCAGAGAGGAGCCACAAATTTCCTTCCACCCAGCGTTCCCCCAAGTCTCCCGATAAAAATGATACCTCACTTGTGTGGGTAGGCCTAGCGCCCGCGACAGGAAACGCCCCAAAGCGCAACGTGGACACATCCAAATTTTTGGAAGAAAACAGAGGTGTTTTTTGCGAAGTGCCTACCTGTAGATTTTGGCCTCTAGCGCAGCTGGCACCTAGGGAAACCTACCAAACCTGTGCATTTCTGAAAACTAGAGACCTAGGGGAATCCAAGGAGGGGTGACTTGCGGGGCTTGGACCAGGTTCTGTTACCCAGAATCCTTTGCAAACCTCAAAATTTGGCTAAAAAAACACATGTTCCTAACATTTCTGTGGCAGAAAGTTCTGGAATCTGAGAGGAGCCACAAATTTCCTTCCACCCAGCATTCCCCCAAGTCTCCCGATAAAAATGATACCTCACTTGTGTGGGTAGGCCTAGCGCCCGCGACAGGAAACGCCCCAAAGCGCAACGTGGACACATCCAAATTTTTGGAAGAAAACAGAGGTGTTTTTTGCGAAGTGCCTACCTGTAGATTTTGGCCTCTAGCTCAGCCGGCACCAAGGGAAACCTACCAAACCTGTGCATTTCTGAAAACTAGAGACCTAGGGGAATCCATGGAGGGGTGACTTGCGGGGCTCGGACCAGGTTCTGTTACCCAGAATCCTTTGCAAACCTCACAATTTAGCTAAAAAAACACATGTTCCTCACATTTCTGTGGCAGAAAGTTCGGGAGTCTGAGAGGAGCCACAAATTTCCTTCCACCCAGCGTTCCCCCAAGTCTCCCGATAAAAATGATACCTCACTTGTGTGGGTAGGCCTAGCGCCCGCGACAGGAAACGCCCCAAAGCGCAACGTGGACACATCCAAATTTTTGGAAGAAAACAGAGGTGTTTTTTGCAAAGTGCCTACCTGTAGATTTTGGCCTCTAGCTCAGCCGGCACCGAGAGAAACCTACCAAACCTGTGCATTTCTGAAAACTAGAGACCTAGGGGATTCCAAGGAGGGGTGACTTGCGGGGCTCGGACCAGGTTCTGTTACCCAGAATCCTTTGCAAACCTCAAAATTTGGCTAAAAAAACACATGTTCCTCACATTTCTGTGGCAGAAAGTTCTGGAATCTGAGAGGAGCCACAAATTTCCATCCACCCAGCGTTCCCCCAAGTCTCCCGATAAAAATGATACCTCACTTGTGTGGGTAGGCCTAGCGCCCGCGACAGGAAACGCCCCAAAGCGCAACGTGGACACATCCAAATTTTTGGAAGAAAACAGACGTGTTTTTTGCGAAGTGCCTACCTGTAGATTTTGGCCTCTAGCTCAGCCGGCACCGAGGGAAACCTACCAAACCTGTGCATTTCTGAAAACTAGAGACCTAGGGGAATCCAAGGAGGGGTGACTTGCGGGGCTCGGACCAGGTTCTGTTACCCAGAATCCTTTGCAAACCTCAAAATTTGGCTAAAAAAACACATGTTCCTCACATTTCTGTGGCAGAAAGTTCGGGAATCTGAGAGGAGCCACAAATTTCCTTCCACCCAGCGTTCCCCCAAGTCTCCCGATAAAAATGATACCTCACTTGTGTGGGTAGGCCTAGCGCCCGCGACAGGAAACGCCCCAAAGCGCAACGTGGACACATCCAAATTTTTGGAAGAAAACAGAGGTGTTTTTTGCGAAGTGCCTACCTGTAGATTTTGGCCTCTAGCGCAGCTGGCACCTAGGGAAACCTACCAAACCTGTGCATTTCTGAAAACTAGAGACCTAGGGGAATCCAAGGAGGGGTGACTTGCGGGGCTTGGACCAGGTTCTGTTACCCAGAATCCTTTGCAAACCTCAAAATTTGGCTAAAAAAACACATGTTCCTAACATTTCTGTGGCAGAAAGTTCTGGAATCTGAGAGGAGCCACAAATTTCCTTCCACCCAGCATTCCCCCAAGTCTCCCGATAAAAATGATACCTCACTTGTGTGGGTAGGCCTAGCGCCCGCGACAGGAAACGCCCCAAAGCGCAACGTGGACACATCCAAATTTTTGGAAGAAAACAGAGGTGTTTTTTGCGAAGTGCCTACCTGTAGATTTTGGCCTCTAGCTCAGCCGGCACCGAGGGAAACCTACCAAACCTGTGCATTTCTGAAAACTAGAGACCTAGGGGAATCCAAGGAGGGGTGACTTGCGGGGCTTGGACCAGGTTCTGTTACCCAGAATCCTTTGCAAACCTCAAAATTTGGCTAAAAAAACACATGTTCCTCACATTTCTGTGGCAGAAAGTTCTGGAATCTGAGAGGAGCCACAAATTTCCTTCCACCCAGCATTCCCCCAAGTCTCCCGATAAAAATGATACCTCACTTGTGTGGGTAGGCCTAGCGCCCGCGACAGGAAACGCCCCAAAGCGCAACGTGGACACATCCAAATTTTTGGAAGAGAACAGAGGTGTTTTTTGCGAAGTGCCTACCTGTAGATTTTGGCCTCTAGCTCAGCCGGCACCAAGGGAAACCTACCAAACCTGTGCATTTCTGAAAACTAGAGACCTAGGGGAATCCAAGGAGGGGTGACTTGCGGGGCTCGGACCAGGTTCTGTTACCCAGAATCCTTTGCAAACCTCACAATTTAGCTAAAAAAACACATGTTCCTCACATTTCTGTGGCAGAAAGTTCGGGAGTCTGAGAGGAGCCACAAATTTCCTTCCACCCAGCGTTCCCCCAAGTCTCCCGATAAAAATGATACCTCACTTGTGTGGGTAGGCCTAGCGCCCGCGACAGGAAACGCCCCAAAGCGCAACGTGGACACATCCAAATTTTTGGAAGAAAACAGAGGTGTTTTTTGCAAAGTGCCTACCTGTAGATTTTGGCCTCTAGCTCAGCCGGCACCGAGGGAAACCTACCAAACCTGTGCATTTCTGAAAACTAGAGACCTAGGGGATTCCAAGGAGGGGTGACTTGCGGGGCTCGGACCAGGTTCTGTTACCCAGAATCCTTTGCAAACCTCAAAATTTGGCTAAAAAAACACATGTTCCTCACATTTCTGTGGCAGAAAGTTCTGGAATCTGAGAGGAGCCACAAATTTCCGTCCACCCAGCGTTCCCCCAAGTCTCCCGATAAAAATGATACCTCACTTGTGTGGGTAGGCCTAGCGCCCGCGACAGGAAACGCCCCAAAGCGCAACGTGGACACATCCAAATTTTTGGAAGAGAACAGAGGTGTTTTTTGCGAAGTGCCTACCTGTAGATTTTGGCCTCTAGCTCAGCCGGCACCTAGGGAAACTTACCAAACCTGTGCATTTCTGAAAACTAGAGACCTAGGGGAATCCAAGGAGGGATGACTTGCGGGGCTCGGACCAGGTTCTGTTACCCAGAATCCTTTGCAAACCTCAAAATTTGGCTAAAAAAACACATGTTCCTCACATTTCTGTGGCAGAAAGTTCTGTAATCTGAGAGGAGCCACAAATTTCCTTCCACCCAGCGTTCCCCCAAGTCTCCCGATAAAAATGATACCTCACTTGTGTGGGTAGGCCTAGCGCCCACGACAGGAAACGCCCCAAAGGGCAACGTGGACACATCCACATTTTTGGAAGAAAACAGAGGTGTTTTTTGCGAAGTGCCTACCTGTAGATTTTGGCCTCTAGCTCAGCCGGCACCTAGGGAAACCTGCCAAACCTGTGCATTTCTGAAAACTGGAGACCTAGGGGAATCCAAGGAGGGGTGACTTGCGGGGTCGGACCAGGTTCTGTTACCCAGAATCCTTTGCAAACCTCAAAATTTGGCTAAAAAAACACATGTTCCTCACATTTCTGTGGCAGAAAGTTCGGGAATCTGAGAGGAGCCACAAATTTCCTTCCACCCAGCGTTCCCCCAAGTCTCCCGATAAAAATGATACCTCACTTGTGTGGGTAGGACTAGCGCCTGCGACAGGAAACACCCCAAAGCGCAACGTGGACACATCCACATTTTTGGAAGAAAACAGAGGTGTTTTTTGCGAAGTGCCTACCTGTAGATTTTGGCCTCTAGCTCAGCCGGCACCGAGGGAAACCTGCCAAACCTGTGCATTTCTGACAACTAGAGACCTAGGGGAATCCAAGGAGGGGTGACTTGCGGGGCTCGGACCAGGTTCTGTCACCCAGAATCCTTTGCAAACCTCAAAATTTGGCTAAAAAAACACATGTTCCTCACATTTCTGTGGCAGAAAGTTCTGGAATCTGAGAGGAGCCACAAATTTCCTTCCACCCAGCGTTCCCCCAAGTCTCCCGATAAAAATGATACCTCACTTGTGTGGGTAGGCCTAGTGCCCGCGACAGGAAACGCCCCAAAGCGCAACGTGGACACATCCAAATTTTTGGAAGAAAACAGAGGGGTTCTTTGCGAAGTGTCTACCTGTAGATTTTGGCCTTTAGCTCAGCCAGCACTGAGGGAAACCTACCAAACCTGTGCATTTCTGAAAACTAGAGACCTAGGGGAATCCAAGGAGGGGTGACTTGCGGGGCTCGGACCAGGTTCTGTTACCCAGAATCCTTTGCAAACCTCAAAATTTGGCTAAAAAAACACATGTTCCTCACATTTCTGTGGCAGAAAGTTCTGGAATCTGAGAGGAGCCACAAATTTCCTTCCACCCAGCGTTTCCCCAAGTCTCCCGATAAAAATGATACCTCACTTGTGTGGGTAGGCCTAGCGCCCGCGACAGGAAACGCCCCAAAGCGCAACGTGGACACATCCAAATTTTTGGAAGAAAACAGAGGTGTTTTTTGCGAAGTGCCTACCTGTAGATTTTGGCCTCTAGCTCAGCCGGCACCGAGGGAAACCTACCAAACCTGTGCATTTCTGAAAACTAGAGACCTAGGGGAATCCAAGGAGGGGTGACTTGCGGGGCTCGGACCAGGTTCTGTTACCCAGAATCCTTTGCAAACCTCAAAATTTGGCTAAAAAAACACATGTTCCTCACATTTCTGTGGCAGAAAGTTCTGGAATCTGAGAGGAGCCACAAATTTCCTTCCACCCAGCGTTCCCCCAAGTCTCCCGATAAAAATGATACCTCACTTGTGTGGGTAGGCCTAGTGCCCGCAACAGGCAATGCCCCAAAGCGCAACGTGGACACATCCAAATTTTTGGAAGAAAACAGAGGGGTTCTTTGCGAAGTGCCTACCTGTAGATTTTGGCCTTTAGCTCAGCCGGCACTGAGGGAAACCTACCAAACCTGTGCATTTCTGAAAACTAGAGACCTAGGGGAATCCAAGGAGGGGTGACTTGCGGGGCTCGGACCAGGTTCTGTTACCCAGAATCCTTTGCAAACCTCAAAATTTGGCTAAAAAAACACATGTTCCTCACATTTCTGTGGCAGAAAGTTCGGGAATCTGAGAGGAGCCACAAATTTCCTTCCACCCAGCGTTCCCCCAAGTCTCCCGATAAAAATGATACCTCACTTGTGTGGGTAGGCCTAGCGCCCACGACAGGAAACGCCCCAAAGGGCAACGTGGACACATCCACATTTTTGGAAGAAAACAGAGGTGTTTTTTGCGAAGTGCCTACCTGTAGATTTTGGCCTCTAGCTCAGCCGGCACCTAGGGAAACCTGCCAAACCTGTGCATTTCTGAAAACTGGAGACCTAGGGGAATCCAAGGAGGGGTGACTTGCGGGGCTCGGACCAGGTTCTGTTACCCAGAATCCTTTGCAAACCTCAAAATTTGGCTAAAAAAACACATGTTCCTCACATTTCTGTGGCAGAAAGTTCTGGAATCTGAGAGGAGCCACAAATTTTCTTCCACCCAGCGTTCCCCCAAGTCTCCCGATAAAAATGATACCTCACTTGTGTGGGTAGGCCTAGCGCCTGCGACAGGAAACGCCCCAAAGCGTAACGTGGACACATCCAAATTTTTGGAAGAAAACAGAGGTGTTTTTTGCGAAGTGCCTACCTGTAGATTTTGGCCTCTAGCTCAGCCGGCACCGAGGGAAACCTGCCAAACCTGTGCATTTCTGAAAACTAGAGACCTAGGGGAATCCAAGGAGGGGTGACTTGCGGGGCTCGGACCAGGTTCTGTCACCCAGAATCCTTTGCAAACCTCAAAATTTGGCTAAAAAAACACATGTTCCTCACATTTCTGTGGCAGAAAGTTCTGGAATCTGAGAGGAGCCACAAATTTCCTTCCACCCAGCGTTCCCCCAAGTCTCCCGATAAAAATGATACCTCACTTGTGTGGGTAGGTCTAGCGCCCGCGACAGGAAACGCCCCAAAGGGCAACGTGGACACATCCACATTTTTGGAAGAAAACAGAGGTGTTTTGTGCGAAGTGCCTACCTGTAGATTTTGGCCTCTAGCTCAGCCGGCACCTAGGGAAACCTACCAAACCTGTGCATTTCTGAAAACTGGAGACCTAGGGGAATCCAAGGAGGGGTGACTTGCGGGGCTCGGACCAGGTTCTGTTACCCAGAATCCTTTGCAAACCTCAAAATTTGGCTAAAAAAACACATGTTCCTCACATTTCTGTGGCAGAAAGTTCTGGAATCTGAGAGGAGCCACAAATTTCCTTCCACCCAGCGTTCCCCCAAGTCTCCCGATAAAAATGATACCTCACTTGTGTGGGTAGGCCTAGCGCCTGCGACAGGAAACGCCCCAAAGCGCAACGTGGACACATCCACATTTTTGGAAGAAAACAGAGGTGTTTTTTGCGAAGTGCCTACCTGTAGATTTTGGCCTCTAGCTCAGCCGGCATCGAGGGAAACCTACCAAACCTGTGCATTTCTGAAAACTAGAGACCTAGGGGAATCCAAGGAGGGGTGACTTGCGGGGCTCGGACCAGGTTCTGTTACCCAGAATCCTTTGCAAACCTCAAAATTTGGCTAAAAAAACACATGTTCCTCACATTTCTGTGGCAGAAAGTTCGGGAATCTGAGAGGAGCCACAAATTTCCTTCCACCCAGTGTTCCCCCAAGTCTCCCGATAAAAATGATACCTCACTTGTGTGGGTAGGCCTAGCGCCCACGACAGGAAACGCCCCAAAGGGCAACGTGGACACATCCACATTTTTGGAAGAAAACAGAGGTGTTTTTTGCGAAGTGCCTACCTGTAGATTTTGGCCTCTAGCTCAGCCGGCACCTAGGGAAACCTGCCAAACCTGTGCATTTCTGAAAACTGGAGACCTAGGGGAATCCAAGGAGGGGTGACTTGCGGGGCTCGGACCAGGTTCTGTTACCCAGAATCCTTTGCAAACCTCAAAATTTGGCTAAAAAAACACATGTTCCTCACATTTCTGTGGCAGAAAGTTCTGGAATCTGAGAGGAGCCACAAATTTTCTTCCACCCAGCGTTCCCCCAAGTCTCCCGATAAAAATGATACCTCACTTGTGTGGGTAGGCCTAGCGCCTGCGACAGGAAACGCCCCAAAGCGTAACGTGGACACATCCAAATTTTTGGAAGAAAACAGAGGTGTTTTTTGCGAAGTGCCTACCTGTAGATTTTGGCCTCTAGCTCAGCCGGCACCGAGGGAAACCTGCCAAACCTGTGCATTTCTGAAAACTAGAGACCTAGGGGAATCCAAGGAGGGGTGACTTGCGGGGCTCGGACCAGGTTCTGTCACCCAGAATCCTTTGCAAACCTCAAAATTTGGCTAAAAAAACACATGTTCCTCACATTTCTGTGGCAGAAAGTTCTGGAATCTGAGAGGAGCCACAAATTTCCTTCCACCCAGCGTTCCCCCAAGTCTCCCGATAAAAATGATACCTCACTTGTGTGGGTAGGTCTAGCGCCCGCGACAGGAAACGCCCCAAAGGGCAACGTGGACACATCCACATTTTTGGAAGAAAACAGAGGTGTTTTGTGCAAAGTGCCTACCTGTAGATTTTGGCCTCTAGCTCAGCCGGCACCTAGGGAAACCTACCAAACCTGTGCATTTCTGAAAACTGGAGACCTAGGGGAATCCAAGGAGGGGTGACTTGCGGGGCTCGGACCAGGTTCTGTTACCCAGAATCCTTTGCAAACCTCAAAATTTGGCTAAAAAAACACATGTTCCTCACATTTCTGTGGCAGAAAGTTCGGGAATCTGAGAGGAGCCACAAATTTCCTTCCACCCAGCGTTCCCCCAAGTCTCCCGATAAAAATGATACCTCACTTGTGTGGGTAGGCCTAGCGCCCGCGACAGGAAACGCCCCAAAGCGCAACGTGGACACATCCAAATTTTTGGAAGAAAACAGAGGTGTTTTTTGCGAAGTGCCTACCTGTAGATTTTGGCCTCTAGCTCAGCCGGCACCTAGGGAAACCTACCAAACCTGTGCATTTCTGAAAACTAGAGACCTAGGGGAATCCAAGGAGGGGTGACTTGCGGGGCTTGGACCAGGTTCTGTTACCCAGAATCCTTTGCAAACCTCAAAATTTGGCTAAAAAAACACATGTTCCTCACATTTCTGTGGCAGAAAGTTCTGGAATCTGAGAGGAGCCACAAATTTCCTTCCACCCAGCATTCCCCCAAGTCTCCCGATAAAAATGATACCTCACTTGTGTGGGTAGGCCTAGCGCCCGCGACAGGAAACGCCCCAAAGCGCAACGTGGACACATCCAAATTTTTGGAAGAAAACAGAGGTGTTTTTTGCGAAGTGCCTACCTGTAGATTTTGGCCTCTAGCTCAGCCGGCACCGAGGGAAACCTACCAAACCTGTGCATTTCTGAAAACTAGAGACCTAGGGGAATCCAAGGAGGGGTGACTTGCGGGGCTTGGACCAGGTTCTGTTACCCAGAATCCTTTGCAAACCTCAAAATTTGGCTAAAAAAACACATGTTCCTCACATTTCTGTGGCAGAAAGTTCTGGAATCTGAGAGGAGCCACAAATTTCCTTCCACCCAGCATTCCCCCAAGTCTCCCGATAAAAATGATACCTCACTTGTGTGGGTAGGCCTAGCGCCCGCGACAGGAAACGCCCCAAAGCGCAACGTGGACACATCCAAATTTTTGGAAGAGAACAGAGGTGTTTTTTGCGAAGTGCCTACCTGTAGATTTTGGCCTCTAGCTCAGCCGGCACCAAGGGAAACCTACCAAACCTGTGCATTTCTGAAAACTAGAGACCTAGGGGAATCCAAGGAGGGGTGACTTGCGGGGCTCGGACCAGGTTCTGTTACCCAGAATCCTTTGCAAACCTCACAATTTAGCTAAAAAAACACATGTTCCTCACATTTCTGTGGCAGAAAGTTCGGGAGTCTGAGAGGAGCCACAAATTTCCTTCCACCCAGCGTTCCCCCAAGTCTCCCGATAAAAATGATACCTCACTTGTGTGGGTAGGCCTAGCGCCCGCGACAGGAAACGCCCCAAAGCGCAACGTGGACACATCCAAATTTTTGGAAGAAAACAGAGGTGTTTTTTGCAAAGTGCCTACCTGTAGATTTTGGCCTCTAGCTCAGCCGGCACCGAGGGAAACCTACCAAACCTGTGCATTTCTGAAAACTAGAGACCTAGGGGATTCCAAGGAGGGGTGACTTGCGGGGCTCGGACCAGGTTCTGTTACCCAGAATCCTTTGCAAACCTCAAAATTTGGCTAAAAAAACACATGTTCCTCACATTTCTGTGGCAGAAAGTTCTGGAATCTGAGAGGAGCCACAAATTTCCGTCCACCCAGCGTTCCCCCAAGTCTCCCGATAAAAATGATACCTCACTTGTGTGGGTAGGCCTAGCGCCCGCGACAGGAAACGCCCCAAAGCGCAACGTGGACACATCCAAATTTTTGGAAGAGAACAGAGGTGTTTTTTGCGAAGTGCCTACCTGTAGATTTTGGCCTCTAGCTCAGCCGGCACCTAGGGAAACTTACCAAACCTGTGCATTTCTGAAAACTAGAGACCTAGGGGAATCCAAGGAGGGATGACTTGCGGGGCTCGGACCAGGTTCTGTTACCCAGAATCCTTTGCAAACCTCAAAATTTGGCTAAAAAAACACATGTTCCTCACATTTCTGTGGCAGAAAGTTCTGTAATCTGAGAGGAGCCACAAATTTCCTTCCACCCAGCGTTCCCCCAAGTCTCCCGATAAAAATGATACCTCACTTGTGTGGGTAGGCCTAGCGCCCACGACAGGAAACGCCCCAAAGGGCAACGTGGACACATCCACATTTTTGGAAGAAAACAGAGGTGTTTTTTGCGAAGTGCCTACCTGTAGATTTTGGCCTCTAGCTCAGCCGGCACCTAGGGAAACCTGCCAAACCTGTGCATTTCTGAAAACTGGAGACCTAGGGGAATCCAAGGAGGGGTGACTTGCGGGGTCGGACCAGGTTCTGTTACCCAGAATCCTTTGCAAACCTCAAAATTTGGCTAAAAAAACACATGTTCCTCACATTACTGTGGCAGAAAGTTCGGGAATCTGAGAGGAGCCACAAATTTCCTTCCACCCAGCGTTCCCCCAAGTCTCCCGATAAAAATGATACCTCACTTGTGTGGGTAGGACTAGCGCCTGCGACAGGAAACACCCCAAAGCGCAACGTGGACACATCCACATTTTTGGAAGAAAACAGAGGTGTTTTTTGCGAAGTGCCTACCTGTAGATTTTGGCCTCTAGCTCAGCCGGCACCGAGGGAAACCTGCCAAACCTGTGCATTTCTGACAACTAGAGACCTAGGGGAATCCAAGGAGGGGTGACTTGCGGGGCTCGGACCAGGTTCTGTCACCCAGAATCCTTTGCAAACCTCAAAATTTGGCTAAAAAAACACATGTTCCTCACATTTCTGTGGCAGAAAGTTCTGGAATCTGAGAGGAGCCACAAATTTCCTTCCACCCAGCGTTCCCCCAAGTCTCCCGATAAAAATGATACCTCACTTGTGTGGGTAGGCCTAGTGCCCGCGACAGGAAACGCCCCAAAGCGCAACGTGGACACATCCAAATTTTTGGAAGAAAACAGAGGGGTTCTTTGCGAAGTGTCTACCTGTAGATTTTGGCCTTTAGCTCAGCCAGCACTGAGGGAAACCTACCAAACCTGTGCATTTCTGAAAACTAGAGACCTAGGGGAATCCAAGGAGGGGTGACTTGCGGGGCTCGGACCAGGTTCTGTTACCCAGAATCCTTTGCAAACCTCAAAATTTGGCTAAAAAAACACATGTTCCTCACATTTCTGTGGCAGAAAGTTCTGGAATCTGAGAGGAGCCACAAATTTCCTTCCACCCAGCGTTTCCCCAAGTCTCCCGATAAAAATGATACCTCACTTGTGTGGGTAGGCCTAGCGCCCGCGACAGGAAACGCCCCAAAGCGCAACGTGGACACATCCAAATTTTTGGAAGAAAACAGAGGTGTTTTTTGCGAAGTGCCTACCTGTAGATTTTGGCCTCTAGCTCAGCCGGCACCGAGGGAAACCTACCAAACCTGTGCATTTCTGAAAACTAGAGACCTAGGGGAATCCAAGGAGGGGTGACTTGCGGGGCTCGGACCAGGTTCTGTTACCCAGAATCCTTTGCAAACCTCAAAATTTGGCTAAAAAAACACATGTTCCTCACATTTCTGTGGCAGAAAGTTCTGGAATCTGAGAGGAGCCACAAATTTCCTTCCACCCAGCGTTCCCCCAAGTCTCCCGATAAAAATGATACCTCACTTGTGTGGGTAGGCCTAGTGCCCGCAACAGGCAATGCCCCAAAGCGCAACGTGGACACATCCAAATTTTTGGAAGAAAACAGAGGGGTTCTTTGCGAAGTGCCTACCTGTAGATTTTGGCCTTTAGCTCAGCCGGCACTGAGGGAAACCTACCAAACCTGTGCATTTCTGAAAACTAGAGACCTAGGGGAATCCAAGGAGGGGTGACTTGCGGGGCTCGGACCAGGTTCTGTTACCCAGAATCCTTTGCAAACCTCAAAATTTGGCTAAAAAAACACATGTTCCTCACATTTCTGTGGCAGAAAGTTCGGGAATCTGAGAGGAGCCACAAATTTCCTTCCACCCAGCGTTCCCCCAAGTCTCCCGATAAAAATGATACCTCACTTGTGTGGGTAGGCCTAGCGCCCACGACAGGAAACGCCCCAAAGGGCAACGTGGACACATCCACATTTTTGGAAGAAAACAGAGGTGTTTTTTGCGAAGTGCCTACCTGTAGATTTTGGCCTCTAGCTCAGCCGGCACCTAGGGAAACCTGCCAAACCTGTGCATTTCTGAAAACTGGAGACCTAGGGGAATCCAAGGAGGGGTGACTTGCGGGGCTCGGACCAGGTTCTGTTACCCAGAATCCTTTGCAAACCTCAAAATTTGGCTAAAAAAACACATGTTCCTCACATTTCTGTGGCAGAAAGTTCTGGAATCTGAGAGGAGCCACAAATTTTCTTCCACCCAGCGTTCCCCCAAGTCTCCCGATAAAAATGATACCTCACTTGTGTGGGTAGGCCTAGCGCCTGCGACAGGAAACGCCCCAAAGCGTAACGTGGACACATCCAAATTTTTGGAAGAAAACAGAGGTGTTTTTTGCGAAGTGCCTACCTGTAGATTTTGGCCTCTAGCTCAGCCGGCACCGAGGGAAACCTGCCAAACCTGTGCATTTCTGAAAACTAGAGACCTAGGGGAATCCAAGGAGGGGTGACTTGCGGGGCTCGGACCAGGTTCTGTCACCCAGAATCCTTTGCAAACCTCAAAATTTGGCTAAAAAAACACATGTTCCTCACATTTCTGTGGCAGAAAGTTCTGGAATCTGAGAGGAGCCACAAATTTCCTTCCACCCAGCGTTCCCCCAAGTCTCCCGATAAAAATGATACCTCACTTGTGTGGGTAGGTCTAGCGCCCGCGACAGGAAACGCCCCAAAGGGCAACGTGGACACATCCACATTTTTGGAAGAAAACAGAGGTGTTTTGTGCGAAGTGCCTACCTGTAGATTTTGGCCTCTAGCTCAGCCGGCACCTAGGGAAACCTACCAAACCTGTGCATTTCTGAAAACTGGAGACCTAGGGGAATCCAAGGAGGGGTGACTTGCGGGGCTCGGACCAGGTTCTGTTACCCAGAATCCTTTGCAAACCTCAAAATTTGGCTAAAAAAACACATGTTCCTCACATTTCTGTGGCAGAAAGTTCTGGAATCTGAGAGGAGCCACAAATTTCCTTCCACCCAGCGTTCCCCCAAGTCTCCCGATAAAAATGATACCTCACTTGTGTGGGTAGGCCTAGCGCCTGCGACAGGAAACGCCCCAAAGCGCAACGTGGACACATCCACATTTTTGGAAGAAAACAGAGGTGTTTTTTGCGAAGTGCCTACCTGTAGATTTTGGCCTCTAGCTCAGCCGGCATCGAGGGAAACCTACCAAACCTGTGCATTTCTGAAAACTAGAGACCTAGGGGAATCCAAGGAGGGGTGACTTGCGGGGCTCGGACCAGGTTCTGTTACCCAGAATCCTTTGCAAACCTCAAAATTTGGCTAAAAAAACACATGTTCCTCACATTTCTGTGGCAGAAAGTTCGGGAATCTGAGAGGAGCCACAAATTTCCTTCCACCCAGTGTTCCCCCAAGTCTCCCGATAAAAATGATACCTCACTTGTGTGGGTAGGCCTAGCGCCCACGACAGGAAACGCCCCAAAGGGCAACGTGGACACATCCACATTTTTGGAAGAAAACAGAGGTGTTTTTTGCGAAGTGCCTACCTGTAGATTTTGGCCTCTAGCTCAGCCGGCACCTAGGGAAACCTGCCAAACCTGTGCATTTCTGAAAACTGGAGACCTAGGGGAATCCAAGGAGGGGTGACTTGCGGGGCTCGGACCAGGTTCTGTTACCCAGAATCCTTTGCAAACCTCAAAATTTGGCTAAAAAAACACATGTTCCTCACATTTCTGTGGCAGAAAGTTCTGGAATCTGAGAGGAGCCACAAATTTTCTTCCACCCAGCGTTCCCCCAAGTCTCCCGATAAAAATGATACCTCACTTGTGTGGGTAGGCCTAGCGCCTGCGACAGGAAACGCCCCAAAGCGTAACGTGGACACATCCAAATTTTTGGAAGAAAACAGAGGTGTTTTTTGCGAAGTGCCTACCTGTAGATTTTGGCCTCTAGCTCAGCCGGCACCGAGGGAAACCTGCCAAACCTGTGCATTTCTGAAAACTAGAGACCTAGGGGAATCCAAGGAGGGGTGACTTGCGGGGCTCGGACCAGGTTCTGTCACCCAGAATCCTTTGCAAACCTCAAAATTTGGCTAAAAAAACACATGTTCCTCACATTTCTGTGGCAGAAAGTTCTGGAATCTGAGAGGAGCCACAAATTTCCTTCCACCCAGCGTTCCCCCAAGTCTCCCGATAAAAATGATACCTCACTTGTGTGGGTAGGTCTAGCGCCCGCGACAGGAAACGCCCCAAAGGGCAACGTGGACACATCCACATTTTTGGAAGAAAACAGAGGTGTTTTGTGCAAAGTGCCTACCTGTAGATTTTGGCCTCTAGCTCAGCCGGCACCTAGGGAAACCTACCAAACCTGTGCATTTCTGAAAACTGGAGACCTAGGGGAATCCAAGGAGGGGTGACTTGCGGGGCTCGGACCAGGTTCTGTTACCCAGAATCCTTTGCAAACCTCAAAATTTGGCTAAAAAAACACATGTTCCTCACATTTCTGTGGCAGAAAGTTCTGGAATCTGAGAGGAGCCACAAATTTCCTTCCACCCAGCGTTCCCCCAAGTCTCCCGATAAAAATGATACCTCACTTGTGTGGGTAGGCCTAGCGCCTGCGACAGGAAACGCCCCAAAGCGCAACGTGGACACATCCACATTTTTGGAAGAAAACAGAGGTGTTTTTTGCGAAGTGCCTACCTGTAGATTTTGGCCTCTAGCTCAGCCGGCACCTAGGGAAACCTACCAAACCTGTGCATTTCTGAAAACTAGAGACCTAGGGGAATCCAAGGAGGGGTGACTTGCGGGGCTCGGACCAGGTTCTGTTACGCAGAATCCTTTGCAAACCTCAAAATTTGGCTAAAAAAACACATGTTCCTCACATTTCTGTGGCAGAAAGTTCTGGAATCTGAGAGGAGCCACAAATTTCCTTCCACCCAGCATTCCCCCAAGTCTCCCGATAAAAATGATACCTCACTTGTGTGGGTAGGCCTAGCGCCCGCGACAGGAAACGCCCCAAAGCGCAACGTGGACACATCCAAATTTTTGGAAGAAAACAGAGGTGTTTTTTGCGAAGTGCCTACCTGTAGATTTTGGCCTCTAGCTCAGCCGGCACCGAGGGAAACCTACCAAACCTGTGCATTTCTGAAAACTAGAGACCTAGGGGAATCCAAGGAGGGGTGACTTGCGGGGCTTGGACCAGGTTCTGTTACCCAGAATCCTTTGCAAACCTCAAAATTTGGCTAAAAAAACACATGTTCCTCACATTTCTGTGGCAGAAAGTTCTGGAATCTGAGAGGAGCCACTAATTTCCTTCCACCCAGCATTCCCCCAAGTCTCCCGATAAAAATGATACCTCACTTGTGTGGGTAGGCCTAGCGCCCGCGACAGGAAACGCCCCAAAGCGCAACGTGGACACATCCAAATTTTTGGAAGAGAACAGAGGTGTTTTTTGCGAAGTGCCTACCTGTAGATTTTGGCCTCTAGCTCAGCCGGCACCAAGGGAAACCTACCAAACCTGTGCATTTCTGAAAACTAGAGACCTAGGGGAATCCAAGGAGGGGTGACTTGCGGGGTTCGGACCAGGTTCTGTTACCCAGAATCCTTTGCAAACCTCACAATTTAGCTAAAAAAACACATGTTCCTCACATTTCTGTGGCAGAAAGTTCGGGAGTCTGAGAGGAGCCACAAATTTCCTTCCACCCAGCGTTCCCCCAAGTCTCCCGATAAAAATGATACCTCACTTGTGTGGGTAGGCCTAGCGCCCGCGACAGGAAACGCCCCAAAGCGCAACGTGGACACATCCAAATTTTTGGAAGAAAACAGAGGTGTTTTTTGCAAAGTGCCTACCTGTAGATTTTGGCCTCTAGCTCAGCCGGCACCGAGAGAAACCTACCAAACCTGTGCATTTCTGAAAACTAGAGACCTAGGGGATTCCAAGGAGGGGTGACTTGCGGGGCTCGGACCAGGTTCTGTTACCCAGAATCCTTTGCAAACCTCAAAATTTGGCTAAAAAAACACATGTTCCTCACATTTCTGTGGCAGAAAGTTCTGGAATCTGAGAGGAGCCACAAATTTCCATCCACCCAGCGTTCCCCCAAGTCTCCCGATAAAAATGATACCTCACTTGTGTGGGTAGGCCTAGCGCCCGCGACAGGAAACGCCCCAAAGCGCAACGTGGACACATCCAAATTTTTGGAAGAAAACAGAGGTGTTTTTTGCGAAGTGCCTACCTGTAGATTTTGGCCTCTAGCGCAGCTGGCACCTAGGGAAACCTACCAAACCTGTGCATTTCTGAAAACTAGAGACCTAGGGGAATCCAAGGAGGGGTGACTTGCGGGGCTTGGACCAGGTTCTGTTACCCAGAATCCTTTGCAAACCTCAAAATTTGGCTAAAAAAACACATGTTCCTAACATTTCTGTGGCAGAAAGTTCTGGAATCTGAGAGGAGCCACAAATTTCCTTCCACCCAGCATTCCCCCAAGTCTCCCGATAAAAATGATACCTCACTTGTGTGGGTAGGCCTAGCGCCCGCGACAGGAAACGCCCCAAAGCGCAACGTGGAAACATCCAAATTTTTGGAAGAAAACAGAGGTGTTTTTTGCGAAGTGCCTACCTGTAGATTTTGGCCTCTAGCTCAGCCGGCACCGAGGGAAACCTACCAAACCTGTGCATTTCTGAAAACTAGAGACCTAGGGGAATCCAAGGAGGGGTGACTTGCGGGGCTTGGACCAGGTTCTGTTACCCAGAATCCTTTGCAAACCTCAAAATTTGGCTAAAAAAACACATGTTCCTCACATTTCTGTGGCAGAAAGTTCTGGAATCTGAGAGGAGCCACAAATTTCCTTCCACCCAGCATTCCCCCAAGTCTCCCGATAAAAATGATACCTCACTTGTGTGGGTAGGCCTAGCGCCCGCGACAGGAAACGCCCCAAAGCGCAACGTGGACACATCCAAATTTTTGGAAGAGAACAGAGGTGTTTTTTGCGAAGTGCCTACCTGTAGATTTTGGCCTCTAGCTCAGCCGGCACCAAGGGAAACCTACCAAACCTGTGCATTTCTGAAAACTAGAGACCTAGGGGAATCCAAGGAGGGGTGACTTGCGGGGCTCGGACCAGGTTCTGTTACCCAGAATCCTTTGCAAACCTCAAAATTTGGCTAAAAAAACACATGTTCCTCACATTTCTGTGGCAGAAAGTTCTGGAATCTGAGAGGAGCCACAAATTTCCTTCCACCCAGCATTCCCCCAAGTCTCCCGATAAAAATGATACCTCACTTGTGTGGGTAGGCCTAGCGCCCGCGACAGGAAACGCCCCAAAGCGCAACGTGGACACATCCATATTTTTGGAAGAAAACAGAGGTGTTTTTTGCGAAGTGCCTACCTGTAGATTTTGGCCTCTAGCTCAGCCGGCACCGAGGGAAACCTACCAAACCTGTGCATTTCTGAAAACTAGAGACCTAGGGGAATCCAAGGAGGGGTGACTTGCGGGGCTTGGACCAGGTTCTGTTACCCAGAATCCTTTGCAAACCTCAAAATTTGGCTAAAAAAACACATGTTCCTCACATTTCTGTGGCAGAAAGTTCTGGAATCTGAGAGGAGCCACAAATTTCCTTCCACCCAGCATTCCCCCAAGTCTCCCGATAAAAATGATACCTCACTTGTGTGGGTAGGCCTAGCGCCCGCGACAGGAAACGCCCCAAAGCGCAACGTGGACACATCCAAATTTTTGGAAGAAAACAGACGTGTTTTTTGCGAAGTGCCTACCTGTAGATTTTGGCCTCTAGCTCAGCCGGCACCGAGGGAAACCTACCAAACCTGTGCATTTCTGAAAACTAGAGACCTAGGGGAATCCAAGGAGGGGTGACTTGCGGGGCTCGGACCAGGTTCTGTTACCCAGAATCCTTTGCAAACCTCAAAATTTGGCTAAAAAAACACATGTTCCTCACATTTCTGTGGCAGAAAGTTCGGGAATCAGAGAGGAGCCACAAATTTCCTTCCACCCAGCGTTCCCCCAAGTCTCCCGATAAAAATGATACCTCACTTGTGTGGGTAGGCCTAGCGCCCGCGACAGGAAACGCCCCAAAGCGCAACGTGGACACATCCAAATTTTTGGAAGAAAACAGAGGTGTTTTTTGCGAAGTGCCTACCTGTAGATTTTGGCCTCTAGCGCAGCTGGCACCTAGGGAAACCTACCAAACCTGTGCATTTCTGAAAACTAGAGACCTAGGGGAATCCAAGGAGGGGTGACTTGCGGGGCTTGGACCAGGTTCTGTTACCCAGAATCCTTTGCAAACCTCAAAATTTGGCTAAAAAAACACATGTTCCTAACATTTCTGTGGCAGAAAGTTCTGGAATCTGAGAGGAGCCACAAATTTCCTTCCACCCAGCATTCCCCCAAGTCTCCCGATAAAAATGATACCTCACTTGTGTGGGTAGGCCTAGCGCCCGCGACAGGAAACGCCCCAAAGCGCAACGTGGACACATCCAAATTTTTGGAAGAAAACAGAGGTGTTTTTTGCGAAGTGCCTACCTGTAGATTTTGGCCTCTAGCTCAGCCGGCACCGAGGGAAACCTACCAAACCTGTGCATTTCTGAAAACTAGAGACCTAGGGGAATCCAAGGAGGGGTGACTTGCGGGGCTTGGACCAGGTTCTGTTACCCAGAATCCTTTGCAAACCTCAAAATTTGGCTAAAAAAACACATGTTCCTCACATTTCTGTGGCAGAAAGTTCTGGAATCTGAGAGGAGCCACGAATTTCCTTCCACCCAGCATTCCCCCAAGTCTCCCGATAAAAATGATACCTCACTTGTGTGGGTAGGCCTAGCGCCCGCGACAGGAAACGCCCCAAAGCGCAACGTGGACACATCCAAATTTTTGGAAGAGAACAGAGGTGTTTTTTGCGAAGTGCCTACCTGTAGATTTTGGCCTCTAGCTCAGCCGGCACCAAGGGAAACCTACCAAACCTGTGCATTTCTGAAAACTAGAGACCTAGGGGAATCCATGGAGGGGTGACTTGCGGGGCTCGGACCAGGTTCTGTTACCCAGAATCCTTTGCAAACCTCACAATTTAGCTAAAAAAACACATGTTCCTCACATTTCTGTGGCAGAAAGTTCGGGAGTCTGAGAGGAGCCACAAATTTCCTTCCACCCAGCGTTCCCCCAAGTCTCCCGATAAAAATGATACCTCACTTGTGTGGGTAGGCCTAGCGCCCGCGACAGGAAACGCCCCAAAGCGCAACGTGGACACATCCAAATTTTTGGAAGAAAACAGAGGTGTTTTTTGCAAAGTGCCTACCTGTAGATTTTGGCCTCTAGCTCAGCCGGCACCGAGAGAAACCTACCAAACCTGTGCATTTCTGAAAACTAGAGACCTAGGGGATTCCAAGGAGGGGTGACTTGCGGGGCTCGGACCAGGTTCTGTTACCCAGAATCCTTTGCAAACCTCAAAATTTGGCTAAAAAAACACATGTTCCTCACATTTCTGTGGCAGAAAGTTCTGGAATCTGAGAGGAGCCACAAATTTCCATCCACCCAGCGTTCCCCCAAGTCTCCCGATAAAAATGATACCTCACTTGTGTGGGTAGGCCTAGCGCCCGCGACAGGAAACGCCCCAAAGCGCAACGTGGACACATCCAAATTTTTGGAAGAAAACAGACGTGTTTTTTGCGAAGTGCCTACCTGTAGATTTTGGCCTCTAGCTCAGCCGGCACCGAGGGAAACCTACCAAACCTGTGCATTTCTGAAAACTAGAGACCTAGGGGAATCCAAGGAGGGGTGACTTGCGGGGCTCGGACCAGGTTCTGTTACCCAGAATCCTTTGCAAACCTCAAAATTTGGCTAAAAAAACACATGTTCCTCACATTTCTGTGGCAGAAAGTTCTGGAATCTGAGAGGAGCCACAAATTTCCTTCCACCCAGCGTTCCCCCAAGTCTCCCGATAAAAATGATACCTCACTTGTGTGGGTAGGCCTAGCGCCTGCGACAGGAAACGCCCCAAAGCGCAACGTGGACACATCCACATTTTTGGAAGAAAACAGAGGTGTTTTTTGCGAAGTGCCTGCCTGTAGATTTTGGCCTCTAGCTCAGCCGGCACCAAGGGAAACCTGCCAAACCTGTGCATTTCTGAAAACTAGAGACCTAGGGGAATCCAAGGAGGGGTGACTTGCGGGGCTCGGACCAGGTTCTGTCACCCAGAATCCTTTGCAAACCTCAAAATTTGGCTAAAAAAACACATGTTCCTCACATTTCTGTGGCAGAAAGTTCTGGAATCTGAGAGGAGCCACAAATTTCCTTCCACCCAGCGTTCCCCCAAGTCTCCCGATAAAAATGATACCTCACTTGTGTGGGTAGGCCTAGCGCCCGCGACAGGAAACGCCCCAAAGCGCAACGTGGACACATCCAAATTTTTGGAAGAAAACAGAGGGGTTCTTTGCGAAGTGTCTACCTGTAGATTTTGGCCTTTAGCTCAGCCAGCACTGAGGGAAACCTACCAAACCTGTGCATTTCTGAAAACTAGAGACCTAGGGGAATCCAAGGAGGGGTGACTTGCGGGGCTCGGACCAGGTTCTGTTACCCAGAATCCTTTGCAAACCTCAAAATTTGGCTAAAAAAACACATGTTCCTCACATTTCTGTGGCAGAAAGTTCGGGAATCTGAGAGGAGCCACAAATTTCCTTCCACCCAGCGTTCCCCCAAGTCTCCCGATAAAAATGATACCTCACTTGTGTGGGTAGGCCTAGCGCCCACGACAGGAAACGCCCCAAAGGGCAACGTGGACACATCCACATTTTTGGAAGAAAACAGAGGTGTTTTTTGCGAAGTGCCTACCTGTAGATTTTGGCCTCTAGCTTAGCCGGCACCTAGGGAAACCTGCCAAACCTGTGCATTTCTGAAAACTGGAGACCTAGGGGAATCCAAGGAGGGGTGACTTGCGGGGCTCGGACCAGGTTCTGTTACCCAGAATCCTTTGCAAACCTCAAAATTTGGCTAAAAAAACACATGTTCCTCACATTTCTGTGGCAGAAAGTTCTGGAATCTGAGAGGAGCCACAAATTTCCTTCCACCCAGCGTTCCCCAAAGTCTCCCGATAAAAATGATACCTCACTTGTGTGGGTAGGCCTAGCGCCTGCGACAGGAAACGCCCCAAAGCGCAACGTGAACACATCCACATTTTTGGAAGAAAACAGAGGTGTTTTTTGCGAAGTGCCTACCTGTAGATTTTGGCCTCTAGCTCAGCCGGCACCTAGGGAAACCTACCAAACCTGTGCATTTCTGAAAACTAGAGACCTAGGGGAATCCAAGGAGGGGTGACTTGCGGGGCTCGGACCAGGTTCTGTTACGCAGAATCCTTTGCAAACCTCAAAATTTGGCTAAAAAAACACATGTTCCTCACATTTCTGTGGCAGAAAGTTCTGGAATCTGAGAGGAGCCACAAATTTCCTTCCACCCAGCGTTCCCCCAAGTCTCCCGATAAAAATGATACCTCACTTGTGTGGGTAGGTCTAGCGCCCGCGACAGGAAACGCCCCAAAGCGCAACGTGGACACATCCAAATTTTTGGAAGGAAACAGAGGTGTTTTTTGCGAAGTGCCTACCTGTAGATTTTGGCCTCTAGCTCAGCCGGCATCGAGGGAAACCTACCAAACCTGTGCATTTCTGAAAACTAGAGACCTAGGGGAATCCAAGGAGGGGTGACTTGCGGGGCTCGGACCAGGTTCTGTTACCCAGAATCCTTTGAAAACCTCAAAATTTGGCTAAAAAAACACATGTTCCTCACATTTCTGTGGCAGAAAGTTCTGGAATCTGAGAGGAGCCAAAAATGTCCTTCCACCCAGCATTCCCCCAAGTCTCCCGATAAAAATGATACCTCACTTGTGTGGGTAGGCCTAGCGCCCGCGACAGGAAACGCCCCAAAGCGCAACGTGTACACATCCAAATTTTTGGAAGAAAACAGAGGTGTTTTTTGCGAAGTGCCTACCTGTAGATTTTGGCGTCTAGCTCAGCCGGCACCGAGGGAAACCTACCAAACCTGTGCATTTCTGAAAACTAGAGACCTAGGTGAATCCAAGGAGGGGTGAATTGCGGGGCTCGGACCAGGTTCTGTTACCCAGAATCCTTTGCAAACCTCAAAATTTGGCTAAAAAAACACATGTTCCTCACATTTCTGTGGCAGAAAGTTCGGGAATCTGAGAGGAGCCACAAATTTCCTTCCACCCAGCGTTCCCCCAAGTCTCCCGATAAAAATGATACCTCACTTGTGTGGGTAGGCCTAGCGCCCGCGACAGGAAACGCCCCAAAGCGCAACGTGGACACATCCAAATTTTTGGAAGAAAACAGAGGTGTTTTTTGCGAAGTGCCTACCTGTAGATTGTGGCCTCTAGCTCAGCCGGCACCTAGGGAAACCTACCAAACCTGTGCATTTCTGAAAACTAGAGACCTAGGGGAATCCAAGGAGGGGTGACTTGTGGGGCTTGGACCAGGTTCTGTTACCCAGAATCCTTTGCAAACCTCAAAATTTGGCTAAAAAAACACATGTTCCTCACATTTCTGTGGCAGAAAGTTCTGCAATCTGAGAGGAGCCACAAATTTCCTTCCACCCAGCGTTGCCCCAAGTCTCCCGATAAAAATGATACCTCACTTGTGTGGGTAGGCCTAGCGCCCGCGACAGGAAACGCCCCAAAGCGCAACGTGGACACATCCAAATTTTTGGAAGAAAACAGAGGTGTTTTTTGCGAAGTGCCTACCTGTAGATTTTGGCCTCTAGCTCAGCTGGCACCTAGGGAAACCTACCAAACCTGTGCATTTCTGAAAACTAGAGACCTAGGGGAATCCAAGGAGGGGTGACTTGCGGGGCTTGGACCAGGTTCTGTTACCCAGAATCCTTTGCAAACCTCAAAATTTGGCTAAAAAAACACATGTTCCTCATATTTCTGTGGCAGAAAGTTCTGGAATCTGAGAGGAGCCACAAATTTCCTTCCACCCAGCATTCCCCCAAGTCTCCCGATAAAAATGATACCTCACTTGTGTGGGTAGGCCTAGCGCCCGCGACAGGAAACGCCCCAAAGCGCAACGTGGACACATCCAAATTTTTGGAAGAAAACAGAGGTGTTTTTTGCGAAGTGCCTACCTGTAGATTTTGGCCTCTAGCTCAGCCGGCACCGAGGGAAACCTACCAAACCTGTGCATTTCTGAAAACTAGAGACCTAGGGGAATCCAAGGAGGGGTGACTTGCGGGGCTCGGACCAGGTTCTGTTACCCAGAATCCTTTGCAAACCTCACAATTTGGCTAAAAAAACACATGTTCCTCACATTTCTGTGGCAGAAAGTTCGGGAATCTGAGAGGAGCCACAAATTTCCTTCCACCCAGCGTTCCCCCAAGTCTCCCGATAAAAATGATACCTCACTTGTGTGGGT
Source organism: Pleurodeles waltl (assembly GCF_031143425.1). Lineage (NCBI taxonomy): Eukaryota > Metazoa > Chordata > Amphibia > Caudata > Salamandridae > Pleurodeles > Pleurodeles waltl. The sequence continues at coordinate 747,142,163 of NC_090445.1, read as the reverse complement.
AGGCCTAGCGCCCGCGACAGGAAACGCCCCAAAGCGCAACGTGGACACATCCAAATTTTTGGAAGAAAACAGAGGTGTTTTTTGCAAAGTGCCTACCTGTAGATTTTGGCCTCTAGCTCAGCCGGCACCGAGGGAAACCTACAAAACCTGTGCATTTCTGAAAAATAGAGACCCAGGGGAATCCAAGGAGGGGTGACTTGCGGGGCTCGGACCAGGTTCTGTTACCCAGAATCCTTTGCAAACCTAAAAATTTGGCTAAAAAAACACATGTTCCTCACATTTCTGTGGCAGAAAGTTCTGCAATCTGAGAGGAGCCACAAATTTCCTTCCACCCAGCATTCCCCCAAGTCTCCCGATAAAAATGATACCTCACTTGTGTGGGTAGGCCTAGCGCCCGCGACAGGAAACGCCTCAAAGCGCAACGTGGACATATCCAAATTTTTTGAAGAAAACAGAGGTGTTTTTTGCGAAGTGCCTACCTGTAGATTTTGGCCTCTAGCTCAGCCGGCACCGAGGGAAACCTACCAAACCTGTGCATTTCTGAAAACTAGAGACCTAGGGGAATCCAAGGAGGGGTGACTTGCGGGGCTTGGACCAGGTTCTGTTACCCAGAATCCTTTGCAAACCTCAAAATTTGGCTAAAAAAACACATGTTCCTCACATTTCTGTGGCAGAAAGTTCTGGAATCTGAGAGGAGCCACAAATTTCCTTCCACCCAGCATTCCCCCAAGTCTCCCGATAAAAATGATACCTCACTTGTGTGGGTAGGCCTAGCGCCCGCGACAGGAAACGCCCCAAAGCGCAACGTGGACACATCCAAATTTTTGGAAGAAAACAGAGGTGTTTTTTGCGAAGTGCCTACCTGTAGATTTTGGCCTCTAGCTCAGCCGGCACCGAGGGAAACCTACCAAACCTGTGCATTTCTGAAAACTAGAGACCTAGGGGAATCCAAGGAGGGGTGACTTGCGGGGCTCGGACCAGGTTCTGTTACCCAGAATCCTTTGCAAACCTCAAAATTTGGCTAAAAAAACACATGTTCCGCACATTTCTGTGGCAGAAAGTTCGGGAATCTGAGAGGAGCCACAAATTTCCTTCCACCCAGCGTTGCCCCAAGTCTCCCGATAAAAATGATACCTCACTTGTGTGGGTAGGCCTAGCGCCCGCGACAGGAAACGCCCCAAAGCGCAACGTGGACACATCCAAATTTTTGGAAGAAAACAGAGGTGTTTTTTGCGAAGTGCCTACCTGTAGATTTTGGCCTCTAGCTCAGCTGGCACCTAGGGAAACCTACCAAACCTGTGCATTTCTGAAAACTAGAGACCTAGGGGAATCCAAGGAGGGGTGACTTGCGGGGCTTGGACCAGGTTCTGTTACCCAGAATCCTTTGCAAACCTCAAAATTTGGCTAAAAAAACACATGTTCCTCATATTTCTGTGACAGAAAGTTCTGGAATCTGAGAGGAGCCACAAATTTCCTTCCACCCAGCAATCCCCCAAGTCTCCCGATAAAAATGATACCTCACTTGTGTGGGTAGGCCTAGCGCCCGCGACAGGAAACGCCCCAAAGCGCAACGTGGACACATCCAAATTTTTTGAAGAAAACAGAGGTGTTTTTTGCGAAGTGCCTACCTGTAGATTTTGGCCTCTAGCTCAGCCGGCACCGAGGGAAACCTACCAAACCTGTGCATTTCTGAAAACTAGAGACCTAGGGGAATCCAAGGAGGGGTGACTTGCGGGGCTCGGACCAGGTTCTGTTACCCAGAATCCTTTGCAAACCTCACAATTTGGCTAAAAAAACACATGTTCCTCACATTTCTGTGGCAGAAAGTTCGGGAATCTGAGAGGAGCCACAAATTTCCTTCCACCCAGCGTTCCCCCAAGTCTCCCGATAAAAATGATACCTCACTTGTGTGGGTAGGCCTAGCGCCCGCGACAGGAAACGCCCCAAAGCGCAACGTGGACACATCCGAATTTTTGGAAGAAAACAGAGGTGTTTTTTGCGAAGTGCCTACCTGTAGGTTTTGGCCTCTAGCTCAGCCGGCACCGAGGGAAACCTACCAAACCTGTGCATTTCTGAAAACTAGAGACCTAGGGGAATCCAAGGAGGGGTGACTTGCGGGGCTCGGACCAGGTTCTGTTACCCAGAATCCTTTGCAAACCTCAAAATTTGGCTAAAAAAACACATGTTCCTCACATTTCTGTGGCAGAAAGTTCTGGAATCTGAGAGGAGCCACAAATTTCCTTCCACCCAGCGTTCCCCCAAGTCTCCCGATAAAAATGATACCTCACTTGTGTGGGTAGGCCTAGTGCCCGCAACAGGAAACGCCCCAAAGCGCAACGTGGACACATCCAAATTTTTGGAAGAAAACAGAGGGGTTCTTTGCGAAGTGCCTACCTGTAGATTTTGGCCTTTAGCTCAGCCGGCACTGAGGGAAACCTACCAAACCTGTGCATTTCTGAAAACTAGAGACCTAGGGGAATCCAAGGAGGGGTGACTTGCGGGGCTCGGACCAGGTTCTGTTACCCAGAATCCTTTGCAAACCTCAAAATTTGGCTAAAAAAACACATGTTCCTCACATTTCTGTGGCAGAAAGTTCGGGAATCTGAGAGGAGCCACAAATTTCCTTCCACCCAGCGTTCCCCCAAGTCTCCCGATAAAAATGATACCTCACTTGTGTGGATAGGCCTAGCGCCCACGACAGGAAACGCCCCAAAGGGCAACGTGGACACATCCACATTTTTGGAAGAAAACAGAGGTGTTTTTTGCGAAGTGCCTACCTGTAGATTTTGGCCTCTAGCTCAGCCGGCACCTAGGGAAACCTGCCAAACCTCTGCATTTCTGAAAACTGGAGACCTAGGGGAATCCAAGGAGGGGTGACTTGCGGGGCTCGGACCAGGTTCTGTTACCCAGAATCCTTTGCAAACCTCAAAATTTGGCTAAAAAAACACATGTTCCTCACATTTCTGTGGCAGAAAGTTCTGGAATCTGAGAGGAGCCACAAATTTCCTTCCACCCAGCGTTCCCCCAAGTCTCCCGATAAAAATGATACCTCACTTGTGTGGGTAGGCCTAGCGCCTGCGACAGGAAACGCCCCAAAGCGCAACGTGGACACATCCACATTTTTGGAAGAAAACAGAGGTGTTTTTTGCGAAGTGCCTACCTGTAGATTTTGGCCTCTAGCTCAGCCGGCACCGAGGGAAACCTGCCAAACCTGTGCATTTCTGAAAACTAGAGACCTAGGGGAATCCAAGGAGGGGTGACTTGCGGGGCTCGGACCAGGTTCTGTTACCCAGAATGCTTTGCAAACCTCAAAATTTGGCTAAAAAAACACATGTTCCTCACATTTCTGTGGCAGAAAGTTCGGGAATCTGAGAGGAGCCACAAATTTCCTTCCACCCAGCGTTCCCCCAAGTCTCCCGATAAAAATGATACCTCACTTGTGTGGATAGGCCTAGCGCCCACGACAGGAAACGCCCCAAAGGGCAACGTGGACACATCCACATTTTTGGAAGAAAACAGAGGTGTTTTTTGCGAAGTGCCTACCTGTAGATTTTGGCCTCTAGCTCAGCCGGCACCTAGGGAAACCTGCCAAACCTCTGCATTTCTGAAAACTGGAGACCTAGGGGAATCCAAGGAGGGGTGACTTGCGGGGCTCGGACCAGGTTCTGTTACCCAGAATCCTTTGCAAACCTCAAAATTTGGCTAAAAAAACACATGTTCCTCACATTTCTGTGGCAGAAAGTTCTGGAATCTGAGAGGAGCCACAAATTTCCTTCCACCCAGCGTTCCCCCAAGTCTCCCGATAAAAATGATACCTCACTTGTGTGGGTAGGCCTAGCGCCTGCGACAGGAAACGCCCCAAAGCGCAACGTGGACACATCCACATTTTTGGAAGAAAACAGAGGTGTTTTTTGCGAAGTGCCTACCTGTAGATTTTGGCCTCTAGCTCAGCCGGCACCGAGGGAAACCTGCCAAACCTGTGCATTTCTGAAAACTAGAGACCTAGGGGAATCCAAGGAGGGGTGACTTGCGGGGCTCGGACCAGGTTCTGTCACCCAGAATCCTTTGCAAACCTCAAACTTTGGCTAAAAAAACACATGTTCCTCACATTTCTGTGGCAGAAAGTTCTGGAATCTGAGAGGAGCCACAAATTTCCTTCCATCCAGCGTTCCCCCAAGTCTCCCGATAAAAATGATACCTAACTTGTGTGGGTAGGCCTAGTGCCCGCGACAGGAAACGCCCCAAAGCGCAACGTGGACACATCCAAATTTTTGGAAGAAAACAGAGGGGTTCTTTGCGAAGTGTCTACCTGTAGATTTTGGCCTTTAGCTCAGCCAGCACTGAGGGAAACCTACCAAACCTGTGCATTTCTGAAAACTAGAGACCTAGGGGAATCCAAGGAGGGGTGACTTGCGGGGCTCGGACCAGGTTCTGTTACCCAGAATCCTTTGCAAACCTCAAAATTTGGCTAAAAAAACACATGTTCCTCACATTTCTGTGGCAGAAAGTTCGGGAATCTGAGAGGAGCCACAAATTTCCTTCCACCCAGCGTTCCCCCAAGTCTCCCGATAAAAATGATACCTCACTTGTGTGGGTAGGTCTAGCGCCCGCGACAGGAAACGCCCCAAAGCGCAACGTGGACACATCCAAATTTTTGGAAGGAAACAGAGGTGTTTTTTGCGAAGTAGCTACCTGTAGATTTTGGCCTCTAGCTCAGCCGGCATCGAGGGAAACCTACCAAACCTGTGCATTTCTGAAAACTAGAGACCTAGGGGAATCCAAGGAGGGGTGACTTGCGGGGCTCGGACAAGGTTCTGTTACCCAGAATCCTTTGCAAACCTCAAAATTTGGCTAAAAAAACACATGTTCCTCACATTTCTGTGGCAGAAAGTTCGGGAATCTGAGAGGAGCCACAAATTTCCTTCCACCCAGCGTTCCCCCAAGTCTCCCGATAAAAATGATACCTCACTTGTGTGGATAGGCCTAGCGCCCACGACAGGAAACGCCCCAAAGGGCAACGTGGACACATCCACATTTTTGGAAGAAAACAGAGGTGTTTTTTGCGAAGTGCCTACCTGTAGATTTTGGCCTCTAGCTCAGCCGGCACCGAGGGAAACCTACCAAACCTGTGCATTTCTGAAAACTAGAGACCTAGGGGAATCCAAGGAGGGGTGACTTGCGGGGCTCGGACCAGGTTCTGTTACCCAGAATCCTTTGCAAACCTCAAAATTTGGCTAAAAAAACACATGTTCCGCACATTTCTGTGGCAGAAAGTTCGGGAATCTGAGAGGAGCCACAAATTTCCTTCCACCCAGCGTTGCCCCAAGTCTCCCGATAAAAATGATACCTCACTTGTGTGGGTAGGCCTAGCGCCCGCGACAGGAAACGCCCCAAAGCGCAACGTGGACACATCCAAATTTTTGGAAGAAAACAGAGGTGTTTTTTGCGAAGTGCCTACCTGTAGATTTTGGCTGGCACCTAGGGAAACCTACCAAACCTGTGCATTTCTGAAAACTAGAGACCTAGGGGAATCCAAGGAGGGGTGACTTGCGGGGCTCGGACCAGGTTCTGTTACCCAGAATCCTTTGCAAACCTCACAATTTGGCTAAAAAAACACATGTTCCTCACATTTCTGTGGCAGAAAGTTCGGGAATCTGAGAGGAGCCACAAATTTCCTTCCACCCAGCGTTCCCCCAAGTCTCCCGATAAAAATGATACCTCACTTGTGTGGGTAGGCCTAGCGCCCGCGACAGGAAACGCCCCAAAGCGCAACGTGGACACATCCAAATTTTTGGAAGAAAACAGAGGTGTTTTTTGCAAAGTGCCTACCTGTAGATTTTGGCCTCTAGCTCAGCCGGCACTGAGGGAAACCTACAAAACCTGTGCATTTCTGAAAACTAGAGACCTAGGGGAATCCAAGGAGGGGTGACTTGCGGGGCTCGGACCAGGTTCTGTTACCCAGAATCCTTTGCAAACCTCAAAATTTGGCTAAAAAAACACATGTTCCTCACATTTCTGTGGCAGAAAGTTCTGGAATCTGAGAGGAGCCACAAATTTCCGTCCACCCAGCGTTCCCCCAAGTCTCCCGATAAAAATGATACCTCACTTGTGTGGGTAGGCCTAGCGCCCGCGACAGGAAACGCCCCAAAGCGCAACGTGGACACATCCAAATTTTTGGAAGAAAACAGAGGTGTTTTTTGCGAAGTGCCTACCTGTAGATTTTGGCCTCTAGCTCAGCCGGCACCGAGGGAAACCTACCAAACCTGTGCATTTCTGAAAACTAGAGACCTAGGGGAATCCAAGGAGGGGTGACTTGCGGGGCTCGGACCAGGTTCTGTTACCCAGAATCCTTTGCAAACCTCAAAATTTGGCTAAAAAAACACATGTTCCGCACATTTCTGTGGCAGAAAGTTCGGGAATCTGAGAGGAGCCACAAATTTCCTTCCACCCAGCGTTGCCCCAAGTCTCCCGATAAAAATCATACCTCACTTGTGTGGGTAGGCCTGGCGCCCGCGACAGGAAACGCCCCAAAGCGCAACGTGGACACATCCAAATTTTTGGAAGAAAACAGAGGTGTTTTTTGCGAAGTGCCTACCTGTAGATTTTGGCCTCTAGCTCAGCTGGCACCTAGGGAAACCTACCAAACCTGTGCATTTCTGAAAACTAGAGACCTAGGGAAATCCAAGGAGGGGTGACTTGCGGGGCTTGGACCAGGTTCTGTTACCCAGAATCCTTTGCAAACCTCAAAATTTGGCTAAAAAAACACATGTTCCTCATATTTCTGTGGCAGAAAGTTCTGGAATCTGAGAGGAGCCACAAATTTCCTTCCACCCAGCATTCCCCCAAGTCTCCCGATAAAAATGATACCTCACTTGTGTGGGTAGGCCTAGCGCCCGCGACAGGAAACGCCCCAAAGCGCAACGTGGACACATCCAAATTTTTGGAAGAAAACAGAGGTGTTTTTTGCGAAGTGCCTACCTGTAGATTTTGGCCTCTAGCTCAGCCGGCACCGAGGGAAACCTACCAAACCTGTGCATTTCTGAAAACTAGAGACCTAGGGGAATCCAAGGAGGGGTGACTTGCGGGGCTCGGACCAGGTTCTGTTACCCAGAATCCTTTGCAAACCTCACAATTTGGCTAAAAAAACACATGTTCCTCACATTTCTGTGGCAGAAAGTTCGGGAATCTGAGAGGAGCCACAAATTTCCTTCCACCCAGCGTTCCCCCAAGTCTCCCGATAAAAATGATACCTCACTTGTGTGGGTAGGCCTAGCGCCCGCGACAGGAAACGCCCCAAAGCGCAACGTGGACACATCCACATTTTTGGAAGAAAACAGAGGTGTTTTTTGCAAAGTGCCTACCTGTAGATTTTGGCCTCTAGCTCAGCCGGCACCGAGGGAAACCTACAAAACCTGTGCATTTCTGAAAACTAGAGACCTAGGGGAATCCAAGGAGGGGTGACTTGCGGGGCTCGGACCAGGTTCTGTTACCCAGAATCCTTGGCAGACCTCAAAATTTGGCTAAAAAAACACATGTTCCTCACATTTCTGTGGCAGAAAGTTCTGGAATCTGAGAGGAGCCACAAATTTCCATCCACCCAGCGTTCCCCCAAGTCTCCCGATACAAATGATACCTCACTTGTGTGGGTAGGCCTAGTGCCCGCGACAGGAAACGCCCCAAAGCGCAACGTGGACACATCCAAATTTTTGGAAGAGAACAGAGGTGTTTTTTGCGAAGTGCCTACCTGTAGATTTTGGCCTCTAGCTCAGCCGGCACCTAGGGAAACTTACCAAACCTGTGTATTTCTGAAAACTAGAGACCTAGGGGAATCCAAGGAGGGGTGACTTGCGGGGCTCGGACCAGGTTCTGTTACCCAGAATCCTTTGTAAACCTCAAAATTTGGCTAAAAAAACACATGTTCCTCACATTTCTGTGGCAGAAAGTTCGGGAATCTGAGAGGAGCCACAAATTTCCTTCCACCCAGCGTTCCCCCAAGTCTCCCGATAAAAATGATACCTCACTTGTGTGGGTAGGCCTAGCGCCCGCGACAGGAAACGCCCCAAAGCGCAACGTGGACACATCCAAATTTTTGGAAGAAAACAGAGGTGTTTTTTGCGAAGTGCCTACCTGTAGATTTTGGCCTCTAGCTCAGCCGGCACCGAGGGAAACCTACCAAACCTGTGCATTTCTGAAAACTAGAGACCTAGGGGAATCCAAGGAGGGGTGACTTGCGGGGCTCGGACCAGGTTCTGTTACCCAGAATCCTTTGCAAACCTCACAATTTGGCTAAAAAAACACATGTTCCTCACATTTCTGTGGCAGAAAGTTCGGGAATCTGAGAGGAGCCACAAATTTCCTTCCACCCAGCGTTCCCCCAAGTCTCCCGATAAAAATGATACCTCACTTGTGTGGGTAGGCCTAGCGCCCGCGACAGGAAACGCCCCAAAGCGCAACGTGGACACATCCACATTTTTGGAAGAAAACAGAGGTGTTTTTTGCAAAGTGCCTACCTGTAGATTTTGGCCTCTAGCTCAGCCGGCACCGAGGGAAACCTACAAAACCTGTGCATTTCTGAAAACTAGAGACCTAGGGGAATCCAAGGAGGGGTGACTTGCGGGGCTCGGACCAGGTTCTGTTACCCAGAATCCTTTGCAGACCTCAAAATTTGGCTAAAAAAACACATGTTCCTCACATTTCTGTGGCAGAAAGTTCTGGAATCTGAGAGGAGCCACAAATTTCCATCCACCCAGCGTTCCCCCAAGTCTCCCGATACAAATGATACCTCACTTGTGTGGGTAGGCCTAGTGCCCGCGACAGGAAACGCCCCAAAGCGCAACGTGGACACATCCAAATTTTTGGAAGAGAACAGAGGTGTTTTTTGCGAAGTGCCTACCTGTAGATTTTGGCCTCTAGCTCAGCCGGCACCTAGGGAAACTTACCAAACCTGTGTATTTCTGAAAACTAGAGACCTAGGGGAATCCAAGGAGGGGTGACTTGCGGGGCTCGGACCAGGTTCTGTTACCCAGAATCCTTTGTAAACCTCAAAATTTGGCTAAAAAAACACATGTTCCTCACATTTCTGTGGCAGAAAGTTCGGGAATCTGAGAGGAGCCACAAATTTCCTTCCACCCAGCGTTCCCCCAAGTCTCCCGATAAAAATGATACCTCACTTGTGTGGGTAGGCCTAGCGCCCGCGACAGGAAACGCCCCAAAGCGCAACGTGGACACATCCAAATTTTTGGAAGAAAACAGAGGTGTTTTTTGCGAAGTGCCTACCTGTAGATTTTGGCCTCTAGCTCAGCCGGCACCTAGGGAAACCTACCAAACCTGTGCATTTCTGAAAACTAGAGACCTAGGGGAATCCAAGGAGGGGTGACTTGCGGGGCTCGGACCAGGTTCTGTTACCCAGAATCCTTTGCAAACCTCAAAATTTGGCTAAAAAAACACATGTTCCTCACATTTCTGTGGCAGAAAGTTCTGGAATCTGAGAGGAGCCACAAATTTCCTTCCACCCAGCGTTCCCCGAAGTCTCCCGATAAAAATGATACCTCACTTGTGTGGGTAGGCCTAGCGCCCGCGACAGGAAACGCCCCAAAGCGCAACGTGGACACATCCAAATTTTTTGAAGAAAACAGAGGTGTTTTTTGCGAAGTGCCTACCTGTAGATTTTGGCCTCTAGCTCAGCCGGCACCGAGGGAAACCTACCAAACCTGTGCATTTCTGAAAACTAGAGACCTAGGGGAATCCAAGGAGGGGTGACTTGCGGGGCTCGAACCAGGTTCTGTTACCCAGAATCCTTTGCAAACCTCAAAATTTGGCTAAAAAAACACATGTTCCTCACATTTCTGTGGCAGAAAGTTCTGGAATCTGAGAGGAGCCACAAATTTCCTTCCACCCAGCGTTCCCCCAAGTCTCCCGATAAAAATGATACCTCACTTGTGTGGGTAGGCCTAGCGCCCGCGACAGGAAACACCCCAAAGCGCAACGTGGACACATCCAAATTTTTGGAAGAAAACAGAGGTGTTTTTTGCGAAGTGCCTACCTGTAGATTTTGGCCTCTAGCTCAGCCGGCACCGAGGGAAACCTACCAAACCTGTGCATTTCTGAAAACTAGAGACCTAGGGGAATCCAAGGAGGGGTGACTTGCGGGGCTCGGACCAGGTTCTGTTACCCAGAATCCTTTGCAAACCTCAAAATGTGGCTAAAAAAACACATGTTCCTCACATTTCTGTGGCAGAAAGTTCTGGAATCTGAGAGGAGCCACAAATTTCCTTCCACCCAGCGTTCCCCCAAGTCTCCCGATAAAAATGATACCTCACTTGTGTGGGTAGGCCTAGTGCCCGCAACAGGAAACGCCCCAAAGCGCAACGTGGACACATCCAAATTTTTGGAAGAAAACAGAGGGGTTCTTTGCGAAGTGCCTACCTGTAGATTTTGGCCTTTAGCTCAGCCGGCACTGAGGGAAACCTACCAAACCTGTGCATTTCTGAAAACTAGAGACCTAGGGGAATCCAAGGAGGGGTGACTTGCGGGGCTCGGACCAGGTTCTGTTACCCAGAATCCTTTGCAAACCTCAAAATTTGGCTAAAAAAACACATGTTCCTCACATTTCTGTGGCAGAAAGTTCTAGAATCTGAGAGGAGCCACAAATTTCCTTCCACCCAGCGTTCCCCCAAGTCTCCCGATAAAAATGATACCTCACTTGTGTGGGTAGGCCTAGCGCCCACGACAGGAAACGCCCCAAAGGGCAACATGGACACATCCACATTTTTGGAAGAAAACAGAGGTGTTTTTTGCGAAGTGCCTACCTGTAGATTTTGGCCTCTAGCTCAGCCGGCACCTAGGGAAACCTGCCAAACCTGTGCATTTCTGAAAACTGGAGACCTAGGGGAATCCAAGGAGGGGTGACTTGCGGGGCTCGGACCAGGTTCTGTTACCCAGAATCCTTTGCAAACCTCACAATTTGGCTAAAAAAACACATGTTCCTCACATTTCTGTGGCAGAAAGTTCGGGAATCTGAGAGGAGCCACAAATTTCCTTCCACCCAGCGTTCCCCCAAGTCTCCCGATAAAAATGATACCTCACTTGTGTGGGTAGGCCTAGCGCCCGCGACAGGAAACGCCCCAAAGCGCAACGTGGACACATCCAAATTTTTGGAAGAAAACAGAGGTGTTTTTTGCAAAGTGCCTACCTGTAGATTTTGGCCTCTAGCTCAGCCGGCACCGAGGGAAACCTACAAAACCTGTGCATTTCTGAAAAATAGAGACCCAGGGGAATCCAAGGAGGGGTGACTTGCGGGGCTCGGACCAGGTTCTGTTACCCAGAATCCTTTGCAAACCTAAAAATGTGGCTAAAAAAACACATGTTCCTCACATTTCTGTGGCAGAAAGTTCTGCAATCTGAGAGGAGCCACAAATTTCCTTCCACCCAGCATTCCCCCAAGTCTCCCGATAAAAATGATACCTCACTTGTGTGGGTAGGCCTAGCGCCCGCGACAGGAAACGCCTCAAAGCGCAACGTGGACATATCCAAATTTTTGGAAGAAAACAGAGGTGTTTTTTGCGAAGTGCCTACCTGTAGATTTTGGCCTCTAGCTCAGCCGGCACCGAGGGAAACCTACCAAACCTGTGCATTTCTGAAAACTAGAGACCTAGGGGAATCCAAGGAGGGGTGACTTGCGGGGCTTGGACCAGGTTCTGTTACCCAGAATCCTTTGCAAACCTCAAAATTTGGCTAAAAAAACACATGTTCCTCACATTTCTGTGGCAGAAAGTTCTGGAATCTGAGAGGAGCCACAAATTTCCTTCCACCCAGCATTCCCCCAAGTCTCCCGATAAAAATGATACCTCACTTGTGTGGGTAGGCCTAGCGCCCGCGACAGGAAACGCCCCAAAGCGCAACGTGGACACATCCAAATTTTTGGAAGAAAACAGAAGTGTTTTTTGCGAAGTGCCTACCTGTAGATTTTGGCCTCTAGCTCAGCCGGCACCGAGGGAAACCTACCAAACCTGTGCATTTCTGAAAACTAGAGACCTAGGGGAATCCAAGGAGGGGTGACTTGCGGGGCTCGGACCAGGTTCTGTTACCCAGAATCCTTTGCAAACCTCAAAATTTGGCTAAAAAAACACATGTTCCGCACATTTCTGTGGCAGAAAGTTCGGGAATCTGAGAGGAGCCACAAATTTCCTTCCACCCAGCGTTGCCCCAAGTCTCCCGATAAAAATGATACCTCACTTGTGTGGGTAGGCCTAGCGCCCGCGACAGGAAACGCCCCAAAGCGCAACGTGGACACATCCAAATTTTTGGAAGAAAACAGAGGTGTTTTTTGCGAAGTGCCTACCTGTAGATTTTGGCCTCTAGCTCAGCTGGCACCTAGGGAAACCTACCAAACCTGTGCATTTCTGAAAACTAGAGACCTAGGGGAATCCAAGGAGGGGTGACTTGCGGGGCTCGGACCAGGTTCTGTTACCCAGAATCCTTTGCAAACCTCACAATTTGGCTAAAAAAACACATGTTCCTCACATTTCTGTGGCAGAAAGTTCGGGAATCTGAGAGGAGCCACAAATTTCCTTCCACCCAGCGTTCCCCCAAGTCTCCCGATAAAAATGATACCTCACTTGTGTGGGTAGGCCTAGCGCCCGCGACAGGAAACGCCCCAAAGCGCAACGTGGACACATCCAAATTTTTGGAAGAAAACAGAGGTGTTTTTTGCAAAGTGCCTACCTGTAGATTTTGGCCTCTAGCTCAGCCGGCACCGAGGGAAACCTACAAAACCTGTGCATTTCTGAAAACTAGAGACCTAGGGGAATCCAAGGAGGGGTGACTTGCGGGGCTCGGACCAGGTTCTGTTACCCAGAATCCTTTGCAAACCTCAAAATTTGGCTAAAAAAACACATGTTCCTCACATTTCTGTGGCAGAAAGTTCTGGAATCTGAGAGGAGCCACAAATTTCCGTCCACCCAGCGTTCCCCCAAGTCTCCCGATAAAAATGATACCTCACTTGTGTGGGTAGGCCTAGCGCCCGCGACAGGAAACGCCCCAAAGCGCAACGTGGACACATCCAAATTTTTGGAAGAAAACAGAGGTGTTTTTTGCGAAGTGCCTACCTGTAGATTTTGGCCTCTAGCTCAGCCGGCACCGAGGGAAACCTACCAAACCTGTGCATTTCTGAAAACTAGAGACCTAGGGGAATCCAAGGAGGGGTGACTTGCGGGGCTCGGACCAGGTTCTGTTACCCAGAATCCTTTGCAAACCTCAAAATTTGGCTAAAAAAACACATGTTCCGCACATTTCTGTGGCAGAAAGTTCGGGAATCTGAGAGGAGCCACAAATTTCCTTCCACCCAGCGTTGCCCCAAGTCTCCCGATAAAAATCATACCTCACTTGTGTGGGTAGGCCTGGCGCCAGCGACAGGAAACGCCCCAAAGCGCAACGTGGACACATCCAAATTTTTGGAAGAAAACAGAGGTGTTTTTTGCGAAGTGCCTACCTGTAGATTTTGGCCTCTAGCTCAGCTGGCACCTAGGGAAACCTACCAAACCTGTGCATTTCTGAAAACTAGAGACCTAGGGAAATCCAAGGAGGGGTGACTTGCGGGGCTTGGACCAGGTTCTGTTACCCAGAATCCTTTGCAAACCTCAAAATTTGGCTAAAAAAACACATGTTCCTCATATTTCTGTGGCAGAAAGTTCTGGAATCTGAGAGGAGCCACAAATTTCCTTCCACCCAGCATTCCCCCAAGTCTCCCGATAAAAATGATACCTCGCTTGTGTGGGTAGGCCTAGCGCCCGCGACAGGAAACGCCCCAAAGCGCAACGTGGACACATCCAAATTTTTGGAAGAAAACAGAGGTGTTTTTTGCGAAGTGCCTACCTGTAGATTTTGGCCTCTAGCTCAGCCGGCACCGAGGGAAACCTACCAAACCTGTGCATTTCTGAAAACTAGAGACCTAGGGGAATCCAAGGAGGGGTGACTTGCGGGGCTCGGACCAGGTTCTGTTACCCAGAATCCTTTGCAAACCTCACAATTTGGCTAAAAAAACACATGTTCCTCACATTTCTGTGGCAGAAAGTTCGGGAATCTGAGAGGAGCCACAAATTTCCTTCCACCCAGCGTTCCCCCAAGTCTCCCGATAAAAATGATACCTCACTTGTGTGGGTAGGCCTAGCGCCCGCGACAGGAAACGCCCCAAAGCGCAACGTGGACACATCCACATTTTTGGAAGAAAACAGAGGTGTTTTTTGCAAAGTGCCTACCTGTAGATTTTGGCCTCTAGCTCAGCCGGCACCGAGGGAAACCTACAAAACCTGTGCATTTCTGAAAACTAGAGACCTAGGGGAATCCAAGGAGGGGTGACTTGCGGGGCTCGGACCAGGTTCTGTTACCCAGAATCCTTTGCAGACCTCAAAATTTGGCTAAAAAAACACATGTTCCTCACATTTCTGTGGCAGAAAGTTCTGGAATCTGAGAGGAGCCACAAATTTCCATCCACACAGCGTTCCCCCAAGTCTCCCGATACAAATGATACCTCACTTGTGTGGGTAGGCCTAGTGCCCGCGACTGGAAACGCCCCAAAGCGCAACGTGGACACATCCAAATTTTTGGAAGAGAACAGAGGTGTTTTTTGCGAAGTGCCTACCTGTAGATTTTGGCCTCTAGCTCAGCCGGCACCTAGGGAAACTTACCAAACCTGTGCATTTCTGAAAACTAGAGACCTAGGGGAATCCAAGGAGGGGTGACTTGCGGGGCTCGGACCAGGTTCTGTTACCCAGAATCCTTTGCAAACCTCAAAATTTGGCTAAAAAAACACATGTTCCTCACATTTCTGTGGCAGAAAGTTCGGGAATCTGAGAGGAGCCACAAATTTCCTTCCACCCAGCGTTCCCCCAAGTCTCCCGATAAAAATGATACCTCACTTGTGTGGGTAGGCCTAGCGCCCGCGACAGGAAATGCCCCAAAGCGCAACGTGGACACATCCAAATTTTTGGAAGAAAACAGAGGTGTTTTTTGCGAAGTGCCTACCTGTAGATTTTGGCCTCTAGCTCAGCCGGCACCTAGGGAAACCTACCAAACCTGTGCATTTCTGAAAACTAGAGACCTAGGGGAATCCAAGGAGGGGTGACTTGCGGGGCTCGGACCAGGTTCTGTTACCCAGAATCCTTTGCAAACCTCAAAATTTGGCTAAAAAAACACATGTTCCTCACATTTCTGTGGCAGAAAGTTCTGGAATCTGAGAGGAGCCACAAATTTCCTTCCACCCAGCGTTCCCCGAAGTCTCCCGATAAAAATGATACCTCACTTGTGTGGGTAGGCCTAGCGCCCGCGACAGGAAACGCCCCAAAGCGCAACGTGGACACATCCAAATTTTTTGAAGAAAACAGAGGTGTTTTTTGCGAAGTGCCTACCTGTAGATTTTGGCCTCTAGCTCAGCCGGCACCGAGGGAAACCTACCAAACCTGTGCATTTCTGAAAACTAGAGACCTAGGGGAATCCAAGGAGGGGTGACTTGCGGGGCTCGAACCAGGTTCTGTTACCCAGAATCCTTTGCAAACCTCAAAATTTGGCTAAAAAAACACATGTTCCTCACATTTCTGTGGCAGAAAGTTCTGGAATCTGAGAGGAGCCACAAATTTCCTTCCACCCAGCGTTCCCCCAAGTCTCCCGATAAAAATGATACCTCACTTGTGTGGGTAGGCCTAGCGCCCGCGACAGGAAACACTCCAAAGCGCAACGTGGACACATCCAAATTTTTGGAAGAAAACAGAGGTGTTTTTTGCGAAGTGCCTACCTGTAGATTTTGGCCTCTAGCTCAGCCGGCACCGAGGGAAACCTACCAAACCTGTGCATTTCTGAAAACTAGAGACCTAGGGGAATCCAAGGAGGGGTGACTTGCGGGGCTCGGACCAGGTTCTGTTACCCAGAATCCTTTGCAAACCTCAAAATTTGGCTAAAAAAACACATGTTCCTCACATTTCTGTGGCAGAAAGTTCTGGAATCTGAGAGGAGCCACAAATTTCCTTCCACCCAGCGTTCCCCCAAGTCTCCCGATAAAAATGATACCTCACTTGTGTGGGTAGGCCTAGTGCCCGCAACAGGAAACGCCCCAAAGCGCAATGTGGACACATCCAAATTTTTGGAAGAAAACAGAGGGGTTCTTTGCGAAGTGCCTACCTGTAGATTTTGGCCTTTAGCTCAGCCGGCACTGAGGGAAACCTACCAAACCTGTGCATTTCTGAAAACTAGAGACCTAGGGGAATCCAAGGAGGGGTGACTTGCGGGGCTCGGACCAGGTTCTGTTACCCAGAATCCTTTGCAAACCTCAAAATTTGGCTAAAAAAACACATGTTCCTCACATTTCTGTGGCAGAAAGTTCGGGAATCTGAGAGGAGCCACAAATTTCCTTCCACCCAGCGTTCCCCCAAGTCTCCCGATAAAAATGATACCTCACTTGTGTGGGTAGGCCTAGCGCCCACGACAGGAAACGCCCCAAAGGGCAACGTGGACACATCCACATTTTTGGAAGAAAACAGAGGTGTTTTTTGCGAAGTGCCTACCTGTAGATTTTGGCCTCTAGCTCAGCCGGCACCTAGGGAAACCTGCCAAACCTGTGCATTTCTGAAAACTGGAGACCTAGGGGAATCCAAGGAGGGGTGACTTGCGGGGCTCGGACCAGGTTCTGTTACCCAGAATCCTTTGCAAACCTCAAAATTTGGCTAAAAAAACACATGTTCCTCACATTTCTGTGGCAGAAAGTTCTGGAATCTGAGAGGAGCCACAAATTTCCTTCCACCCAGCGTTCCCCCAAGTCTCCCGATAAAAATGATACCTCACTTGTGTGGGTAGGCCTAGCGCCTGCGACAGGAAACGCCCCAAAGCGCAACGTGGACACATCCACATTTTTGGAAGAAAACAGAGGTGTTTTTTGCGAAGTGCCTACCTGTAGATTTTGGCCTCTAGCTCAGCCGGCACCGAGGGAAACCTGCCAAACCTGTGCATTTCTGAAAACTAGAGACCTAGGGGAATCCAAGGAGGGGTGACTTGCGGGGCTCGGACCAGGTTCTGTCACCCAGAATCCTTTGCAAACCTCAAAATTTGGCTAAAAAAACACATGTTCCTCACATTTCTGTGGCAGAAAGTTCTGGAATCTGAGAGGAGCCACAAATTTCCTTCCACCCAGCGTTCCCCCAAGTCTCCCGATAAAAATGATACCTCACTTGTGTGGGTAGGCCTAGTGCCCGCGACAGGAAACGCCCCAAAGCGCAACGTGGACACATCCAAATTTTTGGAAGAAAACAGAGGGGTTCTTTGCGAAGTGTCTACCTGTAGATTTTGGCCTTTAGCTCAGCCAGCACTGAGGGAAACCTACCAAACCTGTGCATTTCTGAAAACTAGAGACCTAGGGGAATCCAAGGAGGGGTGACTTGCGGGGCTCGGACCAGGTTCTGTTACCCAGAATCCTTTGCAAACCTCAAAATTTGGCTAAAAAAACACATGTTCCTCACATTTCTGTGGCAGAAAGTTCGGGAATCTGAGAGGAGCCACAAATTTCCTTCCGCCCAGCGTTCCCCCAAGTCTCCCGATAAAAATGATACCTCACTTGTGTGGGTAGGCCTAGCGCCCACGACAGGAAACGCCCCAAAGGGCAACGTGGACACATCCACATTTTTGGAAGAAAACAGAGGTGTTTTTTGCGAAGTGCCTACCTGTAGATTTTGGCCTCTAGCTCAGCCGGCACCTAGGGAAACCTGCCAAACCTGTGCATTTCTGAAAACTGGAGACCTAGGGGAATCCAAGGAGGGGTGACTTGCGGGGCTCGGACCAGGTTCTGTTACCCAGAATCCTTTGCAAACCTCAAAATTTGGCTAAAAAAACACATGTTCCTCACATTTCTGTGGCAGAAAGTTCTGGAATCTGAGAGGAGCCACAAATTTCCTTCCACCCAGCGTTCCCCCAAGTCTCCCGATAAAAATGATACCTCACTTGTGTGGGTATGCCTAGCGCCTGCGACAGGAAACGCCCCAAAGCGCAACGTGGACACATCCACATTTTTGGAAGAAAACAGAGGTGTTTTTTGCGAAGTGCCTACCTGTAGATTTTGGCCTCTAGCTCAGCCGGCACCTAGGGAAACCTACCAAACCTGTGCATTTCTGAAAACTAGAGACCTAGGGAAATCCAAGGAGGGGTGACTTGCGGGGCTCGCACCAGGTTCTGTTACGCAGAATCCTTTGCAAACCTCAAAATTTGGCTAAAAAAACACATGTTCCTCACATTTCTGTGGCAGAAAGTTCTGGAATCTGAGAGGAGCCACAAATTTCCTTCCACCCAGCGTTCCCCCAAGTCTCCCGATAAAAATGATACCTCACTTGTGTGGGTAGGTCTAGCGCCCGCGACAGGAAACGCCCCAAAGCGCAACGTGGACACATCCAAATTTTTGGAAGGAAACAGAGGTGTTTTTTGCGAAGTGCCTACCTGTAGATTTTGGCCTCTAGCTCAGCCGGCATCGAGGGAAACCTACCAAACCTGTGCATTTCTGAAAACTAGAGACCTAGGGGAATCCAAGGAGGGGTGACTTGCGGGGCTCGGACAAGGTTCTGTTACCCAGAATCCTTTGCAAACCTCAAAATTTGGCTAAAAAAACACATGTTCCTCACATTTCTGTGGCAGAAAGTTCTGGAATCTGAGAGGAGCCAAAAATGTCCTTCCACCCAGCATTCCCCCAAGTCTCCCGATAAAAATGATACCTCACTTGTGTGGGTAGGCCTAGCGCCCGCGACAGGAAACGCCCCAAAGCGCAACGTGGACACATCCACATTTTTGGAAGAAAACAGAGGTGTTTTTTGCGAAGTGCCTACCTGTAGATTTTGGCGTCTAGCTCAGCCGGCACCGAGGGAAACCTACCAAACCTGTGCATTTCTGAAAACTAGAGACCTAGGTGAATCCAAGGAGGGGTGACTTGCGGGGCTCGGACCAGGTTCTGTTACCCAGAATCCTTTGCAAACCTCAAAATTTGGCTAAAAAAACACATGTTCCTCACATTTCTGTGGCAGAAAGTTCGGGAATCTGAGAGGAGCCACAAATTTCCTTCCACCCAGCGTTCCCCCAAGTCTCCCGATAAAAATGATACCTCACTTGTGTGGGTAGGCCTAGCGCCCGTGACAGGAAACGCCCCAAAGCGCAACGTGGACACATCCACATTTTTGGAAGAAAACAGAGGTGTTTTTTGCGAAGTGCCTACCAGTAGATTTTGGCCTCTAGCTCAGTCGGCACCTAGGGAAACCTACCAAACCTGTGCATTTCTGAAAACTAGAGACCTAGGGGAATCCAAGGAGGGGTGACTTGTGGGGCTTGGACCAGGTTCTGTTACCCAGAATCCTTTGCAAACCTCAAAATTTGGCTAAAAAAACACATGTTCCTCACATTTCTGTGGCAGAAAGTTCTGCAATCTGAGAGAAGCCACAAATTTCCTTCCACCCAGCGTTCCCCCAAGTCTCCCGATAAAAATGATACCTCACTTGTGTGGGTAGGTCTAGCGCCCGCGACAGGAAACGCCCCAAAGCGCAACGTGGACACATCCAAATTTTTGGAAGGAAACAGAGGTGTTTTTTGCGAAGTGCCTACCTGTAGATTTTGGCCTCTAGCTCAGCCGGCACCGAGGGAAACCTACTAAACCTGTGCATTTCTGAAAACTAGAGACCTAGGGGAATCCAAGGAGGGGTGACTTGCGGGGCTCGGACCAGGTTCTGTTACCCAGAATCCTTTGCAAACCTCAAAATTTGGCTAAAAAAACACATGTTCCTCACATTTCTGTGGCAGAAAGTTCTGGAATCTGAGAGGAGCCAAAAATGTCCTTCCACCCAGCATTCCCCCAAGTCTCCCGATAAAAATGATACCTCACTTGTGTGGGTAGGCCTAGCGCCCGCGACAGGAAACGCCCCAAAGCGCAACGTGGACACATCCAAATTTTTTGAAGAAAACAGAGGTGTTTTTTGCGAAGTGCCTACCTGTAGATTTTGGCCTCTAGCTCAGCCGGCACCGAGGGAAACCTACCAAACCTGTGCATTTCTGAAAACTAGAGACCTAGGGGAATCCAAGGAGGGGTGACTTGCGGGGCTCGAACCAGGTTCTGTTACCCAGAATCCTTTGCAAACCTCAAAATTTGGCTAAAAAAACACATGTTCCTCACATTTCTGTGGCAGAAAGTTCTGGAATCTGAGAGGAGCCACAAATTTCCTTCCACCCAGCGTTCCCCCAAGTCTCCCGATAAAAATGATACCTCACTTGTGTGGGTAGGCCTAGTGCCCGCAACAGGAAACGCCCCAAAGCGCAACGTGGACACATCCAAATTTTTGGAAGAAAACAGAGGGGTTCTTTGCGAAGTGCCTACCTGTAGATTTTGGCCTTTAGCTCAGCCGGCACTGAGGGAAACCTACCAAACCTGTGCATTTCTGAAAACTAGAGACCTAGGGGAATCCAAGGAGGGGTGACTTGCGGGGCTCGGACCAGGTTCTGTTACCCAGAATCCTTTGCAAACCTCAAAATTTGGCTAAAAAAACACATGTTCCTCACATTTCTGTGGCAGAAAGTTCTGGAATCTGAGAGGAGCCACAAATTTCCTTCCACCCAGCGTTCCCCCAAGTCTCCCGATAAAAATGATACCTCACTTGTGTGGGTAGGCCTAGCGCCCGCGACAGGAAACACCCCAAAGCGCAACGTGGACACATCCAAATTTTTGGAAGAAAACAGAGGTGTTTTTTGCGAAGTGCCTACCTGTAGATTTTGGCCTCTAGCTCAGCCGGCACCGAGGGAAACCTACCAAACCTGTGCATTTCTGAAAACTAGAGACCTAGGGGAATCCAAGGAGGGGTGACTTGCGGGGCTCGGACCAGGTTCTGTTACCCAGAATCCTTTGCAAACCTCAAAATTTGGCTAAAAAAACACATGTTCCTCACATTTCTGTGGCAGAAAGTTCTGGAATCTGAGAGGAGCCACAAATTTCCTTCCACCCAGCGTTCCCCCAAGTCTCCCGATAAAAATGATACCTCACTTGTGTGGGTAGGCCTAGTGCCCGCAACAGGAAACGCCCCAAAGCGCAATGTGGACACATCCAAATTTTTGGAAGAAAACAGAGGGGTTCTTTGCGAAGTGCCTACCTGTAGATTTTGGCCTTTAGCTCAGCCGGCACTGAGGGAAACCTACCAAACCTGTGCATTTCTGAAAACTAGAGACCTAGGGGAATCCAAGGAGGGGTGACTTGCGGGGCTCGGACCAGGTTCTGTTACCCAGAATCCTTTGCAAACCTCAAAATTTGGCTAAAAAAACACATGTTCCTCACATTTCTGTGGCAGAAAGTTCGGGAATCTGAGAGGAGCCACAAATTTCCTTCCACCCAGCGTTCCCCCAAGTCTCCCGATAAAAATGATACCTCACTTGTGTGGGTAGGCCTAGCGCCCACGACAGGAAACGCCCCAAAGGGCAACGTGGACACATCCACATTTTTGGAAGAAAACAGAGGTGTTTTTTGCGAAGTGCCTACCTGTAGATTTTGGCCTCTAGCTCAGCCGGCACCTAGGGAAACCTGCCAAACCTGTGCATTTCTGAAAACTGGAGACCTAGGGGAATCCAAGGAGGGGTGACTTGCGGGGCTCGGACCAGGTTCTGTTACCCAGAATCCTTTGCAAACCTCAAAATTTGGCTAAAAAAACACATGTTCCTCACATTTCTGTGGCAGAAAGTTCTGGAATCTGAGAGGAGCCACAAATTTCCTTCCACCCAGCGTTCCCCCAAGTCTCCCGATAAAAATGATACCTCACTTGTGTGGGTAGGCCTAGCGCCTGCGACAGGAAACGCCCCAAAGCGCAACGTGGACACATCCACATTTTTGGAAGAAAACAGAGGTGTTTTTTGCGAAGTGCCTACCTGTAGATTTTGGCCTCTAGCTCAGCCGGCACCGAGGGAAACCTGCCAAACCTGTGCATTTCTGAAAACTAGAGACCTAGGGGAATCCAAGGAGGGGTGACTTGCGGGGCTCGGACCAGGTTCTGTCACCCAGAATCCTTTGCAAACCTCAAAATTTGGCTAAAAAAACACATGTTCCTCACATTTCTGTGGCAGAAAGTTCTGGAATCTGAGAGGAGCCACAAATTTCCTTCCACCCAGCGTTCCCCCAAGTCTCCCGATAAAAATGATACCTCACTTGTGTGGGTAGGCCTAGTGCCCGCGACAGGAAACGCCCCAAAGCGCAACGTGGACACATCCAAATTTTTGGAAGAAAACAGAGGGGTTCTTTGCGAAGTGTCTACCTGTAGATTTTGGCCTTTAGCTCAGCCAGCACTGAGGGAAACCTACCAAACCTGTGCATTTCTGAAAACTAGAGACCTAGGGGAATCCAAGGAGGGGTGACTTGCGGGGCTCGGACCAGGTTCTGTTACCCAGAATCCTTTGCAAACCTCAAAATTTGGCTAAAAAAACACATGTTCCTCACATTTCTGTGGCAGAAAGTTCGGGAATCTGAGAGGAGCCACAAATTTCCTTCCGCCCAGCGTTCCCCCAAGTCTCCCGATAAAAATGATACCTCACTTGTGTGGGTAGGCCTAGCGCCCACGACAGGAAACGCCCCAAAGGGCAACGTGGACACATCCACATTTTTGGAAGAAAACAGAGGTGTTTTTTGCGAAGTGCCTACCTGTAGATTTTGGCCTCTAGCTCAGCCGGCACCTAGGGAAACCTGCCAAACCTGTGCATTTCTGAAAACTGGAGACCTAGGGGAATCCAAGGAGGGGTGACTTGCGGGGCTCGGACCAGGTTCTGTTACCCAGAATCCTTTGCAAACCTCAAAATTTGGCTAAAAAAACACATGTTCCTCACATTTCTGTGGCAGAAAGTTCTGGAATCTGAGAGGAGCCACAAATTTCCTTCCACCCAGCGTTCCCCCAAGTCTCCCGATAAAAATGATACCTCACTTGTGTGGGTATGCCTAGCGCCTGCGACAGGAAACGCCCCAAAGCGCAACGTGGACACATCCACATTTTTGGAAGAAAACAGAGGTGTTTTTTGCGAAGTGCCTACCTGTAGATTTTGGCCTCTAGCTCAGCCGGCACCTAGGGAAATCTACCAAACCTGTGCATTTCTGAAAACTAGAGACCTAGGGAAATCCAAGGAGGGGTGACTTGCGGGGCTCGCACCAGGTTCTGTTACGCAGAATCCTTTGCAAACCTCAAAATTTGGCTAAAAAAACACATGTTCCTCACATTTCTGTGGCAGAAAGTTCTGGAATCTGAGAGGAGCCACAAATTTCCTTCCACCCAGCGTTCCCCCAAGTCTCCCGATAAAAATGATACCTCACTTGTGTGGGTAGGTCTAGCGCCCGCGACAGGAAACGCCCCAAAGCGCAACGTGGACACATCCAAATTTTTGGAAGGAAACAGAGGTGTTTTTTGCGAAGTGCCTACCTGTAGATTTTGGCCTCTAGCTCAGCCGGCATCGAGGGAAACCTACCAAACCTGTGCATTTCTGAAAACTAGAGACCTAGGGGAATCCAAGGAGGGGTGACTTGCGGGGCTCGGACAAGGTTCTGTTACCCAGAATCCTTTGCAAACCTCAAAATTTGGCTAAAAAAACACATGTTCCTCACATTTCTGTGGCAGAAAGTTCTGGAATCTGAGAGGAGCCAAAAATGTCCTTCCACCCAGCATTCCCCCAAGTCTCCCGATAAAAATGATACCTCACTTGTGTGGGTAGGCCTAGCGCCCGCGACAGGAAACGCCCCAAAGCGCAACGTGGACACATCCACATTTTTGGAAGAAAACAGAGGTGTTTTTTGCGAAGTGCCTACCTGTAGATTTTGGCGTCTAGCTCAGCCGGCACCGAGGGAAACCTACCAAACCTGTGCATTTCTGAAAACTAGAGACCTAGGTGAATCCAAGGAGGGGTGACTTGCGGGGCTCGGACCAGGTTCTGTTACCCAGAATCCTTTGCAAACCTCAAAATTTGGCTAAAAAAACACATGTTCCTCACATTTCTGTGGCAGAAAGTTCGGGAATCTGAGAGGAGCCACAAATTTCCTTCCACCCAGCGTTCCCCCAAGTCTCCCGATAAAAATGATACCTCACTTGTGTGGGTAGGCCTAGCGCCCGTGACAGGAAACGCCCCAAAGCGCAACGTGGACACATCCAAATTTTTGGAAGAAAACAGAGGTGTTTTTTGCGAAGTGCCTACCAGTAGATTTTGGCCTCTAGCTCAGTCGGCACCTAGGGAAACCTACCAAACCTGTGCATTTCTGAAAACTAGAGACCTAGGGGAATCCAAGGAGGGGTGACTTGTGGGGCTTGGACCAGGTTCTGTTACCCAGAATCCTTTGCAAACCTCAAAATTTGGCTAAAAAAACACATGTTCCTCACATTTCTGTGGCAGAAAGTTCTGCAATCTGAGAGAAGCCACAAATTTCCTTCCACCCAGCGTTCCCCCAAGTCTCCCGATAAAAATGATACCTCACTTGTGTGGGTAGGTCTAGCGCCCGCGACAGGAAACGCCCCAAAGCGCAACGTGGACACATCCAAATTTTTGGAAGGAAACAGAGGTGTTTTTTGCGAAGTGCCTACCTGTAGATTTTGGCCTCTAGCTCAGCCGGCACCGAGGGAAACCTACTAAACCTGTGCATTTCTGAAAACTAGAGACCTAGGGGAATCCAAGGAGGGGTGACTTGCGGGGCTCGGACCAGGTTCTGTTACCCAGAATCCTTTGCAAACCTCAAAATTTGGCTAAAAAAACACATGTTCCTCACATTTCTGTGGCAGAAAGTTCTGGAATCTGAGAGGAGCCAAAAATGTCCTTCCACCCAGCATTCCCCCAAGTCTCCCGATAAAAATGATACCTCACTTGTGTGGGGAGGCCTAGCGCCCGCGACAGGAAACGCCCCAAAGCGCAACGTGGACACATCCAAATTTTTTGAAGAAAACAGAGGTGTTTTTTGCGAAGTGCCTACCTGTAGATTTTGGCCTCTAGCTCAGCCGGCACCGAGGGAAACCTACCAAACCTGTGCATTTCTGAAAACTAGAGACCTAGGGGAATCCAAGGAGGGGTGACTTGCGGGGCTCGAACCAGGTTCTGTTACCCAGAATCCTTTGCAAACCTCAAAATTTGGCTAAAAAAACACATGTTCCTCACATTTCTGTGGCAGAAAGTTCTGGAATCTGAGAGGAGCCACAAATTTCCTTCCACCCAGCGTTCCCCCAAGTCTCCCGATAAAAATGATACCTCACTTGTGTGGGTAGGCCTAGTGCCCGCAACAGGAAACGCCCCAAAGCGCAACGTGGACACATCCAAATTTTTGGAAGAAAACAGAGGGGTTCTTTGCGAAGTGCCTACCTGTAGATTTTGGTCTTTAGCTCAGCCGGCACTGAGGGAAACCTACCAAACCTGTGCATTTCTGAAAACTAGAGACCTAGGGGAATCCAAGGAGGGGTGACTTGCGGGGCTCGGACCAGGTTCTGTTACCCAGAATCCTTTGCAAACCTCAAAATTTGGCTAAAAAAACACATGTTCCTCACATTTCTGTGGCAGAAAGTTCGGGAATCTGAGAGGAGCCACAAATTTCCTTCCACCCAGCGTTCCCCCAAGTCTCCCGATAAAAATGATACCTCACTTGTGTGGATAGGCCTAGCGCCCACGACAGGAAACGCCCCAAAGGGCAACGTGGACACATCCACATTTTTGGAAGAAAACAGAGGTGTTTTTTGCGAAGTGCCTACCTGTAGATTTTGGCCTCTAGCTCAGCCGGCACCTAGGGAAACCTGCCAAACCTCTGCATTTCTGAAAACTGGAGACCTAGGGGAATCCAAGGAGGGGTGACTTGCGGGGCTCGGACCAGGTTCTGTTACCCAGAATCCTTTGCAAACCTCAAAATTTGGCTAAAAAACACATGTTCCTCACATTTCTGTGGCAGAAAGTTCTGGAATCTGAGAGGAGCCACAAATTTCCTTCCACCCAGCGTTCCCCCAAGTCTCCCGATAAAAATGATACCTCACTTGTGTGGGTAGGCCTAGCGCCTGCGACAGGAAACGCCCCAAAGCGCAACGTGGACACATCCACATTTTTGGAAGAAAACAGAGGTGTTTTTTGCGAAGAGCCTACCTGTAGATTTTGGCCTCTAGCTCAGCCGGCACCGAGGGAAACATACCAAACCTGTGCATTTCTGAAAACTAGAGACCTAGGGGAATCCAAGGAGGGGTGACTTGCGGGGCTCGGACCAGGTTCTGTCACCCAGAATCCTTTGCAAACCTCAAAATTTGGCTAAAAAAACACATGTTCCTCACATTTCTGTGGCAGAAAGTTCTGGAATCTGAGAGGAGCCACAAATTTCCTTCCATCCAGCGTTCCCCCAAGTCTCCCGATAAAAATGATACCTAACTTGTGTGGGTAGGCCTAGTGCCCGCGACAGGAAACGCCCCAAAGCGCAACGTGGACACATCCAAATTTTTGGAAGAAAACAGAGGGGTTCTTTGCGAAGTGTCTACCTGTAGATTTTGGCCTTTAGCTCAGCCAGCACTGAGGGAAACCTACCAAACCTGTGCATTTCTGAAAACTAGAGACCTAGGGGAATCCAAGGAGGGGTGACTTGCGGGGCTCGGACCAGGTTCTGTTACCCAGAATCCTTTGCAAACCTCAAAATTTGGCTAAAAAAAAACACATGTTCCTCACATTTCTGTGGCAGAAAGTTCGGGAATCTGAGAGGAGCCACAAATTTCCTTCCACCCAGCGTTCCCCCAAGTCTCCCGATAAAAATGATACCTCACTTGTGTGGGTAGGCCTAGCGCCCACGACAGGAAACGCCCCAAAGGGCAACGTGGACACATCCACATTTTTGGAAGAAAACAGAGGTGTTTTTTGCGAAGTGCCTACCTGTAGATTTTGGCCTCTAGCTCAGCCGGCACCTAGGGAAACCTGCCAAACCTGTGCATTTCTGAAAACTGGAGACCTAGGGGAATCCAAGGAGGGGTGACTTGCGGGGCTCGGACCAGGTTCTGTTACCCAGAATCCTTTGCAATCCTCAAAATTTGGCTAAAAAAACACATGTTCCTCACATTTCTGTGGCAGAAAGTTCTGGAATCTGAGAGGAGCCACAAATTTCCTTCCACCCAGCGTTCCCCAAAGTCTCCCGATACAAATGATACCTCACTTGTGTGGGTAGGCCTAGCGCCTGCGACAGGAAACGCCCCAAAGCGCAACGTGGACACATCCACATTTTTGGAAGAAAACAGAGGTGTTTTTTGCGAAGTGCCTACCTGTAGATTTTGGCCTCTAGCTCAGCCGGCACCTAGGGAAACCTACCAAACCTGTGCATTTCTGAAAACTAGAGACCTAGGGGAATCCAAGGAGGGGTGACTTGCGGGGCTCGGACCAGGTTCTGTTACGCAGAATCCTTTGCAAACCTCAAAATTTGGCTAAAAAAACACATGTTCCTCACATTTCTGTGGCAGAAAGTTCTATAATCTGAGAGGAGCCACAAATTTCCTTCCACCCAGCGTTCCCCCAAGTCTCCCGATAAAAATGATACCTCACTTGTGTGGGTAGGTCTAGCGCCCGCGACAGGAAACGCCCCAAAGCGCAACGTGGACACATCCAAATTTTTGGAAGGAAACAGAGGTGTTTTTTGCGAAGTAGCTACCTGTAGATTTTGGCCTCTAGCTCAGCCGGCATCGAGGGAAACCTACCAAACCTGTGCATTTCTGAAAACTAGAGACCTAGGGGAATCCAAGGAGGGGTGACTTGCGGGGCTCGGACAAGGTTCTGTTACCCAGAATCCTTTGCAAACCTCAAAATTTGGCTAAAAAAACACATGTTCCTCACATTTCTGTGGCATAAAGTTCTGGAATCTGAGAGGAGCCAAAAATGTCCTTCCACCCAGCATTCCCCCAAGTCTCCCGATAAAAATGATACCTCACTTGTGTGGGTAGGCATAGCGCCCGCGACAGGAAACGCCCCAAAGCGCAACGTGGACACATCCAAATTTTTGGAAGAAAACAGAGGTGTTTTTTGCGAAGTGCCTACCTGTAGATTTTGGCGTCTAGCTCAGCCGGCACCGAGGGAAACCTACCAAACCTGTGCATTTCTGAAAACTAGAGACCTAGGGGAATCCAAGGAGGGGTGACTTGTGGGGCTTGGACCAGGTTCTGTTACCCAGAATCCTTTGCAAACCTCAAAATTTGGCTAAAAAAACACATGTTCCTCACATTTCTGTGGCAGAAAGTTCTGCAATCTGAGAGGAGCCACAAATTTCCTTCCACCCAGCGTTCCCCCAAGTCTCCCGATAAAAATGATACCTCACTTGTGTGGGTAGGTCTAGCGCCCGCGACAGAAAACGCCCCAAAGCGCAACGTGGACACATCCAAATTTTTGGAAGGAAACAGAGGTGTTTTTTGCGAAGTGCCTACCTGTAGATTTTGGCCTCTAGCTCAGCCGGCACCGAGGGAAACCTACTAAACCTGTGCATTTCTGAAAACTAGAGACCTAGGGGAATCCAAGGAGGGGTGACTTGCGGGGCTCGGACCAGGTTCTGTTACCCAGAATCCTTTGCAAACCTCAAAATTTGGCTTAAAAAACACATGTTCCTCACATTTCTGTGGCAGAAAGTTCTGGAATCTGAGAGGAGCCAAAAATGTCCTTCCACCCAGCATTCCCCCAAGTCTCCCGATAAAAATGATACCTCACTTGTGTGGGTAGGCCTAGCGCCCGCGACAGGAAACGCCCCAAAGCGCAACGTGGACACATCCAAATTTTTGGAAGAAAACAGAGGTGTTTTTTGCGAAGTGCCTACCTGTAGATTTTGGCGTCTAGCTCAGCCGGCACCGAGGGAAACCTACCAAACCTGAGCATTTCTGAAAACTAGAGACCTAGGGGAATCCAAGGAGGGGTGACTTGCGGGGCTCGGACCAGGTTCTGTTACCCAGAATCCTTTGCAAACCTCAAAATTTGGCTAAAAAAACACATGTTCCTCACATTTCTGTGGCAGAAAGTTCGGGAATCTGAGAGGAGCCACAAATTTCCTTCCACCCAGCGTTCCCCCAAGTCTCCCGATAAAAATGATACCTCACTTGTGTGGGTAGGCCTAGCGCCCGCGACAGGAAACGCCCCAAAGCGCAACGTGGACACATCCAAATTTTTGGAAGAAAACAGAGGTGTTTTTTGCGAAGTGCCTACCTGTAGATTTTGGCCTCCAGATCAGCCGGCACCTAGGGAAACCTACCAAACCTGTGCATTTCTGAAAACTAGAGACCTAGGGGAATCCAAGGAGGGGTGACTTGTGGGGCTTGGACCAGGTTCTGTTACCCAGAATCCTTTGCAAACCTCAAAATTTGGCTAAAAAAACACATGTTCCTCACATTTCTGTGGCAGAAAGTTCTGCAATCTGAGAGGAGCCACAAATTTCCTTCCACCCAGCATTCCCCCAAGTCTCCCGATAAAAATGATACCTCACTTGTGTGGGTAGGCCTAGCGCCCGCGACAGGAAACGCCCCAAAGCGCAACGTGGACATATCCAAATTTTTGGAAGAAAACAGAGGTGTTTTTTGCGAAGTGCCTACCTGTAGATTTTGGCCTCTAGCTCAGCCGGCACCGAGGGAAACCTACCAAACCTGTGCATTTCTGAAAACTAGAGACCTAGGGGAATCCAAGGAGGGGTGACTTGCGGGGCTTGGACCAGGTTCTGTTACCCAGAATCCTTTGCAAACCTCAAAATTTGGCTAAAAAAACACATGTTCCTCACATTTCTGTGGCAGAAAGTTCTGGAATCTGAGAGGAGCCACAAATTTCCTTCCACCCAGCATTCCCCCAAGTCTCCCGATAAAAATGATACCTCACTTGTGTGGGTAGGCCTAGCGCCCGCGACAGGAAACGCCCCAAAGCGCAACGTGGACACATCCAAATTTTTGGAAGAAAACAGAGGTGTTTTTTGCGAAGTGCCTACCTGTAGATTTTGGCCTCTAGCTCAGCCGGCACCGAGGGAAACCTACCAAACCTGTGCATTTCTGAAAACTAGAGACCTAGGGGAATCCAAGGAGGGGTGACTTGCGGGGCTCGGACCAGGTTCTGTTACCCAGAATCCTTTGCAAACCTCAAAATTTGGCTAAAAAAACACATGTTCCGCACATTTCTGTGGCAGAAAGTTCGGGAATCTGAGAGGAGCCACAAATTTCCTTCCACCCAGCGTTGCCCCAAGTCTCCCGATAAAAATGATACCTCACTTGTGTGGGTAGGCCTAGCGCCCGCGACAGGAAACGCCCCAAAGCGCAACGTGGACACATCCAAATTTTTGGAAGAAAACAGAGGTGTTTTTTGCGAAGTGCCTACCTGTAGATTTTGGCCTCTAGCTCAGCTGGCACCTAGGGAAACCTACCAAACCTGTGCATTTCTGAAAACTAGAGACCTAGGGGAATCCAAGGAGGGGTGACTTGCGGGGCTTGGACCAGGTTCTGTTACCCAGAATCCTTTGCAAACCTCAAAATTTGGCTAAAAAAACACATGTTCCTCATATTTCTGTGACAGAAAGTTCTGGAATCTGAGAGGAGCCACAAATTTCCTTCCACCCAGCAATCCCCCAAGTCTCCCGATAAAAATGATACCTCACTTGTGTGGGTAGGCCTAGCGCCCGCGACAGGAAACGCCCCAAAGCGCAACGTGGACACATCCAAATTTTTTGAAGAAAACAGAGGTGTTTTTTGCGAAGTGCCTACCTGTAGATTTTGGCCTCTAGCTCAGCCGGCACCGAGGGAAACCTACCAAACCTGTGCATTTCTGAAAACTAGAGACCTAGGGGAATCCAAGGAGGGGTGACTTGCGGGGCTCGGACCAGGTTCTGTTACCCAGAATCCTTTGCAAACCTCACAATTTGGCTAAAAAAACACATGTTCCTCACATTTCTGTGGCAGAAAGTTCGGGAATCTGAGAGGAGCCACAAATTTCCTTCCACCCAGCGTTCCCCCAAGTCTCCCGATAAAAATGATACCTCACTTGTGTGGGTAGGCCTAGCGCCCGCGACAGGAAACGCCCCAAAGCGCAACGTGGACACATCCGAATTTTTGGAAGAAAACAGAGGTGTTTTTTGCGAAGTGCCTACCTGTAGGTTTTGGCCTCTAGCTCAGCCGGCACCGAGGGAAACCTACCAAACCTGTGCATTTCTGAAAACTAGAGACCTAGGGGAATCCAAGGAGGGGTGACTTGCGGGGCTCGGACCAGGTTCTGTTACCCAGAATCCTTTGCAAACCTCAAAATTTGGCTAAAAAAACACATGTTCCTCACATTTCTGTGGCAGAAAGTTCTGGAATCTGAGAGGAGCCACAAATTTCCTTCCACCCAGCGTTCCCCCAAGTCTCCCGATAAAAATGATACCTCACTTGTGTGGGTAGGCCTAGTGCCCGCAACAGGAAACGCCCCAAAGCGCAACGTGGACACATCCAAATTTTTTGAAGAAAACAGAGGTGTTTTTTGCGAAGTGCCTACCTGTAGATTTTGGCCTCTAGCTCAGCCGGCACCGAGGGAAACCTACCAAACCTGTGCATTTCTGAAAACTAGAGACCTAGGGGAATCCAAGGAGGGGTGACTTGCGGGGCTCGGACCAGGTTCTGTTACCCAGAATCCTTTGCAAACCTCACAATTTGGCTAAAAAAACACATGTTCCTCACATTTCTGTGGCAGAAAGTTCGGGAATCTGAGAGGAGCCACAAATTTCCTTCCACCCAGCGTTCCCCCAAGTCTCCCGATAAAAATGATACCTCACTTGTGTGGGTAGGCCTAGCGCCCGCGACAGGAAACGCCCCAAAGCGCAACGTGGACACATCCGAATTTTTGGAAGAAAACAGAGGTGTTTTTTGCGAAGTGCCTACCTGTAGGTTTTGGCCTCTAGCTCAGCCGGCACCGAGGGAAACCTACCAAACCTGTGCATTTCTGAAAACTAGAGACCTAGGGGAATCCAAGGAGGGGTGACTTGCGGGGCTCGGACCAGGTTCTGTTACCCAGAATCCTTTGCAAACCTCAAAATTTGGCTAAAAAAACACATGTTCCTCACATTTCTGTGGCAGAAAGTTCTGGAATCTGAGAGGAGCCACAAATTTCCTTCCACCCAGCGTTCCCCCAAGTCTCCCGATAAAAATGATACCTCACTTGTGTGGGTAGGCCTAGTGCCCGCAACAGGAAACGCCCCAAAGCGCAACGTGGACACATCCAAATTTTTGGAAGAAAACAGAGGGGTTCTTTGCGAAGTGCCTACCTGTAGATTTTGGCCTTTAGCTCAGCCGGCACTGAGGGAAACCTACCAAACCTGTGCATTTCTTAAAACTAGAGACCTAGGGGAATCCAAGGAGGGGTGACTTGCGGGGCTCGGACCAGGTTCTGTTACCCAGAATCCTTTGCAAACCTCAAAATTTGGCTAAAAAAACACATGTTCCTCACATTTCTGTGGCAGAAAGTTCGGGAATCTGAGAGGAGCCACAAATTTCCTTCCACCCAGCGTTCCCCCAAGTCTCCCGATAAAAATGATACCTCACTTGTGTGGATAGGCCTAGCGCCCACGACAGGAAACGCCCCAAAGGGCAACGTGGACACATCCACATTTTTGGAAGAAAACAGAGGTGTTTTTTGCGAAGTGCCTACCTGTAGATTTTGGCCTCTAGCTCAGCCGGCACCTAGGGAAACCTGCCAAACCTCTGCATTTCTGAAAACTGGAGACCTAGGGGAATCCAAGGAGGGGTGACTTGCGGGGCTCGGACCAGGTTCTGTTACCCAGAATCCTTTGCAAACCTCAAAATTTGGCTAAAAAAACACATGTTCCTCACATTTCTGTGGCAGAAAGTTCTGGAATCTGAGAGGAGCCACAAATTTCCTTCCACCCAGCGTTCCCCCAAGTCTCCCGATAAAAATGATACCTCACTTGTGTGGGTAGGCCTAGCGCCTGCGACAGGAAACGCCCCAAAGCGCAACGTGGACACATCCACATTTTTGGAAGAAAACAGAGGTGTTTTTTGCGAAGTGCCTACCTGTAGATTTTGGCCTCTAGCTCAGCCGGCACCGAGGGAAACCTGCCAAACCTGTGCATTTCTGAAAACTAGAGACCTAGGGGAATCCAAGGAGGGGTGACTTGCGGGGCTCGGACCAGGTTCTGTCACCCAGAATCCTTTGCAAACCTCAAACTTTGGCTAAAAAAACACATGTTCCTCACATTTCTGTGGCAGAAAGTTCTGGAATCTGAGAGGAGCCACAAATTTCCTTCCATCCAGCGTTCCCCCAAGTCTCCCGATAAAAATGATACCTAACTTGTGTGGGTAGGCCTAGTGCCCGCGACAGGAAACGCCCCAAAGCGCAACGTGGACACATCCAAATTTTTGGAAGAAAACAGAGGGGTTCTTTGCGAAGTGTCTACCTGTAGATTTTGGCCTTTAGCTCAGCCAGCACTGAGGGAAACCTACCAAACCTGTGCATTTCTGAAAACTAGAGACCTAGGGGAATCCAAGGAGGGGTGACTTGCGGGGCTCGGACCAGGTTCTGTTACCCAGAATCCTTTGCAAACCTCAAAATTTGGCTAAAAAAACACATGTTCCTCACATTTCTGTGGCAGAAAGTTCGGGAATCTGAGAGGAGCCACAAATTTCCTTCCACCCAGCGTTCCCCCAAGTCTCCCGATAAAAATGATACCTCACTTGTGTGGGTAGGTCTAGCGCCCGCGACAGGAAACGCCCCAAAGCGCAACGTGGACACATCCAAATTTTTGGAAGGAAACAGAGGTGTTTTTTGCGAAGTAGCTACCTGTAGATTTTGGCCTCTAGCTCAGCCGGCATCGAGGGAAACCTACCAAACCTGTGCATTTCTGAAAACTAGAGACCTAGGGGAATCCAAGGAGGGGTGACTTGCGGGGCTCGGACAAGGTTCTGTTACCCAGAATCCTTTGCAAACCTCAAAATTTGGCTAAAAAAACACATGTTCCTCACATTTCTGTGGCAGAAAGTTCGGGAATCTGAGAGGAGCCACAAATTTCCTTCCACCCAGCGTTCCCCCAAGTCTCCCGATAAAAATGATACCTCACTTGTGTGGATAGGCCTAGCGCCCACGACAGGAAACGCCCCAAAGGGCAACGTGGACACATCCACATTTTTGGAAGAAAACAGAGGTGTTTTTTGCGAAGTGCCTACCTGTAGATTTTGGCCTCTAGCTCAGCCGGCACCGAGGGAAACCTACCAAACCTGTGCATTTCTGAAAACTAGAGACCTAGGGGAATCCAAGGAGGGGTGACTTGCGGGGCTCGGACCAGGTTCTGTTACCCAGAATCCTTTGCAAACCTCAAAATTTGGCTAAAAAAACACATGTTCCGCACATTTCTGTGGCAGAAAGTTCGGGAATCTGAGAGGAGCCACAAATTTCCTTCCACCCAGCGTTGCCCCAAGTCTCCCGATAAAAATGATACCTCACTTGTGTGGGTAGGCCTAGCGCCCGCGACAGGAAACGCCCCAAAGCGCAACGTGGACACATCCAAATTTTTGGAAGAAAACAGAGGTGTTTTTTGCGAAGTGCCTACCTGTAGATTTTGGCCTCTAGCTCAGCTGGCACCTAGGGAAACCTACCAAACCTGTGCATTTCTGAAAACTAGAGACCTAGGGGAATCCAAGGAGGGGTGACTTGCGGGGCTCGGACCAGGTTCTGTTACCCAGAATCCTTTGCAAACCTCACAATTTGGCTAAAAAAACACATGTTCCTCACATTTCTGTGGCAGAAAGTTCGGGAATCTGAGAGGAGCCACAAATTTCCTTCCACCCAGCGTTCCCCCAAGTCTCCCGATAAAAATGATACCTCACTTGTGTGGGTAGGCCTAGCGCCCGCGACAGGAAACGCCCCAAAGCGCAACGTGGACACATCCAAATTTTTGGAAGAAAACAGAGGTGTTTTTTGCAAAGTGCCTACCTGTAGATTTTGGCCTCTAGCTCAGCCGGCACTGAGGGAAACCTACAAAACCTGTGCATTTCTGAAAACTAGAGACCTAGGGGAATCCAAGGAGGGGTGACTTGCGGGGCTCGGACCAGGTTCTGTTACCCAGAATCCTTTGCAAACCTCAAAATTTGGCTAAAAAAACACATGTTCCTCACATTTCTGTGGCAGAAAGTTCTGGAATCTGAGAGGAGCCACAAATTTCCGTCCACCCAGCGTTCCCCCAAGTCTCCCGATAAAAATGATACCTCACTTGTGTGGGTAGGCCTAGCGCCCGCGACAGGAAACGCCCCAAAGCGCAACGTGGACACATCCAAATTTTTGGAAGAAAACAGAGGTGTTTTTTGCGAAGTGCCTACCTGTAGATTTTGGCCTCTAGCTCAGCCGGCACCGAGGGAAACCTACCAAACCTGTGCATTTCTGAAAACTAGAGACCTAGGGGAATCCAAGGAGGGGTGACTTGCGGGGCTCGGACCAGGTTCTGTTACCCAGAATCCTTTGCAAACCTCAAAATTTGGCTAAAAAAACACATGTTCCGCACATTTCTGTGGCAGAAAGTTCGGGAATCTGAGAGGAGCCACAAATTTCCTTCCACCCAGCGTTGCCCCAAGTCTCCCGATAAAAATCATACCTCACTTGTGTGGGTAGGCCTGGCGCCCGCGACAGGAAACGCCCCAAAGCGCAACGTGGACACATCCAAATTTTTGGAAGAAAACAGAGGTGTTTTTTGCGAAGTGCCTACCTGTAGATTTTGGCCTCTAGCTCAGCTGGCACCTAGGGAAACCTACCAAACCTGTGCATTTCTGAAAACTAGAGACCTAGGGAAATCCAAGGAGGGGTGACTTGCGGGGCTTGGACCAGGTTCTGTTACCCAGAATCCTTTGCAAACCTCAAAATTTGGCTAAAAAAACACATGTTCCTCATATTTCTGTGGCAGAAAGTTCTGGAATCTGAGAGGAGCCACAAATTTCCTTCCACCCAGCATTCCCCCAAGTCTCCCGATAAAAATGATACCTCACTTGTGTGGGTAGGCCTAGCGCCCGCGACAGGAAACGCCCCAAAGCGCAACGTGGACACATCCAAATTTTTGGAAGAAAACAGAGGTGTTTTTTGCGAAGTGCCTACCTGTAGATTTTGGCCTCTAGCTCAGCCGGCACCGAGGGAAACCTACCAAACCTGTGCATTTCTGAAAACTAGAGACCTAGGGGAATCCAAGGAGGGGTGACTTGCGGGGCTCGGACCAGGTTCTGTTACCCAGAATCCTTTGCAAACCTCACAATTTGGCTAAAAAAACACATGTTCCTCACATTTCTGTGGCAGAAAGTTCGGGAATCTGAGAGGAGCCACAAATTTCCTTCCACCCAGCGTTCCCCCAAGTCTCCCGATAAAAATGATACCTCACTTGTGTGGGTAGGCCTAGCGCCCGCGACAGGAAACGCCCCAAAGCGCAACGTGGACACATCCACATTTTTGGAAGAAAACAGAGGTGTTTTTTGCAAAGTGCCTACCTGTAGATTTTGGCCTCTAGCTCAGCCGGCACCGAGGGAAACCTACAAAACCTGTGCATTTCTGAAAACTAGAGACCTAGGGGAATCCAAGGAGGGGTGACTTGCGGGGCTCGGACCAGGTTCTGTTACCCAGAATCCTTTGCAGACCTCAAAATTTGGCTAAAAAAACACATGTTCCTCACATTTCTGTGGCAGAAAGTTCTGGAATCTGAGAGGAGCCACAAATTTCCATCCACCCAGCGTTCCCCCAAGTCTCCCGATACAAATGATACCTCACTTGTGTGGGTAGGCCTAGTGCCCGCGACAGGAAACGCCCCAAAGCGCAACGTGGACACATCCAAATTTTTGGAAGAGAACAGAGGTGTTTTTTGCGAAGTGCCTACCTGTAGATTTTGGCCTCTAGCTCAGCCGGCACCTAGGGAAACTTACCAAACCTGTGCATTTCTGAAAACTAGAGACCTAGGGGAATCCAAGGAGGGGTGACTTGCGGGGCTCGGACCAGGTTCTGTTACCCAGAATCCTTTGCAAACCTCAAAATTTGGCTAAAAAAACACATGTTCCTCACATTTCTGTGGCAGAAAGTTCGGGAATCTAAGAGGAGCCACAAATTTCCTTCCACCCAGCGTTCCCCCAAGTCTCCCGATAAAAATGATACCTCACTTGTGTGGGTAGGCCTAGCGCCCGCGACAGGAAACGCCCCAAAGCGCAACGTGGACACATCCAAATTTTTGGAAGAAAACAGAGGTGTTTTTTGCGAAGTGCCTACCTGTAGATTTTGGCCTCTAGCTCAGCCGGCACCTAGGGAAACCTACCAAACCTGTGCATTTCTGAAAACTAGAGACCTAGGGGAATCCAAGGAGGGGTGACTTGCGGGGCTCGGACCAGGTTCTGTTACCCAGAATCCTTTGCAAACCTCAAAATTTGGCTAAAAAAACACATGTTCCTCACATTTCTGTGGCAGAAAGTTCTGGAATCTGAGAGGAGCCACAAATTTCCTTCCACCCAGCGTTCCCCGAAGTCTCCCGATAAAAATGATACCTCACTTGTGTGGGTAGGCCTAGCGCCCGCGACAGGAAACGCCCCAAAGCGCAACGTGGACACATCCAAATTTTTGGAAGAAAACAGAGGTGTTTTTTGCGAAGTGCCTACCTGTAGATTTTGGCCTCTAGCTCAGCCGGCACCGAGGGAAACCTACCAAACCTGTGCATTTCTGAAAACTAGAGACCTAGGGGAATCCAAGGAGGGGTGACTTGCGGGGCTCGGACCAGGTTCTGTTACCCAGAATCCTTTGCAAACCTCAAAATGTGGCTAAAAAAACACATGTTCCTCACATTTCTGTGGCAGAAAGTTCTGGAATCTGAGAGGAGCCACAAATTTCCTTCCACCCAGCGTTCCCCCAAGTCTCCCGATAAAAATGATACCTCACTTGTGTGGGTAGGCCTAGTGCCCGCAACAGGAAACGCCCCAAAGCGCAACGTGGACACATCCAAATTTTTGGAAGAAAACAGAGGGGTTCTTTGCGAAGTGCCTACCTGTAGATTTTGGCCTTTAGCTCAGCCGGCACTGAGGGAAACCTACCAAACCTGTGCATTTCTGAAAACTAGAGACCTAGGGGAATCCAAGGAGGGGTGACTTGCGGGGCTCGGACCAGGTTCTGTTACCCAGAATCCTTTGCAAACCTCAAAATTTGGCTAAAAAAACACATGTTCCTCACATTTCTGTGGCAGAAAG
The DNA here is from genome assembly GCF_031143425.1 of Pleurodeles waltl. Lineage (NCBI taxonomy): Eukaryota > Metazoa > Chordata > Amphibia > Caudata > Salamandridae > Pleurodeles > Pleurodeles waltl. The sequence continues at coordinate 747,103,962 of NC_090445.1, read as the reverse complement.
TTCTAGAATCTGAGAGGAGCCACAAATTTCCTTCCACCCAGCGTTCCCCCAAGTCTCCCGATAAAAATGATACCTCACTTGTGTGGGTAGGCCTAGCGCCCACGACAGGAAACGCCCCAAAGGGCAACGTGGACACATCCACATTTTTGGAAGAAAACAGAGGTGTTTTTTGCGAAGTGCCTACCTGTAGATTTTGGCCTCTAGCTCAGCCGGCACCTAGGGAAACCTGCCAAACCTGTGCATTTCTGAAAACTGGAGACCTAGGGGAATCCAAGGAGGGGTGACTTGCGGGGCTCGGACCAGGTTCTGTTACCCAGAATCCTTTGCAAACCTCAAAATTTGGCTAAAAAAACACATGTTCCTCACATTTCTGTGGCAGAAAGTTCTGGAATCTGAGAGGAGCCACAAATTTCCTTCCACCCAGCGTTCCCCCAAGTCTCCCGATAAAAATGATACCTCACTTGTGTGGGTAGGCCTAGCGCCTGCGACAGGAAACGCCCCAAAGCGCAACGTGGACACATCCACATTTTTGGAAGAAAACAGAGGTGTTTTTTGCGAAGTGCCTACCTGTAGATTTTGGCCTCTAGCTCAGCCGGCACCGAGGGAAACCTGCCAAACCTGTGCATTTCTGAAAACTAGAGACCTAGGGGAATCCAAGGAGGGGTGACTTGCGGGGCTCGGACCAGGTTCTGTCACCCAGAATCCTTTGCAAACCTCAAAATTTGGCTAAAAAAACACATGTTCCTCACATTTCTGTGGCAGAAAGTTCTGGAATCTGAGAGGAGCCACAAATTTCCTTCCACCCAGCGTTCCCCCAAGTCTCCCGATAAAAATGATACCTCACTTGTGTGGGTAGGCCTAGTGCCCGCGACAGGAAACGCCCCAAAGCGCAACGTGGACACATCCAAATTTTTGGAAGAAAACAGAGGGGTTCTTTGCGAAGTGTCTACCTGTAGATTTTGGCCTTTAGCTCAGCCAGCACTGAGGGAAACCTACCAAACCTGTGCATTTCTGAAAACTAGAGACCTAGGGGAATCCAAGGAGGGGTGACTTGCGGGGCTCGGACCAGGTTCTGTTACCCAGAATCCTTTGCAAACCTCAAAATTTGGCTAAAAAAACACATGTTCCTCACATTTCTGTGGCAGAAAGTTCGGGAATCTGAGAGGAGCCACAAATTTCCTTCCGCCCAGCGTTCCCCCAAGTCTCCCGATAAAAATGATACCTCACTTGTGTGGGTAGGCCTAGCGCCCACGACAGGAAACGCCCCAAAGGGCAACGTGGACACATCCACATTTTTGGAAGAAAACAGAGGTGTTTTTTGCGAAGTGCCTACCTGTAGATTTTGGCCTCTAGCTCAGCCGGCACCTAGGGAAACCTGCCAAACCTGTGCATTTCTGAAAACTGGAGACCTAGGGGAATCCAAGGAGGGGTGACTTGCGGGGCTCGGACCAGGTTCTGTTACCCAGAATCCTTTGCAAACCTCAAAATTTGGCTAAAAAAACACATGTTCCTCACATTTCTGTGGCAGAAAGTTCTGGAATCTGAGAGGAGCCACAAATTTCCTTCCACCCAGCGTTCCCCCAAGTCTCCCGATAAAAATGATACCTCACTTGTGTGGGTAGGCCTAGCGCCTGCGACAGGAAACGCCCCAAAGCGCAACGTGGACACATCCACATTTTTGGAAGAAAACAGAGGTGTTTTTTGCGAAGTGCCTACCTGTAGATTTTGGCCTCTAGCTCAGCCGGCACCTAGGGAAACCTACCAAACCTGTGCATTTCTGAAAACTAGAGACCTAGGGAAATCCAAGGAGGGGTGACTTGCGGGGCTCGCACCAGGTTCTGTTACGCAGAATCCTTTGCAAACCTCAAAATTTGGCTAAAAAAACACATGTTCCTCACATTTCTGTGGCAGAAAGTTCTGGAATCTGAGAGGAGCCACAAATTTCCTTCCACCCAGCGTTCCCCCAAGTCTCCCGATAAAAATGATACCTCACTTGTGTGGGTAGGTCTAGCGCCCGCGACAGGAAACGCCCCAAAGCGCAACGTGGACACATCCAAATTTTTGGAAGGAAACAGAGGTGTTTTTTGCGAAGTGCCTACCTGTAGATTTTGGCCTCTAGCTCAGCCGGCATCGAGGGAAACCTACCAAACCTGTGCATTTCTGAAAACTAGAGACCTAGGGGAATCCAAGGAGGGGTGACTTGCGGGGCTCGGACAAGGTTCTGTTACCCAGAATCCTTTGCAAACCTCAAAATTTGGCTAAAAAAACACATGTTCCTCACATTTCTGTGGCAGAAAGTTCTGGAATCTGAGAGGAGCCAAAAATGTCCTTCCACCCAGCATTCCCCCAAGTCTCTCGATAAAAATGATACCTCACTTGTGTGGGTAGGCCTAGCGCCCGCAACAGGAAACGCCCCAAAGCGCAACGTGGACACATCCAAATTTTTGGAAGAAAACAGAGGTGTTTTTTGCGAAGTGCCTACCTGTAGATTTTGGCGTCTAGCTCAGCCGGCACCGAGGGAAACCTACCAAACCTGTGCATTTCTGAAAACTAGAGACCTAGGTGAATCCAAGGAGGGGTGACTTGCGGGGCTCGGACCAGGTTCTGTTACCCAGAATCCTTTGCAAACCTCAAAATTTGGCTAAAAAAACACATGTTCCTCACATTTCTGTGGCAGAAAGTTCGGGAATCTGAGAGGAGCCACAAATTTCCTTCCACCCAGCGTTCCCCCAAGTCTCCCGATAAAAATGATACCTCACTTGTGTGGGTAGGCCTAGCGCCCGTGACAGGAAACGCCCCAAAGCGCAACGTGGACACATCCAAATTTTTGGAAGAAAACAGAGGTGTTTTTTGCGAAGTGCCTACCAGTAGATTTTGGCCTCTAGCTCAGTCGGCACCTAGGGAAACCTACCAAACCTGTGCATTTCTGAAAACTAGAGACCTAGGGGAATCCAAGGAGGGGTGACTTGTGGGGCTTGGACCAGGTTCTGTTACCCAGAATCCTTTGCAAACCTCAAAATTTGGCTGAAAAAACACATGTTCCTCACATTTCTGTGGCAGAAAGTTCTGCAATCTGAGAGAAGCCACAAATTTCCTTCCACCCAGCGTTCCCCCAAGTCTCCCGATAAAAATGATACCTCACTTGTGTGGGTAGGTCTAGCGCCCGCGACAGGAAACGCCCCAAAGCGCAACGTGGACACATCCAAATTTTTGGAAGGAAACAGAGGTGTTTTTTGCGAAGTGCCTACCTGTAGATTTTGGCCTCTAGCTCAGCCGGCACCGAGGGAAACCTACTAAACCTGTGCATTTCTGAAAACTAGAGACCTAGGGGAATCCAAGGTGGGGTGACTTGCGGGGCTCGGACCAGGTTCTGTTACCCAGAATCCTTTGCAAACCTCAAAATTTGGCTAAAAAAACACATGTTCCTCACATTTCTGTGGCAGAAAGTTCTGGAATCTGAGAGGAGCCAAAAATGTCCTTCCACCCAGCATTCCCCCAAGTCTCCCGATAAAAATGATACCTCACTTGTGTGGGTAGGCCTAGCGCCCGCGACAGGAAACGCCCCAAAGCGCAACGTGGACACATCCAAATTTTTTGAAGAAAACAGAGGTGTTTTTTGCGAAGTGCCTACCTGTAGATTTTGGCCTCTAGCTCAGCCGGCACCGAGGGAAACCTACCAAACCTGTGCATTTCTGAAAACTAGAGACCTAGGGGAATCCAAGGAGGGGTGACTTGCGGGGCTCGAACCAGGTTCTGTTACCCAGAATCCTTTGCAAACCTCAAAATTTGGCTAAAAAAACACATGTTCCTCACATTTCTGTGGCAGAAAGTTCTGGAATCTGAGAGGAGCCACACATTTCCTTCCACCCAGCGTTCCCCCAAGTCTCCCGATAAAAATGATACCTCACTTGTGTGGGTAGGCCTAGTGCCCGCAACAGGAAACGCCCCAAAGCGCAACGTGGACACATCCAAATTTTTGGAAGAAAACAGAGGGGTTCTTTGCGAAGTGCCTACCTGTAGATTTTGGCCTTTAGCTCAGCCGGCACTGAGGGAAACCTACCAAACCTGTGCATTTCTGAAAACTAGAGACCTAGGGGAATCCAAGGAGGGGTGACTTGCGGGGCTCGGACCAGGTTCTGTTACCCAGAATCCTTTGCAAACCTCAAAATTTGGCTAAAAAAACACATGTTCCTCACATTTCTGTGGCAGAAAGTTCGGGAATCTGAGAGGAGCCACAAATTTCCTTCCACCCAGCGTTCCCCCAAGTCTCCCGATAAAAATGATACCTCACTTGTGTGGATAGGCCTAGCGCCCACGACAGGAAACGCCCCAAAGGGCAACGTGGACACATCCACATTTTTGGAAGAAAACAGAGGTGTTTTTTGCGAAGTGCCTACCTGTAGATTTTGGCCTCTAGCTCAGCCGGCACCTAGGGAAACCTGCCAAACCTCTGCATTTCTGAAAACTGGAGACCTAGGGGAATCCAAGGAGGGGTGACTTGCGGGGCTCGGACCAGGTTCTGTTACCCAGAATCCTTTGCAAACCTCAAAATTTGGCTAAAAAACACATGTTCCTCACATTTCTGTGGCAGAAAGTTCTGGAATCTGAGAGGAGCCACAAATTTCCTTCCACCCAGCGTTCCCCCAAGTCTCCCGATAAAAATGATACCTCACTTGTGTGGGTAGGCCTAGCGCCTGCGACAGGAAACGCCCCAAAGCGCAACGTGGACACATCCACATTTTTGGAAGAAAACAGAGGTGTTTTTTGCGAAGTGCCTACCTGTAGATTTTGGCCTCTAGCTCAGCCGGCACCGAGGGAAACCTACCAAACCTGTGCATTTCTGAAAACTAGAGACCTAGGGGAATCCAAAGAGGGGTGACTTGCGGGGCTCGGACCAGGTTCTGTCACCCAGAATCCTTTGCAAACCTCAAAATTTGGCTAAAAAAACACATGTTCCTCACATTTCTGTGGCAGAAAGTTCTGGAATCTGAGAGGAGCCACAAATTTCCTTCCATCCAGCGTTCCCCCAAGCCTCCCGATAAAAATGATACCTAACTTGTGTGGGTAGGCCTAGTGCCCGCGACAGGAAACGCCCCAAAGCGCAACGTGGACACATCCAAATTTTTGGAAGAAAACAGAGGGGTTCTTTGCGAAGTGTCTACCTGTAGATTTTGGCCTTTAGCTCAGCCAGCACTGAGGGAAACCTACCAAACCTGTGCATTTCTGAAAACTAGAGACCTAGGGGAATCCAAGGAGGGGTGACTTGCGGGGCTCGGACCAGGTTCTGTTACCCAGAATCCTTTGCAAACCTCAAAATTTGGCTAAAAAAACACATGTTCCTCACATTTCTGTGGCAGAAAGTTCGGGAATCTGAGAGGAGCCACAAATTTCCTTCCACCCAGCGTTCCCCCAAGTCTCCCGATAAAAATGATACCTCACTTGTGTGGGTAGGCCTAGCGCCCACGACAGGAAACGCCCCAAAGGGCAACGTGGACACATCCACATTTTTGGAAGAAAACAGAGGTGTTTTTTGCGAAGTGCCTACCTGTAGATTTTGGCCTCTAGCTCAGCCGGCACCTAGGGAAACCTGCCAAACCTGTGCATTTCTGAAAACTGGAGACCTAGGGGAATCCAAGGAGGGGTGACTTGCGGGGCTCGGACCAGGTTCTGTTACCCAGAATCCTTTGCAAACCTCAAAATTTGGCTAAAAAAACACATGTTCCTCACATTTCTGTGGCAGAAAGTTCTGGAATCTGAGAGGAGCCACAAATTTCCTTCCACCCAGCGTTCCCCAAAGTCTCCCGATACAAATGATACCTCACTTGTGTGGGTAGGCCTAGCGCCTGCGACAGGAAACGCCCCAAAGCGCAACGTGGACACATCCACATTTTTGGAAGAAAACAGAGGTGTTTTTTGCGAAGTGCCTACCTGTAGATTTTGGCCTCTAGCTCAGCCGGCACCTAGGGAAACCTACCAAACCTGTGCATTTCTGAAAACTAGAGACCTAGGGGAATCCAAGGAGGGGTGACTTGCGGGGCTCGGACCAGGTTCTGTTACGCAGAATCCTTTGCAAACCTCAAAATTTGGCTAAAAAAACACATGTTCCTCACATTTCTGTGGCAGAAAGTTCTGGAATCTGAGAGGAGCCACAAATTTCCTTCCACCCAGCGTTCCCCCAAGTCTCCCGATAAAAATGATACCTCACTTGTGTGGGTAGGTCTAGCGCCCGCGACAGGAAACGCCCCAAAGCGCAACGTGGACACATCCAAATTTTTGGAAGGAAACAGAGGTGTTTTTTGCGAAGTAGCTACCTGTAGATTTTGGCCTCTAGCTCAGCCGGCATCGAGGGAAACCTACCAAACCTGTGCATTTCTGAAAACTAGAGACCTAGGGGAATCCAAGGAGGGGTGACTTGCGGGGCTCGGACAAGGTTCTGTTACCCAGAATCCTTTGCAAACCTCAAAATTTGGCTAAAAAAACACATGTTCCTCACATTTCTGTGGCAGAAAGTTCTGGAATCTGAGAGGAGCCAAAAATGTCCTTCCACCCAGCATTCCCCCAAGTCTCCCGATAAAAATGATACCTCACTTGTGTGGGTAGGCATAGCGCCCGCGACAGGAAACGCCCCAAAGCGCAACGTGGACACATCCAAATTTTTGGAAGAAAACAGAGGTGTTTTTTGCGAAGTGCCTACCTGTAGATTTTGGCGTCTAGCTCAGCCGGCACCGAGGGAAACCTACCAAACCTGTGCATTTCTGAAAACTAGAGACCTAGGTGAATCCAAGGAGGGGTGACTTGCGGGGCTCGGACCAGGTTCTGTTACCCAGAATCCTTTGCAAACCTCAAAATTTGGCTAAAAAAACACATGTTCCTCACATTTCTGTGGCAGAAAGTTCGGGAATCTGAGAGGAGCCACAAATTTCCTTCCACCCAGCGTTCCCCCAAGTCTCCCGATAAAAATGATACCTCACTTGTGTGGGTAGGCCTAGCGCCCGCGACAGGAAACGCCCCAAAGCGCAACGTGGACACATCCAAATTTTTGGAAGAAAACAGAGGTGTTTTTTGCGAAGTGCCTACCTGTAGATTTTGGCCTCTAGCTCAGCCGGCACCTAGGGAAACCTACCAAACCTGTGCATTTCTGAAAACTAGAGACCTAGGGGAATCCAAGGAGGGGTGACTTGTGGGGCTTGGACCAGGTTCTGTTACCCAGAATCCTTTGCAAACCTCAAAATTTGGCTAAAAAAACACATGTTCCTCACATTTCTGTGGCAGAAAGTTCTGCAATCTGAGAGGAGCCACAAATTTCCTTCCACCCAGCGTTCCCCCAAGTCTCCCGATAAAAATGATACCTCACTTGTGTGGGTAGGTCTAGCGCCCGCGACAGGAAACGCCCCAAAGCGCAACGTGGACACATCCAAATTTTTGGAAGGAAACAGAGGTGTTTTTTGCGAAGTGCCTACCTGTAGATTTTGGCCTCTAGCTCAGCCGGCACCGAGGGAAACCTACTAAACCTGTGCATTTCTGAAAACTAGAGACCTAGGGGAATCCAAGGAGGGGTGACTTGCGGGGCTCGGACCAGGTTCTGTTACCCAGAATCCTTTGCAAACCTCAAAATGTGGCTTAAAAAACACATGTTCCTCACATTTCTGTGGCAGAAAGTTCTGGAATCTGAGAGGAGCCAAAAATGTCCTTCCACCCAGCATTCCCCCAAGTCTCCCGATAAAAATGATACCTCACTTGTGTGGGTAGGCCTAGCGCCCGCGACAGGAAACGCCCCAAAGCGCAACGTGGACACATCCAAATTTTTGGAAGAAAACAGAGGTGTTTTTTGCGAAGTGCCTACCTGTAGATTTTGGCGTCTAGCTCAGCCGGCACCGAGGGAAACCTACCAAACCTGAGCATTTCTGAAAACTAGAGACCTAGGGGAATCCAAGGAGGGGTGACTTGCGGGGCTCGGACCAGGTTCTGTTACCCAGAATCCTTTGCAAACCTCAAAATTTGGCTAAAAAAACACATGTTCCTCACATTTCTGTGGCAGAAAGTTCGGGAATCTGAGAGGAGCCACAAATTTCCTTCCACCCAGCGTTCCCCCAAGTCTCCCGATAAAAATGATACCTCACTTGTGTGGGTAGGCCTAGCGCCCGCGACAGGAAACGCCCCAAAGCGCAACGTGGACACATCCAAATTTTTGGAAGAAAACAGAGGTGTTTTTTGCGAAGTGCCTACCTGCAGATTTTGGCCTCCAGATCAGCCGGCACCTAGGGAAACCTACCAAACCTGTGCATTTCTGAAAACTAGAGACCTAGGGGAATCCAAGGAGGGGTGACTTGTGGGGCTTGGACCAGGTTCTGTTACCCAGAATCCTTTGCAAACCTCAAAATTTGGCTAAAAAAACACATGTTCCTCACATTTCTGTGGCAGAAAGTTCTGCAATCTGAGAGGAGCCACAAATTTCCTTCCACCCAGCATTCCCCCAAGTCTCCCGATAAAAATGATACCTCACTTGTGTGGGTAGGCCTAGCGCCCGCGACAGGAAACGCCCCAAAGCGCAACGTGGACATATCCAAATTTTTGGAAGAAAACAGAGGTGTTTTTTGCGAAGTGCCTACCTGTAGATTTTGGCCTCTAGCTCAGCCGGCACCGAGGGAAACCTACCAAACCTGTGCATTTCTGAAAACTAGAGACCTAGGGGAATCCAAGGAGGGGTGACTTGCGGGGCTTGGACCAGGTTCTGTTACCCAGAATCCTTTGCAAACCTCAAAATTTGGCTAAAAAAACACATGTTCCTCACATTTCTGTGGCAGAAAGTTCTGGAATCTGAGAGGAGCCACAAATTTCCTTCCACCCAGCATTCCCCCAAGTCTCCCGATAAAAATGATACCTCACTTGTGTGGGTAGGCCTAGCGCCCGCGACAGGAAACGCCCCAAAGCGCAACGTGGACACATCCAAATTTTTGGAAGAAAACAGAGGTGTTTTTTGCGAAGTGCCTACCTGTAGATTTTGGCCTCTAGCTCAGCCGGCACCGAGGGAAACCTACCAAACCTGTGCATTTCTGAAAACTAGAGACCTAGGGGAATCCAAGGAGGGGTGACTTGCGGGGCTCGGACCAGGTTCTGTTACCCAGAATCCTTTGCAAACCTCAAAATTTGGCTAAAAAAACACATGTTCCGCACATTTCTGTGGCAGAAAGTTCGGGAATCTGAGAGGAGCCACAAATTTCCTTCCACCCAGCGTTGCCCCAAGTCTCCCGATAAAAATGATACCTCACTTGTGTGGGTAGGCCTAGCGCCCGCGACAGGAAACGCCCCAAAGCGCAACGTGGACACATCCAAATTTTTTGAAGAAAACAGAGGTGTTTTTTGCGAAGTGCCTACCTGTAGATTTTGGCCTCTAGCTCAGCTGGCACCTAGGGAAACCTACCAAACCTGTGCATTTCTGAAAACTAGAGACCTAGGGGAATCCAAGGAGGGGTGACTTGCGGGGCTTGGACCAGGTTCTGTTACCCAGAATCCTTTGCAAACCTCAAAATTTGGCTAAAAAAACACATGTTCCTCATATTTCTGTGACAGAAAGTTCTGGAATCTGAGAGGAGCCACAAATTTCCTTCCACCCAGCATTCCCCCAAGTCTCCCGATAAAAATGATACCTCACTTGTGTGGGTAGGCCTAGCGCCCGCGACAGGAAACGCCCCAAAGCGCAACGTGGACACATCCAAATTTTTTGAAGAAAACAGAGGTGTTTTTTGCGAAGTGCCTACCTGTAGATTTTGGCCTCTAGCTCAGCCGGCACCGAGGGAAACCTACCAAACCTGTGCATTTCTGAAAACTAGAGACCTAGGGGAATCCAAGGAGGGGTGACTTGCGGGGCTCGGACCAGGTTCTGTTACCCAGAATCCTTTGCAAACCTCACAATTTGGCTAAAAAAACACATGTTCCTCACATTTCTGTGGCAGAAAGTTCGGGAATCTGAGAGGAGCCACAAATTTCCTTCCACCCAGCGTTCCCCTAAGTCTCCCGATAAAAATGATACCTCACTTGTGTGGGTAGGCCTAGCGCCCGCGACAGGAAACGCCCCAAAGCGCAACGTGGACACATCCGAATTTTTGGAAGAAAACAGAGGTGTTTTTTGCGAAGTGCCTACCTGTAGATTTTGGCCTCTAGCTCAGCCGGCACCGAGGGAAACCTACCAAACCTGTGCATTTCTGAAAACTAGAGACCTAGGGGAATCCAAGGAGGGGTGACTTGCGGGGCTCGGACCAGGTTCTGTTACCCAGAATCCTTTGCAAACCTCAAAATTTGGCTAAAAAAACACATGTTCCTCACATTTCTGTGGCAGAAAGTTCTGGAATCTGAGAGGAGCCACAAATTTCCTTCCACCCAGCGTTCCCCCAAGTCTCCCGATAAAAATGATACCTCACTTGTGTGGGTAGGCCTAGTGCCCGCAACAGGAAACGCCCCAAAGCGCAACGTGGACACATCCAAATTTTTGGAAGAAAACAGAGGGGTTCTTTGCGAAGTGCCTACCTGTAGATTTTGGCCTTTAGCTCAGCCGGCACTGAGGGAAACCTACCAAACCTGTGCATTTCTGAAAACTAGAGACCTAGGGGAATCCAAGGAGGGGTGACTTGCGGGGCTCGGACCAGGTTCTGTTACCCAGAATCCTTTGCAAACCTCAAAATTTGGCTAAAAAAACACATGTTCCTCACATTTCTGTGGCAGAAAGTTCGGGAATCTGAGAGGAGCCACAAATTTCCTTCCACCCAGCGTTCCCCCAAGTCTCCCGATAAAAATGATACCTCACTTGTGTGGATAGGCCTAGCGCCCACAACAGGAAACGCCCCAAAGGGCAACGTGGACACATCCACATTTTTGGAAGAAAACAGAGGTGTTTTTTGCGAAGTGCCTACCTGTAGATTTTGGCCTCTAGCTCAGCCGGCACCTAGTGAAACCTGCCAAACCTCTGCATTTCTGAAAACTGGAGACCTCGGGGAATCCAAGGAGGGGTGACTTGCGGGGCTCGGACCAGGTTCTGTTACCCAGAATCCTTTGCAAACCTCAAAATTTGGCTAAAAAAACACATGTTCCTCACATTTCTGTGGCAGAAAGTTCTGGAATCTGAGAGGAGCCACAAATTTCCTTCCACCCAGCGTTCCCCCAAGTCTCCCGATAAAAATGATACCTCACTTGTGTGGGTAGGCCTAGCGCCTGCGACAGGAAACGCCCCAAAGCGCAACGTGGACACATCCACATTTTTGGAAGAAAACAGAGGTGTTTTTTGCGAAGTGCCTACCTGTAGATTTTGGCCTCTAGCTCAGCCGGCACCGAGGGAAACCTGCCAAACCTGTGCATTTCTGAAAACTAGAGACCTAGGGGAATCCAAGGAGGGGTGACTTGCGGGGCTCGGACCAGGTTCTGTCACCCAGAATCCTTTGCAAACCTCAAACTTTGGCTAAAAAAACACATGTTCCTCACATTTCTGTGGCAGAAAGTTCTGGAATCTGAGAGGAGCCACAAATTTCCTTCCATCCAGCGTTCCCCCAAGTCTCCCGATAAAAATGATACCTAACTTGTGTGGGTAGGCCTAGTGCCCGCGACAGGAAACGCCCCAAAGCGCAACGTGGACACATCCAAATTTTTGGAAGAAAACAGAGGGGTTCTTTGCGAAGTGTCTACCTGTAGATTTTGGCCTTTAGCTCAGCCAGCACTGAGGGAAACCTACCAAACCTGTGCATTTCTGAAAACTAGAGACCTAGGGGAATCCAAGGAGGGGTGACTTGCGGGGCTCGGACCAGGTTCTGTTACCCAGAATCCTTTGCAAACCTCAAAATTTGGCTAAAAAAACACATGTTCCTCACATTTCTGTGGCAGAAAGTTCGGGAATCTGAGAGGAGCCACAAATTTCCTTCCACCCAGCGTTCCCCCAAGTCTCCCGATAAAAATGATACCTCACTTGTGTGGGTAGGTCTAGCGCCCGCGACAGGAAACGCCCCAAAGCGCAACGTGGACACATCCAAATTTTTGGAAGGAAACAGAGGTGTTTTTTGCGAAGTAGCTACCTGTAGATTTTGGCCTCTAGCTCAGCCGGCATCGAGGGAAACCTACCAAACCTGTGCATTTCTGAAAACTAGAGACCTAGGGGAATCCAAGGAGGGGTGACTTGCGGGGCTCGGACAAGGTTCTATTACCCAGAATCCTTTGCAAACCTCAAAATTTGGCTAAAAAAACACATGTTCCTCACATTTCTGTGGCAGAAAGTTCGGGAATCTGAGAGGAGCCACAAATTTCCTTCCACCCAGCGTTCCCCCAAGTCTCCCGATAAAAATGATACCTCACTTGTGTGGATAGGCCTAGCGCCCACGACAGGAAACGCCCCAAAGGGCAACGTGGACACATCCACATTTTTGGAAGAAAACAGAGGTGTTTTTTGCGAAGTGCCTACCTGTAGATTTTGGCCTCTAGCTCAGCCGGCACCTAGGGAAACCTGCCAAACCTCTGCATTTCTGAAAACTGGAGACCTAGGGGAATCCAAGGAGGGGTGACTTGCGGGGCTCGGACCAGGTTCTGTTACCCAGAATCCTTTGCAAACCTCAAAATTTGGCTAAAAAAACACATGTTCCTCACATTTCTGTGGCAGAAAGTTCTGGAATCTGAGAGGAGCCACAAATTTCCTTCCACCCAGCGTTCCCCCAAGTCTCCCGATAAAAATGATACCTCACTTGTGTGGGTAGGCCTAGCGCCTGCGACAGGAAACGCCCCAAAGCGCAACGTGGACACATCCACATTTTTGGAAGAAAACAGAGGTGTTTTTTGCGAAGTGCCTACCTGTAGATTTTGGCCTCTAGCTCAGCCGGCACCGAGGGAAACCTACCAAACCTGTGCATTTCTGAAAACTAGAGACCTAGGGGAATCCAAGGAGGGGTGACTTGCGGGGCTCGGACCAGGTTCTGTCACCCAGAATCCTTTGCAAACCTCAAACTTTGGCTAAAAAAACACATGTTCCTCACATTTCTGTGGCAGAAAGTTCTGGAATCTGAGAGGAGCCACAAATTTCCTTCCATCCAGCGTTCCCCCAAGTCTCCCGATAAAAATGATACCTAACTTGTGTGGGTAGGCCTAGTGCCCGCGACAGGAAACGCCCCAAAGCGCAACGTGGACACATCCAAATTTTTGGAAGAAAACAGAGGGGTTCTTTGCGAAGTGTCTACCTGTAGATTTTGGCCTTTAGCTCAGCCAGCACTGAGGGAAACCTACCAAACCTGTGCATTTCTGAAAACTAGAGACCTAGGGGAATCCAAGGAGGGGTGACTTGCGGGGCTCGGACCAGGTTCTGTTACCCAGAATCCTTTGCAAACCTCAAAATTTGGCTAAAAAAACACATGTTCCTCACATTTCTGTGGCAGAAAGTTCGGGAATCTGAGAGGAGCCACAAATTTCCTTCCACCCAGCGTTCCCCCAAGTCTCCCGATAAAAATGATACCTCACTTGTGTGGGTAGGCCTAGCGCCTGCGACAGGAAACGCCCCAAAGCACAACGTGGACACATCCACATTTTCGGAAGAAAACAGAGGTGTTTTTTGCGAAGTGCCTACCTGTAGATTTTGGCCTCTAGCTCAGCCGGCACCTAGGGAAACCTACCAAACCTGTGCATTTCTGAAAACTAGAGACCTAGGGGAATCCAAGGAGGGGTGACTTGCGGGGCTCGGACCAGGTTCTGTTACGCAGAATCCTTTGCAAACCTCAAAATTTGGCTAAAAAAACACATGTTCCTCACATTTCTGTGGCAGAAAGTTCTGGAATCTGAGAGGAGCCACAAATTTCCTTCCACCCAGCGTTCCCCCAAGTCTCCCGATAAAAATGATACCTCACTTGTGTGGGTAGGTCTAGCGCCCGCGACAGGAAACGCCCCAAAGCGCAACGTGGACACATCCAAATTTTTGGAAGGAAACAGAGGTGTTTTTTGCGAAGTAGCTACCTGTAGATTTTGGCCTCTAGCTCAGCCGGCATCGAGGGAAACCTACCAAACCTGTGCATTTCTGAAAACTAGAGACCTAGGGGAATCCAAGGAGGGGTGACTTGCGGGGCTCGGACAAGGTTCTGTTACCCAGAATCCTTTGCAAACCTCAAAATTTGGCTAAAAAAACACATGTTCCTCACATTTCTGTGGCAGAAAGTTCTGGAATCTGAGAGGAGCCAAAAATGTCCTTCCACCCAGCATTCCCCCAAGTCTCCCGATAAAAATGATACCTCACTTGTGTGGGTAGGCATAGCGCCCGCGACAGGAAACGCCCCAAAGCGCAACGTGGACACATCCAAATTTTTGGAAGAAAACAGAGGTGTTTTTTGCGAAGTGCCTACCTGTAGATTTTGGCGTCTAGCTCAGCCGGCACCGAGGGAAACCTACCAAACCTGTGCATTTCTGAAAACTAGAGACCTAGGTGAATCCAAGGAGGGGTGACTTGCGGGGCTCGGACCAGGTTCTGTTACCCAGAATCCTTTGCAAATCTCAAAATTTGGCTAAAAAAACACATGTTCCTCACATTTCTGTGGCAGAAAGTTCGGGAATCTGAGAGGAGCCACAAATTTCCTTCCACCCAGCGTTCCCCCAAGTCTCCCGATAAAAATGATACCTCACTTGTGTGGGTAGGTCTAGCGCCCGCGACAGGAAACGCCCCAAAGCGCAACGTGGACACATCCAAATTTTTGGAAGGAAACAGAGGTGTTTTTTGCGAAGTGCCTACCAGTAGATTTTGGCCTCTAGCTCAGTCGGCACCTAGGGAAACCTACCAAACCTGTGCATTTCTGAAAACTAGAGACCTAGGGGAATCCAAGGAGGGGTGACTTGTGGGGCTTGGACCAGGTTCTGTTACCCAGAATCCTTTGCAAACCTCAAAATTTGGCTGAAAAAACACATGTTCCTCACATTTCTGTGGCAGAAAGTTCTGCAATCTGAGAGAAGCCACAAATTTCCTTCCACCCAGCGTTCCCCCAAGTCTCCCGATAAAAATGATACCTCACTTGTGTGGGTAGGTCTAGCGCCCGCGACAGGAAACGCCCCAAAGCGCAACGTGGACACATCCAAATTTTTGGAAGGAAACAGAGGTGTTTTTTGCGAAGTGCCTACCTGTAGATTTTGGCCTCTAGCTCAGCCGGCACCGAGGGAAACCTACTAAACCTGTGCATTTCTGAAAACTAGAGACCTAGGGGAATCCAAGGAGGGGTGACTTGCGGGGCTCGGACCAGGTTCTGTTACCCAGAATCCTTTGCAAACCTCAAAATTTGGCTAAAAAAACACATGTTCCTCACATTTCTGTGGCAGAAAGTTCTGGAATCTGAGAGGAGCCAAAAATGTCCTTCCACCCAGCATTCCCCCAAGTCTCCCGATAAAAATGATACCTCACTTGTGTGGGTAGGCCTAGCGCCCGCGACAGGAAACGCCCCAAAGCGCAACGTGGACACATCCAAATTTTTTGAAGAAAACAGAGGTGTTTTTTGCGAAGTGCCTACCTGTAGATTTTGGCCTCTAGCTCAGCCGGCACCGAGGGAAACCTACCAAACCTGTGCATTTCTGAAAACTAGAGACCTAGGGGAATCCAAGGAGGGGTGACTTGCGGGGCTCGAACCAGGTTCTGTTACCCAGAATCCTTTGCAAACCTCAAAATTTGGCTAAAAAAACACATGTTCCTCACATTTCTGTGGCAGAAAGTTCTGGAATCTGAGAGGAGCCACACATTTCCTTCCACCCAGCGTTCCCCCAAGTCTCCCGATAAAAATGATACCTCACTTGTGTGGGTAGGCCTAGTGCCCGCAACAGGAAACGCCCCAAAGCGCAACGTGGACACATCCAAATTTTTGGAAGAAAACAGAGGGGTTCTTTGCGAAGTGCCTACCTGTAGATTTTGGCCTTTAGCTCAGCCGGCACTGAGGGAAACCTACCAAACCTGTGCATTTCTGAAAACTAGAGACCTAGGGGAATCCAAGGAGGGGTGACTTGCGGGGCTCGGACCAGGTTCTGTTACCCAGAATCCTTTGCAAACCTCAAAATTTGGCTAAAAAAACACATGTTCCTCACATTTCTGTGGCAGAAAGTTCGGGAATCTGAGAGGAGCCACAAATTTCCTTCCACCCAGCGTTCCCCCAAGTCTCCCGATAAAAATGATACCTCACTTGTGTGGATAGGCCTAGCGCCCACGACAGGAAACGCCTCAAAGGGCAACGTGGACACATCCACATTTTTGGAAGAAAACAGAGGTGTTTTTTGCGAAGTGCCTACCTGTAGATTTTGGCCTCTAGCTCAGCCGGCACCTAGGGAAACCTACCAAACCTGTGCATTTCTGAAAACTAGAGACCTAGGGGAATCCAAGGAGGGGTGACTTGCGGGGCTCGGACCAGGTTCTGTTACGCAGAATCCTTTGCAAACCTCAAAATTTGGCTAAAAAAACACATGTTCCTCACATTTCTGTGGCAGAAAGTTCTGGAATCTGAGAGGAGCCACAAATTTCCTTCCACCCAGCGTTCCCCCAAGTCTCCCGATAAAAATGATACCTCACTTGTGTGGGTAGGTCTAGCGCCCGCGACAGGAAACGCCCCAAAGCGCAACGTGGACACATCCAAATTTTTGGAAGGAAACAGAGGTGTTTTTTGCGAAGTAGCTACCTGTAGATTTTGGCCTCTAGCTCAGCCGGCATCGAGGGAAACCTACCAAACCTGTGCATTTCTGAAAACTAGAGACCTAGGGGAATCCAAGGAGGGGTGACTTGCGGGGCTCGGACAAGGTTCTGTTACCCAGAATCCTTTGCAAACCTCAAAATTTGGCTAAAAAAACACATGTTCCTCACATTTCTGTGGCAGAAAGTTCTGGAATCTGAGAGGAGCCAAAAATGTCCTTCCACCCAGCATTCCCCCAAGTCTCCCGATAAAAATGATACCTCACTTGTGTGGGTAGGCATAGCGCCCGCGACAGGAAACGCCCCAAAGCGCAACGTGGACACATCCAAATTTTTGGAAGAAAACAGAGGTGTTTTTTGCGAAGTGCCTACCTGTAGATTTTGGCGTCTAGCTCAGCCGGCACCGAGGGAAACCTACCAAACCTGTGCATTTCTGAAAACTAGAGACCTAGGTGAATCCAAGGAGGGGTGACTTGCGGGGCTCGGACCAGGTTCTGTTACCCAGAATCCTTTGCAAACCTCAAAATTTGGCTAAAAAAACACATGTTCCGCACATTTCTGTGGCAGAAAGTTCGGGAATCTGAGAGGAGCCACAAATTTCCTTCCACCCAGCGTTGCCCCAAGTCTCCCGATAAAAATGATACCTCACTTGTGTGGGTAGGCCTAGCGCCCGCGACAGGAAACGCCCCAAAGCGCAACGTGGACACATCCAAATTTTTGGAAGAAAACAGAGGTGTTTTTTGCGAAGTGCCTACCTGTAGATTTTGGCCTCTAGCTCAGCCGGCACCTAGGGAAACCTACCAAACCTGTGCATTTCTGAAAACTAGAGACCTAGGGGAATCCAAGGAGGGGTGACTTGTGGGGCTTGGACCAGGTTCTGTTACCCAGAATCCTTTGCAAACCTCAAAATTTGGCTAAAAAAACACATGTTCCTCACATTTCTGTGGCAGAAAGTTCTGCAATCTGAGAGGAGCCACAAATTTCCTTCCACCCAGCGTTCCCCCAAGTCTCCCGATAAAAATGATACCTCACTTGTGTGGGTAGGTCTAGCGCCCGCGACAGGAAACGCCCCAAAGCGCAACGTGGACACATCCAAATTTTTGGAAGGAAACAGAGGTGTTTTTTGCGAAGTGCCTACCTGTAGATTTTGGCCTCTAGCTCAGCCGGCACCGAGGGAAACCTACTAAACCTGTGCATTTCTGAAAACTAGAGACCTAGGGGAATCCAAGGAGGGGTGACTTGCGGGGCTCGGACCAGGTTCTGTTACCCAGAATCCTTTGCAAACCTCAAAATGTGGCTTAAAAAACACATGTTCCTCACATTTCTGTGGCAGAAAGTTCTGGAATCTGAGAGGAGCCAAAAATGTCCTTCCACCCAGCATTCCCCCAAGTCTCCCGATAAAAATGATACCTCACTTGTGTGGGTAGGCCTAGCGCCCGCGACAGGAAACGCCCCAAAGCGCAACGTGGACACATCCAAATTTTTGGAAGAAAACAGAGGTGTTTTTTGCGAAGTGCCTACCTGTAGATTTTGGCGTCTAGCTCAGCCGGCACCGAGGGAAACCTACCAAACCTGAGCATTTCTGAAAACTAGAGACCTAGGGGAATCCAAGGAGGGGTGACTTGCGGGGCTCGGACCAGGTTCTGTTACCCAGAATCCTTTGCAAACCTCAAAATTTGGCTAAAAAAACACATGTTCCTCACATTTCTGTGGCAGAAAGTTCGGGAATCTGAGAGGAGCCACAAATTTCCTTCCACCCAGCGTTCCCCCAAGTCTCCCGATAAAAATGATACCTCACTTGTGTGGGTAGGCCTAGCGCCCGCGACAGGAAACGCCCCAAAGCGCAACGTGGACACATCCAAATTTTTGGAAGAAAACAGAGGTGTTTTTTGCGAAGTGCCTACCTGTAGATTTTGGCCTCCAGATCAGCCGGCACCTAGGGAAACCTACCAAACCTGTGCATTTCTGAAAACTAGAGACCTAGGGGAATCCAAGGAGGGGTGACTTGTGGGGCTTGGACCAGGTTCTGTTACCCAGAATCCTTTGCAAACCTCAAAATTTGGCTAAAAAAACACATGTTCCTCACATTTCTGTGGCAGAAAGTTCTGCAATCTGAGAGGAGCCACAAATTTCCTTCCACCCAGCATTCCCCCAAGTCTCCCGATAAAAATGATACCTCACTTGTGTGGGTAGGCCTAGCGCCCGCGACAGGAAACGCCCCAAAGCGCAACGTGGACATATCCAAATTTTTGGAAGAAAACAGAGGTGTTTTTTGCGAAGTGCCTACCTGTAGATTTTGGCCTCTAGCTCAGCCGGCACCGAGGGAAACCTACCAAACCTGTGCATTTCTGAAAACTAGAGACCTAGGGGAATCCAAGGAGGGGTGACTTGCGGGGCTTGGACCAGGTTCTGTTACCCAGAATCCTTTGCAAACCTCAAAATTTGGCTAAAAAAACACATGTTCCTCACATTTCTGTGGCAGAAAGTTCTGGAATCTGAGAGGAGCCACAAATTTCCTTCCACCCAGCATTCCCCCAAGTCTCCCGATAAAAATGATACCTCACTTGTGTGGGTAGGCCTAGCGCCCGCGACAGGAAACGCCCCAAAGCGCAACGTGGACACATCCAAATTTTTGGAAGAAAACAGAGGTGTTTTTTGCGAAGTGCCTACCTGTAGATTTTGGCCTCTAGCTCAGCCGGCACCGAGGGAAACCTACCAAACCTGTGCATTTCTGAAAACTAGAGACCTAGGGGAATCCAAGGAGGGGTGACTTGCGGGGCTCGGACCAGGTTCTGTTACCCAGAATCCTTTGCAAACCTCAAAATTTGGCTAAAAAAACACATGTTCCGCACATTTCTGTGGCAGAAAGTTCGGGAATCTGAGAGGAGCCACAAATTTCCTTCCACCCAGCGTTGCCCCAAGTCTCCCGATAAAAATGATACCTCACTTGTGTGGGTAGGCCTAGCGCCCGCGACAGGAAACGCCCCAAAGCGCAACGTGGACACATCCAAATTTTTTGAAGAAAACAGAGGTGTTTTTTGCGAAGTGCCTACCTGTAGATTTTGGCCTCTAGCTCAGCTGGCACCTAGGGAAACCTACCAAACCTGTGCATTTCTGAAAACTAGAGACCTAGGGGAATCCAAGGAGGGGTGACTTGCGGGGCTTGGACCAGGTTCTGTTACCCAGAATCCTTTGCAAACCTCAAAATTTGGCTAAAAAAACACATGTTCCTCATATTTCTGTGACAGAAAGTTCTGGAATCTGAGAGGAGCCACAAATTTCCTTCCACCCAGCATTCCCCCAAGTCTCCCGATAAAAATGATACCTCACTTGTGTGGGTAGGCCTAGCGCCCGCGACAGGAAACGCCCCAAAGCGCAACGTGGACACATCCAAATTTTTTGAAGAAAACAGAGGTGTTTTTTGCGAAGTGCCTACCTGTAGATTTTGGCCTCTAGCTCAGCCGGCACCGAGGGAAACCTACCAAACCTGTGCATTTCTGAAAACTAGAGACCTAGGGGAATCCAAGGAGGGGTGACTTGCGGGGCTCGGACCAGGTTCTGTTACCCAGAATCCTTTGCAAACCTCAAAATGTGGCTTAAAAAACACATGTTCCTCACATTTCTGTGGCAGAAAGTTCTGGAATCTGAGAGGAGCCAAAAATGTCCTTCCACCCAGCATTCCCCCAAGTCTCCCGATAAAAATGATACCTCACTTGTGTGGGTAGGCCTAGCGCCCGCGACAGGAAACGCCCCAAAGCGCAACGTGGACACATCCAAATTTTTGGAAGAAAACAGAGGTGTTTTTTGCGAAGTGCCTACCTGTAGATTTTGGCGTCTAGCTCAGCCGGCACCGAGGGAAACCTACCAAACCTGAGCATTTCTGAAAACTAGAGACCTAGGGGAATCCAAGGAGGGGTGACTTGCGGGGCTCGGACCAGGTTCTGTTACCCAGAATCCTTTGCAAACCTCAAAATTTGGCTAAAAAAACACATGTTCCTCACATTTCTGTGGCAGAAAGTTCGGGAATCTGAGAGGAGCCACAAATTTCCTTCCACCCAGCGTTCCCCCAAGTCTCCCGATAAAAATGATACCTCACTTGTGTGGGTAGGCCTAGCGCCCGCGACAGGAAACGCCCCAAAGCGCAACGTGGACACATCCAAATTTTTGGAAGAAAACAGAGGTGTTTTTTGCGAAGTGCCTACCTGTAGATTTTGGCCTCCAGATCAGCCGGCACCTAGGGAAACCTACCAAACCTGTGCATTTCTGAAAACTAGAGACCTAGGGGAATCCAAGGAGGGGTGACTTGTGGGGCTTGGACCAGGTTCTGTTACCCAGAATCCTTTGCAAACCTCAAAATTTGGCTAAAAAAACACATGTTCCTCACATTTCTGTGGCAGAAAGTTCTGCAATCTGAGAGGAGCCACAAATTTCCTTCCACCCAGCGTTCCCCCAAGTCTCCCGATAAAAATGATACCTCACTTGTGTGGGTAGGTCTAGCGCCCGCGACAGGAAACGCCCCAAAGCGCAACGTGGACACATCCAAATTTTTGGAAGGAAACAGAGGTGTTTTTTGCGAAGTGCCTACCTGTAGATTTTGGCCTCTAGCTCAGCCGGCACCGAGGGAAACCTACTAAACCTGTGCATTTCTGAAAACTAGAGACCTAGGGGAATCCAAGGAGGGGTGACTTGCGGGGCTCGGACCAGGTTCTGTTACCCAGAATCCTTTGCAAACCTCAAAATGTGGCTTAAAAAACACATGTTCCTCACATTTCTGTGGCAGAAAGTTCTGGAATCTGAGAGGAGCCAAAAATGTCCTTCCACCCAGCATTCCCCCAAGTCTCCCGATAAAAATGATACCTCACTTGTGTGGGTAGGCCTAGCGCCCGCGACAGGAAACGCCCCAAAGCGCAACGTGGACACATCCAAATTTTTGGAAGAAAACAGAGGTGTTTTTTGCGAAGTGCCTACCTGTAGATTTTGGCGTCTAGCTCAGCCGGCACCGAGGGAAACCTACCAAACCTGAGCATTTCTGAAAACTAGAGACCTAGGGGAATCCAAGGAGGGGTGACTTGCGGGGCTCGGACCAGGTTCTGTTACCCAGAATCCTTTGCAAACCTCAAAATTTGGCTAAAAAAACACATGTTCCTCACATTTCTGTGGCAGAAAGTTCGGGAATCTGAGAGGAGCCACAAATTTCCTTCCACCCAGCGTTCCCCCAAGTCTCCCGATAAAAATGATACCTCACTTGTGTGGGTAGGCCTAGCGCCCGCGACAGGAAACGCCCCAAAGCGCAACGTGGACACATCCAAATTTTTGGAAGAAAACAGAGGTGTTTTTTGCGAAGTGCCTACCTGTAGATTTTGGCCTCCAGATCAGCCGGCACCTAGGGAAACCTACCAAACCTGTGCATTTCTGAAAACTAGAGACCTAGGGGAATCCAAGGAGGGGTGACTTGTGGGGCTTGGACCAGGTTCTGTTACCCAGAATCCTTTGCAAACCTCAAAATTTGGCTAAAAAAACACATGTTCCTCACATTTCTGTGGCAGAAAGTTCTGCAATCTGAGAGGAGCCACAAATTTCCTTCCACCCAGCATTCCCCCAAGTCTCCCGATAAAAATGATACCTCACTTGTGTGGGTAGGCCTAGCGCCCGCGACAGGAAACGCCCCAAAGCGCAACGTGGACATATCCAAATTTTTGGAAGAAAACAGAGGTGTTTTTTGCGAAGTGCCTACCTGTAGATTTTGGCCTCTAGCTCAGCCGGCACCGAGGGAAACCTACCAAACCTGTGCATTTCTGAAAACTAGAGACCTAGGGGAATCCAAGGAGGGGTGACTTGCGGGGCTTGGACCAGGTTCTGTTACCCAGAATCCTTTGCAAACCTCAAAATTTGGCTAAAAAAACACATGTTCCTCACATTTCTGTGGCAGAAAGTTCTGGAATCTGAGAGGAGCCACAAATTTCCTTCCACCCAGCATTCCCCCAAGTCTCCCGATAAAAATGATACCTCACTTGTGTGGGTAGGCCTAGCGCCCGCGACAGGAAACGCCCCAAAGCGCAACGTGGACACATCCAAATTTTTGGAAGAAAACAGAGGTGTTTTTTGCGAAGTGCCTACCTGTAGATTTTGGCCTCTAGCTCAGCCGGCACCGAGGGAAACCTACCAAACCTGTGCATTTCTGAAAACTAGAGACCTAGGGGAATCCAAGGAGGGGTGACTTGCGGGGCTCGGACCAGGTTCTGTTACCCAGAATCCTTTGCAAACCTCAAAATTTGGCTAAAAAAACACATGTTCCGCACATTTCTGTGGCAGAAAGTTCGGGAATCTGAGAGGAGCCACAAATTTCCTTCCACCCAGCGTTGCCCCAAGTCTCCCGATAAAAATGATACCTCACTTGTGTGGGTAGGCCTAGCGCCCGCGACAGGAAACGCCCCAAAGCGCAACGTGGACACATCCAAATTTTTTGAAGAAAACAGAGGTGTTTTTTGCGAAGTGCCTACCTGTAGATTTTGGCCTCTAGCTCAGCTGGCACCTAGGGAAACCTACCAAACCTGTGCATTTCTGAAAACTAGAGACCTAGGGGAATCCAAGGAGGGGTGACTTGCGGGGCTTGGACCAGGTTCTGTTACCCAGAATCCTTTGCAAACCTCAAAATTTGGCTAAAAAAACACATGTTCCTCATATTTCTGTGACAGAAAGTTCTGGAATCTGAGAGGAGCCACAAATTTCCTTCCACCCAGCATTCCCCCAAGTCTCCCGATAAAAATGATACCTCACTTGTGTGGGTAGGCCTAGCGCCCGCGACAGGAAACGCCCCAAAGCGCAACGTGGACACATCCAAATTTTTTGAAGAAAACAGAGGTGTTTTTTGCGAAGTGCCTACCTGTAGATTTTGGCCTCTAGCTCAGCCGGCACCGAGGGAAACCTACCAAACCTGTGCATTTCTGAAAACTAGAGACCTAGGGGAATCCAAGGAGGGGTGACTTGCGGGGCTCGGACCAGGTTCTGTTACCCAGAATCCTTTGCAAACCTCACAATTTGGCTAAAAAAACACATGTTCCTCACATTTCTGTGGCAGAAAGTTCGGGAATCTGAGAGGAGCCACAAATTTCCTTCCACCCAGCGTTCCCCTAAGTCTCCCGATAAAAATGATACCTCACTTGTGTGGGTAGGCCTAGCGCCCGCGACAGGAAACGCCCCAAAGCGCAACGTGGACACATCCGAATTTTTGGAAGAAAACAGAGGTGTTTTTTGCGAAGTGCCTACCTGTAGATTTTGGCCTCTAGCTCAGCCGGCACCGAGGGAAACCTACCAAACCTGTGCATTTCTGAAAACTAGAGACCTAGGGGAATCCAAGGAGGGGTGACTTGCGGGGCTCGGACCAGGTTCTGTTACCCAGAATCCTTTGCAAACCTCAAAATTTGGCTAAAAAAACACATGTTCCTCACATTTCTGTGGCAGAAAGTTCTGGAATCTGAGAGGAGCCACAAATTTCCTTCCACCCAGCGTTCCCCCAAGTCTCCCGATAAAAATGATACCTCACTTGTGTGGGTAGGCCTAGTGCCCGCAACAGGAAACGCCCCAAAGCGCAACGTGGACACATCCAAATTTTTGGAAGAAAACAGAGGGGTTCTTTGCGAAGTGCCTACCTGTTGATTTTGGCCTTTAGCTCAGCCGGCACTGAGGGAAACCTACCAAACCTGTGCATTTCTGAAAACTAGAGACCTAGGGGAATCCAAGGAGGGGTGACTTGCGGGGCTCGGACCAGGTTCTGTTACCCAGAATCCTTTGCAAACCTCAAAATTTGGCTAAAAAAACACATGTTCCTCACATTTCTGTGGCAGAAAGTTCGGGAATCTGAGAGGAGCCACAAATTTCCTTCCACCCAGCGTTCCCCCAAGTCTCCCGATAAAAATTATACCTCACTTGTGTGGATAGGCCTAGCGCCCACAACAGGAAACGCCCCAAAGGGCAACGTGGACACATCCACATTTTTGGAAGAAAACAGAGGTGTTTTTTGCGAAGTGCCTACCTGTAGATTTTGGCCTCTAGCTCAGCCGGCACCTAGTGAAACCTGCCAAACCTCTGCATTTCTGAAAACTGGAGACCTCGGGGAATCCAAGGAGGGGTGACTTGCGGGGCTCGGACCAGGTTCTGTTACCCAGAATCCTTTGCAAACCTCAAAATTTGGCTAAAAAAACACATGTTCCTCACATTTCTGTGGCAGAAAGTTCTGGAATCTGAGAGGAGCCACAAATTTCCTTCCACCCAGCGTTCCCCCAAGTCTCCCGATAAAAATGATACCTCACTTGTGTGGGTAGGCCTAGCGCCTGCGACAGGAAACGCCCCAAAGCGCAACGTGGACACATCCACATTTTTGGAAGAAAACAGAGGTGTTTTTTGCGAAGTGCCTACCTGTAGATTTTGGCCTCTAGCTCAGCCGGCACCGAGGGAAACCTGCCAAACCTGTGCATTTCTGAAAACTAGAGACCTAGGGGAATCCAAGGAGGGGTGACTTGCGGGGCTCGGACCAGGTTCTGTCACCCAGAATCCTTTGCAAACCTCAAACTTTGGCTAAAAAAACACATGTTCCTCACATTTCTGTGGCAGAAAGTTCTGGAATCTGAGAGGAGCCACAAATTTCCTTCCATCCAGCGTTCCCCCAAGTCTCCCGATAAAAATGATACCTAACTTGTGTGGGTAGGCCTAGTGCCCGCGACAGGAAACGCCCCAAAGCGCAACGTGGACACATCCAAATTTTTGGAAGAAAACAGAGGGGTTCTTTGCGAAGTGTCTACCTGTAGATTTTGGCCTTTAGCTCAGCCAGCACTGAGGGAAACCTACCAAACCTGTGCATTTCTGAAAACTAGAGACCTAGGGGAATCCAAGGAGGGGTGACTTGCGGGGCTCGGACCAGGTTCTGTTACCCAGAATCCTTTGCAAACCTCAAAATTTGGCTAAAAAAACACATGTTCCTCACATTTCTGTGGCAGAAAGTTCGGGAATCTGAGAGGAGCCACAAATTTCCTTCCACCCAGCGTTCCCCCAAGTCTCCCGATAAAAATGATACCTCACTTGTGTGGGTAGGTCTAGCGCCCGCGACAGGAAACGCCCCAAAGCGCAACGTGGACACATCCAAATTTTTGGAAGGAAACAGAGGTGTTTTTTGCGAAGTAGCTACCTGTAGATTTTGGCCTCTAGCTCAGCCGGCATCGAGGGAAACCTACCAAACCTGTGCATTTCTGAAAACTAGAGACCTAGGGGAATCCAAGGAGGGGTGACTTGCGGGGCTCGGACAAGGTTCTATTACCCAGAATCCTTTGCAAACCTCAAAATTTGGCTAAAAAAACACATGTTCCTCACATTTCTGTGGCAGAAAGTTCGGGAATCTGAGAGGAGCCACAAATTTCCTTCCACCCAGCGTTCCCCCAAGTCTCCCGATAAAAATGATACCTCACTTGTGTGGATAGGCCTAGCGCCCACGACAGGAAACGCCCCAAAGGGCAACGTGGACACATCCACATTTTTGGAAGAAAACAGAGGTGTTTTTTGCGAAGTGCCTACCTGTAGATTTTGGCCTCTAGCTCAGCCGGCACCTAGGGAAACCTGCCAAACCTCTGCATTTCTGAAAACTGGAGACCTAGGGGAATCCAAGGAGGGGTGACTTGCGGGGCTCGGACCAGGTTCTGTTACCCAGAATCCTTTGCAAACCTCAAAATTTGGCTAAAAAAACACATGTTCCTCACATTTCTGTGGCAGAAAGTTCTGGAATCTGAGAGGAGCCACAAATTTCCTTCCACCCAGCGTTCCCCCAAGTCTCCCGATAAAAATGATACCTCACTTGTGTGGGTAGGCCTAGCGCCTGCGACAGGAAACGCCCCAAAGCGCAACGTGGACACATCCACATTTTTGGAAGAAAACAGAGGTGTTTTTTGCGAAGTGCCTACCTGTAGATTTTGGCCTCTAGCTCAGCCGGCACCGAGGGAAACCTACCAAACCTGTGCATTTCTGAAAACTAGAGACCTAGGGGAATCCAAGGAGGGGTGACTTGCGGGGCTCGGACCAGGTTCTGTCACCCAGAATCCTTTGCAAACCTCAAACTTTGGCTAAAAAAACACATGTTCCTCACATTTCTGTGGCAGAAAGTTCTGGAATCTGAGAGGAGCCACAAATTTCCTTCCATCCAGCGTTCCCCCAAGTCTCCCGATAAAAATGATACCTAACTTGTGTGGGTAGGCCTAGTGCCCGCGACAGGAAACGCCCCAAAGCGCAACGTGGACACATCCAAATTTTTGGAAGAAAACAGAGGGGTTCTTTGCGAAGTGTCTACCTGTAGATTTTGGCCTTTAGCTCAGCCAGCACTGAGGGAAACCTACCAAACCTGTGCATTTCTGAAAACTAGAGACCTAGGGGAATCCAAGGAGGGGTGACTTGCGGGGCTCGGACCAGGTTCTGTTACCCAGAATCCTTTGCAAACCTCAAAATTTGGCTAAAAAAACACATGTTCCTCACATTTCTGTGGCAGAAAGTTCGGGAATCTGAGAGGAGCCACAAATTTCCTTCCACCCAGCGTTCCCCCAAGTCTCCCGATAAAAATGATACCTCACTTGTGTGGGTAGGCCTAGCGCCTGCGACAGGAAACGCCCCAAAGCACAACGTGGACACATCCACATTTTCGGAAGAAAACAGAGGTGTTTTTTGCGAAGTGCCTACCTGTAGATTTTGGCCTCTAGCTCAGCCGGCACCTAGGGAAACCTACCAAACCTGTGCATTTCTGAAAACTAGAGACCTAGGGGAATCCAAGGAGGGGTGACTTGCGGGGCTCGGACCAGGTTCTGTTACGCAGAATCCTTTGCAAACCTCAAAATTTGGCTAAAAAAACACATGTTCCTCACATTTCTGTGGCAGAAAGTTCTGGAATCTGAGAGGAGCCACAAATTTCCTTCCACCCAGCGTTCCCCCAAGTCTCCCGATAAAAATGATACCTCACTTGTGTGGGTAGGTCTAGCGCCCGCGACAGGAAACGCCCCAAAGCGCAACGTGGACACATCCAAATTTTTGGAAGGAAACAGAGGTGTTTTTTGCGAAGTAGCTACCTGTAGATTTTGGCCTCTAGCTCAGCCGGCATCGAGGGAAACCTACCAAACCTGTGCATTTCTGAAAACTAGAGACCTAGGGGAATCCAAGGAGGGGTGACTTGCGGGGCTCGGACAAGGTTCTGTTACCCAGAATCCTTTGCAAACCTCAAAATTTGGCTAAAAAAACACATGTTCCTCACATTTCTGTGGCAGAAAGTTCTGGAATCTGAGAGGAGCCAAAAATGTCCTTCCACCCAGCATTCCCCCAAGTCTCCCGATAAAAATGATACCTCACTTGTGTGGGTAGGCATAGCGCCCGCGACAGGAAACGCCCCAAAGCGCAACGTGGACACATCCAAATTTTTGGAAGAAAACAGAGGTGTTTTTTGCGAAGTGCCTACCTGTAGATTTTGGCGTCTAGCTCAGCCGGCACCGAGGGAAACCTACCAAACCTGTGCATTTCTGAAAACTAGAGACCTAGGTGAATCCAAGGAGGGGTGACTTGCGGGGCTCGGACCAGGTTCTGTTACCCAGAATCCTTTGCAAACCTCAAAATTTGGCTAAAAAAACACATGTTCCTCACATTTCTGTGGCAGAAAGTTCGGGAATCTGAGAGGAGCCACAAATTTCCTTCCACCCAGCGTTCCCCCAAGTCTCCCGATAAAAATGATACCTCACTTGTGTGGGTAGGTCTAGCGCCCGCGACAGGAAACGCCCCAAAGCGCAACGTGGACACATCCAAATTTTTGGAAGGAAACAGAGGTGTTTTTTGCGAAGTGCCTACCTGTAGATTTTGGCCTCTAGCTCAGCCGGCACCGAGGGAAACCTACTAAGCCTGTGCATTTCTGAAAACTAGAGACCTAGGGGAATCCAAGGAGGGGTGACTTGCGGGGCTCGGACCAGGTTCTGTTACCCAGAATCCTTTGCAAACCTCAAAATTTGGCTTAAAAAACACATGTTCCTCACATTTCTGTGGCAGAAAGTTCTGGAATCTGAGAGGAGCCAAAAATGTCCTTCCACCCAGCATTCCCCCAAGTCTCCCGATAAAAATGATACCTCACTTGTGTGGGTAGGCCTAGCGCCTGCGACAGGAAACGCCCCAAAGCGCAACGTGGACACATCCAAATTTTTGGAAGAAAACAGAGGTGTTTTTTGCGAAGTGCCTACCTGTAGATTTTGGCGTCTAGCTCAGCCGGCACCGAGGGAAACCTACCAAACCTGAGCATTTCTGAAAACTAGAGACCTAGGGGAATCCAAGGAGGGGTGACTTGCGGGGCTCGGACCAGGTTCTGTTACCCAGAATCCTTTGCAAACCTCAAAATTTGGCTAAAAAAACACATGTTCCTCACATTTCTGTGGCAGAAAGTTTGGGAATGTGAGAGGAGCCACAAATTTCCTTCCACCCAGCGTTCCCCCAAGTCTCCCGATAAAAATGATACCTCACTTGTGTGGGTAGGCCTAGCGCCCGCGACAGGAAACGCCCCAAAGCGCAACGTGGACACATCCAAATTTTTGGAAGAAAACAGAGGTGTTTTTTGCGAAGTGCCTACCTGTAGATTTTGGCCTCTAGCTCAGCCGGCACCTAGGGAAACCTACCAAACCTGTGCATTTCTGAAAACTAGAGACCTAGGGGAATCCAAGGAGGGGTGACTTGTGGGGCTTGGACCAGGTTCTGTTACCCAGAATCCTTTGCAAACCTCAAA
The DNA here is from genome assembly GCF_031143425.1 of Pleurodeles waltl. NCBI lineage: Eukaryota > Metazoa > Chordata > Amphibia > Caudata > Salamandridae > Pleurodeles > Pleurodeles waltl. The sequence goes on along the minus strand of NC_090445.1, from coordinate 747,074,518 downwards.
ATTTGGCTAAAAAAACACATGTTCCTCACATTTCTGTGGCAGAAAGTTCTGCAATCTGAGAGGAGCCACAAATTTCCTTCCACCCAGCATTCCCCCAAGTCTCCCGATAAAAATGATACCTCACTTGTGTGGGTAGGCCTAGCGCCCGCGACAGGAAACGCCCCAAAGCGCAACGTGGACATATCCAAATTTTTGGAAGAAAACAGAGGTTTTTTTTGCGAAGTGCCTACCTGTAGATTTTGGCCTCTAGCTCAGCCGGCACCGAGGGAAACCTACCAAACCTGTGCATTTCTGAAAACTAGAGACCTAGGGGAATCCAAGGAGGGGTGACTTGCGGGGCTTGGACCAGGTTCTGTTACCCAGAATCCTTTGCAAACCTCAAAATTTGGCTAAAAAAACACATGTTCCTCACATTTCTGTGGCAGAAAGTTCTGGAATCTGAGAGGAGCCACAAATTTCCTTCCACCCAGCATTCCCCCAAGTCTCCCGATAAAAATGATACCTCACTTGTGTGGGTAGGCCTAGCGCCCGCGACAGGAAACGCCCCAAAGCGCAACGTGGACACATCCAAATTTTTGGAAGAAAACAGAGGTGTTTTTTGCGAAGTGCCTACCTGTAGATTTTGGCCTCTAGCTCAGCCGGCACCGAGGGAAACCTACCAAACCTGTGCATTTCTGAAAACTAGAGACCTAGGGGAATCCAAGGAGGGGTGACTTGCGGGGCTCGGACCAGGTTCTGTTACCCAGAATCCTTTGCAAACCTCAAAATTTGGCTAAAAAAACACATGTTCCGCACATTTCTGTGGCAGAAAGTTCGGGAATCTGAGAGGAGCCACAAATTTCCTTCCACCCAGCGTTGCCCCAAGTCTCCCGATAAAAATGATACCTCACTTGTGTGGGTAGGCCTAGCGCCCGCGACAGGAAACGCCCCAAAGCGCAACGTGGACACATCCACATTTTTGGAAGAAAACAGAGGTGTTTTTTGCGAAGTGCCTACCTGTAGATTTTGGCCTCTAGCTCAGCTGGCACCTAGGGAAACCTACCAAACCTGTGCATTTCTGAAAACTAGAGACCTAGGGGAATCCAAGGAGGGGTGACTTGCGGGGCTTGGACCAGGTTCTGTTACCCAGAATCCTTTGCAAACCTCAAAATTTGGCTAAAAAAACACATGTTCCTCATATTTCTGTGACAGAAAGTTCTGGAATCTGAGAGGAGCCACAAATTTCCTTCCACCCAGCATTCCCCCAAGTCTCCCGATAAAAATGATACCTCACTTGTGTGGGTAGGCCTAGCGCCCGCGACAGGAAACGCCCCAAAGCGCAACGTGGACACATCCAAATTTTTGGAAGAAAACAGAGGTGTTTTTTGCGAAGTGCCTACCTGTAGATTTTGGCCTCTAGCTCAGCCGGCACCGAGGGAAACCTACCAAACCTGTGCATTTCTGAAAACTAGAGACGTAGGGGAATCCAAGGAGGGTTGACTTGCGGGGCTCGGACCAGGTTCTGTTACCCAGAATCCTTTGCAAACCTCACAATTTGGCTAAAAAAACACATGTTCCTCACATTTCTGTGGCAGAAAGTTCGGGAATCTGAGAGGAGCCACAAATTTCCTTCCACCCAGCGTTCCCCCAAGTCTCCCAATAAAAATGATACCTCGCTTGTGTGGGTAGGCCTAGCGCCCGTGACAGGAAACGCCCCAAAGCGCAACGTGGACACATCCAAATTTTTGGAAGAAAACAGAGGTGTTTTTTGCAAAGTGCCTACCTGTAGATTTTGGCCTCTAGCTCAGCCGGCACCGAGGGAAACCTACAAAACCTGTGCATTTCTGAAAAATAGAGACCCAGGGGAATCCAAGGAGGGGTGACTTGCGGGGCTCGGACCAGGTTCTGTTACCCAGAATCCTTTGCAAACCTAAAAATTTGGCTAAAAAAACACATGTTCCTCACATTTCTGTGGCAGAAAGTTCTGCAATCTGAGAGGAGCCACAAATTTCCTTCCACCCAGCATTCCCCCAAGTCTCCCGATAAAAATGATACCTCACTTGTGTGGGTAGGCCTAGCGCCCGCAACAGGAAACGCCTCAAAGCGCAACGTGGACATATCCACATTTTTTGAAGAAAACAGAGGTGTTTTTTGCGAAGTGCCTACCTGTAGATTTTGGCCTCTAGCTCAGCCGGCACCGAGGGAAACCTACCAAACCTGTGCATTTCTGAAAACTAGAGACCTAGGGGAATCCAAGGAGGGGTGACTTGCGGGGCTTGGACCAGGTTCTTTTACCCAGAATCCTTTGCAAACCTCAAAATTTGGCTAAAAAAACACATGTTCCTCACATTTCTGTGGCAGAAAGTTCTGGAATCTGAGAGGAGCCACAAATTTCCTTCCACCCAGCATTCCCCCAAGTCTCCCGATAAAAATGATACCTCACTTGTGTGGGTAGGCCTAGCGCCCGCGACAGGAAACGCCCCAAAGCGCAACGTGGACACATCCAAATTTTTGGAAGAAAACAGAGGTGTTTTTTGCGAAGTGCCTACCTGTAGATTTTGGCCTCTAGCTCATCCGGCACCGAGGGAAACCTACCAAACCTGTGCATTTCTGAAAACTAGAGACCTAGGGGAATCCAAGGAGGGGTGACTTGCGGGGCTCGGACCAGGTTCTGTTACCCAGAATCCTTTGCAAACCTCAAAATTTGGCTAAAAAAACACATGTTCCGCACATTTCTGTGGCAGAAAGTTCGGGAATCTGAGAGGAGCCACAAATTTCCTTCCACCCAGCGTTGCCCCAAGTCTCCCGATAAAAATGATACCTCACTTGTGTGGGTAGGCCTAGCGCCCGCGACAGGAAACGCCCCAAAGCGCAACGTGGACACATCCAAATTTTTGGAAGAAAACAGAGGTGTTTTTTGCGAAGTGCCTACCTGTAGATTTTGGCCTCTAGCTCAGCTGGCACCTAGGGAAACCTACCAAACCTGTGCATTTCTGAAAACTAGAGACCTAGGGGAATCCAAGGAGGGGTGACTTGCGGGGCTTGGACCAGGTTCTGTTACCCAGAATCCTTTGCAAACCTCAAAATTTGGCTAAAAAAACACATGTTCCCCATATTTCTGTGGCAGAAAGTTCTGGAATCTGAGAGGAGTCACAAATTTCCTTCCACCCAGCATTCCCCCAAGTCTCCCGATAAAAATGATACCTCACTTGTGTGGGTAGGCCTAGCGCCCGCGACAGGAAACGCCCCAAAGCGCAACGTGGACACATCCAAATTTTTGGAAGAAAACAGAGGTGTTTTTTGCGAAGTGCCTACCTGTAGATTTTGGCCTCTAGCTCAGCCGGCACCGAGGGAAACCTACCAAACCTGTGCATTTCTGAAAACTAGAGACCTAGGGGAATCCAAGGAGGGGTGACTTGCGGGGCTCGGACCAGGTTCTGTCACCCAGAATCCTTTGCAAACCTCACAATTTGGCTAAAAAAACACATGTTCCTCACATTTCTGTGGCAGAAAGTTCGGGAATCTGAGAGGAGCCACAAATTTCCTTCCACCCAGCGTTCCCCCAAGTCTCCCGATAAAAATGATACCTCACTTGTGTGGGTAGGCCTAGCGCCCGCGACAGGAAACGCCCCAAAGCGCAACGTGGACACATCCAAATTTTTGGAAGAAAACAGAGGTGTTTTTTGCAAAGTGCCTACCTGTAGATTTTGGCCTCTAGCTCAGCCGGCACCGAGGGAAACCTACAAAACCTGTGCATTTCTGAAAACTAGAGACCTAGGGGAATCCAAGGAGGGGTGACTTGCGGGGCTCGGACCAGGTTCTGTTACCCAGAATCCTTTGCAAACCTAAAAATTTGGCTAAAAAAACACATGTTCCTCACATTTCTGTGGCAGAAAGTTCTGGAATCTGAGAGGAGCCACAAATTTCCGTCCACCCAGCGTTCCCCCAAGTCTCCCGATAAAAATGATACCTCACTTGTGTGGGTAGGCCTAGCGCCCGCGACAGGAAACGCCCCAAAGCGCAACGTGGACACATCCAAATTTTTGGAAGAAAACAGAGGTGTTTTTTGCGAAGTGCCTACCTGTAGATTTTGGCCTCTAGCTCAGCCGGCACCGAGGGAAACCTACCAAACCTGTGCATTTCTGAAAACTAGAGACCTAGGGGAATCCAAGGAGGGGTGACTTGCGGGGCTCGGACCAGGTTCTGTTACCCAGAATCCTTTGCAAACCTCAAAATTTGGCTAAAAAAACACATGCTCCGCACATTTCTGTGGCAGAAAGTTCGGGAATCTGAGAGGAGCCACAAATTTCCTTCCACCCAGCGTTGCCCCAAGTCTCCCGATAAAAATGATACCTCACTTGTGTGGGTAGGCCTAGCGCCCGCGACAGGAAACGCCCCAAAGCGCAACGTGGACACATCCAAATTTTTGGAAGAAAACAGAGGTGTTTTTTGCGAAGTGCCTACCTGTAGATTTTGGCCTCTAGCTCAGCTGGCACCTAGGGAAACCTACCAAACCTGTGCATTTCTGAAAACTAGAGACCTAGGGGAATCCAAGGAGGGGTGACTTGCGGGGTTTGGACCAGGTTCTGTTACCCAGAATCCTTTGCAAACCTCAAAATTTGGCTAAAAAAACACATGTTCCTCATATTTCTGTGGCAGAAAGTTCTGGAATCTGAGAGGAGCCACAAATTTCCTTCCACCCAGCATTCCCCCAAGTCTCCCGATAAAAATGATACCTCACTTGTGTGGGTAGGCCTAGCGCCCGCGACAGGAAACGCCCCAAAGCGCAACGTGGACACATCCAAATTTTTGGAAGAAAACAGAGGTGTTTTTTGCGAAGTGCCTACCTGTAGATTTTGGCCTCTAGCTCAGCCGGCACCGAGGGAAACCTACCAAACCTGTGCATTTCTGAAAACTAGAGACCTAGGGGAATCCAAGGAGGGTGACTTGCGGGGCTCGGACCAGGTTCTGTTACCCAGAATCCTTTGCAAACCTCACAATTTGGCTAAAAAAACACATGTTCCACACATTTCTGTGGCAGAAAGTTCGGGAATCTGAGAGGAGCCACAAATTTCCTTCCACCCAGCGTTCCCCCAAGTCTCCCGATAAAAATGATACCTCACTTGTGTGGGTAGGCCTAGCGCCCGCGACAGGAAACGCCCCAAAGCGCAACGTGGACACATCCACATTTTTGGAAGAAAACAGAGGTGTTTTTTGCAAAGTGCCTACCTGTAGATTTTGGCCTCTAGCTCAGCCGGCATCGAGGGAAACCTACAAAACCTGTGCATTTCTGAAAACTAGAGACCTAGGGGAATCCAAGGAGGGGTGACTTGCGGGGCTCGGACCAGGTTCTGTTACCCAGAATCCTTTGCAAACCTCAAAATTTGGCTAAAAAAACACATGTTCCTCACATTTCTGTGGCAGAAAGTTCTGGAATCTGAGAGGAGCCACAAATTTCCATCCACCCAGCGTTCCCCCAAGTCTCCCGATACAAATGATACCTCACTTGTGTGGGTAGGCCTAGTGCCCGCGACAGGAAACGCCCCAAAGCGCAACGTGGACACATCCAAATTTTTGGAAGAGAACAGAGGTGTTTTTTGCGAAGTGCCTACCTGTAGATTTTGGCCTCTAGCTCAGCCGGCACCTAGGGAAACTTACCAAACCTGTGCATTTCTGAAAACTAGAGACCTAGGGGAATCCAAGGAGGGGTGACTTGCGGGGCTCGGACCAGGTTCTGTTACCCAGAATCCTTTGCAAACCTCAAAATTTGGCTAAAAAAACACATGTTCCTCACATTTCTGTGGCAGAAAGTTCGGGAATCTGAGAGGAGCCACAAATTTCCTTCCACCCAGCGTTCCCCCAAGTCTCCCGATAAAAATGATACCTCACTTGTGTGGGTAGGCCTAGCGCCCGCGACAGGAAACGCCCCAAAGCGCAACGTGGACACATCCAAATTTTTGGAAGAAAACAGAGGTGTTTTTTGCGAAGTGCCTACCTGTAGATTTTGGCCTCTAGCTCAGCCGGCACCTAGGGAAACCTACCAAACCTGTGCATTTCTGAAAACTAGAGACCTAGGGGAATCCAAGGAGGGGTGACTTGCGGGGCTCGGACCAGGTTCTGTTACCCAGAATCCTTTGCAAACCTCAAAATTTGGCTAAAAAAACACATGTTCCTCACATTTCTGTGGCAGAAAGTTCTGGAATCTGAGAGGAGCCACAAATTTCCTTCCACCCAGCGTTCCCCGAAGTCTCCCGATAAAAATGATACCTCACTTGTGTGGGTAGGCCTAGCGCCCGCGACAGGAAACGCCCCAAAGCGCAACGTGGACACATCCAAATTTTTGGAAGAAAACAGAGGTGTTTTTTGCAAAGTGCCTACCTGTAGATTTTGGCCTCTAGCTCAGCCGGCACCGAGGGAAACCTACCAAACCTGTGCATTTCTGAAAACTAGAGACCTAGGGGAATCCAAGGAGGGGTGACTTGCGGGGCTCGGACCAGGTTCTGTTACCCAGAATCCTTTGCAAACCTCAAAATTTGGCTAAAAAAACACATGTTCCTCACATTTCTGTGGCAGAAAGTTCTGGAATCTGAGAGGAGCCACAAATTTCCTTCCACCCAGCGTTCCCCCAAGTCTCCCGATAAAAATGATACCTCACTTGTGTGGGTAGGCCTAGCGCCCGCGACAGGAAACGCCCCAAAGCGCAACGTGGACACATCCAAATTTTTGGAAGAAAACAGAGGTGTTTTTTGCGAAGTGCCTACCTGTAGATTTTGGCCTCTAGCTCAGCCGGCACCGAGGGAAACCTACCAAACCTGTGCATTTCTGAAAACTAGAGACCTAGGGGAATCCAAGGAGGGGTGACTTGCGGGGCTCGGACCAGGTTCTGTTACCCAGAATCCTTTGCAAACCTCAAAATTTGGCTAAAAAAACACATGTTCCTCAAATTTCTGTGGCAGAAAGTTCGGGAATCTGAGAGGAGCCACAAATTTCCTTCCACCCAGCGTTCCCCCAAGTCTCCCGATAAAAATTATACCTCACTTGTGTGGGTAGGCCTAGCGCCCGCGACAGGAAACGCCCCAAAGCGCAACGTGGACACATCCACATTTTTGGAAGAAAACAGAGGTGTTTTTTGCAAAGTGCCTACCTGTAGATTTTGGCCTCTAGCTCAGCCGGCACCGAGGGAAACCTACAAAACCTGTGCATTTCTGAAAACTAGAGACCTAGGGGAATCCAAGGAGAGGTGACTTGCAGGGCTCGGACCAGGTTCTGTTACCCAGAATCCTTTGCAAACCTCAAAATTTGGCTAAAAAAACACATGTTCCTCACATTTCTGTGGCAGAAAGTTCTGGAATCTGAGAGGAGCCACAAATTTCCATCCACCCAGCGTTCCCCCAAGTCTCCCGATACAAATGATACCTCACTTGTGTGGGTAGGCCTAGTGCCCGCGACAGGAAACGCCCCAAAGCGCAACGTGGACACATCCAAATTTTTGGAAGAGAACAGAGGTGTTTTTTGCGAAGTGCCTACCTGTAGATTTTGGCCTCTAGCTCAGCCGGCACCTAGGGAAACTTACCAAACCTGTGCATTTCTGAAAACTAGAGACCTAGGGGAATCCAAGGAGGGGTGACTTGCGGGGCTCGGACCAGGTTCTGTTACCCAGAATCCTTTGCAAACCTCAAAATTTGGCTAAAAAAACACATGTTCCTCACATTTCTGTGGCAGAAAGTTCGGGAATCTGAGAGGAGCCACAAATTTCCTTCCACCCAGCGTTCCCCCAAGTCTCCCGATAAAAATGATACCTCACTTGTGTGGGTAGGCCTAGCGCCCGCGACAGGAAACGCCCCAAAGCGCAACGTGGACACATCCAAATTTTTGGAAGAAAACAGAGGTGTTTTTTGCGAAGTGCCTACCTGTAGATTTTGGCCTCTAGCTCAGCCGGCACCTAGGGAAACCTACCAAACCTGTGCATTTCTGAAAACTAGAGACCTAGGGGAATCCAAGGAGGGGTGACTTGCGGGGCTCGGACCAGGTTCTGTTACCCAGAATCCTTTGCAAACCTCAAAATTTAGCTAAAAAAACACATGTTCCTCACATTTCTGTGGCAGAAAGTTCTGGAATCTGAGAGGAGCCACAAATTTCCTTCCACCCAGCGTTCCCCGAAGTCTCCCGATAAAAATGATACCTCACTTGTGTGGGTAGGCCTAGCGCCCGCGACAGGAAACGCCCCAAAGCGCAACGTGGACACATCCAAATTTTTGGAAGAAAACAGAGGTGTTTTTTGCGAAGTGCCTACCTGTAGATTTTGGCCTCTAGCTTAGCCGGCACCGAGGGAAACCTACCAAACCTGTGCATTTCTGAAAACTAGAGACCTAGGGGAATCCAAGGAGGGGTGACTTGCGGGGCTCGGACCCGGTTCTGTTACCCAGAATCCTTTGCAAACCTCAAAATTTGGCTAAAAAAACACATGTTCCTCACATTTCTGTGGCAGAAAGTTCTGGAATCTGAGAGGAGCCACAAATTTCCTTCCACCCAGCGTTCCCCCAAGTCTCCCGATAAAAATGATACCTCACTTGTGTGGGTAGGCCTAGCGCCCGCGACAGGAAACGCCCCAAAGCGCAACGTGGACACATCCAAATTTTTGGAAGAAAACAGAGGTGTTTTTTGCGAAGTGCCTACCTGTAGATTTTGGCCTCTAGCTCAGCCGGCACCGAGGGAAACCTACCAAACCTGTGCATTTCTGAAAACTAGAGACCTAGGGGAATCCAAGGAGGGGTGACTTGCGGGGCTCGGACCAGGTTCTGTTACCCAGAATCCTTTGCAAACCTCACAATTTGGCTAATAAAACACATGTTCCTCACATTTCTGTGGCAGAAAGTTCGGGAATCTGAGAGGAGCCACAAATTTCCTTCCACCAGCGTTCCCCCAAGTCTCCCGATAAAAATGATACCTCACTTGTGTGGGTAGGCCTAGCGCCCGCGACAGGAAACGCCCCAAAGCGCAACGTGGACACATCCAAATTTTTGGAAGAAAACAGAGGTGTTTTTTGCAAAGTGCCTACCTGTAGATTTTGGCCTCTAGCTCAGCCGGCACTGAGGGAAACCTACAAAACCTGTGCATTTCTGAAAACTAGAGACCTAGGGGAATCCAAGGAGGGGTGACTTGCGGGGCTCGGACCAGGTTCTGTTACCCAGAATCCTTTGCAAACCTCAAAATTTGGCTAAAAAAACACATGTTCCTCACATTTCTGTGGCAGAAAGTTCTGGAATCTGAGAGGAGCCACAAATTTCCATCCACCCAGCGTTCCCCCAAGTCTCCCGATAAAAATGATACCTCACTTGTGTGGGTAGGCCTAGCGCCCGCGACAGGAAACGCCCCAAAGCGCAACGTGGACACATCCAAATTTTTGGAAGAGAACAGAGGTGTTTTTTGGGAAGTGCCTACCTGTAGATTTTGGCCTCTAGCTCAGCCGGCACCTAGGGAAACTTACCAAACCTGTGCATTTCTGAAAACTAGAGACCTAGGGGAATCCAAGGAGGGGTGACTTGCGGGGCTCGGACCAGGTTCTGTTACCCAGAATCCTTTGCAAATCTCAAAATTTGGCTAAAAAAACACATGTTCCTCACATTTCTGTGGCAGAAAGTTCGGGAATCTGAGAGGAGCCACAAATTTCCTTCCACCCAGCGTTCCCCCAAGTCTCCCGATAAAAATGATACCTCACTTGTGTGGGTAGGCCTAGCGCCCGCGACAGGAAACGCCCCAAAGCGCAACGTGGACACATCCAAATTTTTGGAAGAAAACAGAGTTTTTTGCGAAGTGCCTACCTGTAGATTTTGGCCTCTAGCTCAGCCGGCACCTAGGGAAACCTACCAAACCTGTGCATTTCTGAAAACTAGAGACCTAGGGGAATCCAAGGAGGGGTGACTTGAGGGGCTCGGACCAGGTTCTGTTACCCAGAATCCTTTGCAAACCTCAAAATTTGGCTAAAAAAACACATGTTCCTCACATTTCTGTGGCAGAAAGTTCTGGAATCTGAGAGGAGCCACAAATTTCCTTCCACCCAGCGTTCCCCCAAGTCTCCCGATAAAAATGATACCTCACTTGTGTGGGTAGGCCTAGCGCCCGCGACAGGAAACGCCCCAAAGCGCAACGTGGACACATCCAAATTTTTGGAAGAAAACAGAGGTGTTTTTTGCGAAGTGCCTACCTGTAGATTTTGGCCTCTAGCTCAGCCGGCACAGAGGGAAACCTACCAAACCTGTGCATTTCTGAAAACTAGAGACCTAGGGGAATCCAAGGAGGGGTGACTTGCGGGGCTCGGACCAGGTTCTGTTACCCAGAATCCTTTGCAAACCTCAAAATTTGGCTAAAAAAACACATGTTCCTCACATTTCTGTGGCAGAAAGTTCTGGAATCTGAGAGGAGCCACAAATTTCCTTCCACCCAGCATTCCCCCAAGTCTCCCGATAAAAATGATACCTCACTTGTGTGGGTAGGCCTAGCGCCCGCGACAGGAAACGCCCCAAAGTGCAACGTGGACACATCCAAATTTTTCGAAGAAAACAGAGGTGTTTTTTGCGAAGTGCCTACCTGTAGATTTTGGCCTCTAGCTCAGCCGGCACCGAGGGAAACCTACCAAACCTGTGCATTTCTGAAAACTAGAGACCTAGGGGAATCCAAGGAGGGGTGACTTGCGGGGCTCGGACCAGGTTCTGTTACCCAGAATCCTTTGCAAACCTCAAAATTTGGCTAAAAAAACACATGTTCCTCACATTTCTGTGGCAGAAAGTTCTGGAATCTGAGAGGAGCCACAAATTTCCTTCCACCCAGCGTTCCCCCAAGTCTCCCGATAAAAATGATACCTCACTTGTGTGGGTAGGCCTAGCGCCCGCGACAGGAAACGCCCCAAAGCGCAACGTGGACACATCCAAATTTTTGGAAGAAAACAGAGGTGTTTTTTGCGAAGTGCCTACCTGTAGATTTTGGCCTCTAGCTCAGCCGGCACCAAGGGAAACCTACCAAACCTGTGCATTTCTGAAAACTAGAGACCTAGGGGAATCCAAGGAGGGGTGACTTGCGGGGCTCGGACCAGGTTCTGTTACCCAGAATCCTTTGCAAACCTCAAAATTTGGCTAAAAAAACACATGTTCCTCACATTTCTGTGGCAGAAAGTTCTGGAATCTGAGAGGAGCCACAAATTTCCTTCCACCCAGCGTTCCCCCAAGTCTCCCGATAAAAATGATACCTCACTTGTGTGGGTAGGCCTAGCGCCCGCGACAGGAAACGCCCCAAAGCGCAACGTGGACACATCCAAATTTTTGGAAGAAAACAGAGGTGTTTTTTGCGAAGTGCCTACCTGTAGATTTTGGCCTCTAGCTCAGCCGGCACCGAGGGAAACCTACCAAACCTGTGCATTTCTGAAAACTAGAGACCTAGGGGAATCCAAGGAGGGGTGACTTGCGGGGCTCGGACCAGGTTCTGTTACCCAGAATCCTTTGCAAACCTCAAAATTTGGCTAAAAAAACACATGTTCCTCACATTTCTGTGGCAGAAAGTTCTGGAATCTGAGAGGAGCCACAAATTTCCTTCCACCCAGCGTTCCCCCAAGTCTCCCGATAAAAATGATACCTCACTTGTGTGGGTAGGCCTAGCGCCCGCGACAGGAAACGCCCCAAAGCGCAACGTGGACACATCCAAATTTTTGGAAGAAAACAGAGGTGTTTTTTGCGAAGTGCCTACCTGTAGATTTTGGCCTCTAGCTCAGCCGGCACCGAGGGAAACCTACCAAACCTGTGCATTTCTGAAAACTAGAGACCTAGGGGAATCCAAGGAGGGGTGACTTGCGGGGCTCGGACCAGGTTCTGTTACCCAGAATCCTTTGCAAACCTCACAATTTGGCTAATAAAACACATGTTCCTCACATTTCTGTGGCAGAAAGTTCGGGAATCTGAGAGGAGCCACAAATTTCCTTCCACCCAGCGTTCCCCCAAGTCTCCCGATAAAAATGATACCTCACTTGTGTGGGTAGGCCTAGCGCCCGCGACAGGAAACGCCCCAAAGCGCAACGTGGACACATCCAAATTTTTGGAAGAAAACAGAGGTGTTTTTTGCAAAGTGCCTACCTGTAGATTTTGGCCTCTAGCTCAGCCGGCACTGAGGGAAACCTACAAAACCTGTGCATTTCTGAAAACTAGAGACCTAGGGGAATCCAAGGAGGGGTGACTTGCGGGGCTCGGACCAGGTTCTGTTACCCAGAATCCTTTGCAAACCTCAAAATTTGGCTAAAAAAACACATGTTCCTCACATTTCTGTGGCAGAAAGTTCTGGAATCTGAGAGGAGCCACAAATTTCCATCCACCCAGCGTTCCCCCAAGTCTCCCGATAAAAATGATACCTCACTTGTGTGGGTAGGCCTAGCGCCCGCGACAGGAAACGCCCCAAAGCGCAACGTGGACACATCCAAATTTTTGGAAGAGAACAGAGGTGTTTTTTGGGAAGTGCCTACCTGTAGATTTTGGCCTCTAGCTCAGCCGGCACCTAGGGAAACTTACCAAACCTGTGCATTTCTGAAAACTAGAGACCTAGGGGAATCCAAGGAGGGGTGACTTGCGGGGCTCGGACCAGGTTCTGTTACCCAGAATCCTTTGCAAATCTCAAAATTTGGCTAAAAAAACACATGTTCCTCACATTTCTGTGGCAGAAAGTTCGGGAATCTGAGAGGAGCCACAAATTTCCTTCCACCCAGCGTTCCCCCAAGTCTCCCGATAAAAATGATACCTCACTTGTGTGGGTAGGCCTGGCGCCCGCGACAGGAAACGCCCCAAAGCGCAACGTGGACACATCCAAATTTTTGGAAGAAAACAGAGTTTTTTGCGAAGTGCCTACCTGTAGATTTTGGCCTCTAGCTCAGCCGGCACCTAGGGAAACCTACCAAACCTGTGCATTTCTGAAAACTAGAGACCTAGGGGAATCCAAGGAGGGGTGACTTGAGGGGCTCGGACCAGGTTCTGTTACCCAGAATCCTTTGCAAACCTCAAAATTTGGCTAAAAAAACACATGTTCCTCACATTTCTGTGGCAGAAAGTTCTGGAATCTGAGAGGAGCCACAAATTTCCTTCCACCCAGCGTTCCCCCAAGTCTCCCGATAAAAATGATACCTCACTTGTGTGGGTAGGCCTAGCGCCCGCGACAGGAAACGCCCCAAAGCGCAACGTGGACACATCCAAATTTTTGGAAGAAAACAGAGGTGTTTTTTGCGAAGTGCCTACCTGTAGATTTTGGCCTCTAGCTCAGCCGGCACAGAGGGAAACCTACCAAACCTGTGCATTTCTGAAAACTAGAGACCTAGGGGAATCCAAGGAGGGGTGACTTGCGGGGCTCGGACCAGGTTCTGTTACCCAGAATCCTTTGCAAACCTCAAAATTTGGCTAAAAAAACACATGTTCCTCACATTTCTGTGGCAGAAAGTTCTGGAATCTGAGAGGAGCCACAAATTTCCTTCCACCCAGCATTCCCCCAAGTCTCCCGATAAAAATGATACCTCACTTGTGTGGGTAGGCCTAGCGCCCGCGACAGGAAACGCCCCAAAGTGCAACGTGGACACATCCAAATTTTTCGAAGAAAACAGAGGTGTTTTTTGCGAAGTGCCTACCTGTAGATTTTGGCCTCTAGCTCAGCCGGCACCGAGGGAAACCTACCAAACCTGTGCATTTCTGAAAACTAGAGACCTAGGGGAATCCAAGGAGGGGTGACTTGCGGGGCTCGGACCAGGTTCTGTTACCCAGAATCCTTTGCAAACCTCAAAATTTGGCTAAAAAAACACATGTTCCTCACATTTCTGTGGCAGAAAGTTCTGGAATCTGAGAGGAGCCACAAATTTCCTTCCACCCAGCGTTCCCCCAAGTCTCCCGATAAAAATGATACCTCACTTGTGTGGGTAGGCCTAGCGCCCGCGACAGGAAACGCCCCAAAGCGCAACGTGGACACATCCAAATTTTTGGAAGAAAACAGAGGTGTTTTTTGCGAAGTGCCTACCTGTAGATTTTGGCCTCTAGCTCAGCCGGCACCAAGGGAAACCTACCAAACCTGTGCATTTCTGAAAACTAGAGACCTAGGGGAATCCAAGGAGGGGTGACTTGCGGGGCTCGGACCAGGTTCTGTTACCCAGAATCCTTTGCAAACCTCAAAATTTGGCTAAAAAAACACATGTTCCTCACATTTCTGTGGCAGAAAGTTCTGGAATCTGAGAGGAGCCACAAATTTCCTTCCACCCAGCGTTCCCCCAAGTCTCCCGATAAAAATGATACCTCACTTGTGTGGGTAGGCCTAGCGCCCGCGACAGGAAACGCCCCAAAGCGCAACGTGGACACATCCAAATTTTTGGAAGAAAACAGAGGTGTTTTTTGCGAAGTGCCTACCTGTAGATTTTGGCCTCTAGCTCAGCCGGCACCGAGGGAAACCTACCAAACCTGTGCATTTCTGAAAACTAGAGACCTAGGGGAATCCAAGGAGGGGTGACTTGCGGGGCTCGGACCAGGTTCTGTTACCCAGAATCCTTTGCAAACCTCAAAATTTGGCTAAAAAAACACATGTTCCTCACATTTCTGTGGCAGAAAGTTCTGGAATCTGAGAGGAGCCACAAATTTCCTTCCACCCAGCGTTCCCCCAAGTCTCCCGATAAAAATGATACCTCACTTGTGTGGGTAGGCCTAGCGCCCGCGACAGGAAACGCCCCAAAGCGCAACGTGGACACATCCAAATTTTTGGAAGAAAACAGAGGTGTTTTTTGCGAAGTGCCTACCTGTAGATTTTGGCCTCTAGCTCAGCCGGCACCGAGGGAAACCTACCAAACCTGTGCATTTCTGAAAACTAGAGACCTAGGGGAATCCAAGGAGGGGTGACTTGCGGGGCTCGGACCAGGTTCTGTTACCCAGAATCCTTTGCAAACCTCAAAATTTGGCTAAAAAAACACATGTTCCTCAAATTTCTGTGGCAGAAAGTTCGGGAATCTGAGAGGAGCCACAAATTTCCTTCCACCCAGCGTTCCCCCAAGTCTCCCGATAAAAATGATACCTCACTTGTGTGGGTAGGCCTAGCGCCCGCGACAGGAAACGCCCCAAAGCGCAACGTGGACACATCCACATTTTTGGAAGAAAACAGAGGTGTTTTTTGCAAAGTGCCTACCTGTAGATTTTGGCCTCTAGCTCAGCCGGCACCGAGGGAAACCTACAAAACCTGTGCATTTCTGAAAACTAGAGACCTAGGGGAATCCAAGGAGGGGTGACTTGCGGGGCTCGGACCAGGTTCTGTTACCCAGAATCCTTTGCAAACCTCAAAATTTGGCTAAAAAAACACATGTTCCTCACATTTCTGTGGCAGAAAGTTCTGGAATCTGAGAGGAGCCACAAATTTCCATCCACCCAGCGTTCCCCCAAGTCTCCCGATACAAATGATACCTCACTTGTGTGGGTAGGCCTAGTGCCCGCGACAGGAAACGCCCCAAAGCGCAACGTGGACACATCCAAATTTTTGGAAGAGAACAGAGGTGTTTTTTGCGAAGTGCCTACCTGTAGATTTTGGCCTCTAGCTCAGCCGGCACCTAGGGAAACTTACCAAACCTGTGCATTTCTGAAAACTAGAGACCTAGGGGAATCCAAGGAGGGGTGACTTGCGGGGCTCGGACCAGGTTCTGTTACCCAGAATCCTTTGCAAACCTCAAAATTTGGCTAAAAAAACACATGTTCCTCACATTTCTGTGGCAGAAAGTTCGGGAATCTGAGAGGAGCCACAAATTTCCTTCCACCCAGCGTTCCCCCAAGTCTCCCGATAAAAATGATACCTCACTTGTGTGGGTAGGCCTAGCGCCCGCGACAGGAAACGCCCCAAAGCGCAACGTGGACACATCCAAATTTTTGGAAGAAAACAGAGGTGTTTTTTGCGAAGTGCCTACCTGTAGATTTTGGCCTCTAGCTCAGCCGGCACCTAGGGAAACCTACCAAACCTGTGCATTTCTGAAAACTAGAGACCTAGGGGAATCCAAGGAGGGGTGACTTGCGGGGCTCGGACCAGGTTCTGTTACCCAGAATCCTTTGCAAACCTCAAAATCTGGCTAAAAAAACACATGTTCCTCACATTTCTGTGGCAGAAAGTTCTGGAATCTGAGAGGAGCCACAAATTTCCTTCCACCCAGCGTTCCCCGAAGTCTCCCGATAAAAATGATACCTCACTTGTGTGGGTAGGCCTAGCGCCCGCGACAGGAAACGCCCCAAAGCGCAACGTGGACACATCCAAATTTTTGGAAGAAAACAGAGGTGTTTTTTGCGAAGTGCCTACCTGTAGATTTTGGCCTCTAGCTCAGCCGGCACCGAGGGAAACCTACCAAACCTGTGCATTTCTGAAAACTAGAGACCTAGGGGAATCCAAGGAGGGGTGACTTGCGTGGCTCGGACCCGGTTCTGTTACCCAGAATCCTTTGCAAACCTCAAAATTTGGCTAAAAAAACACATGTTCCTCACATTTCTGTGGCAGAAAGTTCTGGAATCTGAGAGGAGCCACAAATTTCCTTCCACCCAGCGTTCCCCCAAGTCTCCCGATAAAAATGATACCTCACTTGTGTGGGTAGGCCTAGCGCCCGCGACAGGAAACGCCCCAAAGCGCAACGTGGACACATCCACATTTTTGGAAGAAAACAGAGGTGTTTTTTGCGAAGTGCCTACCTGTAGATTTTGGCCTCTAGCTCAGCCGGCACCGAGGGAAACCTACCAAACCTGTGCATTTCTGAAAACTAGAGACCTAGGGGAATCCAAGGAGGGGTGACTTGCGGGGCTCGGACCAGGTTCTGTTACCCAGAATCCTTTGCAAACCTCACAATTTGGCTAATAAAACACATGTTCCTCACATTTCTGTGGCAGAAAGTTCGGGAATCTGAGAGGAGCCACAAATTTCCTTCCACCCAGCGTTCCCCCAAGTCTCCCGATAAAAATGATACCTCACTTGTGTGGGTAGGCCTAGCGCCCGCGACAGGAAACGCCCCAAAGCGCAACGTGGACACATCCAAATTTTTGGAAGAAAACAGAGGTGTTTTTTGCAAAGTGCCTACCTGTAGATTTTGGCCTCTAGCTCAGCCGGCACCGAGGGAAACCTACAAAACCTGTGCATTTCTGAAAACTAAAGACCTAGGGGAATCCAAGGAGGGGTGACTTGCGGGGCTCGGACCAGGTTCTGTTACCCAGAATCCTTTGCAAACCTCAAAATTTGGCTAAAAAAACACATGTTCCTCACATTTCTGTGGCAGAAAGTTCTGGAATCTGAGAGGAGCCACAAATTTCCATCCACCCAGCATTCCCCCAAGTCTCCCGATAAAAATGATACCTCACTTGTGTGGGTAGGCCTAGCGCCCGCGACAGGAAACGCCCCAAAGTGCAACGTGGACACATCCAAATTTTTCGAAGAAAACAGAGGTGTTTTTTGCGAAGTGCCTACCTGTAGATTTTGGCCTCTAGCTCAGCCGGCACCGAGGGAAACCTACCAAACCTGTGCATTTCTGAAAACTAGAGACCTAGGGGAATCCAAGGAGGGGTGACTTGCGGGGCTCGGACCAGGTTCTGTTACCCAGAATCCTTTGCAAACCTCAAAATTTGGCTAAAAAAACACATGTTCCTCACATTTCTGTGGCAGAAAGTTCTGGAATCTGAGAGGAGCCACAAATTTCCTTCCACCCAGCGTTCCCCCAAGTCTCCCGATAAAAATGATACCTCACTTGTGTGGGTAGGCCTAGTGCCCGCGACAGGAAACGCCCCAAAGCGCAACGTGGACACATCCAAATTTTTGGAAGAAAACAGAGGTGTTTTTTGCGAAGTGCCTACCTGTAGATTTTGGCCTCTAGCTCAGCCGGCACCGAGGGAAACCTACCAAACCTGTGCATTTCTGAAAACTAGAGACCTAGGGGAATCCAAGGAGGGGTGACTTGCGGGGCTCGGACCAGGTTCTGTCACCCAGAATCCTTTGCAAACCTCAAAATTTGGCTAAAAAAACACATGTTCCTCACATTTCTGTGGCAGAAAGTTCTGGAATCTGAGAGGAGCCACAAATTTCCTTCCATCCAGCGTTCCCCCAAGCCTCCCGATAAAAATGATACCTAACTTGTGTGGGTAGGCCTAGTGCCCGCGACAGGAAACGCCCCAAAGCGCAACGTGGACACATCCAAATTTTTGGAAGAAAACAGAGGGGTTCTTTGCGAAGTGTCTACCTGTAGATTTTGGCCTTTAGCTCAGCCAGCACTGAGGGAAACCTACCAAACCTGTGCATTTCTGAAAACTAGAGACCTAGGGGAATCCAAGGAGGGGTGACTTGCGGGGCTCGGACCAGGTTCTGTTACCCAGAATCCTTTGCAAACCTCAAAATTTGGCTAAAAAAACACATGTTCCTCACATTTCTGTGGCAGAAAGTTCGGGAATCTGAGAGGAGCCACAAATTTCCTTCCACCCAGCGTTCCCCCAAGTCTCCCGATAAAAATGATACCTCACTTGTGTGGGTAGGCCTAGCGCCCACGACAGGAAACGCCCCAAAGGGCAACGTGGACACATCCACATTTTTGGAAGAAAACAGAGGTGTTTTTTGCGAAGTGCCTACCTGTAGATTTTGGCCTCTAGCTCAGCCGGCACCTAGGGAAACCTGCCAAACCTGTGCATTTCTGAAAACTGGAGACCTAGGGGAATCCAAGGAGGGGTGACTTGCGGGGCTCGGACCAGGTTCTGTTACCCAGAATCCTTTGCAAACCTCAAAATTTGGCTAAAAAAACACATGTTCCTCACATTTCTGTGGCAGAAAGTTCTGGAATCTGAGAGGAGCCACAAATTTCCTTCCACCCAGCGTTCCCCAAAGTCTCCCGATACAAATGATACCTCACTTGTGTGGGTAGGCCTAGCGCCTGCGACAGGAAACGCCCCAAAGCGCAACATGGACACATCCACATTTTTGGAAGAAAACAGAGGTGTTTTTTGCGAAGTGCCTACCTGTAGATTTTGGCCTCTAGCTCAGCCGGCACCTAGGGAAACCTACCAAACCTGTGCATTTCTGAAAACTAGAGACCTAGGGGAATCCAAGGAGGGGTGACTTGCGGGGCTCGGACCAGGTTCTGTTACGCAGAATCCTTTGCAAACCTCAAAATTTGGCTAAAAAAACACATGTTCCTCACATTTCTGTGGCAGAAAGTTCTGGAATCTGAGAGGAGCCACAAATTTCCTTCCACCCAGCGTTCCCCCAAGTCTCCCGATAAAAATGATACCTCACTTGTGTGGGTAGGTCTAGCGCCCGCGACAGGAAACGCCCCAAAGCGCAACGTGGACACATCCAAA
Source organism: Pleurodeles waltl (assembly GCF_031143425.1). Taxonomy (NCBI): domain Eukaryota; kingdom Metazoa; phylum Chordata; class Amphibia; order Caudata; family Salamandridae; genus Pleurodeles; species Pleurodeles waltl. The sequence goes on along the minus strand of NC_090445.1, from coordinate 747,055,187 downwards.
TTTTTGGAAGGAAACAGAGGTGTTTTTTGCGAAGTAGCTACCTGTAGATTTTGGCCTCTAGCTCAGCCGGCATCGAGGGAAACCTACCAAACCTGTGCATTTCTGAAAACTAGAGACCTAGGGGAATCCAAGGAGGGGTGACTTGCGGGGCTCGGACAAGGTTCTGTTACCCAGAATCCTTTGCAAACCTCAAAATTTGGCTAAAAAAACACATGTTCCTCACATTTCTGTGGCAGAAAGTTCTGGAATCTGAGAGGAGCCAAAAATGTCCTTCCACCCAGCATTCCCCCAAGTCTCCCGATAAAAATGATACCTCACTTGTGTGGGTAGGCATAGCGCCCGCGACAGGAAACGCCCCAAAGCGCAACGTGGACACATCCAAATTTTTGGAAGAAAACAGAGGTGTTTTTTGCGAAGTGCCTACCTGTAGATTTTGGCGTCTAGCTCAGCCGGCACCGAGGGAAACCTACCAAACCTGTGCATTTCTGAAAACTAGAGACCTAGGTGAATCCAAGGAGGGGTGACTTGCGGGGCTCGGACCAGGTTCTGTTACCCAGAATCCTTTGCAAACCTCAAAATTTGGCTAAAAAAACACATGTTCCTCACATTTCTGTGGCAGAAAGTTCGGGAATCTGAGAGGAGCCACAAATTTCCTTCCACCCAGCGTTCCCCCAAGTCTCCCGATAAAAATGATACCTCACTTGTGTGGGTAGGCCTAGCGCCCGCGACAGGAAACGCCCCAAAGCGCAACGTGGACACATCCAAATTTTTGGAAGAAAACAGAGGTGTTTTTTGCGAAGTGCCTACCTGTAGATTTTGGCCTCTAGCTCAGCCGGCACCTAGGGAAACCTACCAAACCTGTGCATTTCTGAAAACTAGAGACCTAGGGGAATCCAAGGAGGGGTGACTTGTGGGGCTTGGACCAGGTTCTGTTACCCAGAATCCTTTGCAAACCTCAAAATTTGGCTAAAAAAACACATGTTCCTCACATTTCTGTGGCAGAAAGTTCTGCAATCTGAGAGGAGCCACAAATTTCCTTCCACCCAGCGTTCCCCCAAGTCTCCCGATAAAAATGATACCTCACTTGTGTGGGTAGGTCTAGCGCCCGCGACAGGAAACGCCCCAAAGCGCAACGTGGACACATCCAAATTTTTGGAAGGAAACAGAGGTGTTTTTTGCGAAGTGCCTACCTGTAGATTTTGGCCTCTAGCTCAGCCGGCACCGAGGGAAACCTACTAAACCTGTGCATTTCTGAAAACTAGAGACCTAGGGGAATCCAAGGAGGGGTGACTTGCGGGGCTCGGACCAGGTTCTGTTACCCAGAATCCTTTGCAAACCTCAAAATGTGGCTTAAAAAACACATGTTCCTCACATTTCTGTGGCAGAAAGTTCTGGAATCTGAGAGGAGCCAAAAATGTCCTTCCACCCAGCATTCCCCCAAGTCTCCCGATAAAAATGATACCTCACTTGTGTGGGTAGGCCTAGCGCCCGCGACAGGAAACGCCCCAAAGCGCAACGTGGACACATCCAAATTTTTGGAAGAAAACAGAGGTGTTTTTTGCGAAGTGCCTACCTGTAGATTTTGGCGTCTAGCTCAGCCGGCACCGAGGGAAACCTACCAAACCTGAGCATTTCTGAAAACTAGAGACCTAGGGGAATCCAAGGAGGGGTGACTTGCGGGGCTCGGACCAGGTTCTGTTACCCAGAATCCTTTGCAAACCTCAAAATTTGGCTAAAAAAACACATGTTCCTCACATTTCTGTGGCAGAAAGTTCGGGAATCTGAGAGGAGCCACAAATTTCCTTCCACCCAGCGTTCCCCCAAGTCTCCCGATAAAAATGATACCTCACTTGTGTGGGTAGGCCTAGCGCCCGCGACAGGAAACGCCCCAAAGCGCAACGTGGACACATCCAAATTTTTGGAAGAAAACAGAGGTGTTTTTTGCGAAGTGCCTACCTGTAGATTTTGGCCTCCAGATCAGCCGGCACCTAGGGAAACCTACCAAACCTGTGCATTTCTGAAAACTAGAGACCTAGGGGAATCCAAGGAGGGGTGACTTGTGGGGCTTGGACCAGGTTCTGTTACCCAGAATCCTTTGCAAACCTCAAAATTTGGCTAAAAAAACACATGTTCCTCACATTTCTGTGGCAGAAAGTTCTGCAATCTGAGAGGAGCCACAAATTTCCTTCCACCCAGCATTCCCCCAAGTCTCCCGATAAAAATGATACCTCACTTGTGTGGGTAGGCCTAGCGCCCGCGACAGGAAACGCCCCAAAGCGCAACGTGGACATATCCAAATTTTTGGAAGAAAACAGAGGTGTTTTTTGCGAAGTGCCTACCTGTAGATTTTGGCCTCTAGCTCAGCCGGCACCGAGGGAAACCTACCAAACCTGTGCATTTCTGAAAACTAGAGACCTAGGGGAATCCAAGGAGGGGTGACTTGCGGGGCTTGGACCAGGTTCTGTTACCCAGAATCCTTTGCAAACCTCAAAATTTGGCTAAAAAAACACATGTTCCTCACATTTCTGTGGCAGAAAGTTCTGGAATCTGAGAGGAGCCACAAATTTCCTTCCACCCAGCATTCCCCCAAGTCTCCCGATAAAAATGATACCTCACTTGTGTGGGTAGGCCTAGCGCCCGCGACAGGAAACGCCCCAAAGCGCAACGTGGACACATCCAAATTTTTGGAAGAAAACAGAGGTGTTTTTTGCGAAGTGCCTACCTGTAGATTTTGGCCTCTAGCTCAGCCGGCACCGAGGGAAACCTACCAAACCTGTGCATTTCTGAAAACTAGAGACCTAGGGGAATCCAAGGAGGGGTGACTTGCGGGGCTCGGACCAGGTTCTGTTACCCAGAATCCTTTGCAAACCTCAAAATTTGGCTAAAAAAACACATGTTCCGCACATTTCTGTGGCAGAAAGTTCGGGAATCTGAGAGGAGCCACAAATTTCCTTCCACCCAGCGTTGCCCCAAGTCTCCCGATAAAAATGATACCTCACTTGTGTGGGTAGGCCTAGCGCCCGCGACAGGAAACGCCCCAAAGCGCAACGTGGACACATCCAAATTTTTTGAAGAAAACAGAGGTGTTTTTTGCGAAGTGCCTACCTGTAGATTTTGGCCTCTAGCTCAGCTGGCACCTAGGGAAACCTACCAAACCTGTGCATTTCTGAAAACTAGAGACCTAGGGGAATCCAAGGAGGGGTGACTTGCGGGGCTTGGACCAGGTTCTGTTACCCAGAATCCTTTGCAAACCTCAAAATTTGGCTAAAAAAACACATGTTCCTCATATTTCTGTGACAGAAAGTTCTGGAATCTGAGAGGAGCCACAAATTTCCTTCCACCCAGCATTCCCCCAAGTCTCCCGATAAAAATGATACCTCACTTGTGTGGGTAGGCCTAGCGCCCGCGACAGGAAACGCCCCAAAGCGCAACGTGGACACATCCAAATTTTTTGAAGAAAACAGAGGTGTTTTTTGCGAAGTGCCTACCTGTAGATTTTGGCCTCTAGCTCAGCCGGCACCGAGGGAAACCTACCAAACCTGTGCATTTCTGAAAACTAGAGACCTAGGGGAATCCAAGGAGGGGTGACTTGCGGGGCTCGGACCAGGTTCTGTTACCCAGAATCCTTTGCAAACCTCACAATTTGGCTAAAAAAACACATGTTCCTCACATTTCTGTGGCAGAAAGTTCGGGAATCTGAGAGGAGCCACAAATTTCCTTCCACCCAGCGTTCCCCTAAGTCTCCCGATAAAAATGATACCTCACTTGTGTGGGTAGGCCTAGCGCCCGCGACAGGAAACGCCCCAAAGCGCAACGTGGACACATCCGAATTTTTGGAAGAAAACAGAGGTGTTTTTTGCGAAGTGCCTACCTGTAGATTTTGGCCTCTAGCTCAGCCGGCACCGAGGGAAACCTACCAAACCTGTGCATTTCTGAAAACTAGAGACCTAGGGGAATCCAAGGAGGGGTGACTTGCGGGGCTCGGACCAGGTTCTGTTACCCAGAATCCTTTGCAAACCTCAAAATTTGGCTAAAAAAACACATGTTCCTCACATTTCTGTGGCAGAAAGTTCTGGAATCTGAGAGGAGCCACAAATTTCCTTCCACCCAGCGTTCCCCCAAGTCTCCCGATAAAAATGATACCTCACTTGTGTGGGTAGGCCTAGTGCCCGCAACAGGAAACGCCCCAAAGCGCAACGTGGACACATCCAAATTTTTGGAAGAAAACAGAGGGGTTCTTTGCGAAGTGCCTACCTGTAGATTTTGGCCTTTAGCTCAGCCGGCACTGAGGGAAACCTACCAAACCTGTGCATTTCTGAAAACTAGAGACCTAGGGGAATCCAAGGAGGGGTGACTTGCGGGGCTCGGACCAGGTTCTGTTACCCAGAATCCTTTGCAAACCTCAAAATTTGGCTAAAAAAACACATGTTCCTCACATTTCTGTGGCAGAAAGTTCGGGAATCTGAGAGGAGCCACAAATTTCCTTCCACCCAGCGTTCCCCCAAGTCTCCCGATAAAAATGATACCTCACTTGTGTGGATAGGCCTAGCGCCCACAACAGGAAACGCCCCAAAGGGCAACGTGGACACATCCACATTTTTGGAAGAAAACAGAGGTGTTTTTTGCGAAGTGCCTACCTGTAGATTTTGGCCTCTAGCTCAGCCGGCACCTAGTGAAACCTGCCAAACCTCTGCATTTCTGAAAACTGGAGACCTCGGGGAATCCAAGGAGGGGTGACTTGTGGGGCTTGGACCAGGTTCTGTTACCCAGAATCCTTTGCAAACCTCAAAATTTGGCTAAAAAAACACATGTTCCTCACATTTCTGTGGCAGAAAGTTCTGCAATCTGAGAGGAGCCACAAATTTCCTTCCACCCAGCGTTCCCCCAAGTCTCCCGATAAAAATGATACCTCACTTGTGTGGGTAGGTCTAGCGCCCGCGACAGGAAACGCCCCAAAGCGCAACGTGGACACATCCAAATTTTTGGAAGGAAACAGAGGTGTTTTTTGCGAAGTGCCTACCTGTAGATTTTGGCCTCTAGCTCAGCCGGCACCGAGGGAAACCTACTAAACCTGTGCATTTCTGAAAACTAGAGACCTAGGGGAATCCAAGGAGGGGTGACTTGCGGGGCTCGGACCAGGTTCTGTTACCCAGAATCCTTTGCAAACCTCAAAATGTGGCTTAAAAAACACATGTTCCTCACATTTCTGTGGCAGAAAGTTCTGGAATCTGAGAGGAGCCAAAAATGTCCTTCCACCCAGCATTCCCCCAAGTCTCCCGATAAAAATGATACCTCACTTGTGTGGGTAGGCCTAGCGCCCGCGACAGGAAACGCCCCAAAGCGCAACGTGGACACATCCAAATTTTTGGAAGAAAACAGAGGTGTTTTTTGCGAAGTGCCTACCTGTAGATTTTGGCGTCTAGCTCAGCCGGCACCGAGGGAAACCTACCAAACCTGAGCATTTCTGAAAACTAGAGACCTAGGGGAATCCAAGGAGGGGTGACTTGCGGGGCTCGGACCAGGTTCTGTTACCCAGAATCCTTTGCAAACCTCAAAATTTGGCTAAAAAAACACATGTTCCTCACATTTCTGTGGCAGAAAGTTCGGGAATCTGAGAGGAGCCACAAATTTCCTTCCACCCAGCGTTCCCCCAAGTCTCCCGATAAAAATGATACCTCACTTGTGTGGGTAGGCCTAGCGCCCGCGACAGGAAACGCCCCAAAGCGCAACGTGGACACATCCAAATTTTTGGAAGAAAACAGAGGTGTTTTTTGCGAAGTGCCTACCTGTAGATTTTGGCCTCCAGATCAGCCGGCACCTAGGGAAACCTACCAAACCTGTGCATTTCTGAAAACTAGAGACCTAGGGGAATCCAAGGAGGGGTGACTTGTGGGGCTTGGACCAGGTTCTGTTACCCAGAATCCTTTGCAAACCTCAAAATTTGGCTAAAAAAACACATGTTCCTCACATTTCTGTGGCAGAAAGTTCTGCAATCTGAGAGGAGCCACAAATTTCCTTCCACCCAGCATTCCCCCAAGTCTCCCGATAAAAATGATACCTCACTTGTGTGGGTAGGCCTAGCGCCCGCGACAGGAAACGCCCCAAAGCGCAACGTGGACATATCCAAATTTTTGGAAGAAAACAGAGGTGTTTTTTGCGAAGTGCCTACCTGTAGATTTTGGCCTCTAGCTCAGCCGGCACCGAGGGAAACCTACCAAACCTGTGCATTTCTGAAAACTAGAGACCTAGGGGAATCCAAGGAGGGGTGACTTGCGGGGCTTGGACCAGGTTCTGTTACCCAGAATCCTTTGCAAACCTCAAAATTTGGCTAAAAAAACACATGTTCCTCACATTTCTGTGGCAGAAAGTTCTGGAATCTGAGAGGAGCCACAAATTTCCTTCCACCCAGCATTCCCCCAAGTCTCCCGATAAAAATGATACCTCACTTGTGTGGGTAGGCCTAGCGCCCGCGACAGGAAACGCCCCAAAGCGCAACGTGGACACATCCAAATTTTTGGAAGAAAACAGAGGTGTTTTTTGCGAAGTGCCTACCTGTAGATTTTGGCCTCTAGCTCAGCCGGCACCGAGGGAAACCTACCAAACCTGTGCATTTCTGAAAACTAGAGACCTAGGGGAATCCAAGGAGGGGTGACTTGCGGGGCTCGGACCAGGTTCTGTTACCCAGAATCCTTTGCAAACCTCAAAATTTGGCTAAAAAAACACATGTTCCGCACATTTCTGTGGCAGAAAGTTCGGGAATCTGAGAGGAGCCACAAATTTCCTTCCACCCAGCGTTGCCCCAAGTCTCCCGATAAAAATGATACCTCACTTGTGTGGGTAGGCCTAGCGCCCGCGACAGGAAACGCCCCAAAGCGCAACGTGGACACATCCAAATTTTTTGAAGAAAACAGAGGTGTTTTTTGCGAAGTGCCTACCTGTAGATTTTGGCCTCTAGCTCAGCTGGCACCTAGGGAAACCTACCAAACCTGTGCATTTCTGAAAACTAGAGACCTAGGGGAATCCAAGGAGGGGTGACTTGCGGGGCTTGGACCAGGTTCTGTTACCCAGAATCCTTTGCAAACCTCAAAATTTGGCTAAAAAAACACATGTTCCTCATATTTCTGTGACAGAAAGTTCTGGAATCTGAGAGGAGCCACAAATTTCCTTCCACCCAGCATTCCCCCAAGTCTCCCGATAAAAATGATACCTCACTTGTGTGGGTAGGCCTAGCGCCCGCGACAGGAAACGCCCCAAAGCGCAACGTGGACACATCCAAATTTTTTGAAGAAAACAGAGGTGTTTTTTGCGAAGTGCCTACCTGTAGATTTTGGCCTCTAGCTCAGCCGGCACCGAGGGAAACCTACCAAACCTGTGCATTTCTGAAAACTAGAGACCTAGGGGAATCCAAGGAGGGGTGACTTGCGGGGCTCGGACCAGGTTCTGTTACCCAGAATCCTTTGCAAACCTCACAATTTGGCTAAAAAAACACATGTTCCTCACATTTCTGTGGCAGAAAGTTCGGGAATCTGAGAGGAGCCACAAATTTCCTTCCACCCAGCGTTCCCCTAAGTCTCCCGATAAAAATGATACCTCACTTGTGTGGGTAGGCCTAGCGCCCGCGACAGGAAACGCCCCAAAGCGCAACGTGGACACATCCGAATTTTTGGAAGAAAACAGAGGTGTTTTTTGCGAAGTGCCTACCTGTAGATTTTGGCCTCTAGCTCAGCCGGCACCGAGGGAAACCTACCAAACCTGTGCATTTCTGAAAACTAGAGACCTAGGGGAATCCAAGGAGGGGTGACTTGCGGGGCTCGGACCAGGTTCTGTTACCCAGAATCCTTTGCAAACCTCAAAATTTGGCTAAAAAAACACATGTTCCTCACATTTCTGTGGCAGAAAGTTCTGGAATCTGAGAGGAGCCACAAATTTCCTTCCACCCAGCGTTCCCCCAAGTCTCCCGATAAAAATGATACCTCACTTGTGTGGGTAGGCCTAGTGCCCGCAACAGGAAACGCCCCAAAGCGCAACGTGGACACATCCAAATTTTTGGAAGAAAACAGAGGGGTTCTTTGCGAAGTGCCTACCTGTAGATTTTGGCCTTTAGCTCAGCCGGCACTGAGGGAAACCTACCAAACCTGTGCATTTCTGAAAACTAGAGACCTAGGGGAATCCAAGGAGGGGTGACTTGCGGGGCTCGGACCAGGTTCTGTTACCCAGAATCCTTTGCAAACCTCAAAATTTGGCTAAAAAAACACATGTTCCTCACATTTCTGTGGCAGAAAGTTCGGGAATCTGAGAGGAGCCACAAATTTCCTTCCACCCAGCGTTCCCCCAAGTCTCCCGATAAAAATGATACCTCACTTGTGTGGATAGGCCTAGCGCCCACAACAGGAAACGCCCCAAAGGGCAACGTGGACACATCCACATTTTTGGAAGAAAACAGAGGTGTTTTTTGCGAAGTGCCTACCTGTAGATTTTGGCCTCTAGCTCAGCCGGCACCTAGTGAAACCTGCCAAACCTCTGCATTTCTGAAAACTGGAGACCTCGGGGAATCCAAGGAGGGGTGACTTGCGGGGCTCGGACCAGGTTCTGTTACCCAGAATCCTTTGCAAACCTCAAAATTTGGCTAAAAAAACACATGTTCCTCACATTTCTGTGGCAGAAAGTTCTGGAATCTGAGAGGAGCCACAAATTTCCTTCCACCCAGCGTTCCCCCAAGTCTCCCGATAAAAATGATACCTCACTTGTGTGGGTAGGCCTAGCGCCTGCGACAGGAAACGCCCCAAAGCGCAACGTGGACACATCCACATTTTTGGAAGAAAACAGAGGTGTTTTTTGCGAAGTGCCTACCTGTAGATTTTGGCCTCTAGCTCAGCCGGCACCGAGGGAAACCTGCCAAACCTGTGCATTTCTGAAAACTAGAGACCTAGGGGAATCCAAGGAGGGGTGACTTGCGGGGCTCGGACCAGGTTCTGTCACCCAGAATCCTTTGCAAACCTCAAACTTTGGCTAAAAAAACACATGTTCCTCACATTTCTGTGGCAGAAAGTTCTGGAATCTGAGAGGAGCCACAAATTTCCTTCCATCCAGCGTTCCCCCAAGTCTCCCGATAAAAATGATACCTAACTTGTGTGGGTAGGCCTAGTGCCCGCGACAGGAAACGCCCCAAAGCGCAACGTGGACACATCCAAATTTTTGGAAGAAAACAGAGGGGTTCTTTGCGAAGTGTCTACCTGTAGATTTTGGCCTTTAGCTCAGCCAGCACTGAGGGAAACCTACCAAACCTGTGCATTTCTGAAAACTAGAGACCTAGGGGAATCCAAGGAGGGGTGACTTGCGGGGCTCGGACCAGGTTCTGTTACCCAGAATCCTTTGCAAACCTCAAAATTTGGCTAAAAAAACACATGTTCCTCACATTTCTGTGGCAGAAAGTTCGGGAATCTGAGAGGAGCCACAAATTTCCTTCCACCCAGCGTTCCCCCAAGTCTCCCGATAAAAATGATACCTCACTTGTGTGGGTAGGTCTAGCGCCCGCGACAGGAAACGCCCCAAAGCGCAACGTGGACACATCCAAATTTTTGGAAGGAAACAGAGGTGTTTTTTGCGAAGTAGCTACCTGTAGATTTTGGCCTCTAGCTCAGCCGGCATCGAGGGAAACCTACCAAACCTGTGCATTTCTGAAAACTAGAGACCTAGGGGAATCCAAGGAGGGGTGACTTGCGGGGCTCGGACAAGGTTCTATTACCCAGAATCCTTTGCAAACCTCAAAATTTGGCTAAAAAAACACATGTTCCTCACATTTCTGTGGCAGAAAGTTCGGGAATCTGAGAGGAGCCACAAATTTCCTTCCACCCAGCGTTCCCCCAAGTCTCCCGATAAAAATGATACCTCACTTGTGTGGATAGGCCTAGCGCCCACGACAGGAAACGCCCCAAAGGGCAACGTGGACACATCCACATTTTTGGAAGAAAACAGAGGTGTTTTTTGCGAAGTGCCTACCTGTAGATTTTGGCCTCTAGCTCAGCCGGCACCTAGGGAAACCTGCCAAACCTCTGCATTTCTGAAAACTGGAGACCTAGGGGAATCCAAGGAGGGGTGACTTGCGGGGCTCGGACCAGGTTCTGTTACCCAGAATCCTTTGCAAACCTCAAAATTTGGCTAAAAAAACACATGTTCCTCACATTTCTGTGGCAGAAAGTTCTGGAATCTGAGAGGAGCCACAAATTTCCTTCCACCCAGCGTTCCCCCAAGTCTCCCGATAAAAATGATACCTCACTTGTGTGGGTAGGCCTAGCGCCTGCGACAGGAAACGCCCCAAAGCGCAACGTGGACACATCCACATTTTTGGAAGAAAACAGAGGTGTTTTTTGCGAAGTGCCTACCTGTAGATTTTGGCCTCTAGCTCAGCCGGCACCGAGGGAAACCTACCAAACCTGTGCATTTCTGAAAACTAGAGACCTAGGGGAATCCAAGGAGGGGTGACTTGCGGGGCTCGGACCAGGTTCTGTCACCCAGAATCCTTTGCAAACCTCAAACTTTGGCTAAAAAAACACATGTTCCTCACATTTCTGTGGCAGAAAGTTCTGGAATCTGAGAGGAGCCACAAATTTCCTTCCATCCAGCGTTCCCCCAAGTCTCCCGATAAAAATGATACCTAACTTGTGTGGGTAGGCCTAGTGCCCGCGACAGGAAACGCCCCAAAGCGCAACGTGGACACATCCAAATTTTTGGAAGAAAACAGAGGGGTTCTTTGCGAAGTGTCTACCTGTAGATTTTGGCCTTTAGCTCAGCCAGCACTGAGGGAAACCTACCAAACCTGTGCATTTCTGAAAACTAGAGACCTAGGGGAATCCAAGGAGGGGTGACTTGCGGGGCTCGGACCAGGTTCTGTTACCCAGAATCCTTTGCAAACCTCAAAATTTGGCTAAAAAAACACATGTTCCTCACATTTCTGTGGCAGAAAGTTCGGGAATCTGAGAGGAGCCACAAATTTCCTTCCACCCAGCGTTCCCCCAAGTCTCCCGATAAAAATGATACCTCACTTGTGTGGGTAGGCCTAGCGCCTGCGACAGGAAACGCCCCAAAGCGCAACGTGGACACATCCACATTTTCGGAAGAAAACAGAGGTGTTTTTTGCGAAGTGCCTACCTGTAGATTTTGGCCTCTAGCTCAGCCGGCACCTAGGGAAACCTACCAAACCTGTGCATTTCTGAAAACTAGAGACCTAGGGGAATCCAAGGAGGGGTGACTTGCGGGGCTCGGACCAGGTTCTGTTACGCAGAATCCTTTGCAAACCTCAAAATTTGGCTAAAAAAACACATGTTCCTCACATTTCTGTGGCAGAAAGTTCTGGAATCTGAGAGGAGCCACAAATTTCCTTCCACCCAGCGTTCCCCCAAGTCTCCCGATAAAAATGATACCTCACTTGTGTGGGTAGGTCTAGCGCCCGCGACAGGAAACGCCCCAAAGCGCAACGTGGACACATCCAAATTTTTGGAAGGAAACAGAGGTGTTTTTTGCGAAGTAGCTACCTGTAGATTTTGGCCTCTAGCTCAGCCGGCATCGAGGGAAACCTACCAAACCTGTGCATTTCTGAAAACTAGAGACCTAGGGGAATCCAAGGAGGGGTGACTTGCGGGGCTCGGACAAGGTTCTGTTACCCAGAATCCTTTGCAAACCTCAAAATTTGGCTAAAAAAACACATGTTCCTCACATTTCTGTGGCAGAAAGTTCTGGAATCTGAGAGGAGCCAAAAATGTCCTTCCACCCAGCATTCCCCCAAGTCTCCCGATAAAAATGATACCTCACTTGTGTGGGTAGGCATAGCGCCCGCGACAGGAAACGCCCCAAAGCGCAACGTGGACACATCCAAATTTTTGGAAGAAAACAGAGGTGTTTTTTGCGAAGTGCCTACCTGTAGATTTTGGCGTCTAGCTCAGCCGGCACCGAGGGAAACCTACCAAACCTGTGCATTTCTGAAAACTAGAGACCTAGGTGAATCCAAGGAGGGGTGACTTGCGGGGCTCGGACCAGGTTCTGTTACCCAGAATCCTTTGCAAACCTCAAAATTTGGCTAAAAAAACACATGTTCCTCACATTTCTGTGGCAGAAAGTTCGGGAATCTGAGAGGAGCCACAAATTTCCTTCCACCCAGCGTTCCCCCAAGTCTCCCGATAAAAATGATACCTCACTTGTGTGGGTAGGTCTAGCGCCCGCGACAGGAAACGCCCCAAAGCGCAACGTGGACACATCCAAATTTTTGGAAGGAAACAGAGGTGTTTTTTGCGAAGTAGCTACCTGTAGATTTTGGCCTCTAGCTCAGCCGGCATCGAGGGAAACCTACCAAACCTGTGCATTTCTGAAAACTAGAGACCTAGGGGAATCCAAGGAGGGGTGACTTGCGGGGCTCGGACAAGGTTCTATTACCCAGAATCCTTTGCAAACCTCAAAATTTGGCTAAAAAAACACATGTTCCTCACATTTCTGTGGCAGAAAGTTCGGGAATCTGAGAGGAGCCACAAATTTCCTTCCACCCAGCGTTCCCCCAAGTCTCCCGATAAAAATGATACCTCACTTGTGTGGATAGGCCTAGCGCCCACGACAGGAAACGCCCCAAAGGGCAACGTGGACACATCCACATTTTTGGAAGAAAACAGAGGTGTTTTTTGCGAAGTGCCTACCTGTAGATTTTGGCCTCTAGCTCAGCCGGCACCTAGGGAAACCTGCCAAACCTCTGCATTTCTGAAAACTGGAGACCTAGGGGAATCCAAGGAGGGGTGACTTGCGGGGCTCGGACCAGGTTCTGTTACCCAGAATCCTTTGCAAACCTCAAAATTTGGCTAAAAAAACACATGTTCCTCACATTTCTGTGGCAGAAAGTTCTGGAATCTGAGAGGAGCCACAAATTTCCTTCCACCCAGCGTTCCCCCAAGTCTCCCGATAAAAATGATACCTCACTTGTGTGGGTAGGCCTAGCGCCTGCGACAGGAAACGCCCCAAAGCGCAACGTGGACACATCCACATTTTTGGAAGAAAACAGAGGTGTTTTTTGCGAAGTGCCTACCTGTAGATTTTGGCCTCTAGCTCAGCCGGCACCGAGGGAAACCTACCAAACCTGTGCATTTCTGAAAACTAGAGACCTAGGGGAATCCAAGGAGGGGTGACTTGCGGGGCTCGGACCAGGTTCTGTCACCCAGAATCCTTTGCAAACCTCAAACTTTGGCTAAAAAAACACATGTTCCTCACATTTCTGTGGCAGAAAGTTCTGGAATCTGAGAGGAGCCACAAATTTCCTTCCATCCAGCGTTCCCCCAAGTCTCCCGATAAAAATGATACCTAACTTGTGTGGGTAGGCCTAGTGCCCGCGACAGGAAACGCCCCAAAGCGCAACGTGGACACATCCAAATTTTTGGAAGAAAACAGAGGGGTTCTTTGCGAAGTGTCTACCTGTAGATTTTGGCCTTTAGCTCAGCCAGCACTGAGGGAAACCTACCAAACCTGTGCATTTCTGAAAACTAGAGACCTAGGGGAATCCAAGGAGGGGTGACTTGCGGGGCTCGGACCAGGTTCTGTTACCCAGAATCCTTTGCAAACCTCAAAATTTGGCTAAAAAAACACATGTTCCTCACATTTCTGTGGCAGAAAGTTCGGGAATCTGAGAGGAGCCACAAATTTCCTTCCACCCAGCGTTCCCCCAAGTCTCCCGATAAAAATGATACCTCACTTGTGTGGGTAGGCCTAGCGCCTGCGACAGGAAACGCCCCAAAGCGCAACGTGGACACATCCACATTTTCGGAAGAAAACAGAGGTGTTTTTTGCGAAGTGCCTACCTGTAGATTTTGGCCTCTAGCTCAGCCGGCACCTAGGGAAACCTACCAAACCTGTGCATTTCTGAAAACTAGAGACCTAGGGGAATCCAAGGAGGGGTGACTTGCGGGGCTCGGACCAGGTTCTGTTACGCAGAATCCTTTGCAAACCTCAAAATTTGGCTAAAAAAACACATGTTCCTCACATTTCTGTGGCAGAAAGTTCTGGAATCTGAGAGGAGCCACAAATTTCCTTCCACCCAGCGTTCCCCCAAGTCTCCCGATAAAAATGATACCTCACTTGTGTGGGTAGGTCTAGCGCCCGCGACAGGAAACGCCCCAAAGCGCAACGTGGACACATCCAAATTTTTGGAAGGAAACAGAGGTGTTTTTTGCGAAGTAGCTACCTGTAGATTTTGGCCTCTAGCTCAGCCGGCATCGAGGGAAACCTACCAAACCTGTGCATTTCTGAAAACTAGAGACCTAGGGGAATCCAAGGAGGGGTGACTTGCGGGGCTCGGACAAGGTTCTGTTACCCAGAATCCTTTGCAAACCTCAAAATTTGGCTAAAAAAACACATGTTCCTCACATTTCTGTGGCAGAAAGTTCTGGAATCTGAGAGGAGCCAAAAATGTCCTTCCACCCAGCATTCCCCCAAGTCTCCCGATAAAAATGATACCTCACTTGTGTGGGTAGGCATAGCGCCCGCGACAGGAAACGCCCCAAAGCGCAACGTGGACACATCCAAATTTTTGGAAGAAAACAGAGGTGTTTTTTGCGAAGTGCCTACCTGTAGATTTTGGCGTCTAGCTCAGCCGGCACCGAGGGAAACCTACCAAACCTGTGCATTTCTGAAAACTAGAGACCTAGGTGAATCCAAGGAGGGGTGACTTGCGGGGCTCGGACCAGGTTCTGTTACCCAGAATCCTTTGCAAACCTCAAAATTTGGCTAAAAAAACACATGTTCCTCACATTTCTGTGGCAGAAAGTTCGGGAATCTGAGAGGAGCCACAAATTTCCTTCCACCCAGCGTTCCCCCAAGTCTCCCGATAAAAATGATACCTCACTTGTGTGGGTAGGTCTAGCGCCCGCGACAGGAAACGCCCCAAAGCGCAACGTGGACACATCCAAATTTTTGGAAGGAAACAGAGGTGTTTTTTGCGAAGTGCCTACCTGTAGATTTTGGCCTCTAGCTCAGCCGGCACCGAGGGAAACCTACTAAACCTGTGCATTTCTGAAAACTAGAGACCTAGGGGAATCCAAGGAGGGGTGACTTGCGGGGCTCGGACCAGGTTCTGTTACCCAGAATCCTTTGCAAACCTCAAAATTTGGCTTAAAAAACACATGTTCCTCACATTTCTGTGGCAGAAAGTTCTGGAATCTGAGAGGAGCCAAAAATGTCCTTCCACCCAGCATTCCCCCAAGTCTCCCGATAAAAATGATACCTCACTTGTGTGGGTAGGCCTAGCGCCTGCGACAGGAAACGCCCCAAAGCGCAACGTGGACACATCCAAATTTTTGGAAGAAAACAGAGGTGTTTTTTGCGAAGTGCCTACCTGTAGATTTTGGCGTCTAGCTCAGCCGGCACCGAGGGAAACCTACCAAACCTGAGCATTTCTGAAAACTAGAGACCTAGGGGAATCCAAGGAGGGGTGACTTGCGGGGCTCGGACCAGGTTCTGTTACCCAGAATCCTTTGCAAACCTCAAAATTTGGCTAAAAAAACACATGTTCCTCACATTTCTGTGGCAGAAAGTTTGGGAATGTGAGAGGAGCCACAAATTTCCTTCCACCCAGCGTTCCCCCAAGTCTCCCGATAAAAATGATACCTCACTTGTGTGGGTAGGCCTAGCGCCCGCGACAGGAAACGCCCCAAAGCGCAACGTGGACACATCCAAATTTTTGGAAGAAAACAGAGGTGTTTTTTGCGAAGTGCCTACCTGTAGATTTTGGCCTCTAGCTCAGCCGGCACCTAGGGAAACCTACCAAACCTGTGCATTTCTGAAAACTAGAGACCTAGGGGAATCCAAGGAGGGGTGACTTGTGGGGCTTGGACCAGGTTCTGTTACCCAGAATCCTTTGCAAACCTCAAAATTTGGCTAAAAAAACACATGTTCCTCACATTTCTGTGGCAGAAAGTTCTGCAATCTGAGAGGAGCCACAAATTTCCTTCCACCCAGCATTCCCCCAAGTCTCCCGATAAAAATGATACCTCACTTGTGTGGGTAGGCCTAGCGCCCGCGACAGGAAACGCCCCAAAGCGCAACGTGGACATATCCAAATTTTTGGAAGAAAACAGAGGTTTTTTTTGCGAAGTGCCTACCTGTAGATTTTGGCCTCTAGCTCAGCCGGCACCGAGGGAAACCTACCAAACCTGTGCATTTCTGAAAACTAGAGACCTAGGGGAATCCAAGGAGGGGTGACTTGCGGGGCTTGGACCAGGTTCTGTTACCCAGAATCCTTTGCAAACCTCAAAATTTGGCTAAAAAAACACATGTTCCTCACATTTCTGTGGCAGAAAGTTCTGGAATCTGAGAGGAGCCACAAATTTCCTTCCACCCAGCATTCCCCCAAGTCTCCCGATAAAAATGATACCTCACTTGTGTGGGTAGGCCTAGCGCCCGCGACAGGAAACGCCCCAAAGCGCAACGTGGACACATCCAAATTTTTGGAAGAAAACAGAGGTGTTTTTTGCGAAGTGCCTACCTGTAGATTTTGGCCTCTAGCTCAGCCGGCACCGAGGGAAACCTACCAAACCTGTGCATTTCTGAAAACTAGAGACCTAGGGGAATCCAAGGAGGGGTGACTTGCGGGGCTCGGACCAGGTTCTGTTACCCAGAATCCTTTGCAAACCTCAAAATTTGGCTAAAAAAACACATGTTCCGCACATTTCTGTGGCAGAAAGTTCGGGAATCTGAGAGGAGCCACAAATTTCCTTCCACCCAGCGTTGCCCCAAGTCTCCCGATAAAAATGATACCTCACTTGTGTGGGTAGGCCTAGCGCCCGCGACAGGAAACGCCCCAAAGCGCAACGTGGACACATCCAAATTTTTGGAAGAAAACAGAGGTGTTTTTTGCGAAGTGCCTACCTGTAGATTTTGGCCTCTAGCTCAGCTGGCACCTAGGGAAACCTACCAAACCTGTGCATTTCTGAAAACTAGAGACCTAGGGGAATCCAAGGAGGGGTGACTTGCGGGGCTTGGACCAGGTTCTGTTACCCAGAATCCTTTGCAAACCTCAAAATTTGGCTAAAAAAACACATGTTCCTCATATTTCTGTGACAGAAAGTTCTGGAATCTGAGAGGAGCCACAAATTTCCTTCCACCCAGCATTCCCCCAAGTCTCCCGATAAAAATGATACCTCACTTGTGTGGGTAGGCCTAGCGCCCGCGACAGGAAACGCCCCAAAGCGCAACGTGGACACATCCAAATTTTTGGAAGAAAACAGAGGTGTTTTTTGCGAAGTGCCTACCTGTAGATTTTGGCCTCTAGCTCAGCCGGCACCGAGGGAAACCTACCAAACCTGTGCATTTCTGAAAACTAGAGACGTAGGGGAATCCAAGGAGGGGTGACTTGCGGGGCTCGGACCAGGTTCTGTTACCCAGAATCCTTTGCAAACCTCACAATTTGGCTAAAAAAACACATGTTCCTCACATTTCTGTGGCAGAAAGTTCGGGAATCTGAGAGGAGCCACAAATTTCCTTCCACCCAGCGTTCCCCCAAGTCTCCCGATAAAAATGATACCTCGCTTGTGTGGGTAGGCCTAGCGCCCGTGACAGGAAACGCCCCAAAGCGCAACGTGGACACATCCAAATTTTTGGAAGAAAACAGAGGTGTTTTTTGCAAAGTGCCTACCTGTAGATTTTGGCCTCTAGCTCAGCCGGCACCGAGGGAAACCTACAAAACCTGTGCATTTCTGAAAAATAGAGACCCAGGGGAATCCAAGGAGGGGTGACTTGCGGGGCTCGGACCAGGTTCTGTTACCCAGAATCCTTTGCAAACCTAAAAATTTGGCTAAAAAAACACATGTTCCTCACATTTCTGTGGCAGAAAGTTCTGCAATCTGAGAGGAGCCACAAATTTCCTTCCACCCAGCATTCCCCCAAGTCTCCCGATAAAAATGATACCTCACTTGTGTGGGTAGGCCTAGCGCCCGCAACAGGAAACGCCTCAAAGCGCAACGTGGACATATCCACATTTTTTGAAGAAAACAGAGGTGTTTTTTGCGAAGTGCCTACCTGTAGATTTTGGCCTCTAGCTCAGCCGGCACCGAGGGAAACCTACCAAACCTGTGCATTTCTGAAAACTAGAGACCTAGGGGAATCCAAGGAGGGGTGACTTGCGGGGCTTGGACCAGGTTCTTTTACCCAGAATCCTTTGCAAACCTCAAAATTTGGCTAAAAAAACACATGTTCCTCACATTTCTGTGGCAGAAAGTTCTGGAATCTGAGAGGAGCCACAAATTTCCTTCCACCCAGCATTCCCCCAAGTCTCCCGATAAAAATGATACCTCACTTGTGTGGGTAGGCCTAGCGCCCGCGACAGGAAACGCCCCAAAGCGCAACGTGGACACATCCAAATTTTTGGAAGAAAACAGAGGTGTTTTTTGCGAAGTGCCTACCTGTAGATTTTGGCCTCTAGCTCATCCGGCACCGAGGGAAACCTACCAAACCTGTGCATTTCTGAAAACTAGAGACCTAGGGGAATCCAAGGAGGGGTGACTTGCGGGGCTCGGACCAGGTTCTGTTACCCAGAATCCTTTGCAAACCTCAAAATTTGGCTAAAAAAACACATGTTCCGCACATTTCTGTGGCAGAAAGTTCGGGAATCTGAGAGGAGCCACAAATTTCCTTCCACCCAGCGTTGCCCCAAGTCTCCCGATAAAAATGATACCTCACTTGTGTGGGTAGGCCTAGCGCCCGCGACAGGAAACGCCCCAAAGCGCAACGTGGACACATCCAAATTTTTGGAAGAAAACAGAGGTGTTTTTTGCGAAGTGCCTACCTGTAGATTTTGGCCTCTAGCTCAGCTGGCACCTAGGGAAACCTACCAAACCTGTGCATTTCTGAAAACTAGAGACCTAGGGGAATCCAAGGAGGGGTGACTTGCGGGGCTTGGACCAGGTTCTGTTACCCAGAATCCTTTGCAAACCTCAAAATTTGGCTAAAAAAACACATGTTCCCCATATTTCTGTGGCAGAAAGTTCTGGAATCTGAGAGGAGTCACAAATTTCCTTCCACCCAGCATTCCCCCAAGTCTCCCGATAAAAATGATACCTCACTTGTGTGGGTAGGCCTAGCGCCCGCGACAGGAAACGCCCCAAAGCGCAACGTGGACACATCCAAATTTTTGGAAGAAAACAGAGGTGTTTTTTGCGAAGTGCCTACCTGTAGATTTTGGCCTCTAGCTCAGCCGGCACCGAGGGAAACCTACCAAACCTGTGCATTTCTGAAAACTAGAGACCTAGGGGAATCCAAGGAGGGGTGACTTGCGGGGCTCGGACCAGGTTCTGTCACCCAGAATCCTTTGCAAACCTCACAATTTGGCTAAAAAAACACATGTTCCTCACATTTCTGTGGCAGAAAGTTCGGGAATCTGAGAGGAGCCACAAATTTCCTTCCACCCAGCGTTCCCCCAAGTCTCCCGATAAAAATGATACCTCACTTGTGTGGGTAGGCCTAGCGCCCGCGACAGGAAACGCCCCAAAGCGCAACGTGGACACATCCAAATTTTTGGAAGAAAACAGAGGTGTTTTTTGCAAAGTGCCTACCTGTAGATTTTGGCCTCTAGCTCAGCCGGCACCGAGGGAAACCTACAAAACCTGTGCATTTCTGAAAACTAGAGACCTAGGGGAATCCAAGGAGGGGTGACTTGCGGGGCTCGGACCAGGTTCTGTTACCCAGAATCCTTTGCAAACCTAAAAATTTGGCTAAAAAAACACATGTTCCTCACATTTCTGTGGCAGAAAGTTCTGGAATCTGAGAGGAGCCACAAATTTCCGTCCACCCAGCGTTCCCCCAAGTCTCCCGATAAAAATGATACCTCACTTGTGTGGGTAGGCCTAGCGCCCGCGACAGGAAACGCCCCAAAGCGCAACGTGGACACATCCAAATTTTTGGAAGAAAACAGAGGTGTTTTTTGCGAAGTGCCTACCTGTAGATTTTGGCCTCTAGCTCAGCCGGCACCGAGGGAAACCTACCAAACCTGTGCATTTCTGAAAACTAGAGACCTAGGGGAATCCAAGGAGGGGTGACTTGCGGGGCTCGGACCAGGTTCTGTTACCCAGAATCCTTTGCAAACCTCAAAATTTGGCTAAAAAAACACATGCTCCGCACATTTCTGTGGCAGAAAGTTCGGGAATCTGAGAGGAGCCACAAATTTCCTTCCACCCAGCGTTGCCCCAAGTCTCCCGATAAAAATGATACCTCACTTGTGTGGGTAGGCCTAGCGCCCGCGACAGGAAACGCCCCAAAGCGCAACGTGGACACATCCAAATTTTTGGAAGAAAACAGAGGTGTTTTTTGCGAAGTGCCTACCTGTAGATTTTGGCCTCTAGCTCAGCTGGCACCTAGGGAAACCTACCAAACCTGTGCATTTCTGAAAACTAGAGACCTAGGGGAATCCAAGGAGGGGTGACTTGCGGGGCTTGGACCAGGTTCTGTTACCCAGAATCCTTTGCAAACCTCAAAATTTGGCTAAAAAAACACATGTTCCTCATATTTCTGTGGCAGAAAGTTCTGGAATCTGAGAGGAGCCACAAATTTCCTTCCACCCAGCATTCCCCCAAGTCTCCCGATAAAAATGATACCTCACTTGTGTGGGTAGGCCTAGCGCCCGCGACAGGAAACGCCCCAAAGCGCAACGTGGACACATCCAAATTTTTGGAAGAAAACAGAGGTGTTTTTTGCGAAGTGCCTACCTGTAGATTTTGGCCTCTAGCTCAGCCGGCACCGAGGGAAACCTACCAAACCTGTGCATTTCTGAAAACTAGAGACCTAGGGGAATCCAAGGAGGGTGACTTGCGGGGCTCGGACCAGGTTCTGTTACCCAGAATCCTTTGCAAACCTCACAATTTGGCTAAAAAAACACATGTTCCACACATTTCTGTGGCAGAAAGTTCGGGAATCTGAGAGGAGCCACAAATTTCCTTCCACCCAGCGTTCCCCCAAGTCTCCCGATAAAAATGATACCTCACTTGTGTGGGTAGGCCTAGCGCCCGCGACAGGAAACGCCCCAAAGCGCAACGTGGACACATCCACATTTTTGGAAGAAAACAGAGGTGTTTTTTGCAAAGTGCCTACCTGTAGATTTTGGCCTCTAGCTCAGCCGGCACCGAGGGAAACCTACAAAACCTGTGCATTTCTGAAAACTAGAGACCTAGGGGAATCCAAGGAGGGGTGACTTGCGGGGCTCGGACCAGGTTCTGTTACCCAGAATCCTTTGCAAACCTCAAAATTTGGCTAAAAAAACACATGTTCCTCACATTTCTGTGGCAGAAAGTTCTGGAATCTGAGAGGAGCCACAAATTTCCATCCACCCAGCGTTCCCCCAAGTCTCCCGATACAAATGATACCTCACTTGTGTGGGTAGGCCTAGTGCCCGCGACAGGAAACGCCCCAAAGCGCAACGTGGACACATCCAAATTTTTGGAAGAGAACAGAGGTGTTTTTTGCGAAGTGCCTACCTGTAGATTTTGGCCTCTAGCTCAGCCGGCACCTAGGGAAACTTACCAAACCTGTGCATTTCTGAAAACTAGAGACCTAGGGGAATCCAAGGAGGGGTGACTTGCGGGGCTCGGACCAGGTTCTGTTACCCAGAATCCTTTGCAAACCTCAAAATTTGGCTAAAAAAACACATGTTCCTCACATTTCTGTGGCAGAAAGTTCGGGAATCTGAGAGGAGCCACAAATTTCCTTCCACCCAGCGTTCCCCCAAGTCTCCCGATAAAAATGATACCTCACTTGTGTGGGTAGGCCTAGCGCCCGCGACAGGAAACGCCCCAAAGCGCAACGTGGACACATCCAAATTTTTGGAAGAAAACAGAGGTGTTTTTTGCGAAGTGCCTACCTGTAGATTTTGGCCTCTAGCTCAGCCGGCACCTAGGGAAACCTACCAAACCTGTGCATTTCTGAAAACTAGAGACCTAGGGGAATCCAAGGAGGGGTGACTTGCGGGGCTCGGACCAGGTTCTGTTACCCAGAATCCTTTGCAAACCTCAAAATTTGGCTAAAAAAACACATGTTCCTCACATTTCTGTGGCAGAAAGTTCTGGAATCTGAGAGGAGCCACAAATTTCCTTCCACCCAGCGTTCCCCGAAGTCTCCCGATAAAAATGATACCTCACTTGTGTGGGTAGGCCTAGCGCCCGCGACAGGAAACGCCCCAAAGCGCAACGTGGACACATCCAAATTTTTGGAAGAAAACAGAGGTGTTTTTTGCAAAGTGCCTACCTGTAGATTTTGGCCTCTAGCTCAGCCGGCACCGAGGGAAACCTACCAAACCTGTGCATTTCTGAAAACTAGAGACCTAGGGGAATCCAAGGAGGGGTGACTTGCGGGGCTCGGACCAGGTTCTGTTACCCAGAATCCTTTGCAAACCTCAAAATTTGGCTAAAAAAACACATGTTCCTCACATTTCTGTGGCAGAAAGTTCTGGAATCTGAGAGGAGCCACAAATTTCCTTCCACCCAGCGTTCCCCCAAGTCTCCCGATAAAAATGATACCTCACTTGTGTGGGTAGGCCTAGCGCCCGCGACAGGAAACGCCCCAAAGCGCAACGTGGACACATCCAAATTTTTGGAAGAAAACAGAGGTGTTTTTTGCGAAGTGCCTACCTGTAGATTTTGGCCTCTAGCTCAGCCGGCACCGAGGGAAACCTACCAAACCTGTGCATTTCTGAAAACTAGAGACCTAGGGGAATCCAAGGAGGGGTGACTTGCGGGGCTCGGACCAGGTTCTGTTACCCAGAATCCTTTGCAAACCTCAAAATTTGGCTAAAAAAACACATGTTCCTCAAATTTCTGTGGCAGAAAGTTCGGGAATCTGAGAGGAGCCACAAATTTCCTTCCACCCAGCGTTCCCCCAAGTCTCCCGATAAAAATTATACCTCACTTGTGTGGGTAGGCCTAGCGCCCGCGACAGGAAACGCCCCAAAGCGCAACGTGGACACATCCACATTTTTGGAAGAAAACAGAGGTGTTTTTTGCAAAGTGCCTACCTGTAGATTTTGGCCTCTAGCTCAGCCGGCACCGAGGGAAACCTACAAAACCTGTGCATTTCTGAAAACTAGAGACCTAGGGGAATCCAAGGAGAGGTGACTTGCAGGGCTCGGACCAGGTTCTGTTACCCAGAATCCTTTGCAAACCTCAAAATTTGGCTAAAAAAACACATGTTCCTCACATTTCTGTGGCAGAAAGTTCTGGAATCTGAGAGGAGCCACAAATTTCCATCCACCCAGCGTTCCCCCAAGTCTCCCGATACAAATGATACCTCACTTGTGTGGGTAGGCCTAGTGCCCGCGACAGGAAACGCCCCAAAGCGCAACGTGGACACATCCAAATTTTTGGAAGAGAACAGAGGTGTTTTTTGCGAAGTGCCTACCTGTAGATTTTGGCCTCTAGCTCAGCCGGCACCTAGGGAAACTTACCAAACCTGTGCATTTCTGAAAACTAGAGACCTAGGGGAATCCAAGGAGGGGTGACTTGCGGGGCTCGGACCAGGTTCTGTTACCCAGAATCCTTTGCAAACCTCAAAATTTGGCTAAAAAAACACATGTTCCTCACATTTCTGTGGCAGAAAGTTCGGGAATCTGAGAGGAGCCACAAATTTCCTTCCACCCAGCGTTCCCCCAAGTCTCCCGATAAAAATGATACCTCACTTGTGTGGGTAGGCCTAGCGCCCGCGACAGGAAACGCCCCAAAGCGCAACGTGGACACATCCAAATTTTTGGAAGAAAACAGAGGTGTTTTTTGCGAAGTGCCTACCTGTAGATTTTGGCCTCTAGCTCAGCCGGCACCTAGGGAAACCTACCAAACCTGTGCATTTCTGAAAACTAGAGACCTAGGGGAATCCAAGGAGGGGTGACTTGCGGGGCTCGGACCAGGTTCTGTTACCCAGAATCCTTTGCAAACCTCAAAATTTAGCTAAAAAAACACATGTTCCTCACATTTCTGTGGCAGAAAGTTCTGGAATCTGAGAGGAGCCACAAATTTCCTTCCACCCAGCGTTCCCCGAAGTCTCCCGATAAAAATGATACCTCACTTGTGTGGGTAGGCCTAGCGCCCGCGACAGGAAACGCCCCAAAGCGCAACGTGGACACATCCAAATTTTTGGAAGAAAACAGAGGTGTTTTTTGCGAAGTGCCTACCTGTAGATTTTGGCCTCTAGCTTAGCCGGCACCGAGGGAAACCTACCAAACCTGTGCATTTCTGAAAACTAGAGACCTAGGGGAATCCAAGGAGGGGTGACTTGCGGGGCTCGGACCCGGTTCTGTTACCCAGAATCCTTTGCAAACCTCAAAATTTGGCTAAAAAAACACATGTTCCTCACATTTCTGTGGCAGAAAGTTCTGGAATCTGAGAGGAGCCACAAATTTCCTTCCACCCAGCGTTCCCCCAAGTCTCCCGATAAAAATGATACCTCACTTGTGTGGGTAGGCCTAGCGCCCGCGACAGGAAACGCCCCAAAGCGCAACGTGGACACATCCAAATTTTTGGAAGAAAACAGAGGTGTTTTTTGCGAAGTGCCTACCTGTAGATTTTGGCCTCTAGCTCAGCCGGCACCGAGGGAAACCTACCAAACCTGTGCATTTCTGAAAACTAGAGACCTAGGGGAATCCAAGGAGGGGTGACTTGCGGGGCTCGGACCAGGTTCTGTTACCCAGAATCCTTTGCAAACCTCACAATTTGGCTAATAAAACACATGTTCCTCACATTTCTGTGGCAGAAAGTTCGGGAATCTGAGAGGAGCCACAAATTTCCTTCCACCCAGCGTTCCCCCAAGTCTCCCGATAAAAATGATACCTCACTTGTGTGGGTAGGCCTAGCGCCCGCGACAGGAAACGCCCCAAAGCGCAACGTGGACACATCCAAATTTTTGGAAGAAAACAGAGGTGTTTTTTGCGAAGTGCCTACCTGTAGATTTTGGCCTCTAGCTCAGCCGGCACCTAGGGAAACCTACCAAACCTGTGCATTTCTGAAAACTAGAGACCTAGGGGAATCCAAGGAGGGGTGACTTGCGGGGCTCGGACCAGGTTCTGTTACCCAGAATCCTTTGCAAACCTCAAAATTTAGCTAAAAAAACACATGTTCCTCACATTTCTGTGGCAGAAAGTTCTGGAATCTGAGAGGAGCCACAAATTTCCTTCCACCCAGCGTTCCCCGAAGTCTCCCGATAAAAATGATACCTCACTTGTGTGGGTAGGCCTAGCGCCCGCGACAGGAAACGCCCCAAAGCGCAACGTGGACACATCCAAATTTTTGGAAGAAAACAGAGGTGTTTTTTGCGAAGTGCCTACCTGTAGATTTTGGCCTCTAGCTTAGCCGGCACCGAGGGAAACCTACCAAACCTGTGCATTTCTGAAAACTAGAGACCTAGGGGAATCCAAGGAGGGGTGACTTGCGGGGCTCGGACCCGGTTCTGTTACCCAGAATCCTTTGCAAACCTCAAAATTTGGCTAAAAAAACACATGTTCCTCACATTTCTGTGGCAGAAAGTTCTGGAATCTGAGAGGAGCCACAAATTTCCTTCCACCCAGCGTTCCCCCAAGTCTCCCGATAAAAATGATACCTCACTTGTGTGGGTAGGCCTAGCGCCCGCGACAGGAAACGCCCCAAAGCGCAACGTGGACACATCCAAATTTTTGGAAGAAAACAGAGGTGTTTTTTGCGAAGTGCCTACCTGTAGATTTTGGCCTCTAGCTCAGCCGGCACCGAGGGAAACCTACCAAACCTGTGCATTTCTGAAAACTAGAGAC
The DNA here is from genome assembly GCF_031143425.1 of Pleurodeles waltl. Lineage (NCBI taxonomy): Eukaryota > Metazoa > Chordata > Amphibia > Caudata > Salamandridae > Pleurodeles > Pleurodeles waltl. The sequence continues at coordinate 747,029,410 of NC_090445.1, read as the reverse complement.
CTAGGGGAATCCAAGGAGGGGTGACTTGCGGGGCTCGGACCAGGTTCTGTTACCCAGAATCCTTTGCAAACCTCACAATTTGGCTAATAAAACACATGTTCCTCACATTTCTGTGGCAGAAAGTTCGGGAATCTGAGAGGAGCCACAAATTTCCTTCCACCCAGCGTTCCCCCAAGTCTCCCGATAAAAATGATACCTCACTTGTGTGGGTAGGCCTAGCGCCCGCGACAGGAAACGCCCCAAAGCGCAACGTGGACACATCCAAATTTTTGGAAGAAAACAGAGGTGTTTTTTGCAAAGTGCCTACCTGTAGATTTTGGCCTCTAGCTCAGCCGGCACTGAGGGAAACCTACAAAACCTGTGCATTTCTGAAAACTAGAGACCTAGGGGAATCCAAGGAGGGGTGACTTGCGGGGCTCGGACCAGGTTCTGTTACCCAGAATCCTTTGCAAACCTCAAAATTTGGCTAAAAAAACACATGTTCCTCACATTTCTGTGGCAGAAAGTTCTGGAATCTGAGAGGAGCCACAAATTTCCATCCACCCAGCGTTCCCCCAAGTCTCCCGATAAAAATGATACCTCACTTGTGTGGGTAGGCCTAGCGCCCGCGACAGGAAACGCCCCAAAGCGCAACGTGGACACATCCAAATTTTTGGAAGAGAACAGAGGTGTTTTTTGGGAAGTGCCTACCTGTAGATTTTGGCCTCTAGCTCAGCCGGCACCTAGGGAAACTTACCAAACCTGTGCATTTCTGAAAACTAGAGACCTAGGGGAATCCAAGGAGGGGTGACTTGCGGGGCTCGGACCAGGTTCTGTTACCCAGAATCCTTTGCAAATCTCAAAATTTGGCTAAAAAAACACATGTTCCTCACATTTCTGTGGCAGAAAGTTCGGGAATCTGAGAGGAGCCACAAATTTCCTTCCACCCAGCGTTCCCCCAAGTCTCCCGATAAAAATGATACCTCACTTGTGTGGGTAGGCCTAGCGCCCGCGACAGGAAACGCCCCAAAGCGCAACGTGGACACATCCAAATTTTTGGAAGAAAACAGAGTTTTTTGCGAAGTGCCTACCTGTAGATTTTGGCCTCTAGCTCAGCCGGCACCTAGGGAAACCTACCAAACCTGTGCATTTCTGAAAACTAGAGACCTAGGGGAATCCAAGGAGGGGTGACTTGAGGGGCTCGGACCAGGTTCTGTTACCCAGAATCCTTTGCAAACCTCAAAATTTGGCTAAAAAAACACATGTTCCTCACATTTCTGTGGCAGAAAGTTCTGGAATCTGAGAGGAGCCACAAATTTCCTTCCACCCAGCGTTCCCCCAAGTCTCCCGATAAAAATGATACCTCACTTGTGTGGGTAGGCCTAGCGCCCGCGACAGGAAACGCCCCAAAGCGCAACGTGGACACATCCAAATTTTTGGAAGAAAACAGAGGTGTTTTTTGCGAAGTGCCTACCTGTAGATTTTGGCCTCTAGCTCAGCCGGCACCGAGGGAAACCTACCAAACCTGTGCATTTCTGAAAACTAGAGACCTAGGGGAATCCAAGGAGGGGTGACTTGCGGGGCTCGGACCAGGTTCTGTTACCCAGAATCCTTTGCAAACCTCACAATTTGGCTAATAAAACACATGTTCCTCACATTTCTGTGGCAGAAAGTTCGGGAATCTGAGAGGAGCCACAAATTTCCTTCCACCCAGCGTTCCCCCAAGTCTCCCGATAAAAATGATACCTCACTTGTGTGGGTAGGCCTAGCGCCCGCGACAGGAAACGCCCCAAAGCGCAACGTGGACACATCCAAATTTTTGGAAGAAAACAGAGGTGTTTTTTGCAAAGTGCCTACCTGTAGATTTTGGCCTCTAGCTCAGCCGGCACTGAGGGAAACCTACAAAACCTGTGCATTTCTGAAAACTAGAGACCTAGGGGAATCCAAGGAGGGGTGACTTGCGGGGCTCGGACCAGGTTCTGTTACCCAGAATCCTTTGCAAACCTCAAAATTTGGCTAAAAAAACACATGTTCCTCACATTTCTGTGGCAGAAAGTTCTGGAATCTGAGAGGAGCCACAAATTTCCATCCACCCAGCGTTCCCCCAAGTCTCCCGATAAAAATGATACCTCACTTGTGTGGGTAGGCCTAGCGCCCGCGACAGGAAACGCCCCAAAGCGCAACGTGGACACATCCAAATTTTTGGAAGAGAACAGAGGTGTTTTTTGGGAAGTGCCTACCTGTAGATTTTGGCCTCTAGCTCAGCCGGCACCTAGGGAAACTTACCAAACCTGTGCATTTCTGAAAACTAGAGACCTAGGGGAATCCAAGGAGGGGTGACTTGCGGGGCTCGGACCAGGTTCTGTTACCCAGAATCCTTTGCAAATCTCAAAATTTGGCTAAAAAAACACATGTTCCTCACATTTCTGTGGCAGAAAGTTCGGGAATCTGAGAGGAGCCACAAATTTCCTTCCACCCAGCGTTCCCCCAAGTCTCCCGATAAAAATGATACCTCACTTGTGTGGGTAGGCCTAGCGCCCGCGACAGGAAACGCCCCAAAGCGCAACGTGGACACATCCAAATTTTTGGAAGAAAACAGAGTTTTTTGCGAAGTGCCTACCTGTAGATTTTGGCCTCTAGCTCAGCCGGCACCTAGGGAAACCTACCAAACCTGTGCATTTCTGAAAACTAGAGACCTAGGGGAATCCAAGGAGGGGTGACTTGAGGGGCTCGGACCAGGTTCTGTTACCCAGAATCCTTTGCAAACCTCAAAATTTGGCTAAAAAAACACATGTTCCTCACATTTCTGTGGCAGAAAGTTCTGGAATCTGAGAGGAGCCACAAATTTCCTTCCACCCAGCGTTCCCCCAAGTCTCCCGATAAAAATGATACCTCACTTGTGTGGGTAGGCCTAGCGCCCGCGACAGGAAACGCCCCAAAGCGCAACGTGGACACATCCAAATTTTTGGAAGAAAACAGAGGTGTTTTTTGCGAAGTGCCTACCTGTAGATTTTGGCCTCTAGCTCAGCCGGCACAGAGGGAAACCTACCAAACCTGTGCATTTCTGAAAACTAGAGACCTAGGGGAATCCAAGGAGGGGTGACTTGCGGGGCTCGGACCAGGTTCTGTTACCCAGAATCCTTTGCAAACCTCAAAATTTGGCTAAAAAAACACATGTTCCTCACATTTCTGTGGCAGAAAGTTCTGGAATCTGAGAGGAGCCACAAATTTCCTTCCACCCAGCATTCCCCCAAGTCTCCCGATAAAAATGATACCTCACTTGTGTGGGTAGGCCTAGCGCCCGCGACAGGAAACGCCCCAAAGTGCAACGTGGACACATCCAAATTTTTCGAAGAAAACAGAGGTGTTTTTTGCGAAGTGCCTACCTGTAGATTTTGGCCTCTAGCTCAGCCGGCACCGAGGGAAACCTACCAAACCTGTGCATTTCTGAAAACTAGAGACCTAGGGGAATCCAAGGAGGGGTGACTTGCGGGGCTCGGACCAGGTTCTGTTACCCAGAATCCTTTGCAAACCTCAAAATTTGGCTAAAAAAACACATGTTCCTCACATTTCTGTGGCAGAAAGTTCTGGAATCTGAGAGGAGCCACAAATTTCCTTCCACCCAGCGTTCCCCCAAGTCTCCCGATAAAAATGATACCTCACTTGTGTGGGTAGGCCTAGCGCCCGCGACAGGAAACGCCCCAAAGCGCAACGTGGACACATCCAAATTTTTGGAAGAAAACAGAGGTGTTTTTTGCGAAGTGCCTACCTGTAGATTTTGGCCTCTAGCTCAGCCGGCACCAAGGGAAACCTACCAAACCTGTGCATTTCTGAAAACTAGAGACCTAGGGGAATCCAAGGAGGGGTGACTTGCGGGGCTCGGACCAGGTTCTGTTACCCAGAATCCTTTGCAAACCTCAAAATTTGGCTAAAAAAACACATGTTCCTCACATTTCTGTGGCAGAAAGTTCTGGAATCTGAGAGGAGCCACAAATTTCCTTCCACCCAGCGTTCCCCCAAGTCTCCCGATAAAAATGATACCTCACTTGTGTGGGTAGGCCTAGCGCCCGCGACAGGAAACGCCCCAAAGCGCAACGTGGACACATCCACATTTTTGGAAGAAAACAGAGGTGTTTTTTGCGAAGTGCCTACCTGTAGATTTTGGCCTCTAGCTCAGCCGGCACCGAGGGAAACCTACCAAACCTGTGCATTTCTGAAAACTAGAGACCTAGGGGAATCCAAGGAGGGGTGACTTGCGGGGCTCGGACCAGGTTCTGTTACCCAGAATCCTTTGCAAACCTCAAAATTTGGCTAAAAAAACACATGTTCCTCACATTTCTGTGGCAGAAAGTTCTGGAATCTGAGAGGAGCCACAAATTTCCTTCCACCCAGCGTTCCCCCAAGTCTCCCGATAAAAATGATACCTCACTTGTGTGGGTAGGCCTAGCGCCCGCGACAGGAAACGCCCCAAAGCGCAACGTGGACACATCCAAATTTTTGGAAGAAAACAGAGGTGTTTTTTGCGAAGTGCCTACCTGTAGATTTTGGCCTCTAGCTCAGCCGGCACCGAGGGAAACCTACCAAACCTGTGCATTTCTGAAAACTAGAGACCTAGGGGAATCCAAGGAGGGGTGACTTGCGGGGCTCGGACCAGGTTCTGTTACCCAGAATCCTTTGCAAACCTCACAATTTGGCTAATAAAACACATGTTCCTCACATTTCTGTGGCAGAAAGTTCGGGAATCTGAGAGGAGCCACAAATTTCCTTCCACCCAGCGTTCCCCCAAGTCTCCCGATAAAAATGATACCTCACTTGTGTGGGTAGGCCTAGCGCCCGCGACAGGAAACGCCCCAAAGCGCAACGTGGACACATCCAAATTTTTGGAAGAAAACAGAGGTGTTTTTTGCAAAGTGCCTACCTGTAGATTTTGGCCTCTAGCTCAGCCGGCACTGAGGGAAACCTACAAAACCTGTGCATTTCTGAAAACTAGAGACCTAGGGGAATCCAAGGAGGGGTGACTTGCGGGGCTCGGACCAGGTTCTGTTACCCAGAATCCTTTGCAAACCTCAAAATTTGGCTAAAAAAACACATGTTCCTCACATTTCTGTGGCAGAAAGTTCTGGAATCTGAGAGGAGCCACAAATTTCCATCCACCCAGCGTTCCCCCAAGTCTCCCGATAAAAATGATACCTCACTTGTGTGGGTAGGCCTAGCGCCCGCGACAGGAAACGCCCCAAAGCGCAACGTGGACACATCCAAATTTTTGGAAGAGAACAGAGGTGTTTTTTGGGAAGTGCCTACCTGTAGATCTTGGCCTCTAGCTCAGCCGGCACCTAGGGAAACTTACCAAACCTGTGCATTTCTGAAAACTAGAGACCTAGGGGAATCCAAGGAGGGGTGACTTGCGGGGCTCGGACCAGGTTCTGTTACCCAGAATCCTTTGCAAATCTCAAAATTTGGCTAAAAAAACACATGTTCCTCACATTTCTGTGGCAGAAAGTTCGGGAATCTGAGAGGAGCCACAAATTTCCTTCCACCCAGCGTTCCCCCAAGTCTCCCGATAAAAATGATACCTCACTTGTGTGGGTAGGCCTGGCGCCCGCGACAGGAAACGCCCCAAAGCGCAACGTGGACACATCCAAATTTTTGGAAGAAAACAGAGTTTTTTGCGAAGTGCCTACCTGTAGATTTTGGCCTCTAGCTCAGCCGGCACCTAGGGAAACCTACCAAACCTGTGCATTTCTGAAAACTAGAGACCTAGGGGAATCCAAGGAGGGGTGACTTGAGGGGCTCGGACCAGGTTCTGTTACCCAGAATCCTTTGCAAACCTCAAAATTTGGCTAAAAAAACACATGTTCCTCACATTTCTGTGGCAGAAAGTTCTGGAATCTGAGAGGAGCCACAAATTTCCTTCCACCCAGCGTTCCCCCAAGTCTCCCGATAAAAATGATACCTCACTTGTGTGGGTAGGCCTAGCGCCCGCGACAGGAAACGCCCCAAAGCGCAACGTGGACACATCCAAATTTTTGGAAGAAAACAGAGGTGTTTTTTGCGAAGTGCCTACCTGTAGATTTTGGCCTCTAGCTCAGCCGGCACAGAGGGAAACCTACCAAACCTGTGCATTTCTGAAAACTAGAGACCTAGGGGAATCCAAGGAGGGGTGACTTGCGGGGCTCGGACCAGGTTCTGTTACCCAGAATCCTTTGCAAACCTCAAAATTTGGCTAAAAAAACACATGTTCCTCACATTTCTGTGGCAGAAAGTTCTGGAATCTGAGAGGAGCCACAAATTTCCTTCCACCCAGCATTCCCCCAAGTCTCCCGATAAAAATGATACCTCACTTGTGTGGGTAGGCCTAGCGCCCGCGACAGGAAACGCCCCAAAGTGCAACGTGGACACATCCAAATTTTTCGAAGAAAACAGAGGTGTTTTTTGCGAAGTGCCTACCTGTAGATTTTGGCCTCTAGCTCAGCCGGCACCGAGGGAAACCTACCAAACCTGTGCATTTCTGAAAACTAGAGACCTAGGGGAATCCAAGGAGGGGTGACTTGCGGGGCTCGGACCAGGTTCTGTTACCCAGAATCCTTTGCAAACCTCAAAATTTGGCTAAAAAAACACATGTTCCTCACATTTCTGTGGCAGAAAGTTCTGGAATCTGAGAGGAGCCACAAATTTCCTTCCACCCAGCGTTCCCCCAAGTCTCCCGATAAAAATGATACCTCACTTGTGTGGGTAGGCCTAGCGCCCGCGACAGGAAACGCCCCAAAGCGCAACGTGGACACATCCAAATTTTTGGAAGAAAACAGAGGTGTTTTTTGCGAAGTGCCTACCTGTAGATTTTGGCCTCTAGCTCAGCCGGCACCAAGGGAAACCTACCAAACCTGTGCATTTCTGAAAACTAGAGACCTAGGGGAATCCAAGGAGGGGTGACTTGCGGGGCTCGGACCAGGTTCTGTTACCCAGAATCCTTTGCAAACCTCAAAATTTGGCTAAAAAAACACATGTTCCTCACATTTCTGTGGCAGAAAGTTCTGGAATCTGAGAGGAGCCACAAATTTCCTTCCACCCAGCGTTCCCCCAAGTCTCCCGATAAAAATGATACCTCACTTGTGTGGGTAGGCCTAGCGCCCGCGACAGGAAACGCCCCAAAGCGCAACGTGGACACATCCAAATTTTTGGAAGAAAACAGAGGTGTTTTTTGCGAAGTGCCTACCTGTAGATTTTGGCCTCTAGCTCAGCCGGCACCGAGGGAAACCTACCAAACCTGTGCATTTCTGAAAACTAGAGACCTAGGGGAATCCAAGGAGGGGTGACTTGCGGGGCTCGGACCAGGTTCTGTTACCCAGAATCCTTTGCAAACCTCAAAATTTGGCTAAAAAAACACATGTTCCTCACATTTCTGTGGCAGAAAGTTCTGGAATCTGAGAGGAGCCACAAATTTCCTTCCACCCAGCGTTCCCCCAAGTCTCCCGATAAAAATGATACCTCACTTGTGTGGGTAGGCCTAGCGCCCGCGACAGGAAACGCCCCAAAGCGCAACGTGGACACATCCAAATTTTTGGAAGAAAACAGAGGTGTTTTTTGCGAAGTGCCTACCTGTAGATTTTGGCCTCTAGCTCAGCCGGCACCGAGGGAAACCTACCAAACCTGTGCATTTCTGAAAACTAGAGACCTAGGGGAATCCAAGGAGGGGTGACTTGCGGGGCTCGGACCAGGTTCTGTTACCCAGAATCCTTTGCAAACCTCAAAATTTGGCTAAAAAAACACATGTTCCTCAAATTTCTGTGGCAGAAAGTTCGGGAATCTGAGAGGAGCCACAAATTTCCTTCCACCCAGCGTTCCCCCAAGTCTCCCGATAAAAATGATACCTCACTTGTGTGGGTAGGCCTAGCGCCCGCGACAGGAAACGCCCCAAAGCGCAACGTGGACACATCCACATTTTTGGAAGAAAACAGAGGTGTTTTTTGCAAAGTGCCTACCTGTAGATTTTGGCCTCTAGCTCAGCCGGCACCGAGGGAAACCTACAAAACCTGTGCATTTCTGAAAACTAGAGACCTAGGGGAATCCAAGGAGGGGTGACTTGCGGGGCTCGGACCAGGTTCTGTTACCCAGAATCCTTTGCAAACCTCAAAATTTGGCTAAAAAAACACATGTTCCTCACATTTCTGTGGCAGAAAGTTCTGGAATCTGAGAGGAGCCACAAATTTCCATCCACCCAGCGTTCCCCCAAGTCTCCCGATACAAATGATACCTCACTTGTGTGGGTAGGCCTAGTGCCCGCGACAGGAAACGCCCCAAAGCGCAACGTGGACACATCCAAATTTTTGGAAGAGAACAGAGGTGTTTTTTGCGAAGTGCCTACCTGTAGATTTTGGCCTCTAGCTCAGCCGGCACCTAGGGAAACTTACCAAACCTGTGCATTTCTGAAAACTAGAGACCTAGGGGAATCCAAGGAGGGGTGACTTGCGGGGCTCGGACCAGGTTCTGTTACCCAGAATCCTTTGCAAACCTCAAAATTTGGCTAAAAAAACACATGTTCCTCACATTTCTGTGGCAGAAAGTTCGGGAATCTGAGAGGAGCCACAAATTTCCTTCCACCCAGCGTTCCCCCAAGTCTCCCGATAAAAATGATACCTCACTTGTGTGGGTAGGCCTAGCGCCCGCGACAGGAAACGCCCCAAAGCGCAACGTGGACACATCCAAATTTTTGGAAGAAAACAGAGGTGTTTTTTGCGAAGTGCCTACCTGTAGATTTTGGCCTCTAGCTCAGCCGGCACCTAGGGAAACCTACCAAACCTGTGCATTTCTGAAAACTAGAGACCTAGGGGAATCCAAGGAGGGGTGACTTGCGGGGCTCGGACCAGGTTCTGTTACCCAGAATCCTTTGCAAACCTCAAAATCTGGCTAAAAAAACACATGTTCCTCACATTTCTGTGGCAGAAAGTTCTGGAATCTGAGAGGAGCCACAAATTTCCTTCCACCCAGCGTTCCCCGAAGTCTCCCGATAAAAATGATACCTCACTTGTGTGGGTAGGCCTAGCGCCCGCGACAGGAAACGCCCCAAAGCGCAACGTGGACACATCCAAATTTTTGGAAGAAAACAGAGGTGTTTTTTGCGAAGTGCCTACCTGTAGATTTTGGCCTCTAGCTCAGCCGGCACCGAGGGAAACCTACCAAACCTGTGCATTTCTGAAAACTAGAGACCTAGGGGAATCCAAGGAGGGGTGACTTGCGTGGCTCGGACCCGGTTCTGTTACCCAGAATCCTTTGCAAACCTCAAAATTTGGCTAAAAAAACACATGTTCCTCACATTTCTGTGGCAGAAAGTTCTGGAATCTGAGAGGAGCCACAAATTTCCTTCCACCCAGCGTTCCCCCAAGTCTCCCGATAAAAATGATACCTCACTTGTGTGGGTAGGCCTAGCGCCCGCGACAGGAAACGCCCCAAAGCGCAACGTGGACACATCCAAATTTTTGGAAGAAAACAGAGGTGTTTTTTGCGAAGTGCCTACCTGTAGATTTTGGCCTCTAGCTCAGCCGGCACCGAGGGAAACCTACCAAACCTGTGCATTTCTGAAAACTAGAGACCTAGGGGAATCCAAGGAGGGGTGACTTGCGGGGCTCGGACCAGGTTCTGTTACCCAGAATCCTTTGCAAACCTCACAATTTGGCTAATAAAACACATGTTCCTCACATTTCTGTGGCAGAAAGTTCGGGAATCTGAGAGGAGCCACAAATTTCCTTCCACCCAGCGTTCCCCCAAGTCTCCCGATAAAAATGATACCTCACTTGTGTGGGTAGGCCTAGCGCCCGCGACAGGAAACGCCCCAAAGCGCAACGTGGACACATCCAAATTTTTGGAAGAAAACAGAGGTGTTTTTTGCAAAGTGCCTACCTGTAGATTTTGGCCTCTAGCTCAGCCGGCACCGAGGGAAACCTACAAAACCTGTGCATTTCTGAAAACTAAAGACCTAGGGGAATCCAAGGAGGGGTGACTTGCGGGGCTCGGACCAGGTTCTGTTACCCAGAATCCTTTGCAAACCTCAAAATTTGGCTAAAAAAACACATGTTCCTCACATTTCTGTGGCAGAAAGTTCTGGAATCTGAGAGGAGCCACAAATTTCCATCCACCCAGCATTCCCCCAAGTCTCCCGATAAAAATGATACCTCACTTGTGTGGGTAGGCCTAGCGCCCGCGACAGGAAACGCCCCAAAGTGCAACGTGGACACATCCAAATTTTTCGAAGAAAACAGAGGTGTTTTTTGCGAAGTGCCTACCTGTAGATTTTGGCCTCTAGCTCAGCCGGCACCGAGGGAAACCTACCAAACCTGTGCATTTCTGAAAACTAGAGACCTAGGGGAATCCAAGGAGGGGTGACTTGCGGGGCTCGGACCAGGTTCTGTTACCCAGAATCCTTTGCAAACCTCAAAATTTGGCTAAAAAAACACATGTTCCTCACATTTCTGTGGCAGAAAGTTCTGGAATCTGAGAGGAGCCACAAATTTCCTTCCACCCAGCGTTCCCCCAAGTCTCCCGATAAAAATGATACCTCACTTGTGTGGGTAGGCCTAGTGCCCGCGACAGGAAACGCCCCAAAGCGCAACGTGGACACATCCAAATTTTTGGAAGAAAACAGAGGTGTTTTTTGCGAAGTGCCTACCTGTAGATTTTGGCCTCTAGCTCAGCCGGCACCGAGGGAAACCTACCAAACCTGTGCATTTCTGAAAACTAGAGACCTAGGGGAATCCAAGGAGGGGTGACTTGCGGGGCTCGGACCCGGTTCTGTTACCCAGAATCCTTTGCAAACCTCAAAATTTGGCTAAAAAAACACATGTTCCTCACATTTCTGTGGCAGAAAGTTCTGGAATCTGAGAGGAGCCACAAATTTCCTTCCACCCAGCGTTCCCCCAAGTCTCCCGATAAAAATGATACCTCACTTGTGTGGGTAGGCCTAGCGCCCGCGACAGGAAACGCCCCAAAGCGCAACGTGGACACATCCAAATTTTTGGAAGAAAACAGAGGTGTTTTTTGCGAAGTGCCTACCTGTAGATTTTGGCCTCTAGCTCAGCCGGCACCGAGGGAAACCTACCAAACCTGTGCATTTCTGAAAACTAGAGACCTAGGGGAATCCAAGGAGGGGTGACTTGCGGGGCTCGGACCAGGTTCTGTTACCCAGAATCCTTTGCAAACCTCAAAATTTGGCTAAAAAAACACATGTTCCTCACATTTCTGTGGCAGAAAGTTCTGGAATCTGAGAGGAGCCACAAATTTCCTTCCACCCAGCGTTCCCCCAAGTCTCCCGATAAAAATGATACCTCACTTGTGTGGGTAGGCCTAGTGCCCGCGACAGGAAACGCCCCAAAGCGCAACGTGGACACATCCAAATTTTTGGAAGAAAACAGAGGTGTTTTTTGCAAAGTGCCTACCTGTAGATTTTGGCCTCTAGCTCAGCCGGCACCGAGGGAAACCTACAAAACCTGTGCATTTCTGAAAACTAAAGACCTAGGGGAATCCAAGGAGGGGTGACTTGCGGGGCTCGGACCAGGTTCTGTTACCCAGAATCCTTTGCAAACCTCAAAATTTGGCTAAAAAAACACATGTTCCTCACATTTCTGTGGCAGAAAGTTCTGGAATCTGAGAGGAGCCACAAATTTCCATCCACCCAGCATTCCCCCAAGTCTCCCGATAAAAATGATACCTCACTTGTGTGGGTAGGCCTAGCGCCCGCGACAGGAAACGCCCCAAAGTGCAACGTGGACACATCCAAATTTTTCGAAGAAAACAGAGGTGTTTTTTGCGAAGTGCCTACCTGTAGATTTTGGCCTCTAGCTCAGCCGGCACCGAGGGAAACCTACCAAACCTGTGCATTTCTGAAAACTAGAGACCTAGGGGAATCCAAGGAGGGGTGACTTGCGGGGCTCGGACCAGGTTCTGTTACCCAGAATCCTTTGCAAACCTCAAAATTTGGCTAAAAAAACACATGTTCCTCACATTTCTGTGGCAGAAAGTTCTGGAATCTGAGAGGAGCCACAAATTTCCTTCCACCCAGCGTTCCCCCAAGTCTCCCGATAAAAATGATACCTCACTTGTGTGGGTAGGCCTAGTGCCCGCGACAGGAAACGCCCCAAAGCGCAACGTGGACACATCCAAATTTTTGGAAGAAAACAGAGGTGTTTTTTGCGAAGTGCCTACCTGTAGATTTTGGCCTCTAGCTCAGCCGGCACCGAGGGAAACCTACCAAACCTGTGCATTTCTGAAAACTAGAGACCTAGGGGAATCCAAGGAGGGGTGACTTGCGGGGCTCGGACCCGGTTCTGTTACCCAGAATCCTTTGCAAACCTCAAAATTTGGCTAAAAAAACACATGTTCCTCACATTTCTGTGGCAGAAAGTTCTGGAATCTGAGAGGAGCCACAAATTTCCTTCCACCCAGCGTTCCCCCAAGTCTCCCGATAAAAATGATACCTCACTTGTGTGGGTAGGCCTAGCGCCCGCGACAGGAAACGCCCCAAAGCGCAACGTGGACACATCCAAATTTTTGGAAGAAAACAGAGGTGTTTTTTGCGAAGTGCCTACCTGTAGATTTTGGCCTCTAGCTCAGCCGGCACCGAGGGAAACCTACCAAACCTGTGCATTTCTGAAAACTAGAGACCTAGGGGAATCCAAGGAGGGGTGACTTGCGGGGCTCGGACCAGGTTCTGTTACCCAGAATCCTTTGCAAACCTCACAATTTGGCTAATAAAACACATGTTCCTCACATTTCTGTGGCAGAAAGTTCGGGAATCTGAGAGGAGCCACAAATTTCCTTCCACCCAGCGTTCCCCCAAGTCTCCCGATAAAAATGATACCTCACTTGTGTGGGTAGGCCTAGCGCCCGCGACAGGAAACGCCCCAAAGCGCAACGTGGACACATCCAAATTTTTGGAAGAAAACAGAGGTGTTTTTTGCAAAGTGCCTACCTGTAGATTTTGGCCTCTAGCTCAGCCGGCACCGAGGGAAACCTACAAAACCTGTGCATTTCTGAAAACTAGAGACCTAGGGGAATCCAAGGAGGGGTGACTTGCGGGGCTCGGACCAGGTTCTGTTACCCAGAATCCTTTGCAAACCTCAAAATTTGGCTAAAAAAACACATGTTCCTCACATTTCTGTGGCAGAAAGTTCTGGAATCTGAGAGGAGCCACAAATTTCCATCCACCCAGCGTTCCCCCAAGTCTCCCGATAAAAATGATACCTCACTTGTGTGGGTAGGCCTAGCGCCCGCGACAGGAAACGCCCCAAAGCGCAACGTGGACACATCCAAATTTTTGGAAGAGAACAGAGGTGTTTTTTGCGAAGTGCCTACCTGTAGATTTTGGCCTCTAGCTCAGCCGGCACCTAGGGAAACTTACCAAACCTGTGCATTTCTGAAAACTAGAGACCTAGGGGAATCCAAGGAGGGGTGACTTGCGGGGCTCGGACCAGGTTCTGTTACCCAGAATCCTTTGCAAATCTCAAAATTTGGCTAAAAAAACACATGTTCCTCACATTTCTGTGGCAGAAAGTTCGGGAATCTGAGAGGAGCCACAAATTTCCTTCCACCCAGCGTTCCCCCAAGTCTCCCGATAAAAATGATACCTCACTTGTGTGGGTAGGCCTAGCGCCCGCGACAGGAAACGCCCCAAAGCGCAACGTGGACACATCCAAATTTTTGGAAGAAAACAGAGTTTTTTGCGAAGTGCCTACCTGTAGATTTTGGCCTCTAGCTCAGCCGGCACCTAGGGAAACCTACCAAACCTGTGCATTTCTGAAAACTAGAGACCTAGGGGAATCCAAGGAGGGGTGACTTGAGGGGCTCGGACCAGGTTCTGTTACCCAGAATCCTTTGCAAACCTCAAAATTTGGCTAAAAAAACACATGTTCCTCACATTTCTGTGGCAGAAAGTTCTGGAATCTGAGAGGAGCCACAAATTTCCTTCCACCCAGCGTTCCCCCAAGTCTCCCGATAAAAATGATACCTCACTTGTGTGGGTAGGCCTAGCGCCCGCGACAGGAAACGCCCCAAAGCGCAACGTGGACACATCCAAATTTTTGGAAGAAAACAGAGGTGTTTTTTGCGAAGTGCCTACCTGTAGATTTTGGCCTCTAGCTCAGCCGGCACCGAGGGAAACCTACCAAACCTGTGCATTTCTGAAAACTAGAGACCTAGGGGAATCCAAGGAGGGGTGACTTGCGGGGCTCGGACCAGGTTCTGTTACCCAGAATCCTTTGCAAACCTCAAAATTTGGCTAAAAAAACACATGTTCCTCACATTTCTGTGGCAGAAAGTTCTGGAATCTGAGAGGAGCCACAAATTTCCTTCCACCCAGCATTCCCCCAAGTCTCCCGATAAAAATGATACCTCACTTGTGTGGGTAGGCCTAGCGCCCGCGACAGGAAACGCCCCAAAGTGCAACGTGGACACATCCAAATTTTTCGAAGAAAACAGAGGTGTTTTTTGCGAAGTGCCTACCTGTAGATTTTGGCCTCTAGCTCAGCCGGCACCGAGGGAAACCTACCAAACCTGTGCATTTCTGAAAACTAGAGACCTAGGGGAATCCAAGGAGGGGAGACTTGCGGGGCTCGGACCAGGTTCTGTTACCCAGAATCCTTTGCAAACCTCAAAATTTGGCTAAAAAAACACATGTTCCTCACATTTCTGTGGCAGAAAGTTCTGGAATCTGAGAGGAGCCACAAATTTCCTTCCACCCAGCGTTGCCCCAAGTCTCCCGATAAAAATGATACCTCACTTGTGTGGGTAGGCCTAGCGCCCGCGACAGGAAACGCCCCAAAGCGCAACGTGGACACATCCAAATTTTTGGAAGAAAACAGAGGTGTTTTTTGCGAAGTGCCTACCTGTAGATTTTGGCCTCTAGCTCAGCCGGAACCGAGGGAAACCTACCAAACCTGTGCATTTCTGAAAACTAGAGACCTAGGGGAATCCAAGGAGGGGTGACTTGCGGGGCTCGGACCAGGTTCTGTTACCCAGAATCCTTTGCAAACCTCAAAATTTGGCTAAAAAAACACATGTTCCTCACATTTCTGTGGCAGAAAGTTCTGGAATCTGAGAGGAGCCACAAATTTCCTTCCACCCAGCGTTCCCCCAAGTCTCCCGATAAAAATGATACCTCACTTGTGTGGGTAGGCCTAGCGCCCGCGACAGGAAACGCCCCAAAGCGCAACGTGGACACATCCAAATTTTTGGAAGAAAACAGAGGTGTTTTTTGCGAAGTGCCTACCTGTAGATTTTGGCCTCTAGCTCAGCCGGCACCAAGGGAAACCTACCAAACCTGTGCATTTCTGAAAACTAGAGACCTAGGGGAATCCAAGGAGGGGTGACTTGCGGGGCTCGGACCAGGTTCTGTTACCCAGAATCCTTTGCAAACCTCAAAATTTGGCTAAAAAAACACATGTTCCTCACATTTCTGTGGCAGAAAGTTCTGGAATCTGAGAGGAGCCACAAATTTCCTTCCACCCAGCGTTCCCCCAAGTCTCCCGATAAAAATGATACCTCACTTGTGTGGGTAGGCCTAGCGCCCGCGACAGGAAACGCCCCAAAGCGCAACGTGGACACATCCAAATTTTTGGAAGAAAACAGAGGTGTTTTTTGCGAAGTGCCTACCTGTAGATTTTGGCCTCTAGCTCAGCCGGCACCGAGGGAAACCTACCAAACCTGTGCATTTCTGAAAACTAGAGACCTAGGGGAATCCAAGGAGGGGTGACTTGCGGGGCTCGGACCAGGTTCTGTTACCCAGAATCCTTTGCAAACCTCAAAATTTGGCTAAAAAAACACATGTTCCTCACATTTCTGTGGCAGAAAGTTCTGGAATCTGAGAGGAGCCACAAATTTCCTTCCACCCAGCGTTCCCCCAAGTCTCCCGATAAAAATGATACCTCACTTGTGTGGGTAGGCCTAGCGCCCGCGACAGGAAACGCCCCAAAGCGCAACGTGGACACATCCAAATTTTTGGAAGAAAACAGAGGTGTTTTTTGCGAAGTGCCTACCTGTAGATTTTGTCCTCTAGCTCAGCCGGCACCGAGGGAAACCTACCAAACCTGTGCATTTCTGAAAACTAGAGACCTAGGGGAATCCAAGGAGGGGTGACTTGCGGGGCTCGGACCAGGTTCTGTTACCTAGAATCCTTTGCAAACCTCAAAATTTGGCTAAAAAAACACATGTTCCTCAAATTTCTGTGGCAGAAAGTTCGGGAATCTGAGAGGAGCCACAAATTTCCTTCCACCCAGCGTTCCCCCAAGTCTCCCGATAAAAATGATACCTCACTTGTGTGGGTAGGCCTAGCGCCCGCGACAGGAAACGCCCCAAAGCGCAACGTGGACACATCCAAATTTTTGGAAGAAAACAGAGGTGTTTTTTGCGAAGTGCCTACCTGTAGATTTTGGCCTCTAGCTCAGCCGGCACCTAGGGAAACCTACCAAACCTGTGCATTTCTGAAAACTAGAGACCTAGGGGAATCTAAGGAGGGGTGACTTGCGGGGCTTGGACCAGGTTCTGTTACCCAGAATCCTTTGCAAACCTCAAAATTTGGCTAAAAAAACACATGTTCCTCACATTTCTGTGGCAGAAAGTTCTGGAATCTGAGAGGAGCCACAAATTTCCTTCCACCCAGCATTCCCCCAAGTCTCCCGATAAAAATGATACCTCACTTGTGTGGGTAGGCCTAGCGCCCGCGACAGGAAACGCCCCAAAGCGCAACGTGGACACATCCAAATTTTTGGAAGAAAACAGAGGTGTTTTTTGCGAAGTGCCTACCTGTAGATTTTGGCCTCTAGCTCAGCCGGCACCGAGGAAAACCTACCAAACCTGTGCATTTCTGAAAACTAGAGACCTAGGGGAATCCAAGGAGGGGTGACTTGCGGGGCTCGGACCAGGTTCTGTTACCCAGAATCCTTTGCAAACCTCAAAATTTGGCTAAAAAAACACATGTTCCTCACATTTCTGTTGCAGAAAGTTCGGGAATCTGAGAGGAGCCACAAATTTCCTTCCACCAAGCGTTCCCCCAAGTCTCCCGATAAAAATGATACCTCACTTGTGTGGGTAGGCCTAGCGCCCGCGACAGGAAACGCCCCAAAGCGCAACGTGGACACATCCAAATTTTTGGAAGAAAACAGAGGTGTTTTTTGCGAAGTGCCTACCTGTAGATTTTGGCCTCATGCTCAGCCGGCACCTAGGGAAACCTACCAAACCTGTGCATTTCTGAAAACTAGAGACCTAGGGGAATCCAAGGAGGGGTGACTTGCGGGGCTTGGACCAGGTTCTGTTACCCAGAATCCTTTGCAAACCTCAAAATGTGGCTAAAAAAACACATGTTCCTCACATTTCTGTGGCAGAAAGTTCTGGAATCTGAGAGGAGCCACAAATTTCCGTCCACCCAGCGTTCCCCCAAGTCTCCCGATAAAAATGATACCTCACTTGTGTGGGTAGGCCTAGCGCCCGCGACAGGAAACGCCCCAAAGCGCAACGTGGACACATCCAAATTTTTGGAAGAAAACAGAGGTGTTTTTTGCGAAGTGCCTACCTGTAGATTTTGGCCTCTAGCTCAGCCGGCACCGAGGAAAACCTACCAAACCTGTGCATTTCTGAAAACTAGAGACCTAGGGGAATCCAAGGAGGGGTGACTTGCGGGGCTCGGACCAGGTTCTGTTACCCAGAATCCTTTGCAAACCTCAAAATTTGGCTAAAAAAACACATGTTCCTCACATTTCTGTTGCAGAAAGTTCGGGAATCTGAGAGGAGCCACAAATTTCCTTCCACCAAGCGTTCCCCCAAGTCTCCCGATAAAAATGATACCTCACTTGTGTGGGTAGGCCTAGCGCCCGCGACAGGAAACGCCCCAAAGCGCAACGTGGACACATCCAAATTTTTGGAAGAAAACAGGTGTTTTTTGCGAAGTGCCTACCTGTAGATTTTGGCCTCATGCTCAGCCGGCACCTAGGGAAACCTACCAAACCTGTGCATTTCTGAAAACTAGAGACCTAGGGGAATCCAAGGAGGGGTGACTTGCGGGGCTTGGACCAGGTTCTGTTACCCAGAATCCTTTGCAAACCTCAAAATGTGGCTAAAAAAACACATGTTCCTCACATTTCTGTGGCAGAAAGTTCTGGAATCTGAGAGGAGCCACAAATTTCCGTCCACCCAGCGTTCCCCCAAGTCTCCCGATAAAAATGATACCTCACTTGTGTGGGTAGGCCTAGCGCCCGCGACAGGAAACGCTCCAAAGCGCAACGTGGACACATCCAAATTTTTGGAAGAGAACAGAGGTGTTTTTTGCGAAGTGCCTACCTGTAGATTTTGGCCTCTAGCTCAGCCGGCACCTAGGGAAACTTACCAAACCTGTGCATTTCTGAAAACTAGATACCTAGGGGAATCCAAGGAGGGGTGACTTGCGGGGCTCGGACCAGGTTCTGTTACCCAGAATCCTTTGCAAACCTCAAAATTTGGCTAAAAAAACACATGTTCCTCACATTTCTGTGGCAGAAAGTTCGGGAATCTGAGAGGAGCCACAAATTTCCTTCCACCCAGCGTTCCCCCAAGTCTCCCGATAAAAATGATACCTCACTTGTGTGGGTAGGCCTAGCGCCCGCGACAGGAAACGCCCCAAAGCGCAACGTGGACACATCCAAATTTTTGGAAGAAAACAGAGGTGTTTTTTGCGAAGTGCCTACCTGTAGATTTTGGCCTCTAGCTCCGCCGGCACCTAGGGAAACCTCCCAAACCTGTGCATTTCTGAAAACTAGAGACCTAGGGGAATCCAAGGAGGGGTGACTTGCGGGGCTCGGACCAGGTTCTGTTACCCAGAATCTTTTGCAAACCTCAAAATTTGGCTAAAAAAACACATGTTCCTCACATTTCTGTGGCAGAAAGTTCTGGAATCTGAGAGGAGCCACAAATTTCCTTCCCCCCAGCGTTCCCCCAAGTCTCCCGATAAAAATGATACCTCACTTGTGTGGGTAGGCCTAGCGCCCGCGACAGGAAACGCCCCAAAGCGCAACGTGGACACATCCAAATTTTTGGAAGAAAACAGAGGTGTTTTTTGCGAAGTGCCTACCTGTAGATTTTGGCCTCTAGCTCAGCCGGCACCGAGGGAAACCTACCATACCTGTGCAGTTCTGAAAACTAGAGACCTAGGGGAATCCAAGGAGGGGTGACTTGCGGGGCTCCGACCAGGTTCTGTTACCCAGAATCCTTTGCAAACCTCAAAATTTGGCTAAAAAAACACATGTTCCTCACATTTCTGTGGCAGAAAGTTCTGGAATCTGAGAGGAGCCACAAATTTCCTTTCACCCAGCGTTCCCCCAAGTCTCCCGATAAAAATGATACCTCACTTGTGTGGGTAGGCCTAGCGCCCGCGACAGGAAACGCCCCAAAGCGCAACGTGGACACATCCAAATTTTTCGAAGAAAACAGAGGTTTTTTTTGCGAAGTGCCTACCTGTAGATTTTGGCCTCTAGCTCAGCCGGCACCTAGGGAAACCTACCAACCCTGTGGATTATTGAAAACTAGAGACCTAGGGGAATCTAAGGAGGGGTGACTTGCGGGGCTCGGACCAGGTTCTGTTACCCAGAATCCTTTGCAAACCTCAACATTTGGCTAAAAAAACACATGTTCCTCACATTTCTGTGGGCGAAAGTTCTGGAATCTGAGAGGAGCCACAAATTTCCTTCCACCCAGCGTTCCCCTAAGTCTCCCGATAAAAATGATACCTCACTTCTGTGGGTAGGCCTAGCGCCCACGAAAGGAAATGGCCCAAAACACAACGTGGACACAACTAATTTTTTCACAGAAAACAGAGGTGTTTTTTGCAAAGTGCCTACCTGTGGAGTTTGGCCTCTAGCTCAGCCGGCCCCGGGAGGGGGGGGGGGGCAGAAATGCCCTAAAATAAATTTGACCACCCCCCACCCCCCAAACCCCCATGCCCGGGAACGACCCTTGCCTACGGGGTCGCTCCCCCTGCGTGACATTGGCGCCAAAAAACAAATCCCAGGTGCCTAGTGGTTTCTGCCCCCTTGGGGGCAGATTGACCTAAAATTGGCCAATCTGCCCCCAAGGGGGGCAGAAATGGCCTAAATCCAATTTGCCCCCCAGGGTAGCGACCCTTGCCTGATTGGTCGCTCCTCATCTCTAAAAAAACAAACAAACCCAAAAAAAAACACAACAAAAAAATTTGCCTTGGTGCCCTGAGGGTTCTGCTCCCCCCTGGGGGCAGTTCGGCCTAATAATAGACCGATCTGCCCCCAGGGGGGGGGCAGAAATGGCCTAAAATAAATTTGCCCTCCCAGCCCCCACACCCCCCGGGAGCGACCCTTGCCTACGGGGTCGCTCCCCCTGTGTGACATTGGCGCCAAAAAACAAATCCCAGGAGCCTAGTGGTTTCTGCCCCCTTGGGGGCAGATTGACCTAATATCGGCCAATCTGCCCCCAAGGGGGGAAGAAATGGCCTAAATACAATTTGCCCCCCAGGGGAGCGACCCTTGCCTGATGGGTCGCTCCCCATCTCTAAAAAAACAAACAAACAAAAAAAAAAACACAACAACAAAATTTGCCCTGGTGCCCTGAGGGTTCTGCTCCCCCCTGGGGGCAGTTCGGCCTAATAATAGGCCGATCTGCCCCCAGGGGGGGGCAGAAATGGCCTAAAATAAATTTGCCCTCCCAGCCCCCACACCCCCCGGGAGCGACCCTTGCCTACGGGGTCGCTCCCCCTGTGTGACATTGGCGCCAAAAAACAAATCCCAGGTGCATAGTGGTTTCTGCCCCCTTGGGGGCAGATTGACCTAAAATCGGCCAATCTGCCCCCAAGGGGGGCAGAAATGGCCTAAATACAATTTGCCCCCCAGGGGAGCGACCCTTGCCTGATGGGTCGCTCCCCATCTCTAAAAAAACAAACAAACAAAAAAAAAAACACAACAAAAAAAATTGCCCTGGTGCCCTGAGGGTTCTGCTCCCCCCTGGGGGCAGTTCGGCCTAATAATAGGAAATGGCCTAAAATAAATTTGCCCCCCCAATCCCCCCCCCCCGGGAGCGACCCTTGCCTACGGGGTCACTCCCCCTGCGTGACATTGGCGCCAAAAAACAAATCCCAGGTTCCTAGTGGTTTCTGCCCCCTTGGGGGCAGATTGACCTAAAATCGGCCTATCTGCTCCCAAGGGGGGCAGAAATGGCCTAAATACAATTTGCCCCCCAGGGGAGCGACCCTTGCCTGATTGGTCGCTCCCCATCTCTAAAAAAACAAACAAACAAAAAAAAAACACACAAAAAAAAAATTGCTCTTGTGCCTAGAGAGTTCTGCCCCCCCCCTGGGGGCAGTTCGGCCTAATAATAGGCCGAGGGGGGGCAGAAATGGCCTAAAATAAATTTGCCCCCCCAACACCCACCCCCCCCCCCGGGAGCGACCCTTGCCTACGGGGTCGCTCCCCCCTGCGTGACATTGGCGCCAAAAAACAAATCCCAGGTGCCTAGTGGTTTCTGCCCCCTTGGGGGCAGATTGACCTAAAATCGGCCTATCTGCCCCCAAGGGGGGCAGAAATGGCCTAAATACAATTTGCCCCCCAGGGGAGCGACCCTTCCCTGATGGGTCGCTCCCCATCTCTAAAAAAACAAACAAACAAAAAAAAAACACAAAAAAAAAATTGCTCTGGTGCCTAGAGGGTTCTGCCCCCCCCCCCCCGGGGGCAGTTCGGCCTAATAATAGGCCGATCTGCCCCCAGGGGGGGCAGAAATGGCCTAAAATAAATTTGCCCCCCCCCCCCCATGGGAGCGACCCTTGCCCAAGGGGTTGCTCCCTCATGTGAATTTTAGTTAAAAAAAAAAAATCCCTGGTGTCTAGTGGGGTTTCAAAAGCCGGATTGCAAAGCAATCCGGCTTTTGAAACCCTCGGAGAGACTTCAAAGGGAAGGAAATACTTTTCCTTCCCTTTGAAGCCCCTCCGGGCATCCCCAGTGATTGAAAGAGAAATGCTTTTGCATTTCTCTTTCAATCGCGCTGGAAGCATAGCTTCCAGCGCGACGAGGGAGGCCCCTGTGACAAATAAGCGCGCGCTCGCGCGCTGACGTCACAGGGGGGGTGGGGGGAGTCAGGGGTAGAAGGGGATGGTCTTCCCCTTCCATCCCAGACTTGGGGGGGGGTGCACAGGGGGCGCACTAGCGCGCCCCCAAGTTCCCCTGTGCCATGGACGAGATGATCTCGTCCAAGGCACAGGGGAACTGTAGCCCTGGACGAGATCATCTCGTCCAAGGCACCGAACCGGTTAAATAACAATACAAAAAAACAATACATACATATTATGAATAAATCACACAATATAATCATCTAACCATTTGGGTTTACAAGAAATTCTTTTACCCATTAAACTTGTACCTTCTTTGTTATCACATCCTTTAGGAACACTATCAGCATTTCCAAAGGCTAAATGCTTTTCCATAGACCTAACATTTTCCCCAATAACACTTTCTCCAACATCACTAGTAACACAAGCTGGAACCTCCTCATTTTCCAAATTTTCATCAATACACTCGGAATTCCTTTCAGACACAATGACGTCCTCAATCCTGTCACTCATGGAAGTGTCACTCACCTTATTCTCTTCCATTCTAATATCTTCTAAAACATCATCTACATTCCGCTTATTAATAGGCTGTCCTTTAAATACCGCAATCCTTTTAAGGTTCCATACCTTTCCATCACTTAAAAGAACCGCATTGCGCAGAACTTTATTTACTTGAAAAGGTTCCGAAAATTGACTCTCACCCTTCTTTACTTTCCATGGTTTCTTCACCTTAACCCAACTACCTACACGAACTTCCACATCTTTTTTTGAACCCCTACTCCTGTCAAAAGTTTGCTTATATTCCTTATGTTTTTTCACAATTTTATCCCTAACTTCTTCAAATGGCACTTTGCATTCAGAAGCCTCCAATAACCATTCCGGATTGCATTTTGTCCTTGGTCCCCAAAAGGGGATAAACCAAGTGCTTCATGATAACAAGTTCTATGAGACCACAAAGTTTTATTAACTTGAACCATCCAATCACTCCCATTCTTACATGCAATCTGAATCGCACTCTTGATAACTCTATTAAATCTCTCAATCATACCATTCCCACTAGGATTATATAAAGATGTAGGGCCATATGTACGAACACATTTTCCCATAGACACAGAATGGGCAAAACTGCTTGCTACATCTGGCCCGTGGTTCTATGTTTAATACCCACTCTTTCAAAATACTTCTTCGTCAAAGCAGACGTAAACTGCACCCCATTATCACTAATGATTTGTACTGGTAAACCTTCCTCAACAAAAGTACTATCCATAAATGTTAGAACCTCCCACGAATCCACTTTATACACAACTTTCACCACTGGCCACCTGGAGAAAACATCAATCATGGCAATAATATATTTCCCAGGATTACCAATAGAACCCATGATGTCGATGGCAATAGTATGCCATGGCTTACTTGGAACAATTGGCTCACACATATTAGGTCTTAAAGTACTTAAGGCTTTATCTGAATTTGCACAAATAACACACTCCCTCACAATCCTTTCAGCCTGAATATCTATTCCTGGCCACCAATACCATCTCTTCACCCTCTGTTTAGTTTTAACTATTCCACAATGAGTTTCGTGACACAACTTCAAAATCCTGTCCTAAGTGTCATTGGTGGAATAGCTCTATCGCCTCTAAAAATAGTTCCCTTAACAACAGAAAGTTCACTCCTCACTTCCCAAAACTGTTTAATTGTATTTGGCATTTTAGATTTGTTAGGCCAACCCTTCATCACACATTCCAACAAAGATTGTAAATCACAATCCTTGGAATATTCTTCCTTCCATACTTCTTCCTTTATACTCAAAGCTTCATCATCATGAATCAGAGCAATTTGTAACTCCTCCGCTACATCCGCATCCCATTCCAAAATCTCAGTGGGCATACGGGACAAATAATCTGCCAGTACATTATTTCTTCCAGGAACATATTCAATATTATATACAAAATCTTGCAAACGCATTGACATTCTCGCAATTGTTGCTGATGCCTTATACATTCCTTCGGTGGTCAGTAATTTCACTAACGGTTTGTGATCAGTGCGTAAAATACATTCCTTACCCCACACAAAAGATCTATAATGCTCCAGTGCCCAAATACATGCAAGTGTCTCCTTCTCTATTACCGAAAAATTCTCTTCATTCTGTGATAATGCACAAGAAGCAAAAGCAATTATGACTTCTTTTCCTGAGGCATCAATTTGTGTCAGCACACCACCCAATCCTTTGTTGCTGGCATCCACGGTCACTACACTTGTACAATCAGGATCAAAACTACCCAAAATAGGAGCTTGTACAATTGCATTTTTAACATCTTCAAACTCCACTTCACACTCACGTGACCAATTGAATTAAAGTGGTTTTTCAGCAACTGTCTGATATTGTACACCCTGCTAGAGAAACCTTTTACAAATTTCGCATAGAACTCTATCATTCCTAAAAATGGCCTGACATCGTCTTTACACGTAGGATGTGGAGAATTCAAAATGGCATCTACTAATTTAGGTTTCATGGTCACACCATTCCCACATAACACATGACCAAGATAGGTTACTGACTGCACCCCAAATTTACACTTCGAGTGTTCTACAGTCAAACCCTTCTCTTCAAGAATACTTAGCACATTCTCCAAGACTTTATCATGTTCCATTCTATCCTTACCAAACAATAGTATGTCATCTTGGAAACATCTTACATTGGTATGTTTCCCAAATAACTGATACATCAATCTCTGAAAGATGGCAGCTGCCAAAGCTAAACCAAACGGTAATCTTTTGTATTGAAAACATCCCACTGGAGTGATAAACGCTGTGTACTTTTTACTCGCTTCACTTAATTTGATCTGGTGGTACGCTGCGGATAAATCTATGGTAGAAAACCATTTAGCCCCCTTAATTAGTGTCAACATTTCTGAAATTCTCGGCAAAAGGAAATTTGTCCACCACAATATTCTTATTCAGGTGGCGCAAATCTATACATAAACGAATCTTCCCATTCGCACGTTTCGCCACTACCACTGGAGAAATCCACTCGGAAGATTCAATAGGTTCAATGATGTTCGCTTCCTTCAACTTATCCAATTCTTTCTCAACTTCACATCTGATTAGAATAGGAATGTTTCTCACCCTGTGAATTTTGGGACTGGCATTAGACTTGAGAACAATACTATGTTCAAAACCCTCTAAAACACCAATTTTCCCACTAAAAACCTTAGGAATCTTTTTTAACATTTCTTTTGCAATGTTTTCTCCCTCATCCACTACCATGACTGGTTCCGAACTATTCGGATCAAGTGTGATGTGCAAATCTCCTTGGTCCCTCCAACCTAGGACTGAAGGTCCCTTCCTTGCTATGTATAATTTTCCAATAGACTTCCTGTTCTTAAAAGCAAAAGTAAGTTCCCTGAAACCTAACAAATCTATTTTTTCCCCAGAAAATCCTTCTGGACTAATATCAGGTTTCTGTAAACTATTTCCAAGTTTTCCAACAAATTTTGACCTCCATACTTCCTCATTAATGATAGTAAAAGGAGAACCTGAATCGACGTAAACTTGAATTTCAATCCCTCCTATATGCATTAAACATACTGGTTTCTTTTTACTGCAAAATGACTCTTCACGTACATTGAAAACAAATGTTCGATCCTTACTTATCAGTTTACTACCCTGCATGACCCTATTGATCTTATCCTCATCTTCACTTGAGTTATCACCTACTTCATCCACATACTTCACAGTATTCTTCTTCTTCTTTTTCTTGCACACCATAGCAAAATGTCCTATGACTCCACAAGCCACACACTTCTGCTTCAATGGTGGACAATATTTGTAAGAGGCCAAATGTGAGTTACTATTACAGCGATAACACCTTTGACCATCACACTTTGATGTTTCTTGATTCTTCCCACTTTCTTTCTTTAAATCCTTATATTTTATTTTGTTAACTGTGTCATCCGCAAACACCTTATTTTCTGTTTTAACTGCCTTCGCACTACGACTTGATAATTCGGCTTTTCTTACAATAGCTAAAATGTCATCCAACTCAGCATCTCCATTAATCCACAGTCTTTCCTGAATTGCTGGATCACGGGTATGCATTACTACTTGGTCTCTAATTAACTGCCCCTGCAAATGATCAAATTTGCAGTCATTCGCTAATACTCTGAGCGCAGCAACATATTCATCCACAGTCTCACCACATTCTTGCTTCCTCTGAAAAAATTTGTATTTTAGAATGCCTATGCACACTTTAGGTGCAAAGTAATTATCAAACTCCTTCAACACATTCTCAAATACATTAGTGTCCCCACTGCCACTAATCTTTGTCATAGATTCATATACTTTTAGTCCTTCAGGGCCCACTGAATGTAGAAAAATCTTCTTTTTCCTTTCTGAACTCATTCTTCCTTCTTCGTCTATCATCTCTAAAAAATTTTGAAAATACGATTTCCATTCTGTCCACTTCATACATGGATTCGCACCAGCTGGCCAAAATGTCTGTGGAGGCTGAAGTGAAAATTGCTGTGTAGCCATATTAAACCTGTTAACGTTCAAAATTATGTACAACAATCCACTCGTCTTGAAATGAAAATAAAAAACATAACATTCATGCCAAACTCAATAAAATAGTCAATCCGTTTAAAATATGTCTAAAATAATCCACACAAATTCCTTGGTGTATCGTTTTCCTGCTTTGCTGATCCTCGTCCGATGACACAACAAAATGTTCCAGCTTCCAGCTTAATACTAAGTTTCCTTGGTAACAGGAAGCGTTGCTAATGTTTTTCCTTTAATAACGCGTAAGAACGCGTTCAACGTAGTTTGATCAATGTTAGTAGCGCTCCAGTCACAGAACGAAGAGCACGGTTCAGAAGACGCTTGAACCAACGGCAACACTTCAATTTCGAAGCTTTCTGAATCCACAGTAACACTTACTGTTTATTCCGTAGATCTGTAGATCTGTCAATAAAACACGGATGGTAGTACCAATGAACGCACCCAAATAATCCAAAGTTTTATCGGCAAGCCTTACTGTTGAAGCATATCTGCGCTGCGTAGATTCCTTAATTCTGGATGAGTTCTGATTCTCTCGCCGCCAATTTGGAAAGATGGAGTCCATATATTTTAGTATATGAGGAATGTATTGAGTATTAATTATAATAAGGCTTGCCGAGTAATCTGTGCTGCGTGTCTCCGTGTCTCTCCTCCGAGTCTCCTCTCCGATCTCAACCTCCAACTCCTGAATCTCCCACTCTAGAATCCGAACTGAGACACGCGACAGCCTCGCACAAATACATTTAAATATTAACATACATACAATTCATAACAAACACAACAGCTCACTAGCTCAGCGATAGAGATTATGATCCGCAGACATAGGTAAAAATACCTGCTTATCACAATATGGCCTAAGGAACACGAAGCCCTTCCTACAATATCAAGAGAAGTACGAAACCTTGAGGTAACCATGAATTCAGACCTATACTTAGTACTAATCCTAACATCACATAGAGTGCCTTCTACACAATGAAAATACTGTGTGACATCTTCCCATATCATGGATACCAACAGAAACTGCAAATCATCATCACATTTATAATCCCTGAGCTTGGCAATGTCAATAGCCTATACCTTGGTGCCCCCCGTTCATCACACATAAAACACATTTCATCTAAAATGCTGCCACAAGACTTATTCTCTGTATTCACTCAAGAGAAAACATGACTCCAGTCTTGCAATCACTCCACTGGCCACCTGCAGCTAGAAGGCTCCTTTGCATTGTCTATAGAGCCTTCCAAATAAAAGGCCCACTATACCTACTGTTATATTCCACGTAACATGAAGTATGTTTTTATTACTGTCCCAGCAACTGGCCTGCTTCTCCCTCCTGGAAAGTTAAAATGTTCTAAGCATCTGAAAACTGTGGAGCTGAGCTGGCAGTTGATGGGAAGGTAGGGACTTGTCAAGGGATACTACAGGTACCTGAGTAAAGTAATTAATCTACCGTAGTTCTCTTCTAATGCTTCTAAACCACTACTTACGTATTCATCTTCCAACCCCTCTTCAGCATCAGAACCTGCAACATTTCTGCTTTTATCCATGGGCATTTTAGGGTTTTAAGAACCTTCCTCCCTTCCTGTCCAAACTATGATATAAAAGGGCTAACTTAATTTTCACAACAAACACACCACCTCCTTCCAGTCCTCCCACACCATGCATGGAAGCCCTGGCTCTTGTAAGAATATAGAAGGTGCAGGCATGGATTGCATTGCCGTGTCTGTCAATTAAACAAATATTCCCTTGCAACTACCAAGAACAAAAGAGGGAAAGGAAAGAAAAAAAAGGCCTAAATCAAATTATGGCCTAACCAAACCACAAATTGGTAATGTTACTAATTACGAGAATCTATCTGTTACCATTGCCTATTAATATTGCATGTCTCCATACAATCACCACACTCACTCTACACTTTCTTCCAATGAAATCTACTTACTCTAAGTTCAGAGGTTAGCATTGCAGTGTTCGCAATGTCAACCCTGCTTGAGTCAACTCCAACAACAGTTAGAGGTGGAGTTGATGTCTCGCCAATAGTGTTTTCCCCAGGGTGGGGTTAACCACCAGTTTCCGAACTTCCTTTTACTGGTCTTTCCCTATTCGCTACCTGATGTCCGCACTGCTCCCAAGTTTACACCTGAGGAGTCCGTTTGCCTCAGAAATCATAGGGCACTTAGTAAGTACATGTGACCCCTCAACATCCAGCTGACACCGCTCAATTCGAACCTCTGACTCTGCCACGTGTCGTCACAATGACCAATGCAGACATGCGCAGTCCTGACCACACACTGTCTGTTTGCCTCCCTCATGCTCACACTCCTTCAAGTCCCATGCACTGCTAACTGGCCTTGTGCTGGCTAGAGTCAGGTTTCCACACGCCTCACCATCACTCAGGCCGGAATCATAAACGGAACACCGCTTAATTTAGGAAATACTTGCCAAGGTTCATGTACAGCTGCACCGTTTCCCTCAAGCCTAGGCAGGTCCTCGTCACAGGTTGTCATCACACAGGGTTTTAAAGCCAGGGGTCATATGTCATTGGATGACGTAAACTGCATCTGATGAGTATTCCTTCTTTTCACCTAGTGTCCTCTTCTTCAGCATCCTAACCTTGTCACCAGTTTTACGATGACTACACGTTGGATATAGGGTAGAATAAGTACTTTATTCAGGTACCCATAATGACCCCTGACAAGTCCACGCCTACTCATCAACTGCCATCTCAGCTCCACAGTTCTCAGAATTTCTGCGTAAAACACCTACAAGTTAAATTAAAGCAATACAAAGCGGGAAACTCAGCTCCAGAATTGCACCTCTTATCAGCAAACCACCATATCATAAGAAATACATTGGAGGCACTGCTTAACTGTGCACGCCATCAATATCTGGAACTCACTAGCAGCTAGCATTCAAAGCAATCAGGAGCATATACACTTCAGTAGACTGTTGAAAACATGGCTATTTCCAAGACAACTACATTAACTCACATCCCAACAACAAAACGCGGAAAGACAGTTGCACCCTCAGACTCAATCTTCAGCTTACAATCCACAGATTTGGAACAACCCAACTAGCATCTACTTTTGATAGGCAGGTGAGCTAAGGAGGGCTAACATATGGTTTGCAAAGGGTATTATTTAGTTATGTAATTTAATATATTGCATTTCTGCCCTACGCTAATACTAATACTAATACTAATACCATAACATTCAGGGGTCAGCAGCCAACTGCAGCTTATTCCTTTTACATTTGCATAAGATGTATCTGCCACAAGGTTTGCCCATCACCAGCACTATGCAGCCAATATACCAGCCATCACCAAATGAACAGGAATGGAATAACTGAAGATGTCTGTCACACATTGCTGGTCAATTGGAGGACTTTAATCAAGTTCACCACTGCAGGACCCAAATATCTATACACTATGGCCACTTCTTTTCATCTCACAGTGACATTCAGATATGGAATTAGAGTAACAATGTCCATCCCAGCAGATTTCTCCACTTCTCTCCCCCTCCAACCATGCCAGGTCAGTCCCACAAAAATACACAAAACTTCTGATTGGACAGTTGGTGGAGTAGCCAGCTAGGGAAACTATAATCATGAGAAATACCATAAAGGGACCCGCAGAGCTTGTCAAAGCTGCCAGTGTACTGAAAAACCATAGACTGCATCTCTGTGTCTCTCACATCTCATCATCCACCAGACTGCTACCCACTGCTTCCCAGAACACGATAACCACCCTTCAGTGGTCAGCAGGCACAACATGAAAACACATCCCACATAGGATCACAAAACAAAAACAACACCCTTACAGACACATGCCCTGTTGGCGTAGCTTGCTGCCCATGTAGGTAAGCAAATCAGTGCCCAGAGTATGGATACTAAGTGCTACAAAAATGCTGCAATACAATACAATACAATACAATAGTTATCATTTGTGTATCATCAAGCTTTGTTTTGATCCTATTAAAATCTATGTTTCCATCACACTTCAGAATTACAAAATAAAATAGGCTTCATTTGCGCTTTCATAGTTGCTGACATATTTTGAAATATTTGTACAGTTAATTTATAGGTATTTACGTTTTGTTGTGCATTAGAAAAAAAGACATCCTCTAGTCTTTCTTTTTCTACGCACTGTATTCCAGCGATATTGTTGGATGGTTTAATTTTCAAAATTCTCTCACTCAGAGAAAGAAAAGTAAACACCATTCTCCATGTTAAAAGAATAAGCGGCAGTTTCCCAGAAAGACATATTACGATATTTAACCTCTGTGTTTGAACGCACAGTAAATGTGACAAGATAAAAACTAGATTTAAAGGCCTTTTTATTGCTCATTCACCTTTTGAACTCTGCACCTCTCCTTCCAGCACCCATGTGTTTTAGGCTGAGTATAGCAGTGCACAAACGCTGCTTTTCTGACATGTTGGTATGTATCTGGGATTTTAACTACGCCCACCCCACGCCCATCACTGTCACTCGTTCGTGGGCTTGCCCATCAAAAATCCTTTATTTTAATTGGTAAATGCTTTACGTTTGTCCCTCCTTGGGGCAATTTAGTTACCACCTTGGACATCGCCTCTGTTACATGGCTAATTGCACTTTTGCCGACACATTTGACTGTGAGCTAACTTCTTTTTCCTTTTGTGTGCTCTTTCACGCTGATGCCGTGACACTTTGAATTGGCTTGCTTATGTGAAACTGTATTACTTTTCATTTTCAATTTATGCGGCAAAAAAAGTCTTGTTAGGAGTTTACAACGCTGATAGCTCTAACTCGAGCAAATGCGAGACCCACTGCATTGCAATGCTTGTTTCCAATTACAAGCAGTACATTTAAATGTCAATGTAGTTTGTTTAGGCTAGCTTTTCATTAAATGCTGTGTTAACTGCCTGGGTCATTGGGGGGTGGGGGGGCAAAGATTATTCTGGGCTGCCCCAGCCATCAAATGCCCCTCCCCCACCGCTTCAGCCAGCCTGAAGGATCGTGGAATCTGTCAGCTCCTCTGAAAAGGGTGGTGGTGGTAAAGGAGGAAAATATAGCAGACGACCATTTCCCTACACAGAGGCTCAGGTGTCACAGCGGTCACCAGGGAGCAGTGCTGGGATCCAGAGGTATTGGTAGATGGAGTCCACCATAGCTGTGGAAGTAGCTGTAATTAGGGTAGGACCAGTATTTGAAATGGTCGAGCATTTGACATTTTACCTAGCAGGCACCAGCAATTAGAAGGCACTCATTTTCTAGTGGTGGCTATACCTCATTCAGGAAAAGCCAATCTGAATAAGATTGTGAATTACGAAGTAACTCCTTCTTTGGAAAACAAAAGCTGGAGTGTTGTCTTCTTTTCATGCTACAACACTTGCAACTTATGGGGTAATAACAGGAATGGCAGCCACCTCGGTAGCAGAGTGGAATGGAGTTGAGCATCAGAGGAGTAGAGTAGGTGTTGGATGCAGCATTATTAGTCTGAGGTTTCTCATTCTCAGACAACAGTGTGGTGGAGGAGCATGGCAACAAATTAAAGTGAGGCCAGACATGTTTTTGTGTAAAAGGCAGAACAGATCGAATTCATCAGCTGCGTCAGGACGGGCGCAAGCTCTTCTCTCAAGAGTTTATATACTTCTGCCGGTATCCCATCTGGACCAGGCGCCTTCCCGTTTTTCAAGCCAATAATAACACTATCTGACTCACTAAGAAGCAAGCATTGATTAAGGCTCAAATTTTTAGCTGACTCTAATATGGGTAGTGTGTCTCCCTTTAGCCAATTTTCAATTGCCGCTGCTGCGGTCTCTGAGTCATCTCTATATAGTGTAGAAAAAAAACTTGACAAATTCTCCTACAATATTGTGGTCTTCCGGGGGTTTCTGCCTGTTTCAGCTAGTATTATTTCTTTAATCTTATTCCTAGCCTTGTCTGACCTCATCTTCCATGCTAATAACTTGCCACAGCCTCTCCATACTCAAAATACGCCAGTTTACTAGCTTCCCATTTGCTTTTCACAATTGATTCTAAAAAGACCTTGAGTGAATCCTGCACTTCCTGAATTTGGTGCTGTAAATCTTTGTGTGTTGTTGCATCCTGAGAGGATCGACTTTGGGCTTGCAGAGCATGGAGTTTATCCTCAAGAGACTCTATTCTAGTTCTGGTTCTCTTAGCTCTGAAGGCGGCGTAGCTAATCAATTTTCCACAAATAAAAGCCTTATACGCTTCCCAGACCGTGGCTATTGATGCGGAACCTAATTTAATCTAAAAAAATTCCTTAGAGTCTCTTTTCAACATTGAGGCAATCTCTTCTTCCCCCACAAGAGAGCGATCCTATGTCCATCTAGTACGTTCACGAGAGTCAACAAGGTTTATAACCAGCTGAACAGCGGAATGGTCTGAGAGATGACTAGGCTGGTGGGAGATTCCCCTTAAATTATTGCGAAGTTTTGCATCTATCAGAAAAAGGGAAATTCTGGAAGCATGCCCAAGTTTCTTATTCTGGAAGGTAAACTCTTTAGTCTGTCCCATTCTGTTGCATCAAGGATCAATCAAACCAAGATTTTCCATTATGTTATGCAAGCAAGTTCTCATAGCCGGTGTACTGATGGTCGGTCTGGGGTTAGACCTCTCTAAGGAGGGATTGAGCAAAACATTAAAGTCCCTGACGATTATTATCATATTCTGAGCTCTTCCAATCAGTTGCCCATATAGATCCCTGAGTGGGCCCAAGTCGTCCACTTTGAGGCCATAATAGGAGACCAAAGTAAGTTGAACTCCTCCTAACTTGATATTTGCCAAAACCCATCTCTCCCTAGGATCTGCACTGACATCTGTCAGCTGGCTTCGGATCGAACTCTTTACAATAATAGCTACTCCTCTCACATTGCAGATTTGATTAGTACAAGCAAGGTGGGTGATCCACTTTTGTGACTTAAGAATACTCATGCACTCCTCATATCTTAGATGGGTCTCCTGTAGGAGAATGATCTGGCTATCAGATAATCTTAGAAACTCCTCCTTATACTGCTCTTTCTAAGGTCGTTTACATTCCAAGTCAAGATTTTAAGTTTGAAGGTATCGCCGGGTTCCATCCTCATGTCTTTATCCAGATAAAGAAATCTTGTCTGACCCCAATAGGTGTATACCCGTGCGAGAACTATTTTTTATTCATTTTTCCCCATCTGCTCCCCACCCAGTGTGACTTTAATTAAATCACTGAAACACGTGGCAGAGTATCCTTCCCAATATCCTCCCTGGGGAACCCACCTTGAATCCATATTGGGTCACTCACACTACCCATTGGGCCTCATCCCTCCGCAACTCGCTAGCTCTCCCCTTTTATCTGATCAATCAAAACTCTAGTTTCCTGGGGATCACGGAAATTGTACATTTTGTTTTTCCACATTACCCGCAAGGTGGCAGGGAACCTCAATTGCGGAGTGGCACCCTGAAATTTGAAATCTTGCATGGCTTTCCCCAACTCTCAGCGATGATCTAGCGTTGCCCTGGACATATCAGATCTTATTAAGAATGACCAACCCTTATGCCGAAAGCCCTGGACTTTAAGAGCTTCTGCAAGAATCAGTTCTTTAATTTGATGTGAGGCAAAATTAACCAGAACCTTTCTAGGTTTCTCCTTGTTAGGGTTTCTCTTGAAAGGGTCCCGGTGGACTCTCTGAATTTCCAAAGCCAAGTCTAGGGAGGTCACCGTCGGGATATTGTCTTTAATCAAGGATATTATAAAGTCTTTAATATTGTCTACTTCCGCCCCTTGTGGAATATTCAAAACTCTAAGGTTCCTCCTGCAGTGGTTTTCCAGAGATTCTAGCATCTCCCTCAGCTCCTTCTCTCTTCGCTTCAGTATTTGGACCTCATGAGTGTTCGACTCCACCTCTGCCTGCAGTGCACAGATAGAGGACTCCATAGCCCCTAGCCTCTCTGTTAGATTAGTGATTTTCACATCTAGACCATCACAGAGTCCCTGGATTTTAGCTTGATTGGATTCAGAGACAGCAAATTTGTCTCTCATCTCATGTAGTAGTGACTGGAGAAGGGAATCCATATGAGATGGACTAGTTTGTACAGACTCTAGCTCATGCGGGGACCCAGACGCCCATCCAACTGTGTCCTGTTCTTCCTCCTGCGTAGGTGGTCTGTGTGATAAAACAGATGAGGTGGGGGAAGTCCCGTCATGTTAGCCAAATTCACAGCTGTACCTCCCAAAGAAGTAGGTGCAGTTTGTAGAGTACTGGACTGGTCTAATACTTTAAAGAAAGACCTAAGAGATGGAGTAACTTTAAGTCGCCCAGTAGTAAGGCTTGCGGTGATGTTAGCTGGTGGGGCTTGATGCTCTAAAGGAGAAACCCCTCCCTCAGTTAGTGGATGAGGAGGCAAAAATAAAGAGGCTTTACCTTTATTGGTGCCCTTGCTTCTTACCCCAGGACCTGGTAGAGACAGCACTGATGAAGCAGGTAAAGAAGCAGATAAAGAAGCTGGAAGATCCAATCCAGATTTTGAAGATGGCAGCTTCTGTCCCCGTAGCCGAGTTCTGGCCCCCGGCCCTGATGGGTGTCTGGGGGTCATGCAGGAGAGCCAGTGGTTGAGAGCCTGGGACTTAAAATAATGTTGATAAACAATGTTTTGCAAGGGAGCTCCAAATCCTGCTCCCGAGAAGGTCCTGGTTCAGCCCAGGCATAGCCAAACACAAGCCTGTGCTGACTCTGCCCCTATTGCCCTGGAAGCAGAGCCTGGCCGCCGCCCCTCTGTGTCGGTGGAGCGACCAGGCTGCTTGGGTCCAACGTGAAGGGAGCTGCGGCTTCAAGGGGGGCCCTAAACACAGGGCGTCCATCCGCCACGAGTGCCAAGTAATGCAGAAAAGCTTAAAAAACAAAAAAATTAATTAAAAAAAAAAAGTGAACCGGGCTCTTCCCCGCAGCGGGGGAGCTGGCGAGGCAGAGTGGAGGGCTGAGACCGCGGTCTGCATGTCTCAGCGAGCCACCATGTTCCCCCTCATTACCTCAATCTATGAATTCGATCTTTATAGACTCCCTTCCGGTTCCACCCTCCTGGAATGAAGCCATCATAACCTTAATATCAAAGCCTTAGAAAGACCCCAGAAGATGCGAGTCTTATAGGCCCATTTCATTGCTTAACAACGACTATAAAAGTTTTGCCCAAATATTGCCTAGGAGGCTGGATAAGGTGATTGGCGACTTAGTGCATATCAATCAGAAAGGATTCATGAGAAATCGATATTTAGGTGACCTGACCTATGACTTGGTTGCCGCAATCGATTTGGCAACTACTATGAATATGCCTCTAACTATATTAACAATTGACGCCGCCAAGGCGTTCGACAGAGTGAATTGGTACTTTCTGCAGGCGGTTATGGACCGCAACAATTTGGGAGATAACTTTCTTAATGCAATCAAAAGTATCTATAAGGTTCCCTCTGCGCGGGTTCTGGTCAACGATATCTTATCCCCACAGTTTAAGATTGAACGGGGTACTCGACAGGGCTGTCCTCTCTCCCCTCTTCTCTTTAATCTTTACATTGAACCACTGGCTAGGAGAATCAGGGCAGATTAGAGAATTATACCTTTTCAGTATCAGGATTGGGCAGTGAAGGAAGCTCTCTATGTGGATGACCTCCTGATATATACACCGAATCCCCAATGTGCTTTCCCAGCACTCTGGAAAATTATTACTAGCTTTGGAGGGATCTCTGGATATTTAGTTAATATAGATAAATCTGAACTAATGTCTTGGAACGGCCCACGAGATAACCCATTAGAGAGAGACGAAATTCGATATTTAAGGGTTAAAGTGGTCAAGAACCTGGCAGAGATGGCCCAAGTGAATTTTGTGCAGCGCCTTAGGGAAACTAAGAAGTTACTTACCCAATGGTCACATTTACATCTTTCTATATTGGGTAGAACAAATCTAATAAAAATGGTGGTACTGCCAAAATTCTCATTTATCTTTAATGCTATTCCACTATCTTTTAAAACTGAATGGCTAAGGAAACTGCAGGGTGAATTAGTCAGTTTTATCTGGTCATGTAAAAACCACAGAATAGCTTGGAAAAAACTGAGGAAGAAAAAGCTAGATGGGGGAATTGCACTTCCAGATTTCCAGCTTTTCTGTTGGGAATTTCAGCTGAAAAATATTAGATCACTCCTCTCTAAGGAAAATGTAGTCCCTCGACTTAAAGCACTGACCGGCTGTTTCCAGGACAAGGGTTCACAGTTTCTTTATAAATTTGGTCACCCTAGATACTACAAAAAGTCAGGCTAAAAGTTCTCTATGATGCTTGCAGCATCTGGCATGCAATAAGAACGAGACTGGGCATTCTGTACTATAGTGAACTGGCCCCAATATGGAACTCTCCCGGTACCGCGGTATGCCTCCAGGATGTATTAGCCAAGCCACTGATAGAGGGAGGAATTATGCAGTGAGGACAGCTAGCCAGTTCGGGCTCTGTTAGTTCTTGGGAATCTCTATCCGAAGCAATTAATGCTAAATTGTCCAGATTTAAATATGTGCAGATTAAAGCCTGGGCACATGGGGAACCGGAGGCCGGGTGTTCCACGACTTGGGAGAGGGACATCACTGGCCCACAGTGTAAAAAAAAAGAGGTCTCAAAGTGGTACTGGGTACTCATACAAGCTGAAGATGCATCTTCTCCACCCTCTACAGAGGGATGGGATCTCGTTTTTTCTGCCCTAGACCTTCTTCATCACTGGCGGGCCTCTATGAAGATTCTTTGGTCTGTGGTTAAACCTGCCCCCTTGCGGCGGAACTACCTGTTCACTGTATATCGGGCATACTGGACTCCCAAAAAGTTTACTAAAATAGCCATCCAAGGAAAGAGCAACTGCCGAAGTGTGACTTAGAGGGAGCTGATGATATTCTCCTTTGGTGGCAGTGTCCAGGGATACGTACTTTTTGGGAACAAGTGAGCAAATCGATCCTGTCAATTATAAATAGGCGTAATGAGATAACACTACCAATGGTTATATTTGGGCTATACAAGGTTGCTGAGAGGAGTTTACCCGATAGATTGGAGAGACCTCTGAGGCATCTCTTTTTTTACTTGGTTTTGATAGCCCGGCGGGAAATATGCATTAAGTGGATCTCTAGCCTTCCCCCACTCATAAAGACTGGCTGTTGGCAATGAAGAGAATCTCTGATTTAGATTGTAGTAAGGGTTCGGATAGGTGCCTTAGAATGTGGGAACCCTTTTTGGCTTTCTATAGAATCATCTCCAGGTATCAAGAACTGTGAATTAATTAGACTTCACCCGTTCTGACTTCTGAGATCTGATTCTGGTAAGAGTCCAATGATTAAGTCTCGATACTGAACGGCTAGGAGGATGGGAGCGGACTAGAGCTGCCCCTCCCTCTAAGGCTGATGGGAGCTGTTTGTTCCTTTAGTGACACTGGAGCACTAGAGCCATGATCAAGGCTGGGGCACGCTGTGGTCTCTTGTTTGTCTCTTGTTACATATGAGGACTAAAAAAAAAAAAAGGCAGAACAGAAAACTGGACATTGTTGGCTGTGACGTCAGTCCTCTGCACTGGAAGGTACTGTCTTGCAGCCATCTTTGTTGTCGGGAGTAGGAACTAAAAGCTGCACGACCTTTGTTGCCTGTATGTGGTTATTAGATGTTCTAAGCGACAGCGCCAATGCTTACTTTCAAACTCAGCATTCCTCCTGCAGCATGATACCCCACAACAGAAGTTAATATAGTGAAGCAGTGAATGGTGAAAAATGGATCAAGGGATGGAAATGGGTGGACATTTGTTACAGATGTGGCCAGTCCAATCATTTGGGGAATTTCAGATCGTGCCAGCTTATGACAAAGTGGGTAACAAATACAGAAGAGGGCACTTCAGTAAATTTTGTTGGAGTTATGGAGGGAATAAAGCCAACTTAGTTGCAGAAGAAATAGAGCAGAATGATGACTTTGGTATAAACCAACGATAGTTAAGAATATAGCGGCCAGTGAAAGAAAATGTAAATGACTACTACACTGCATTATAAAGATGGGTGGCAAGACAGTAGTAGTATTGGTGAATCTTTCTGTGGGGTTTACAGTCAAAGGTAAGGCCTTAGGGACTAACCTGTGGAGATAGGATATAGATATCGATATAAAACCAGCTGGGTACCAAGGACATGAAAATTGATTCACCATGTTACCTTTGTACAAAAAACGATTTTCATTGAACGAAGAAAAGAGGGAAGAGGGGTGACTGAAAAAGTGGATCCTTTTTTGTTTTGGCTCCACCAAGAAGAAAGGGCTATCAGGTGGGACCCTAATGGGGCATAGTGTGGACTTCAGAAGATGGCTGCCTTGGGATGTGTTTTTCTAAAATCATAGAAGTGACGCATAGACCTAAAGAGGACCTGTGTATGAGATATTCAAATGCAACAATGTCCCATCAAATTTCATTTAAACATATATTTCATAATTCTTACAATATCATATTAATGTTTTACATATTGATACATGTCAAGAAAGGAAAATAAAATAAAGAAATGAAGGATATGACCAAATGAAACAACTTATGCACAACAATTGTTCGAATCTCTTGTCATTAAGTGCAGCACATAAATTCATAAAACCAGTGAAAAAAGTGCTCAGTGTAGTGCGAACGTGCTGTGCTCAATAATATATGCTAAGTGGTGCAAGACGTAAAGGTGATCCCAATAAAATCAAGGGAACCGCAGAAAGACCCAAATAACAAGTGCAGATCTATGGTAAACTATTCACTGTCCCAATTTTTCAAAAAAGATGAATTCCTGCACATAGGGGTGATTAAATGAAAATTTCTCTCAGCCAGTAAGATGTTGACGACGTTAAGACCTGTATATTTATGGAGGGTCATCATTAGGACCAAGGTGATTAGATTAAGACTAAGCACAAACAATCAGAAGGGCTGAAAACACTGATCAAGTACATATAATTCTGGTGAGGGCTGAGTCAATCCTGTAACTAAAGATGGGTACCCTAGGGTCATCAATACAAGGTGTAGGCGGGAGGGCCAGTATAAGAAACCTGGGAGCAGCAACCCATTAAACGCTAGAATTCAGAATTTTAAACCAAGGATGATTGATACCTGAGCAATCTCACTAGACATCTGCTCGGAGGCGTCCAAACAAATTGGAAAAGAGAGAGGGGAAAAACCTTCCCCAGAAAGGCAGATCCGTTGCTCACAGTCATGCCTTGAAATGGGGATGCTGACTCTCCAAAATAATGTTATGCTTCAGAAAAGAACACAAACCAGAAGTGGCAAGACCACTGGTCACAATTGCTGCATTCTGTTTTGATGGAACTGTCCGTTCCGTATTCTACTGTCTTGGTTATTTTCATTGTGTAAAAACATACTTGTTCATAGAACTGTGCACCTAACATGTTAAACTGTGCAACATGTATCTTCTGAATACCTTCTACCCTGTTAGTTATATTGGCCTGGTAGGCAAAGGCAGCTGAGACCACACTTTTGCACACAAAAAAAACTCTCGACTATTTGTACAACTATGCAGAGCTAATAACTGATCATAGTCTCAGAGATTGGAAGCTGAGTTGAACAATTTGCTTATAGATGGACTTTGGATCTTTTGCATCAGAAGCTCACTATTGCTTGCAGAGCAAACATAGCTGATAACAGATAATGACTGCAGAACCTCCAAGCTGAAGAAACACATTCTTCGGGGTGTGAGTCACACCTTGCTGTTAGGGTAGGAACATGTCTACAAAGACATGCTTAGGTTCATAGAGTAAGCATCACGAGTCTTTGTCTGTGCTACCTCCTATCTTACAAAGGGCAGGCCAAAGAAATCTTTTGCACAGAGAATTCCACTGCATTACCACTCTCTGTGCATTCTAAAAGCTGCAGCACTCTGGTCTTCAGAAGAACCCGCTTGAATCATTTGACCCTGTGCAAGAGAAGCCTATAGGTTGTTAATACACCAAAGACAAGGGCTTATAACTTTCTTTTTGGAACAGAACAGACAAGCAGTTATGCACAGATTTTGGGTGCATTGCTGGATTGTGGGGAAAAGGATGAGTAGATTTGGATACATGCCCCGATCCGTGCTATAGACTCCAGGGTGAAGTGCTGGATTGAAGCCAAGGGATCAAGTATGCCTGCAGACCATGAATAATTATGAGCATAACATATGTCCAACTCAACAAATCAGTTTTACACAGCACACATTACACACAGTCTACAGATGATGTAACAAGACGCCCACTCCCATCCAACTACCTTATTGGGGGATGCTATGGACTTCACATAATGACGACCTTGGAACAGGGATGTTGACTCCACAGAATAATTGTATGTACCAGAAAGGGCATTGGCCAGAAGGGATATGGCCACTTGTCAAAATGTTTACATGTTTTGATGAAAACAATCGGTCCCTCTGCTCCATTGTCAGTAGCTTTTTATTGGAAATGCCGACAAGATCATGCTGTTATCACTG
This sequence comes from Pleurodeles waltl, assembly GCF_031143425.1. Taxonomy (NCBI): domain Eukaryota; kingdom Metazoa; phylum Chordata; class Amphibia; order Caudata; family Salamandridae; genus Pleurodeles; species Pleurodeles waltl. Next base: position 746,988,321 of record NC_090445.1, on the reverse strand, counting down.
GTCATGGATGCTTTAACCAGTTTCAATGAGGATCCTGGTCAGCAATGGGAAACCACACAACGATATTAAACATTTTGCATGCTAAAAGCAGGTCACCACCAAACACCAACAATAAAAAATTGCATAATGTCCTATTGTTTGATCACAACTGGCCGGGTTTTGTGGCTTTATGCGAGGCCATTCACTGGATGGCCAATTTAACAATGACACATTTACTGTGTTTGTGTAAAATGTATGCCCTTTTAAATTACTTTCAATGTGGCTGAACCTGACCGACCAGTGACTCTACCTGTTGTTCCATCCCTGTATCATTCCCCTGTTGAGCATGCATTAATTCGGTTGCACGGCACCTTCTGATGCAAGGCAATATTAAGCAGCAGGCCAAGGTGTCACCAAGAAAGGAAAGGGTGAAGTTTACCTACAGAAGGCTAAAATGTGGACCCGTTGTCATGGGAGCATGCAGCAAAATGTCCCTTTGCAGAAGGCACCAAAACCCCTAGCATGGGCCCTTACCCTCCCTACATGTACACCACCACGGTCTCCGTCATCACGCTCTGGCTGCTTTTCAACACATTACTCTGCAAACAATACAAGCAGCCAAGAAACCTCTGCAGCTACTACTGAGCTAATATTACCGCACGGTGAACCTTTGATTGTTGGCTACGAGTTTAATAAAATAACAGGCCTCGGCAGCGAAAACTAGAGCTGGAACACACAGAAAGCTTTCTGAGAACGCGCACGCGCGGCCTCCATAGTCTAACCGAGGTCACTGCGTGGGAAAGGCCGCTGAGATGCTCGTTATTAAAGCACTCGCTCTGCGTGCTTTCAAATGTAACCAGACTCTGCATGCTAAGGCGAGCAAAAACATACGTTTAATTCATTTTCAGCATTCCAGCACTTCCAGCGGCGCCGTGGGGTGTGTAGGGTATAATATTTCATGAGTTTTACTGATACTGCCTATAAATCCTCAGATTTTATAGGTACGAGCACATTGCCAGCATTAGGGACAGCGTGTTTCTCTACACTACGCAGAATCAACATGTAAATTGTCTTCAAACTGTCCAAATATACAGGGCTGTAGCATCAGGGGCGGTGTTTGTGGTATTACCCCCACCAACACCACCAGTAAATGTGTTTTGGGATAAATCGTTAGGCACAAATGCTTTCCGTCGGGTATGGTGCATGAACGTCAATTCACCAAAATGCCAGGGGTGGCGGAGGTGACATCACACGTAATTTAACCTTTACTTTCACTCACACAGGCATGCTTACACATACACACACATTTACGCATAAACACTCGTGCTCGCATGAGCACACACTTACCCACGCACACGCTCACAACATAACATTTAAAATATTTTTTTACTTACCTCACCTGCCAGGGAGGGTCTTAACAAGCAAATTGTAATTCATTGTTTGTTTCACTAATTGTGAATAATAACGTATTATTCACTATTAGTGTAATAAGGAATTGACAAAAAAAGGAAAGTGGGGCTGCCCTTGTGTGCCTGGGACTGGTTTTGCCACCTCTGAGTCCAGGTTTTGCAACTGCAGTGCCAGGGGTCGCAAGGGGTAAGCCCGAGGTCACAGCTGCTACCCTGGCGACCAATAAATGATCCATGGTATTGTGAAGTGTCTGTCGGATTTCACCAGGGATTTTTATACATACACAGACAAAAATGTACACACACTCTCACTCTCTTTGTTTTGAAAGTCTTCAAAAATGTTGGTTATTTTACAAAATGTTGTGTTTTTTCCTACTTAATACCCCTACCAATAGGCATTCCGCTCGCTTATTTCTGACCCTTAAGCCCCTCTCTATGCACGCTCCTCTTTGTATAATATATTGGAAAATCTGAAGCCCCCCCAAAAAAAATACTGACCAAACTACTTACCTGCAAATGTGTCACGTTTTCTAATACGAATCAATAGAAAGAAAATGTAGACGTGTGCCGCAATTCACAAACCATTCGCACATACAAATTAAACGTATGTACCAATGGCTTTACTAATGAGTATAAGTTAACACATTTGTATTCATAAAAAAATAATTTAAAGTTCTAAAACCAGTTACTCTCTTTATTCGACCAGTGTGTTGTGATATTACTTGAGAAACAATTTGTTGCTTGAGGACGCTCTTGAAAAGTTCTCAACCATTCACAAACGTTTTCTTGCCTCGTTCCCGACCTGGAGATGGTCTGAGATTTGTTGCTGCCAAAGGCACGAGAGATGCTGTTTTCACTGTGGAAATTGGAAGGGACCCAGCCACCATTAATGGGGTGTGGGAAATAGGCTTTGTCCACAGGCAAACATCATTTTAATATTGCGAAAAAAGAAAAAAATGTTAGCTTGTTTAAATGCATTTTTGGTAAGCTGTAACTGTATGCTATGTAGAATCTTACGTGTGACTGCACAACACAATTTTCACTGGTAGCAGTTGCTATTTGAGTGAAAAGCCATTTTTAAGTCTGGCCTGACAGGACAGCATTTTGCAGTACATAGTGGTGACAATTATTAACAAGCATTTGCAATGCAACGGGTCTCGCGTTTGCTCATGTTAGAGCTGATCGCGTTGTAAACACCAAACCCGACTTTTCACCTATCGGGCAAAAGTGCATTTATGTACATAACCCGAAAAAGTGAAATTAACTATGTAAAGCGCTCGACTTCTGCCAAGCGAGATCGCGCTCGTAAATTAGAGAAAAAGAAGTCCACGGATGGAAGGGGGGTTGGGGGTGGAGCGCCGGCATCGGCAGTCTCCCCCCCAGGGAGTTTGCGAGAGGTGGTATGGCCCATTCGCGCCCTTTTTGGGCGCTGTTTGGGCTATACAGAAGCGTTTTGGTTGTAGCCTAAGGCTACAGAATAAATACGGGGCGACATCTTGGCTCGCCACCATTTTGTGGTAGAACTGCTGGCCAGTGGTCGAGCTTTCTGTTGCAGCTTGGTTTAAAATTAGTGGCGAGGTTGAGAGTAGGCAGGTAGCGCAGGCGACATACAGTGTATTTCCCAGATAGACAGTGGTGGTCATTCCGACCTAGGCGGGCGGCGGTTGCCGCCCGCCCGTCGGAAGCCGCCTGAATACCGCCCCGCGGTCAATAGACCGCGAGGGGTATTCTGACTTTCCCGCTGGGCCGGCGGGCGATCTGAATCAGATCGCCCGCCGGCCCAGCGGGAAAGCGCCTTCCACAAGGAAGCCGGCTCGGAATCGAGCCGGCGGAGTGGAAGGCGTGCGACGGGTGCAGCAGCACCCGTCGCGCTTTTCAGTGTCTGCATCGCAGACACTGAAAAGCCTAGTTGGGCCCTGTTAGGGGGCCCCTGCAGTGCCCATGCCATGGGCATGGGCACTGCAGGGGCCCCCAGGGGCCCCAAGACGCCCGTTCCCGCCGGCCAGGTTCTGGCGGTAAGAACCGCCAGAGCCAGGCCGGCGGGAAGGGGGTCGGAATCCCCATGGCGGCGCAGCATGCTGCGCCGCCATGGAGGATTCCCCAGGGCAGCGGGAAACTGGCGGGAGACCGCCAGTTTTCCCTGTCTGACCGCGGCGTTAGCGCCGCGGTCAGAATGCCCTTAGGGGCACCGCCGGCCTGTCGGCGGTGCTCCCGCGCCCCTTGGCCCTGGCGGATTGTATCCGCCAGGGTCAGAATGAGGGCCAGTGTGTGGTATAATTTTTAAGGCAGGGATAGTTTTTGTCAGTTTGAAGAGTAGTAACGAGGGTCGGATTAGTGGCAGCAGCGGTACCTACTGGTCGTGGTGGTGTACAGGCACGGGCGTTTTTCTTCAGGCGTTATGGACCAGCGAGTGATCCGAGCCATGGAATTGCTGAGGGAGGCGGGGCGCCACGATTTAATTGCGGCCCCTGCTGCTGCCCGCGAGCGTCCGGTGAGGAGGGCAGCGGGCGGGGTGGCGGCCGCGGTAGCGGCGTGCTCACCACCGCGTGGTAGCCAGCAGGTGAGTGGGGCGGGTAGAGGGAGGAGCGGGAGGCTGGCCCTTGCATGCAAGGGGCGTGCTGCTGGGGGCGCGAGGAGGCAGCCGCGCCCTTTGGGGGCGAGGCGGCCTCGGGAAAACGGGAATGGTGGTGTCGGGGGCGGGGCGGGAAACCCTTCGGCTTCTCTGCTACGGCAGCAGAAGGGGCGGCGGCCGAATTCGTCGGGGGCACGGACGGAGGGTGTGCGGAGCGCGGCACGCCCTGGGGGCGCAGACATGTCGGGTTGGCAGGCGAAGGGGAGGGTTTCGAAGAGGAAGGGCAATAAAAGTCTGCCTTTTGCGGGCAGCAAAGACAACGGTATTGCGGTGGGTGGGGGGGTGGGAGGCAGGAAGTGGCCAACGATAGTCTGCTGAGAGGTGGGAAGGAGCAGGGTCGTAGTGGTCAAGAGAGGAGCAGTAGCATTTTTGAGGAGGACCTAGTGGGGCATTTTGAAGGGGTGGGAGGGTGCGAGTCTGAGGAAGGAGCGGTAAGGGAGTTGAGTCACATCCTGGAATGGAGTGACGAGGCTGAGCAGGGAGAGGAAGAGGACAAGGAGCAGGCGGTTGAGGATGATGGGATCACCCTTAGGGTGCACCCCCCCACTCGTACCTACGGCGGGTTGGCAAAAGTAGTGGGCATTCTGGGGGTTATTAACCGAGGTGATTCTGTCAGTGAGGAGGTAGGTAGGGAAAGGGGGCCAGAGGATGGGTCCAAGACCAAAGGCTTAGATGACAGCAATTTGAGCGATGTTGATGTGGAAATTTTGCCGGGGGTAACGTGTGGGAGCGAGGACGGGGACCCAGGCGAGCTTTTGACGGGCTCGGAACCCTGGGAGGAAGAAGTGACGGCGGGGCCCAGTACGGCTAGCTGGACGGGACATCGTCGTGGTGGTGAGGCGGTGCGAGCCAAGAAGGTAGTCACACGGTACCACACTGGATCGGGTTTTGCGCCCCCCAGTGGGAGGGTGAGTAAGGGAAAGCGGCCTGGCTACGCATCACAGCGGGAAGGGCCTAAAGCGGCTCTACGGCGACCACGCATCCCGGCGGTGCAATTGGAGGATATCATAAAGAAGGCGCGTTTTGGGAGTGGGACACGGGATCCGGACAGTGAGGAGCTTGAGAGTGGGGACAGCTTAGATTTTGACGAGGACAGTGTAGAAGAAGGAGAGATTCGGGATGAGGAGGTTTGGTGGGCAGCGGGGGGGATGCTAATGTTGTGCATCAGTCGTTACAGGTGCCGGCTGACTCGTCCAGGGTGAGGGGTGAAGCAAGACGGACGGTTACGGAGCGGCCCCCATTGTTGCAGAAAGGTAATGAACGCAAAGCGCTGAAACAGGTCGGGGTTGCAGTGGGGACGGACGATCTCAAGGAGGGTATTGGGGAGAGGTTATATAAAGGGGTCTATGTTGCGGATGCGGGAGTGGTTACTGTAGGAGGCTGGACTGGCTTGTAGTGAGTACCAAGGGGTACTTGCACCTTGCACCAGGCCCAGTTATCCCTTATTAGTGTATAGGGTGTCTAGCAGCTTAGGCTGATTGATAATGGTAGCTTAGCAGAGCAGCTTAGGCTGAACTAGGAGACGTGTGAAGCTACTACAGTACCACTTAGTGTCATATGCACAATATCATAAGAAAACACAATACACAGTTATACTAAAAATAAAGGTACTTTATTTTTATGACAATATGCCAAAGTATCTTAGAGTGTACCCTCAGTGAGAGGATAGGAAATATACACAAGATATATATACACAATAGCAAAAATATGCAGTATAGTCTTAGAAAACAGTGCAAACAATGTATAGTTACAATAGGATGCAATGGGGAAACATAGGGATAGGGACAACACAAACCATATACTCCAAAAGTGGAATGCGAACCACGAATGGACCCCAAACCTATGTGACCTTGTAGAGGGTCGCTGGGACTATTAGAAAATAGTGAGAGTTAGAAAAATAACCCTCCCCAAGACCCTGAAAAGTGAGCGCAAAGTGCACTAAAGTTCCCCTAAGGACAAAGTAGTCGGGTTAGAGGAATAATGCAGGAAAGACACAAACCAGCAATGCAACAACTGTGGATTTCCAATCTAGGGTACCTGTGGAACAAGGGGACCAAGTCCAAAAGTCACAAGCAAGTCGGAGATGGGCAGATGCCCAGGAAATGCCAGCTGCGGGTGCAAAGAAGCTTCTACTGGACAGAAGAAGCTGAGGTTTCTGCAAGAACGAAAAGGGCTAGAGACTTCCCCTTTGGTGGACGGATCCCTCTCGCCGTGGAGAGTCGTGCAGAAGTGTTTTCCCGCCGAAAGAACGCCAACAAGCCTTGCTAGCTGCAAATCGTGCGTTTGGCGTTTTTCGACGCTGCTGGGGCCCAGGAGAGACCAGGAGGTCGCAAATTGGACCTGAAGAGAGAAGGGACGTCGAGCAAGACAAAGAGCCCTCACTGAAGCAGGTAGCACCCAAAGAAGTGCCAGAAACAGGCACTACGAGGATGCGTGAAACGGTGCTCGCCGAAGTTGCACAAAGGAGTCCCACGTCGCCGGAGACCAACTTAGAAAGTCGTGCAATGCAGGTTAGAGTGCTGTGGACCCAGGCTTGGCTGTGCACAAAGGATTTCCACCGGAAGTGCACAGGGGCCGGAGTAGCTGCAAAGTCGCGGTTCCCAGCAATGCAGCCCAGCGAGGTGAGGCAAGGACTTACCTCCACCAAACTTGGACTGAAGAGTCACTGGACTGTGGGGGTCACTTGGACAGAGTCGCTGGATTCGAGGGACCTCGCTCGTCGTGCTGAGAGGAGACCCAAGGGACCGGTAATGCAGCGTTTTGGTGCCTGCGGTTGCAGGGGGAAGATTCCGTCAACCCACGGGAGATTTCTTCGGAGCTTCTGGTGCAGAGAGGAGGCAGGCTACCCCCACAGCATGCACAAGCAGGAAAACAGTCGAGAAGGCGGCAGGATCAGCGTTACAGAGTTGCAGTAGTCGTCTTTGCTACTATGTTGCAGGTTTGCAGGCTTCCAGCGCGGTCAGCAGTCGATTCCTTATCAGAAGGTGAAGAGGGAGATGCAGAGGAACTCGGATGAGCTCTTGCATTCGTTATCTGAAGTTTCCCCAGAGACAGAGACCCTAAATAGCCAGAAAAGAGGGTTTGGCTACCTAGGAGAGAGGATAGGCTAGCAACACCTGAAGGAGCCTATCACAAGGAGTCTCTGACGTCACCTGGTGGCACTGGCCACTCAGAGCAGTCCAGTGTGCCAGCAGCACCTCTGTTTCCAAGATGGCAGAGGTCTGGAGCACACTGGAGGGGCTCTGGACACCTCCCAGGGGAGGTGCAGGTCAGGGGAGTGGTCACTCCCCTTTCCTTTGTCCAGTTTTGCGCCAGAGCAGGGCTAAGGGGTCCCCTGAACCGGTGTAGACTGGCTTATGCAGAATTGGGCACCTCTGTGCCCAACAAAGCATTTCCAGAGGCTGGGGGAGGCTACTCCTCCCCTGCCTTCACACCATTTTCCAAAGGGAGAGGGTGTCACACCTTCTCTCAGAGGAAGTTCTTTGTTCTGCCATCCTAGGCCAGGCCTGGCTGGACCCCAGGAGGGCAGATGCCTGTCTGAGGGGTTGGCAGCAGCAGCAGCTGCAGTGAAACCCCAGGAAGGGCAGTTTGGCAGTACCAGGGTCTGTGCTACAGACCACTGGGATCATGGGATTGTGCCAACTATGCCAGGATGGCATAGAGGGGGCAATTCCATGATCATAGACATGTTACATGGCCATATTCGGAGTTACCATTGTGAAGCTACATATAGGTAGTGACCTATATGTAGTGCACGCGTGTAATGGTGTCCCCGCACTCACAAAGTTCAGGGAATTGGCTCTGAACAATGTGGGGGCACCTTGGCTAGTGCCAGGGTGCCCACACACTAAGTAACTTTGCACCTAACCTTTACCAGGTAAAGGTTAGACATATAGGTGACTTATAAGTTACTTAAGTGCAGTGTAAAATGGCTGTGAAATAACGTGGACGTTATTTCACTCAGGCTGCAGTGGCAGGCCTGTGTAAGAATTGTCAGAGCTCCCTATGGGTGGCAAAAGAAATGCTGCAGCCCATAGGGATCTCCTGGAACCCCAATACCCTGGGTACCTCAGTACCATATACTAGGTAATTATAAGGGTGTTCCAGTAAGCCAATGTAAATTGGTAAAAATGGTCACTAGCCTGTTAGTGACAATTTGGAAAGAAATGAGAGAGCATAACCACTGAGGTTCTGATTAGCAGAGCCTCAGTGAGACAGTTAGTCACTACACAGGTAACACATTCAGGCACACTTATGAGCACTGGGGCCCTGGGTTACCAGGGTCCCAGTGACACATACAACTAAAACAACATATATACAGTGAAAAATGGGGGTAACATGCCAGGCAAGATGGTACTTTCCTACACAACCCCCCCCCAAACGAAGGACAATAAGACTAGCCATGACCTGATGAGTCTTCATTGTCTAAGTGGAAATATCTGGAGAGTCCATCTGCATTGGAGTGGCTACTCCCAGGTCTATGTTCCACTGTATAGTCCATTCCCTGTAGGGATATGGACCACCTCAACAATTTAGGATTTTCACCTTTCATTTGTTTTAGCCAAAGTAGAGGTTTGTGGTCTGTCTGAACAATGAAGTGAGTGCCAAACAGGTATGGCCTCAACTTCTTCAGAGCCCAGACCACAGCAAAGGCCTCCCTCTCAATGGCAGACCAACGCTTTTCTCTAGGGGTCAACCTCCTACTAATAAAAGCAACAGGTTGATCCTGGCCCTCAGAATTAAGTTGTGATAGGACTGCCCCTACTCCTAATTCAGATGCATCAGTTTGGACATAGAATTTTTTAGAGTAACAAGGGCTTTTCAGGACAGGTGCAGAGCACATGGCCTGCTTCAGCTCCTCAAAAGCTTTCTGACAGTTTGCTGTCCATAATACCTTTTTAGGCATTTTCTTGGATGTGAGGTCATTAAGAGGGGCTGCAATGGAGCCATAGTTCTTAATGAACCTCCTGTAATACCCAGTGAGGCCTAGGAAGGCTCTCACCTGAGTCTGAGTGGTAGGGGGAACCCAATCAATAATTGTTTGGATTTTCCCCTGAAGTGGTGCAATCTGTTCCCCACCAACAAGGTGTCCCAGATAAACCACCTTACCCTGCCCTATCTGGCACTTTGAAGCCTTGATAGTGAGGCCTGCCTTTTGCAGGGCCTCCAAATCTTTCCATAGGTGGACCAGGTGATCATCTCAGCTGGAGCTAAAGACAGCTATATCGTCCAAATATGCTGCACTGAAAGCTTCCAGCCCTTGCAGGACTGTGTTCACCAACCTCTGAAAAGTGGCAAGTGCATTTTTCAAACCAAAAGGCATTACAGTAAACTGGTAATGTCCTCCAATGGTAGAAAATGCAGTCTTAGGTTTAGCATCTTCTGACAATTTGATCTGCCAATACCCTGCAGTCAAATCAAAAGTGCTTAGATACTTGGCAGATGCCAGTGTATCTATGAGCTCATCTGCCCTGGGTATAGGGTGAGCATCAGTTTTGGTTACCAAGTTGAGACCTCTATAGTCTACACAAAACCGCATTTCCTTCTTTCCATCTTTGGAATGGGGTTTTGGTACCAGTACCACAGGAGAAGCCCATGGACTGTCAGAGTGCTCAACCACTCCTAGTTCTAACATTTTCTGGACCTCTTGCTTTATGCAGTCCCTGACATGGTCAGGCTGCCTATAGATCTTACTTTTGACAGGTAAACTGTCTCCAGTATCTATAGTGTGCTCACACCAAGAAGTGGTACCTGGCACAGTAGAGAAGAGTTCAGAGAATTGATCTAGGAGATTTATGCAATTATCTTTCTGCTCAGCAGTAAGACAATCAGCCAAAACTACACTTTCCACAAGAGCATCTTGTTCTGTGGAAGAGAAGAGATCAGGTAGAGGATCACTGTCCTCTTCCTGTCCCTCATCAGTTGCCATGAGCAGGGTGAGATCAGCCCTGTCATAGTAGGGTTTCAGGCGGTTGACATGGAGCACCCTAAGGGGACTCCTGGCAGTGCCTAAGTCAACTAAATAGGTGACTTCTCCCTTCTTTTCAACAATTGTGTGGGGACCACTCCATTTATCTTGGAGTGCTCTTGGGGCCACAGGCTCCAAGACCCACACTTTCTGCCCTGGTTGGTACTGAACCAAAACAGCCTTCTGATCATGCCATTGCTTCTGGAGCTCTTGGCTGGCCTGAACGTTTTTACTGGCCTTTTTCATGTACTCAGCCATCCTTGATCTGAGGCCAAGTACATAATCCACAATATCCTGCTTAGGAGCTTTTAAAGGTTGTTCCCAACCCTCCTTTACAAGTGTGAGTGGACCCCTAACAGGGTGTCCAAAAATAAGTTCAAAGGGGCTGAAGCCCACTCCTTTCTGGGGTACCTCCCTGTAGGCAAAAAGGAGGCATGGTAGAAGGATATCCCATCTCCTGCGGAGTTTTTCAGGGAGACCCATAATCATGCCTTTGAGAGTTTTATTAAATCTCTCCACCAGTCCATTTGTTTGTGGATGATAGGGTGTTGTGAACTTGTACGTTACACCACACTCCTTCCACATGGCCTTTAAGTATGCAGACATGAAATTGCTTCCTCTGTCTGATACTACTTCCTTTGGGAAGCCCACCCTGGAAAATATTCCCAGGAGGGCCTTTGCCACTGCAGGTGCTGTAGTGGTCCTTAAAGGAATTGCTTCAGGATATCTTGTGGCATGGTCCACTACCACCAAGATAAACCTATTGCCTGAAGCCGTAGGAGGGTCAAGGGGGCCAACTATGTCAACCCCTACCCTTTCAAAGGGAACCCCAACCACAGGCAGTGGGATAAGGGGTGCCTTTGGGGTGCCACCTGTCTTGCCACTGGCTTGACAGGTTTCACAGGACTTACACAATTCCTTTGTGTCCTCAGACATCCTAGGCCAATGAAACAGGGGAACAAGCCTGTCCCAAGTTTTCATTTGTCCTAGGTGCCCAGCTAAGGGAATGTCATGTGCCAGTGTTAGGAGGAACTTTCTGTACTCCTGAGGAATCACTAATCTCCTGGCAGCTCCAGGTTTAGGATCCCTATGCTCAGTGTACAAGAGGTTGTCCTCCCAGTAAACTCTGTGAGAGTCACTGACATCCCCATTAGCCTGTTTGACAGCTTGCTGTCTGAGACCCTCTAATGTGGGACAGGTTTGCTGTGCCACACTCAGCTCCTCTCTGGCAGGCCCCCCTTCACCCAAAAGCTCAGCAGTGTCTGCTTCCAGCTCCTCTGGTGTAGGTTCTGCACAGGGAGGGAATTCTTCTTCCTCAGAAGTAAAATCCACTGTAGAGGGAGGGATAGTAGGAAGTGGTTTGCTTCTACTAGCCCTAGCTTTAGGGAGCACTTGGTCCATTGTTCCAGGATCCAAGCTTCCCTGTCCTTTTTGCTTTTTGGCCTGAGCCCTTGTCAAAGCAAAAATATGCCCTGGGATGCCCAGCATTGCTGCATGGGCCTCCAACTCCACATCTGACCAAGCTGATGTCTCCAAATCATTCCCTAATAGACAGTCTACAGGTAAATCTGAAGCTACCACAACTTTCTTTGGACCAGTTACCCCCCCCCCCCCCCAGTTGAGATTTACAACAGCCATGGGGTGGCTTTGTGTTATGTTGTGAGCATCGGTTACTTGGTACTGGTGTCCAAGTATGTGTTGTTCAGGGTGCACCAGTTTCTCAATCACCATTGTGACACTGGCACCTGTGTCCCTGTAGGCCTGGACCTCAACACCATTTATTAGGGTTAGTTGCTTGTACTTCTCCAAGTTATGGGGGCAAGCAACCAAAGTGGCTAAATCAATAGCCCCTTCAGAGACTAAAGTAGCCTCTGTGGTCTCCCTAATCAGACCAACCCCAACTAAGTTACCAATAGTGAGCCCAGCTACTCCCTTGGATTGGCTATTAGTAGGTTTGCTCCCACCACCACTGCTATTAGTAGGGACACTAGGTGTAGCAGTAGGGGTTGTAGTGGTAGGAGCAGTGGTGCCTTTCTTTGGACAACTGGGATCTGTTGTCCAATGGCCTTTTATTTTACATAAATAGCACCATGGTTTCTTTTCCTTGTTCTGATTAAAGGAGGATTTGGACCCACCACCCCCACCAGAGTGTTTTTGTGGGCCTGATGAAGACTCATTTTTAGATTTGTCCCCACCCTTGTCAGAAGACTTACCATCCTTCTTTTTGTTGCCATCTTTGTCACCCCCTGTATGAACCTTTCTGTTCACTCTTGTTCTGACCCATTTGTCTGCCTTCTTTCCCAATTCTTGGGGAGAGGTCAGATCAGAGTCCACCAAGTACTGGTGCAACAAATCAGACACACAATTATTAAGAATATGCTCTCTCAGGATCAAGTTATACAGGCTGTCATAATCAGTAACTTTACTGCCATGTAACCACCCGTCCAAGGCCTTCACTGAATGGTCAATGAAATCAACCCAGTCTTGTGAAGACTCCTTTTTGGTCTCTCTGAACTTTATCCTGTACTGTTCAGTGGTTAAGCCATAACCATCCAGGAGTGCATTCTTAAGAACTTGGAAATTATTAGCATCATTTTCTTTCACAGTAAGGAGCCTATCCCTACCTTTTCCACTAAATGATAGCCATAGGATAGCAGCCCACTGCCTTTGAGGGACATCCTGTACAACACAGGCCCTCTCAAGTGCAGCAAACCACTTGTTAATGTCATCCCCCTCCTTATAAGGGGGAACTATCTTGTGCAGATTCCTGGAATCATGCTCTTTTGCAGGATGACTATGGGGAATACTGCTGCTGCCACCATGGGTATCTAAACCCAACTTCTGTCTTTCCTTCTCTAATTCAAAAGACTGTCTATCCAAATCCAGCTGTTGCTTTTTAAGCTTCAGTCTGGTTTGTTCCACCCTCAACTTATTGAGTTCCCTCTCTAACATTCTGTCATCAGGGTTGGTGGGAGGGACATTTCTAGAAACAGAGCTATGATGGGAATGAACAGAAGGAGACCTGTCCCTTACAGAAGTCACCCTAACAGCTTGGTTTACAGAAACATTACTACCAGTATGGTGAGAATAAATGCTTTTGCTATGATGTGAGACAACACTATTTATATGGTGTGGCTCATCATCATTACCATCTATGCTAGATTGTCTAGTAATGGGCAGGCTAGGAAGTTTCTTTCCTGAATCTTTTCCTGGGGGAGTCCCTGAATCAGATTGAGAACTATTAGGTACTTTTTCAACAGATGAGGCACCTATGGCCTTATCCTGTTCTCTAAGCATGTTAAGTAACAGTTCCAAGGAAGGATTCTTCCCTACACTCAAACCTCTCTCTATACAGAGACTCCTTGCTCTTTTCCAGCTAAGGTTGTCATATGCAAGTTTGGACAGATCAACATCTTGGCCTGTGCCAGACATTTTTAGAGAGAGTTAAAGTGATAGAAAAAGAGAAAAAAGTTTTCAGAACTTTTTGGAAAGACAGAAAAAAACTTTTTAAACTTTTAAGAACTTTTTGAAAGTTTAGAAGTACTTTTCAGCACTTAGAAAAGAGTGAAAAGAGGAAATGCAAAACTTTTTGGCTATGTGTATATACACTGACCTTGTTTTGTATATTTTTCTCTTATGAAAAGTACAATGACAAGAGTGGTAAGTAGTCTCAAGCACTTATCCCACCACTGCACAACCAATGTAGGAGGCTGGACTGGCTTGTAGTGAGTACCAAGGGGTACTTGCACCTTGCACCAGGCCCAGTTATCCCTTATTAGTGTATAGGGTGTCTAGCAGCTTAGGCTGATAGATAATGGTAGCTTAGCAGAGCAGCTTAGGCTGAACTAGGAGACGTGTGAAGCTACTACAGTACCACTTAGTGTCATATGCACAATATCATAAGAAAACACAATACACAGTTATACTAAAAATAAAGGTACTTTATTTTTATGACAATATGCCAAAGTATCTTAGAGTGTACCCTCAGTGAGAGGATAGGAAATATACACAAGATATATATACACAATAGCAAAAATATGCAGTATAGTCTTAGAAAACAGTGCAAACAATGTATAGTTACAATAGGATGCAATGGGGAAACATAGGGATAGGGACAACACAAACCATATACTCCAAAAGTGGAATGCGAACCACGAATGGACCCCAAACCTATGTGACCTTGTAGAGGGTCGCTGGGACTATTAGAAAATAGTGAGAGTTAGAAAAATAACCCTCCCCAAGACCCTGAAAAGTGAGCGCAAAGTGCACTAAAGTTCCCCTAAGGACAAAGTAGTCGGGTTAGAGGAATAATGCAGGAAAGACACAAACCAGCAATGCAACAACTGTGGATTTCCAATCTAGGGTACCTGTGGAACAAGGGGACCAAGTCCAAAAGTCACAAGCAAGTCGGAGATGGGCAGATGCCCAGGAAATGCCAGCTGCGGGTGCAAAGAAGCTTCTACTGGACAGAAGAAGCTGAGGTTTCTGCAAGAACGAAAAGGGCTAGAGACTTCCCCTTTGGTGGACGGATCCCTCTCGCCGTGGAGAGTCGTGCAGAAGTGTTTTCCCGCCGAAAGAACGCCAACAAGCCTTGCTAGCTGCAAATCGTGCGTTTGGCGTTTTTCGACGCTGCTGGGGCCCAGGAGAGACCAGGAGGTCGCAAATTGGACCTGAAGAGAGAAGGGACGTCGAGCAAGACAAAGAGCCCTCACTGAAGCAGGTAGCACCCAAAGAAGTGCCAGAAACAGGCACTACGAGGATGCGTGAAACGGTGCTCGCCGAAGTTGCACAAAGGAGTCCCACGTCGCCGGAGACCAACTTAGAAAGTCGTGCAATGCAGGTTAGAGTGCTGTGGACCCAGGCTTGGCTGTGCACAAAGGATTTCCACCGGAAGTGCACAGGGGCCGGAGTAGCTGCAAAGTCGCGGTTCCCAGCAATGCAGCCCAGCGAGGTGAGGCAAGGACTTACCTCCACCAAACTTGGACTGAAGAGTCACTGGACTGTGGGGGTCACTTGGACAGAGTCGCTGGATTCGAGGGACCTCGCTCGTCGTGCTGAGAGGAGACCCAAGGGACCGGTAATGCAGCTTTTTGGTGCCTGCGGTTGCAGGGGGAAGATTCCGTCAACCCACGGGAGATTTCTTCGGAGCTTCTGGTGCAGAGAGGAGGCAGGCTACCCCCACAGCATGCACAAGCAGGAAAACAGTCGAGAAGGCGGCAGGATCAGCGTTACAGAGTTGCAGTAGTCGTCTTTGCTACTATGTTGCAGGTTTGCAGGCTTCCAGCGCGGTCAGCAGTCGATTCCTTATCAGAAGGTGAAGAGGGAGATGCAGAGGAACTCGGATGAGCTCTTGCATTCGTTATCTGAAGTTTCCCCAGAGACAGAGACCCTAAATAGCCAGAAAAGAGGGTTTGGCTACCTAGGAGAGAGGATAGGCTAGCAACACCTGAAGGAGCCTATCACAAGGAGTCTCTGACGTCACCTGGTGGCACTGGCCACTCAGAGCAGTCCAGTGTGCCAGCAGCACCTCTGTTTCCAAGATGGCAGAGGTCTGGAGCACACTGGAGGGGCTCTGGACACCTCCCAGGTGAGGTGCAGGTCAGGGGAGTGGTCACTCCCCTTTCCTTTGTCCAGTTTCGCGCCAGAGCAGGGCTAAGGGGTCCCCTGAACCGGTGTAGACTGGCTTATGCAGAATTGGGCACCTCTGTGCCCAACAAAGCATTTCCAGAGGCTGGGGGAGGCTACTCCTCCCCTGCCTTCACACCATTTTCCAAAGGGAGAGGGTGTCACACCTTCTCTCAGAGGAAGTTCTTTGTTCTGCCATCCTAGGCCAGGCCTGGCTGGACCCCAGGAGGGCAGATGCCTGTCTGAGGGGTTGGCAGCAGCAGCAGCTGCAGTGAAACCCCAGGAAGGGCAGTTTGGCAGTACCAGGGTCAGTGCTACAGACCACTGGGATCATGGGATTGTGCCAACTATGCCAGGATGGCATAGAGGGGGCAATTCCATGATCATAGACATGTTACATGGCCATATTCGGAGTTACCATTGTGAAGCTACATATAGGTAGTGACCTATATGTAGTGCACGCGTGTAATGGTGTCCCCGCACTCACAAAGTTCAGGGAATTGGCTCTGAACAATGTGGGGGCACCTTGGCTAGTGCCAGGGTGCCCACACACTAAGTAACTTTGCACCTAACCTTTACCAGGTAAAGGTTAGACATATAGGTGACTTATAAGTTACTTAAGTGCAGTGTAAAATGGCTGTGAAATAACGTGGACGTTATTTCACTCAGGCTGCAGTGGCAGGCCTGTGTAAGAATTGTCAGAGCTCCCTATGGGTGGCAAAAGAAATGCTGCAGCCCATAGGGATCTCCTGGAACCCCAATACCCTGGGTACCTCAGTACCATATACTAGGTAATTATAAGGGTGTTCCAGTAAGCCAATGTAAATTGGTAAAAATGGTCACTAGCCTGTTAGTGACAATTTGGAAAGAAATGAGAGAGCATAACCACTGAGGTTCTGATTAGCAGAGCCTCAGTGAGACAGTTAGTCACTACACAGGTAACACATTCAGGCACACTTATGAGCACTGGGGCCCTGGGTTACCAGGGTCCCAGTGACACATACAACTAAAACAACATATATACAGTGAAAAATGGGGGTAACATGCCAGGCAAGATGGTACTTTCCTACACAACCCCCCCCCAAACGAAGGACAATAAGACTAGCCATGACCTGATGAGTCTTCATTGTCTAAGTGGAAATATCTGGAGAGTCCATCTGCATTGGAGTGGCTACTCCCAGGTCTATGTTCCACTGTATAGTCCATTCCCTGTAGGGATATGGACCACCTCAACAATTTAGGATTTTCACCTTTCATTTGTTTTAGCCAAAGTAGAGGTTTGTGGTCTGTCTGAACAATGAAGTGAGTGCCAAACAGGTATGGCCTCAACTTCTTCAGAGCCCAGACCACAGCAAAGGCCTCCCTCTCAATGGCAGACCAACGCTTTTCTCTAGGGGTCAACCTCCTACTAATAAAAGCAACAGGTTGATCCTGGCCCTCAGAATTAAGTTGTGATAGGACTGCCCCTACTCCTAATTCAGATGCATCAGTTTGGACATAGAATTTTTTAGAGTAACAAGGGCTTTTCAGGACAGGTGCAGAGCACATGGCCTGCTTCAGCTCCTCAAAAGCTTTCTGACAGTTTGCTGTCCATAATACCTTTTTAGGCATTTTCTTGGATGTGAGGTCATTAAGAGGGGCTGCAATGGAGCCATAGTTCTTAATGAACCTCCTGTAATACCCAGTGAGGCCTAGGAAGGCTCTCACCTGAGTCTGAGTGGTAGGGGGAACCCAATCAATAATTGTTTGGATTTTCCCCTGAAGTGGTGCAATCTGTTCCCCACCAACAAGGTGTCCCAGATAAACCACCTTACCCTGCCCTATCTGGCACTTTGAAGCCTTGATAGTGAGGCCTGCCTTTTGCAGGGCCTCCAAATCTTTCCATAGGTGGACCAGGTGATCATCCCAGCTGGAGCTAAAGACAGCTATATCGTCCAAATATGCTGCACTGAAAGCTTCCAGCCCTTGCAGGACTGTGTTCACCAACCTCTGAAAAGTGGCAAGTGCATTTTTCAAACCAAAAGGCATTACAGTAAACTGGTAATGTCCTCCAATGGTAGAAAATGCAGTCTTAGGTTTAGCATCTTCTGACAATTTGATCTGCCAATACCCTGCAGTCAAATCAAAAGTGCTTAGATACTTGGCAGATGCCAGTGTATCTATGAGCTCATCTGCCCTGGGTATAGGGTGAGCATCAGTTTTGGTTACCAAGTTGAGACCTCTATAGTCTACACAAAACCGCATTTCCTTCTTTCCATCTTTGGAATGGGGTTTTGGTACCAGTACCACAGGAGAAGCCCATGGACTGTCAGAGTGCTCAACCACTCCTAGTTCTAACATTTTCTGGACCTCTTGCTTTATGCAGTCCCTGACATGGTCAGGCTGCCTATAGATCTTACTTTTGACAGGTAAACTGTCTCCAGTATCTATAGTGTGCTCACACCAAGAAGTGGTACCTGGCACAGTAGAGAAGAGTTCAGAGAATTGATCTAGGAGATTTATGCAATTATCTTTCTGCTCAGCAGTAAGACAATCAGCCAAAACTACACTTTCCACAAGAGCATCTTGTTCTGTGGAAGAGAAGAGATCAGGTAGAGGATCACTGTCCTCTTCCTGTCCCTCATCAGTTGCCATGAGCAGGGTGAGATCAGCCCTGTCATAGTAGGGTTTCAGGCGGTTGACATGGAGCACCCTAAGGGGACTCCTGGCAGTGCCTAAGTCAACTAAATAGGTGACTTCTCCCTTCTTTTCAACAATTGTGTGGGGACCACTCCATTTATCTTGGAGTGCTCTTGGGGCCACAGGCTCCAAGACCCACACTTTCTGCCCTGGTTGGTACTGAACCAAAACAGCCTTCTGATCATGCCATTGCTTCTGGAGCTCTTGGCTGGCCTGAACGTTTTTACTGGCCTTTTTCATGTACTCAGCCATCCTTGATCTGAGGCCAAGTACATAATCCACAATATCCTGCTTAGGAGCTTTTAAAGGTTGTTCCCAACCCTCCTTTACAAGTGTGAGTGGACCCCTAACAGGGTGTCCAAAAATAAGTTCAAAGGGGCTGAAGCCCACTCCTTTCTGGGGTACCTCCCTGTAGGCAAAAAGGAGGCATGGTAGAAGGATATCCCATCTCCTGCGGAGTTTTTCAGGGAGACCCATAATCATGCCTTTGAGAGTTTTATTAAATCTCTCCACCAGTCCATTTGTTTGTGGATGATAGGGTGTTGTGAACTTGTACGTTACACCACACTCCTTCCACATGGCCTTTAAGTATGCAGACATGAAATTGCTTCCTCTGTCTGATACTACTTCCTTTGGGAAGCCCACCCTGGAAAATATTCCCAGGAGGGCCTTTGCCACTGCAGGTGCTGTAGTGGTCCTTAAAGGAATTGCTTCAGGATATCTTGTGGCATGGTCCACTACCACCAAGATAAACCTATTGCCTGAAGCCGTAGGAGGGTCAAGGGGGCCAACTATGTCAACCCCTACCCTTTCAAAGGGAACCCCAACCACAGGCAGTGGGATAAGGGGTGCCTTTGGGGTGCCACCTGTCTTGCCACTGGCTTGACAGGTTTCACAGGACTTACACAATTCCTTTGTGTCCTCAGACATCCTAGGCCAATGAAACAGGGGAACAAGCCTGTCCCAAGTTTTCATTTGTCCTAGGTGCCCAGCTAAGGGAATGTCATGTGCCAGTGTTAGGAGGAACTTTCTGTACTCCTGAGGAATCACTAATCTCCTGGCAGCTCCAGGTTTAGGATCCCTATGCTCAGTGTACAAGAGGTTGTCCTCCCAGTAAACTCTGTGAGAGTCACTGACATCCCCATTAGCCTGTTTGACAGCTTGCTGTCTGAGACCCTCTAATGTGGGACAGGTTTGCTGTGCCACACTCAGCTCCTCTCTGGCAGGCCCCCCTTCACCCAAAAGCTCAGCAGTGTCTGCTTCCAGCTCCTCTGGTGTAGGTTCTGCACAGGGAGGGAATTCTTCTTCCTCAGAAGTAAAATCCACTGTAGAGGGAGGGATAGTAGGAAGTGGTTTGCTTCTACTAGCCCTAGCTTTAGGGAGCACTTGGTCCATTGTTCCAGGATCCAAGCTTCCCTGTCCTTTTTGCTTTTTGGCCTGAGCCCTTGTCAAAGCAAAAATATGCCCTGGGATGCCCAGCATTGCTGCATGGGCCTCCAACTCCACATCTGACCAAGCTGATGTCTCCAAATCATTCCCTAATAGACAGTCTACAGGTAAATCTGAAGCTACCACAACTTTCTTTGGACCAGTTACCCCCCCCCCCCCCAGTTGAGATTTACAACAGCCATGGGGTGGCTTTGTGTTATGTTGTGAGCATCGGTTACTTGGTACTGGTGTCCAAGTATGTGTTGTTCAGGGTGCACCAGTTTCTCAATCACCATTGTGACACTGGCACCTGTGTCCCTGTAGGCCTGGACCTCAACACCATTTATTAGGGTTAGTTGCTTGTACTTCTCCAAGTTATGGGGGCAAGCAACCAAAGTGGCTAAATCAATAGCCCCTTCAGAGACTAAAGTAGCCTCTGTGGTCTCCCTAATCAGACCAACCCCAACTAAGTTACCAATAGTGAGCCCAGCTACTCCCTTGGATTGGCTATTAGTAGGTTTGCTCCCACCACCACTGCTATTAGTAGGGACACTAGGTGTAGCAGTAGGGGTTGTAGTAGTAGGAGCAGTGGTGCCTTTCTTTGGACAACTGGGATCTGTTGTCCAATGGCCTTTTATTTTACATAAATAGCACCATGGTTTCTTTTCCTTGTTCTGATTAAAGGAGGATTTGGACCCACCACCCCCACCAGAGTGTTTTTGTGGGCCTGATGAAGACTCATTTTTAGATTTGTCCCCACCCTTGTCAGAAGACTTACCATCCTTCTTTTTGTTGCCATCTTTGTCACCCCCTGTATGAACCTTTCTGTTCACTCTTGTTCTGACCCATTTGTCTGCCTTCTTTCCCAATTCTTGGGGAGAGGTCAGATCAGAGTCCACCAAGTACTGGTGCAACAAATCAGACACACAATTATTAAGAATATGCTCTCTCAGGATCAAGTTATACAGGCTGTCATAATCAGTAACTTTACTGCCATGTAACCACCCGTCCAAGGCCTTCACTGAATGGTCAATGAAATCAACCCAGTCTTGTGAAGACTCCTTTTTGGTCTCTCTGAACTTTATCCTGTACTGTTCAGTGGTTAAGCCATAACCATCCAGGAGTGCATTCTTAAGAACTTGGAAATTATTAGCATCATTTTCTTTCACAGTAAGGAGCCTATCCCTACCTTTTCCACTAAATGATAGCCATAGGATAGCAGCCCACTGCCTTTGAGGGACATCCTGTACAACACAGGCCCTCTCAAGTGCAGCAAACCACTTGTTAATGTCATCCCCCTCCTTATAAGGGGGAACTATCTTGTGCAGATTCCTGGAATCATGCTCTTTTGCAGGATGACTATGGGGAATACTGCTGCTGCCACCATGGGTATCTAAACCCAACTTCTGTCTTTCCTTCTCTAATTCAAAAGACTGTCTATCCAAATCCAGCTGTTGCTTTTTAAGCTTCAGTCTGGTTTGTTCCACCCTCAACTTATTGAGTTCCCTCTCTAACATTCTGTCATCAGGGTTGGTGGGAGGGACATTTCTAGAAACAGAGCTATGATGGGAATGAACAGAAGGAGACCTGTCCCTTACAGAAGTCACCCTAACAGCTTGGTTTACAGAAACATTACTACCAGTATGGTGAGAATAAATGCTTTTGCTATGATGTGAGACAACACTATTTATATGGTGTGGCTCATCATCATTACCATCTATGCTAGATTGTCTAGTAATGGGCAGGCTAGGAAGTTTCTTTCCTGAATCTTTTCCTGGGGGAGTCCCTGAATCAGATTGAGAACTATTAGGTACTTTTTCAACAGATGAGGCACCTATGGCCTTATCCTGTTCTCTAAGCATGTTAAGTAACAGTTCCAAGGAAGGATTCTTCCCTACACTCAAACCTCTCTCTATACAGAGACTCCTTGCTCTTTTCCAGCTAAGGTTGTCATATGCAAGTTTGGACAGATCAACATCTTGGCCTGTGCCAGACATTTTTAGAGAGAGTTAAAGTGATAGAAAAAGAGAAAAAAGTTTTCAGAACTTTTTGGAAAGACAGAAAAAAACTTTTTAAACTTTTAAGAACTTTTTGAAAGTTTAGAAGTACTTTTCAGCACTTAGAAAAGAGTGAAAAGAGGAAATGCAAAACTTTTTGGCTATGTGTATATACACTGACCTTGTTTTGTATATTTTTCTCTTATGAAAAGTACAATGACAAGAGTGGTAAGTAGTCTCAAGCACTTATCCCACCACTGCACAACCAATGTAGGAGGCTGGACTGGCTTGTAGTGAGTACCAAGGGGTACTTGCACCTTGCACCAGGCCCAGTTATCCCTTATTAGTGTATAGGGTGTCTAGCAGCTTAGGCTGATAGATAATGGTAGCTTAGCAGAGCAGCTTAGGCTGAACTAGGAGACGTGTGAAGCTACTACAGTACCACTTAGTGTCATATGCACAATATCATAAGAAAACACAATACACAGTTATACTAAAAATAAAGGTACTTTATTTTTATGACAATATGCCAAAGTATCTTAGAGTGTACCCTCAGTGAGAGGATAGGAAATATACACAAGATATATATACACAATAGCAAAAATATGCAGTATAGTCTTAGAAAACAGTGCAAACAATGTATAGTTACAATAGGATGCAATGGGGAAACATAGGGATAGGGGCAACACAAACCATATACTCCAAAAGTGGAATGCGAACCACGAATGGACCCCAAACCTATGTGACCTTGTAGAGGGTCGCTGGGACTATTAGAAAATAGTGAGAGTTAGAAAAATAACCCTCCCCAAGACCCTGAAAAGTGAGTGCAAAGTGCACTAAAGTTCCCCTAAGGACAAAGTAGTCGTGTTAGAGGAATAATGCAGGAAAGACACAAACCAGCAATGCAACAACTGTGGATTTCCAATCTAGGGTACCTGTGGAACAAGGGGACCAAGTCCAAAAGTCACAAGCAAGTCGGAGATGGGCAGATGCCCAGGAAATGCCAGCTGCGGGTGCAAAGAAGCTTCTACTGGACAGAAGAAGCTGAGGTTTCTGCAGGAACGAAAAGGGCTAGAGACTTCCCCTTTGGTGGACGGATCCCTCTCGCCGAGGAAAGTCGTGCAGAAGTATTTTCCCGCCGAAAGAACGCCAACAAGCCTTGCTAGCTGCAAATCGTGCGTTTGACGTTTTTGGACGCTGCTGGGGCCCAGGAGGGACCAGGAGGTCGCAAATTGGACCTGAAGAGAGAGGGGACATCGAGCAAGACAAAGAGCCCTCATTGAAGTAGGTAGCACCCGGAGAAGTGCCAGAAACAGGCACTACGAGGATGCGTGAAATGGTGCTCGCCGAAGTTGCACAAAGGAGTCCCACGTCGCCGGAGACCAACTTAGAAAGTCGTGCAATGCAGGTTAGAGTGCCGTGGACCCAGGCTTGGCTGTGCACAAAGGATTTCCGCCGGAAGTGCACAAGGGCCGGAGTAGCTGCAAAGTCGCGGTTCCCAGCAATGCAGCCCAGCGAGGTGAGGCAAGGACTTACCTCCACCAAACTTGGACTGAAGAGTCACTGGACTGTGGGGGTCACTTGGACAGAGTCGCTGGATTCGAGGGACCTCGCTCATCGTGCTGAGAGGAGACCCAAGGGACCAGTAATGCAGCTTTTTGGTGCCTGCGGTTGCAGGGAGAAGATTCCGTCGACCCACGGGAGATTTCTTTGGAGCTTCTGGTGCAGAGAGGAGGCAGGCTACCCCCACAGCATGCACAAGCAGGAAAACAGTTGAGAAGGCGGCAGGATCAGCGTTACAGAGTTGCAGTAGTCGTCTTTGCTACTATGTTGCAGGTTTGCAGGCTTCCAGCGCGGTCAGCAGTCGATTCCTTATCAGAAGGTGAAGAGGGAGATGCAGAGGAACTCGGATGAGCTCTTGCATTCGTTATCTGAAGTTTCCCCAGAGACAGAGACCCTAAATAGCCAGAAAAGAGGGTTTGGCTACCTAGGAGAGAGGATAGGCTAGCAACACCTGAAGGAGCCTATCACAAGGAGTCTCTGACGTCACCTGGTGGCACTGGCCACTCAGAGCAGTCCAGTGTGCCAGCAGCACCTCTGTTTCCAAGATGGCAGAGGTCTGGAGCACACTGGAGGGGCTCTGGACACCTCCCAGGGGAGGTGCAGGTCAGGGGAGCGGTCACTCCCCTTTCCTTTGTCCAGTTTCACGCCAGAGCAGGGCTAAGGGGTCCCCTGAACCGGTGTAGACTGGCTTATGCAGAATTGGGCACCTCTGTGCCCAACAAAGCATTTCCAGAGGCTGGGGGAGGCTACTCCTCCCCTGCCTTCACACCATTTTCCAAAGGGAGAGGGTGTCACACCTTCTCTCAGAGGAAGTTCTTTGTTCTGCCATCCTGGGCCAGGCCTGGCTGGACCCCAGGAGGGCAGATGCCTGTCTGAGGGGTTGGCAGCAGCAGCAGCTGCAGTGAAACCCCAGGAAGGGCAGTTTGGCAGTACCAGGGTCTGTGCTACAGACCACTGGGATCATGGGATTGTGCCAACTATGCCAGGATGGCATAGAGGGGGCAATTCCATGATCATAGACATGTTACATGGCCATATTCGGAGTTACCATTGTGAAGCTACATATAGGTAGTGACCTATATGTAGTGCACGCGTGTAATGGTGTCCCCGCACTCACAAAGTTCAGGGAATTGGCTCTGAACAATGTGGGGCACCTTGGCTAGTGCCAGGGTGCCCACACACTAAGTAACTTTGCACCTAACCTTTACCAGGTAAAGGTTAGACATATAGGTGACTTATAAGTTACTTAAGTGCAGTGTAAAATGGCTGTGAAATAACGTGGACGTTATTTCACTCAGGCTGCAGTGGCAGGCCTGTGTAAGAATTGTCAGAGCTCCCTATGGGTGGCAAAAGAAATGCTGCAGCCCATAGGGATCTCCTGGAACCCCAATACCCTGGGTACCTCAGTACCATATACTAGGGAATTATAAGGGTGTTCCAGTAAGCCAATGTAAATTGGTAAAAATGGTCACTAGCCTGTTAGTGACAATTTGGAAAGAAATGAGAGAGCATAACCACTGAGGTTCTGATTAGCAGAGCCTCAGTGAGACAGTTAGTCACTACACAGGTAACACATTCAGGCACACTTATGAGCACTGGGGCCCTGGGTTACCAGGGTCCCAGTGACACATACAACTAAAACAACATATATACAGTGAAAAATGGGGGTAACATGCCAGGCAAGATGGTACTTTCCTACAGTTACTGACGAAGTAAAGGAGGAGGTGAGTAAAGAAAGCACATGTAAGGCTAAAGGGGAGGTATCGGAGAAAGGTGGGGAGGAATTTGGTCCTGGTAAAGTCGGTGGTAAACATAAGCGTCTGCCTTATATGGGGACGGCGAAACCTCTGGGCGCGCATCTCATGCCGGCAACAAAGGAAAAGATCTGGAAAGGGGAGTATGTGGAGATGCTTAAATTGCTGCACAGGGAGGTCCGGGCAAAAGAGGGGTCCAAGGAGGAAGAATATGAGCTGGCGAAGCGGCCTAGGGTCCCCGTGACGATTGAGAATTGGACGGCGGCGTTTTTGATTTTCGCTAGTGTTTATTGCGAGCGTTATCCGTAACGGGCGGTGGCGCTATTCAAATATATGGATGTAATTAGGAAGGCATACTTGAATTATGGTGGATATGCATGGGCGCAATATGACGAAGAATTTAGAGCGCGTATGGCGGTGGATGAGGAAGCGCAATGGGGCGAGATTGACACCGACTTGTGGCAGCATACGATGGGCCCAGCGAAATTCGGTAAAACAATTTTTACGGCTAGCGGGTTGCCAATCATTTATCGGCCCTTTTGAGATCGCCCCACCCAGGGTGGGGCCAATGTCACTAGCTCCAGCGAAAAAGGGGGAGCTGGAACAGCAGGCTTAGGGTGGAAGAAATCTGGGGCATGCTGGGATTTTAACAAAGGGTTGTGCACGAGGGAGTATTGTAAATTCAAGCATGATTGCTCCAAGTGCGGGGGAAAACATGCTCTCACCAACTGCTTTGGGGGTAACAACGTCGGGCAACAGTTCTCGGCATCAGGAGGTAACCCCGCGGGGAATGCAGTGCAGCCCAAGGCCAGAGGGCAGGGCTCTCTGGGAAAAAGCTTTTACGCCAATTAATTTGGATAGGCTTCAGTACTGGACGAGTCGGTACGGTTTGAAGGAGCAAGGGCAATTGTTGCTGCGTGGGTTTTCTGAAGGTTTAGAGTTAGGCTACACGGGACCACGACAACATCGGTGGGTGGAGAATTTGCGTTTTGTCCGTGGAAAGGAAGAGCTAGTGCGGCTCAAACTTGGAAAGGAGGTATCAGAGGGGAGAATGGAAGGCCCTTTTGCGGATTGGCCTTTGAATAATCTGATAGTGTTCCCTATTGGTGTGGTGCCCAAAAAGGAGCCTGGGCAATATCGGTTAATACATCATTTGTCATGGCCGGAAGGGGCGTCGATTAATAATTTCATACCGGAGGAATTCACAAAAGTGTCATATGCTTCGGTGGACGTGGCAATGGCATTGGTGGAGGCATTGGGTCCGGCCACCCTTATGGCAAAGACAGACATAAAATCTGTTTTTCGACTACTGCCGGTGCACCCTCGAGATTTCGAGCTGTTGGGCATTCAATTTCAAGGCAGCTGGTACGTTGACAAGGCGCTGCCCATGGGTTGTTCGAGCTCTTGTTTTTTATTTGAATACTTCAGCACATTTTTGCAGTGGATTTTTGTGACGGTTACGGGGCATGCGTCGGTCACGCACTATTTGGATGATTTTTTCATCGCAGGACTTAAAGATTCGGAGTCCTGTGAGGTAGTGCTGCAGAGATTCCAAGCGATTATGGGGGACCTGGGTGTGCCCCTGGCCCCCGAAAAGACAGTGGGGCCCTGCACGGCCTTGTCATTCTTGGGCACAGAACTGGACACTCGGGCCATGGTGGCACGCTTGCCAAATGAAAAGCGTGTGCACATGCTGGAAACGGTGCAGCATGTGGTGCAAAAGAGGAAAGTGACAGTGAAGGAAATCCAAGTGCTCTTGGGCCATTTGAACTTTGCATGCAGGGTGGTGCGTGCCGGCAGGACTTTTTACAGGCGTCTCGGGATGGCACCCTCGAGTGGTATAGTACCGCATCATCATGTACGGCTTAGTGCTGGAGCTAAAGAGGATTTGAGGATGTGGTGCGTATTCCTGGAGTCGTTTAATGGCATTCCGATTCAGGCATGGCCTGTGTGCGAGTGGGATGTGCAAATCTTTTCAGATGCGCCGGGGGCGTCGGGGTTTGGGATATATTGGCAGGGCAATTTTTGTGCGGAACCATGGCCGGAGGCGTGGCGCGCGGGGGTCTTGCATTTTTGGAGCTGTTTCCGCTGGTTGTGGCGGTGTGTTTATGGGGGAATTGGTTGCAGCACAAGCGCGTGTTATTTCGAGTGAACAATTTGGCAGTGGTGAAGGTGGTAAACAGGCAGTCAGCGAGGGAACCACAGGTGTTACAGCTGCTTCGAGTTTTTGTTTTGGAATGCTTACAGCACAATATTTATTTTCGGGCGCGACACGTGGCTGGAGTAAATAATGACATTGCGGATGCCTTATCTTGTTTGCAGTGGGAGAGGTTCCGTGGGTTGGTCGCGGACGAGCAGTTGAACCGGATGGTGATGCCAGCAGCGCTTTGGAGAATAGGAGACAGAGGATTCTGCGATTGGTCGTGAATTCGTTGGCTCCTTCGACGCAGTGCAAGTATGTAAGGGCTTGGCAGGAATTTTTAGAGTCTGGAGCGCGTCGACGGGTACAGGATCGGATTGAGGATGTGATTACATATATGATGAACATGATAGACAAACGTTTGTCTAAGGTGTCTATGGCAGGGAAGTTGTCAGGAATAGCTTTTATGGGTAAGCTGTTGTGGGGCTACGTGCCGTCGGCGGGGGAGTTTGGGCAGCGGCTTTTGGAAGGTTGGGCGAGGGAGAGGGGTGGTAGAGCAAGGGAGCACCGGCCGATTTCTTTGGACCTGCTGAGGCCAATAATGGCATCGACTGCGGAAATCTGTTTGAGTCTGGAGGAGGCGTTATTATTTCGGACTTTGATGTCCTGGATGTTCTTTGGGGCTTTCCGGGTGTCGGAGTTGTTGGGTTCTAAGTTTTGGGAGGGGGTTCGATGGGACAATGTCTGTATTTCGCAGAGGAGAGTGGGTGTATTCCTGAATCACTCCAAGACGGACCAGCAGAAGATTGGGAGGCAGGTTTTTATGCGGGCCTATCCTGTGCAGGACATGTGCCCAATGCGTTTGGCGCGGCAGATGCAGGGGATGGGGTGGAGACAGACGGGGTTAGTTTTTTTGTCATAGGAATGGTGACGTGGTGTCTGTTTATCAGCTATTGGTGGTTATGAGATCTTGTTTGAGCCACATAGGTGTCGATTCGTCACAGTATGGAACACATTCCTTTAGGATTGGTATGGCGACAGAGGCAGGTCGGCGGGGTTGGCAGAGGGCGGCGGTTTTAGAGCTGGGACGGTGGAAGTCAGATGCGTACAGGAAATATGTGCGGTAAGCGATGGCGCCGGAAATTGGGCTAATTTTTATTTCTTTTCCTGCAGGTTCGGTTCCTGGGCCAGCGGTGCAGTCATTGTACATTTGGGTCGTGGGACACTCCTTCGTAAAATGGGCGGCAAGACAAGCTCAGTCGACGAAACTGGGGTCTAATTTGGGTTTAGATGTGACACAATACCGCGTTCGGTGGAGGGTAGAGGGGGCATGTGTTGGCATGAGTTGTTAGGGACGTTGCAGAGGCTTAAAGGGCGGGGACATTGTCCGGACGTATTATTAATACACTTGGGCGAGAATGACATGGTTAAGAGGACGGGTTTGGACATATTAAAAGACATGAAGAGAGATTTGTCAGTAGTGCGCCAACAGTGGCATGGCTGTCATCTGATATGGACAGCTTTTCTTCCCCGCCAGATTTGGAGGGGAGCTCGGAGACCAGGAGCTATTGAGAAAGCCAACAGGGAAATGAAGACTTTTTGTTCAGAGCAGGGTTTCACATATGTGGAACACACGGATATACGATTTGAAGATAAAGAATTCTTTAGGGGCGATGGAGTACACCTGTCCTTTTTGGGCATGGAATTGTACCTGCTCCAACTGAAGGAGGTGTTGAGACTGACCTTTAGGGAGTTTTAGGTAATTAGGACTGACACTGCGCCGGAGCGGGATGGGGGGGCAGAAAAGGAGAGGATGGCTCAAGGGCCGGGTCCTCTTCCTTTTCTGGTGGCGGAGACAGAGAACGGGCACATGACAGACGTGACCGGATGGGAAGAAAAGAAGACAAGACAAATGTTGATTGGATAAGGGTGGACAGTAGCAGGGATACCTAGATAATAGCGAGCTTTAAGGGCTGGAGACTTGCACGCTCAAGACGATAGCAACTGACTATTAAGGTACTAGACAGAGTAGATAGGAGCACGAAGTAAAGAGGACTGGACTATTGAGCGGCAAGTGCAAAAGGGGAAGGGAGGGGGAGGGGAGGGCAGGGGAGGGGGGTGTGTTGATAGGAGAATTTATGTATAGTGAGGTTTCAGTTTTGTAAGGCACAAGGCCAAGGGAGAGAACTTTGTGAGTGCACCTGTTTCCAATAAAGCAGCCTTTTACACACAAAAAGAGGTGTGATGGAGCAATACTTTCTCTCTCGCAAAGGGGCTTGGGGGGGAGCGCCGGCATCGGCAGTCTCCCCCCCCCGGGGAGTTTGCGAGAGGTGGTATGGCCCATTTGTGCCCTTTTTGGGCGCTGTTTGGGCTATACAGAAGCGTTTTGGTTGTAGCCTAAGGCTACAGAATAAATACAGGGCGACATCTTGGCTCGCCACCATTTTGTGGTAGAAGCTTCTGGCCAGTGGTCGAGCTTTCTCCCTCCCGCCCGCCCGTTATACTGGGGTTTAAGGTGCGGTTTGGTCCATTCTATTTGGTTTATTGATTATCCTTGGACTGTTGGGAACAGGTGCGCAGGGGAGGGTTTTATGTATTGTCGCTTGGAACAGGTGCAGGCGGAGACAGAGAACGGGCACATGACAGACGTGAACGGATGGGAAGAAAAGAAGACAAGACAAATGCTGATTGGATAAGGGTGGACAGTAGCAGGGATACCTAGATAATAGCGAGCTTTAAGGGCTGGAGACTTGCACGCTCAAGACGATAGCAACTGACTATTAAGGTACTAGACAGAGTAGATAGGAGCACGAAGTAAGGAGGACTGGACTATTGAGCGGCAAGTGCAAAAGGGGAAGGGAGGGGGAGGGTAGGGGAAGGGGGTGTGTTGATAGGAGAATTTATGTATAGTGAGGTTTTAGTTTTGTAAGGCACAAGGCCAAGGGAGAGAACTTTGTGAGTGCACCTGTTTCCAATAAAGCGTCCTTTTACACAGAAAAAGAAGTGTGATGGAGCAATACTTTCTCTCTCGCAAAACAGCGAGCCTCGCATGTTTTCTGTACTTGGTCGCTGCGCTCAGGAGGACTAGCTACCAGAAAAGGCATGACGTTTGCGTGCCTTCAACTAATAAAAGCAAGCAGATTTTATTAGGCAAGCCCACGAACCAATAAAAAACACCGACATGAAGTTGACAGGGCTCCGAGCCCTTTTCTAAATACTAAAGCGTCCCGCAGTGATACGCATGCGCGAGCGCATGCAACGCAGGCTCGACCCTAAATACAGAGTGGGTGGTCTTTGTCTGCACCCAGAGGAGTATTACCCTCTCACCTCTTGCTAATGGATGATAGTGTACTTCTTGTAGGAGGAGATTCTTCCGGGGGAAGCATGAGAGACTAATGTCCATCAGTAAGGTATACTCAGTGATCATGCTGTTTGTCACATCAATTATTTTTCTCCTATATGCATTCTATACAAAAAGCAAACCTGTTTTGTTACCTTTTCTTCAGCAAAACCACTGGGACAGGCTTCAGTCTTATAAACAACATTTGTACGTGCAAAGCATGTAAACAGGCTATGCGAACACCCGTGTCTACATGTGTGCTCACATGAAAGCAAGAACTATTGGCTTAACAATGTCTGGCCTCTACTGTGGGCCGCCCCATAGTTTGCACTCAGCACGTAGTGGGCTATGTTGGGATTGCTTGTTACTTTTCGTAATGTACCCATAAAGTGTAGAAGTATGAACATTTATATGAATGACCACATTGTTTATTCATAAATTGCAGAACGCGTTTGTTAACTGTGGGGCCTGGAGGCTGATTTTCATGTGGTTTCATTTGGAAGAAGCTCCAAGGGGAGAGTGAATGCCTGGCGAGTGGTTCCTTGAGCGATGCGGCCCTCTGATCCTTTCACACACATTCGCTGCCGGCTTTGGGGCACTGGACTGCGGGTGTCCTCAGGCCTGGACCAGAGTCTACGTCTTAACCCCCGTTCATCTGCTGATGTTCATAAAGGAAGTCTGTATTTGGCCTGCTCAGCCTGAATTCTCTGACTTGAGTGGAGCTGAGGCTCCAGCCGTATATTCAGATGTATAGGGTTGGCACTCAGGTGAACACGTTACGATGAAAGGGAAAAGAAGGGACGTTAAATACATGTTCCGGATTGAGCACGTGAGTGATGGAGCTCTCGAGAGGAAGGGCAACACAACTTTTTTTTAATACAGATTTCACTGACATTTATTCAAGCAACAAAAACATAGATGCAATCGGACATCATCATGGTTTGACATCGGGAGATTTCATAACATTTAAAAGTATTCTGGGAATGGTGGCAATTACTTGCTAGAGCATATTCAAAGGGCTCTCCTCCTCCTACTAGCCCTATACTGTCAAAAATGCTCGTGTCAGGGTCTCAACTTTTTTGATGTTTTTTAGGCACAGCCCCTGGCTTCATAAATAGACAGTTCTGAGAAGAGGCGCCTATTTTTTCCCTGGGGCTACTGCGGTACAGGCAAGGGAGAGGCCAGAAAATGAAAATACCCCCCACTCGGAACCGAAGCTATGGTGGCACCGAACAAGCAATGCAAGTGAGCCGCAACCTCTTTAGAAGAGCTCACTTTTCTCTTCCATCCAAGCATCTAACATTCGTCCGTTCACCCTTCTATCTACCCATTGACATCCCCATTTTACCTTTACATTCTGTCGTCCATTCATTCTTTCATCCATCACAATCTTTCACCATTCCATCCAGCGGCCATTTCATTGCTACATCTGTTCACACATCCATTATCTATGCATGTACCCATCCATCCATTCACCCATACATCCATCAGCAAAGCCTTTCATCCATCAGTTGATCCTTTTGTCCATCCATTCATCCATCCATCCTCTGAGAATTCCATTTACTTTAACATCCATCCATACTCTCAGATTTCCATTTACCATGCCACCTCTCCCTCTTAAATGTCCATTTACTGTGCCATCCTTTCACCCACCCATTCAGCCATCCTCTAAGATTTACATTTATGCTGTTGTTGTTTCACCCACCCACGTATCCATCCATTCTCTCAGATATTCATTCACTCTGCTATCCTTTCACCTGCTCATCCATCCATCCATCCATCCTCTCCGATTTCCATTTCCATTGCCATCTTCTCACCCACCCATCCCTCTATTCACTGTCTCATATTTCTATTTCCTCCACTGTACTTCCATCAATCCATCCATCCTCTCACACCTCCATTTAATTTGCCATCCATCCTCTGAGTTTTCGATTACCTCTAAAATCCGTTCCCCACCTATCTATCCATCCACTTGATTTAAGTTTTCTCTGCCATCACCCCACAACCAATGCATCCATCCATCCTCTTAGATTGCCTTTTACTATACCATCCTTTCACCCATTCATCCATCCATCCTTTCAGATTTCCATTTACCATCCATCCATCCAACCATCCATCCATCCATCCATCCATTCATCCATCCATACTCCCTCTTAATTTACTCTACCATCCTTTCTCCCATTCATCCATCCATCCTTTCAGATTTCCATTTACCATACCATCCATCCATCCTCTCTCTTAGATTTTAATTTATTCTGCATCCTTTCACCCACCCAGCCACCCATTCTTGCAGATTTCCATTTACTTTGACGTCCTTCCACCCACCCATCCATGCATCCTCTCAGGTTTCCTTTTACTCTGCTATCTGTTCCCCCTCTGATCTATCCATTCATCCTCTCTGATTTTCATTAATTCTGCCATCCGCTCACTCACCCATTCATCCATTCATTGTCGCATATTTCTATTTACTCTGCCGTACTTTCATCCATCCGGCCATCTTCTCTGATTTCCATTCACTCTGCCGTTCTTCATCCGCCATTCTTCATCTGCCCATCGTCTCACCCACAAATCATTTTACCCGTCTTCTCACCCACTCATCCACCTATCTTTTTACCCATCCATCACCTATCCATTTACCCACTCATCCTTTCACCCACCCATCCATCCATCCATCCATCTTTTTACCAATCCATCCTTTCACCGAGTCACCCTTTCGCTCACTCATCTTTAGTTCACCCATCAATCCTTCCACCCACCCATCCATCTTTTCATCCACACATTCTTTCACTGACTCATCCCTTTCCTATAAGTCTATCCTGCTTGTGTTAATTATGAGGTTTTATCTACCAGGTTGCAGCTAACAATTCAGTGAGAGGTGATATATTTCTCTCTGCAGTTACTAGCCTGACTTTGTATATCGATTGGCGTCAAGGTCATCCATTATGAGTAACAGACTCTGCTTATGGGAGACCGTAAATGGCCAAATACCCACCCTAGCAAGGGGGTTGAAACCTTCCTTCAGCATATCGGGATCATTGTGCAGCCCCAGATCGTGTGGAAAAGGATGCCACTTCCAGCTTATCATCTTTGCACAGAAGAGAGAATTCCCTCCCCCATCTCCCACACGCTTTCCCGGCTGTAATAGATCTTGTGTAAGTAATGTAAACTGGATTAGACGGTAGTAAGCTCAGATGACCACTTCCAGGAGGGAAATGGGTGCATTGCTTCAGTCTTCTGTCAGGTCACTAATATCTGCTTACCAAGCCTCCCAAAGAGGGACTTGATGGATAGTGTACTATAAAGTTTAGATGTCTGTTTCGGGCTCCCATGGTCAGCGTGGCGTCTCAGGGGTTAAAGTCGGTAATTTATTAGAGTATTTCAGGTAATGAGGTAGTGCATGTCTCCCTGTAAGTAAAGAAACATTGGGTTCTGTGCAGATCAAAGCCTTACTGCAGTTTCAAAAAGGCCTGGAGCTAAGACTAAAAGACTTTAGCTGAGGTCAAGAACCAACTCACAAAACTTAGAAGGGCAGAAATCTGTGCTAATCATGTCCCAACCAAACGCGGAGGGGGTGGGGGGAGGGTCACAGTTACGAAGAGGCAGCTTGACCACCTTAAACGAAGGGGGAGGGACCTTACCTGTTGTCCACCAATCTTTCACACAAGCCCAAGACCGGAAGAGCCAACCATTGACAACCAGTAACTGTGCCACGTAGCATTGGATGTTTATCACAGGCTAAGGCTACCCTCAGAAGGAGAGTTACATTATTTGGCTATAGGATGCCAAGGGGCCTTTCTCTCCCACAGAAGTTCATAAGAAGACAATTACGTTTTCAAAAGATTTGAAATTGATATTGGCTGCCATTAGGAGGCGTTGGCTCGCTGCAGAGAGTTAGACGTGTAAGAGACGCCTACAGTTCCAGCGCCACTTTAGTCGGGGACTTGCGGAACAAAAAAGGCCAAATAAATGCGCTGCTAAAAAAAAAAATCTAAAACAACAAAACAAAGTATAACAAGCATTTACAATGCAACGGGTCTCGCGTTTGCTCATGTTAGAGCTGATCGAGTTGTAAACTCCTAACCCGACTTTTCACCTATCGGGCAAAAGTGCATTTATGTACGTAACCCGAAAAAGTGAAATTAACTATGTAAAGCGCTCGACTTCTGCCAAGCGAGATCGGGCTCGTAAATTAGAGAAAAAGAAGTCCACGAGCCCGATGGAAAACAGCGAGCCTCGCATGTTTTCTGTACTTGGTCGCTGCGCTCGAGGAGGGCTAGCCACCGGAAAAGGCATGACGTATGCATGCCTTCGACTAATGAAAGCTAGCAGATTTTATTAAGCAAGCCCACAAACCAATTAAAAACACTGACGTGAAGTTGACAGGGCTCCGAGCCCTTTTCTATATACTAAAGCGTCTCACTGCGATACGCATGCGCGAGCGCATGCACATGCAACGCAGGCTCGACCCTAAAAAGGAGCAAGAACCTTTAAATATACAATGAAGCAAACAAAATGAAATGAAAGTGCTAAAACAAAGTGGCAAGAAAAGGCCATGCATCCCTCACAGTATCAAATACAAGGGAATAAAATGGGACAGTGGTTGCTGGGAAACTAGTCCTAGAAGGTAAGTTGAGCAACTGCTCGCCTGCGAGCAGTGTGGGGTGCTCACCCAAAACTCAGCAGGGCATTAGTAGAGGTTACTGTCAAGGGGCATCAGTCCCACTGCCCAGAGGTGGAAGCAGACCCCACCAAGCAGGGTCAGTTAGAATAAAAGGGTCCAAATAAGTACAGTGCTAACATAATTAGCTGAAACAGCCAAATATAAAGTGTAAAAAGGGCCAAGCCATTCATAAATATACAAGGAACCACATATTTAAAAGAACATGAAATATAGCTGAAATAATACTACGATGAGCACGGGCCAGGCACCACTTGCGGCCCAAAATACGAGGAAATAAAGTGGGGCAGTGGCGAGTGGAGGAATATTCCTCAATGTAATTGGTCCTGGCCGAGTAATGTGGAGCGCTCATCTAGAAATAAGCAGAGATCGAACCAGCTAAAGTGAAATTAAGACCCACCAGATGACAAACTGAGGCCGCCTTACATGAGTCACGAGCCTGGACAAGACATTTGCATTCTTGACAGAAGACGTGGTGAAAGAATATGATGTAGGAGCATTGGCACCGCAGTCCTATGGTCTGCCACGCCCTGGTTTCTGAGAGCACCTGGTTGTGTCCAAGGAACATCCCTTAATGCAGAGATACCACCTTGTAAGGCCTCAGGCACTCACCCCCAAAGTTTTCCAGCTGATGCATTTCAGACAAACGGAGAATGTCAAAGGAAACATTCATTTGTAATATTATGCTTTTTTAATCTAATTCCTCTTGTGCTATGTTTTATTAACAAGTAAGGTACCGCATAGTTATGTAGATTAGCTCAGAATTAAGTTGAAATGATGTTGTTACAGGACAGCTGCTGGTCTTTCTGTTGATGTGTGAAATGTTCTAGCTCTGCTTTCTCATCTGGTGTGTTTTGCATTTCCGTCTCCTCGGGCATTGGCTCATGTGAGGTCACTGAAATGTTGTGCAGCATGCAGCTAAACACTAGTGTATGAAATGCCTTATCTAGCTTGTGCATCAATACTCCAACAGTGTGGTGCAGACAAAGGCTCTGTCCCCTCAGTAGCCCAAATGCATTCTCAGGCTTGCTTGTTTTTTAACAGTCATTAGTACCACTGTGGGGTAAAACCAAGTTGAACCTAGATGTTCAGAGCCACTTCTAGAGTATTTGTAAGTAGAGACAATGTGACCTGTACATATGATCATTTCAACACTTGAGAACATTTTAACACGTGGTAACATTTCTCTGTTCATGAAACCTGGGCATTGGCATTTCACCGGAAAATGTGTTCATCATCTGCTCATAACACGTATACATCGCATAATTATCCAAAATATATTCTTCTACCATGTTGAAAGGAGTTCTATCAGGATGCTTTTTAACCTATGTAGACTTCATTATGTGTCAGAAGCTAGTCGTGCTGTATATTAGCTTCTAGTTACACGAGGGATACAGTTAAAAGGCCTTCATTTTAAGGCATACCACAAGAAAGGTCCTAGGGTCTTCCAAAATGTGCATCCTAGGTACACATGCACTAGGTCACTACCTTCTAACAATTGGTCTATATCG
The DNA here is from genome assembly GCF_031143425.1 of Pleurodeles waltl. Lineage (NCBI taxonomy): Eukaryota > Metazoa > Chordata > Amphibia > Caudata > Salamandridae > Pleurodeles > Pleurodeles waltl. The sequence continues at coordinate 746,951,618 of NC_090445.1, read as the reverse complement.
TTCTTTCCTCGAGTGTTCAAAGGAGTACTGTATGACAGGCATTTTTCACTTCTGGCTACCACTGTCTGAATTTGTTTTCCTTTTCAGACCACCAAGTGGGGGTTTGTTTCTGAAAAGGAAAATAATAATAGAGCTGACAACTCAGGGAGCTTTCTATCTCCAGGTCTGCTGTATCTTGTATGGTGGACCAAGGCAGGGAAAATCACAGTTGAGACTGTGCACTAAATCAGTGGTTCCCAACCTTTTGACTTCTGTGGGCCCCCATTTTATCAATACTGGAGCCCGGCCCCCCACTGACTCATTATTGGAATCCGGGACCCCACTGACTCATTACTGATAGTTGGAACCTAATATTATTACATTTTCTAAGCAGTCGCAGATCCCCTGAGGAGCCTTTGCGGACCCCCAGGGGTCCCCGGCCCACAGGTTGGGAACCACTGCACTAAATAGAGCTGTATCACATCCATGGCAACCCAATGGTCCTAAGGCTGGTGCGTTGGCAAGTCAAGGATATTCACCAGCTGATCCAGCGGAGGCTCAACTATTAGCACACCACTCTATCTCTAATTGTGGTGGGAGAAATGGGAGTTTGGATAGGGTGGGGGGTTGCTCTGACACTTTATGGTAAAGATCCCTCTTCACTGAGCTCTGAATTACCCCATATATTTTATATAATTTTCTTTTCATGGTTGAAATAAACATTGCTGAAATCACAGAGTATTTTGGAAGTATATGTGCTGCCCGGGAACGATATGCAACAATGCTTCCGGAACCACGCCTACATGGTTCACGCAAGCGGAACAATGCTAGCCTGAACAACGCAGGCTTTTTTCTCTGCTTTAACCACGCATGTGCTGAACAACGCACATGCGTGGTTAAGGCAGAGAAAAAGGAAAATCCATTGGGAGAGGACGCGATCAGGTAAGTGAGGCTGGGGCAGGGTTGGGGGTAGTTTTTAGGGGTGGGGGCAGAGGGTGAAGGGGTTGGGGTGGTTAGGTTATTATTTTTTATGGGATGGGGGTGGGTTCTATGGTTTTTAAGGTAGGGTGGGGGGTCGGGGTTATTTTGTTTTTAGGGTCAGGGGTGGGGGTTGGGGTAATTATGTTTTTAGAGTGGGAGGGGGGCGGGATTTTAGGGGTGGGGGTAATTTTGTATTTAGGGTGTGTGGGGTGGTTGTGTTTTTAGGGGCGGGGTGGGTGGTTGGGGTAATTTTGTATTTAGGGCGGGTAGGGGGGTCGGGATTTTAGGGGCGGGTGGGATTTTGGGGTAATTTTGTATTTAGGGCAGGTGGGGGGTCAGGTTTTTAGGAGTGGGGTGGGGTGTTGGGGTAATTTTGTATTTAGGGAGGGGCGGGTTTTTAAGGGTGGGAGGTCAGGGTAATTTTGTATTTAGGGTGGGTAGGGGAGTCAGGTTTTTTGGGGCAGGGTGGGGGGTTGGGGTAATTTTGTATTCTGGGCAGGCGGGGGTCAGGTTTTTAGGGTCGGGTTCTTTTGTTTTTAGAGGTTGGGTAGTTTTATTTTTGGGGGTGGGAGTCGGTTTTAGGGCTCAGGGTGGGTGGGGGGTATCAGGGTAATTTTTAAAGGTGGGGGTCGGGGTACTTCTGTTTTAAGGGGTGGGGTGGGGGAGTCGAGATAGTTTTGTTTTTAGGGGTTGGGTTGTTTTATTTTTGGGGCAGGGTCGATTTTAGGGGTCAGGGTGGGTGGGAGTATCGGGGTAGTTTTTAAAGGTGGGGGGTCGTGGTACTTCTGTTTTTAGGGGCAGGGGTGGAGGGGTTGGGTAATTTGGCTTTCGGGGGTTAGATTGTTTTATTTTTGGGGGGTGGGTGTCGGTTTTAGGGCTCAGGGTGGGTGGGTGGTTTCAGGGTCGTTTTTAAGGGTGGTGGGGTCGAAGTAGTCCTGTTTTAGGGTGGAAGGGTGGCATGCGACAACCGGGCATGCCGTTTCCACACATATTTAATAGGAATGCCTTCACAATGAAAAATCGTTGCAAAGGCATGCGTGTTAAAGGCATGCGTGGAAGCAATGCAGTTGTTGTTCCGACCCCGTGCATGGTTGCCGCATATGTGGTTCCATCATACAACCGTGCTGCCCGCCTGTGCCTCCCCATTAGTGATAGTGTGGATGTAACAAGTTTTCTGGGGGAGATAGGCCAGCACTTGCTATGGCATTGCCCCAGATTCCCTAGTTAAGTATTGGTAATTTAGAGACAGGGCTGAGCAAGCTGCACCTAATACACTGAACAAATGAGCATTTTCACAGTGACATTTTCCACAGAGTACAGTCCTGCCCCCCCTCCATTCATTGCAGGGACAGTATCTTTTATCATTCAAAAGCAAACCAGATAATTAAGAGACCACAGAGAATGAATCTTGTAGTCAAACAGTTTCATGTTTCTATTTTTTCCGGTGGAATGGCTCATCAATCAATAGCACAGATTATTTTCCCGGGAACAGGGTTTCCGCTTATGACGAATTATTGCTGGCAGCCAACCATTTGTATTCTTCGCTTAGCAGGAAAGCCGGCCCCTGTCAGCACTATAACAGCCACTGCTCTTCGCCGTGTTCCATAAATAGTTTTCCTCACACAAAATTTTTATTAATTGCATTAGATCCGCTAATAGGCTAATTCAGAACCTTCTAAATGGGCCAGAGGAATAGCTATGTTGCTCATGTCATCAATCACGTGCAATCAATCGTGTATGGAGTTTTATGCCAACAAAGCCATTTCCCTAATTCCCAATGTGTAACATTCATAACCTCAAGTTCTCAAGGTGCAAAAACACGAAGGGAGTTCTTCTAAGAAATGGCGACCTCGCTATCAAAAATAACTACAAGATCGGAATTTATAGACATAGTTATTTATAGTTCTTGAAACATAACATTCCAATCAGTTTACACAATTTCAACCAGCGTTTAAGACTCATTATTTGGATTGCACCAAACTGCAATCTGGACATTTGCAGCATGAAGTTTGCTTTGCTTTAAGTTAGAGACCACGGAAAAACCAATATATTATGCTGGTAGTGTCGGCCTGTTGATATGATCCAGTGGGACCTTGAGAGTTTGGTATTAGCAAATCTGTTTGTTGTGTCTGTAAGGTTGTGGATCCAGCTGGGCATGAGATACTAGCAGTTGGAACCCATTTAGAGGGCAACAAGGGTTACTGGACCCCATCCAAGGAATTGAGGCCTTTTACCACTGGTGTCCTGCTGTCCTTCATACTATGGTGTTGAAAACTGTGCCAAGTACACCCCTCCTGCACTTGACATTTGTGGGTAGCGGGGGCGAACAGTCCAAGGTGTTGAAGAGGTTTGTCAGATCCAACCACGGAGGTTGGGGCCTTTAATCATTGGTATCCTGGGGCCCGTCTTACTATGGTGTTGAAAAAGTATGTCAAGTGCTCCCGAATAGCATATGAGTTTTGGGTACGAGGGTGATCAATCCAAGGTGTCTCAGTGAGGTCGTGTGGGGGTCTGAGACTTAGAACTTAACCATATATAATAGACACAATAAATTAATGTCCAGATTCCAGCCCAGTGCTTTAGTTTTTAAGAAAAGAGAAGTACTTTAATCACACCAGAAACATAATATGGTACATACCACAGGGTCGACAGGATTCAATACATCAAGAAACACATATGGCTAGATTTACAAGGACCTAGCATCACTGGAGCATCACTTTTTGTGACTCTGTGGTGGCTCTGTGCAATGCACCACATTTACAACGCTGTGCTAAGCCACTTTTTGTGGCTTAATGCCACATTGTAAATATCGGCCCCTCCGACGCAGTTTTCTGAGTCAGAGGGGCGTGCAATTGTTGTTGCTGTGGGGCTTCCACCCCAACACCCATTGCTTTTGACTCTGCCCCAGATTTACAAAAAGGCGTAAATCTGTGGCAGCACCAAAAGCTAGCAGGATCCCAGGGGTGGTGTTAGCATGACACAACAAGGAGGCATACTTTTAGTCCTCCTCATTTTTGCTTTCTCCATGTGTGCTGCATTCTGAAGCACACATAGAAAGAGCAAAATGCCATATATGAATGTTTATGTGCAGGAAGGTGTCCCTTCCTGCATATAAAGAAGAATTAAAAAATGACGATTTCTTACTTTTACGTGTTCTGCATTATGCAGTACACATAGAAGTGCCAAAATACAGTTGCAGATTGTTTAAGTGCGGCAAGGGACACCTTCCTGGATAGAAACAATCAACCCCCTCAATGCAGACACTCTTGTACTATGGTGCAAGGGTGTCTCTGTTGGCAGCTAAATTTAGTACTGGTTTTAGGGGAAAACACAGTGGTGAGCTGTATTTTAGTAAATATGGTGCATCCCAACATTTCTAAAGTGATGCAGTACAGCGCTTCAAATTTTGTCGCAGCACCTCCCTGCGCCACTTTTTAGTTGATCTGGTCCATAGTCTTAGAATCAAACCCTGGTGCAGTCTCACTATGATGAAGTGGAGCAGCTTTTCTATATTCTGTGACCCGTACGTCTTTCCATAATCTTTGACAATGCAGTTCTTTTATGCAGGTTCCAGTTATCTTTAAAAGTCGCACCCAAATCTGTTTAGCCAATTTAGGCCCTCATTATGAGTTGAATGGCACTGGTGGGGTGCAAACTCTGCATCTGTAAATAATGGTGCCGTATGGTACCAGTAATATGCGATTACAAATTAAACCCAATGGAATGGGAAATAACTGGATGGTCCAGGTTTTATCTGGTGTACAGTAGGGTGGAATTGTCAATTGTGTGGGGTTTAATGCTTAGAGCAGGTGGTAAATGGGAGCAGGAGCTTCTGTGCAGTGGGCAGTGAAGGAAAGGGAGAGGAATGGGTAGAAGAGTGAAGGGGAAGTATCCTGGCAGCTGGAGCATTGCATGTTCCACCCTGAAAAGAAAATGAGGTCAGGGGACATGAGGCCTGGCTGCATTTGCATACAAAGCCTAAAGCAATTTCATCAGCTGTTTTTCTTCTGCCCAATAAAAATCAAGTCTGTTGTTTCCAAACCCGGGAGAACTGGCTGCGAAAACTCGGGGCCATTCGTGAACGGCCAGAGTGGAGTTCTATATGGGAATTCTACTCCGACTCCCTCACAAATAGAACCTAAAAAAGTCAATGTCTCACAGGTATTGGTGTTTACTTGATTGTGGCAACCCCTGGATTTCCAAGTGCAGAAGTGCACTTTTTTGTCTGCAGTAGCCAAGTGGTCATGTGTGCAGTCACTGGAGCGTTTTGGGCATCTCTGGCTCCTTTCTACTTCAGGTCAGTGAAGGTTACAGCAGCTCAATGAAGGTACTTATGATATTCAGTTCAAGTACCCACTGTGGGAAATCTATCGCTCCAGTCCATGACTCTGGACTAAGGTCCTCGATGTGTGGCAAAAGCAGAGTCAGCATAGGCTCTCTGTCTTCCTCTGTGGCAGACACATGAATCAATACTCCGTTGGATCGCGGGGCTTGCGAACTTGGCCGTTGGCCAGGACACCCATGGGTTCATGTAGGCTGACTCCGGACACACTTACTTAGCAATTTACTTCTTCTGAACCACTCCTGTGTTTGGTCTTGGCTAATGGGCTCCTCCTTGATCAGGCACCTCCTGTGGGACAAGGTGCTCCCTTCTCTCTTCTCACCAGACAGTCAGACTTCCAGGTATAGTGTTCATCCAGAACATCCCCAGCATGATGTGCAGACTTTAGACAATGCCCCCTCACCTCTGGGATAGGCTATCAGCTATAATAGCCCTTGATTACAACAGAATTTCAATTGCTCTGTGTAGTACCCCATTCCTTGGTCAATGAAGCAGCTTGGAACTAGAATGAAGTCGAAATGTTTGGGTCCTAATTTTATACCTGATTTCCAGACAGTGGATGTGAATCCACAGTCCACTGTTCAAGAACCATTTTAGGATGGTTTCTTACAATAATTATATCTTCTTTCTGTAGCATAGAAACATTCTTTGTGTAAGATGATAGCTTTCAGAGCAGGTAGTCACAATGTTGGCTCCAATCATGGGTACCCGTAACATGAGCACAATAATTGTGCAGATCTGCCCCTGACTGTCATCATCATTCCTGGATGGACCACTCAACAGAAGACAATAGGTCCAAGCCTTCTCTGGAGACTTATCTTCCTCTAACAGCTGAATCTTAGATTCACTCATAGTCCCCACCATCAACCAAATACTAGTGCTCAGAAAAGACTAACCACTATCCCTTGTTAAGTAGGTCACATAGAATTTCTTAAGGCTAACCTTATGACCATCCCTGCACACTTCAGTGTTTGGAGATACACCTTCGGGCTCTGGAAAGTAGTACATTTTCACTTTGTGTTGGGAGGCTGTGTCACAACCTCCAGCTTGTGCCATGTGAAAACTAAAGGAAATTCAAAATGGATCACTCTAGTTACAGCATACACAAATTTACAAGCACAGTGGAATCCTGCTACCTCACACCACACATGCAACATGCACTCAACATTCATATGGGGGGGTAAGTGCAGTTGTAGCCAGGTAGCCATCAAATGCAAGTGGAACTTTCACAAGCAGGCCATTAGGCATCACAGTCCTACTTGGAACAGGTACAAATGCCTCTCCCACCACTATAGATTAAAAAATGATATGCTGTCACCCCTGCTCACTGTGTATGGTCTACGGATTCATTTGTTTACTAGAGAGTACGCTTTTGTTGATCTTCCTTAACCTCAGTACCAGGTTCTGAGTGTCATGGTCAATTTCGTGTCTAGGCCTCAGCGCACACACAGAATTTTGTGTACACAGGGCAAAAAGAAAGTCAGGATACCAGATTTTCACTTTCAGTCAGGTGACTTAGGACAGGGTGCACATCCATTTACCATGCAGGGGGCATCCCTGTCCTAACATTGGCAATGTCAGATGGCACAGTTTCAGAGTTCTAATGTTCACCATTGCCTTGTCTAATATGTACTTGCATACCTGTCTCCCTAATGACAGATGTTCAAGACTGTGATCCCTGTGGAAGTGGTGCTCTTCGCAGATCTATGTTATTGCTTCCTTTTGCCCACCATTTTTGGATCAGAGGCATGTGTTCCTTTCACCTTTTTCCACCTGAGAGTAGCTGAAACAATGACGTTTCTTCTGAAGCTCTAGGAAGGTAGATTAAAGGTGACGACAAGGAGAAAATGGCCTGAGACATGTTCACCACAGTCCTTTGTTAATGTTGATGATTCCAAGATGGTGGCAACAACAGCACACGTGTGTCTTGAAGTGTCTGCTTCCTGAAAGTTGTGGGAGCCTGACAGGTAGGAACTGGGACTGCTGGAGCCATGCTCAAAATGCTTACTTGTCAAGGACTGAATGCTGAAAAGATCTGTTGAATCTCCTTCCTTAAGAGGGCCCAAGTTAAGAGAAAAATGCACCAAGGCTAAAAAGCCTTTATGGCAATCTTGTATCTCTTGATTAGAGATAAACACTGAAGTGATCAACAAGGCTCCACATTCCCCCTGGCAACAGGAAGGAGAAAATAGCCAGGCAAAATAAGCAAACTTGGAATCTGGTATAATTTCCAACTGCTAGAAGCAAAACCAAGGAAAAAAAGTGGCCAAGGGGCAAAAAATGCAATAAATGTTAGAGAAAGGATTTCACTTGTGTATATGATTCAGAGTGGAATTGACATCACAGGAAAAGAGTCTTGGATAGGGAATCTCAGATAACTTCTTATATACAGGCCACCATCTTAGAAAGGGCAGTTTATAAGGTTTGCCTATGTCTCCTTCTGGCATTAATGGCGTTTGGTAAATGAAGAAGAAGAAGTCAGACATCCTTCAATCTGCAATTAATTCTGCAATCTCATCACCAATCTTCATGCTTTGGACTCCCTGTGGCTCATAGAACACCTCTCCGAATTACCATAAGTGCAGAGATACCAGAATAATTCAAAGAGAGAGGACATTCAGCCATGTGCTGCACATTGAGTTCCACAAACTGTTTTTCAAATGGGTTGGAGTGGTTCTTCCTCCTCTAAATGCATTAGGACCCTAGTAAACTACTGGTAATGTTCTCTGCACATTTGTGACAGTATGAAACCCCTTGATCAGGGTTTATTAGGGTGGAGTTGAAAGAAACAGTGAATTGTCAAGGGAATATGAACTGAAAAAGAAAGTTCCCAAAAATGATCACTAGAACGGCAATATTTCCAGTTGATCCGGAATTGAAGCCAACCTTGAAACTTTAAAGAGTCACTAATTTCTTGAGGCTCATATTCTTGTTGCCGTTGCCCTTGTACCATACCTCTGAGAGATTCTGACATATGTGGATGATAAGGACATCATATGGCTTCAATAAAGATCAATCAAATAATTAACTTAACTATGATGCATTTCAACCAAAATAATTGATCTGAAGGGTTATCACAAAGAGACCAATAAATCATGACATTTAACTGCCACTGTAGGGTCAAGAAGAAAAAAAGACAGCTGGAAAATGGGCCCTATTCTCAAAGATAATTTTACATATGATTAAATCTACACCTGGCTATTCACCATTTCTGTGGTCACTCACTCAGCCTACTATTTCACATGGGACAAAGGTAGAACACAGGATTCTCATCCATCTAATTAGACCAGACAACACCATAATGACCTTCCACCTTTGATCCTGTGGATCAATGCTGATTTCTAGAGCCAAGAAATTCAGTCACATAACATCAATGTATTGTAGCTTACACTGGCTTCACTTCAAGGCCAGAATTATAGAAATCTTGGCCGAATCATGTTAAAATCCATTCACATGCAAAAACCAGCCTATTTGTCAGCTACCTTCAACATCTTGAGGGGATCTAAAAGCCACAGGAGGAAAGAGATCTTCAGACTTTAAACCCGGAGGTTGAAATCCCACTTAGCTGCCACCCAGTCCTTTTCTGGTGCAGCTCTATCTTTCTAGAACTCCCTACCCAATGACCTCTGTTGTCTTGGATACCTCCTTCATTCTATAAACAACTAAAAAATATACCTGCTTAAACTCTCCCTTGACCTATAAACCCATTTCCTTAGTTTTGTTCTACTCCTGATTCCTACTATTCACTCCCTCTTTTAACTTGTCCAAAATGTTTCCTTTTCTCATCCCCCTCCACAACTGTTTTTATTCCTATCTCTTCTCCTAGATAGCATACACTCTGCCTGCATGTTTCTGTTCTTCATTTGATGCAGAATTTAGTTTAATTTGTAATGGGTTGTTCTTTGTCCCTTTTTTTAATTGTAAAGAGTTTTTGGGCCCCACAATATTGGAGATCCAGATACCTATCCTTTGTTTCTTATGCAAAGTGTACTGGCGCCAATCTTAGGCGAGCAGCACTGTAAAAAATGGGAAATAAAATAAAATAAACTGGTGCCCATGAACCACTCCTTACATGAGGTACTATGGAGCCCCTGACACCTCGTCAAGTGAAGCCTCCCATAGCCCCCCCAACCCCCGTATATGCTCTCTTTACCTCCAATAATTTGTAACTTACTAAAGACAAGCAAAATGATGCGTTCATGAGAAACTATTAGAAGCTTTCAAACGCAACTGGTGGAGAACTGGACTACAGAAAATGATGCAATCCTATATAAAATCCACTTGAGGAAATATCAGAAAGTGTTGCCCTGTTGAGGGAAATATACTGCCACATTTACCTAATGCGAGCAAAGCAACAAAATCATAAAATTATTCAAGATTTTGAAGGACTCACAATACTTGACCAAGTGAAAACACTACTGTTTCTATCTCAAAACTGCCAGGTCATCGGCCTTTAGTCTTCATCAACAAAGTGAAAATAATTAATTAAAACATTGCCAATCGACTATTATGAACGTCTTTTAAAGTAATAATTCAAACAATCATTATTCTAACATTCATAATTATTCACTTCAACATTAGTGAAAGCAATAAGCAAAACAGTAAGGTGTAGATCAAATTCTTGCTAGCTCCTACGTGTCTTTGACACCTGCATCAAGGATCAGATTAACAAGGTTTGCAATCAGTTACCACCACAACTCAGGGGTTGGTTTGTAATAAGTGGGTTGCAACCGCTATTGCAATGTAAGTCATTGATATATCTTTCTGAACCATAACAAGGAAGGGGATTTTTCTGACTCACAGAAAAGCTTTTGGGCATAATGAAAAGCCCCTTTGTGGTCCCAAACTTACGATTCTGGTAATCGAAGAGTTTGCAACCACAAATCGGCTTTGGATATTAGGCCTTTATTCCATAAGATTTGACCCAATATTTTCATTCAGCTCTCAAGGGAATAAAGTGTGTGAACCTTTTACATAGATCTCCCAATTATTTTTGTAAAACAACTACAACCATCAAACATTGATCTAAAAATAACAGAGTACATATCACCTGCACATTGCCACCTACACTGTCTGCCAATAGAACAATATAATTTTCAAAATGATCTTACTACATATTGCACCCCATTGCATAATGATCCTGAACTTGAGATTAGTAGTAAACAACAAAAACCTCTCAGCACCTTGCGACTCAATAGATGTTTGAGGTAAAATGTTCAGAACCAACACATTCAAGTTCAGCCCTTAGACTGAAGCTGTAGCAAGTTCTGGGCAAAAGTGAATGACACCCTGTTCTGATGATCATTCGTGAAATACCAGTCCCTGGAAGACTGCACCAAGAGAGATTTAGAAAGATTGAACACTGTAGAACCCATCATGTAGCACTAGCACATAACAAACATCACCAGGGCTTCCACTGAAGAGTATGGACGAAATCTACACCCCATGACCAACTAAATTGTCAGATGTAGAGTTCCTCGCAATCCATTGCCAGGGCAGCAGAAAATGGACTGCAACAGAAGGGAGCTGTGCACCTGGCTTCACATGTCTTCTGTTTTCCTCCTCTTTACTTGTCAGCAATCTGAAAATACATGCGAGGGGCGCGTCTTACCTAACAAATTGTCAATAAATAAGATTCGTAAAGTGTGGATCAGGTCAAGTAAAACAAGTCACAAATCATCGCTTCTCAAATACACTAGTCAAGCGCTAACACACTAAATAAATATTAATTGTGCCCACTTTATGCCATCCGCTGTTCAAGTGACATTATATAGATCAAACCACCAACTGAACACAAAAATCAACATTGCATAACCAAAATAATCCATCACTCCATAGAAGACTCGAACCTTCAATAAAACACCGAACACTCATTCCAGGATCATTCCACTAGCTTGTTTTGTTTGTTTTTTGGATCATTTTGAGTGAGCATAATGTGTGCTGTGCTGAAAAATCCTAAAGCTCCTACTGTACATGCTACGGAGGGACAGAAAATACCTGAAGAGGGTTTGCCTGCGTATGAAATGATGGTGAACATTTAGTTTTATATGTGTACCTGATTCACAACTGAGGGTACCTTTTACATTATAAAGCTAGATTCATCGAGGCAAACAATAAATGATAGGAAACTGCTACCTAGACCGACAGAGTATGAGGCATTGAATACATGATCGAATGGCTACAGAGAAGGAGACAGAAAATGAAGAAGCAGGTGAAGGGTTCATTTAGACAATGGCCTGAGTGCAAGTGGGATCTTCAAGAGAGATGTTGGCAAGAAGATATGATAGAGGGAGTGAGTGTTTTTCCTACAATGGTCAAGGAAATGGCAGATACAAAGAAAGGCGATAACGAAGACAGAAATAAGCGGAGCAGACAGAGCAATTCAGATGAGCAGGATAACTTTTTAAATCATCTTTTGATTTCCAGACCTCCTCCACACACCAATGGGATCCAGGGATAGGGACAGAGTTCTGCACTACCTAATATGGGTACAGTGGGAGAGGGAATAAATGTACAGGCACAAGGATTGACTGTGCTTGGAGCAGCTGTTGCTTCACGAGTGCCCCACCTCAGAATGCATTGACAGTTTTGCAGAGTACTAGCAGAGATACAGCTGCTGTCTCTCCAGTTTCAGTGGCATGCCTACTGCTACTGTTCCGGTTGAGATTCCTAAAGAGAGATAGCAACACTGGGCTATTAAAGACTAAAGTTGGAGAAGTTCTACAGGAGACACTAGACACAAACAGATTGATGTCATACAATGTGCATGAAATGAGGTACTTGATCAGAGTAGCAGCAAGGTATGTGAACAAAGCACCTGATAAGCGTGAGGAACTGGCTGACGAGTTTGAGGTAGGTATCAGTAGAATAAGAAATGTACAGAGAAACTACTAAATCAATTTGACCAAAAATTAAATAAAAGAGTTGAGCTTAGTGACTTTTCAACCTCATTTGAAAAATCCAGATGAGATGATAAAGGGCTTTAGGGATTTGAGAAAGTACAAAGAAAAGTGGAAGAAGACAGTTACTATTAAAAGAGCTGCAGAGACAGGAAAAAAACAAAACGGTCTGTTAGTATTCATAATAGGTGGCAGTTCCAGAATTTCCCCCGAGAGAAGTACATGGAAGTAAATATGTGCATGTGCTTTGGCCTAGAGGTCATCTTAATGCTTTTTTTACAATAAAGTTCCCAAAATTACGGGAGGAACCTGAGAAATGGCATAAGGAGTTTCACAGATTGACAATGATTTTGAAAATGCTTTCTAGTGATTTGGATGCTGTTTGAGATTGTTTTTGTTGGTGATTAATGGGCTAAGAGTAAGGTAGCTTCTCCAACTGAGGACCAGCTAGAGTTGCACCTAATAATGCACCATCTGAGTTGCTTGCTGGCCAATTCAGAACAGTGATAGAGCATTTGAAAAATAAGGTGCTGGTGAAGGAAAGTCAGTGGACAAGATTTTTAGATCTACACAAGAGCTGAAGGACTCAGTGCATGCTTATTATGAGAAGCTCAAGCTGATTTTTAAGAAGAACCACATAGTTGAATATCCAGAGAAAGACGGTGCTAATGGTTTTGTGTCTGCTTTTGTTATAGGTTTGCATCTTGATCGTAATTATCATATTCAACAGAGTATGATGTACTGGCAGACTAAGGGTATTGATGAGATGCTAAAGTAAGCCAAGTACAGTAGTCATTGGTTTGATGTGAAGTAGAAAAAGATCAATAAGAAGCTGAGGGTTACATAGACAAAGCAGTTTCAGAGAAATGGCAAGAACCAGATGATGTGTTCTTTGGGTTTTGTGTCATCTGAGAATTCTTGAATGAATTGGACCCATTTGATGCAAGGTGTGAGAATCATAAATAGGACGGTGCAGTTGCAAGGTATTGGAAGAAGAGTTATGAATAACTTTGGAGCGAATGCAAATATTGATTTGCTGAAGAAGAGCATTGCTAGTTATTTCTGTGGTAAAATCAGCCATTTGAAGCAATACTGTAGAGATTGATCCAGAATAATTTTGTTCCCCAGATGCTGCGAAATGTGAATTGTGTGCAGACACAGTAATTAGCCCCAGCCCAGCCAGTTTCTGTGCAAGGGCATTTCTGCACGAGTATCCCACAGCTCCAGTGTTGCAGCAAAATAAGAGACGCAAAATGCCTTACAGATCAAGGTATCATCAGAAGGCATTGATTCTGAATAATAATTTCACTCAGTGTTCCCCAAAGGCTAATTCACAATAATGGTGCCTGAGAGGGAGGAGGACTTCTCACTTGGAGCAGTCCTAAAAGTTGACCAAAGTGACCCTTATGTAGATGGTGAGATGAATGGCCACCCCACATCTTTGTTTGATATATACAGGAGCTACCTGTGCAACAGTTTGTTCTGTGTAGGTTTCAAACCTACCTCTCTCTCGAAGAGAGTCCAAGTAGCAGGCATTAGCAAAAGACATTGTTAACCCGGTTACAGCAGATGTCCCTGCTAACATAAGATCAATGGAGAATGATCATCAATTCATAATGTGTGATTTGAGTCCTGTCAATTTGCTGGGCAGAGACTTTCTTTGCAAGACAATCTTCATGATTTATTGTACACCAGATGGTGTTGCAATTGAAAGCCAAGAGGAAGATTCAGTGTTCGAAATTAAACCACAACATTCAAGAGTTTAGTTGTTCAACTGTTATTACTAAAGATGATTTCTTCTGAATTCTGGAAGTATGGGATTATACAGGAAAAGAAATATCCTAAAAAGTGCGAAGGCTGTCAAGATAAAAGTAAAACCAAATGCAGTTTTCCCTAGAATTTAAAAACAGAGAGGTCAATAATAAATTCTAAAAGGAACTTATCAATAAATACATAAATTTGTGATTCCATGTTGTTCAGTGGTACCAAATTCTGCAGTCATTTTATTTCCGATTTCGACAGATGTGGAGTGGTATACAGTCATTGACTTATGCCAAGCCTTCTTCTCCATTCCCTGTCGCGCCGCTGCACGCGCCACGAGCCGAACATTCGGCTCGGGCCGCGGCCTAAAGACGCGCGCGTCCCCAGCCTGCTCTGCACCTTACGAGGCCCCAAATTGGGCATGGGGCCTCGTTCTTATTTAGCGCACCGCGCTCCCAGGCAGGTCTGACCCCACACTCACCTGTTCTTTTCTTCTTCTCCTTTTTCTTGTCAGCTTGTTGTGCCTTCCTTTATGTTTTTCTTCCTTCCCATATTACCCTTCTCTTCCCAGCATTCCTTGTTCCCTACTCTCTATGTCTCCTAGTCCATTCTGTTCTATGTGTTTTTCCCTATCTAAGATGGTGTCCTTGTACTTCCTGTTGGTTGCTTCCTGTTTGTTGGTATTTAAGGGCTGTGATTCTTTCTCTCCTTGCGCTGCAACACTTTCTGTTTGGATGGTGTCTTCGCTCCTGCTTCCTTATATTCCTGTGCTGGTTCTCGTCGGTTCCAGTGTATTTTCCTGTATTTTGCTCCTGTTACCTGTTCATTTTGTTCCTGTTGCAGGAACCTATCTTCTTGGAGGTTTTTTTCCCCTTTCAGGGTTTTTTCCCTCTGGCACTACTTCTGAGGGACATGGCCTGCTCTTGGCGTACCCATTGCTTGCAGCACCGTGGCTACCAGAAAGAGTCGCCCCTACCTGGGCCAAGGCCGAACATTCAAGACCAAGATCCACGCCACTCGTTCTGCAGACTCCAGGTTAAAGCAGCACGTAAGTCGTGACATACCCCTCTATGAGGGGAGCAAATTACTTTTTGCATTCCATTTCCAACATAAAGTTCTTGTTTGGTGTTGAATCACACTAAGGTATTATGAAAGTCCTTCAATATTTTGTCAGAGCTTAAAGTAAGATTTGAAATGTTTGGAGTTGCCTGCAACTCAGTCCTAGCTCAATATATAGATGACCTGTTGGCGGCATCTAAGACAAAACAAGACTGTAAAGTTGATGTGATTGCACTATTGAATTATTAAGCTGACAATGATCAGAAGGTGTTCCCCACAAAGATGCAGTACTGTAAGAAAGAATTGATTAATCACATTGAGAAACAGGCAAGGAAAGTCTCAAAAGAACGTGTTTCTGCAGTTTTGAAGATGGTCTTTCTACCACCCAGAGGAAGGTGAGAATGTTCCTGGAAATTCTTCGTTTTCTTGATTGCAAAGCCTTTAGTAAGACTGACCTGCAGGAACATGAGAGACCCAGTACCATTTGATGACAAATGTTTCAAGGCCTTTAGAGTTTTAATGGAAAAATCTTGTAATGCACACACCTTGGAATGCCTGATTACAATATGGAGTTTTATCTTTATTGGCATGAGAGAGGCGGGTGTACTTTTTCAGTTCTTACTCGAAAACATTAGGCCAGTGGCTTACCTATCTGCTGTATTAGATGTAGTAGCTATAGGTCTTCCTGGTTGTCTGAAATCATTTGCAGCTGTTTGCATTGCAATTTACGCAAAGTGAACTTATTGTTGTAGGGCATACATAGATTGTATTTGTTCCACCCTATGTTGAGATTCTGCTGATCTGTACTCAAACTCAGCACACGAGGAATAGATGTATGACCAGATCTGAACATGTCATACTGGCAGATGACAATATCTCTCTCAAAAGGTGTAATTTCCTAAATCCTGCAATGCTGCATCCTGTTCCAGACATTAATGAAGACAAAGACAATAGAGATGATGACGATGATGTTGAACCAGAACATGACTGTATCAATGTCACCCATACAAGCCAAGATGAAACATGAAAGAAATTCCCCTTGGCTGATCCGATTCTGTTTGTGGATGGTTCTTGTTTGAGAGGCCATCATAGAGCACTGAAGGCTGCCTAAGTGGTATGTTCCATTTCAGAAGTTCTTGAAAGCATCATGGCTGTGGAATGTTACTTCAGCAAAAGTGCAAAAGTTAAATGCACTGGCAAGAGCATGTTGCCTTGCATAAGATTTGAATGGCATGATCTACACAGAAAGCTAATATGGTTTTGGAGTGGACCATGACCTTAAACAATTTGGTCACAATGAGGATTTTCGACTTCCTCTGGAACTCCCACCAGCAACAATTAACACATAGTTGATTTGTTGGAAACAATACAGAGGCCAAAAGGCATTACTGTAGTCAAGTGTACTACCCATGAGCCTGGAAAAGATATAGTCATACTTGTAAATAAATATGGGGACCAGGTAACAAGATACTGTGCGCTTGAGAATGAACCTGTGAGTTTAAATGAATAAATTACGATTGAAGAGTCAGAACAAAATGAATCAATTGAGAGCTCTGTATTCAATTAAAACAATATAAATTGTTTCTTTTTTAATCCAATACAGACATCTTTGAGTGAATTAAGGGACCTCCAAAAGGATGAACCACAGGATGAGAAAAGAAGGTGGGAAATGTTGAGTTACAAGAATAACTAACAAGATGTCTGGATCACCTTCTGAGTATACTCATATTCTACCAGACTCAGGGCCGTATTATGACTTTGGCGGACAGAAAAGCCCGTCCGCCGAAGTCCCAACAGGTAGGTTACTGCCAGTGTGGCAGCCTTCCCACTGGGCCCATTACGAGTTTCCCGCTGACCCAGCGGGAAACAGCCTACAGCATTGTCTCTGGCTCATAATAGAGCCTCCGGCAATGCTGTAGTGTGTAGGTTACAGAAGCACCCGTTGCAATGTTCACTGTCTGCAAAGCAGTAAGTGAACATTGCAACGGGGCTGCCCAAGGGGACCCCTGCACTGCCCATGCAAAGTGGGGCACCCTGCACCCCATCTAAGCCAGCTGTTAGCACCGCTATGAAACTAATGGCAGAAAAGGGAGTCATAATACCCAGGGCAACGCTGCTTGCAGCTCTGCCTTGGCAGATTAGGAACACCAGCACCATCACACTGACGCTCAGTCATAATTTGGCGGTGCTGGCAGTTCGACCTCAGCGCTACCGCCATGGTCGTAATGTGGAGGTCGAACGGTCGCATTGGTGGTGGTCCGATCGACACCAGGACCCTGGAGGTCATTGGACCGCCAGGGTCATAATCAGGCCTTCAGTGTGGAATTGAACATATATTACCTGATTCAATGTTGAATTGCATGGCTAGGAATTTACATAGTCAGTCACATGCTCCAGGATGCTCCATGACCTGAACATTCAATAAGTATTGGTCAAATTCTAAATTCAGAAGTGTTGCAGAGCATTTTTGTCAGAGGTGTCTAATTTGTCAGAGAAATCAGCAGGGGCAAAGAGCCAAGGTTCTTAATGGCAAATCAGAGGGCCCATTTATGAGACTTCAAGCTGATTTCCTAGAGATGCCAGTTTCCAATAACCGTAAATACATTCTCAAGATTGTCAGCTTATTCTGTAAATGGGTTAAGGCCTACCCCACTTGGAGATCAGATAGAACGGCAGTTGCCAAGCTTTAGCTGAGGGATTTAATACCATGTTTTGGCCTGCTGGCTACAATTGAGATGGATAGTGGTTCCCGTTTTAATAATGACATTTTAAAATTGATCTGTACAGCTCTCTAGATTGATCAAAGGTCCCATTATAATTATGACTCTCAATCATCTGATGTGGTTCAGTGGCTGAAAGGGACCAACAAAAACAAGCTAGCCAAAGTGTGTGCATCCACTGGTTTGAAATGGCCAGATGTCCTTGTTTTGTTCTGATAAGTATTAGAGGTACCCCAGGCAAAAAAACTGGTCTCTCACCCCATGAAGTGCTAATGGGCAGAGCAACAAGATTGGTCTACAGTCCTTCAGCTTCACTTGTCTCAAAGACTGATGACCTCATTCTAGATTACTGCAAAGGTCTGGCTGACATGGTGAAAGCTATTTTCATCAGGTGAATTTTGCGACAACATCAACAAAATAAACTCAGTGCCACACCCTGAACTCAGGATTGGGGTCTCATAATAAAGCATATCAGCAAACGTTGACTGGACTAATGCTGGTGAGGTCCATTCCAAGTCCTACTCTTGACTACAACTGCTCTGAAGTGTGCTGGAGTACTGCAGTAAATCCACGCCATTCACATAAGAAGAGTAGTTACAAGAACCACTGATTCACAGATTCAAGAACCACTGATTCACAGATTCAAGCTGAAGTTTGTGGGGTGGATCCAGAAAGAGGTGAAGAAAATGTTGAAACTTGTGAAGTTGATTAAGTTGCTGATGAAAGAGAAGATTGTGGTGAAGGTATCAGTAGCAGTGGCCAGTTTCAATTTGAGAGTCGGAGTGAAAAGCTGTTACAAAGTCAAGAGTGGCAGTGAAAAGAAATAGACTCAGATTCAACAAGTGAAAGTCTCTAGTTGACACTTCGAGTCTTGAGAACCCCTAGATGGAGAAAGCACTTCACGGTGAATCAAGTTGTTGATGCTGATCGAAGCTAAATTTCATCACTGAGTGAAGAAAATTCAGCAGTAGTCAGAAGCAAAGATGCAAAAGTTGAGATAACTAGGGCAGTAAAGAGAACCTGCAAAAGAAAGCACTGACAGAATGAAAGATTAAAGTCAATTAAAGAAAATCTGAATGCAAATTAAATTGATTGAGAGAACAGTGAAAGTGAGTTGCTAGTTGCTAAAAGACCAGCAAGAAAGATAAATCAAAACAGAAAGTATGATTTACTTGAATGTGCATATCTAGCATCTGTGTCTGTAGAAGAGTCAGCTACAGTGATCTGTAGTGCAATAAATTGTTGCTGATTCCGTTTTTAAAACAAACTAGAGGAGGACGAACACCTTGAATTATTCTGAAAGAAAAGGTCTGACAGTGTTGTATTCAGTTTTAGTTTTGCAAAGGAATCCAGATGAAGAAAAGAGTTTGAGAATATAAATTATATGAACTGACAAAAGTGGATAAAAAAGCTTGTAAACACATTTTTGATTTTTTGTTTTGATTATTACTTCCTGTTTCCAAAGATGCTAAAGATGGGTGAAAATAAGGTTAATTTTTGGGTACAGTTGCCCAAATTAACCATAGGACCAATACAAAGAACCAAGAGTATATGTGCAGTTTAAGTAAAAGGAGCATGCGTTTGTTAGGGAATATAATGAAAGAAGAGTGAGAAGTGTGGGAGATTGGAAAGATGAGAAGATAAAAGAGCAGATTAAGGCTGAGAATTTATTTAGGTTTTTGAATTTTCATCCAAGATTGACAGTGGAATATGAAAGAAAAGGTGACTTGTGAATGGTGGGTAGTGAACCTACAGGAATTAGGTCAATTGAATATGCGGATGAGAGTGATCATAAGATAAGTTATGTTGTTACTGGTGATTTTTCTGGTTGGTGAAGAACCAATGTTGAGCAGAATGTATTATGTGTGTGGTAAAACTTTTTTCAACCTGTGTCGTAATTGGGTGGGTTTGTGCTATCTTGCTTTAGTGTTTCTAGAGTTTATTTTGTGGGAGTGGAATGAATGAAGTTGTTGGTTTGAAGAGAGTAAAACTTGTTTTTGGGTGTATAAAAGTAGATATTTTAGGAGCTATGATTCCATCTATAGGTGTGACTATGAACAATGTGAAAAGTCAACCGTTGCCTATGTTTGTAGACCAAGGGCCAGATGTAGCAAAAGAAAATTTTGCGAGTTGCAAATTGCGAGTCAGACAAATTGCGAGTCCATTGGACCACTGCCTGCTCTGAAAAATTATTTGTAGCGACATTCACAAAGGGGAAGGGGTCCCATGGGGACCCCTTCCCGTTTGCGAATGAGTTACCACCCACTTCAAGTGGGTGTTAACTGCGAATTGCTTTGCGACCACTTTCGCGGACACAAAGCAATTCTGCATCGCGGTGCGAGTCGCAAATAGGAAGGGAACACCCCTTCCTATTTGCGAATCGGATTCACATTTTGCGAGTCGGTACCGACTCGCAAAATGTGAATCAGCATCGCGATGGCCGTTTTGCATGTCGCAAACTGCATTTTTCTCGGTTTGCGACATGCAAACCGGTTCCTACATCTGGCCCCAACTTCCTTCTAATACCACTGGTGCCTTAATGCAGATTAATTCTGAACTAATCTCAATGCAGGCAATTATTATGCAAAACTGCTCACCGCTAGATATCCTTTTTGTGAAGGAAGGCTATGAGTCTTTGTGCAGTTATTCTCTACCGCATTATTGAATTTTTGAAATAAATCATTTAAATTATTTCTGCTCATCTAGAACTCAGTTATTGAGTGAGCCCTTTACTTAATTGAATGTCCTTCTGATGTGTTGATGTATTCGGAGGTGCCTTACCTAGAGAACACATTGGGGGTCATTACAACATTGGCGGTACAAGCCGCTCACCGCCGTGCAGAAGACCGCCAACACACCGCCGCGGCCCAGGAACACAGGGGAACTGGGAGGGCTGCTGTGAGACAGGGGGAGGACAGGCCCAGGGAACCCACTCTCCACGAGACCCTCTCCAACATCATGGGAGCCTACCACCATTCCCAGGAGACGATGGCAACGGTACTGGCCAAGTTTCAGGAGACCCAGCGGCTGCAGGAGGAACAGGATTTGGGCTTCAGGGAGGAGCTCAAATCCATCAATTCCACCCTGGGCACCATTGTAGGGGTGCTGAAGGAACTCGTCAACACCAGGAGGGACACTGTGGCACTACAAGGGGCCCCTGACACTAGCCTGGACGATGAACTGCCCACCACCTCCACCGGCGCTAGTGGACAGGAGGCACCACCACAGGACTACCACACCAGCACCCCACCCCCTGCAGAGGGAGAACCACCCCGCAAACAGTCCCTGAGATCCAGGACAAAGACAGAGAACGATGCCAAGACCCCCGCCAAGAAATGAGAACACCCTAATTGTCATCCTTTTGTCCCACCTTGTCACCCTGTCCATTCTTAAACTTCCCCAGCTCCACTTCCTATGCCCCTTTGGACAATGCACCTGTGAGACAAATAGACTGGACTCTGCCATGGACATTCCTCCACCATCACCCCTCACCATTTTACAACCCCCTCCAATATTGAGCACTTAAATAAACACCCTTAAAGCACAAAATAATCAGGAGTCTGTCTGTGATTTCGAAATAGTGTACGAGCAATTACAGTGGCAAAATGCTCATTCAAATGTAATGTCAACATACCTATGCCACACAGCTCTAGTCCATGAGGAAACAAAGCAGATGTCACACAGTGGGAACCACATCTGTGAAATCGTAAGGGAAAGTGACAACTCAGTGACCATACACTGGGTGAAAATGACAGACAGTAGAGAGGTAGTACATTTCAATCAGATGAAGCAGGCAGTGTTGTCTTCTTACCTGTGTCTCACTGGAAGTATTGCAGGATCACCGTGTTCCTGTTGTCGATGTCCTCTTCTTCTGCTTTCTCATCTTCACTGTCCACAGGGTCCACAGCTGCCACTAGACGTCCATCCGGACCATCCTCCTGCAGAAAAGGCACCTGTCATCGCAAAGCCAACTTGTGAAGCATACAGCAGGCCACGATGATCTGGCATACCTTCTTTGGTGAGTAGAATAGGGAACCACCTGTCATATGGAGGCACCAGAACCTGGCCTTAAGGAGGCCGAAGGTCCGCTCTATAATCCTCCTAGTCCGCCCATGGGCCTCATTGTAGCGTTCCTCTGCCCTTGTCCTGGGATTCCTCACTGGACATGACAGGTTGGGGTAACCAGAGTCACCTGCAAATGGCGAGGGACAACTGTTAGACACACATGAACTCATAGGGACATCCACAGACCCAAACAACTATTCCCACTGTATTGGGTCCATGTGCTCACCTAATAGTCACACCCGGTGCCTCTGGAGTTGCCCCATCACATAAGGGATGCTGCTATTCCGCAGGATGTAAGCGTCATGCACTGAGCAAGGGAATTTGGCATTAATATGGGAGATGTACTGGTCTGCCAAACACACCATCTGCACATTCATGGAATGGTAACTCTTCCGGTTTCTGTACACCTGTTCACTCCTGCAGGGTGGTACCAAGGCCACATGTGTCCCATCAATGGCACCTATGATGTTGGGGATATGTCCCAGGGCATAGAAATCACCTTTCACTGTAGGCAAATCCTCCACCTGAGGGAAAACGATGTAGCTCCGCATGTGTTTCAGCAGGGCAGACAACACTCTGGACAACACGTTGGAAAACATAGGCTGGGACATCCCTGATGCCATGGCCACTGTAGTTTGAAAAGACCCACTTGCTAGGAAATGGAGTACTGACAGCACCTGCACTTGAGGGGGGATTCCTGTGGGATGGCGGATAGCTGACATCAGGTCTGGCTCCAACTGGGCACACAGTTCATGGATTGTGGCACGATCAAGCCTGTAGGTGATGATCACATGTCGCTCCTCCATTGTCGACAGGTCAACCAGCGGTCTGTACACCGGAGGATGCAGCCATCTCCTCACATGCCCCAGCGGACGGTGCCTATGGAGGAGAACAGCGAGAAGAGAGTCAACCAACTCTGAGGTACGTAAACACAGCTTACTCTGAAAATATTAGCAATTCGAAATTAGCCTGTATGAGTGTTTAGGCAAGGCCTACATATGTGTGACGCAGACAAAAATAATGCCATGTGGGTCCCTGAAATGGCGGCTGCCTGACCTGTAAAGTGGGACAATGGGCATGAGGTAACTGCGCTGGCGTTGTACACCGTTGCGGTAGGCGGTCAAAGACCGCAGCGCTATCCTGCATTGGTTAACATTGGACCCTACGGGTCCCAAGAGCCAATGACGATGTACGCCGGCGGTGACGGTACGCACCGCCACGGACGTGACCGCCATTTTCTCTCTGTTTAATCACTTGATACCTGATCTTTGACAGGAGAGGACCTACACTGCAAGTGCTGCTGTGACCTCAGTCTGGAAGAGACAATGGCTCGTGTGTCTGGGGAAAGGGCCCCTGCCTTCAGCACGGAGGAGTTGGAGAAACTCGTGGATGGGGTCCTCCCCCAGTACAAGCTACTCTACGGTCCTCCAGACAAATAGGTAAGTACACTGTGAGCATGCTGTATGGGCAATGCCTGTGTGGAGTGGGGTGGATGAAAGATAGGGGGGGGTGAGAATGAGGCGTGCATGAAAAGACGGTGAGTGCATTTGCGTCATGGCAAGGGTAGGGATGCGGGCCAATGACTGTGACGGTGCGGGCGGTAATATCTTCTCCTTTTCCCCTGTACTATTCCTGTAGGTCAGCGCCCACCAGAAGAAGGACATTTGGCATGCCATCGCCAAGGAAGTCCGGACCCTGGGGGTCTAGCACAGACGGAGCACCCACTGCCAGAAAAGATGGGAGGACATTCACCGCTGGAGCAAGAAGACGGCGGAGGCCCAGCTTGGGATGGCCTCCCAACGTGGGAGGGGTACCCGTCGCACCATGACCCCCCTGATGTTCAGGATCCTGGCGGTGGCGTACCCATAGT
Organism: Pleurodeles waltl; assembly: GCF_031143425.1. Taxonomy (NCBI): domain Eukaryota; kingdom Metazoa; phylum Chordata; class Amphibia; order Caudata; family Salamandridae; genus Pleurodeles; species Pleurodeles waltl. Next base: position 746,927,942 of record NC_090445.1, on the reverse strand, counting down.
TGGATGGGCGCTTGAGGGCATCACAGCAGCAACAAGGGGGTGAGTACACTCTCATTCTGCTGATTCAGAGTGCATTGTAGGTGTTAGGGTGCAGGAGGTGGGCTGTGGGTTCCCCTAGGCCAGGGCGAGTCTAGTAGGCAAGGACCCTACTTAAGGCAGGCCCTGTGGCACCCCACCCCACCTGTGTACAGTGCCTACTACACCTAGTCAGGCTCCTGTGACATCCATGTGTGCAGAAATCAGCCTTGTAACCCATGTCCCTGGGATTGAATAGTGGACTCCAAGTGCGCGCCGTAGTGCAGGGGGCTTCTGTGTCTGTTGTGTCCGCCAACAGTAGCGGCATTGCATGCACTCAACATGTCTTTCTTCTGTCTTCCCCCCCTTTTTGTGTTCTCCCTGTTCTTGTATGCATTAGCATCATCAGGCGGAGGAGCAGTGGCACCGGACAGGAGGGAGCTGCATCCCACATGGCCCTGGAGGGCGAAACTACAGAGTCTGTATTCACCAATGGGACGGAGGGCGAGGGGAGCTCCACGGCGGGGACAGGAGCTGACACCAGCGATACAGACTCCTCCTCTGATGGGAGTTCCCTTGCGTTGGCGGACCCATCTGTGCCCCCCGCATCTACAGGTACAGCCGCCACCCCCCATACCTGCACCGCTCTCCCAGCAGCCCCTCAGCTTTTGCCCTGTGCCCGCTCACCCAGGAGGGTGGGCATCACCTTTGCCCCAGGCACCTCAGGCCCTGCCCCAGTCATCCCTGCTGCCCCCAGTGAGGAGGCCATTGACCTCCTCAGGTCCCTCACTGTTGGGCAGTCTACTATTTTGAATGCCATCCAGGGTGTAGAGAGGCAGTTGCAACAAACCAATGCATACCTGGAGGGCATTTACTCTGGTCAGGCAGCACTTCAGCTAGCATTTCAGACTCTGGCCTCAGCACTGATGGCAGCCATTGTCCCTGTCTCTAGCCTCCCCCCTCCAACTTCCTCCACCCAGACCCACACCCCTGTACCTCAGCCTATCCCAAGCACACCATCAGACCAGCATGCACACACCTCAACACACATGGGAAGCTCAGGCAAACATAAGCAACACACATCCCACAGGCACTCATGCAAGCACCAGACCCATACAGACACACCAACATCCACTGCCTCCACTGTGTCTCCCTCCTCCTCGTCTCCCTCCTCCCTCCCTGTCTCGTCTCCACTCACTCCTGCTTGCACTACATCCTCCGCCACTACGTCCATCACCAGCACACCCACCACCACACCCCGCTCACATGCAGTCATCACCCCCACTACCATTCACACGTCCCCTGTGTCCTCTCCCAGTGTGTCTGTGAGGCCACCTCCCAAGGTACACAAACGCAGCCACACACCCACCCAACAGCCATCTACCTCACGACAGCCTCCAGCCCATGCACCTTCACCCAAAGTCAGCAAACGTACACCTCCTACAACCACTACCTCTTCCTCCACTCCCAAACCCCCTCCAGCTACCTGTCCCAGTGTTCCGAAGGAACTTTTCCTGGCCAACCTTGACCTCTTTCCCTCACCTCCCCCACCCCTTCAGTCTCCTAGGGCCCGACTCTCCAGGTCCCAACCTAGCACCTCAGCCACAACATCGGCGGGACCAGTGGTGCCAGTAGTCACCGGATTATGGAGTGTACCAGGTAGCAGGGCAGCCAGTGTGGCAAGGAGCCACTGTACGGACAGTCCCCCACCTGTGAAGCATAAAAGTTGGCCAGTGCCCGGCGGTAGAGGGGAAAGAAATCAGCCACCAAAGCCGCTCCCAGGGGTACAGTTGGGAGTGTGGAGACAGCTGCGACACCATCCAAGCTGGGGAAGGGGCACATTAAAACCGCCAAGTCCGGGAAGATCAGCACGGCGGACAAGAACGCCAGCAGCAGCCCCGCTGCCCAAGACAGGACCGCCAGCAGAAGCCCCGCTGCCCAAGACAAGACCGCCAGCAGAAGCTCCGCTGCCCAGGACAAGACCGCTAGCAGCCCCACTGCCCAAGACAGGACTGCCAGCAGCAGCCCCGCTGCCCAGGACAAGACCGCCAGCAGCCCCACTGCCCAAGACAAGACCGCCAGCAGCAGCCCCGCTGCCCAGGACAATACCGCTAGCAGCCCCGCTGCCCAGGACAAGAGCGCCAGCAGCCCCGCTGCCCAAGACAAAACCGCCAGCCCCGCCGCAGGACAGTGAGCGCCAATGATTACTACGCTACTGAGGCCACCACGGGCAGGATGAAGCACTCTGGGCACCAAGCCCCCTCCAGAACCAGTGGAGAGTTACATCCACTACCTCTGTCCTTGGCAGGATGAAGCACTCTGGGCACCAAGCCCCCTCCAGACCCAGTGGAGACTGTTATCCACTTGAGGGACTGTAGGTTTGCACTCCCCAGGATTGAACAGTGGGCAACCCACCCACTGTAGAGACTTGAGAGACTGTGGCTTTGCACTCCCCAGGATTGAACAGTGGGCAACCCACCCACTGGAGAGACTTGAGAGACTGTGGCTTTGCACTCCCCAGGATTGAACAGTGGGCAACCCACCCACTGTTATCGACTTGAGAGACTGTGGCTTTGCACTCGCCAGGATTGAACAGTGGGCAACCCACCCACTGTTATTGACTTGAGAGACTGTGGCTTGGCACTCCCCAGGATTGAACAGTGGGCAACCCACCCACTGGAGAGACTTGAGAGACTGTGGCTCTGCACTCCCCAGGATACATCAATGGGCATGGAGCCCCCTCGTGGAGCTGGGGTCGTGCAGTCATCCGGCTGAGGTGCCCCCCCCCCCTTTCCCTTCCCCCTGAGGTGCCTGTTTTATTTCTATCTGATGCCCCTGCAGTGTTCTCTCCGTCTTGTTCGGGTATTGAGTGTGGGCCTCGCCCATGCCTTTTGGGCCCAGTGGTCCACAGACTATGATGGTGTGATCCCTTGGACTTGTGTTCTTGGTGTATATAATTGTTCATAGTGTAAATGTGTATATATATGTAAATATTTTTGATTACTGTATTTTAATATATTACAATCATTCGACTCATTTCCTTTTGTCCTTGCATTCTTCCAGAGGGGATTTGGGGGGTGTAACTGTGATGTATCAATATGTATTGGTGTGTGTGTTGGCGTGGGTGAGGGTGGGGGTGGGGGTGTTGCGTATTGCGTGTGTGTGTCACTGTTTTTTCCCTCCCCCTCCCCTGTGTCGTAGGTGCAGTACTCACTGTGGTCTTCGCTGCCCGCGTTCGTGCTCCTGGTAGAGGAGCAGGAAGATAAATGCTGGGAGTATCTGAAGTACCGGTTCCATGGTGTCCTGGTTCCTCCTGGGGTGTGTAGAGGTGAGCGTTTTCCCTTTGAAGTCCTGTTTCCGCTGTGTTTTTGTTTGCGGTGAATCCGCCCCCGAAAAGGTGGCGGATTGGTGGCTTGTAATTCTGTGGGCGGTACATTGTCTTTCGCCTGTCTGTTGGCGGTCACCGCCACAGTGTTTGTTTGTACCGCTGTGGCAGTCGAAGTGTTAAAGTGGCTGTCTATGTTGGCGGTTTCCGCCACGGTTGTAATAACATTTTTTTTACTGCCGGCCTGTTGGCGGTTTTACCGCCGCTTTAACACCAACCGCCAGGGTTGTAATGACCACAATTGTCTTATGAAATTGATGTTTAACATCATCTCGGATTCATCAAATTGTTGACTGTCTATTGAGGTAAAATTGAGGGTGTCAAAACTCCGGGTCCTCCTTACCTACATTTCTATGTCTCCCTTTGGTTTTATGCCTTCTAATAATTTCCTTCTTTAGAAAATGTAATTTTTTATGTCATTTCTGCTTGCCTAACCTGTGGGCAACCTCATCAAGTATTCTCAAGATTGGTGCTAATGCAAGGCCGTGGTCATCCTTCATTGCCCCGAATTCGAAGACATAATGCTAGCTTTTTTCTTTCTTTTAGAAAACATGCTCTAGATATCAAAAGCTGCAAAGGCAATTAAATCCGTGGCCAAACTTTCCCGACAATACTGGAGTGTAAGGGCTGTTGGAGAAATGGCTACATGTCCGCCGGTCCAATTTAGATAGGCGGACATGTTGTCATTTTTTACTGTTTCTTACTTGGCAGTAAGGAACAGTGAAACCATTATAATGCTTCCTGCCGCCACGGGAGAAGCCTCCCATGGTGAGGGGAGCATTACTTTTTTATTTTCAAAAAGAAAATCTTGTGTCGGGATTTTCTTTTAGGAAAAAAAGAAAAGAATGGTGTTTGCTACAGGGCTGCATTCTTTCAACACAGCCCTTTAGCAAACAGTAAAATGCATGGACATGAACGTGACTGTGATGGTGGTTCCTGCCAATGCATTTATAAATAACCACCTGCTTGGTAGTCATTTATAAATTAGGTGGGCGGCCACTCTGCCTTGGGGATGGAGTAATATATTTCATCCCCATGGTAGATGCACCAGCCATCTGCCCAGATATAAATCTGGGCCACAGAATTGAATGTGGATCGTACAGATGGATTTTCAGGGGTTAGATCCCGAAATAAGATCAGAAAAGGCCAGTCATGCAATCTGCAGAAGACAGGGACGTGGAAATAAGCATGAGCGATAGCATGGCTCCACATCATAATTATGGGTGGTACTTCGTGGGCAGTTAGGATAACAGCCACATAAAAGGATCTCACAGGCACTAGGTAGGTGTCTGGCAACATCCGTAGGTGTCTTGGCTTCTCGCTTCTGAACCAGATCATCACCTGACCTCGCATTCCCACACTTTATTGTTTTCCTCTCTTCTCTGTTCCTGTTCTCTGCATTTAATGCTCAGTGTAGTCATTATGAAAGGAACCTAGGGAAAGGAAGAACGTACTTATTTTATTGCACCAAAAGCGTGCCCTGTATTTTCCATATCAAAACTTAAAATGGCAGGTCAGGTGGTGGTGTCATACCTTGCCAGTATTAGGACTCATAGGACAAAGGAACATGCAGGAAATTTTACAAAGATATTTCTGATGGTCTAATATGGCAATATCGGTAGATAACTTTAAAAGACATTATGCTATATGTCCACACGCTGAAACTGTTTTGTTTGACCATTAGGCCTGTTACAACCACTTCCAGGGTCAACCAAACTTTGGTCATTGACTTCAATGGGCCAAGTGGTAGGGTTGCCACAGCCACAAGGATTTGACACGATGTAAGCAATTATGGATTTTTCACAAGGTTGTGACATTTTATTCCTTGGTCCTAAAATTCTAACACTAATTGCCTTATTCTAGGCTTCCCCTATTTTTTACTTAAGAGAGAGACATGACAAATGTATTCTCCTTTTATAGATTCCTTTTTGGAGTAGATGAGAAGACCTCTGCTTTGTTGTGTTTCAAATATATTGATGGGGAGGTGACATTTTCTACAAAAATGAAAGATATAATACTATACATATCTGAAACAAATACTTCTTTACCAGTCTTTTTGGAAGAAATGAATGCAGATTCTAAAACGTGAGGTTACTAATTCAATATTGACAATTCAGAGGCTATTGTTTTAATGATATGTTAAATGATTCATATCGATTTGAGATAGTGTTAAATTTTATTTTTTAGGCATTTAGGAGCCAGATTTACTAAAGTTTCATGCAACACAACAAGGGAACTTGATGTGCTGTGTGAATCAGGGAGCAGAAATGCCCATATCAACTAAGATATGGCACACCGTGTGCTGATTAGCGCCAAGGAAAGCACTCTTGAGCCATGGTGCAATGGTGCTTGCGTTTAAGACAGGATTGTTTTTTCTGCAGGAAGGGATTCCTTCAGGTCCAAAAACAATCATATGAGGCAATTCCCTCTTTCTATTCATCATGTGCATCATGAAGTAGCAAGGACAAATTGGAATATTTCTCCTTGTTACACCAAACTTGAGAGGTGCACCATTTTGCCACAATTCCAGGTCTACTGATTTTAATAAATTTCGGAGTGTACCAAATTCCACGGGTGGATGCACAGGAACCTCCAGGCGCCATCCATGGAACACTTACTGCTACGAAAGTCAATGCAATGCAGAGCCAGGTGCTGTGTTGCATTACATTTGTTTGCAAAGCCAGGCAAAGCGTCACAAACTGTGATTGTATTATTTTCCCCTCAAAGATATTGCTTGTATAACACAGATTCCCTGAACTGCGCTGTCTCATATGATAAGGCACTAGTGTCCTTCAATGAAGCCCCTTTTCCCATTCACAAACTCAAGATCTTTTGTTGGTTTTGTTATGTTATGATAATATTAAAGTTAATAAAAAAAGCTATATTTTGGAAGTGTTAAATGTTTATTGGAATTTTTCGTGTGAATCAAATTATTCAGAATAAAATAATTCTTTCATTTGAGGGATTGCAGCAAAACTTTACTCTTCCTTCATCTTTTGTATGACGGTGTAATACACTAACTGCATCTTTAGAGTTTTTAACTATTCCTTTTGAGACTGCCTTTGGCTCAGATAACATATGTACTAAAGCACATTTTACTCTGAGAGTGGAAGCCTCCTTTACATATAAACTGCGTGTTTTACCAGCTGGTGAAAGAAATGCATCTAGAGTAGAATTGTTTTGGAAAAAAATCATGATCTTTATCGTTGATTGTGGTTTTGTGTCACCAGTATGTGACTGAATATGGTCTAAAATAGCTATAATCCCTCCCCTGATAGCACTATTCGGACTTTATTTTTATTTAATAAAAATTATTACTTAACCCTAATGCCTCGCATTAAATTACATTTCTGAGTCATCAGAATTGCTGTTCTGGTGGTTCCCAATTTGAAGATGTAATGCCGATGTTTTTGGCTGTCTGCGAGTTAGATCTATTTAGTTAAATATTTTGGACAAGAATTACTGAAATATGTGAAGCTTCTATACCTTTCCCTGCAATATGATTTTCTGAGAAGTGCGCACGAGAAGAGGTCCGAATGCAACACAAAACGTAAATTAATCGATTTATTGTTAGCTATTGCCTTATAGGCGATTTCTTCTAACTGAAAAAACACTCATAATATTTCATTTAAAGCATGGTGGAATGTTGTGTACCATAATCACACACTGTCAGGAAGCCAGCAGGAACTGTGTACAAAACAATATACAGTATGCAGAGTTGTAGTTGGACCGGAATGGTGAGCAGTGTGTTGGATATTGTGCTGATACGTGTGATGCCTAGGGAAACAGGTGAACAACACAAGGAAGAGGAGTAATCTATTGGATTCGTACTGCGATTTACAGATTGATCTAAGTGCTGGAGATATAGAAACAAGTAATACGTAGCAAACATCGATTCTATTCAGTAATGAAGCACAAAAACTTTGAGCGACAACTCACTCTCCAATGCCCAGATAGGCGCTGCTGAGGAAAAGCTTAAAAGACTCCAGGGGTGAATCATGACTCTGAAGGAAACATCAATAGGAAGGAGAGAGAGAGAAAGACCAAACAAAGAAACATCAAGCCTACTAACAAAGGCAATCAGAGGAACGGCAAAAAAAACCCAAAGGTGCACAACGTAGGGGACCAGATGCGAAATTCGCACCAGGTGATAACCTACAAACAAACTCACAATGTTGCTAGGCTAGGAGAGATTTTCCTTGTGGTCTTTTATACTGTCTCTGCCTCACATCGCCTGGAAGTGAAAACCATCACAGGAAGTTGAAATCGTGTAAGATGTGGTACAAATAGTGTTCCACGTCAAAGATACCCCAAACTAAGATGACCACTGGCCATCACATTATACCACTGTACCCATTCTGAGCATGTTCTTTCGCTCTCCAGCATGGCAAACTTGCTTGCACAAAATTAGTCTTCTCATACTACCGACTACACGCGGAACATGCCACCAGGCAATACCTGGTTTCCACAACCTCCACTGCTAGAAACATGAATGGATTCTTCTCTCAGGAGAAGCTTTCTGTAAACAAGTGGTCCCACATGGCCTAGTGTGATGCCGCCATTCATAATGAATCCCTTCACAGATTGGGTAGGAAAAGGCTTACATGAATACAGATTGCCAACTAAGAAGGTATGCTATGTCTTCTTTATGTCAAAATCTCCTGAAAATGATTTTAGGAATAATTAGTTTTTAAAGCCTCTTTAATTGTATAAATACCTATATTTTAGAGAACTGACTTTAAACAAAAACTAGATTGCGTTTGTTTTTTATTTTAAATTACTATTGAATTATCTCATTCTGTAGTGATACCAGTCATATGTTACATTCCAGTTGTCTTCTGCTGCGCATATAGAACACACATTCCTTTTTCATTCTGTTTTTTTGCTGTTTCATATTTTTGTTTAAAATCTAACAGAGATTCATGGTAATCTGGTCCATTGACTCATTAACACATTATTGTATAGGATTGGTTATTAATACTGTGGTAGCTTGTCTTACTTTTTCTTGGATACTATATTTTTTCAAAGGGTACATGTCTGCACCTGCCCTTCCTGTTGTGTGCCTGTCAAGTTGTGGGTGTGTTACATACATGTGGGTGTATGTATTGATGTTGTGCACTGATTTTGCTGTACTGCAGCGTGGTGCATATGTGTTATCACCTGCACATGTGTGTAACCCTGGCCATATGTTACTGTAGTGGTGTTTGTTTTGTGTGTCCGACAGGGTTGGGGTGTTGAGTGTACATTACTAGATTTGTAGACTTACCCACAAGTAGGCCATTATCAAATTGTCCATCCTGGAATTGTTCACTGATCCTGCTGTGCCAGAATATGTAGGTGTTATGGACACTCCCATGATACTTGGCCAAAATATTGATGAATAATCCACAATGGTCTACTATGGCCTTCACGTTAATGGAATGCATGTGCTTGCGATTCCGGTATAAGTGTTCAGTTGCTGCAGGTGGTACGAGCCGGACATGGGTACAGTCCATTGCACCGAGCACATGCGGGAAGCCATGGATTTGATAGAACCCTTGTTTGTTCTCCTGCTGCTTTTGCTCGGTGTTTGGGAATCTGATGTGGCGGGGTGTCAGGGAGATGACGGTGTATTACACCTTTGGCAGGAAATCAGTGAACGACGGCTGTAAGACACCACCAACCAATGCACACGTTGTTTTGGATGAGCCACTTGCCAGCATGTGCAGGACAGCGAGCAGCTTTGTTATAGGTGTATGTTGTGGGGGGTCTGCAGGCTGGCTGCAATTTGTGGCTCAATGTGGTGCAGCAGGTGTAGTATGGCTTGTCGGTTGAGTCTTAAAGTCCTAATTATGTCCCGGTCCCTGAGGCCATGGAGGGTTGTCCTGGTTCTGAAGCCCCTCTCCTACCTTCTGCGTTGCCTTTGTGGGCCTCGTTGTCATGCTGGTGATTGCTGGTGTGGTTGCTGTCCTCTGCGCCATCTAGCAAGCTGTATCAGTGTCACCTCCATCTTCTCCTGTGGGTTGTAATGTTGCTTCTGTCTGTTTTCCCTAAGTAGTGGTGTGTTTGCCTCATATTAACGCCTGCCCTAACCCAGGCATTAAATTTTGACGCAAATCGTGTTAATGTCATTTTTTGGGTCCGCCTTCCACCCGTGCATCTTTTTTGCCCAGGTGGTTAAATATGGTGGTTTCGCTCAGAGCCCACAGAGATCATCTGCGGCGTACCTCAAGGCTCATCGCTCAGCCCGACACTCTTCAATGTCTACATGAGCCCCCTCTCCAACATCGTTCACAAGCACGACATCATCATCACCTCCTACGCCGACGACACCCAACTTATACTCTCCCTCACCAAGGACCCCGCCAGCGCCAATACCAACCTACAAGAGGGTATGAAGGACGTCGCAGATTGGATGAGGCTAAGCCGCCTAAAGCTGTACTCTGAAAAAACGGAAGTCCTCATCCTCGGCAACACCCCGTCCGCCTGGGACGACTCCTGGTGGCCCACGGCCCTCGGCACCGCACCGACCCCCACAGACCACGCCCGCAACCTCGGCTTCATCTTGGACCCTCTTCTCACCATGACCAAGCAAGTCAACGCCGTGTCCTCCGCCTGCTTCCTCACCCTCCGCATGCTCCGCAAGATCTTCCGCTGGATCCCCGCCGACACTAGAAAAACCGTGACCCACGCCCTCGTCACGAGCCGCCTGGACTACGGCAACACCCTCTACGCCGGGACCACAGCCAAACTCCAAAATCGCCTGCAAAGCATTCAAAACGCATCGGCACGCCTCATCCTCGACGTACCCTTCAACAGCCACATCTCCGCACACCTGAGACACCTGCATTGGCTCCCAGTCAGCAAAAGGATCACCTTTCGACTTCTCACCCACGCACACAAAGCCCTCCACAACAAGGGACCGGAATACCTCAACCGACGCCTCAGCTTCTACGTCCCCACCCGCCTCCTCCGTTCCTCTGGTCTCGCACTCGCTGCCGTCCCTCGCATCCGCCGCTCCACGGCGGGTGGGAGATCTTTTTCCTTCCTGGCGGCCAAGACCTGGAACTCCCTCCCCACCAGCCTCAGGACCACCCAGGACCACTCCGCTTTCCGGAGACTCCTAAAAACCTGGCTATTCGAGCAGCAGTAACCCCCCCTTTCCCCTAGCGCCTTGAGACCCGCATGGGTGAGTAGCGCGCTTTATAAATGTTAATGATTTGATTTGATTTATGGTGCTAGGGTGTTTGAGTCAATTTTTGGACAGGAATGCCTACCCTGCATCTCACTTACACAAGGAGGTTTCACGCATCCGAAAAATGACATTAACACCAATATTTTGATGCTAGACGGGTCTAGCGTCAAAATATAAATATGGTGTTGGTTTTGTGCTGAATTAGCGTAAAAATTGACACTAATTCATTTCAGAGTATAAATATGTGCCACAGTACCTTGTTCTAGGTGGCATACCGCTACTGCATATGTCCCCACAAAGTCTTGCAAATCTTTAATAACAGTTCGAGCATCAGTAGATCATTGTGGCCACACCGATAGCAATCTAGAACATGAATCTACTGCAAACAGAATGTATTTAAAAGCCCCATCAGAATTTAACGGCCCACAGTAGTCTAAATATACACCCTGGAGGGGTTGTTTGGAAACTAAGAGGGGTGTCTGTGGTGGGCAGGGAGTGGTGGAACTTTTAATTTGTTGGCAAATGTCACAGCTAAAGACATAGGCCCTCATTCTGACCCTGGCGGTCGGCGGAGAGACGGCGGTCGGACCGCGAACAGACCGGCGGTATTAAAAATGGCATTCTGACCGCGGCGGTCCCCGCCGCGACCGACCGCCACTTCTCCACTCCGACCGCCACGGCGGTCATGACCGCGGGGCTGGAGTTTGCGCACTCCGGCCCGGCGGTCGTCCCAAGACCGCCAAGGGTATTATGACCCTGCCTACCGCCGCGGTTTCTTGCGGGCGGGAACCGCCGTGCGAACCATGGCGGTAAGCACTATCGGGGCCAGGGAATTCCTTCCCTGGCACTGATAGGGGTCTCCCCCACCCCCCACTACCCACCCGAGTCCTCCCCCCACACCCTCCACCCCCATGCCACCCCCCAGAGGTGGTACGAACCCCCTCCCCACCCCCACCCCGACATGCACATACATGCACCCCGACATGCACACACCCCCAACATGCACATATACACACCCCCTACACACACATACACAACGGGGACACATACCCGCACACATACATGCAGACATGCGCACCTGCCGAACAGCACACATTACCCATAGACACAGCAGCACCCCCCGCCCGCATACACGCACTCACACACCCCCTCTACACACTCACACGCACACCCCCATGCACGCCCACATCACACAACACCCCCCAACCCCCTCCCCTCACGGACGGTCAACTTACCTTGTGCGTTGGTCCTCCGGGAGGCGACGGGAGCCATGGGGAGGTGACCGCCAACAGAAGACCGCCAACAGAAGACCGCCACACAGAAATGTGGGTCGTAATTCTATGGGCGGTGTTCTGCTGGCGTGGCGGTGGAGGTTGACCAGTCTCCACTTTCCCGCCGACCGCCAGTGTGGCTGCTGGCGGTTTTCCGGCGGAACGCTCCCAGCGGTCAGAATGCGCACAGCGGCATACCGCCGCGGTCGGCGGTCTTCACCGCGGCGGTAACTCGGCGGTCTTGCGAAAAGACCGCCAAGGTCAGAATGAGGGCCATATTGTTTTGGCTGTTTGTACTCACCATGCCACCATTAGCATTTCTGAAGTAAATGAACTGTTACTGCCACACTATGTGCAGACACCAAACCCTTATGTGCAGCTATTATTAGCTCTGTCCGGCGGTGCTGGTTAGGTATCACCTGATCACCCATCCTGAGAATGCGGGCAAAAGAATTGTTTTGGGCACCCAATAGATAGGAGTGTTTTGCTGGATACTTTTTTTAGCTAGAAGTGTGCCACTGCACAAAGCAGTGACCACAGCCATGACATCATCATCCAGCCTCATACGAGAATGAGTAATCACTGCAAATGCAGCAGTCTATAGGGAAGCTTTTGTGGCTTAATTCTCTGCAACATGTATTCCAACACGTTGGTGACTCAGTGTATGAATTACATGAGTCTGTGGCAAACAATATTTGAGATGTTCCACTTTTTCCCAAAACAATTTATGCTTGATAGTATTCCCCTTTGAGTCTCTGAATTCATTCAGATGCCAATAATGCACGTTTTCATTATAGGACTGGAAACAGTAATACGAATTACATATTATCAATGTGGGGAATTTAGGATCCGTATTATCTAGTGTCCGAATCAGTGCTTATATAATTCAGCCAGCTGGGCAGTCCAATTCCCCAAGGACTGCATGAATGTTTTCATTGGCTGGGATTTGCTGTTTTTCATTTTTATTGGCTGCCTCCCCTTTAAAATATCTTAATATAATTAAGGGAACTGTGACAAAATTGCCAGTTAATTTCATCCTCAAGTCCAGGGCAGGATCTGTCCCGTATTCATTTTGAATCTGTTTTAGCACATCTGACAAAACAGCTATCGATGATTTACGACAAGTTATGCTATATACAGCAGCGTAGACGGTGCCCCAGGTGGCACAATCTTCATCAGAAGGAACCATACCAAATGGAAGGCACATTGTAAGAATTCAATGTTTATCTTATGGTCCCATATGGGAAAACACTGTTTCAAGCTGATTTGTTTTTTGAGCAATCCAAAATGGAATCTCCTCCTGTGTGGTGGGAACCTTTCCTGTTATTGCAATAATAGTAACAGGACTAATTGCAGGCACAGCTAACTGTGGCTGAACAGGTTGAACATCCCTAGCTTGGACGGTTGTTATTGCTCGCATAACAAATTGAGTCAAACATCTGTATAATCTTACAAGGTTATTGAACAAAGGGCAGAGTTTGTTAGCAGTCAGTCTTGCTATGTTAGGATATACGGTTTAACCAGCATGGAATGGCCAGGTCGCCCCATCATTACTGAGGGGACCACTGCCCGGTGAGCATTATCTCATGGTGTGTGGGTGATTTAAAAGTTTTCACAGCCCCTTGCCACCATGTTTTTCATGGCAGCAATGGGCAGTGAAACCTGCCTATGTGTTCACCCACTCTAAATGGGGGGGTGGACACATGGCCAAACTGCTGATGGCCCTTACTCCGTCGGGCCGTTAGAGGTGTGTGTAGGCAGCGGAGACAGAATAGTCTCTGCCGTCTAAACATTGGAAGTCCACCCGACTCTAAATGAGGTGGGTGGACCTTCAGGTTGGCAGAAAGGGTATACTGTCGCCATTGTAATGGAGTACCCTTTCCACCAACATATAAATTAGGCCCTTAGTCAGCTTTAAACAGTAGCTTAGGTAATTCGATATCCAAGCATAGGTCAGACATGTTCCCCAGCTAGGCAGCAACTCCTGCATATGCCAGTAGTGGAACTTCCCCTCCATGATTACAAAAGAACATAAAGCAGAGACTGGCCCACAATGTTCTATGACCCAACATTCCATTATTCCCATTGTGTGCAGTGGTTTAAAGACATCACAACAAGGAAATATTGTTGACTAAGTACAGGTTTTCCAAAAGGTATGTTCAAGAAATTGATGATAATGGACTTTGGAGCTTTTATCCATGCTGTAGGGTTTCATAAGTATTTCATCTTTTAGAACTGTAAATATATGTATTCCGTGCGTTAAGTATGGTGAATTTAGGTTTAAAAAAAATTAAAAACAATTTATAAATATGTATCTATAAACTTTTGAAGATTAATAATAAAATAATAAATAATAAAATCATGTTTTCTATAAGCAGATGCATGAAAGATGTATTCTTTTTAAAAATGTGTATATGTCAGTTCCCTATTGGAATTTATTTATTGGCGTCTTTCTCAAAGTGGCGCTGGAAGTAATGATATAGGGGTGGTGCAGCTCTCCAATATATACTTGATTGCGTTCACATGGAGAACTGGCAATTAAGAGGTCTTTATTACATTTACATTGTTACATTTACTGTGGATTCATGTACACAATGTCTCATGAAAGGCAACTTTCTGTTTCAAAGCACTGCAAATTCTCTTCACATTCAGAGCCCTGTTTACTGTCCTTTTCTCTGACATCATGTTAAAGATATTTTGTAATATTAACGACTGACATTTTGTTGGTGTAAGGTGAAATGAGAATGCCACTGTATTCTAGAGGTTTTCTAATATATAAAAATAAAGTCATGTGCTTGATTTCCAAAGTAAACACAAAAATGGCAAAATGTATATCATCAGCAGGGAAAGTACAATCAAAGCATTTGAATCAATTGATATTGGTGACTAGCATCACCACTCTGAAAGTTATTCCTGTTCCAATGCTTCTGTTCTGTCCAATGCTTTGTTTGTTTGAGGTACATCGAAAAAACCTCTCTCCTGGTGAAGTACAGGTGTAGCACCTTTTTAAAAATATAGGTGATAAAGAACCACGTGCTGTACATTATAAGGATATTATAAATCACCAAGAAGTTACGTAAGCATATAGAGGAACAAGCCCAAATGTTATACATCTCCGCTGTGACTTGGAAAATCCTTATCATGAATGACAGGGGTATTTTATATCGCATAATTAAGGCTTACAGTTTTCTGTTTTTGCTGAGTTTTACAGATAAATACAGACAGAAAACCTTATATTTCCTGTCTGTATTTGTTTTTAAAAGTGGAAAAATACAGAAAATTATGCCTTTTGTTAGTGACTCTCCATGGAGTCCTACATGAATTCCAGGCCAACAGTTGCACGGATAGACAGTGTGGGGGTCAAAAGACAGGATGAGGTATTCTTAAATACAGGGATATGTTTACATATATTTGTAGGTAATGCTAATATTTACCTGTGGCTATAGTGTCTTGTTATATTTGGCTGCACAATTTGATAAACTGCGACACGCATCAATATAAGAGTGCATGTTTTTCTGTTAAATAAATGAGGAAATATCTTGTTTATTCTCAAAACACAAAATAAATATGGATAAATGCCAAAAAAATGGCCAAAAAATAAATATGGATAAATACAGCTGGGAATGTTAAAAAACATAAATATCATAAAACCGCGAGCCCTACAGATAATACATGGTCACATCATCACCTTTCCCACAAACCACTTCACACCTTGGTGTTTAGCTCTTTCATATGAATGAAAGAGCATGTTTTCAAACATGAAGAATAAAAATAGAACCTCTAGTGCAAAATTAAACACAACAGAAACCTGTCAGATATGTGTTGCAAAAACATGAATAATCTAGCTTTTCTATAATTATCGAAGAAACACAAAAAATAAATGTGTTTTTTCTGCTTGTCACTGTAAAGTATAAAAGTAGAGCAGTAGAAAGAAAAGCAATGTTTCATTTTCGTTGCTTTAAATAGCTCCTCCGTGACCTGACCAGCTTTTCACCTCGCAGTCAGCAGGCATTGTTACATCAGAACTCCACTGTAATAACTTATTATAGTGGAGTTCTGACTCTTTTCTTTATAATCGGCGACTGGGTGGATCACAAGTTGCCGATTATAAAGAAATTTAAGACTGATGTATATACAGGGATTGCAGAATCCTATGTATTATATCTGTATTTTGCCTCTTGCTTTCATGCAAGAAGGTGACCTATTTCCTATCTCAAAATTCATACTACATGCTTCTATGATGCTCCAAACAAAGACACTCAAGCGTGTGCTCAGATTAGCGAGTATCAGAGGCCTCCATAGAAGCTTTTAATTATTGATGGAACTTTAATGCTTTTGGTTCAGATCTGAGGTGACTAGGTATACTTAAAACTCAACATTGCCTTGGTTTTTCCACCAACGGTAAGCTTGCTCCACTGCAATTACTTATGATACCATTTTTAAGTTCGGAAGGGGCTTAAACTCCCAAGGATTTATGAATTAAATTGGCCAATAAGTTATGTTTCTTAACCGGAAGGCAATGCCTGCACATGCTTGCGATATGTGATTTCTAGCACTGCGCTCTATATACTGTACAGTTTAGTTATCAGACTTTGCACAGTCAATATACTGAGTATGAAAGCTGTCAAAATTTGATCGTATAATAGATCTTGCTAATAAAGCTTATTCTTCCTCTGCTAGGAAAGTGCAAAGTTCCCAACACTACAATGTCTTGAGTTTCTCTGCCTCTGGAATGTGTTCAAATAACATTATTTTGCAACTCTATAAATAGCAAAGAGCCAAAAGTAACCACATGTATGAACTCTAGGTACTTCTTGAATCTGGCGGCCCTCAAGAGAAAGGTCCTTTTAGTCCAGAAGTGACTTTGCCATTTCATTCTTTGGATCTGCCACCATTGACTGTTCAGTGCTGGATTCTTACCTGTGATCCAGGTCCAAGTCTTATGCTATCTGAGGCAAGGGTGATTGTTTCCAGAAGCCACAATGTCACCACATACTGGAATCTATGTCAAAGGCAAGTGTCCTAGAGAAGATGCCACCTCAGAGGAGGAAAAAGCCAAAGGCACAAAATCCATCCTTGCCTGATGAGGACTTTGAAGGATTGATGAAGCCAGCAATCAGGTCACTTACAGTTGTATTCTATTGGAGCAAAGAATTGGGATCAGCAAGTGGAAGGAGCGAGGAAACAAGTGAAGGAATGGGGCTTTGTTGCAAAGCACTCTCTAACCAGACTGAAACCCTTATATAGTAATAGAAGAGTGAAAGGAAATTACATCAAACACTACATAACAGGAAGCAATGGACTGGGAAAAGCAGGTAGGAATCAAGGTTAGATAAAGCCACAATGGAAAAGGAAAAGGAAAAGGAAAGAGAACCAAAACCTGTATTGAACTACCTAACTAAGCTTTAAAAGGCAGCTGCAAACCCTCAGTGAAGTGATTGCCATTTTGGTGTTGAAGGAGCAGGGAGCAGTAGAAAGCAACCCAAGAACCTGGGGAAAAGGCAGCCCCAGGTGAATTAATCTCATGGCCCACAAATGCAGGCTTCTTGCTGTGTTTTATGAGACAGGAGAACTGCAGGACCATGCACAGAGTAATATTTTTATGTCCTAAATATTATGAGGCAGCAGAACAAAATATGGATCATTAATAGGAAAGAAAGAAAGACATATTGATGGAGCTGGAAGCCTATCATTCATGTCCAACTCTCCAATTAATTTATTTATTTTGTTGATAAAGAAAGAATTTTAAAGCTCACAGAACCCTCCACTGGGATGCACTGAAAGATAACAATGAGAAGGCGAGATCATAGATTTTGCCAAAGAGATTGTGCACATAGTTGGTTAGCAATCTAAGAAATGTTTTGAGTCTAGTACATTATTTTGGCTTCAGGAATTGCTTTTTATAGAGTTTGTTAGCCCATATTTAATAGGCCTGGTTAACGGGGTGCCTGTGCAGCCTTCGTTTAGGTAAATTTGTTTTTTAAATAATTTTATATTTAAATCTGTATGAGATTGTTGTCTAGCTTGATTACCCTGAGGTTTGTAGCCAGTTGAATGCTACAAGATGTGTCAAACATGCAAAAGAGCATACTTCATGGACCCTTGGCCATATCCGTACCTGGAGATGCTACATGGTCCCCCATGATCTTTAAGTTAATGGAGTGAGATATTTTTGCAAATACAACATTTATGGGAGGAACTGCCGTGGTTGTTGAAAGTTGTGCAGATAGAATTGATAAAAAAATGGTCAGACCAAATTACAGTACTGATCGTCCTCAAATAAGTCTTCACATTTTCAATAAACATGGCATCTCAAGCGTCCTTCTCAGTGGGAATGACATACAGTAGGCTATGTCAACCCTAAATAATTCAGGGAGGTTCAAAAAGCATCAGCCACAGTGGCAGATGTATCCTCTAACCAAAGGTTAAATCCTCAAGACGTACAGAGATTTATGATATAAGCTGACTCAAGCAATTAAGAAATTTAGCTAGTTGCCCTAAGTTTCTGCCTGACAAACAATAACAATGTTAGGCAGCTTACTGTCTACCTGGAAGACAAAATTGAACACCTTGGACTCCCACAACCAATCCTCCACAGTGATA
The DNA here is from genome assembly GCF_031143425.1 of Pleurodeles waltl. Classification (NCBI taxonomy): domain Eukaryota; kingdom Metazoa; phylum Chordata; class Amphibia; order Caudata; family Salamandridae; genus Pleurodeles; species Pleurodeles waltl. Next base: position 746,909,494 of record NC_090445.1, on the reverse strand, counting down.
ATGAGATAATTAATTGGCAGAGTGTGTTTATATAGTATCGCAACACCACTCCCTCTGCACTGATGTAGAATTAAATAAACAGCAGAGGTAATGTCTGCATTGATCCCTCCACTAGGAGGTGACGACCAGGATTTGGCCTGAAATGGAATATCTGCGGTATCTTGTGTTACAAGATTATAAGTTTTGTAGCTAGTGCTTTTCTGCAGGGGAGTAGTTTCATAAAAGGAAATTAAGAATTCTTGTATTGAAGTGAAAAAGACCTTTAGATTCCTAAAGAAGAGCTGAAACTGTCAAAAGGTGGAATGAGGTAAACATGTTTAAGGCCTACAGAACTTGCTGGGTGGCACTGAAAATGAGATACTGGTGGTGTATATCTAGTAACTTATGGGCCCAATGCGCCTTGGAAGGACAACAACCACAGAGGATGGCTGTACAGGCAGCAACCTGCAGCTAATGGCACGTCATCCTTAGTCATCTTTAGTTACAGTCAGTTGAACCGTGATCAGTGCTGCACATGTGGGAGTTACATCCATGAAAAGAGAGGATGTGATCCCTGACCCTACGTGATGGTGTCTGTAAACCAGGGCATGAAATGCGAGCAGACGACCTATCCTCTCATCTCAGTTCAAGATCAGATCTTGGTCCTGGTATCTGATAGAAATACCTCATGGTGCAGAGTAAGGAGACAGCAGGAGAGGTGGCACGGAGTGGTGATAGGTGTCCCAGTGGCAACTACAGTACTAGCAGCACTCAAAGCACCAGGCTAGTTCTGGACCTTTCTGGCCATAGGTTACCCCGGACACCATATATTGATACCTGCTCACCAGACACTATCCTCCCACCTTCATTCTCAAGGTGTTCTGGGGGCCACAATAATGTACATTCTTGTCATAATGGTGTCCTTGGCATAATGATTGGTTTCCTTTGCATATTGTGCCATGCTTTAAATTCATGGTGGCTCTGACATATTGTGAACATCCTTGGCTTTGCTGTGCTCATCCATTACATAATGTTGGGCATCCCCAACATACTGGCATAATGATGTGTATCCTTGACCTATTTCTGTCTGTCACATATATTGGCCATCCTTTGCATATTGTGGGCATCCTTACCATTTATTTTGTCACCTATGACATAATGTTGCCATCCAAAGCATTTGCACTGTAGTGGTCATCTTCAGTATCATTGTGGGTAGCTTTAATACCACAATTTAGGTGGCAGACAGTGACTACTGGGCCACAACAAGAGTGGTTAAAACATTTGTCCCTGATGTTCTTAGATCTGTCTTACAATGGCTCTGCAAACTGGACCACGTTCACAGTTTCTGCACTTGACTCTCAGGGTAGTGACAGTGAGTAGTCAAAGGCTTCTCAATGAGACAGCGATGGTGGCAAGTACTCAAAACTCAACAGTCAACCAACAGACACAATAATATTACTCTCAGCTTGGGCCGGTGACGGACACACTCCTGAGAACAAGCCAGCTTCTTCTGGGTGTTTCATGCACTGGAAACACACCTAGGCTTCAGTGACGGCCACCGCAACTGTCAAGGGGGGGCTCAGGGGAACAATAGGGAAGGAGAAACAATGATTTTTGTTTTTAAAACACTTACCTTTCCTGCCTTTACCGTTGGCGCCAAATCCTGCCGCCTTGCTAGTCGTTCCTCTTCTTGTGGTGTTCCAGCATTCACTGGGACACCAGCACAGGCTCCCCAGCAATCCTGCAGCTGCTTTCATGCTAAGCCTAGCATGAAAGCAGCACCAGGATTGGTCTGAGTGGCTCGGACTGATGCTCAGACACAGCCCTGGGGTCTGTGCAGTTCTCCATCTCGGCTGTTCAACATAGCTGGGCAGGAGTAACCTAAGTGCGCATGTGTGTTTGGCCAGCCTGATATGGCCCGCCCAAAAAGACATGCACACTTAGGTGCAATCTCTCCTCCTTCCCACCTCCCACCTCCCATTTTTAACTATAGTCATGTTTCCAGGAACCCTCACTTCACTTTAATGCCTAGTTCTCCTTGAATCAGCTTCAGAAAATGCAGCCAATACACTTTAACTCCCTAGGGAATCTGTATCACACCCTCCATCTTGTGCCATGTCATACCAAAGGCTATCCAAAATGGATCCCACTGGTCCCTGCAAACAGACTTAGATCTATGAACTATTCATTCATACACACACAGGTGATGTCAGCACAATAATCTAGTTGTCACATTAACACAGACCTTTACATGAATGAGGCCAGCAGGCTGCATTCTTGCTGAATAGAGAAAAGGGTATGTTTATTTCTATCAATTCACAATTATCAGTATGATGCCACCACTGTGTCACGTCAACAACCTAGAACATGGGTAGTAGTCACATGTCATCAAAGAAGGAATACCTGATGCATCCCTCCAATTCACAGAACAGGTTCCGGACCTTGGAATTACCATGGACAAGACAAATGATTCAGCAAGCATGCTAAATTAGTTTACCAGCGGGGCTACCATAAGTCAGGATACCAGTTTCACATGCGGTCAGATCACACCTGATTACTGTGCGGTGGCATTCTGTATCCAACACAATCCTTGGCATTATTGTGACATCCATAGCCCAATGGTGGTCATCCAAGAAATAGTGGTGACCCTGGAAAAATAAGTATGTCCGTGAATTTAGCTAGTTGTAAAAAGCTTGGCAAGCTATCAGAGAGCTGTGGGACATATAGTAAAAATATAACTTATTTTTGTTTTCAAGCAACAACTAAAGGTAAATGAAGCTATGAGTCATGAGGTAAAAATAATCTTTTCTGCTCTTATTAATACATGCTCATTTATTGTTTTACTCCAAATGAAATCAGTTGCTTTTTTATTTTATAACTGGCAGTATACTTTTAGGATATAATTAGTTCCATCAGATTTGCTACTCGTTAAATAAAACTGCCTCTTGCCTCATCTACCCCTCTTGATTTTTTCTTCAACTCACAACTGTCAAGGGAAGAATAGAAATACATATCCCAGACTGGGATACTACTTCCCTTGACGAAAGAGGAAACCCTGGCCCTCTTTCTTTATAGCAAGAGTGTTGGTTTCCCAAATGTCTTCTATACAGGGAAATATTTGAAGCCATTAGCACATATCATCAGCGTCACTGTACGACATGTATCTAATCTTTCTTTTGCTGTGAATGTAACTCTTAATGACCTCATACAAGTAATTATTTTACCTTTGCTTAACAGCCTTCCCTCTACCACTCTGAGTTAAGGCGCTATTCCCCTAGTTCCATCTTGCCATAACTTCACAAACTTCTGAAGGAAGCAATGACAGCTAAAATTTAGGGCTAATTGAGACCTTTGATATTTAATATCATGGTCAGGCAGGGTTCAGGTGGTGGTGCAGAAGAGGATCCTTGATGCTACTCATTTGACAGGTCAAAACGCAACCCACGGACCGATTTACTCAGGAGGACCCATAAATATACCATAACGAGTCCTGGAAAGCAAACCTTGAGGACACTAACTAAAGACCTTGGGTGATCAAACATTGACTTGCACTCTATTAAGTCCCCTGACTGGACTCTGTCCTGAACAGTAAAGACATCTGGTACAGCAGACATGATTAATTCTTATCTCCACCATTATGGAGGAGTTAACACATGACTCACTCATCGTCCGATTTTAAAACTGTAGTGAGTGCAGAACATGGCAGCTCAGCGACCCTTCTATGCTAGGAGCGGGATTACCTGGCTCCCATTTTATGAATACTCCACTAGCTCCCCATGGAGCATCTGATTCAGTTTAAAGACCTCACAATAGCCCACTTGGACTTTCATAGCCCTGGACCTCGATTTCTGATTAATATTGAAAGTGTATATAGTCCTAAGAGAGAGGGCCTTCAGATTATCAAATCTTCTTCTCACAGGGACCAAAAAACCCAGAAAAGTCTGATTTTGGGGCAGGGTGCTCTCATACATCACAGCCAAATTTTAGAATACCATCCCTTAATATTTAACAGTGGTATGCCTGTATCTGGAATTTCAAAACAAAACATTGAACACTTTCTGCTCCAGTAATGGTCTAGCTAGGCTTCTATTCTACAAGAAAGCACATCATGGGATAATGTGCCTTATAGGCACAATAATATACACATTAAGTCAAGGCTGAGGGCCATTGGGATAAGTTGCATTTGGATGACAATGCCTGATATCCTTTTCTCTTTTGTGGCCACCCCTGCAATCACACGCATAGTTATGGTCATTGCACAATAACAACCACCACAGCAAATGATAGCAATACGTGGTTTCTGATGGGCATTGCTGATATAAGGCGGCCGTCCAAGCGTTTGTTGGATACCCTTGGATTTGGGTGGTATTCCTGCCATGTGATGGCAATACACTGCTAGGTGGGGTATATTCTTCCCATGAGGGGCGGTGCTATATGTCACTACTTGACAAGTTGATATTGATGATCAAAGTCAAGTATTTAGAAAAACTCAAAAACTGGTATTTGGGGAATACAGGTATCATTTCAAGAATATTATAAACTTTAGTTTGCACGAATCTGAAATTAAAAGGCGATATTTAGGACCTAATTAATGTATTTCCAGGAAATATAGTTTATGCCTGGGGAACCGTTATTACAATTCCACGATTGTTTAACACTGATATTACTTCCTTGGTACTTGACTGCATTTGCTTCCAAGCATGTTATCTTATGAATCAAGCAGAACAAGTTTATTATATTTATTCATAGAGCTTTTTATAACAGTTGTTCACAAAAATGAATGAAAGGGAGCGAGGGAGGCCTAGGTGGAAGTCAGTGCTATAGGTTAGTTTTACCACTATACGATGACTGCACTGGGGGCAGTGCTATAATGCAATGGGATTATTACTAGTGCTATAGGGACAGTGTCAGTTCTACACAGCGAGCACTGTGTTGTCACGTTAATGTTGTGGAGACAGTGTCAATGGCATAGAGACGGTGTCACAGGCCTGGAAGATGGCTGCATGCCAGAAGTCAGGTGACAGTCCTGCAGGGTCAGTGCTGTTGCTGGAGGACCAGAGCTGTACAGGGTCTCTCTCTGTGCTGTGGGTCACTCCCAGTGCTCGAGTGATTGTGATGCAGTAGTGGCACCACAGGACTACTGAAAGTGCCAAAGGCACAGTGTAAAAGTGTCAAACCCCGAGTAAGCGGTATTGGGCCGCTGATGAGGTCCTAGTGCTATAGCTATCGTGCCCGCGCTATAGGACCAGTGCCATAGGGTCAGTATTATTGGGCCGTAGCAAACAGCGAGCGTCCATTCTGTATGGGTTCTGTTAGTGCACAGATTTCATGGAATTGGGTCAGTGCCCGTATTATACGCTGATTGGCTGCTACAGCTCTTATATGTTAATAGGAACAGTGCCGGCAGCAGAGGGGTTGTCAATGGCTGTGATATATAGCCAGGTGGATAAGGTCAGTGACGTCACTAAGATCCGTTCTATGGGATCAGTGCTAACAGGCACAGCACAGTGTTAATACTACAAGAACGCTGCTACAAGAACATGGTATATAGGCTTATACGTCCACACGCCCATGCCGTTGAATGACCGGATCAACGTTACAGATGCTGTATTATCAGAACAAAACAAGCTAGCTCTGTGCAACAGGGCATCGTTCAGTGCTCAAGAGATTCTCAGTGGGAGAGGACCAGCATTACACGGGAGCCACTGTGGATGCTGTGATGTCAGGGATAGCGCTGTAGTGCCACGGATGTAGCATTAATGTCAGTGCATAGCCTGAGTGTGCTGCTGCTTCGGCTCCTCCTGCGCCTTTAAGGGGCTGCTCCCTGCACCTCCTCCGCTCTTTGTGCTGCGGCTGGAGGAGGACAGCCCCGCCGGCCCCGGGAGGCAGCAGACAGTGCGAGCAGTTACGGGAGCCCCGCGGGCGAGCGGAGGGAGCAGGCCGAGCGCCGAGGGAGCAGCACGGACACTGGCAGCCGAGAGAGGGACCCCCCGGCGCATCCTCCCGCCTGTCCCGCAGCCTCTCGCAGGGTTTTAAAAATGGCTGCTTAGGAGCGAGCGGAGGTTCCCGCGCAAGCTGTACCAGCCTCCCCCTCTCCGAGAGCGGACCCCGGCCCCAGCCTGCCGCCGCTGCGCCCTCTGCTCCTCCCGGGACCGAGACGCCGGGAAGATAGGCTGCATGGGAGGGAGCGAGCGGATGAATTCTGTGTGTAACGGGACTCCCAGGCCGTTATCACTGGATGGACAGCATCGCCTTCCCGGGCCGTTATCCACGTGCACCTAACATCTTCTCTAGGGGACGTAGCCTGCACCAAACCCAGCTTCACCTGGGAATAGCGGAAACCTAGCCTGGATACAGGGAATACTGGTGTAATATTCGCACTGGAAAGCCACCATTTGCCAAGGGACCAATATCAATGGGCATGAAGCATCACTTCTAGGGCCATTATCAAGACTGCAGGACCGCAAACACCTGTTTGTGAGGGCGCACATGGACATTTGTCAATGATCCCCCAGCATCGCCCAGAGTCTACATCCTGCCTGGGCCATTGTCTGGTCTCAACACTGAGCATCAACTCCCAGGTATCTTACTTGGACTTCAGAGCCTGCAGTACTTGCCTGTGATGGCATGCGTGGACCACGAGCACTGGAGAGCCACCCGACCTGATTACTGAATTTCCTGGTCCATTAACATCTAGGGGACCTCCCTCTGACCGGGCCATATTTTCCTTGCAGGGTATCATCTTCTGCTTTTGAGAGGCTAAAGACATCTTTGTCGTTGAGGGTCTGCAGCAGCAAGCAGAAAACATGCACACTCTAGCCATCTAGCAATCTGTAGCCATTCATCATTAGTGAAGTGCTAACAACTTTTGCTTTTAGAGGATCTGCCAGTCATCTTCACTGGAAGCCTTGGTCAACTGGGTTGGAGCTTTTTTGTAAGGTTGTAAAGAGAAATTGTCACTTGTGTCCAACCCTTTTTGCTGCTGGCCTGCATCTTAATGCGAATTCCTTATCATTGCTGGAGAAACATCCCTGGCGGTACTGCAATTTAAGAATTACCAAGGCCAACAGCACTAAAGAACGAGGGTTATCTTCTGTGGAATACATGTATAAAGGAGTACCTGGCCACAGATGCCTCCCCATTCATGCATTTGAAAAATCATTTGTTGCTGGTGTACATAGGCATAATGTCAGTGGAGAGTCACCTATGCCCCAGTGGCAGTCTGGTCGTGGTCTGATACTTCTGTCCAGGGGCTGAGAAGGGAAGTGGAGAGTTGATCCATTCCAAGAAGCTTGGGGCCTGGCTAAGATTCATTGTCTGTCTCTGAACCCTTGACAAGGTCATATTGGAAGATAGGTAGCAAGGGTGGATTTGAATTTTACAACTAGGTGTGTGTGTGTGTGTGCGCGCAAATTTACTCTCGAGTTTCCATAGTGTGTTACTTCTTCAAAGGAGGTAGAGGATGATGGGTTTCCACCTCAACCTGTGGTTCAACTGAAGACTTCTTCAAATCTCCTCTCTTGGCCAGACTGTGAATCGCTGCCCGAGGCCCAGCTACTGTTGGTCGAGTCTTTGCTTCAGGAGGATGAGGTGTGGAAAGAAAAGCCTCTTCGCGCCCCCATTGATGGTGTCACTGGGGGGGAAGCCCTGGCCTGCCGTCACACTGGAGGATCTTAACAGCTGCCTGCTTTTTTACGGTCTACTCTACCTGGTCCTCTACGCGCAGGTGTCTCAGTCCAAGCCATGCGAGAAGAACCCCTGTTTCTCAGGCCGCTGTCTCAACTCCACCTGTGTCTGTGACCCGGGCTGGGTGGGTGACCAGTGCCAGCACTGCCAGGGTCGGTTCAAGTAAGTGACCAAGCTATCTTGTACTTGTTTCACTTGGCTGGGCATGCACTGCTGCTTCGAGATGCCCCAACAATTGTTGAATTTACCAGCCATTCCTGATGCAACTCTGTGGTGTGCACGCCGGTCATGGTTGAGTGCTGATGCCGGTTAACATTTCATAAGTGCATTTTAAAGGAAGGAGGGGGTCAGGGCAGAGAGGAATGTTACCAGTGCACATTGGTTACATTTGCACAACACATGCTCTGGTACTGTATGCTGTTCTCCTTATGGGATTTTAATGATTCATTCCTTGTGGGATTCTGCAGCTGTCTTAGACGAGCCCCTGTTTTATGCATCCTTAGACAGATGTCAACAATGTGACTATCTAAAGCCTTGTTTGATAGTCCTAGAAATATTATATATATTATATTTAGCATAAGTCAGAAGCATCTTTGTATGTTGAGCTTTTCTTTCCCGAGTATATCAATTATTGCCCCAGGGAGCAGAATTCAATGTGAGCCAAGGGCGGTATTGTATATTGTCATGTGTATGTGACAGTTCTTGGCTGTGTCCGATCTGAAGGAGGACATGTGTACCCTCGAGGCCTAATGTACTGTTGCCCCTTTGCACTTATATTGTCAGTTGAACTATAGGTATCACTGTCTATCACTTCCGTTGATGTATAGATTGACTTTACATCTACTGGTATCCATGACAACAGCAGCGAGGTAGGAGGGCGGGGCTAAACCTGAGCTATCTGGGTACACATTTTTAAAGAGTTCGAACCATCACCACTCGCTGATGTACAGTTTAGGGCTTGAGTCGCGTGTCTCTGAAAGTGTTCTCTAAGTTTGCGAGATAGAACTCTTCAGCAGGTGTGTTGAGCTATGTAGCCTGAAGGTCACTGGGTCGAATCGTGGCAGTTTTCCCCAAATTTACCAATAAAATGAGTTCCATTGAGTTGTGTGAAGGCAAACTGCGTCAACAGCGCCTAGGGGCAGTTACGTGTGCAAACAGTGCTGTGCTGTAAAAGTTAGTAAATGACCAAAGCAGTCTGTGTTAAAAATGTCCTTGAATCTGCTAATCATGGCTTCTTGGTTCTGCTCATAACATGCAAGAGCTGGTTTATTGGTCATTGAACTATGATACTTTCATACGTGTCCTAACATTTTTTTTCATGTGATTTGTAATTTTTTTTTCTTGTTCTCTGTAATTAAAATCCCTTGTGGGTAGTAATCGTTACGCAAGACACCGCTCCCATGTTCTGCGGCGTAGAATGCAGTTATGACTTGTGAAAACGTACATCCGTGGGCTTTTTTTCCCCTCGAAAGTTTTATTGTAATTAGGCACCAATGTGGAGTAAAGTCCCAAAGGTGAGCTTGACATTGAATCGGTACAAACGGGAAGGTTTCTTTCCGAGCCATCCGTCAATGAACCGGGCACAGCATTCTTCGAGAGCGGTAAATCTAGCTAAATTGGGATGGTTCCTGGCTTGTGTGCGATATTTATCCTGGAAGAAGTTACAAACAATTGTCTTAGATGCTGAGATCGGGGATATTGGAGTGATTTGGGGAGGCGAATGAAGGCATGAGTGAATGAACATAAAGCGCGAGGCGACCACGGAAGCTCAGAACTGGCTAGAGGTGCGAGATTATAGTAACAGGCAAGGAACAGTCGCGTTTTGGGGTTGTTTTCGGAGCAGGAGATGACGGATAGAGTGCACCCCCTCCCTTACACGTTCCCTACGCCCACCAGGCACGCGAAGAAACCAACGATGCTCTGTCGACTTGGGAGTGATGGATTGTGACAATGTCACGACAGCCAGCTGCCGGATTGAGGATGCAATGTAATGTTTTTATCAGACGTAGGTTTTACACCACTTACGGTGAAACAGTATTTCGCACAGTTTGAAGGGGTCACTTCCGGTGAACTCCCCCCGCCCGGCCACTTGCCCATCTCAGCCTAATGCACAATGCACGCATTGACCGTGAATAGCCTTTTTTAATTTATCCTGGTTTTCGGAAGAACTCTGCCTGCCGGGAAATGTTCGGTGCATGAAGGGTCTGCCTGTCACTTGGATGCACGCGGTTTCACTTCAGGGCCAGGTCTGCGTCACTAGCCCCTCTGGGTACCCTTGTGGGACGAGTGTGAAGACGGGCCCACCCCGCGTGCAATCCCTTGTTGAAGATGTGCCACTGTCAGTGAAATGTCCCCACAGAGCCTGCCAAGCGACCCCTGGTCACTGGTGTGGACAGAGCACGAGCCTGTTTTTATAAACTCCTATCCAAGGTATGTCAGATTGCAACTTCTTTTTTTTCTTAAAGGGGCCAGGTCCCGAATTGTTCAGCGTGTGCTTGTTCCACGAAATGTAGTTTGAATCGACTATAAGCGCTGGAGCTGGAGAGCTTGAAAAGCCGATAAGCTGAAGGTGCTCCTCGCACTTACAGATTGTTTTATGTGACCAACGCTTATAAAACCCTTTTGCTCAAGCATTCTAAGCGCCTCGCAGTCCTCACTTGTCCCCAAGTTCAAAGGAAGGAAAGCCAGAAAATTCAGTACCATTACAACTGCTGCTGTCATGTGCCAAGGTTCTGGCCTCATAAATAGGGTGACCGACTGACTCAGGACCGTTACATAGCGCACAGAGGCCCACATTGGGTCGATAGGCGCTAAAGCCCACGTGGGTTAAGTGGCTCTTGTTGCTCTTCAAGGTTGAACACAGGCACATAAATAAATAGACCCGAGGAGATCCTTGCCCGCCGCGTTGGCTGTAACTAATTCTTGAGCCTTAGAAAAGTGATGTCACCAGTGACATTTCAAGGATATTTGGAGACCCAAGCAAGGCATATGGGACCCCACTCTTCGAACCATTTTTAATTTTGTTACCCATTTTGTGCTAGCATCTTGGCCCAAAATACAAAAGTATATTAAACTGTCAAAAACAGAATCCCCTTACATTTCGGCAGGTCACACATCTGATCCTAGACGTTATTGGGTGATAAATGCCTGGTAAGTACCAGGGCTTGAGGGTTTCCGGTATGATGTGCCACAAAATCACATGCTGTGCTGCATTTTTGATGGCTAAACTCAGAAAAGGTGATGTTTGTCACACTGAATACATCCTGAATACCTCAGTGTAAGATGTTATTGGGGGCGATTCTTTCAGGACACGTGATCAGGCCTTAAGAGGTGTCATGCACGTGCAAAAATGCAAACATACCACCAGTTCCTGCATGGCCTCCACTAGCTGCCAATTGGACAGACAGTTACCTTTCAAATACTTTATTTTTATGTGCAGCAATTATTTTTTCTGTCTTATAATAGAATAGTACAAGTACATCAATTTCATAGAGAATTGTATGTGCACTTAATGTGACAAGTCCAAGTGTCTTATTTTAGTTACTATCAAGTGTATGGCACTGTCCTCTAATACGTTACCACCCAGTTTACTTTGCCCAGATTTTTGTCATGGTGACTTTCTCCAGATTTGGCAGTGAGTCCGATAATACTTTAAAAACAGAAAGGTTCCTTGCAACTTTTCTCGTGTCTGAAGCCTTATAATATTAACATCAATCCTAATGTTATTATTAAACAGTTTGCATTACATATTGGACATAAAACAGGCGATATTTATCCGTCGAACTGTTCTGCCATAGGTAGTCCTAATTTGGATCCGTTTGTTTTCTGCATTTCTTTCCTTCTCCCTGCTTCCTTGGGTGCAGTGTGTGTAACTTATCTTAAACTAATGCTATTAACAGTGGAGATGGTGTGTGGGGTATGTGTTTAATGTTAGAATGGTAACGTATGCTTTCATTATTACTTACTGTACTTGCGTTTGTCGGGTAGGCTCAGGGTGTGTTACTAACATCAGATGAAATAGTCACATTTTGGATAACTTCCTGTCCAGTGTTGTGTTGAGGATAACCGGTACCTGCTAAGAATTGGGCCCCAAATCTCGTTAAGTGTGTCTGGTGGATGTGAATATCACTTGCTCACAACCTGCAGCCCTTGTGTTCTCCGCATGGGATTCTCCAATAGGGAGTTATTCTTGGGTTCCCTAGTGTCGGAGGATGCATAGTTTGAGGCAAGTAGTGCTCCATCTCTTCCTATGGTTCATTATTCCTGTCAGGTCACTGGTGTCACGTGGTAAGCCTCAATGGACCGAGCCAGTCATTTAGGTGTCATGACATTGTGACTGTTTTAGTGTCCGGCAGTACCGGAGTCTGTGTATTATAATGTCGCTTTGTGCGAGCCATAGCGCTAGCAGTCAGAATCCGGCACAATCAGAAAGTGTTTTGAAATACATGAATTTTAGCTTCGCTTCCCTGAGCTGTTAGTTGTGTTTCTCTAATGATGCGGCCCTTTCTTCCTCTGTATATTCTCTATTAAGTGCTGTTTGCCGCTGTTGCCTGGTAATGTTTAAAAAGATCGCTCAAAGTAGGTTGTATAAGTCCTCTACCCCCCGTACACCTTCCACCCCCACATACTGATGTAGAAGTTGTGATTGGTACTTTGGGTGTCTAAGCATCTTACTGGGATAGTACGAAGGCTGGAGATGCTGCAAGTGGTATGACTCTGGGAACAGGCTTGCTGCCGCCAGTGTTTGAAGGACTTTAGTACTCGGGCTATGTTGGCGATTCCCTTTGTCTCTAATAGTTTCCAGTATATCGCTTTACCTTTGATGCTACTTCCTAAATTTGTTCTGATTGGTGCTGAGGCATGTATGAGTGGACCTACTCCTATCCTTTTGTGTGCCATTCTCTTGGTTAGCAAGGAGGTCCTCAGAGAGGGACTAATAGCAGAATATGGGTTCACGCTATGATTATACATAGGTACCAATCCAACATGTGCTCAACTCAGAAGCGTATGTTCAATCCATGCTCAAATAAAGGGTGATGTATAAGGCGGGGTAAAATATATCAATTGTGAAGGGGAGTAGTACCAGAATTATGAATACGTGTGGTAGCCTCAGGTCTCCTGATGTTGTGTGCACGTAAACTTACAGTCTAGGGCATTTGCTGTGCCATAGAATGTTTTGATATCATTGTCTAGATGAGTAAGGATCAAGTGATGTGTTGTCAGAGGTAGCATACCAATTATGTTATAGAATCTCTGGGCTATTGTCATTTGAGCACGTTGAATTCTACCCACATGTATAGGTTCAGGTGGCTCCAATGCTGAATATCATTGTGGTTTTGCTCCCTAAATGTCTTAGTTTGTTCTGTTATTCCTTCAAGCCCTTTATTAATCTTAATACCTAGGTACGTGAGGGCTTTAGGGACCCACTACATGTAGTGTGATGCCAGACTAGTTCAAATCATGATCTTTGACATGAGTATTTTCCCCAGTTAATTTTGTGTCGTGATATTTCAGAGAAGTCTTCAATTATTGCCAAGAATGAATCCAATGACGTTTGGAGTTTTGTGATTGTCATCAGGATGTTGTCAGCAAAGAGGACACATTTTATCTGGGCACTTACTATTTCAATCCCCTATTTGCCATCTGGTTCTCTTATTGCGGCTAACAGCGGTTCCAATGCGAGTAGGAAAAGCAGGAGAGATGGTGAGCATTCCCGTCTGGTTTCGCATTTGAGTGGAAAGGGTTCTGACAAAAATCTCCCACATGAAACTTGTGTGGTTCTGTTTATGTAGAGCAACATCAGGAATGGAGCAAAAGGGAAGGAGAACAAAAAAACACAAAAAGACAAACGGGGATCAAACATACAGAACACCACTCAAGATTACTAAAACTATCTGATGTGAATCCATTACTAATCTTTATTCCAGGATTCACCGGATAGGATGAAAAAAGGTTTGGAAAATTGGTGGTGATATTGGGATATAATCACTCATTCACCCCAAATTTCTGTTCTATGTTCAACATGTTTCTGCCGTTTCCATCGCCCCTCTGGGTCGCTCGGCATTCATCAGGACCATTTAATCCCCTCGAAACTGAGTTCCCTACCTGTCACCAACCAAATTTTTATCAACAGATGAGATGGGTTCAATTGTCCCCTATTAGTACACACACTCAGTATTACCTACAAGGAAATGGAAAGACAGACATGTAAAATACACAAAGACTCCTTTCATCCGCATATGGCAACATATTCCCTCATTTTATTGTCCCCTTACTCACACCTATATACCCTTCGCCCAAGAGTATCACCAGAAACAAAATGCAAAACCTATTCCCAAATCGGGAATTAGTGCAAACTCAATAACAAAATATCCTTGTGGAACACTCCATCACCCCAAGCAGTGACCCAGGCAGTAAGGTTTGCGATTGTATGAATATTTTCACTTACCGAATGTTCATTGTTTACTTCCCAACCTGGAGTTCGGTAGGAGCACCTCCCTGTAATCATATGCTAAATGTGAACAAGCATCAATATAAAGAGGTACAGAAGTCTCAGCCCTTCCACCTCCTTGGTTATCCTACCACATCTCTCTATCCCGTGTCTAGCAGAAGGCCCCTTCCCTGTTTACCTCGTCAAGGGACTGGCGCCGCACCCTTGCCACATGTGACTCCGTGAAGGTAACTGAGCCATCCCTGGCTCCATCTTTAGTTCCTCTTCACGCGGTCAGATGATCTTGCGTTTCCGGAAGAAAACTAGACCATCTTCTCGCACGTCAGCATGGGAATGAGTTAGCATAGCCCTATGACGGAGCATGCCATGATTAGTGGGTGAGGGCAGTTTTTCTAATAAACATGCTGAGTCTTTAGTTGGTGGAGCCCACTCTGTTGATGTAGGGTCTCTACTTTAATTTCTTGTCCTATGTGTGTTGCTGGTCTAATGATTGGACGCTGGACAAGGAATTTTTCCTCTCACCTCTTTATTAAGTATGTTGATGTGTTTATGTAGAGCCACTGGCCCTTGAAATGAAATTATGCCCCAGCCGTAGTTTGCCCATGGCTTGAAAGAGATAGTCCAAGTTCACTCTGTCAAACTTTTCTTCAGCTTCTAATGAAACAGCTAGCTTTCCCTGTAGGCTACCCCTCCTATTCCATAGCAGGTGTGCTAGTGTTTTAAGATGGTTCCTGGCGGACTGGCATGGTACACAATCCACTTGTGATTCATGCAGCCAATATTTTTACCAAAAGTGCTTACGTGCTGCTGCCGGCCACTGTCTCTGTGTTCTTCTGCTCCGATCCTGACTCCCGGTTTGCCACAGGCTGGTGCGCACTGTGCAGGCTCCCAGACGCCAATCAAGACACTGCTCTCATGCTGGTAATAATATTTACCAGCATGAGAGCAGCACCTAGATTGTTCTGAGTAGGCTGGTTTAACACTCGCTCAGAAACTGGGAGCTTGTACCTCTTCTCCACCGACAGTACAGCACAGCTCTGGTGGAGAGATCTAAGTGTGCATGTGAGTTTAGCGTTCCTTGGGCAGCTGGCCAAACCGACCTGCGCACTTACAGTGCACACTATTCCTCCTCCCCCTGCTGTCACCATGGCCTCACCCCCCCCTTAGTCTCAGCTGGCTCTAGCAGCGTAAGAAAAATAAAATGGTAATAAAAAGGTTTTATTATCATTTTATTTTTCTTGTTTTCCTCTGCTGGCTCTCAGCAGGAGGGGTGATGCTCCTCTGCCATAATGGAGGAGTCATCGCTGATTAATATACCAAACATTTTTAAGGCTTGGCTTGTGAAGAGGGTCTCACAGCCAAGCCAGACCTTTTGCCTGGCTGTGAATTTGCTTTCATGGTTAACGTGTTGGATCTTCCAGCTCTACTTATTACAAGTGCATTATATGCTGCCATCTGTAATAGGATGGATGAGATATCTGTCACATTTGTGATGGATTACCTGTCTGACAAACTCTAAATCGGGCCCAAAGTCTCCCTGCCTGACATGCTCCTGACAAGGGCTGAACAGTTAGTTGCTGCGAAATCTACCTTACATGCGGTTGGCTCTGAACCAGCCCTGCCAGCAGAGACTTTAGCCCTTCTGACCTGATAGTCCTCTTTTTGACATGTGGATGCAAAAAGACCCTAGCAAAATGGATATGAACTTTAGTGTGACACTTGTGTGTGCATTAATTTACACATGTAAAGTAACATGTGCTCCTGGAATTCCATGAAAGTCTGAATTGTGTTCAAAACTTGGCTGTAAGCCTGTGTGAGTTATTTTTCGACCTTCAACCCAGTGTATTTTAAATTGGGTCTACGTATAATTGTGTATGTAATGTAAATGCCTTTTGCCGTATGTGATTCTGTCATCCATATGAGAAAAATCATGTCTGTTTGTTGTATGCACCTGGTTATTACCCACATTAACCAGACTGTTCTGTGAAGCACAGCTATCCTCTCCACTCACCTCACGATGACATGGCCCTGGTGACAGCTATTGGTATTTAATGTACTTATTACTTGTACATAGAGCGCACCTGCAGTCTCAGCAGACAGTCTGTGTACTAATGCTGTGATACTTCACTGTGATACTTTTAATAGGACAGTATAGTTGGTCTAACGCCTTTCAAGTGTCCCATGGGGCCTTACCTGCACTTTTGAGGTCACCTGCAACTATGCATGCAGTAGTTCTGGCAGTTCTCGGTAGCAAGGCCTTTATGTATGTTACCCCAGTGCCTTCCTCCACCACAGTATGGAAAGACCACGACAAAGAAGGCTGCAGTGACTGTTGTGGAAACTGCAGCCTTTATAAAGAAACCCTGGTCCCCAAACAAGAAGTCAGAGCCTGGGAATCCCAGGGCCTAAGCTGGGATAATTCTAGTCTATGGAGAGGCACATAGGGCAGATGCAGGCGCCTACAGATTATAAGCAATATCGGGTAGAGTTCATCAATATGTCGTCCTTCTCTTTCGTTTTTTGCTCTGTCCCATCCTTCCGCTCCCTTTCATCCTTGTCCTCCCTTAATTTCTTGGCCTTTCTCACTAGATTACCCTCTCTCCCTTCCTATCCTTTTTTACCTTACACCTTCCCTCCTCCCTTTCCCTTCATTGTCATCTGTGCCTTTCTCCTTTATCCTGTCTTCTCCAATATTTCTGCTTCTTCCCCCTTGTTTCACCTCACTTCCTCTCACCTACTCTTTTCCTGTGTTCCCCTAACTTAATTCCCTCCTCCCTTTATTATTTTGAATCCACCCCCTTTCGTTAGGGCCCCCTCGCTTTTCTTCCTACTTTTTCCATGCCCTAGATGTCTCTCTTCTTTCCTTCCCCCTTTTTTGGGTTTCACAAGGACAATGCTGGCAGTGTGCTTACAAAATCTCTTGTGTTTAAAAAAAAAAAAAAAAAAAAAAATCTTAAAAGGGCTTAGAGCTCCCCCATTACTTATCTTTACTTACCATTTACTGGCTCCCATGTGGCTCCTACATCACTTTCCTTACCATTGGCTGGCTCCCACATGACTCTCGAGTCACTTTTGTTTCCTTGCTTCTTATTGGTCATCGCCTCCTCCTCGCCTCCGTCTTCCTTCTGGGCTTCAAGCCTTCTTTGTCTTGCCATGGGGCCTGGACCAAGTACTGCCTCCGGTGGCCAGTGACCTTCCAGTGTCACGCTTTTTTTTTACTTTTCAACATGACCAGGAGCTGTGGTAAGGGTGGATTGTGTCATGCCACCCACTTTGTATTTTCCACTATCAGGGCATAGCTGGAGAATGCAGCTGTCACACGCGATCACTGGTATAACATGGAGACGTTATCTACCTGCTTTTAGAGAGTAGGTTTATTTTTGTTCTGTTTAGAAATATGCCTGGTGTTGTGTGGCATTGGGGTCTGTTCCTCGGTACACATGTTGGGGTCGCCGTTTTTTGTGCCATCAACATTGATACTGCGTGAGGAACTTGCAATGAGCATGCTCGTCGCCTTTCAGCCCCTGCTGCTTGTTAAGCGGGTGGTCGGAGAAGAGATTGCTTTTGTGCCTGGCTGTTTTTGTGGGTGGTGGGAAGAGCATAATTCATCCTCGATGTTGCTAGAGTGTTTTGTAGTCGTTTGGTATTGTGATCAATGTGTGCTGTAAAAGGACAGGCATCCTCTTTTTCCCCCGCGTTTTAGTGCCATATATACTCATTGAAGCTCGACGTGGACATCACTTCTGTGCACGAGGGAAGCAATTCTGACCCATGAATGTCTTAACGCTGAGTGTATTTTACTTTATCCAGACTTTGCCATCTTTTTTCTCGCTGAAAACTGCTATTTTGAGCGGGTTAAACACTGGCCACGCTTTTGTTAAGTTGAAGTACTCGGTTGGATGGGATTGACTTTGTAACTTGTATCTTGTTAACGGCGGAATTGCCGATCTGAACTGTTAAAGCAATTTCAATTCTACGCTGTGCAGGGTTTTGTTAGGCAGATCTGCAAGTATTCGATCACACTATCTTCCTCGCTGTATTCGTGGATCGTGGTACATTTACTGACCCGTGGGGCAGAATAATCGGTTCCTGGTCTATCTAAACTGCCCACGTAGTTCGGATACGCCAATACGCTTCTTTTATCAATTTTCCAAGGTCACTACTCATGTTTATTCAGTCAACGCATTAACCTTTTTAGTTTAAGTGAACTTTTGTGCACAACAATTACAAGAAGTGTGCCTGAAAGGATACTTTGCGGGGGATGGGCTGGATTGCTGTACAGTCACACTCTCATTAACACTTTTCCGTGGAGGTGCCCGTTCCAGTTAAGACCACACGACCCTGTTGCTCTGTGCATATCTGCCTGTCAAACTGCTGACGTGAGTGTGCAATTACATCGTTGGACTCAGCCCGTTATTCTAGGGTATTTGTATACAGCCCTGTGCTTGCCACCCAGACTCACACAGACAATCATCGAACGACTCAATCACGGGCACTCGCACTCAGGCACCGATGCTCTCACACGTGCACCCACAGGCGTGCGCTTCCAAACACACACAATCACAGAAAGACTTCCAGCAACCCCACTCTCTAGCACACACCCTGACACGTGCACACTCCGATCCGGATTTCACCGACTCGCACTGACACACTCAAAACACTCTCACGCGCAACATGCAGTGATATTCTAACACATCCACACACCCAACCAGCAGCTCGCACTGCTATGCATCATTTAAAAAACACATTGACAAACTAATGGATTTTGCATAGGCGAAACATTTTGGTTTTGCCAATGGTTTTTATTCCTTGACCTCTCTCTCTCTCTCTCTCCCTCCCTCCTTCTTTCCGCAACTAGTTCCCCAGTCCTCCGGACTGGCCATCGCGAACCGTCACTGAATCTCATAGGTTTGTACCCCCCGGCATTCAATTTCCTCCGTGTATTAAGAATTCGCTTGTCTTGAAGACCTTGCAGTAATCCGGCCCACGCGAAGATTCATTTTACCGAGCTTCTCTTTCCATCTGGGAACGGGCCTGGGTCTTGTTTTTCAAAATCTCGAGATGATAATTTGTGTTTGTAACTGTCAAATCTGTTTGGAGCCGAGCCTGGCTGATGACCAGAAATGATTTCGAGTTTGTGAATTCTGGGTCGGGTTCACCAAGGTTCTCTCTACAGCAAGTGAGGAGACGCCCAGGAGTATTTCTGATTCACACCAGCTGTTTGCAGCAGATTCACCAAGGCCTGCTCCGAGCAGATCAGAAGATGCCCAAACCTCCAAGATGCCTCAGGGCAAACCTGTGACTCCCTCTCCCACACATGCATCTAGAAGCGACTGAGGGCATCTCCAGGTTTGCTAGAGGCAAGCTATTTCAAGAGAACGCAAGATGGCTGGTGCCCACAGGGATGCTACGAAGGAAATATTTGTGAATTGGGCACTTAGAGAAGTTTACAATTGGAGATATTTGACAGGAGTTCATTGCATTCCATCCATAAAGCACTCAGTTCTATAAACATTAAACCCATGAACTTTCATGAAGCAGAGAGGCTCCTGCTTTGTTTTTAACTAGTGTCATAATAATAAAGTCGTACAGCGATTCTCTGCAGCAGTCATGGATCCAGAGACTTGGGGCTGCTGTGCATCCTATCAGTTTCAACTGCACTGCATGTATAACCAGTGCCTAAGTTCAAGCCAATAAAATATTTTTTTAAACTGTGATACAAAAATTCCAACCCTCTAAATAGAGCCACGAAATCCACAATATCCCTTACTTCAAAAAGCATACTGGCCCTTATTCACAAATTGCATTTTGTAGTATTTAGATTAGTACTCCAATTGAGCTACTTACTACGAAATGCAATTCACAAAGCTTTAGGGGAGACCTTTCCTATTTATTTCTGTTTGAGGATCTCCACACGTGCACTATTTTGTAGTATGTGTGGGAAGGACTAGGGGTAATTTGGGGAAAATTGGGGAATAATTACTTAAAATTAGGTGGGGTTGAGGCAGTGGGTGCTGGTGACCTTTGAAACAGGTAGGGGGTAAATACCGCCGTTATGATTCATTGAGTCATGGTCGTAAAATGAAACCATGCATTTGACTGTGTGAGACCAGGGGGCGAGCACTAATGTCCAGAGAGTAATTCAGTGGGGTAAAGGGATATGTTCTTTCCCCAAAGAAAATGTTTAACAATGGAGTAAAATTATGTACTTTCCAGCACAATATCATTATTAAAATGACTATAAACTGGTGGCTCTCGACTATGATTGATGTAGAAGACCTTCAACCAGTGTAGCCTTTGGTAATGGTCTATAAAGCTATGGTCACTTAAGGGTATCCATTTTAATAGCATGCTAATTAGTAGCATGAATTTTGTTAGACTGAAGGTAGTGAGTGAGAAATGTATTTTTTAACTGATGCTAAAATATTTATCCTAGCATTAGTTTAAAGTGCAGACGGTGTTGTTGTAGGCAGTATGTAGTTATTTCTTATTAGTTTGAAGTGTGCTATCAGACCACATAGCTGCAATTAAGCACTTGTGCATGTTTTATACTGGGTGCAATACAACACAAGTACACTGTTCCATACAGAAGAGAAAAAGAAAAAGAAAAGTTAGAGTGACCTGAAATATCAGGAGCAAGGACCCTCAAGCATCATAATAGATGTCTGGCATCATCATTGGGTAATGCTCCTCGCCAGGCC
This sequence comes from Pleurodeles waltl, assembly GCF_031143425.1. Taxonomy (NCBI): domain Eukaryota; kingdom Metazoa; phylum Chordata; class Amphibia; order Caudata; family Salamandridae; genus Pleurodeles; species Pleurodeles waltl. The sequence goes on along the minus strand of NC_090445.1, from coordinate 746,888,677 downwards.
GGCAGTGCAATACCTGACGGGCTCCCCACAGGGAGGAGCACTGAACCGTAGTGTTCTGATAGTTGCAGATGAAAACTAACTATCTAGGGAAGTAAGTGCTATCATTCGAGCACCTGAACCCAGTGGAGAGAACAAAAGGCTAAAGGATAAAATTGGTAAAACAGCCCTACATATATCATCATTTTAATCAATAGTCAGGGATGAAACCAAGATTAAAAACAAGAGAAAGTAATATAATGAGTGTCAATGCTCGATTACTTTCGATGAGAAATAAACTCGGAGAAAAAACCTACTAGGAATCCTCCTTAGACAAGGTCAACATGTTTCGCGTCATGTGGTCCCTGTGGATCCAATGACGCTTCATCAGGACCAAAATGTTAATGTGCTCTTCTCCAATCAAAAAAAATCATACTCACAAAGTCGATTCGCTTACATAGTGGAGTAATAGGTTAAGTCACAGTCAGGTCGCCCTAGGAAACATAATTAGAAACACAGCACCAAATTGTGCCCAGAAGTGGTCATAAATAAATCATGCAAACATTGTGCAATCAATCAAGAAAAGAAAGGCATAACAGCGAAATATGAAAAGTTATGATGACAGTAAGGTAGGCTTACCACCCCTAAGTCGGGAACAGGCTCCTTGGTAAGTACGTCCCCAAGACTCTGCTATCAGCTAGACATAGTAAGTAGGTATCATTAGTAAATGTGTCCATCAATAATCTGGTATGAGAGTCTCCAATTCATTGGTAATCAACATGTTGTTCTAACTAAAAGTCTCTTCAAGTGTGGTATAAACTAGAGAATATAATAAATATATATAAGTGCCATTGTCCGTTCATCTAGATAATATGATGTCAATACCGTGTAAAAATTAGAGTTTAAAAATGTACTCGACACTGTTGGTAGTAACGATGTGTGAAAAAGCAGCCAGTAACCATCATCAGTCAATGAAAGAGTTCTTTACAGAAATGCAAAACTAAGTAAAAATAATCGGCACATCATAATAGTATCTCAATATTAAGTACAGTGCCATTCTGCTTGTGGTGGCACTGCGAATGCTTTAAAATCGTATAGAATGAAAGGAGGCTCATCAAAGGGGGACGCTCAATCGAAATAACGAGAGCGCGAGTGAGCCCGTGCGCGTCATACAAAGTTTAAAAACCAAGACCTACAAAAAGGTCTTTCAGTTTACTCACTGCGCGTGCCGAAGGTCCAAGCTATGGACCTACCCTCCGGGACGTCGAACCGCATATGGACGCGGTAAGATGTTCACGGAGTTCAACTACCTATTGGACCTATAGAATGCTCTTTTTAAAGAGACTACCTATTGGACCTATAGAATGCTCTTTTTAAAGAGACTTCTCCTTTTAGGTGATTTATAACAGTAAAGGATAGTTTCTGTCGATGTAATAGATGTTTGGAATGTCCCTACAGGACTGTATAGTGTTTTTCAGCACAAACAGTGAATTTTCCTCATTAAAGATGGCCGCCAAGTTTCTAGGCCCTCTTTTATTTCTATTACATTTCCACTACCGTGGGAAGACTTTCTCTATTTCTGACGAGCCCGGATCTGACTTCCGGGTCGTCGTCACTTTGAAATACTCCGTGAACATCTTACCGCGTCCATATGCGGTTCGACGTCCCGGAGGGTAGGTCCATAGCTTGGACCTTCGGCACGCGCAGTGAGTAAACTGAAAGACCTCTTTGTAGGTCTTGGTTTTTAAACTTTGTATGACGCGCACGGGCTCACTCGCGCTCTCGTTATTTCGATTGAGCGTCCCCCTTTGATGAGCCTCCTTTCATTCTATACGATTTTAAAGCATTCGCAGTGCCACCACAAGCAGAATGGCACTGTACTTAATATTGAGATACTATTATGACGTGCCGATCATTTTTACTTAGTCTTGCATTTCTGTAATGAACTCTTTCATTGACTGATGATGGTTACTGGCTGCTTTTTCACACATCGTTACTACCAACAGTGTCGAGTACATTTTTAAACTCTAATTTTTACACGGTATTGACATCATATTATCTAGATGAACGGACAATGGCACTTATATATATTTATTATATTCTCTAGTTTATACCACACTTGAAGAGACTTTTAGTTAGAACAACATGTTGATTACCAATGAATTGGAGACTCTCATACCAGATTATTGATGGACACATTTACTAATGATACCTACTTACTATGTCTAGCTGATAGCCGAGTCTTGGGGACGTACTTACCAAGGAGCCTGTTCCCGACTTAGGGGTGGTAAGCCTACCTTACTGTCATCATAACTTTTCATATTTCGCTGTTATGCCTTTCTTTTCTTGATTGATTGCACAATGTTTGCATGATTTATTTATGACCACTTCTGGGCACAATTTGGTGCTGTGTTTCTAATTATGTTTCCTAGGGCGACCTGACTGTGACTTAACCTATTACTCCACTATGTAAGCGAATCGACTTTGTGAGTATGATTTTTGTTTGATTGGAGAAGAGCGCATTAACATTTTGGTCCTGATGAAGCGTCATTGGATCCACAGGGACCACACGACGCGAAACATGTTGACCTTGTCTAAGGAGGATTCCTAGTAGGTTTTTTCTCCGAGTTTATTTCTCATCGAAAGTAATCGAGCATTGACACTCATTATATTACTTTCTCTTGTTTTTAATCTTGGTTTCATCCCTGACTATTGATTAAAATGATGATATATGTAGGGCTGTTTTACCAATTTTATCCTTTAGCCTTTTGTTCTCTCCACTGGGTTCAGGTGCTCGAATGATAGCACTTACTTCCCTAGATAGTTAGTTTTCATCTGCAACTATCAGAACACTACGGTTCAGTGCTCCTCCCTGTGGGGAGCCCGTCAGGTATTGCACTGCCGGCCTGGCGAGGAGCATTACCCAATGATGATGCCAGACATCTATTATGATGCTTGAGGGTCCTTGCTCCTGATATTTCAGGTCACTCTAACTTTTATTTTTATTTTTCTCTTCTGTATGGAACAGTGTACTTGTGTTGTATTGCATTATTGTAGGGAGAGTGTACACTGGACCAATCAATCTCCCGGTCCCTCCCCCCTCTTACATTATATGTTTATACTGGTTGCAAACATGACGTTGGTCGGCCTGCAGAGCTCTCAGATTAGAAAGATGGTGAGCATGTTTAACAGAGGAAATGGGCACTCAGATATTACACCTTGGCTCAGAAAAAGCTGAACACATTGCAGTGGACAAGAAAAAAAAACGCTTTCCAGAAAGAGCAACCTTGAGTATGGGCAAATAACACAGATGTATGCACTTTTTCTATTGTGGATTGGTTCTGGTACTGATGAAAATATAAGACAAGTTTCTCTTACTATTAAAGAGTTACCTCCCTTTGAATATGAGCATTGCAGTGAAATTTGACAACAAAGATAATTATTGATTAATTAAAACACTCTCCTGCTGTAATATTGTTTTGGCATAAGGCATTGCTTAAAGACAATATGCACTTTTGGATCATAAACATTTTCTGTTCCGACTGTACATCAATGAAGGCATATCACTTGTTTACTTTCCATGCGTATTTAAACATTGTCTAGCAAACCTCTCCAGCTTCTGTATGCACTTAGAGAAACACAATTAAGTTTCAAGACAGTGCACATCTTGTGATATATTCTTCTGTCACCTATAGAGAAGTTGTTCACCAAAAATAGATCTAGTCTAACACCAGTGGGCAATTAATTTTCAGAACACGAGCTACTACCATTGCTGACAGTCAGCTGCCAAAGGAAAGAGTCCACAACAATGCAGCATATTAGTTAGATTACTTAGCAACAAAACAGTTGCATAATATCTTAAAATCCGGTAGAAGAAAATATTTGTTCGTCCATAAAATGTATTGGCACTTTGTGTACTGTGTTAATCATTCAGGGAACACTAAAAGGAATTGTAAGCTTGCAGTGCTACCTACCTTTTTGCATCTATATTTATGACTCCAAACATGATTAAGACCATGGCTACAGGATACCAGAACAAAAGCTGTCATTAAAAGCACAGCGACCAGTCATCCAAACAGAGCTACCACAATCACTAGGAAAATATAGCACATGTGAAATGCAAAGAAGCAAATAAACACCGATTTAGAGTAATTGTTGTATTTTTCTGCTTGGCCATGTGTGCATGCACACACTGTTTTATTTGAAGATGTGTGCACAGAGTAGGCGATCAACTATTGAGTTATACAGTGAGTGCGCCTTCAGAATTGAGGCAAGCACTGTTGTGTTAAGGCACCCAAAACGGTTCTTTGTGCTTTGGGTTTTCAAACAATAATTTTCACTCCTGAAAAACATAACTGACAAAAAAAAGAACATGTTTAAAACAGCACACCAATACTTTGTGTAAAGTTGTGCTAACCCACACCTCTGTGCTATTATGCCCAATTTCTTTCTTCCAAAAATCATTGTTGCTCTGTGGCAGAAAAAAATCAACAGTCCTAATTTCTTCCATCTAGACTAAACGGACTGATAAACATCACTAGTGGATCAAACGTTTACAATTTTGAATGTACATAATTGCATAAACCTGAGCGGTTTATGTGGGCTTGCGATTTAATAAATCATTTCTTTGACATACACATTCTTTCATACAGCACGTACATACCCGTGATATTTTCTCACAATTGTCCCCTTTTGAGTTTTATTGCCTATAAGCGGTTCCTGCTCAATAAGGTGAATATTCCCAAGACAGAATAGCGAGCGAGCTTTCAGGCTAGAAAGAGAGCAGCCATGGAAGAGTAAACAGAGACGGCACCACTCGGATTACACATTCTAACAGAAATCAACTCCTGTCTGTCACACACCGCCGCACGGTGCACTAAGCTCACCTGTTTGAATGAACTATGCAGTTCATACTCTCTACCTCGATCCAGTCAGTATATAGCAGGGCCCTCAAATCACAGAGCAAGAAGCTCGGCCCTGAAACCTGCAGAGTAACACCAAAACCTACGCTGGCACACTACGCACGCTCTAAAGCTCAGCTTGTGCCTGCACCCTCAAACCTCAACCTGTCACAATTTCTCACAGGGAGGGGTGGTGCCAGCGAAGCTTATTGACCACTCCCCACCCTGTGACGAGTTGTGGAAGGGTGGGGAGGCTGAAACTGCAGTGCTTGATTAGCGTGAAGCCTGTGGTGCTGCAGGGCTTCAAGCGGAAGCGCCCAGGACAAACATCACAACTCTGTCTTCAGGGGTTGGAGCTCAGCACACAAGGCTATGGCTTTGCCTGGCTGGTGACATCACAAGCCTCAGGGCTGTGTGAACTCCAGCACGCAAATGCATTAACAAGGTACATTGCTGTAAATGTGCGTCCGCGCATAACAAAGTCCAAACAGTGTTCACGGAGAGAGTGTGTTGAATCAGGTAGGTATAGGTGTGTGTAACATTAGTTTTTTATTTGTTTAGTTACATTAAAAAATATATAAGGATAGGAATTTTAATCTTGTTGGAAACAATTAAGGGGGTGGAGCCCCGACGCCCTTGAAAGGAAACCACCCCTGGTTTGAGGAATGGGTTTGAGAAGCACATGCCCCTATAAACACTGTCCTACAAAAGAGTAACACCATTGTGATTCATACAAAATCCTCTTCTAAAGCTACTACAGAAGGTGTCCAAATGGGTTTAAATGCGCACCACAGAATCCTTGGTGATTTAGTCAAGCACCACACATGGCCAACCACAGGTGCAACAACACACTCTCTTTTAGAACTCAGTGGAGCAGGGATTTAAATTAAACACCTTAGATTAGTTACATAAGTTCGACATTGTAGAAAAGAAATTAAGCATAGTGATTGATGATATTTTATTTTAATGAATAATATTTAATCCTATATAAATACAATTTTTTTTTCATGTGTGTTAATAGGACGCTCCGTGCCTCTGTTGCTGAAGACGCCCTTTCAGAGTTGGGGGGGCCCCCTTTCTCGGATGTGTTTTTTGGAACTAAATTAATTTTATGCATACATTTTAACCACGTTTAGTACATAATAAATAAAAATTTTAGGGTACGCACATTTTTAAAACATATTGTTTATAATCACTATTTATAAACTATATTTATACACTTTTCTTGTTCTTACTGCAAGTTCAATATTAATTTTGTAAAATCATTTAAAATTTGTATTTTAAATTAAAATATTTTAAAACAATGTATACTCAAAACATTCCCATTGAAAGATATCCTTCACAGTGGGTGAGATCTCCACCAAGTGCTGAAAAATTACTGTTTATAACTTTACACTTCTAAATTCAGCCATGGGATCCTGCATTCCCTCGTTTTGTGCGATGTATGTATGTCCAGACAGAGGTGTAAATCTCCACTCTAAAATGAAAACTAGCAAAAAAGTGGAGAGTTACACTGAAGTCGAAGAGTATATCTACCGGAGTAAATCTACTTATGTAAATGTACCTTTTGTACATCAGGCCCTCTGGACTTTTGGCCTTTCACTTAAGGCAGTAAGGAAGATTATTATGTTACAGTAGTGAAGGGATGTATCATCATTAGTGACAGAACTAGGCACTTCATAACAGAATAGCATAACATAACCTACCATAACATACACCGTATCTGTAAGCAACATTCACCCTTGAATGTCTTGGATATTAAGCCTAAGATAATGATTCTCCGTCCGCTCGTAGCACAGTCAGGTGGGTGCATCGCTTAGCCTGAAATAGTCAAAGAGTGTGTCCTATTGCGCTTAAAATAGTACCAGAAATTAATCTATTGAGCTTACAATAACAATCGGGAATTAAATCCATTACCCTGAAAGTAAGAGGACTTGTGCTATTGTATTTAGATTAATAAGGACAAATATCACAGTGAAGTTAAAACAGTAAGTCATGAAAATGATGATGGCAGTTTATTTTCCTTTATTTAGATTAACAGTAAGACGTTTTCCCTACACGTTGAACATACTGTATCCAATTTTACGTGAATTTTATTTCTTACAAGTAAGTACAGGAACCCAAACATTTTCGTACAAGTCTGCTACTGGGGTTGCAAATGCCAAGGCTGTCTAGTCTTGATTACACCTCATCTTTCTTCCACTACCTACCTTTATTTCTTTATCTCTCTCTTGCAAGGTCTTTTTTATCCCTGCTCTTCCATTTGTCAACATGTTGCTGTCTTTCGCCTTCTCTTTTCTAGCTTTCTTGCCTTTCAGTCTCTTGCTCTGGGTTGATGAAAAGAAACTCCTGGCCCTTTAGAATGAATGCCGGCTGTACCACCTGCAACCACCAGCACAAATTAAGCACTGATATTGTGTGTCATTATTCCTTACATGACAACGGTTGGAGAATTTGTTGAGTTATGGTGCATCGCGGTTGTGTAAAGGGTAACAACTGCTTCCCAGATCCCCACGAACATGCTTGAAAAGAATGCAGCATGTGCCTTAGCACCTATAACCGTACCTCAGATGAGCACTGTTTTTTTTTAGGACTGCCATAACCCTTGCCCCAGCACCCTTAGTCTAGCCTTCCACTCAAGTCAGTATTCCATAGAGAATAGTTCATGTGCCTGCAATATGCACTCAACCCAAGCGCCTAGTCAGCTGCCTGACCACTTGCCCTCAACTCTTCCTAATTGATGGCTACTTCACCACATGATCACCCCCTCACCTTGCTCCCTGCACCTTGCAGACCTGCTCTGAAGGGTACACAAGGGCATCAGGACAGTTCAGCCTCCACGTAGCATGGCAGTTGTGGCTGTGTTAAGGAACAAGATACGTCACTGTAGCGCGGCGTTTGCAGAGGGCCTATGCTGTGTGCTAGCTGAGCAGTAGGCCTCACGCCAGCAGCAACAATACAGACAACATGCATACCATGATGTACTATTCGGCTAAGTCCATGAGCGACCTTAAGCCCATTTATTTGTACCCTCGGACCGAGTCCAGCCCTCTGGGTGCAAGTGGACACATTCTGCTATAGAGGCCGAGTGACTCTCTAAATCCCTCCTTTCTTTTAGTGAACCAGAATGGCACACATACAAACATCATATACAGCAGTTAAAATCTCTGTTGCTGGCTGGGAGCAAGGTTGGGACGAAGTCCATACTTCTGGCTTCGGAACACCACTCCCCCTCCCCCCCACTCAAATCTTCATCATGGCCACTCCTTGGAACGCTTTGCACAAGTGGTAGCTGCAGTCCTGAGGCACCCTCGGACGGCTCACTACTTCCATTCTGGGAGTGTCGGGGTTGTGCATGCTCCTCAGGATTGTCCTCCGTATCTGGTGAACCAGGCAATGAGTCTCCAGCTCCATCTTCCCACTCCTCCATTGACTCCTCATCACCTGGGTCGTCTGCAGGAATTACTCTTGAACCACAAGACATTTCTCACCACAGTCCAACCCCTCCATTAGACGGTCAACATGGTTCCATCTATCTTTACGGCTTCCCATACCTCCGGTTTATACGGGGTCTGGAACTTCCATTCCAGGTGTCAGTCCTTCATGATAACCTGGTCTCCAACTCTCAAATCAGGGCTACCTCCTTTGGCTCCCTCTAATGTTGGTGGTGATCAGTTTTTTTCGCTGGGCTGCCTCCACATACAACCTGTGGGCTGCCAGCTGGCATCTGCGGGGATATAATCCTGCAGAGATTGTTGGAGCATTAGAGCAGCAGGGGTGCAGTTTGTGGTGCTGTGTGGTGATTGGCGGTAAGCTTGTAAGAACTTGTGCAGACACCATTCAGCGTCCTCCCCTTGATCCCCAGCAGTCTTAAGTGCTCTGTTCAAAGTTCTCATGAACCGCTCAACATTCCCGTTGGCCTGCGGCCAGTTAGAAGTAATTTTTTGATGCCAAATAGCTAAAGAAGTGAGGTAGTCTTGAAACTCTTGGCCAGTGAATGGGGGTCCGTTGTTGGATTGGATTTCTTCAGGCAGGCCCATCATAGCAAATGTCTTTTCCAGTATAGGTTTGACATGAGCAAAAGCCATAGACGCCACCAGCTCTTCCACTGGGAACTTAGTACAGGAGTCTTATTGACTAAGGCTTCGTGCTCGGTTCCTCCATCAACACAGGGACAGGATCATGGTACCCTGCCGCTATCGCACAGGGAGGGCATCTTCTGATTTGCTCGTCCACTATGGCATCCATGCCAGGGAACCATAGCTTGCTGCGCAGTCAAGCAGCTCCCTGATGTCCTTGATGGGCCAGATTGATCACTCTATCCCAGAGGCTTCTTGGTATGACAGTCTTCTGCCCACGGAGTAACAGACCATCATGGCTCTCACACAGTTCACTCCATTCCCTTCACAGCATTTGTTTTGCTATCTGCTCTTCATGTGTGAGGGTCTTGGTTCCACCAAGGTAACCCTGCCATTGCCTGCAGGTCAATGCTTCTTTTACTTTTGAAAGGCTGGCATCCACTTGAGTGGTCTCCCTGATCTCTTTTGGGGTCAACGCCACAGGGCACGCCATCTGCACAATCACCTGCATGAAACATTCGGTTTTATCTTGGTCCTCCTCTACACTCCTCGATTGTTCCTTATGGGGATGTCGCAAAAGATAATCAGCGGGGTTGCTGACCCCCGGGCGGCAGATGACTTGGAACTTGTATGACTGCACCGCCCACCTCTCGATTCTAGGTGGGGCAAGCCGAACTGTGCCTGTGAACTGAGGGCTCAGCGGTTTATGATCAATAACCACTTGGAATTCATGTCCACATAGATATAAGTGGAAGTGATGACATCCCCACCTAATGGCAAGGTCCTCCCTCTCAATCTGGGCATATTGAGTTCCTGTTTCTGAAAGTGCACGACTGGCATACGCCACTTGTATCCATTCTTGATCCTTTCGTTCCTGTAGTAGCACAGCTCCTAGCTCAACCGGACTTGCTTCCACCACCACCTCAGTTCTCCTCTGGGGGTGGAAGTAAGACATGGTGGCCTTGTCCAGTAAAGCTTCCTTGATGGATCTGAACACTTTCTCTGCTTTAGAGCTCTACTCCTATGTGGCACCCTTCTTGTTGAGATATCTGAGAGGCTACGCCATTGTATTCAGATTTGGGATGAACCTCCCACAGTAGGGGCCATCCCCAGAAACATGTGTACTTCCGTTGGGTTTTGAGGTACTGGTACACTTCGGATCGACTCAGCCTTCTTGGGGTCAACCTGTAGCCCCTCCTGGGAGAAGCTTTAACCTAAGAAATCCACAGAATTCCAGTAGAAAGAACATTTCTTTTCGTTCAGGGTTAGCCCAGCTTCCGCTAACCTCATAAGAGTCGCCCTCAGCCTTACATGATGGTTTTCTAGGCTCTCGGAGAATATGAGAATGTCATTGCTCTGGTTAATTACTCCCATGAGGTCAGATAATGTCTTGCGGATGGTATTTTGGAAATTCTCGGTGGCTGAGGAAAAATGCCAAAACTCAGTCTTTTATAACGTCGGAGAATGTGGTGATATTGTGGCTGTGTGGAGCAAGTTCAAGCTGATGGTAGGTGGAGTTGAGGTCTAGCTTTCAAACCCACTTGGCCCCGTTCATGTCCGCTACTATATCGTCCATGGTGGGAGTTATATGTCTCATGTTTGATGGCTTGATTTGGAAGCCTCATGTCCACGCATAGAAGAATGGCACTAGGTTGCTTTGGTTTCAGAGTGATCACTAGAGGTGAGGCCCAGGGGTGGGGCTGGTCACCTTCTCTATCAGTCCTTGTTCTTCCACTGCCTGCAACTCAAGTTCCACCTGTTGCCGCAATTGGAAAGGCACCCACTGCTGCTGTAAGGCAGTAGGTTTGACCGAGTGGTCAATGGGGAGTTGAAACTATTTACCTTTTATCTTCCCAAATCCAGTGAAAAGCAGCGGGAACTCGGTGAGCATGGCATCTGCATGTGATTCATGGACTTCTCTCGCAAAGAAGGCTCGCTCCAAATCTTCAGTGGTGTGGCATCCCTTAAAGAGTTCTTTTCCTCCCTCTGTGGCATGAATGAAACTTTGCACTTGTCGAGCAGCCATCGCATGCTATGTTCACTTCAGGGGTGCCACAGAATGGCAGTGGCTTTGTTCCCCTGTAAGTGTAGATTTTCACCTGGCTCGCAACAGTGTCGGGGACAGTACAAGACTCTCAAATTGCTCAGACTCCATAACATTCACAGAGGTGCCCGTGTTAATGAGAGCAGTTATCGGGACGCCACTGATGTCCACCTTGCACATGTGAGATGTTCACTTGTTATGCCCCTGTTGCCCTGCAAATGAAATGACGAAGATGTCTTCTTCATCGTCGCACCAGGCTTCTGCCTGGGTGGCATCTGGGGCTGTGGTCATCACTTCATCCTCGAGGAACAGCTGGTGCAGGACTGCGATTGCCATCTTTGGCAGCCCTGATCTTGTCTGTGGCTTTCCACCACTGCAGATCTTTCCAGTGGTCGATTTTACCACATCTTGAGCATGTCTTCCCTTTTGCCGGGCACATCCCTGGCACCTTGTGCCCAAGGCCACAATTTCTGCAGCTACCTTCCTTTCGTCTTGGGGTGCCAGGTGGTCATTGGGGTGTGGGCACCCTTGGATAGCATCTACTTGTTCTTCCTTCACAACCACCGCATTTGATGGTCCAGCCTGCGCTGCAGCTCAGCCCAGGGCCACCTCCATGGAGGGTGCACACTCCTCAGGCAGCTTCCAGGGCCTGCGCGCAGTGAGAGAGAGACACGCACGCTTGGAGACTGCAGGAGGGCATGGCAGGGCAGTGTGCCGGGCGCTGCCAAGGCCTTAGAAAGCAGGCAGTAGGAGCAGCGACACGTGCTCAACCAGAACGTCGGGAGTCGCCGGCAGACTTCAGCAAGGTCTCTTATGGCCTCCGGGCCGGTCAATCTCTCCGCAGGTATCAGCACCGGAGTCATTGGAGTCACCGGCCAGACTCCGGACCTTGACTTTGGTTGTGGAGAAGGTGCACATGAAAAGTGAGTGGGGGGACTAAACGAAGCAGTGGCCCTGCGCCATAATAGTGGCGCAGTTTGGAAGGTAGCTCCTGCATCGACAGTTTAAGAGACGTGGACGCACTCCCCTCATCGCCAATGTAGCGTGGTGTATGCAGAGGGTGTATGTGGTATGTTAGCCATGCAGTAGGCCTCGCTCTAGCGGCAACAGTACAGGTAGCATGCATACCGTGATGAACTATTTGGCTGAAGCCACGAGTGACCTTAAGCCCATTTGCAAGTGGACACAATATCTTGTAGAGACCGGGTGGCTCATTACAGTCCCCACCACACATCATAGTCAAAAGAGAATGGGTAGCACGTTGTGTGAAGTGTCCTAAATAACCTCACCAAACTGTGTATGGCTACACTTTTTTTTAGAATACGGTGGTAAACCTACATTCATCTAATGCCAGTCTCAGACTGGTGACCTCGCTTTATCATTGCTGTATTTCGCTCCAGTGAGCAGGTGTCTTCACAATCTCATTCGCTTAGACCTGGGCGTTTTGGATGTCTTCTGCAGACTTCTGATACTTTGGTGCCTGTACTTTACCTGCCCTGCAGGGACCCTGTTACATGTTTTCTCTTGCGCCTGTGCCCGCCCAGAGGCTGCTGGACCTCCAACCCTTTGCCCATGTTCTGCTGTCTAGGCGCTGTGCCTGTCCTGTGAATGATCCTCCGTGTCTGTGCCAGTGTCACTCTCTGGGGCGTTACTCGACAGGGTCTGTCTACTGCGCTCACTTATGGCTTGGAGTAAGCTCTATAAAATGTCTGACCTCTGTAAACACTCTAGTTTGTAAAGTGTTGCATTCTTGTCGTCTTTACAGCTCTTGCTACAAATGTGCATATGTAGGCCTCCCACTAGCAGACTCCCTCATCCGGCCTCGTTCCAGCACTGTTAATGGAGCTAAACCTGGGATCCCTCTCAGGGCATAAAAGATAATTGTATTTTTGACCGCGCACCAGGCCGACAGTCTTACCGTCCCTGAGAGACTTCTCACCTGGTCGTCTAACCTGATTCTAGCTGATGACCTGAAGGGACAGCACTGAAAGCAACAGTTTGAAACAGTATTACTAAATTATTTTTTCACCAGCGTTGTCAATAGACCAAAATGAAATGTTACCAAGGGTACATTGTCTCCATATTTCGGTTCTAGTTCATGTTCTGATTATATTGCTGATATTCCATATTCTGGCTTTTAGAAACAAAAGGTTACACGTATATAGTGCCACGCGTCCTTAATCGGCTGTATCTGCCGAGCAAATGGTATTTACCATCCGAGAGAGATGCGAACGATGTGGTACAGTCATCCGGTCTCAGCCACTACACTCTGCTGAAACATTGACTTCAGAGAGCTACATCACTGCTCCCTCCTCTGCCGGTAGAGCACGAAAGACCAGTCAGACTCCAGTTCTGTGATGGAAGTCGGAGAACTGTCGAAAGTAACATGCACTCTCCAGGGAATCGCTGCATTGCAACACTAATGGAAGATTCAGTGCTGTACATATTCCACACTACAATAAAATCAAAGCAGAACTTGTGAGGCTTAGACAAGTAAGAGAATAAAGACAAAGGGAGGAGATGATGGGAAGGGTAAGGCAGAGCCAGGTGAAGTGAGGAGGAAGGAAACAATGAAAAGGAGTGCAGAATAGACAGAATTATGCATCAACCCTCCTGATCCTTTCTGCAGACCGTAAACTAAACTCTGTCGGAGACTCTGTTTAGGAGAATCTGTGTTGCTTGCTTGGGGCACCATCATGATGGTTCATGTATGTATGCATGTATGTAGTATTTATAAAGCGTGTTCCGGCCAAAAGGCATTGAAGCGGTAACAAAAGGAGGGGTACGCGAGACACTAAGCAGAAAGGGGGAATCGTGATCAGCAATTATCGCGGAAATAGCCATGTTTTAACTGACTTCCTGAATTTTAAGTAGCTGTGTTCCTTTCTTATTTCCAAAGGGAGCGAGTGCCAGCACTTAGCTCCAGCCACCGTGAAGGCTTTATCGCCCCATTTGGCTTTGTTGGTACGGGGGACCTGAATTCTCTAAGTTCCAGATGAGCGAAGATGCCTCTTAGGTCTGTTCACTTGCTGTGATTAAAGGGGCAGGATATGTTTGTGCATTATTGCCCCATATTGCATGTGCATTGTGAACAAGGACAAATATTTAACAGGTGTACCTAATTGCTACCAGGTCTGCTTCTTTTTTAGTGATTTTTCACCTGTGCTTTGGTGTCAATCTATGGTTCTAACCCTTTCTGGATTAATGTAATACATACGTAGCCAAGACCTTGGTACCTTCTACTTTGATATTGAGATTGATAGCTTGTTAGTGTGTCACTTAGGAAAGTGATAACTTCCAGGTTTATGTTGTGTTACTGAAAATTGAATAACATGTAATGGGGTAGAAAGTAGCTGCCTCCAATTGCCACATGTGCATGTTTTACATAGTTTATTGTATCTAGAAAGTGTTTCTTCAAACCAGTTAACCCCTAGTGGTAGTCAGCATGGACTTATTTTGAGGATACAGTTCAAATAGTAACAACTCCTAACTAATTTAGATAGGTTAATAATGAAAACAGTTGGGCTCATAATACTGTCGAATATGGCTTCCTGAAATGGTCATGTCAATCAACAGTGCGAAAATCAGCGTATGGTCATGAGTGTTGTGTTCTTTCCGATCACTGTTTTGTGTCCCTCTTCTGCTATTGAGGATGACGAGCTTGTACTTATGCCATTGGTTTACTCTTGAAGCATGTAGAGTGGGTGTGTCCCTCTATCATTGGACTTTCAAGAAAGGAGGGATGGTATTGACAACTGATTGGGATGCGCCAGTAACCATTATGCTCAAAAAGTATCTGTAAAACATCCAATCTTGTGCCCCCGTTTGTCTGAGTTTTGATGCTCCTAAAATACACGACAGCAGCTGAGAACAATAATTCTTCTCTGCCCCTGATGAGAACGGAGCGCAATGGCCACAGCAGGAACCTTTTGCAGTACAGTCTTCTGGGCACAGTTCTGAGCATTGCTCACTTGCTGGGACCCGCAGCATCTCTCTCTGGTGTTGAGGCGCACCCTACATTGTGAGAGGGAGAACATACTCATTGGACCTTATGCCAGTTGTGAGTATCTGCTAATCGGATGGAATCTTGCAGCTGTCTCCTCCATGTTTTCTGGGGATGGTCGTGTGAGTTTAAAGGTCCAGAGAGGGTGGAACACTGAGAAAAGTTGCAGGAAAGTACAGATAGTTGCATTGTACATTGGGAGGAGATGTATACAGTTGCAATGTCATTTATTTTTTTATTTTTTTACTCCTTCTCGATTCAGTTTAGCATGCTGCTATACTTTCTTCCCTTGAGACACTTATACTGGACTCTCCTGTCCTCTCTACCTCTCACCCTATCCTTTATCTTCCCAAACTTTTGGAAGGGCCAGGTTGGTATCGACTGTCAATGTTCCTCGATGCCTATTTTTTTTCTTCCTTCTCCGCAGTCTGGTGTCTGTTCTCCTTATTTTACTTAAATCATGGTTTATCCCTCCATCATCTGCCTCATCTTATCAATAGCTGCGTCCTTTGCTTCCCTTTTTTTGTTGTCCTGTGATGTTTTTCAAATCTCCCCATCCTGTGCTTCTTACCCCAAGCTGTGGCACACGTCCTGCTTACACTCTTGCCGCCACCAGCTCTCTCTACTGTCCGTGAGTCTTTGGGAAATCTCCTTCTCTGGAAAGCCTTTCCTTGCATCCTACCACCTCTTTAAACCCTTGTAAAGAAGTTAGACGAATACATTACTTATGCATTCATATCCACAGCCTTGTATTCAGGAAAACAATAGCTTTAGGCTACCTCTTGGCTACAGCCTCCAGCAGAGGTGGACCTGGGCAAGCAGGGGTTCAGAGTGCTTGCAGTGCTGTTACCCTCGCATACGCAGTCAGTTGCTTCTTGCACTCGAACAAGCAGGCGCAACACACAGACTTGTGTTCCAGGAAAATAGCATATATTATGGGAAGGCACAAAACAACCACCTCAGGTCATATTGAAATGAATCAGGATACAGGTCAGATGGTCTGGCTACTGTGCTGAACACTCAACCTTATATCTCACACTGAGCTAGGTGTTTGTAACAATCGGTTCATTATCTGCCTCTTGCAGGGGCAGGATAGTGTATAAGATATGCAGGCCAGGTGTTTTGAAATAATGGTTGTTTACCACTCTTTGTTGGCTTGAAGACATATTGATCTGCAGAGAGACAGCTTCTCTAAGAAGGTGATCATTGTGTAAGTTATAGCGCACATCTCCCATCCAAACGCCTGTAGAGTGGCGAAAATTCCTATTCAGCCTGGTCTGGCACAGTCAATAGTCCATTTTAACCAATTATAGAGGTCAGTTTGTGCAGAGCAACTTCAAGTCTTTCAACAATGTTTGCAGGTCAAGGCCCTGCTTGGTGTTCAGGTCGGGAACAAAGTTCATTTTCATTTAATTTAGCAAATGTCTAAATATAAAAAATCACCATACATTATCGCTTCCATCAGAATCAAGGTAACATGGGTCCCTTGATTTGGACCTCCAGTGGGTTCTTCTTGTGAAGAATTGATCCATGTTCTCTACACGCCAAGTCTTCATATTTTCAATGCTGACCCTTCCTGGTACAGGGTGACAGAATTTCTCACCTTATTCATGCTTTCCTTGGTTCTCTGGCATTAGTCAACGGTATGCCTTAGAAGCAGGAAAACCTGCCTACTACTGGCTTCTAAAGTGTAAGGTCCAGAACCCCATTCCTTCTGCCTTCATCTTACTAAAGATTCCAGTGTGCAATGGATCTTTGGCTTGGAGACCCTGGTACTAACACAAAGCTTTATTTTCTCAGCTGTCCTCAAGTGTAGTCTCCTTACCCTCTCTCCCTTTTGCCAGTTTTCCATACACAGGGTGTAGCAGCCTAAGTTACTCTGAATATTGGACCGTTTCTCTAAAAAGTGAGTGGTGGATACTCAGGACCTTAGCTCATGCTGCAGCCAACCTATTCTGTTGAGTTTGTTGTGGATATCGTTTGTGACTAACCCGTTACTATTCCATTTCTGTGTGCTCTGCTTTCCAGTGTCTGAGAACATATTCTAAGAGAGGGGATGGTGTTCTGCACATTAATAGGAGAGGAGTGTCTCACTTTTTCACCGAAGTGACGATTTGCGACCGGCACTCTTTTACATGAGCAGCTGTGGGTGGAAAGATAACTTCTTCATACGTAAAAGCATAAGCGTGTTCATTTTGTGCGTATTAACAATGCTGCATACTTGTGTAACAACTTACCATATAGTTTGTAGTTAGCTATAATGCCTTAATTTGTGATTATCAATAGTAATGGACAAACATTCAAAAAGCCTAATAATTGCATAGTACTTCAATAAATAAGCTTTGGTGTTATACCATATTACATTTATTATTTTGACTTACAGCAATGAAAATTCTTCCAGGCTGATCATTTGGTGACGCTTAGGAAATTTGAGTTTGTTCGCAAACAATTCAGCTTTATTTATCTTCTGTAGTGGTTTATACTACTTGTTATACATAGACCCGCAGGGGGTGTTTATCCTTTGGTCTGCTCACAGAAAGGATGACTGTATGCCATCTTTTATGGGCCTGAGAGATTATCAAATCATTTTACTAGCATATTGTAGGAAAATAAACTTACCTCTTTTGTAAGTGTTGGTTATCAGTTATGGCTAGAATTTTTTTCTTCTTTTCCGTGTTTTACACTTTTAAATATTGGCATCCCCTAATATTTATTGGAGCAGTGAACCCCTGAAAGTAGTTGCATTCGTAGACTATTCAAACGTTACTTCTTCAGAAGTCACATTCTCCATGGATGAACCATGATATCTGTTATGAGATGCAACCTAAGAGTAAACCAGCGATTCTCTGTGGGTACTTTGTCCTTGATAAAGGATTTATGTGAAGTTCTATTGGGTCTCTTCCTACTGTTGTAAGTGAGAAAACACAATTTTCTACTTGCTTGGATCATTCATCTGTCATTCACGCCAATCATTGCTTCAGTCTGCTGCCAGGTACCATTCTCCGCACTTCCTTCGGCCTGCTGATCCTGCTTGTTCAGCACTAGAATAGCCTTTTGGATAAAAAAAAGACAAAAAACCCAAGTGTTTTATGAAGAGCAATTAATTCTTCATTCATGCATTATTCAGCTAGCATAATGGATATTATCCTGCAAACCCCCCCCCCCATTTCCCCAGATCCCATAAGTGTTGTGTTCATCCCTCACAGGAGTGTTCTCCTTACTTAACCGGATGATTGACTCTTCGTCTTAAGGTAAGAGGCCAGGAGCCTGGGCCTTCCCAGACTATCAGAAGAAGGTCCTTGGGTCGTACTTAAAACAAGAGTTACCCTTTTCAGTTTCATACAAGGAAACTTACAGACCACAGCTCAGAGCAAACCATTTCTCCACTTACAGGTTTTCTGCTTTTAGCCAAATTCAAAACTAATTAGAGCCTGCATCAGCATTCCTTAGTGACATCACAGGAGTTGACCTGCGTGGCTGAGGTCACATGATCAAAGCAGATACAGTGTAAGAATGCTGGCACATTTCCGCACTCTTCTAATATGAATACCTCAAAATAATATATACTATCTCAGGGAATCGAACTAAAATTTGTAGAGATGAATTAAAATCCAATTTCAGGTGGCATACCTGGGAAGTAATTAGCACACCCACCCCACATGCCATGGGGCTGCTTCTAATGAGTCACTGTGTGAAGATACTCGTAGGCTATAATCTGCAGTTGGGTACTGCAGCGGTGGTGGTGTGCAGGTTACCTCAGAAGACACTCTGCTCTCCGATTAGTGCTTTTAGCGGGAGAAGGCTGGAGACCAGTCCTGCCATTGAGCTATGTATGGACCTCAAGCGAGACACTGCCTGGCTTGTAAATCTATTTTGTGCATAGCTGACACAGAGATACTACATGGCTAAGGTCTGGTCTACCTCCCTCTCACCCTCTTACATGAAGGACCGGGTAATAAAGAGAGGTAGTCCAACAAAAGGTAATTTGAGAGAACCATAAATAAGGCAACCTGAGAGACATTCGTAAACCAAACAAAAAATAGCACGAGAGCCGTGAATCAAAAGGGTACAAACAAGTTACTTTGAAAAGTGGGCAGAGGGTAGATGGAGGGAGTCTGAAAGGAAACAATAGGAGTAACACAGACCAAAAAAAGGTAGTCAAAAACTAAAAAAATGGGGTACCGTTAAAGACCTAACCTGTGAAAAGGGAATGTGACACATAGAGATAGCAATGGGTAACATCAATATAACCACGAAATATAGCAAAGTACATTATGGGGAAACATGGAGAACACACCAGGTTGGAACATTATCGTTGAACGATCATTTTAGCTGCACTATTTCTATTGTAATGGGCTTCGAATAGCCGCATTATGGCTGAAATATCAACAACTGCTTTAGCTCTCAAACTTGGTAGTAAAATCTTTGGTCCATCCATCTTTAGTACTCAGAGTGTTGTCCAGCGGTGGGTCCTCCGCTGTGGTGGAGGAGTGTCGCTCCCCTGCCCCCGCCAGCAGCAAACACTGCAAATCCTTTAACAATGAAAGGATAATAAACCAAGATTATTATCCTTTCGTTGTTAAAGTGCGGGGATTAGGGGTGACTGGGACGAGGCAAGTGCTCTGATACGTGACTATTTCGACACCAGAAAACGTTTTTACTTTTAAAATTGGTTCATTTTAACTTACCTGTTATTTCTAGCCTCATTTTACATTCCCATCTCGTTTCTCACATTTGCCTCATTCTGCCGGTGCCCATGTTCAGAGGCCCCCGGCAGCATTTCCTTTTAGCACTGTTTTAACTGGGACCGGACTGCCATTTTTACTCGGCTGGTCCATTTTCTGCCCACCATTTTGGTCTGCGGTCTAGTCATTAGTTGTTAGGCATCCATTTCTGGATGCACTACTTAAACGACTCCCTCCGTGGCCGCGCGCAGTGGGCACGCCACTGGCGCGCCTAAGGCAAGCCCGTCTGTGCCCGTCCGCACCCGGGAGAGCCCAGAGGCCAGTTATGCTGCTGGACAGACCCTAGAAAGGTTAGTTTACTCATGCCAACAGTTGTTGGCTTATAATAACATCCCTATGAACTTATCCCACCCGGTCTATATCCCAGAATCCATAAATTGGTAATGCCACAGCTGCCTCTGCACTCCTTTGCACGACCTGCCGTCTCCCACTATTAACAGCACCAAACACTTAGGAAGACTCTTTTTGGTCAATTGTCGTTCCTTGTCCGCTCATAGCCTCCGTATCTTTTCTCTTCTAGAAGACCATCACCCAGATGTGCTATTCTTGACAGAAACATGGCTCAATGAAGACTCTTCCCCCGAAATATTGCAGGCCCTACCTCAGGAATATTCAATCATTTGTTTGGATAGACCCCAGGCCAGAGGGGGAAGTATTGCCATCATCCATAAAAAGTCCATTAAATGCTCCACTACCCCCTTAGATATCCCTGGATGTGAAAGTTTGCTTTTCTCTTTATATCTCAGTGCAACATTCACCTTCCCAGGAATATTCGTCTATAGTCCTCCCGGTTCTTAAGGTAACTTTCTAAAGGCCCTGCCAGACTTTGTAGCAGCCATCTCTTGCAAAACCCCCAATTGTACCATACTCGGGGATTTTAATGTTCAGGTCGATAATATGCACTGTTCCTCTGCCAAAGCGATACTCTCAAATTTGCCGGCTTTAGATCTAACTCAGTACATCACAGGACCCACCCATAGTAAAGGCCACACTATCGATCTTACTTTTAGTAACCTTTCAGATCTTTTCCTCTACACTCCTATGCCTCTCATCTGGACGGATCACTATTTACTTTCATTTACACCACTCTGTGGAGCTTCCCCCTTTCACCAACTTCCCATAAAGATAACCTCTCACCAATGTTCAAAATTAGATTCTATTTGATGGCAGGACATTCTCTGTTCTTCTTTATCTAACCACAATGAACCTAACTCTGATCATGTAGAATGTTTTAACAATTGGATCTCTACTTCCTTAGATACTCTTCTGCCGGTCAAGACGACTGTTAAAAGGCCCAAGCATAAGCCTAAACCTTGGTTTACATCTCAACTGCTGGAACTAAAAAAATAGAGTGCAAGAAGCTAGAAAGAAGTTGGAGGAAAGAATACAGTATTTCCTCAAAAAAATTATATAGGGCAGCTATCAGAATTTATTATGACGGTATTAAATCGGGTTCAATCTTTATTCTATAGAACTAGAATAGAACAATCGGCCAATTCTCAGAAATACATTTTCCATACTTTCAAAGAACTTACCCATATATCCCCAGATCATCTGCCCTTAGAGGCTTCTATCGAGCATAGCAATAATCTGTCCGCTTTTTTTCAGGAAAAGATCACTGATATTTACTCCTCTTTTCCAGCCATATCTAGTCACAAAACCGATAGGGATCAGCACATTAGTGCTCGGCCTTCATTGGTTTCGCTTGCAGCCTTTCAGCCCCTGACAGAGACGTTGGTCACAAACTATCTTCACAACATAAAATCAGGATCCCCCCTTGATCCTGCTCCTCTCACTATTCTTGTGCTGGCCTCCAATATAATTTCCCCTCCTCTGACAAATATTCTTAACTATCTTTTAAACTCAGGATTTTTACCTCAATCCCTCAAACATGCTGTGGTCAAACCTCTTTTGAAAGAACCTAAACTTGACCCCACTCTGCTCAGTAACTACAGGCCCATCGCTCTTCTTCCAATTCTGGCTTTTATGGAAAAGCATGTCAACAATGAGCTGACATGTTTCCGTGAGGATCATGAACTTCTGGAATCTACTCAAATGGGATTCAGACCCCAACACAGCACAGAATCAGCTTTATTAGCAGTCACGGAAAGTACTCGCCAATTGTTAGATCGTGGGAGGCATGCAGCCATCATCCTGTTAGATCTCAGTGCCACTTTTGACACTGTAGATCACAACATTCTTCTTCAAAGACTTTCCACCGTAGGAATAGAAGGCACAGCATTGGTCTGGTTTTCTTCATTTCTGAAAGACCGAACCTTTCAAGTTCTAAACTGATCATTCCTTTCTAAAATACTCCCCCTTACATGCAGTGTTCCTCAGGGCTCTTCTCTGAGCCCCACTCTTTTCGATATCTATCTTTCTTCTCTAGCTAAAGTCGTAAAACCCCATGGCCTTTCTGTGGTCACATATGCTGACGATACACAATTAGTAGTCTTGCTCTCTAATCCCAAGGACCTCTCTTTTACGAATCTTTCCCTCTGCATGGCCGATGTAGCCAAATGGATGACTAAGTCCAAACTCAAACTTAATGACGCAAAGTCAGAAGTAATGATTGTGGGCAATTGTGCCCTCTCTAACTTCCCATCATTACTTCCAGTGGTTTTTAATAACCTTCCGCCCCCTAAGGATCATATAAAGAGTTTAGGCTTCTGGCTAGACCGTCGCCTCACAATGGAGCAGCAATCTAAAAAGATCTCTTCATCTTGCTTTCGCCTTTTAAGAACTATAAGGAAAATTTTCAACCTCCTCTTGCTAGAAGAATTCTCATCCCGGCCCTGATACTTTCATGACTGGACTATGGTAACTCCCTTTTTCTCAGCTCCCCTGGTTATGTAATAAGGATGTCTGCAGGTTGTACAAAATGCAGCTGCAAGAATACTTATGAATATACTGAGACGTCAATCGGCCAAACCTCCCTTAGTCTCCCTTCACTGGCTATCTATAAAACATCGGATCCATTTTAAGGCCCTATGCATGATACACAAAGCCCTTCATAATAAAGGCCCTAAATTTCTCAGACAGAGCATCTCACCCTACGTTCCTATAAGGACTTTGAGATCCTCTACTACCCAGCTAGTTCATATATCACGATTTAAGAGGTGTTCATGGGGAGGCAACGGCTTCTTAGTTAAGGCTGCTCATCTTTGGAACTCCCTACCCCTAGAACTTCGACAAGAACCTTTGGAACTACAGTTCCCAAAAAAATTAAAGACCTTTTTATTTTCATTATAGTTCTTCTCTTGGTTTTTCTGTTTCTGGGTTGTTACTTACCTTTTAGCGCTGGGAGGCCTTCGGGTAGCCATGCACTTTACAAATTACTTAAACTAAACTAAACTAAACTCTGTCTCGGGCCGGCCAAATACACATGTGCACTGTGCTCTCTCCAGCCCGGCACGGTTTTGCTGGGCTGGAGAGTCGGCACAGGTCTACCTGGGAGCACCCAGGCTGGGCACTCTCAGCCAGTCCTAAGACTGCTCTGAGCAGCATCAGGATTGGCTGCAGGGCAGGCTGAGGAGACAAAGGATCGGCGGTGCAGTGCGGCATGCAGGTAAGTTTTTTTTTATTTATATATATATATATATATATATATATATATATATCAAAACAAATCCCTTTCAGGGTTAGAGTGATGCATAAATTATGCAAAAAAGAGAATAGAGAACTCTGGGTAGTTCCCAAGTTTAGGTGGAGAGCAGCTCTAGTAAGGAGCACCCTGCAACACCAGCGACACTCTATAAATGTATAAATGGCAAAAGACTTTGTCACTATCTAGCTCGGCGTGGATAGCACTGTGCTGATCCAATGCTTAAATACTTTGCTAGATAAACAGACATTTGAGGTGAGCAAATCTAGAGTGTCGCTGGTGTTGCAGGGTGCTCCTTACTAGAGCTGCTCTCCACCTAAACTTGGGAACTACCCAGAGTTCTCTATTCTCTTTTTTGCATATATATATATATATATATATATATATATATATATATATATTTTTTTTTTTTACTTTTTAAAACATTTTAATTAATATTGGCCCCGCGCTCCGCCCCATCCCCTGCGATCCGCGACTGGTGTAGTCATATTAGGGGTTTATCCTGATTTCCTGCTACAACAGGGATCACTTTAAAGATGGCGTTTTAATCCTTCTTTTCCATGAAGAGATATGCTCTCACTGCCTGCCAACTATAATAATTCCCTGTGCTATATCCTAAAGTTAGGAGTATTTTTAGCCTTCTAAAGTATAGCAGTGCGACTCTTAGCTAGGATCAGAGAAAAATCTATGAAGCTAGTTGTTGTTTTAGCAGTTTTCGACCTTGGGTGTAGCCCCAGTAACCATATTTCAGGAGCTCTTAGAATCCTTCTATACTTGGGAGCGTTTGTGATGCCCACCACCTGCTGCCAATAAGAGTGCAGGCCCAGACATCCCTAGAATTCCATGGTATATACGGGGAAAAGTGTCCGGCACCTGCTTCAGTAACCATACGAATGCCTAGTATATCCATTGTGTCACACATGCCTACTGGGAAATTTAAAACAATATACACTTTTTTAATTCTTCTTCTCCCGTCCATTTCACCTCTTCCTGTAGACATCTCGAGACTTACAAATGTATTGGTGCATTGCACCACACTATTTACCTAGCTTGGGTCGCGCCAATTTATTTAAAATTGAACGTTTGGAGAGTTTTGCTTCTCCTCCTGCGTCCCTTTATTCATGTTTCCAGCCCTTGGAACTGCCATCCCTTCAAGTGTAATTGCCTCATACTCCTCCTTAAGTTACAAAATACTTGCGTAAATAATGCACAGTTAAGTAAGAAACATTTTTGAGTTTCGTCCTCTGCGACTTACACCTATCTGAGTCTTGTGTAAGTAATGCACGTTTAAATTGCACGGTTTGTCTAAAAAAACGTATCCGCTGGCCACTTTAAGTTCTTCAGTAGAAGGGTCGACAGAAATAAACTAATTCCGAGTCAAAGGTTGGCGCACCTGCCTGCTCTTCGAGCCAATTGGTTGAAACGATATGCTTGTTGCTCGGGCGCCACTCCTCTCTAAGGGAGATAAAATGAGTGCCAGCTGCAAAGGAGTTTCAATAAAGCACGCGCCAGAGCCAATCAGCAGTTCTAAAGTAATGTATAGAACATACAATTACTTGGACCCAGTGGAACTGTCTTCAGTGGTTTCTGAATTGAGAACATTCCGTCGGCTAATTTGCATTTACAGAGTGGTAATCATTTCCCAGAAGCCACCTACTTTAGATTGTATCACTCATTCTGGCAAATACTCTGGAACTGGTCGGGTGGGCTCTGAAATGGATGTTGTTACACATAGAGAAAGCAGACGAGAAGTCGGCGATGTACAACGGCCAGGTTTCGATTATACAGATAAATCCTTTCAACTAAGACCGAAAAGCCGAATCCAGATCGTAGTACAATAGAATAAATAGATTATGTCATTTGCTTTGGAGAATACTGCATTAATCAAATAATCAATCAGTAAAAAATAATTGCAACAAACCTTCAGTATTTACTATTCTTTGGAAAATGGTGCTTAAAAACATAATATATTGTACAATTTCATTACAAGGTGATGCAATTTCTCGTTTCTTCAAAACTTCCTATGTCCGAGAAAGGAAAAAGTACCCATGCCAAAATGGCTGCCTTATGTCAGTACTCAAATGTTAGAATAAATGGACAGGAATTCACTATCCAAGAGTACCCCTTCCTACTGAAAGTGTGAGTCGTAGCCCATTTTAACAAATTCACACCTGCTAAAAGCTTATGGAATCCCTTTTCCCAGAGAGGAATAGACTCTACTGATTCTCCTATGGTAACTGCTATTTAAAGTGTTTATGCAAAACTGCACCTACTTGAAAAATATTTACTAATATCAAACCTTTTCTGCTTAAGCATTCACTTTTTTTCTGGAAAATGCAGTGGATACATACAGAAGGTGCAAAGGTCTGAATGAGCCCTTGGTGGTTATCGGGGAGTTTTCGTCATAGCCCAGAACCCTGATTATAATTCCATGTCTTTTTGTGATCAGGCGCACATTTCCGGTTACTCACTGTAAATCCTCTTCAGTCAAGTGGGAGGTTACAGGCTTCTGTTTGACTTCAAGGGAATGACGTAATCCTGATGTTAATATGTCTGTGTACTGTGTCTTTTTCTTTGAATTTAGAAGGCGTAAATATTCTTAAACTAATATTTCGATACATGAAATGGCAAATAATTTTAATCAGATGTGCTTTCGCTAGACTAGTTCAAAGAAAAGCATAGCTTTCTTTGAAAGTCATCCTGGATGTTATGCTTTTAATTTGTTCTCAAATGAAAAATCCTTTAATCTTTACAGTTGTTTATGTTTTTCCCAATTTTGCTTTCAAGATTGGTGATAGACCTCATTGAGACCCGTTTTGTAAGAAAAACACTAATTTAACTGTAGCACCCCTGCCGTGCTTAATTTGCAGCAGTGGTTTCCTGTGCTCGGCACCGACACTTGACAGCTGCCACACGGTGGCACTGTTTTTTGTAATTTAAAGATGATCAGAACAACAATTGTTCACTAATTCAATATCCATTGTAAACAACTAATATCTGCTACCCAAGCCATTCTTAAAGCTTTGGGGACCTCGAACAATATGAATTGTCACACTTGTAGCATAGTGACGGTTAGGTGTTGGCAGTGCTTAATTTGTGCTTGTTGTTTCCGGTGCTAAGCACCGGCACTTGTTTTTGAGGGCTGGCACTTAGTCTTCTGCCTCAAGCATTTACTGCGAGCAAAAGATACATATGGGAAAGATGGAGGAAGAGAAAAACGAAAAAGAGTCACAATGGGAGAAAGCAGAAAGCTGCAAGAGTGAGCTGAAGGGGCAGGGAGTAGCTGTAAATGGATTGAAGAGGCTCGAGATCGCTTCAGGATTACTCTGCCTCAGTATTCCGTGCTCGCACATTTAAATACAGCAGCCGCGTGCTTCAGAGGAGGCCTTTGGGCACTGGCACGTTGTTATTTACAAATTAAGCACTGGGTGTTGGGTAGGTATTGCCACTGGCGGTAACACTATGTGGTGCAAACTGTGGTGGCCTCCTGACTAGGGCCCTGGCAGTTATTTTTTTTTGTTTTTCACAAATTAAACCCTGCTCCCCTGAATGCTGAAAACGCGAAAAGACAAGTCAGATTATTTCATTGATGCATTTTTAATATATACGTTAAACATAACTATTTTGTAACTACTTTTGTGGAACTATTCGAAATCCCTATTAATAGTAACTGACTGTGATCATCATAACGTTTCAAAAGTGCTTTTAATAAGCACTTAACCAGCAGTACTAAAAACTTAAGTCAAAGGATGGGGTCTATTTGGGTCTGAAACTGGCACAAAATGATTGCCATCTAATTAATGCATTCTGCTGAAAAAAATTATAGGGTCGATACGCCTCTTTGACTTTTGTGTCTCACAAAATTAGACATACATCAGTGACTGTAGTGGTCTATCGTAATGTAGTTATTTTTTGACCGAGTGTGTAAATCATTTTTGATGATTCATTCAGAGCTTATTGACAAGTTGCCAGAAACCCACGAGTTTCCATCCATTTTAGGGACTGGTGGGAAACAGGAAATCACTCTTTTCATGTACGTCGTAGCTCACTAATAAACCTGTGTCAGGAGGCATGCTATGTTTCCTTTGACTTGAAGAGTGTCGGTGTGACAGATGGGACTCTTGAACGGGATAAATACACTTTGTGGACTTGAGTTATGGAAGAAGTTTGCTTGTACTACTTAGTACAAGAAGAAAAATACCAGCGCTAGCTCAAATTCGCTAATGGCACGTGGGCGTGAGTAGCTTATGCATTTGTGCAGGAAGGGGGTCAAGCAGGCATATTTTTGAACACATTAGTAACTTAATTAACAGATGGATCTGCCCCCAAATCAACTCCCCTTTATCCTTCCTCCCAGAGACTTTGTACAAACAGGCACAAGTCAGTAGTAGGGAATGCCCCGCACAAATGTTGGAAATTATGTGTTGAAACATACCCCTCACTACCATTAGAGGTCACAGCATGGCCAGTGTTTGTCGGCTTACTACCAGCAAAGCAAAATGGTGACTCAAGCAATGCACACGTCCCTAGGTTAAAGATACACCTCTCTGCATTTCCAAGACCTCTCCTAAATGGAAGAGGGTTGGTCCAGCAAGATAACACAACTTTTTTCCTTCTCCAGAGCTTATAGGAAACTGCCAACAGGGCGTATCCTGCAGCTGGCTGTGTACATCTAGATCAACTAATTTTCTGCATTTTGAAAAAGCCATAGATTGGTAATAGTCGACTTGCACGGATGATAGACATTATTTCATGCATTGATGTCCCCAAGACAGTGGAAGGAGGAGAGAAGCCATGGCATCAACTTCTGACTTTTCTGGGAGATGCTGAATCGTGTGGGTTCTAGCAGCACGTGGCACAATGGTGTCCAAAGCCTTGTCATGAGCCCTGTAATACCACAGAAACTGTACAGATATGTGTCTTTGCATACAATTGTTTCCATATGTAGGATAACCCCATCCAATCTGCCACACTCTAATCTCCCCTACTCAATCCAAAACAATCTAATCCACTCCAATCTGCCCCATGCCAGTCCAAAACAATCTGCCCCACTCAATCTTAAGCAGTTTGCCCCACTCCAGTCTGCCCACACCAATCCAAAACAATCTGCCCCACTGCAATCTAAAACAATCTTCCCCACTCCAATCTGCCCCACTGCAATCCAGCACCGAGCCTCGTAATTCATCACTTCAGGCTTAGCATCATTTCTTTTCCCATCTGTGGGGCAGGGGACCTAGCACTGATTAATTCATTTTAACCAGTGCCCATTTGCTACTCCAGTGCGATTGAGGTTCTTATTTTTAACCTTTTGGGCCATGCAAACAGAGAGTGCGTAACTGGCAAAAATGTGCTCAGCAGGACAAACACAATTACAAAGTTTCGTTTTCTATGGTTAACTCTTTTATTTTGCAAAGTCTTTTTTGCACTCATGTTATATTTTACTTTGTTTTTGCTCAGGGGCGCTGTTCTCAAAAGATAAGAATTACCCTGTTCTAAATATTACGAAGAGACTGTTTCTTTCTTATCTGTAATTTTTGAATTTATGCTTAATACATAATCAGGCAGTACACCCCAACCCACCCACTCCAATCCAATCTGCCCCACTCCAATCCAGGCCAATCCACCCAACCTCGCCCCACACAATTCAATCCACCCCAGATCAATCCAATTCACCCTATTCCAATTCACCCACTCAGAAACAAACCACTCACCCCAATCCACTCCAATCCACCACATTCCAAACCTCCTACCACACTCCAGTCTGCCCCAACTGCCCAACTCTAATAAAAAACAATCTGCCCCACTCCAATCCAAAACAATCTACCCCACTCCATTCAATTGTACCTTACTCCAATCTGCCCCACTACACTCCAGAACAATCTGCTCCATTCCAAAGCCAAACAATCTGCCCACTCTAATCTAAAACAACCTGCCCTCTCCAGTCTGCATCACTCCAATCCAAAACAATCTGCCCCATTCCAATCCTAAACAATCTGCCCCACTCAAGTCTGCCCCACTCCAATCAAAAACATTCCACCCCTCTCCAGTCCAAAACTATCTGCCCCACTCCAGTCTGTCCCACTCCTATCCAAAACAATCAGCCCCATCCACTCTGTCATAGTCCAATCTGTCCTACTCATTCCAAAGCAATCTGCCCCACTCCAATCTGCCCTACACCAATCCCAAACAATCTTCCCCGCTCCAGTCGGCCCCACGGCAATCCAAAACAATCTGCCCCACTCCATTCTGCCCACTCCAATCTAAAATAATTTGCCCTACTCCAATACAAAATAACCTGTCCCACTCCAATCCAAAAGAATCTGCCACATTCCAGTCTGCCCCACTTCAATCTGCTCACCCCAATCCAAACAAGTCTACCCCACACCAATCTTCCCCACTCCAATCCAAATCAATCTGCCCCACTTCAACCCAAAAAATCTTCCCCACTCCAATCCAACACAGACTGCCCCACTCCAAGTTGCCCCGTTCCAATCTGTCCCTTGCCAGTCCAAAACAATGTTCCCTATTCCAATCGGCATCACTCCAATCCGCCCCACTGCAGTCTGTCCAACACCAGTCCAAAACAAACTCCCCCACTCAATCTAATTCAGTCTGCTCCACTCCAATCCAAAACGGTCTGCCCCACACCAGTCTGCCCGACTCCAATTCAAAACAATGTGCCTCACTCCAATCTGCTTAGCTCCAGTTCCAAACAATCTTCCCCACTCCAAACCAAAATAGCCTGCCCTACTCCCATCCAAAACAATCTGCCCCATTCCAGTCTGACCCACCCAATCCAAAATAATGTGCCCCACCCCAATCTTTCCCACTCTAATCCAAAACAAAATTCCCCACTCTGATCCAAAACAATCTGCTCCTCTCCAGTCTGCCCCACTTCAATCTGCCCCACTCGAATCTGTCCCATTCCAATCCAAAACAATGTGCCCTTCTCCAGTGTACCCCAATCCATTTCCAAACAATCTGCCCCACTCCAGTCCAAAACATTTTGCCCCACCCAGTCCAAAACAATCTGCCCCATTTAATCCAAAACAACCTGCTCACCTCAGTCTGCCCCACTCCAACCCAAAACAATTCCCCCCACTCCAATCCAAAGCAGTCTGCCCCACTCCAGTCCAAAACAATCTGCCACACATAAATCTGCATAGCTGCGAAGATTTCAGATTACTTTGTGTGACATTTTCATTATTTCAGTGTAATCATGAGTGACATTTGAACGACCGAGTGACACTTTCAGGACTGTCTCCTGATGCCACTAATGAAGTACTGCCTATGATACATAAAAAGTTACTTAAGTGTAATCCTCATTAATTAATATCGCTAATGAATTCACAAATAACTCTTCCTCATCTCTGGTGTCAGCAAACCTAATAAATCTCTTAAACCAGTGCGTTTTTGGTTGGCAGGCAGCAGAGGCGCTAAATATTTAAATACTTTTTGTGAATGACACACATCCAAAGATACAATGTGTCCCTGTATGCCATCTCACCATAGCAGCAAGTCTTCAGGCCCACCAGAAGGGTAAATTGCTTTACAAGCAGAGCAACAGTGCAAAAATGAAATGCTGCAAATCAAGCTGTTTGTTTAGCGCACCCCCTCCCTCCTCAAATCATATCGGGGAGTTATATATGCACGACCTATGCATTTTAATGCAGTGATGCAGACATGAGCTTTTAAATGAGTTAGTCTAACTCTTGATGCGGGGTAAATGGCAGGACTCAATCTGCCCCAATCTAATCTGTCCCATTCCAATCCAAAACAATGTGCCCTTCTCTGATCTGCCCCACTCCAGTCCCAAACAATCTGCCCCCAATAATCCGCTCACACCAATTCAAAACAATCTGCCCCCCTGCAATCCGTCCTACTCCAATACACCCTAATGCAATCTATCACAATCCAATCCACCCCACTCCAGTCCACCACAATCCACCCCACTCCAATCCAAAACAGTCAACCCACTCCAATCTTCCACACTCCAATCCAAAACAATCTGCCCCACTCCAATTCAAAACAATCTGCCTCACCCCATTCCAAATCAATCTGCCCCACTCCACTCCAAAATTGTCTGCCCCACTCCAGAACTGTCTGTCCCACTCCAGTCTGCCCCACTCTTATCAAAAAGAATCTGCCCCACTCCAATCTGTCCCACTCCAACACAAAACAATATACTGCACTCCTGTCTGCGCCAGTGCAATCCAAAACAATCTGCTGCATTCCAATCTTCCCACACCTTTACAAAACAATCTGCCCCATTCCATTCTGCCCTAATCCAATATGCCCCACTCCAATCCACCCCACCCCATTTCACCCTACTTTACTCTACCACAATCCACCCCACTCCAGTCAAATACAGCCCATGCCAATCTACCCCACTCCAGTTCCCCTCACACCAATCCTATCCACCTGACACCAATCCAGTACAATCCACCCTACCCCACCCAT
The DNA here is from genome assembly GCF_031143425.1 of Pleurodeles waltl. Lineage (NCBI taxonomy): Eukaryota > Metazoa > Chordata > Amphibia > Caudata > Salamandridae > Pleurodeles > Pleurodeles waltl. Next base: position 746,856,865 of record NC_090445.1, on the reverse strand, counting down.
CTCGATCCACCTCACTCCAATCCAGTCCACCCCACTCCAATTCAATACTCCACACCACTCAAGTCCAATCTACCCCACTCATGTCTAATCCACCCCACTCCAGTCCAGTCCACCCTTGACCAATCCAATGCACCACTCCAATCCAACCCACTCCAATCTTCCAGTCCAATCGACCCCACTCCAGTCCATCCCACTCCATTCTAATTCACCCGAATCCTCCCCACTCCAGTCCAATCACCCCGTGTCAGTCCAATTCACCCCACTCCAATCCACTCCAGTCCACCCCACTCCCAAAAAAAATCCATACTCTTCCAATCCACCTCACTCCACCCCAACCCAATCCAATCCACCTCACATCAATCCAATCCAGCCCACTGCAGTCAATACTCTCCACTCCAGTCCACCCCGCCACGCTCCAATCCACCCCACCCCAGTCCACCCCACTCATCTGATCCACCCCCTCTATCCAATTCACCCACTGCAATCCACCCCATTCCAATCCACCCCACTCCAACCCTCCTCATCCAGTCCAATCTACCTCACCCCATTCATCTAAACCACTCCAATCCAGTATTCTTCAATCCACCCAATCTACGCGAATCCAATCCACCCCAGTTCAGTCCACCCTACCTCAGTCCAATCCATCCAGCCCACCCCACTGCAATCTAATCCACCCCACTCTAATCCACTTCACTCTAGTCCAATCCACCCCACTCTAGTCCAGCCCATCCAAATCCAATCAATCCAATCTACTGCACTCCAATGCACCCTACTGTAGTCCAATCCACCCCATTCTAGTTCAGTCCACCCCAATCCAATCCAGTGAATCCAATCCACCTCCCTCCAAACCAGTCCACCACACTCCTATCCAATCTAATCCACCCCACGCCAGTTCAATCTAATCCACCCCACTCCAGTCTAATCTAATCCAGTCCACCTCAATTCACTGCACTCCAAACCACCCATTCCCATCCAGTCCACTCCACCCTAGTCCAACCCACCCCAGTCCTATCACTCCAATTCAGGCCACCCACCCCAATCCAATCTAATCCACCCCACTCCAATTCACTCCAATCCACCTTTCCCCATTTCAATCCACCCCTCCCAACTCCAATCCACTTCATCCAGTCCACCCACTCCAATCCACTCGACCCCACACTACCCGAATCCATACCACCTGTCTCTACTCCAATCCAAGCCACCCCACTGTACTCCAGTCCAATGCACCAGACTACCTCAATCCACTACAACCTGCTCTAACCTGTTCCACCCCATTCCACTCGACACCACTCCACTCTGACATTTCACTGTACAACACTCTGTGCCACTGAACTTTACTCCCCTCTACTCAACTCTGACACTCTTTTCCCCCTACTCCACTCTACAACACTCTACTCCAACAAATCCACTCTACAACACTAATTCCTCACTTTACTCTGACACTCCACCCCACTAACTTTATCCATGCTGAACAGCAGCCACTGGTTTACAACATGGCAAAAATACATTGCCACGTAAATAGCTCTTGTATAGGGATGACCTGTTGCCTTTGCCAATGTTTGTAATTTGCATGTTTCATTTAAAATAGTTTTAAAGCACCAATCTAGCCACAAACAACATCTCAGGTCTTACAAGGTTTGCAATATAATTTCCAGTAGCGACGGTGCAATAAGCATATCACTTAAAAAGTGGAACACCTGATTGGAATGGAGAAGAGAGAAGTCATCTCCCAGAAAAGAGCACAGATTGGATAGATGTCTTCGTATAGCCTACATTGTATATATGTTTTTAAAAAAGCTCTATACGTGTGAAGTGCTTTTCTTGATTTTTCTTGACTCGTATCCACCCGTGATACCGTTTACCTTTCACCCTAACATATAGTTCCTAGTATGGTATGATATTGTTATTGCACCGGTATTCTAATTTGGAGATTCAGCAACGTCACAAAGAGCACACACAATAAAGTACTTTGTGGTGCGAGCAGCTTCACACTTTGGAGGTGGCTAATCTGTAATTCTGGAGCACAAGTGTGGAGTTGTCCCCACCCCTTACCCCTCCTCCCCCTTCGAAAACTGCATTGTCTGTGACCAACTCTGATAAAATCCACTCAATCTCCCACTGCTGTGGTCTTCCACTTTCCACTGTGTACCGTGTTCTTTTGCTTAAATGTCTGCACATGAGGTACGACTAGTGGCACATTCAGTACATTGTGCTTATGATACATGGAAAGCTGTATAAAAGCCTGTCTCTAATTTCCTTGTTACGGAGGACTTATGATGTCTCTTGTCACCTGGAATAAAGATATGATGTAGCTAATTCGCTATAATAATTTATTATAGTTGAGCTATGACATCACAATGCTTTTTGCCAAAGACCTCAGTCAATAAGAAATAGCAGGTAATGGAGAATAAATATAGCTGCACTTTGAAAAATGTCCTTCTGCTCTGTTTTAATAGATGAACAGTGGTAAGCGGAAAGGATACATTTATGGCCGCGTATTTATTTTTTCCATGATTTAGATAATTATCAGAAAGCTAGAATCTTTCTACATGTTTTTACACGTTTGTAGCTACATTTGTTTTTTCTAAATCTGACTTGTGTTTAACTAATTCTAATATATTTTTCCAACAAATATCTGTTTGTTCGTGCGTTTAATTTTGCAGTAAAGATTCTAATTTTATTCTCCATGTTTATAAGCAGCCTCACACCACACTGAGGATTGAATTGTTTTTTGGGAAGGGTTATGGTGTGACTGTACATTATAAGGAATAAAGTACCCCCTGCCATACATCACAAGTGACTTTGGAGTTCCATGACCTTAGAATATAACTCTGCCTTAGAATATAACTCTGCCTTAGAATATAACTCTGCCTTCAACTTTGTTTCTCTGAATGATCACAAAACCTCTCGGTGCCTTGGGATATTCATATGCTGTATGACAGAGGCTACATTATCCCATAAATAATGCTCTTTATATGGCACATCACACCCCTGACAAGGAGCCGAAGAACACCAGTGTATGGATAGTAGGCGAAGCCACGGTGGAGTTCTTGGCTTGAAGAGTGTTGAAATGGTGCCAGCTGTCTGGGAATCATTATGGTGTGGGGTTTGAGAGCCCATTGTTGTGATCCTACCCTGACTTATATAGCAGTGCCTATCCGTGTACTGGTGGGAAGTGAAGCAGGAGACAGGAAGCAGGCTGTGTATATTAACTGCTGAAAATGATTTAACTGGTTTTAGGTATATAACCTAACCTCAGGAAACCTGCATTACTTCCCCCGAGACTTGGGGGATCCTCAAAAAGAGGCAGGACTTAAATGATGAGCATTGTTTTTAGAACGGCCCATTGCTTCCCCTGCCTTTGAAGAAGGCTGAGTGAAACAAAGAAAATAAAATACATGACTTCTTTATTGTTCTGTCACTTAGGGGCTGATTAGGAGTTTGGTGGATGGAAACATCTGTCTGCCAAACTCCAGACAGGGTGGTCACTGCCATGCGGTTGACCTCCCTGCCGGCCCCATTATGACTTTCCCACTGGGCTAAATGGCGGAAACCAAGGTTTCCGCTGGTCAGCCCAGTGGGATAGAGGCGGCAGCATTGTCGCCGGCTCATAACAGAGCCAATGCCAATGCTGCCCGTCGCATGTGGCACCAGCACCCTCGAAACGCACACTGTCTGCAAAGCAGATACTGCACATGTCGAGGGTGCTGGGCAGGGGGACCCTTGCACTACGCATGACCCTGCACCTGTTCTCCTCCAGCCTTTTCATGGCGGTGGTACTACCATGAAAAGGCTGGCGGAGATCAAGGTTGTAATCAGCAGGGCGACGCTGACTTCAGCACTGCCCAGGCTGATTGCAACCTGCACCGCCGACAGCCCGTTGAGATCTGAGACCCTAGTTGGGATGGCGGGAGGTTGGCGGGTCTGCCCGCCAACCTCGTAATGTGGCAGTTGGACCGCCACAGCTGTGGCGGTCCAACAGCCACCATGAGGCTGGGGTCTTCGGACCTCTAGCCTCGTAATCTGGCCCTTCGTCTCATGCATCCACATTTCCAGATGAATGCTTCTGTCTTTGCGATTCCAGTGTATGAAGGAAAAGGTATGTGTTCCCAGAATGCAACTTCTCTTCTTTGCTCTTCTCCTTGGCTCACCCTAGGGCTCTGAGATTGTATTATGGAAATCTCAGGGTCCCAAACTCACAACCATTATAAAAATCTCCTACTGGCCAATTGAAGAGGTCGAAGCAGTCAACCTTCTGCTTCATTAACCAACCGATCCTTACCATTAAATTTAATAAGTACAAAGAAACAAAAGAATCAATGTGCAAGATTTATGGCTTTTACTGGTATGCCACAATTTCATTCAATTTTTGGAGTTCCCAGAGCTCCAGCACAGCTTTGGTCAGGATTTTTCACTCAGCTAGCACATGCCACCACAAATTACTGTGCAGGTAATCATCATAATATATCAGACAATCGACCTCATAAACTAGCACCCAAAACTTAGAATTGTAAAACGCAATTGTGAAGCTGCTGTTCGTTGTACCCCACAAACTCATTGTGTTACCTGACTAAATAGCCCCTCATTCAGCTATGTTCTATACTATTTTGTACTGTGCGCTTTGCCACATTGTCAGGCATGCACGAATAACTAGACCATCTGCGTTGTTTTTCTGCACTATTTGTTCTGCTTTTCTCTAATAGTGTGACCCAAATTCTCGATTTGTCTTATTTACATGACATAACACCTCGCATACATTCAGAATGGCAATGATTTATCGCCCAGCTGCTTCAAACATCACCCAGCCCAACTACACAACCTCTCAAACTGTACACAATAGACAAACCTTGCAACACGCCCCAACACTCAATTAACAAGCCAGAGCTGGTTGTCATTAGACACCTAGCTCTACTTACCACCCAGCAATACTTGCACAGCAGCTTTCCAATTACCCTTTAAATTCCCTCTACAAACTGAACGTCGTACACCAAATCCCTAATGCCCTCATGGTGCATGGTGCAAAAGCTATAAAGTTAGCACTGTGCTGCCAACTCACACTTCCCTACACCAAACCACCATGCATCTTAGAATCTTTCAGATGATCTTAGCTGACACATCCCACACCCTCACATGAACAATACTGCAGCACAGTTACACGCCTGACTAAAGATGGGTATCTCAAAAGCAGTCTATACAAGACAAGCAATGGACAACTGTCGAGCCAACACAGAGAGAGAGAACGTCAAAGCCCTTTAGCACACATACATACACATAACACAACAGACAGACCTTTCTCTGGATTAAGCCATCCCCACCTTATTAAATTTACTTGATATTTAATAAACGAATCTCTGCTAATCAAAAACAGCTAACCACAATGCTCGGATCCATCAATGGAATTCCCAGCATCTATAGAAATGGTGCCCAGATTGTGAATTTGCAAGAGCACTGCACAAGTTATAAAATTTGGTCAAACAATGCTCAGAATAAAGTCATAGTCTAAAGGTAGTGTTACCTATGGGATGCCTCCATATATTTAGAATTGTATAGTATAATTGCTGGAGGGTAGAGTGAAGCTGCCATGTCATCAACACGCACTAGCCATCTACCAGATTATAGCTAACTCTTGCAAGAAAATCTTAGAAATAAAAAATAAAAAAACACTGAAAAAGATATGTCTGGTATCCACATCAACTCTGTTTGGTTATTGTTAAATTATCCAAATGTTGTGCGCTGTGCCTCACATTTAGCCCCTGTGTGTGTATCACTCTGAAGTCTGCCTTGTGCTGGTGCCATGATCCCAGCGCAGTGTGTCCCCAAATGGCCCTTCCCGGAGTTCTGGAACAGGTCTTTGGTTCAGGGGAAATTCAGTTTCTGCTTCTGTGTTTGTGGAATAAATGATGTGATTGTTAGTGGGTCAACAGTGAGGGTGACTTATAGAGGCTGGTGACTGAAGTGAAGCGGAGGTTATTACATGAGATGGGGCTGCTCCATATTCGGAAATCTTCGTGCCCAGGAATGGGGTTCAATGGCGCTGGAGCAAACATTAAAGTGGAACTCCTAATTATTGAATTCATGTTTTCTAAACAAATTGTTTTTGCGTAGGTATCCCAGGGCCTCGTTAGGTCGAGCGTGCAAGCGCTGTGACCTGTTGTAATTTATCTGTGAGCTTTTAACCACGCCCACTGCACATCCATCACTCATTCGTGGGCTTGCCTTTCAAAAATCTTTTAAGATTATTGGTAAATGCTTTACGTTTGGCCCTCCTTGGGGTGGTTTGGTTACTGCCTTCGACATCGATCCTGTTACATGGATAATTGCACATTTGCCACTACGTTTGACTGCGAGTGAACTTCTTTTTCCTTTTGTGTCTCCTTCACGCTCATGGCGGCCATGGCGCTTTGAATCGGCTTGTTTATGTCAACTGCTTTACTTTTCATTTTCAATTTAAGTGGCAAGAAAAGTCTGGTTAGGAATTTACAACGTTAACAGCTTTAACTCAAGCGAACGCAAGACCCATTGCATTGCAGATGCTTGCTTTGGAGATGTTAGCCCCCTAAGAGGAGACCCTTACCATTCCAGTAGGTGTTTAGCTTACACAGTGAGGTCCAGCTTGGAAAATCCTTTCAGATCTATTCCGCCCTCACATTCCTTCTATTATGTACTTAAAAGGAGTAGAGAGCCAGAAGAAGTCAATAATGTGTTCTAACCAGTCACTTGGCACTGCAGCCGCCACTTTACAAGTGTGTGTGCACTGGACAGTGGCTTGTGCAAGATCCTTCTGCAGCTGCGTGGAGGAGAGTTTTCTGTGTGAGGGTTAGACCACTCTCCTACCGCTGTCAGGGACTTCAGATATCACACAGTAGCTGCTAGAGTTGCAAGTCGTTTCCCTGCTGTCCTAGGGTTACAAGGCATTGCACCGCTTTCCTAGGGTTGCAAGGCATTGCACCGCTGTTCTAGGGTTGCAACCCATTAGACTGCTGTCCTAGGGCTTAACCCACTGCACCAGTGCCTTATGGCTTCTAGCCACTGCACTAGCGACCATAGATTTGAAAGCCATTCAACCTGTGTCCTAGGGTTGCAAGCCACTGCACCTGTGTCCTAGGGTTGCAAGCCATTGCACTGCTGTCCTAGGGCTTAAAGCCACTGCACCGGTGCCCTAAGTCTACAAGCCGCTGCACTAGTGACCACAGGTTTGAAAGCCACTGCACCAGATTCCCATGGTTTCAAGCCATTGCCCGCTATCCTAGGGTTGCAAGCCATTGCACCACTGTCCTAGGGTTGCAAGTCATTGAACTGGTGTCCTAGGGATGCAAGCCACAGCACCAGTTTCCCATGGTTTCAAGCCATTGCCCCAGGGTTGCAAGCCTTTGCCCTTATATCCTAGGGCAGCAAGTTGTTTCCCTGCTGTCCTAGGGTTGCAAGCCATTGCACCGCTTTCCTAGGGTTGCAAGCCATTGCACTGCTGTCCTCAGGTTAAAGCCACTGCACCGGTGCCCTAGGGATGCAAGCCACTGCACCAGCGACCACAGGTTTGAAAGCCATTCCACCTGTGTCTTAGGATTGCAAGCCATTGCCCCGCTGTCCTGGAGTTGCAAGCCGTTGCACCACTGTTCTAGGGTTGCAAGTCATTGAACCAGTGTCCTAGGGATGTAAGCCACTGCACCAGTTTCCCATGGTTGCAAGCCATTGCCCCGATGTCCTGGGGTTGCAAGCCATTGCCCCGATTTCCTAGGGTTGCAAGCCGTTTCCCCGCTGTTCTAGGTTTGCAAGCCATTGCACCACTTTCCTAGGGTTACAAGCCATTGCACCACTTTCCTAGGGTTACAAGCCATTGCACCACTTTCCTAGGGTTACAAGCCATTACACCACTTTCCTAGGGTTACAAGCCATTGTACTGCTGTCCTAGGGTTGCAAGCCATTGCACCGCTGTCCTAGGGTTGCAAGCCATTGCACTGCTGTCCTAGGGTTGCAAGCCATTGCACTGCTGTCCTAAGGTTGCAAGCCATTGCACTGCTGTCCTAAGGTTACAAGCCATTGCACTGCTGTCCTAAGGTTGCAGGCTATTGGACTGCTGTCCTAGGGCTTAAAGCCACTGCACCATTGCCCTAGGGGGGTACAAGTCACTGCACCGGCGAGCACAGGTTTGAAAGCCATTCCACCTGAGTCTTAGGGTTGCAAGCCACTGCGCCAGTGTCCTAGGGTTGCAAGCCACTGCACTAGTGCCCTAGGGTTGTAATCCACTGCGCTGGCGACCACAGGTTTGAAAGCCATTACACTGCAGGGGTTGCAAGCCATTGCACTGCAGTCGTAGGGTTGCAAGGCACCACACCAGTTTCCCAGGGTTGCAAGCCCTTGCACCAGAGGCCTAGGGGTAAACAACGCTGCGCCAAAGACCACAGGTTTGCGAGTTACTGTACCGATGTCCCAGCATTGAAGCCTCTGCCTCAGCGGCCTCGGACGCGCAGGCCATTCCACTGGCGTCCCCAGGGTTGGCAGGCACTTCACCGTCGTCCCAGGGGAGCGCGCGCCTTTTCAAAGGCAGCGATTCACTTTGCTTGTTTTCACTATGGAGAACAGGATGGGGACGGACGCGCTGTACTTTTTTTTTTCTGTGAAACATGATTACAATTTGCAGTAACAATTATGCCTGTAACTGTTACATGTTCCTTTTCCTTCCGCCACGTTTGGAAATTATATCCCTAGGGATCCATAGTCTACCATGCAAAATGTAAACAAATGACTACATAATTTAATAATAATAATAATACTAATAACAACCGCACGTTTTAAATGTCGTTTGCCAACTTCTAGCTTTGTGAATAATGCCAACCAACGCTACGTTACTCGTGCATTTCGGAGAAGGCCATGCCCATGCTGCAAGCCCTTCCCTTGTGGTCCTCGGCCCATGTACAGATTCACAGTGAAGCGACGCTATAAAAAGAGGCAACACAGTCATCTGGAGGAGCACCAGCAGGGGGCACCAGATTACCCTTCATTAAATGTAGTTCCCATGTCCGGTGGGAGTCAGAAAGCGAAAAGATAACTATGCCAGAAGCTGCAAGGTCCTGTAAAGGGACTGCCTCGTTTGCAGCACCTAGAGGCTGTTTGGTTTGTAGTCAGCGCTATAAAAATGACTTTTCTCTCTGTCAATCTGGTAATTTTAACTGGGTTATTTCTTTCTAGAGTACACCCCTTCTGTACTCACAAGCAAAGGGATAAGCACAAACATTTTTTTGTTTCACTCAGCCTTCTTCAAAGGCAGGGGACGCAATGGGCCGTTCTACAAACTATGCTCATCATTTAAGTCCTGCCTCTTTTTGAGGATCCCCCAAATCTCGGGGGGAGTTAATAATTCCAGTCCTTTCCTTATAGGAGCTCATGTTCTTTTAGTTTTGCTTTTGTCATTATAAATCCAGGACAACAATTACCAGAATGCAATGTACAAATCTGTGGCCAATTAGAGAAATTTGACCATTGAGAGTGACCAAAAATCCCCATTTCCTGCTGCCCCAATTTTTTTTTATAAAGGGAAACAATGTGAAGTAAGTCCATGACTCTCATTTACCACCTGATTTTTCACTCATAATCTTACAGAAATACGACTGACCATATTTAAATCTCTTTGCACTATTTCGCAGTTGTTGCACGTCACTTTGTATTCCTTCGGGACAGGTATATGGTGGTCCTGACAAGTTTTGTCTCCTACACGAACAAGAGTGTAAATCAATTGACTTATTCCTGTCTTTGGCTGATAAGCATGTGTGTACAAAGACAAGTCCTCAGGTGAGACGATTCGGAAAGGGGATGGGCTGTCAGGTTCTTTGTTCTGAGTGTCTGTATAAAAATGTACATAAAGACGCGGAGCACATCAAACGGCTGGTTTGAGGCAAAAAAACTGCAAAAGTTGAACATGAAGTCGCCCAAAAAGTTTCACCAAAACATAGTGCCCAATAAATGTCATGGCCCGAAGTAAATATGAGGCATCATGAGTATAGTGTACACAAGCCATCTGTAACCAGACGCTTGATCTGCTCTGCGTCTTTGATGTACATTTGTATCTTTATCTTGGATGAATCTGACAGCTTTGATTTTCATACTTCCCTACTCTCGGTGGTGTTGGCCTTTTCTCTCCTTTCCATTCTGATTTGTCAGCATGCAGGTGTATAGTATGTCTTTATTATTTTTACTTCCCTCCGGGAGACTATTATTCTTCACTTAAACCACAGTCCTGAGGATAGTCCTTTAGACGTCTTCAACCTGGACCAAAACGTTGACACACAACCCGCCTCGACCATAGTTCTTCATGAACAATGGAACTTTCCCTGACGATAAATCTTGAAGTTTCCATGAGCTTCGTTGAGAGGGCTATTTCAGCATGGACTCTTGGCTTATGTTACTTTAATTGAGATCATATGATTGTTGCCTTGCCCATGCTCTGCTGAAGGCTTAATTATTGTGTACCTCTGTATAATGTATTTAGGATTATGTCTTTCCATGAATACTCTATAATTGAATGGATTTATGCACCTGCTTCTTTACAATGTATGTGTTCGAATTGTGCGCTTATGGGTAACGTTTTTGATTCATCCGAGGTTACGTTTTGAACATCATACAACCAAGAGTAATTTTTTCTGACATGACAGCACCCTTGTACTTTATTTGTGTATACCCATGCTCTCAAGGGCGTATTGGGTTGTCCTGTTTTATTTTCTTAAGATATAGTCGTCACAAAACGCTTTTTTTCATGGAAACTAGCTCCTAACTATAACTATCCCTTGCGAACTATCCCTTGCGAAATATATATATATATATATATATATATATATATATAATAATCTTCAACAGATGGAACGATAACCATCTGACGGCTGCACCGATCCCGTTAGTCAGATCCCAATTATTGAAACAACATCGTATGGAGCAGGAGCCAATACAGTTCATTGAATTTATTTCTTGTAAGGGTAACACAGAGTCCTGAAGTAAGATGTCAATGCGTTTCGGCAGAATGCCTTCTACTGGACAAAAAGATATATATTATATTCACTGAAATAACCAAAGGTCACAGGGACGTTATAGTTAGGTTCAGATTGTACACACATAAAACCATAGAAATTCAGCAGTTCTAGTTACCTCAAGAAACTATAATTTGTGCTCAAAGTATCTATAACTTGCACCCCTGCCATGCACATTTTTGCCATCAATAATTTTATTGCAAATGTTGCAATGACATTATCAGTAATATGATAGAAGATGTCATGACTGATGTAATATGTGGGGTAATTAGCAGTGCATGGTGATGGAACAAATTATAGTTACCTTAGGGCACCAGTTATAGTTTCTTGAGATAACTATAACTGCTGAATTTCTATGGGCTTATGTGTGTAAAATCTTAACCTTTGATTTTTTCGGTGAACTTCTAGGACTTTTTTGTGTAAAGTTATATTTAATTACTGGCCATGCACAGTTGCGGGGGGGTTGGACCTCAGGGCCACATGGCATGTACATGGTCTTCGGCTGTGTGTGGCAGGGGTTGGCCTCAGGGGCGGCTCCTCTGTTAGGGTGGAGAAGCATCGCCCCCGCAGGTAGTGGCACCCGCAAAGCCTTTACCAGAAAACAATAATAAACTGAGTTTATTATAGTTTTCTGATAAAGTGGGGTGGCTATGGGGGTGACAAGCAGTGAGAGGGGGGGCACAGCACCCCGCTCTACCACTGTGAATGTATGTTTGGCCGGCCATCTCGGGCTGGCCAAACACACATGCTCAGGCTCTCTCCAGCCTAGAAACACAGTTGCTGGGCTGTAGAGAGCCTGCAGAGGCTCCCAGTCTGCCTGGGAACACCCTTGTTGGGCGCTCCCAGCCAATCCTGATGCTGCTCTGAGCAGCGTCTGGATTGGCCGCCGGGCAGGCTTGGGAGCCTGTGCCTGCAGCCTGCTACGGAAAAGAGAGGAGCGGCACAGCGGCACATGAAGGTAAGTGGTTGTTTATTTTTTTAAAAAAAATGAAATTAATGTTCATTTCCCGTCCCCTGCGCACTGCCCCACCCCTTCCGTGAGCTGCTACTGTTTGGCCTGCAGCCAGGCCCTTAGGCCAACCTTCTGCATGCAGCCAACCCATGCTGCACATGACCTTTGGCCGTGTGCAGCGAGGGATTGGCCTGCAGCCATGCCCTGAAGTCAACCCTCCATATGCAGCCAACCCCATGCTGTGGGTCTGTGAGTGAGTGTGGGTGTGTGAGTGGGTCTGTATGGTTCTGTGGGTGTATGAGTGGCTGTATGGGTGTGTGCTGGGGTGTGTGGGATGTCAGAGATTGAGTGCCTGTGTAAGTGGGTAGATAAGTGATGGTTGGTGGGTCTGTGAGTGGGTTTTTGAGTGATTTTGTGGGTCTGTGAGTGGGTGTGTGAGTGGCTTTGATGTTGTGTGAGTGGGTGTGCCAGCAGTTGTGTGGTGTGTGGCTGTGTGAGTGGTTAGGTGGCTGTGTGGGTCTGTGAGTGGGAGTGAGTGATTTTGTGGGTCTGTGAGTGGGTGTGTGAGTGGTTGTGTGGGTCTGTGAGTGGGTATGCAAGTGGTTTTGTGGTTCTGTGAGTGGGTGTGCGTAGAGGGTTAATGTGCCTCCTGCAAGGAACGTGTACTAGGAAGAACACAAAGTTCATATAATGTAAAAATGTCAAAATAACTCTGGTAATCAATGTTCTTTCTGGAGAGAGAACATGCTTTTGTCTAGTGTAAGCTTGGAGTCACTTTAAGGTAGCACAAAGGGATAATATGCCTGCTGCAAAGAAAGTGTGCGAAGCAGATCAGAGTGCATATAATCTGATAATGTCAAAATAACTCTGGCGATTAATGTTCTTTCTGGAGAGAACGGCTTTGTATTTCCGCCTCCGGGTCAAATCTTGTCTGTGAAGTCACTCGAGGTCCTTGCTATGTGTTCTGGTGACCCTTTGTTTTGTCCCCCTTCCTACCCATGCTTCTGACTCCACAGAGACCTAATTTCCCACACTGGACACAGCGATACCCACCTACAGCTTGCCCCGGCATGACTGGCGATGGTGCTTTCAACACATCTCAGGACCTGGAAATAAAATAAAAAACAAATGTATAAATATTTATCATGCATTATCCAAGAAGGTAACCTGGTAACCTACAGATCACAGAATAAAACCCAAAATCAAAAATGAATTGACTCTTATTAGGAAACATTGTAAACAATGTGAGCAGGGCTCCGATACTGCCGATCAAGTTCACACTGTGTGCGCCATTGCAGCCTTGGAGTGCAGGCAAAAGAAAAAAGTAGTTCGCCCACACTGAAGTAAATCAGCAATCCTGCAATAATCCACATAACAGGGTTGGTCCCCAAGACGGTAACAAAACCACCCCAAGGCGGGACAAACCTAAAGCATTTACCAATGACATCAAGGGATTTTTGAAAAGCAAGCCCACAAATGAATGAACGTGATGGGCACAAGGTCGGCGTGGTTCAAAGCCCACAATACTTACAACATGTTAAAGCGCAGGTGCACTCGACCTAAAAAAACTGTTCTTGTGTTAATTACCATGGTGCAGTGTTCACAAAAAACTGAATTCTCAAGTTATCCAGTTCCACAAGCAAATAGCTCATCTAGTTGAGTTTTTTTTAGTTCCATGTTGTCATTTGTATTTCTACTTAATCCATCATAAAAACCAAAGCTACAAGTCCCAGAATTTCCAATACAGTTCCTGGACAGCATCTCCTGTTCACACAGAGAACTAGGGAACTTGAAAGCTCTGCAAAAATATTTGCATCACAGTAGTGCAATACAGGTCATCTCACTTTTGAATAAGAAGGGATGCTGCATAGTTTATTTGATGGCATTGATATATGTAGGTAACAGCGTCCTCAATTTATAATGAAAACAGATGTATTATTTTCACAGCAGAAATAAGCTGGGGGATTTAATCATTCAGTGTTTTCACTCCTTGGAAAGGGAGAAACACACGGTATCACTTCTATCACTTAGTCTGGAAAATACTGAATACCGCACCATGTGGTATTCACCCAGTGTGGTATTTACTGCATCAAATACAGCATGAGTAGTAGCTACCCCCTAAGTGTCCTGAATGAGGGGCCCCAAAATATTTCTGTCTCGGTGGCCCCCCAAAACTCTTACAAATTCAGCACTGAGCCACAGTCATTTGCATGAGCCAGCTGGGTCGCAAAATATGCTGGATTGCTGGGCAAGAGATAATGCTTTGAAAAGTTGGGTAATTATGAATATGATGGGGCAGTGAGCTTGGATGCAGGCTGAAAAGGTGATCCCCAAGGAACCAATAAAAAGCCTTGATCTTGGTATGATGGATGGATGACGCTTGCTTCCTGAGGCAAAGGATATTAAAAAACACAAAGCTTGATAGTAGCATTAGAGCTAGTCTGCTGAACTGAGCCTGACTGGGTAATGGAAAAACGGGTCAATCCATGCCCAGTTTACCAGCAGACTCGACTATGGCAATGCCCTCTACGCCGGTACTACCCAGAAGAACGTCAAGAAATTACAGCACATCCAAAACACCTCTGCCAGACTCATCCTGCTCATTCCCCGCCATGAACATATCTCAAGTCAGCTAAGAGACCTCCAATGGCTCCCTATCGAGAAGAGGATTAACTTCAAACTCCTTGTCTGTGCTTACAAGGCCCTCCATGACCTAGGACCCGCCAACCTCAACCACCGCATCGCTTCTACTCCCCCACCAGACCTCACTGCTCCGCTCAACAGGCACTAGCCACCATACCCTGCATATGGAAGACCTCAGCTGGTGGGAGATTTGTCACTTGCCTCACGGAAAAGAGCTGGAACTTCCTGCTCCTGCACCTCAGGCAGTCACTATCGCTACTCCAATTCAGGCAGGACCTTAAAACCTGACTCTCCGACTGAAGCTCCGAGGACACCCTTAGGGCCTTGGGACCCTTACGGGTGAGTAGTTGCACTTAATAAACCCTGATTTTATTTTATTGATTTGAAGATTAGATCAGGTTAATGCTAGGTTTCAAAGTGGCACAGCTCAGCCATGCTGGGAGTTTACAAACGCCCGAGACAAGCAATGAAAGGACAGAGTCTCATAATAGATGCATGCATTAAAATAGGTTTGAGGCTGAACATGTGTATTTAACCTGTCCATGAAGATAAGCAATGGAACCTCTTGGGGTCTTGTGAGCCCATCAATCTGTCTTCTCCGGTTTCTTGAGTGGTTACGGTCTGTTAAAGAAAAATGCTCCTTTTTTGTTTTAAATATTTAGACCTTTCTTTTCCCCAATTATTACTTCTGAGCAAGTTCAGCGTTATTACAGATGGTGTACAGCACCCAAGCTCACTCAAAAAGGGCAAGGTCAGATTCAAGGCAGGAGTAAAGCAGCAGGTAGACAGATTTATTGTCTTGTCATGTAAACTCTAGAGTGTCTTGGGTGATTTCATGCTGCCAAAGTGGACACTAACCTCACTCGACCACCACCTCAGCTTACATGGGTGCACAAGAATTCAAGCCTGTTTCAGGGGATTGGGCAAAGGGGGTATTATGGGGCAATAGTCTAAGGAGCATCAAATGCCATTGGAAATATCCTCAGCCAACCCCTTTAGAGACCATACCTTTACCCATATTGACAACACTTTCCCTGTTCACGGCTACGCAAGAAAGAGCCTTATATGGTCCATAGGAAACTAAAGCATTCTGTCTGATGGCTCAATCCCTGCACCCATTCTGCTTTCTTCACACCTTGAAGCTCATCTTGCAATAAGATGTTGTTGTCTTATGGCAACTTAGCTGAGCTGCTGGAGTTCTAGATTGGCTTCAGCAGAGAAGGCAGTTGCAGGAAGAGGGGACACAGAAGACCTGAATGTGGTTTGTTGCTTTGGACTTAATAAACTTTCCTACACATATATATATATATATATATATATATATATATATATATATATATATTTATATATATATTTATATATATATATATATCTACTGAGTGCAGTGCAGTTCTTAAAAATGGCTAGAAGGATGGGATGCGCATATCCATCGTGTTGAAGAGGCTGATCTTACAAAAAAAAACCCTAGCAACTGACAACTCCTATCTTCTTACGATTATGTGGGACAACCTATATGAGCAGTGTTCAGCAAAATCCTCTATTTGCAGAGCGGATCGTTGTCTGACTGGGAATTGCTGTGATATTGGAATTTGTTTCTTTTGAACAAATATAAGCTGCGTGTGCACTTGGGCAGCAGCGTTGAGGGATAGTCCTGTATTGTTTATATTTCGGCGGCGTGCCGGGGAGACGTCTCGCATTGCTAAAGAAAGAGAAGAAAAGGAAATTTGGTTAGCGCCGCAGGATTGTGATGGGGCCTAATAGTAAACCTTGTGGAGGATATTGGCAAGGTTAGAACACACATGCCTGTGTGTGGGTGTGTGTGTGTGTATATATTTGAAAACACACGTGTGCATGTGTGTTCATTCAAACTCACCATTCCAATTGGAGCCTCGTGAAGGTCGTGTTACGACTACACCCAGCAACATCGTTGTGATGTTTCCTGGCAATGCGACATAGGCAACGTGATGCGTCAGAAGAGGAAGCTGTGTAAGAAGAGGAACATCCAGCAACGTCCTGTGGTGTACGTGTGGTGTTCCCAGGGCAACGCGACCTAAAGGTGTACGTGTGGTGTGTCCAGGGCAAAGTGATGTAAAGGAGACCAATACGACCTGATGAGGAAATCGTATTTAAAAGAGGAAGTCGCCTTCAAAGAGGTGCATCAGACGGAAGACTCCATTGAGTCTGATAACTTGGAACAGTTTTAGTCATTGAATTATTGTGAACTACTGAAAACTAGTGTGGTACAGATTTACATGACCAACGGACAACGGTGATAGCGGTGACTACATTTGTTATTTTAGTTTATTTTGTGTGTATGGGATTTGTAATAGTAATGTGCTTAAAGAGTGTACAGCACAATTACTGAGCATATTAATTAATATTAATTAATTAATTTTATGTTGTAAAAAAGGGGGAAAACTATTTATTTAGGTTAGAAACACTGTTTTTGTTATGGATGTGTCAATTTTAGCTCCCCAAAAATGTTTACAAAGTCCTGGGACTCCGTTGATGGTATGGGAAGATTTGTGTGTGTTTTTCGAGACTTACTTAGAGGCTGTTGGAGGAATAACTTTTGAAGCGTTGCGTAAGCTTGCGCTTTTGAAACATTGTTTGGGCATAGAATGGAGGAAGGTATTAAAAACCTTACCTAAAGCTACACGTAGTGTTACAACCAGCCATGAAAGGGATTGGGATGAAGTGTCGGAAGCTGAGGACATTTTATCTGATGTGTATGTGAATGCTAAGAAAGTTTTAGAAGATAATTATGGTAAGAAAACAAGTATTGTGATAGTGAGGCATAAGTTATTTTTAAGGTCTCAGTTACCGGGTGAGTCTGTGGAAAAGTATGTATCTGCATTAACAACCTTAGCTGTTACTTGTAAATTCAAGGATCTGCATGAGGAAATCATATGTGATCAGTTCATAAATAGAACTAGTAACAATAAGATTCAGGAAAAATTGTTAGAGTTAAAAGATCCTTAATAACAGAAAGCCAGTAATATAGCCAGACGCATAGAGAATACATCCAGATATGTTATAGAACTGAATGATGAACATAGTCAGGAAAAAAATTACAGTGGGAAAGTAAATGTCATACACAAGGGAAGAAGGGATTCCACAACAGTGCAGAAGAGTGTGGCTACAAGGGAGAAGCGTTTGTGTTATAGATGTGGTAGTACAAAACATATGGCTGATGCAGCGACCTGCTCAGTGTCTAATGCGAAATGCTACAAGTGCAAAAGATTAGGACATTTTTCTCGTATGTGTAGAGCAGAGCATCAAAGGGAAAGCAGACATAGGGTGAATTTAGTGAATGGAAATGCTAGCAGTGCTTCTGATGATGAAACAGAAGAAGGCGCAGTTGAGGTACTAGTGATATCTGATAGTGTGACAGAAGTATCAAATGTTGTGGGTGTGGTGAAGGATGGGGATCATCCTCCCAAATGTACCATGGAAATCAATGGTATCAGAGTTATTTTGTGGGCAGATTCCTGTTCTCCCTCCACTATAATTGATAGAAAGGTGTGGAAAAATGTAGGCAAGTGTAAATAGTTACCACCTGATGTGGAGCCAGAGGGCCATTATGGTGTAAAATTACCCATGGTGGGTTTCTTTAATTGCCAATTAAGGTATAAGGATAGACTGACTTGAGGAAATGTATATATGGTTGACAACGGAAGGGCACTTTTGGGATGGAAAGAACAAAAAGCACTAGGCATAATACTAGATTCTAATCACTCTGAACAGGTATTGTTAACTAAAGTGGGAAAATTCAATGATTGGCAAAACAAATATCCCAAATTATTTGCAAAAGAATTAGGGTGCTTAAAGAAGTTTGAGCATCGTATAATTGTAAAGTCAGGGAGTGAGCCCAAAACTCACAAGGTGAGAAATTTTCCTTTAGCATTGAAAGTGCAGCTTAAAGAGGAGCTGGATCAGTTGTGTACTGCTGGCGTAATTGAACCAATGGAGTCTTCCGATTGTCTCAGTCCTATAGTTTTATCTCGGAAACCTAACTGGACGGTATGCATGAGTGTGGATTTGAGAGATCTGAGCAAGAGCATATGGGCAGGCCGCCATCCTCTACCTCATATAAATGTCATGATTTTGAGCGTTAAGAATGCTAAGTATTTCTCGTCCATCAGTCTGTCGAGTGCATATCATCAGATAAAGTTACACCCCGAATCAGAACACCTTACCTCGTTCATGACGCCGGAGGGTGCATTTCAGTTTTTACGCATGCCTTTCGCTTTGGCTTCAGCTTCCTCGGTATTCCAAAGGCTCATGAGTAAGAAATTGGCGGGAGAATCAAACGCTCATGTGTTTCAAGACAATATTTTAGTATGGGGGCAAATAAGGACGATCACAATCACAAATTGGATAAGGTAGTGTTTAAATTACAAGAAGCAGGTCTGTAGTTGAAAAATGTAAGTTTGGCGTTCAACTAGTGGATTATTTGGGACATATGTTATCTGCAGAAGGTGTGAAACCTAAGATGAAACATTTGGAACCAATTGAATCGGCACTTGCTCCTGTGAGCAAAGAGCAATTACGTTCATTCTTAGGATTAGCTGAGTATTATTCTAGATTTGTGCAAAATCTTGCTGACAAAGTACATCTATTAAGGGAACTGATGAAAAAGGGGTACTATATGAGTGGACACAAGATTGTCAAGAAGCATTTATAAAGGTTAAATCTGACATCGCAAAAGCGGTAGCATTGACACCATTTGAACCACAGGACGAATCCGCTGTAACGGTGGATGCTAGTGCAAACGGTCTGGGGGCAGTACTATTGCAAAAGAAAAAAACAAGGTTAGGAAAGAATCATTGCCTTTGCGTCATGTACTCTTAAAGGAAACCTATTCAGTAATTGAAAGGGAAGCGCTAGAATGTTGGTGGGGTGTGAATTATTTTAAGACATATTTGGGGGACCACATTTGAATTAAGGGCTGACCACAAACCGTTGATTGATATTTTCACAACAAAAGGGTCAGGTAAAGCCACACCTAGGATTGCTATGTGGCTTTATCGTTTACAAGAGTATAATTTCAGTTTGAAATATGTTCCAGGCAAGAAATATTGTAATGCAGATTGTTTATCTAGATTGCTGCTAGAAAATGGAAATGAGAAAGGTGTGTTTAGTGGCGAGTGTCAATGACTCGTGTTATGGAGCAATAACTGAGGAGGAATGGAGACTAGCCACTTTGGAAGATAATCTATTGAAGCAGATTTCTGCATGTCTGACCAGTACAGATGGTTCAATGGAATGTGTGAAGAAGGAATATAGAGATTACAAGATGATTTGGTCAGAATTGTCAGAATTAGATGGCATCTTAAGGAGGAACGGAAGATTAGTAGTTCCTACAAGTTTGCGTGTTAAGTTGCTCACTTTGTTACATGAAGGTGATGGGGGTATGTCTAGCATGAAAAGAAGGGCACAAGTAGATTTTTGGTGATCAAGTATGGGTAAGGACATAAAAAGATTTGTGCGAGTGTGTGTTGCGTGTATGTGTAGTGAAAAAAGTCATAAATCAGAGGAGACAACCATTGTGTCTACTCAATTTCCAAGGAAGCCTTGGAATACATTAGCGACTGATATATGTGGTCCATTCAGTAGCAAGGGTGTAGAGGGAAAAAGGGCTATAGTTCTTGTGGATTATTTCTCTAAGTGGCCTGAGGTAGCATTTGTTAAGGACATTAGAGCTGGATGCATGATAAATTTCTGGGAAGAAGTATTCAGGAGAGAGGAACATCCTGAATGCTTGGTCATCAGTGACAATGGCTCACAATTTGTTGTTGAAGACTTCCAACAGTTTTTAAGGGAAATTGGAGGAACACATCATAGGAGTGCGGTTTACCATCCAAGGGGAAATGGTCTTGTGGAGAGATTTAACCGTGTATTAAAAGATTGTGTACAATTAGCAGAGGAAAATGGCAAGAATGTGGTGGAAGCTGTCAAAGAAATGTTGTGGAACCACCAATATACACCTCATACAGCTACCAGAGAAACTCAATTTTCTTTATTAAAAGGCAGGCAGGCAAGTATGGTGGCAGCACCTGCCTGGATGCATAAAGCTTTTAACACAGTGTGTAAGTAAGGTAGTTTGGAGCAAAGCGTGAAACATAAGATTGCTAAATATCATGAGAAATCGGTCCATAGACATAATGTCAAGGTTAAAAAGAACAGCCACAAATTCATAGTGGGAGATTTGGTAAGGTCTGCTTTGGTAGGCAGTCAGAAGCAAAATATCAGCAGGTCGTCTAAACCTAAGGAGGTTAAAAAGGTTTGATGCAACTGTGTATGATTGAATGATGACAAGAAGGGAAATGTAAGGAAAGTTACGTTGTGCAATGAATTGGAACGAAAAATCTGGTTGAATAAAAAGAGTGAGATATAACCTCTATTGGAAGTTAAGCTGGAAAAAAGAAAAGTGTTCCAGGGCAAGACCTGTCTGGTGGAAGGATTACACTAATTAACTGTAGTTTTTTTAATGCATGTTGGGATCAAGTACTTAGGAGTGTAATGTTTTATTGGTAGGGTAGTTTAATATGTTTAGAGATTATCATAAGAAATATGCCTATATAAAATGGATTGTGGTAAGAAATGTTATATTTGTGAGATTTCACATGTTTTGGGTTGGAAGTGTTTAAAAAAAGGAGATATGTTGTATCCTGCAAGTTAGCTGAGCTGCTGGAGTTCTAGAATGTCTTCAGCAGAGAAGGCAGTTGCAGGAAGAGAGGACACAGAGAAGACATGAATGGGGTTTGTTGCTTTGGACTTAATAAACTTCATATATATATACATATATCTACTGAACACAGTGCAGTTCTTAAAAGGTGTGTCCGACTGGAAGGCCTCGCTGTGGCCTGACTGCTGACAGCCGCACCACACAGATGCATACTGACCGATAACCACCACATAGAGCATGGGTCACTGGTGAGCTCTATACAGCCTGCCTGGCATCACACTGCTTGGCTTTACTCTCTCACTGCCTCTCCTTGAGCAGCGAATGGCTGCTCCAGCAAATGAGCAAGACGCCAATATGGAGGAAAACACACTGAACATAAGCTTGTCATCAGAAACTGGAGACCACTAGAGCAGCAGCCCAGGAGCACAGTGGTGTGGCACAATCCACACGGTAGCAAGCAACCACTTCTGCAGCCCTCTCGAGGTTTCTGAAGAGAACTAATCAGAGACCTCCAGAGTGGTGTAAACTGATGGTAAGTATAGTCCTCTCCCCCGGATAAAGGCACTATAACATACATGGAAGGTAGGCCATGAATATACCGACACAGGCAGCTCTTACTGACCCATGCTTCAGATTGTATATTGTATTGTCACACTCCCCACTGCAGAATCACCTGTAAGTAATGGGCATCAGCGTCACACACTACTTCATTTGCAGCATTTAACATACCGCATTTTGTCCACTCCCTCCCCAACTTCCACTGATAATCTATATTGAAGACTTTCTTGACTAAATCAATTTTTCCCCCTAAATATTGTGCTGTTTCTGATCACCATTACATTATTGTTTCACTCTCTTTAATCTTTGAGGATTGTACCAGTAATTTTAGACTATTTCCTTTTTCTTCTGTTACTACTGTTTTCAGTTTAGAGCTTACGAGGTAGGCATACTTGTCAGTTTCACTTTGATGATGGTGAATATAACTCGCCTCTGTTGCCTCAACAGAGCTTATATTGCAGTCCCTCACCAGTGATAATTTTTTTAACATACTTTTTCCCATTCCTGAAAACTTGAACATTCCCTCCAAGCAAAGCGTGTTTTGTGTCAACAGCTCAGAAGCTATGGTTCTACCGCACTGTCCACTGAGAATTGTTTTTTGGTTTGTTTAAAACTTTGGTACTATTAAACTAATTTACATGGAATGTGGTACATAACTCTAACAGAATTGGATATGTTTCAAAGTGGCCCTTTTGTGTGGATCCGTGCAAAGGAAGCAACATAATGCAAGGCTGGAGGCGTGCACAGTGGAATTCATGTGGAATTCATGTTTCATTGTGCACAGGGCCAGTCCCCGTACCCAAGCCCTGCCTGGCATGGCGGAGGCGATGGGGCAGGACGCGTGTGCTGTGACCCTACTACTAATGTTCACTGACAACAAAAACACAGAAATGTATTGAAAATGCCTCACTTAAACAAGAGGTGATCCAGTTAATGCTAATGCTGTAACATTCATATGGGACAAAACCAAAGAAGCACACAGAAGAAATACAATTGAAGTGATGTCGTTCCAAAACACAACCTACAATTTGTCAGCTATGGCTCCCTGCACAGACCATAACTTGCTCCCCGAGCATGACAACGTTTACTCCTCATGATATCACAGTTTGGCAGATGCCACCTGAAATAATATCAATTACATCTGCGGTAATCTTACATATCGTCTTACTTTTGACAATATCGGTGACATCACTAGGGATACAAAATAGTTTTTTGTGGTGTTATTTAATGTTGTTTTAAAGTACTGTTATGTACTGGCATAAATGCTGAGAACGTATAAACATTTATTTGGGTCGTGAGGTAGGGGTTTAGGTTTTGATTTAGAACCATAACACCACTATAACTCTTTTCCTTTTCCTTTGTTTTTCCCCCATGTAAATGTTATAACATTATTTTGTCTTTGTTTTTTTTCAGTGCACATATACAAATGTACACATTGGAAAGATCTGTGATTAGGTCTGGATACTCACTCAGTACGAGGTGATAAATAAATAAAACAAGAAAGTAAATGTCACCCAACACAATTGTCCATAACACTACAAAATGTCATATAAATGTATACATCTGCCTTGCCGCTTTTCCCAAGGGCTTTTTTTCACCTGAATATACAAAAAGGAGCTGGTGGATGCATGAAGATGAATAACCTTCTCAATGCCTAATTTCTTGGGTCATGGAACCCAGGGTGCCCCTCAAATAATGTTTTCGTCTTTAATGTCAGATTGGCATTAAGCGCTTACACGCGTGAGCTGCATGCGGTGAATGCCAGCGCTGCATGTCCCCAAAGCAGAGGCGTTGAAACAGTGATGAGGAATGGAAGCCCACTGACTCCCTGCTAGAGGACAGCTAATCACTAACACCTTGACCAAGTAGTTGCTTTCTGTCCATCACATGTAAAACCTAAGAAGCAACTGTTTTTCCTCCTCTGCTATACAAATACCTTCTTGACTGCTGTTGATTTAGTTAAGTCTTCTTCCCTAGCAATTAGGTATTTATTTTGACAGAAAGGTAGAAACGACTGAGTAATTTTATATCGCTTATTGGCGCACTATCTACTTTACCCTTATATTTTCTTTAGGAATGAGGTAACGCCATAGACGTCCACTGGTGGCTCATTAGCGACACTGACAAAGAGTATGGATTGCCTCTGTGCTGCCTGCCTCGGGAATAGATTATACAAACTTTGAGTCTTGGACAGTCGAGGGCAGATGTGGTTAGGAGGGGAACTTTGACTTTGTGTGTGGGGCCTGTGGTGGGGAGGTGCTAAAGGAACTCCTGACATTGTTTTTTTTACTTCAGGACAGAGAAAAAGATGGCAAAGCATGAGTCAAAGGCAGGCCTATCTGCAGCCTGGAAAAGGATGGGCAAGGCCCACTCTCTTGGCCTTAGGCGTTAGCTCCTCTATGGGGAAAAGGATGGCCGCCACTTTACCTCTTTAGAGTCCGCTACGTAAGAGGCAGCATCTCTCGGTGCTTCTTGATGGTGTCTTAGGGAACAGCACGGAGGTGATTAATGATGGAATTGTGCAAAGTTGAGTATAACGTCTGCAAGAAACTAACAATGGGGGAGGGCAATATGCAGTAACTTTACTTACTCGCGTAGTTGAGCCTATTAGTAACATCTGTGAGGGGGAGGTGTCACAACCAATGGGGGAACCCTAGTTGTTAAAGCTGGTTCGCGCAGTGCCTCCTGAAGATTCTAATTCTACAGCTAATCATGCTGAAAACAAACCTGTCTCCTCAAAGAAGGGCTCTGACACAAACACCTTGAGATCTTGTGGGATGTGCGTCCCTGCGTTATTACCATGTTTACTTCCCTTCTTAAGGAGAATGAGCACTAGATTGTCTGTTATCGAATCTATGATTCGGAATATAATAAGCAGCCGCAGCTCTGTTCCCTAATTTCTCGTGATACATCACCTCATTTTTGTGAGAGCAATAGCATCAACACCAAGAACTTACTACCTTCCTCTAGGACTTCACCTCCTGTCATTCAATTGTGTCTTTAAGTATGTGTCAGATAGGAGAACCTCCGTTTACCATATCCAGTGCTGCAAGGCTCGCTGTTGTTCAGGTACTCCTGCAGGCCAGTCCATATGTTATGGTGCTTGGTGATATGCTTCCTCTGACTCGCTTACAAAAAGAAGATTGTGACGAGTTAAAAACAATACACTGCCTACATGCAGACCTTCTGTGCATACCAGTAAGGCTTGATGAAGTGGCATGTCTCTTAGGTGGGCTCTCACTAAAAACTATGCAAAGCAATAGTGTGTGGTTATTAATTTTAGAAAACCAGGCATCTTACAACATTGATTGGTTTTTGATATTTGGGAGAGCAGACTGTGGTGTCTCATCAAAGTGGTGCCTCTTGGTTATTTTTCCAAACTTCCTTTGCATGGCCCGCTCAGCGATTACTCACTGTAGTGTTACAGGTAGTGATCTGAATGCCATTCAGCCCCGTTCCTTAGCCTTTTGTTTTACTTTCAGCAGAAGTGCTGCGTTTGACTCACTAGCCTGGAATGATTGACTGTCTAATGTGCAGAATTTTAGGGATGTAGTTGCAAATCTTCATGCATCATCAAGATGGCTTCTGTTGATTCAGTAGATCATGGAAAATTGCAGTTCGTGAGGTTATTAAATTCATTTAGTGGAACAGTGCTGGAATCGGCTCAAAAAGAAATACTGAGGACTACATGCTTTTATTAGCAGTACAATATTACACTTTCCCAGGAAACATTGGCTGAATTGGAATATCATCAGGATGGTCATACTACCGTTGTATGTTTTTAAGAGCGCAAGGGGGTACAATCATGTGGCTATCCGTTTGCCTTAGTTCTCAGTTGGTTGTTTTCTTGGCAGCCGTTAACATCCAGGCCCTTGCACATAATTTCTAGAATAATTATAAGTTGCTTGTGGTCAGTTTCATAATGATTTTACCCCATCGAAAGTGTTAAATCAATAAGCTGTCATATTGTAGTGCTAACATAATGACCCATCATACCTTTGGATTTGGTAGCAGCCTCCCTGTAGTTCTGGCAGGTGAGTTCAGTGCTGGGCTGGATACTCACAGAAAATGGCTGTGGTTCTGTGCTGATAAGTGATGTCCTGCCTTTGCATAAGGGAAATGGACAAAGTGAATTGTAACCAAATCTTGTTGCAAAATACAATTTCATGTTAATGATCCAACTGCCTAATTAGTTTCCCCCCCTTTTCAACGAAAGTCTGTGATAATATTATCAATAATGTTTTGTCTCTGAGAATTGATGAAGACTATTGAGGACCACTCCATTATTCTTGGTGTTTATAGTAACTATAACCCCCTTGTCCTGATGCTCAGGCTGCCCAATTTTAATTTAAGGAAATAGGACAATTTCCCATGGATTGAGGTGGTCAGGGATGGTATCCTGAGGTTGCGTCGGAAGATGGTAGACCCTGGAAAGTACTGAAGGATCTGTGGTGGCTTCCTATGATCCAGTTATGTATCTTTAGATTTCTAGCAGTCGTGAAACTGTCTCAAGAGCATGTACTAACTTTTGCTCCGTTTTTATAAGCTTAAGTGCCCGAGTAAAAAAACTGCGTTTTCAATGTGGCATAAATGCTTTAATATAAGCATCTATGCTCACAGGTGAATCGCAACTTGTTCACCTTTTAATAGGGAAGCTCTTATCCATTGGAAGGCTGCTTATAAGAATGCAGTAGTAAGAAATGGTCCTCGGGAATAAAGCCTCGGAGGATTTGAAAATGTCAGGACTTGTAATGATTCAATAGCTTTTTGCAATATATTTTAAATAACTCATTTTTTTCAGAAAGATATTAGTTTTCTAATGGATGTGCATGCAACAAAAGATTTATGGGTGTCGCCTTTCAATAGGTTATGCACATTTGAACACATGGGTGATATGACCATTATCAGTTATCAATCTGCATGAGGTTATCAAGGCCATTAAGTTTGGTCATTCCGATAAGGCACTTGGTCATGATGACTATCCTTGTGACTGCTTCAAAAATAACTTGTATGGGTGGGCCTCTGCTACTATTTGTTTACTGAACTCTGTCTGCAACTCTTGTCTTACCTCCATCATGGTCTCAGTCTGTTATACTATGATTTATAAGAAGAGGGTGGGTAAAAGGAACCCTCATTATCACCCAACCTCGTTGATTGACTCCCTTGTGAAAGTGGCTGGTAGAGTTAACATGA
The DNA here is from genome assembly GCF_031143425.1 of Pleurodeles waltl. NCBI lineage: Eukaryota > Metazoa > Chordata > Amphibia > Caudata > Salamandridae > Pleurodeles > Pleurodeles waltl. The sequence continues at coordinate 746,829,813 of NC_090445.1, read as the reverse complement.
ATAGAATTCAAAAGTGGGCACTAAGTAAAGCTATACTTGCAGAGACCCAGTACGACTTTAGAAAAGGCTTGGGAACTACTTAACAATGCCTTAACTTTTATCTGTTGATTAGCAAAAGCACAATGCTTCATGAAGGCATAGTGAATCTTGTATTCATGGATCTTATTTCAGCTCTTTCTGTTTAATAGGATGAAACTCTGGTCCATTTTAGACAGTATAGGTGTAAATAGCTATACGGTTATTTTATGCATTATTTGCATTCAGACCTTACAGCAAAAGTAAGATTTAGCACTGGTGGGCGGGGGTGGAGAGGGCACCCATATTGTTTTAAATTTGCTATGGGGATATACATCAGGAGTATATTTTGGCCCCTCCCCAATTTTCACTCTACAGAAAAGATTTGGAGTTTTTTTTTAAAGACACAGATAAAACACTTCACATGTAGGTAATAAAGCAACGCCAATAAAACAACCTAAGTATGAGAGGGAACACATGCCGGGGATGTGCAGCGGTTAAATTGGGCATTATTAGTAGGAGCTTACCTTGTTATTGAAAGAACGGGGGACTGTTGTGGAAAAATCAGTTTAAGGCAATGTTTCTTTTCTGGTGTCAACATTTTATATCTACTTTTAGTCAAATTTATATCAATTTTAAGTGCTTATAACTGTTTCTTTGTTGCACTCTGGTCCCGCTTCCCTGATTACTGAGGATTTGGTTTGAGTGGCTGCCATTTTTCCTAGTAGGAATAAACCACTACACATGTGGCACTTTGAAGGGGGTCGCACTCTAGGAGCTGCTTGATAGCCCATGCCCCCCAACCTGACTGTGAGCTGGAACACATGCTGCGGACATGCCGCTTGCACACCAAAGATAAGGCTGTCTGTGTCCAAACCATGTCCAGCTCCAGGCATGCTGCTGTTTTTGCTACAAAGATTTCATACGATTGCAGGTATTCCAGAGAAGATTTAATGGTTACTGAAAGGCAAAGTTTGCAATTCCCATTACCTTTTCATTTAGAACATTATCATATTAATTATGTTGCTTGCTCTATCTGTGGGTTCTCACTTAGTAGCTCTGGTGAAGTTAGGCCTCAAGCCCAAGTAAAGACTAACAATGTTAATTGTGCCTTCACAAATTCACCAAATAATTACCTTCTAAGAACAACTATATTCAATTCAATGCATGTCTCCTCAACTGTAGATCGCTTTCTAAGCATTCTCTTGATATATATAACTTGCTCCTTCAAGACATGTGGTATTTTATATTTCTGACTGAAACCTGGTTGAAAGAAACTTCAACTGCTGGCATTGTGCTAGCCATTCCCTTCCCCTTCCCCTCCCCCTCTCATCCGGCTTTCTAATTTGCTGTGTATATCGTGAAGGCAAAACAGGCGGTGGAATTTGCCATAACCTATCAGGCAGTATTTACATGCACATCAACTAAAATGTTTGAAGTTTCTTGAATATTGAGGGACTGATTATTTACTATTAAATGGGCTCCTTTCTCTTTTTACTCAGGGATATTAATATGTAGACGACCAGACTGCTCTAACAATCATCCACATCACCTCACAGATGCAGTTGCTCAATTATCCCTTCATTATGCTAATTTCACTGTGTAAGGAGAGTTTACTTTTGGATGACCCCAAATTGTCACACTGCTCCTCAGTTTTATTATCTTGCATTAGCAAGCATTAATCTTCCAAAATTGGTTACAGGGTCAACACACAAGGCACGTCATACATACGACCTTATTTTTTCCAGTCTCCTCAATATTCATATTTCCTTTGCACTTCTAGTTCCCAGGTTTGATCACGTTCTGGTGTCTTTTTCTTTTAATTTCAGTCTAAATCAGAAAGCTTAAGCTAAAACATAAATTTTATCAAAAACGTGGCTGAAAAGTTCGGAACTGATTCTCTCTGAGAGCCTGCAATCTTCTCCTCTATCCCTAACAGGCTTCTCTGCTATTGATGTGGCTAACTTAAATAACTGGCTAACGAATGCTCTACATTGCATCACCAGCCCTAGAAAATCATGTATCAAGAAGGTGTAAACTGATAGCCCCTCTGTTTACATTCTCCTTGAAGGAGGAAAACATTGCTGCAAAATTTTGGAGAGTAGCTGGTGAAAACCCTATAGTAACGATGCAACTAAATAAATCTAAGTTGGCTTGAAGAGAATTTCGTAGATCTCTTCATCAAGCCCAGAGAGAATATTTTTCTTCTACAATTGCAACAACGCCTAATACTCTGGGTGAACTGTCAAAAATTGTTCACTCTTTTCTCTCTCCCAAGGCAACGGAAAATAGAACCATTCCATCAGCTGAATTATGTAACAATCTGTCTCATCTTTTTCATGAGAGAATCCAAAATAGTCAACTCATTTCTTGGAATTTAATAATCTGATTCCCAATCTGGCTTCCGGTGGGGAATTAGTACTGAATCTGTCTTGGTAGAAGTAACAGAATTTATTAAAGGAATTTTAAATAAGGGCTGTTCTGCTATGGTAGTTTTGCTTGGTTTACCAACCACCATTGATACTCTCTCTTATCCGCTACTTTTGGAAAGGGTAAGAAAGGCGGGTATTTAAGGACAGGCCCACACTTGGCTAAAATCATTCCTTGAAGGCAGATTTCAGGCAGTCTATCTTCCTCCGTTTACATCTACTTCAAAACCGCTTTGCAGTGGAGTCCTGCAAAGCTCAGCCCGGAGCCCCACCCTTTGAGTCACTGGCCAAGTTGATTGAATCCTTGGGCCTACAATTATCTTCTGTATCTGACACCCAAACTTCTTTTGTCCTTCAATGAACATAAGGATCATGCCCTCACATCCATTATGCAATGCTTCTAAGGAGTGGCGATGTTGAGGAACTCAAATTATCTTAAACTAAATTCTGATAAAACTGAAATTATTTTTTCAACTCAAACTGCCTGCTTGATCCAAGTAGATGGTGGCTGTTAGAAATGGGGTCTCTAGTTGTTGGCAGTCGGTTTGCACCTTGTCCAAGTAGGGACCCTTACTCTAGTCAGGATAAGGGAGATACCCGCTCAGATAACCCCTACTCACCCCCTTGGTAGCTTGGCACGAGCAGTCCGGCTTATCTCAGAAGCAATGTGTAAAGCATTTGCACATAACACACAGTAATAAGTGAAAATACTGCAAAGGACACCACACCAGTTTTTAAAAAATAGACAATATTTATCTATATAAAACAAGACAAAATATGATGAAAATCCAACATACAGTAATAAAAATATGGATTCTGCAAGATTTACTTGAAAATGCAGTTCCTTGAAGTCGATAGCTCCACCTGGGGCTATCACGGCATCATGATCAGCAAAACCAACAGTTCAGGTCGGCCGTGGCGTTGCGGGCCAGCTATGGTGTCGGTAAGACCCTCAAACAGTACCTTGGATTTGCAGGGTGTTGTGATCCCCGCGGTGAGCTCCGGAGAGCGGCGTCGCTGATGTTGCGGTGTCGGTTCCGGAGGCGGTGCAGGAATCGTCGGGCCCTTGAGGTCACACGCGTTGCAGATCGAACTCCAGGCTGATGAAGTCAGGTGCGCCGGGCGAAGATGGCATCAGGGCTGCGGTGCGAAGCGGGACGATGTGATGTGCGTTGCCCACAGGTCACAGTGCAGGCAGCGGCTCGGTGATGGTGTCCAGCGGCGTCGGTGGACCAGGGCTGCGGTGTGAAGCGGGGCAGTGTCCACAGGTCACAGTGCAGGCAGCGTCATCGTCGTTGCTGAAGCGCTGTAGTTGGTAGGCCCAAGCCAGCAGTGCGGGACGGGATGGTGCTTTGTGACCCTCACGAGCGGTGTCCACAGGCCATGGTGCAGGCATGATGCCTAGTGACGACACAGGAGTCAATGGTGCTGGCATCGGTGGACCGGGGCTGTGGTGTGGGACGGTGTTTTGTGTACCTCATGAGTGGTGTCCACAGGCCATGGTGCAGGCAGCGGCGCCGGTGTCAGCAGGAGCGGCATGGTCGGGGATGCCCAGGCTGTGGTGTGAGCTGGCGATGCCGGCGTATGGGGCCCACAGGTCGCGGTGCGTGCAGCAGCCCGGTGAAGTCGTCCGATGATGGAGCCGCGGAGAACAGGGTCACTGTGCGAAGCGGGGCAATGCGACTCCGTGTGGTGTCGGCAGGTCACGGTGCAGTCCAGCGGCGTCGTTGGCGGCATCACAGTGGTTTCTCCTCTTGAACAGCACAAAACACAGAGTTCCCAGTGCTGCAGGTCGAGGAAACTGAAGCCTTTGTTGTCCCTGAGACTTCCAACAGGAGGCAAGCTCTACTCCAATCCCTTGGAGAATTTTCCCAAGCAGGACACACAGCAAAGTTTACCCTTTGCACTCTTTTCAGGCAGAAGCAGCAACTGCAGGCCAGTCCAGCAAAGCAACACAGCAAAGAGACAGTACAACTCCTTCAGCTCTTCTCCTTGCAGAGGTTCCTCTCGATTCCAGAAAGATTCTAAAAGTCTGGGGTTTTGGGTCTTCTTCTTATACCCAGTTCTACCTTTGAAGTTGGCAAACTTCAAAGCAAGCCAGGCCCCAGACACTCACCAGGGGGTTGGAGACTGCATTGTGTGAGGGCAGGCCCAGTCTTTTCAGGTGTGAGTGACCACTCTACCCCTCCCTTCCAGCACAGATGGCTAATCAAAATATGCAGGCTACACCCCAGCCCCCTTTGTGTCACCGTCTAGTGGAGAGGTGTGAACAGCCCAACTGTCAAACTGACCAAGACGGGGAATCCACTAACAGTCACAGAATGGATTAAGCAAGAAAATGCCTACTTTCTAAAAGTGTCATTTTCAAACTAACGATCTAAAAACCAACTTCACTAAAAGATGTATTTTTAAATTGTGAGCTCAGAGCCCCTAAACTCCATATTTGTATCTGCTCTCAAAGAGAATCTGCGCTTTAAGGATATTTAAAGGTGGCCCCCATGTTAACCTATGAGAGAGATAGCCCTTGCAAAGTGAAAACCGAATTTGGCAGTATTTCACTGTTAGGACATATAAAACACACTAGTATATGTCCTATCTTAAACATACACTTCACCCTGCCCATGGGGCTACCTAGGGCCTAACTCAGGGGTGCCTTACATGTAGTAAAAGAGAAGGTTGAAGCCTGGCAAGTGGGTACACTTGCCAAGTCGAATTGGCAGTTTAAAACTGCTCACAAAGACACTGCAATGGCAGGTCTGAGTCATGTTTACAGGGCTACTAATGTGGGCGGCACAACCAGTGCTGCAGGCCTACTCGTAGCATTTGATTCACAGGCCCTGGGCACCTCTAGGGCACATTACTAGAGACTTATTAGTAAATCAAATATGCCAATTATGGATAAACCAATCCACAGTACAATTTATATGGGGAGCACTTGCACTTTAGCACTGATTAGCAGTGGTAAAGTGTGCAGAGACAATTAACCAGGAAAAACAGAGTCCAAAACCAGGAGGTCAGAAGGCAAAAAGACAGGGGAGACACACTAAAAAGCTGCCAAGTCTAACAGTGGCCAGATGAACTTGGCCCGACCTCTTCACCAGCCTCCATTGCTAGAAAGCAGGAGTATAATTTGATTATAATCCCCCCTTTCTACTCCAAATTCAACACATTACTTCTGTGTTCTTTGTGAACTCAAATTATTCAAAAGAATGTTCCCTAGCACATGTAGAAAACTATTGTTCAAATGGTTGTAACTTCTAGATTGGACAATGCCAACAGTCTGTATCTGGGCCTTTGACCTATTTGCTTCAGCATTCGCTTACTGTGCAAAATGGAGCAGTTAGACTGAATTTAAAAATTGCCTTTGGTATGCATTCAATTCAAAGCTCTTACTTTGGCTTTTAGAGCTTTAGCCCTGCAAGACCTCTCTACTTAAGAAAAAGACTCAAGCCTTAACATCATAAATCTAGGTCTATAGGATCCAAACATCTCAAGCTTCTACAAGTTCCAGAAACCCTTAAAGCCAGAAAAGGTGGTAGATCCTTCTCCTTTCTGACTGCTAAACTCTGAGCTAGGCCCCCTCTGAGTTCATCTTTCAAAAGAAACTAAAAACTTTCCTTTTTAATTAAGTTTAGTTTTAAGTTCTCCTGCTAGGCCAATAAATTGCCCGTTTTCTGCTAGTGCCAAGACGTGTCTGTTGAAGCAGCTGTGCGCTGTACAAACAAAATAATTATATTATTAACTATAATTATCCACGGGCAATGTGTTGTTAATGGCCCATGCAAACAATGGCTAAAGAACTTAATCAATACTTATGTGCATATAATAGATGATTATTTCTTTTAGCAAAATATATCTTTTTACCCTGGGGCCTAAATCCACTAAATCTAGAACCTACTCTATCAATAATTGATTTATGGATAAAGTGAGAGATTTTTCTTACCTTGGCTTCACTTCTTTTGTTATCTTATCTATAGGGGAGAATCAAGCTACCCAGTTGATTAAGGACTGCTTGAACCCAGATGTACAGTATTTTTTAAAACATAATTGGTTTAAGTATATTAGGAATATGTGCTCTAAATTAGGTAGGCCTAAATTGTGTATTTCTTCTTGGGTATATTGTGCTTTCCTTCAATGGAGGCTTATGTCTAGAAAATCTTTTGTGTTTTGCAAGCCTTCTGTCAGGTCTCACTTGTCCTCATAAACGTCTGGGGGGTTAGAACCATGTTTTGTTTTTACTAGTGATGTCTATGAACTTAGTTTATTGACCAGCACCTGGCTGGATATGTTGTGTGAATATCAGATACCTGCTGATTATTTTAACCTATATCCATGTGACTATAGCGTATGCTGGATATTGATGCACTTTTTTATCTTTTGTACTTTTTATAGAGATGTTCATTTTAAGTATCTTATGTCTTTGATGAGATCATGTGGCTTCACTAATTGTAGGCCAGACTTTTTATATTTACAGATGCAACCTAGCATGGGCTGTGTTTTATGCCTTGAAATTAAAGTTAGGGGGTAACCTTTCCGATTAAAGGTATAGTAGCCTTCAGTAAGCAATTATGAAACATTTACCTTTAAATAACTGATGAGATGATAGTTTATTTTTGTTTTGATATGTATGCAAATGTTTGTACATACGTGTGTAGTAGTTTTTATGGTTATTTTGACCAAAATTAAAATTATTGATAATGACATGGACATAGTGGTATTGAACATAAAGCCTCCTAAAAATATAAAATATAAACTTGGACTAATTAAGAGCTCATCAACAAACTGTGCTCATAATCATCTGATGCTAAAAAGACGTGACCATGATATTTTGCTAATCAATCTAGGGATGTAAATGTTTGCCCTGCTTCTGCTCTTAAAGCCCATTTGAAAACCCTATCCCTGCCATATTTATGATAAAGTCAGGCTCTTCGAAATCATTTACTGATCAGTCCCTCACCACAAACCTCTTTTAGTATGTTGAAGTGTTATTAATAGCAAATGACCGCCAATGTGGCCTACCAGGCCAAAACACTACAAGGACTTTAATGTAATAATTTTAAATCTATCAGGTATGAGGAACTGACTTAGATTGTAGACGTGGAAACTGAGTCTTGCCTTTATGCACTTTAGCTCTGCAGTCAAGGAGAGAGGATTGCAATGTATGTAATGAGGGTCATCAGGCGATAGATAGCAAATGGATAGAATGATACAGTTTAATTATTTCAATGTAAAAGGTACCGCAGTAGTCAAGTCTTACAGTAGGCCATTTTGTTCTAGAAATTAACATTTGATGACCATAGGCCTTCATTTTGTTGCTGAAGTGTGGAGAGGGCAAAGAAATCACTAAGAATGATATCTAGTTCACTGATGGTCTGATTCTTGTTGACTAGTCATGTTCTTTTCTAGAAATCTTTTTAATCAGCATGAAATGCGCTGGGTAGATTAAGCAAATGCACTAAGGCAGAATCTCCTGTATGAACATGGTTCAACATTTTGGCTCAGAGTTCGACCAAGCTTGTCATAATCCCATCTTGAATTTGGAGTTCTGATGGGACGAGTGCTGAGGGAGTTGTTACCAACAAGATGCTCGCCTTCTTCTGCAGTGTGTCTAAACAAGAGGTCTGCAAGGTGGGATTGTCTGCTGCAAATTAGCCTACTTCAGAGGTTTATCATCGCCAATTTACTCTCCTCATTTTCATGTAATTCCACAATCTGATCTACTGAGTGGGCAACCAATAGCACTGGAAAGTAATTTTGAAAATGAACTAGACTCGCCCTCCTAATACTCTGCTGCCAGGTTGTGGGAAATGGGACCTGGTTAAAACCTTCAACCACAGCATTGTTAAAAAATATTGTTTATGTTGGCTGGAAAACAATGGAAATAGTTGGTATACAATGAAAACGAATTCGGGTACATGGCAGATTACTAAGAAATCTGTTGTTCATTGAGAGAAAGTAAACCGATTTTTACCTACTGGCAGCTACGGTCTTCATTGGCCAGTTCATCCTTCAGAAATATTTTTACTACTATTTATATATGGTGAAAATGAATAATATATAATTCACACCACCACCTTACTCACCTCAAGATGCTTGATTAATAGGCATTAGTATTACCAAGCTCAACAGTACCGACTTTCTCATCCTTGGAAGGATGAACTGGTCATTCCAGGATTCCAATTCCGATTTGCAGGTATTTGACTCAGCACTGTTCCTTACTAATAAAGGGTCTACTGTATTGTGTGAATGTAGAATAGGATAGGTACCTCCTAGATCCAGTTCAAGCCAGTGAGAATAAACTCACTCCTGGAAAACTATTAGAGAAAGTCTTTGCTTAATAATTTTGTTTTGCAGTTTTATGTATGGTGAACTTGGCCCAAGTGCATTAGAGTTCTTTACATGAGGATCAGATTGCACAAGGTCAGGTTCCTTTTTTCCATCAGTGAGATTAAGTGCTTTGTCCAGAATGAGGTGAATTTTAAGGGTGGCAGACATTGCGCCACAGATAAAAGACCTGGGGCCACCTACAAAGGTTTTGTATTACACAGTTGCAGCTGCCACTGTGTAGTTATAGTTACGAGCTAGCTTCCATAGGAATCTTTTTTTTTGTTCCCTAAGAACTTTGGCGCCATTTGACAAATCTTCACAAAAACTTCCAAAAAAGGAGGTTAAGCTGACTCAGCTCCTTCCTAGAACGTTTTGAGGTGATCCATAAAGTGGGTGTAAAGAAAATGGGAAGGGGGGACATTTACTTCATGCAATTTTCCATAGAGGGTTTGAACATTGCTACAGCCAAAACAACTGAACAGAGTAACACCAAATTTGGCAAAATAACTAGATATAAGTCCAGAAAGAAGGCTTTTTTCTGATTTGGAGTGAATCTGTACAGTAGCACAAAATTAATGGTTCAAAATTAAAAGGTACAAAAGTAATGTCTATATAGTGGTGTTGTACCTTCGAGGTACTACTGCAGTACTTCGAGCTCAAAATATCATCTAATTGGCTGGCCGCTACCCGGAGGCAATGTTGCGACTAACATTTTATGAAATGAGGACTTTTTCCCTATGTTGTAGGGAAATAATAAAAAATATGGAGAAAGGGGGCAGTGCAAGGGCACCCTGAACACCCTGGGCTTTCTCAGGGGTTTAAAATATATATATTTTTGTAGTGCTGTGTTAGTGCCACGATGCCCAGTGTGAAAAGTCACAGAACTTATGTGGTACCAGGGCTCTGAGAAAAAAGAGACTAGTGGGTGCCTGGCGAGTTGGCTAACAATGGACAGAGGGTGCCAGCAGGCGGTTTGCCCCCCTCTCTAGAGATGAAAGTGATGTTGAGCCCCTGGAAGAAGCGCTGATGCAGGGATGCTGCCAGGACAGAAACCTAGTTCCCCAATTCCAAAGTTGACAGCTCTAGCCAAAACCACATCTCCTTCTACATTATGGAAAAGTGACATCAAGACTTTTAACCTACAAGGCCATTGACATATCTCTCAACTCATTTGTGTTTGTCTTGTGACACCTACCCTTAGTAGTCCAAGTCCCACTCACTTGCTTTGTGTAGCGCTTGCTGTGTTGGAAATAGCAGATGTTAATTTACAGAGGTAGTGGAAGGTTGAAACTTGAGACCTGCTGTTTATGTTGTTGTTTATATGATGAACGTTTAACCCCTTCGCTGCCACGCCTTTTTCCCCCTCAGGTGCCAGGCCTTTTTTTGGCTATTTGGGGCAGTTTGTGCTTAGGCCCTCATAATTTTTGTCCACACAAGCTACTCATGACAAATTAGCGCCCTTTTTTCCCCCAACATCCTACGGATTCTAGAGGTACCCAGTGTTTGTGGGCTTCCCTGGAGGAGACCAAGAAATTAGCCAAAATACAGAGAAAAGTAAAAAATAAATGGAAAAAAGGGCTGCAGAAGAAGGCTTGTGTTTTTTCCCCTGAAAATGGCATCAACAAAGGGGTTGTGGTGCTAATATCACCATCTTCCCAACTTTCAGGGATAGGCAGACTTGAATCAGAAAACCAAATTTTTCAACATACTTTTGGCTTTTTATTGGGCCATACCCCATTTTTTACTATTTGTTGTGCTTCTAGCCTTCTTCCGATTAGTGACAGAAATGGGTGTAAAACCAATGCTGAATCCTGGACAGCTAAACATTTCTGAAAAGTAGATAAAATTCTGAATTCAGCAAGGGGTCATTTGTGTACATCCTTAGAGGTTGTCCTACAGAAAGTAACAGCTAAAATAAAAAGATATTGAAATTGAGGTGAAAAAGAGCCATTTCTGTCAATGTTTTCTTCTATAACTTTTTTCAGCTATGGCCGAGGTTTTTTTTTAATGCAATATACCGTTACGTCTGTTGGACTCTTCTGGTTGCGGGGATATATAGGGCTTGTAGGTTCATCAAGAACCCTAGGTACCCAGAGCCAATAAATGAGCTGCACCTAGCAATGCGTTTTCATTGTATACCGGACATACAGCAATTCATTTGAAAAATAGGTATCAAGGAAACCTTTGTATTTCCAAAATAGGCACAATATAAGGTGTTGAGAAGCAGTGGTTATTTGCACATCCCTGAATTCCAGGGTCCCCATACTAGCATGTGAATTACAGGGCATTTCTCAAATAGAAGTCTTTTTTTAACACTGTCTTACATTTGGAAGGAAAAAATGTAGAGAGAGACAAGAGGCAATTACACTTGTTTTTTTATTCTGTGTTCCCCCAAGTCTCCCGATAAAAATGGTACCTCACTTGCGTGGGTAGGCCTAATGCCCGCGACAGGAAAAGCAACATGGAGAACCAGAAAACGGGAAATAGGTTAAGAGGGTGGGAAGACAAGAGTAATATAGTGGCAGCAATTAAATAAGTAACAACATCCTTTAGAAAGCTAACCCTGAAAGAGATTGCAAGATTAAGTAAAGCATGTGAAATGTAAGCAGGAATGGCATGGTTCGCTAACGCTTTTACATTTATATTATGCAAAATGAAAAAAACATGCAACATTTACTGTTCTAATGTGCATAAAGCAGGGAAAGGGTGCAATGCCACAACCTCAAGGTGGGACAAACGTAAAGCATTTACCAACAACATCATGGTATTTTTGAAAGGCAAGCCCTGGAATGAAAAGTTATGGGCATGGTTAAAGCCCACAGAATAGATTACAATATCTCGAAAAGCAGCACTTACCACTGCTATGCTCAACCTCAAAAAACGAATTTTATGAGCAAAACCTACCATGACCAGCAAAGTGGTCTAGTTACACTCTGGGCAGGACCATGTAGCATGAAATCGAGGAAATATTTCGGTGGAGTTTGCCTGCATAAATCTGAATATTTAGCGGAGCCCCTTGTAAATACCATGGTAAGCCACCCTTGCTGCTGTTGATGGAATGTATACAGATGCTGTGGCAGCGCCGCACGGAGCTCAGAGTAAACAGTATTGTGCAGAGAATCCAGGTTTTAAAGCACGCACACCCTCGAAGTTAAAAATGAAGGTTTACTCAGACCTCTCAACACACATTTGCAGCTAGTTCCTCATGAAGTAACAGTTTTTGGACAAGTAAACACCACAAACGATTCACAGAGAGAAGGGAAAGCCCCTGGAATGAAAAGGCTCGAAGGTCACTGCTGTTTTTAAAGCAGTAATTTGAACTGCGGAGTGCACGACTTTTAAACTTGTGTTAACGTGTATTGGCGAAATAGTTGCATCACCTACAAAACTTACGTTTTCTAACCCTTGTCTCTGTGTTCTGTTTAAACACAAGTTGCCTTAAATACTCAAAGGGCTGCTTTTTCAAAGGTTTACCAGAACTGCTTGGCAGCGGCTTCAGAAATAGTTGAAACTTGAAAGGATGGTGGGACGGAGTGGCAGGAAAGGGGCGGAGTGGCAGACCTCTGAAAGCTCCCCTCTGAGTGGGACTCAGCTATGCCCTCTCGGTTCATCACACTACCTTCTCCACTCTCTGTGGTAATGATTGCCATGCACACGGCTACAGGTGCCACTCCCCAGGAATGGCCTGCTGTACCAGGCTCTTCCAACCTCGGGAACATGATACACATTTGTGGCTCAACAGGGTGAATCCAGCCCCAACAGCCTCAAATGGCGCGGCGCTAGCACACTCATAGAAACTGGAGCGAGGGGGTACGGGAGACAAAGCCAACTTGAGCATAAAATAGAGGCCTTTCACGAGGAGAAGCAGACACCATCTTTTCAATAAATAGCCTGCCCCAAACGGCTGGAAATGATCAACACCAAGTTCGCACTGCATGAAACTTGAAAGCGCCATGGCCGCCATTGAGAACATCGCGAAGGCGAGGGACATAAGGAAAAAATAGTGCGCCCACACTAAAGCATATGGACGATCCTGCAATGATCCATGTAACAGGGTCAGTCTGCAAGATGATAACAAACCAGCCTGAAGGCGGGACAAATGTAAAGAATTTACAAACAAAATCAAGGGATTTTTGAAAGACAGCACCAGGAACGAATTAAAGTGATGGGCGTGAGATGGGCCTGGTGAAAACCCACAGAATAGATTACATGTCGAAAAGTAGCGCTTTTGCACGCTGCTATGCTCAACCTAAAAAAGGACTATACTACTTTGGTAAATATGTGGTCACTCTGCTGGTCCTCAGATAGGAGTGAAGGCATAGAGACACTTATAAGAATACTGTGCTGGGTAAAACCTCCTGCATATAATGAAGGGTGTGCAAAGTTTTTATTTCATAAGTTTAGCCTTGGGGAGATTCACTCTAAAGCCCAACTCACTGAGAACTTTGACCTTCACGTATTTTTCTTTAGTTTTTACAGGCTACCGAGCACAACCATCCTCATATGGTAGCTCTGAGCCGCGCATTAACACATTCTTAAGAGGAGTGCAATTCCAAAACAGGCTTCTGAGGGGCAACACACCCTTCGTTCCAGATGAAAGATGTAAACAAGTGGTCCAGGCTCTTGTTTTACCTAAATTAGGCTGTGGAGTTGCCTGACTCACTGAACACCAAAGTTACATCTTGCTCCACTTAAAGCAGACTTTATTCTCTATCCAGCTTGGTCTCAGCAACAAGGGCATATGACTACATCACCCCAATCCTGATATGCTGAACTGTGATCTAAAATCTTCATCTACCAAACGAACTGGCTGGCTCGGGTGGACAAAGATAACACAATATGATTAACTGAGATAAGCTGCACTGAGGGATGGTTCACACATCCGTACTTTGGGAGGTGGGTGGGGGAGTGCACCCCTTTGTGGGTACATCCTACCTGATAACCAGAAGTGATAAACGTTCGTTTTCTGTACCTTATGTGTAGCTTAAACATGTACCTCTTCTTAACTTTTAAATTGTGTATGGTTTAATAATGCCCTCCTATACTCTCCTTCCTGGTCACTTTTTGCTTTCTCCCACATTATGGCCTTAAGTGCCCTGCACCACTGTCTTGTTTAACTTAGGTCTTCTACTTTGTTTTTGTGTATTACTTCTTGTCTGTGGCATATAGTCTTTACCTTATTATGTTACTTCATAGCTTATAATTATCTAAAGTGCTCTCTCACCATCTCCTTTTTGTTTGCGCTACACAAGATTACAAATATTTAAACAGAGCTAAAATGTCTGTAGTGATCTGGAGACTGCATGGTTCCGTGGTACAGACAGGCTGGTGTCATTATCTGGATCCTGTGACCCAAGATCAGCTTTGGTCTTTTGTAGAATGTTGTAAAAGATCAGTGTGATGAAATGCTGAAGATAGTGGTGGGTCCGATATGGGTCTGATGTGTCAAGGTAATATTGTGTTGGAAACTGGGAGTTCAGAAATGGTGCTTTGGAGAAAGAAAAACGAAAACTGGTCAACTGATCTTTGTGCAGTGTGGTACAGGGGTTAGTAGACCCTTTCAAAAATCTATAGAGGTGCGATCATTCCTCTTTTACTGAAATCAGGCTTGCAGATATAATCTGTATCTGTGATGGACCCTCTGTATGGTGCATTACTAGAGACGAGGTCAATGCACTTGCCACAATGATGTTAGGATGAAATCTGAAAAGGCAAAGGACTTTATGGGAAAAAAGCATGAGCCAACTATCCCCCTCGCAGGTATTAATAAGGAAACTCAGTTTTTTCATCCACGGGGATTGTGTGGGTAGCTCACGAACTGGATGCCAACAGGTTTTTCTTGCAATCAGTAATGAATACATCCATATTGACAGCCAAATACTTCAACCAGTTCCCTTGCAGCCATTTGAGTGATCACAGCTTTGTGACCATTGATGTATACCCTCCATCTAACCATATGAGTATTGGTGTTCGTTGTTGGTTGTTTTGTTAAGGCCAAAGGGACCCTGTATAAATTGAAGGAAGCCAAGGCAGAGAGATGCAGAAAGAATGGAAGTGGAAGGAGAAATGTCCACCGTGTGTGGGATTAGGCCTTTCCTAGTTAAATTCAAAAAGTGCTCATGTTTGCAGTTCAGGTCAGAGAGGGGAGCTAGAGCGGGATCACCTAACCCAGTGCTTAATTTGTGCATGTTGTTTCCGGTGCTGAGCATCGGCACTTATTTTTGAGGGCCGGCGCTTGTTCTTCTGCCTCAAGCATTTGCTGCGAGCAAAAGACACATTTGGGAAAGACGGAGGACGAGAAAAACGAAAAAGCGTCACAATGGGAGGAAACAGAAAGCTGCAAGAGTGAGCTGAAGGGGCAGGGAGTGGCTTTAAATGTATTGAAGAGGCCCGAGTTGGCTTCAGGATTACGCTGCCTCAGTATTCCTTGTTCCCACATTTAATTGCAACAGCCGCATTTTTAAGAGGAGGGCTTTGGGCACCGGCACGTTTTTATTTACAAATTAAGCACTGACCCAACCAAATATTAAAGTGACTCCAGTTGTGAAGATGCTTAACGACTAGGAAACCTACAGTCAATAGTGTGGGTACTAGCACAGAGTTTTCTCTTTTGGCAGTGGGTAGTCTGCAGGTTCGTAACAAGATATAACATCAGAGGTACCACAGGGCTACCTTTCATCTCGCTCGTAGATCAAGTAATAACAATCAAGCCCCTTGTCTAAGGATTTGTAGACCCTGCTAACCGCTACTTAAAATTGCCCACATATATATAAATGTTGTGTTGGAATATCTCGAGCATCGACTTCAGGACATAACCATTTCTCTCACAGCCTTTGCTGCTATCTCTTTGAATATTCATTTCGTAGGCATTCTTCTCATCTCTCCAGTACCTTTACATCATATATATAGATACGTAGCTCTTTGTTTTTTATTATAAATGCTCTTTGTCGATAAGAATGTACCTTGTTTTACCTTCATTCATTAGGTGCATCTAAACACACTCCCGGTTGTCAGATCTGCTCAATCACATACAACATTCACCCCCCCTTTTGGTATCCAACAACATAGAACAGCTTAATGTTAAGAATCGGGTTTATCTGCTTTTGATGATAATGCAGCTGTGAAAACCCCTCTGATCTAACACGGAGTACCATCTGCAGTCTTTCGAGCATTCGTGGGACGTAATATTTTTTGCCCTCTATATTGCATTGTTCGGTTACACCTTCAAGTTTATGTAGCGCTTCATGAACCTGATGAGGCCACGAAGCACTTAAATTCTCCCTGGGTTTGATGCCCTTTCGGAATGGCATGGCTCCGTGCTCATTATCTGTTTAGTGGGGTAATATAGTTATATAATCCACTTAGCCTTGTTTGATTTTTTTTTTGGGTGTTGGTTTGCAATCTGGTACCATACTTGGTACAGTGGAACAGTTTACTGGGGAGGTTTCTGCTTGAAACTGATATTTAGCAGTGTGCATTGTCTGCAACACTGTGTCAGCATGCACAACTTCAGAGGTAGGCCTCAAGCTATTTTTAACGTGGCTGCTGAGACACTAGAGAATTGATAAGAGGAAAGAGAGCCCTTTTTGTTTCCATTACAACTGTCTGTTCTCTTTCCAGAATAAAAATGGCATGAAACAAAAATATATTTTAGAAATCTGCTCCTCAACAGGATTTTGCTATATTTTTGTAATCATTTGCATGGATGTTAAGTATCAAAAGCACACTCTGTACTTGGGGATTGTGGCGTGACTTCAATTAAAAAAAAATAGACAATGACATACATTCCGCTTTGCTCAATATACATCGCTGCTCCCCACCACACACGACCTACAGTTAATGAACTTGCACAGCTATTGCTTTTACTCCATATATCTTTCTTTTTATTTCCTTTTTTTGGGTTTCACATGCATAGCGCATGCAATGTGATTGCAAACTCCCTCGTAAACTAAAACAAAACAGATTAAAACAAGCTTACCATTGATTTGGCTCCAAAAGCACTTTTGTTTCCTTGCTTCTTATTGATCAGAGCCTCCTCCTCACTTCAGCTTCATCTTAGGGGGAATGGGCCAAGTACAGCTTCCTGTCTGTGGCCATTGTAATTTCAATGGCCACAGGTTCCTGCAGGTACTTTTTGAAATACTCTTATTGAGTGCAGGTCTATGGAGTCTGTCTCCTCCCCATGGTGTTACTGCTCCCTCCCTCGTGTTGCTCCCCCCCCTCTTTCCCTTATTGGTGTTTCTATCCCACTACCCCCAGCCTTCCTCCATCGTGTTGCCTACCCCCCCCCCCAACACCCCTGTGCTGTTTTTACACATGTTGCACAGCAGCGTGGGATAAGGTGGGACATGGCTTAAAGGAAAAAAGTGCTATGACTTGGTCAATGTTGGCTCCATCATAGATTTTTTTTTATTTTTTACTTTAGGCCATGTGGCACGGCACGTCACACTTCTGTGGCACATTTGAAAAAGAAAAACATTGACACAGTCAATAGATTCTTATTTTAATAATCTAATGAGACAGGCATGTTCACTACTAGGTACAGAGGTGTGTCCGCTTGGCCTGAGTGCATTACTGCTTGATGTTTTATTTTGTCTCTTTCATCCTGCTAATCTAAGTGTGTGGGTAGGGACCAAGGCCTGTAGGCCTGTCTCTGACTGAGAGAGGTCCTTAATCAGTCCTGTGACCTGATGAGGTATACTATACTTGCTATCCTTATTGGATGTTGGCTACTGTCCCTGTTGTGGGTTTAGAATATAGAGTGGTGGTAGCAGATCATGGGTAAAAGAATCAATAGTGTGAGGAGGCCTACTGGCCCGTGAGTGTAAAGATCCACTTCTATACTTACGCCCAAACTCTTGCACTGACTTCTTGAAAATGTGGTAAGCGTAATGTGTAACCAGAATAGCACATGTATGATATCTTAATGAGTTAGAGTATGGAAGCTAGTGGGATCCATTTTGGATCCCACTGGCTTCCTAGCACAAGGTGGAATTTAAGGACTGTGCTGTCAGACAGTGGACATGTATTGCTTACATTTCTGGACCTTTAGGAAAGAGACACAGGCATGTAAGTTAGGAGAGTGGAGACAGGTCTGCTTTAGATACTAAATTAGGGCTTCTGATCAGCAAGGATCTGTAGATTAGTCTCCCAGAACACTGCAATTTGGTGGATGGTGTGGGTGAGAGGTGGGACTGTAGGCTCTATTGTAAACAGTGAGGCTTTCCCTTTTCACGTTCTGAGTTTGTATTGGTGCTGTTAGTTCTTTAAGTAAGACTTTGTTTTGGACGAGTTTTCAATCAATGCAAATTTCTTAGTTCTCACCTGATGATGAATGCTGAGCTACACAAACTCAAACTTGTGTTGAGGTGGCCATGTATTCTCTTTAGAAACCCAAGTTTGCCAGTGCTGTACTTGGGTGGGTGGGTGCTTCTAAAAATCCTGTTTGAGACCCATCATAGCCGTCGGCTGACCCATTGTGGGCCCCTGACTCACTGTGTACGAAACCCAGGCATAGTTTATTGTGCATAAGGGCCTTTTTGGGGAGTAATGTCAAGTGATTTTATTACTTTAATTGTGAGTTTTTGTGCCAGAAGGCATTATGAAACTGGCAAAGCATTTTGATTGTGATCCATCATTCTTTTACATTAAAGAAGAGTTCCAGTCATCAACCGCAATTAAAGTAAAACTCCGGGCTTTCTTCAAAAAGCACAAAAATGAAAATCCGTCTTTGTGACTTTTATATGTTTTGCATTATTTGTAGCACCAGTAAGATACGAAAGACTTCTTGAAAATGCATTGAATCCAGGCATGCGTGACTCGTGTGACTGTATATCCCAAGAAGCCAGCCGGAATATCATAGTGGGTGGAGCGCTCCCGCCACCCCTTTCAAAGTGTTTTTTGACCCTCACCGGGGCCAAAACTGAAATGAACTAGCCAGGTGAGGTACAGGACGTTAGTAGTTTCTGCCTCTGGAAAGCTTAACGAAACAGTGGTAAAACAGATCATTTCATCAGCCTATGCCAGCGACGTTTGAGGTACAACACTTCAACAAAACATTACCCAGCGAAAAATGAGTGGGAAGGGGCCGTGGAGTGTCTTAGGGTCATGAATCCATTCTGAAGACGGCACATGTATTCCACCACTTGTGGTTAGAGGTTTCATGATTGACGGAGGCAGAGAGCAGCTAGGGGATCACTTTGTCTGACTCGATCCTTGAAGCTCTCATCAGAAACCCATGAGCTTTCTTCCTCCGTGTCTCCTGCCATCTGCTCAGATTTCCCTGCCTCCTTTGTAGCTGTAATGCCCTGCCCTAATTATCAACAAGCTTTCGAACAGCAAAAGCTGCAGTAAACCCTGCTGTAGTTAATCCATTGAAAGGACAGAACAATTGCATCTTCAGGATTTCTCGCCCACAGTGGAAGAGACAAAGCGTGAGCTAGCGCACGTGCAGCAACCAGCATACGCCAGAACCTAAAGTCAGTGCTTGTAATTGAAGGGACGTTTTGTGTTGGAGGATGAACAAAAAAACAAATAAAAGCCGTAACTGTGTTGGCATGTTCTCAGTGAGTTTGCTTTTGCTGTATTTTGAGGCTACCATGACAATACTTGCTTCAGCCTCAACGTTCCATTGTTTTGTTATTTGTTTTGAAGGGCCTTATCGGAAACTGTTTCTTGCTAGACAAAGAAGAGGAACCAAAGATTTGTCCTTCCTCTTGAGGGTCCACTGAGAGATATTACTTTGTGGGGAAGGCACAAAGTTACAGCCACCCATGGACAGGAGGTAATATGTCTCACCTTCGTCCTGATGAGGAGTCTAGGGGTAGACTCCGAAACATGTAGACCACTTAGGAGGTAAGATACATAATATACCCCCCCGCCAGCACAGTAGTATTCACATTGATGAAACCATAACAAGTGCTCCTACGTATTTCGTCGGTTGCAGCATGCCTCGTTCTGCAGCAGAAAGGGAGGAAACCCAATGATGAAGCATGCCACCAAGGGGTAACCCTGGTGGCTGAGAGTTTTTCAAAGAAACCTTTTCGCACCCTATGGCAGGTCCTTTGGAGTGGGCCTTTATGTATAATCACACAGGAATTATTCAATAACAGCCTTTTGTAAGCAGGAATTGCATTGGAAGTCATTTCATGCTGAAAGGCACCCAATTCTTAAGAATGGAATGTAGGAATTCTACTTGATGTACTGTATTGTGGTGCAGCATTTTCATAGCGCTTCATGCCCTGATGGGGCTGTGAAGCGCTCTGATTGTCATTGTTCCTGGATTCCCTTTTGAAGGAGTATGATTGGAAGTGATGTGGTAGGAGGTGGTGGCTGAAGCACATGAGGTTTGAAGATATTCTCCAAACATGGCAAGCGTTGCTGTGCATAGGCATGAAATGTGATGGCACAATCAAACGTACCTGTTACTTATTGTTATACATCATAATTTGTGTCTTTTGTTTGCCATGATGTAAAAGCCTGTCCCTGATATTCTGTGGAATTGCAGGTGATTGTCTGGAGTTTTTGGTTATGGAAGAGCTGTCCAGTCCATGGACCATTCACTGACCTGTGGGCATTGCTTTAAAGGTAATCCTTTTGGTTACAGAGAGTGTAGGGAAAAAGGGCCCTGTGAAATATGGACATGGATCTTTACTTTAAGCAGACACCTTGTATATTCTCTGTTGCTTCTGCACTACTTAAAGGAGGGCCCCAAGTAAGAGTCCATTTCCATAGTCAAGGTGGGAGAGTGCTGATGTGAAGGTAACTTGTATCAGCAACATGGGTTACGAAAGATCATTGAGAGTGCAAATAGTTGTGGTATCTGTGAATGTTGGTGGTACATGCCTTGTCTGATGATGAGGGAGATGCTACGAAAAATAATATGTTACAGTCATAAGATTAGCAAATTGATGGTGACCCTATGGAGAGCACCAGGGCCCGTATTTTACAAAGTGCATCGTAGATGCAACAGGGGAGCGCATCCTTGTTCTGTGCTGCCGGTCCACTTTGGTATTACAATCTTTAAAGCTTTTTTTTTTCCCCCTTTCTGTCTCTCTGGGAGAGGGAGCCTTCTGCATCCAGCATAGTCTTTCTGTTAACTTGATGCTTCCCATGGTTAATTCAACTCCCACCTAGTTTCGAACAAGGAGCAACTGATGGATAACCAAATCAACCATGACCTTTTTTCATTCTTACATAGACAGCAGGAAAATATAATCAAATGTCAGCAGAGCAAGGAAATCAGTGGCACAGTGTTGAAGAGAATATAGTTGGTATTATGGTGGTGAATGATGGGAATGAAAATTCAAAGGGTCCAGGACTGAAACAGTGCTCTTGGGCCTGCACCAAGTACAAGACCAGCCAGTGTTCCTTTTAAACTCCCACATCTATTTGTGCATATGAATGATTTTGAAGGATCAGTGTTTGTGGTAAGTATTAATTCCTAACTGGAGGCAAATGTATGCGAGATGCAAATGTTGCTACATGGGCCATGGGTAGTAAGAGTAGCTTAATACACATAGGGCTCACTTTTTCTGTTTACACCAAGGTGCACCTTTAATTAGCTGCACTTTGTGCAAACAGGGAAAGTACGCCGTATTTCAGAGAATGCGCTGCCCTAAAGGCAGCCTCAAGCTTGTGCTGACCTTGGGGGGCAGCACATTAAATTGAAATATGAAGCGGTTGCCTCAAAGCCGCTCAGTGGTTCACTGTGCAGGTAGCAATCCGCCTGCACTTTGAGGAGGGATTAGAGATGCCTTTGCAGGCGGGTGCAGTGAGTGACAGAGGTGGGTGAGCCACTGAAAGCTTGAGCCGGGATCTTGCCTGAAGCCTGGCTCTGGCTCAGCTCAAGATCCTTTTGGAACCTGGAGCCCATAACGAGTCGAGCTTTCTTATGGCTACTACCTGCCTCCCTACCCTTACTCTGGATGTGGTGTTAGGGCCAGATCTGCTGACTTTGGACCTGGGAAACTAGACTTGAGTCTTGGCATTGGCTCAACATCCTGTGATTTCTGGCAAATGACTTAATTTCCTTATCCCTATAAACACTGACTGGAGGCCTTGCGTAATGTAATGGGTGCTTATGTAAAGTACTCCAGTTCCTTCGGGTCGACCTTACACTATATAAAAACTTCTGAACTATGCGCAAAGAGATAAAAACAATGTTCTTACATAAGGAATGTTGCTCTATGATAATCTGGGCCAGTACAGGGTTTACATGACAATCGTCTTGCCTCTTAGTGCCCTAAAGGCTCATGATGAAAAATGTTCACTTTTAATGAAGTACTTCACAGTGCAGTACTATAATATGATATATTAATGCCAAAACTTCCACATGCTAAAGAAATAAACTTTTTTGAATTTGGAAGAAACTTTATCATATTCTACTTAATGTTTGGTCTATTATTTACATAGCAAACATTTTCAGGGGCCGGCTTGTGCATGGGCTCTAAGAGCAGAGCCAGATCCTTGACTCGGCTCTGCTCTCCCCGTTAATTTGTTGACTTGCTCACCATTAGTGAGTGACCGCATGCGCCTGCAATGGGATGTCTGTGGGGTACCCCTTTCATCCCTCCTGAGGGCTGCCATCAGGTGCACACTGACATTGCAAAACCTTTTTGTGGCGCACTTTCATTGTGCCTCCTGAGTTTGCACCCGCATCCATTATGCGGCACGGGTGCAGAGGCAAAGAGATTCCCTCAATGGCATGGGCCCACACTTCCATGCAAATGATGGAATGCCCTCTTGAGATAGCACTGGCCCTGCAACAGCACCATCGGTGTTACAGAAGGGGCCGCACAAGCGTCTGTGGCCTCTTCTCTAATACCAAGCTGCCCCATGGTCAAACAGCGCAGGCAAGCATGCTCGTTGCACCCTTGAGGCACTTTCTATAATATGGCCCCTGATCTATCCGAACAACCATTTACAAGAGATTCTGTGCCCCCCATTGCTTTAAACTGTGCTCTGCTGAAGTCACATGGGCATGGAATGTCTCCTCGAGTCTAAGTGCATCCTGGGCGTGGCAGCAGCCCTTGCCTTGCTGTCGGAGTCATAAAACAAGACACCACCCCAGCGTGTGTACTAACCATTTACTTGCTAATTCATGCAGCAGACTGCCTGTTTCACTCATGACTCCCTCACAACTCAGAGACTGCCTCCTAATGCTTTGTGTTCATTGATGCATTGTTTACAAGCTCCTTTTTAATAGGTGCACAACATTAGGTGGTAAAAACGTCTGACACATTATCTGGCGCCATTTTTATGTAAGTCAACTTTGCTGCTTTTTTAATTGGATTGTATAATATTTTATCACCTGTTATTTTTCTGCTCTCTGTTTTACCATACACAGAGCGTTTTATCATTGTTTCTACCTACTTTTTCCTCAGATATGCCAAATGCACCATACTTTTTGCAAGACCGTGTGACTGACGACCGTTTTCTCGCAATTGTTTTCCTAACCACGTTGTCATTAACAAAATAGATCTTACTTATCAAAGTGATTCAGCACTGCAGTACTACAGTACAACAAAACACACGAACCAAAGTGCAGAACCCCACCCAGGACCGACTTTAGCGCTGGTGGTGCCCAGTGCCACAATGCACCTCTTTGATGAAAGTTCGTAACACTCACTGTTCTGTGTTAGGGTTATAGCTAATGAACTGCGGTAACAAACGAATCTCTGTGACAAAAGCAGTAACCACTCAGCTTTCCACATAAAATACTGATCTGTGATCTGCACAGTAAGCGTTCTTAGCAGCAGGCACATCAGCCCTCTGCGCTACTTTATGGCGAGTCAAAGCTGCCACTAAGCAAATCTCTGACTTTAGCAGGACCATTCATTCCGAGAGTTATCTTGACATTTTTATTGCTGCCCGAAACTCGACAGACAAGGAACTCTGCATCATGTGTTTTTTAATTATAGCCAAACACACACCCCTCTGAGGTCAGCATCCCTTTTCCAGGGCCAGCACCCAGTGCAGCTGCACCAGTTGCACTGACCTAAAGCCAGCCCTGACCCCCACTACAGTGCTCATCACACCTCCTGCAAATGTTCTACTCTTCCCAACGTAAACATTTTTGGTGGCAATCTCTAAATATCCGTGGCGGCCGGTGACTCCTGGAAGTGGCGGGGCTTACCGGCTGTTGACGAGTGTGTTGGAGGTGAACGAAGTATGTGTGAGCTTGACCCAAGTAGATGGGTCAATGGGGCTCTCCCAGAGAAAACACTTTAACATAGAGAACAACATGGTGCATTTTACAGCAAATTGTGATGATGACATTCGTTAAGAGCGCACATCTATGCTCAAAGGAAAATAATCTGAAGCAAACTCGAGACGGCTGCTTGCATTTTGTCCTATTATTTAACGCCAGGCGATATTGACTAAATAAAAGCTATTTGCTCAGTTGGCTTTCTAATAAGGCAGCAGAACAAAGCAAGCACTAGAGGGGTCATTAACTCGATCTACCCAGGAGAGAGAATATGCGTTACATGAACATTATGATAATGCAGTCCTGAGGCTGATAAATATGTCTCCGAGATATAAAAGCATGGCTTTTTTAACAGTCTTTTGCACGAAAAAACCTAGAGGAGGGTTGGAATCACCTGCTAGGGCCTTGGAAAGTAGTACAGTTGTCAGAACATGAAAGAAATATTCAACTAGAAATTCTCAATTTACGATCCAGAAAGCGACACTTCCACTCACCTTCTTGCATCATTAACTCCTCCGGCCCATAATATCATAATCATATAATGAAGGTTCTCACTCACCTTGATACAGCTAGGCAGAAACTACCAGCATTCGCTAATATCACCCCAGAAAGAGGCCAAGAGCACACATGAGACTGGAGGCAAAGATTGGTGAGATTCCGCCAAGATTAACTGAGATACAGGCAAGATTGCGGCTCAAGAAGGGGAAAACACTTAGCATCCCAAGAAGACGAAATGGGTTTGCTCGTCCCGTGCACCGTCCTCCGGCTAACAATTGCTTGCCTCTGTCTGTACCATTTCACATCTGGAAGGCCCTCTTCACCTCAGATGCTTCCCTGCCCCGATGCACTTTTCGCCCGCACACCTGTCAAAAGCAGTGGAAGGGAGTCATAGGGTTGTGCAGCCCGGGTGTGATAAGGCAGCTTCTCTGTAGTTCATGAGCTCATACCTTTATAACAGCCGTAATGTCACTAGTGCTAAAGGCCCATTCCACCTGTCATTAGTGCAGTGTGAAGACGCATCAGAGGCTGTTTAACAGCTACTGCCACTGAGTCTTTTCTTTGTTGGCACTTTTAACTCGCTGAGAAGAGTTCCGGTTCTCAAACCCAATCCAGATGCTGCTCTCATGAAAGCAGCACCAGGATTCCCAGGAGCAGGCAAAACAAACGCTCCAAAGGAGACCGGGGGCCTGTGGCCCCCATCCCCAACATTGCACAGGCTAGAGAAAACTGAAGTGCGCATGTCAGGCTGGCCGCAGGAGAATACCAGTCCAGCCTGACATGCGCATTTCACTTCTAGTCCTTGCTAAAAACATCCTTGCTGTGAATAAGACCCCACTCCACCCTCCAGCAGTAAGTTACCCGACTTGCGATGCAATTAAGAGAGGCAGCGAAACACAGCAGTTAAATTAAAGTTTGAGGTGGCTCCTGTTGCCCTAGAGTAGGAACCACTCCTGCTAAATATTCCTTTAATGACACCTGTGCAGGCAGCATTATTACACATTATTTTACTCAGGACCACAATATCTAGCCAATCTCTTTTTGAACGAAGCTTCATCTTTTAACACTGTAACATCTCCTTCAACAAACACACACTTGTTCCAACCACTGATAATCCACACAGTTGCTTTGTTAGTAAGGGCTATCCCTAAAAGCTCCTTATAGGCTAAATCCAGCAAGTTAGCTGGCACAAAGTCTAGAGACACAAGCACGTTGTTACTCCCTGGCATTTAATTTGGAAACTCTTCTTCCACCACTTTCCTTAACATCTACAGCCCCACATCCACAGTCCACTTGTAGTTTCACACCTTATTTATCAACTTCATAACACTCTCGAGTACTGAATCTACTTCTAATGCATCCCTCCATCCTTCTCTGATTCACAGGTGATACACATATAATTAAGGGCCATATGTACCAACACATTTTCCCATAGACACAGACTGGGTAAAACCCTTTGATACATCTGGGCCCAAGCTCTTTGTTGTCTCAAAACAAATCTTCAGTTTCACTTGTCCTCTTGGTTTCGGCTATGCTTTATTGAGTAATAGGGGAAATTAATTACAATATTAAACAGACAACCCTAACTTAAAAACACATTGGTGACCAAGACAGAGTCTGCCCTGTACGGCATAAAGTAAAATGATCATTAATCATAACGTGACCATAGAAACACTAGCATTTAAAAAAAACGGTAAGTAAAACAATAAATAGAAATCTTAGTTAAACTCCACTGCACAAACTCCCTTTAGTGCTGGCTCCTGACCAAGGGTATCACCAATAATTCTGTCCTTCAGACTTGTCCACTTAAATTCTGCTTCCTTCTTCATCAGCTACTTGTGAAACTTTGCTTTACTAATTAGGTTTTCCAAATATTTAGTTTAAATTTCATATAATCCCAAATTAAAACCCAGCTGCTATCTGCTCTGAGGAACGGTATTCTCAATATGGCATGCATCAAACCTGGCCCACTTGTTCCAGATAAGTTTGCTTCCTTAATGTGATTTCTCTTTCCCTCAAAATGGAGGACATTATATGCCGCACACAATCAGATTCATGCTATGCCCTCTCATACAATGGGGTGTTAACATGCACCGCCACCATTCTATGATGTCCTTATGCAAGTGGACCTTCAGTCACTCAAAACAAACTTGCTGAGGCCACCCCAAATGTATGCTACTAAAACGGAAGGCGTCATCAGTAGTCTGAGAATGTGTAAACCCATGAGGCTGCTCCAGCTTAACCTGATGATAATCCGGGAAGGGGTGGTGGTCAACCTAGACAGCATTACTTGGGTAGTAAAGGCACAACAGTGAGACAAAGGGGCTGGTCTGCACCATTTGCCATGTCAGTTTCATAGTAATAAGTATTTTCCCATCCTCTCCTTTACCTGTTGGTATTCATCAAATCCATCATCCTATACAGGAAGTAAATGCTCAAAAATAGTCTGACCTTTGAAGCCAAATAGTGAGTTACTAGTCACTCCAAAGGTTTGGAGGGTAAAACGCCTCCAGTTCCACAAATTTTGAAGCCTCCGAAGCAAGGTTTCCATGTAAATGAAGGAATAGCCTTGCGTGGGTAGAAACGGAGGCCTGTGGATTGCATCAACGCAGGAAGGAGCATGTATCTAACGATTTGAACGATTTTGACAGAACAAATGTTTGCGTGTGTGCGCGCGCGCAGACACACACACACACACACACACACGCGAGGAAATGGCGCAAATACACACGGAGCCCTGAGCTATCCGTTAAGAAAGTGTGCGTGTCCCTGACTGAAACGAGCTCCCCTGGCTGCCCGCTAACATACACTGCGTCAGGCGTCTGTCCCAGGAGAGCGCGCGTGACAGAAATGGCACGCCGGCCTCCCTCCTGCATCCATTTCTTGGCAGTATGCAAGCGCGCCAGCGCCCGTACAGCTCCCTTCCTTCAGCAGGCGCATGGCTTGCTCCTCTGAGCGCTCGCTGCAGTTGCGTTTTCTAACACTGCTGTATGCGTCATTGGTGAAATGTCCCGTACACGACCAAGGACGAGGTAAATTCTACCCCACTGTGTTACAGTGTGAGAACTGGAATGCCGGACAGAGTTCAAATTCACGCGTACAACGTCTACGTACAAAAAGAAGGCTAGCCCAGTGTTGCATGTGGGGAGGGGACTATTCTCAGTCATGTCGTCTGCGCACATGATGCAATATGGCCTCCAGCGAGATTTAATTGGTTGCCACTGGTGAAGTGCGCACAGTGCTGTGTTCCACTAAAGCACAGCTGTGAACAAGTACACATTCCATGACCGATAGCTATCTATACAAACCAATGCGTGGCCCAATACCAGCAGATATGTTGTCATTGTGGGTCCATGTGAGCAAATTTAGCATTTGTGAAAGCCAAGATCCCTTGAGCCCTGGAGGAAACACTTTATCTGGACAGAATTTGAAGCGGCAGTCCGCAAGAGCACTGGGCATCTACTCCAGCCTCCAATGACCTTCCTTCAATAATCAATTTCAACCCTCAAGTCGCGTCAGCATTATTACATTACTGACATCCCCTCACCTCACAACCGGGAACTGTGAAACAACGGAAGTAAAGGTAAGTCTAGGAGAAACGTGCCAGGTATTGAAGTAAGCAGGACTACTTGGCCACATTATATGTCAAAAGCTAAGATATATAATGAACGAGGGAGGCATTGGGTAGCCACTTCTATAAAGTAACAGTTGCTGGGATACGGTGGACAGAAAGGTGTAGATTCCGCTGGAGATGTTGATGCAGTCAATTATGGCGGGTTGTTTCTGAAGCATGGCATAACCTAGGCAACCAGCATCCGGGATGATTGATCAGCGTTCGAAAGAATGTGCAAAAATGAATTGGCGGGATGCCACCATGGCTTCTCAATCGGGGATGTGCAGTCAGATCTCAGGGCAGAATAGCGAGTGGGGGAAGGGAGATGGATGAAAGCAAAGCAGGCTGTAGGCTGGGGGCTTGGGGGAGGGGCAGTGTCCTGGTCTCCTGAGCAGCTGGTGCCTGCTAGAGATCTCTAAACCACAATCCTCCTCCATGGCTAACAGCACGTGCAGGCCCGCATCAGGTTGGAGATGTGCTGCAATACTTGCAGGGAGCTAAACTCTGCCCTGGAGGATGTTTTGCCCATATGGCAGCGAGTGAGTCTGATCCTCTTTAGCTGATTTAGGGGCGAGGGGAGGAGGTTGTGTACCGCACTGGTGGCGATGGCCTAGACTAGTTGAAGTTACCTGCAGAGTAGAGGTGTAAAAATCCCAACGGGTTTTTGACTGCAATATTGTTGTGGTGTAGAGGTCACCAGGGCATTATGCTTCCAGTCTTTGGCCTTCCTTTAACATACTACACAAGATGTATACAAGCGCTAACAAATACCAGCACAATATGATTGCTATCAGTTGTGTTGGTTTTGTTGTCTCTATTGAACCAGGACTACAGCTCCCAAACCCACAAGTGGGCGGATTTCACAAATATCCAAGTGCAGCTCAATTTTACCATGCTACTATCCAACACAAAGTTTAATTTTATAAGGGTGTGTTGTTCCGTTTCTGTTATTCACTGTCAGTTAGGTTTTGCAGATGCACAAATCAATGTTCATTGGTTGTTTACATATACAGTATTGATAAAATACATGGCTGAATTTCACATCTTTGCATATTTGCACCACTCGAGCAGTTTACCTTCCGTGGTTCTAGGTTGTTAATTGTAAGCCAGGCCTTCAAACCTGGTGTCCTGCTGGCATGGGCTGATGTGACAACTAGCGAGTAAGAGAGGAGTTTTCGCTGATTTACATGTGTGTTGATAGACACAGGCTCGAGTGTAAGGAATTGGAGAGCTAGATCTCAGGCAGTGAATACAAAATAGTTTCTGGAAGTAATTTGGAGAGAATTCATACAATGTATGATATACCTGCATGCATATTTATGACTATTGAATATATGCGTATTTCTAAATACTGACGTTGTTTGTTATAGTTTTCCATGCATTGAGGCAACGCGGGGCTCTAGGTGGGCCCGGTAAGTATACTTTCCTATCCAGGGACTTCTGTGGGTCCTACCTGCCCAGAACCAAAACAAGCTGTTCCTCTCAGACAGGCGACTAACAACTGCTTAAAAACATAAGGATGAGCCTTAAAGTCAACATACGTTTGTTTTCTAAAGTTATGCTGTGCTAAATGAAATGGTGATGATAACAAACAGGTGGGAAAACAAATTCCCATGACGCTGACTTTTTTCTGTTCGTTTTTTTACGTTTCTTTAGTGGATTTAGTTTATTTCCCACCGTGCCTTATGTTTTAAAAAGGGAGAAAGTGTTTTTTATCTCCCCTTACTGCCTCCTTTATTTATTTCTTGCTTTACCCACTTAAATGTTAAGTGGAAGCACCTCCTTCTCAATAAATGGCCCCTCTGTTTTTGAGCACATTCTTCTCTAGATTGCTTCTATTATTGCCAAGCAGTTTGGTATTATCACCACAACTTGGTGATTTTCCTGTGAATTCTGTTGATTGAGTCAGCTATTGACGAAATAAACAAATATATCAATAGTATGTGGTCATTTTTAGGTCTCGCCCGAGACGGTGTATGACCTGTGGCATGCAAAATAAATTTAAATTAAAAAAGCCCTCCTGTTACCATTGGTTGACTTCATCGTCGCCGTAATGTCTTTACTTCTCATTGGCCAGCACCTTCAGGTTTAATTTCCTCTTCATGTGTTTGTGCTTCTGTGGAACGCTGACCAATTACCACTTTCTTGTTGAGTGTCCGTCTACTGTAAATTTTCACTTTAGGTGTAGCACTCCATATGAGCACATGTGTTTTCAGTCCATCTCCCCTACTTAAGTTTGTTGCTTAGCCCTTCCCCAATGCTCTTCTCCCACTGTCTTTCGTCTTGCTGCCCACTCCCACTGTCCATCATCCTGCTGTCCCTCATGTTGCTTGCCCCCTCTCGCTTTACATCGTTTCAATGCCCACCCCCACGGTTCCCTCCTGGAATGTCAGTTAGGTTTAATGCCTCCTCTCCTGCACTCCTTTCGTGTTGTTGCTTGCACCCGGCAGTCTTCCCATCTGTGTTGTTGCCTGCACCCTGCCCCACCGCCCCCTCGTGTGTTGGTGCTTGCACCCCCTTCTCCTCAACCTCCTCCTACATCGTTGCTGCCTGGCTTACCTGTTAATGGTGTGAAACATTGTTCTCTCTCAGACCAGTAAAGAAACATACAACACGAGATAAGCCCAATGCCACCAGCCTGTCCACGCACTCTTTCTACATCCCAACTCTTGCTCCCCCCCCCTCATAATCCCAAAGCAAACTTCCCAGATTTGCACCTGTTCTCCTTCATGGGCATCCCGAGGTGGAGTACAGAGGTGCCCGTGGCGTGCTAAAGAGCTCTGCCTGCTTCCCTTTTTTTTCATCAGCCACCTCGCCCCAGAGTGTCTGTGGCTCACGCCGGCATGAAGGAACCCCCATCCTCCCTGCTGCTGTCGGGCACCTCTCTGTAGAAGGCATGACGTGTGTTGGTGCTCTCCTGTGCCCTGCACCTCACCATTACCCTGGTGTATTACCTGGTCGGCAGGAAGAGAAAAAAAGCACTGGCAAAGCCAATAGGTCTCTTGCCTGCGGTTCAACATGGTTGAAAGAAAAAAAAAAAAAAAGCTTTGCAATGCCAGCATTGACTGCGTCACAGTGTTTTTTTTGTTTTTTTTTAAAAGTACCTTTAACCATGCTGTATACCAACTGTGCTGCTGTACAATATGGCTAAAAAAAAAATGGACAAAGCTAATAGATCTTGTGCAGGCAAAACCTATTGGCTTTGCCTGTGCTTGTTTTAGTTACATTGTCCTAAAATCACAGTTTTGACACAAACGAAAGCCGTAATTCCTGGAAGGGTATATCCTTTTGAAGGACAGGATGAGGATAAGCTAAAGAGAGAAAGAGCTGCCAGTCATAACACTGCTCCAGATCGTTTTGAATGTTTTAAATCGGCCTCCACTTCTAGTTGCCATGCTTAGATCAAGTTGACATGTTGGAGCAGGAACATTTTGTAAACTACATCAGCATCAACAGACCAGAGGTATTATTTTGTCCCTTCTGTAAAATAGTCATCAACTTTTACGAATGTTTGGCCAATGTTACCTACCTCATATAAAAAAGCTGTGTTTGCAAAAATATCCACCCCAAAAACCTCACTAAAATGGTCTATCTGTTCTACAAAATCTTACCCAGCGCCAATGAGCCATTCAGAGCTCCATTTGCCACTGCATTTATCCCTACCTCATCTTACCCACAACTACAAGGTCTCTGGCCCTCTCTCGCCCCGGTGTGCCAGCCCCGCTGAGATTCTAATTTTAGCCGTCTTCACATAAAGTATCCCTGAAAGTCTGGTAACAATACAGGTTATTAGAACTATGCATGTAAATATAACGCAGTGTAAATACAGTTTGAGAATTGAAGTGAATCATATATGAATTCATTTAATTCAGCAAATAGCATATACAGGCTTGCATTCAAACTTATGTTGCATAGTTCCGAAACTTAGGGGGTCATTATGACTTCTGCGGACTAAAGTCCTGACGGTCAAGTTGCCGCCAGTGCGGCTGCCTTCCCGTAGGCCACATTAAGAGTTCCCGCTGAGTTAGCGGGTGGAAACAGTGTTTTCACCCGTGGCCCAGTGGGGAATGGCCTACAACATTGACGCCGGCTCATAATAGAGTCAGCGGCAATGGTGTAGTGCGTAGGGTGCACCAGCACCCGTCGCGATGTTCACTGTCTGCAAAGCAGACAGTGAACATCATGTCTGGGCTGGCCAGGGAGGTCACTGCACTGCCCATGCCAAGTCCATGGGCAGTGCAGGTCCCGCCCGGGGCACCCTGCACCTGTCTCCGCCAGCATTTACATGGGCTTGCAGTGCTGCCCTGGCTGATTATGACTGCCAGTCCTTCCTGTGGAGAATGGCGGTTCGACTCCGGAACGACCACCATTGTCATAATGTGGGGGTCAGACCGCCGCCAAAGCGATAAGACCAACGCTTTGGTGGCGGTCAGACAGCCACCGCGACCCTGGCAGTGTGAAGACCGCCAAGGTCATAATCAAGCCCTTAACCTGCTTAACTGTTCAGCACTATTTATGTAATCCCGCAAAAACGACCTGTCTTGACCTGCAATAGGCTTTAACTGTATCTGTGTAATGTGGCTAAAGTTCATTCTTGATAGAAGTATAAATTCCTAAGATTTCCCAATGGTGCTCACCTTTTTAAAACTATACGGCTAATTGTGGCTGGTTTACAACTCAGTAATGCATACATGCTCCCCATTGTCTGTAGCGCTCACTGGGATGTGAGCAACAGACATTGCTAAATCCTAAAAATGCAACGCTTCCAAAATGGACAAATATTTACTTATACTTATGTATTAAATATTATATCCTTTATAATGCATATATGTTTATGCACAACCCCTATGCACTTTATAAAGGGCCTTCCAGATGCAGTTGATTATTTGCATTTGCTTTGGGATATGTCGGGATATTTTTTTAATAGGCTGATTTATATACTTTGTATAATAAAAAACAAAAACAAATATAGGTTAAAAGGTACTAGTTTCGGTACCCCTGATTAAACAAAGAAAAATCCGACAAGAAACCCCTTTGCACACAAAAAAAACTTGGCATTAACAGTGGAAAGAAATAGTTATGTGATGGCAAAATTGTGTCTCGTTTTCAATCTTCAGACTATTCTGATAATTAAAAATGATCATTTGGCATATATTATATTTTTGAGTGGGTATTGAAACAGGCTTCCTGCGGAAAATCTAAGACAGTTGACGGGGGCCACACACTCCCCCAGTCTGCCATGATCTGTGCTGTTCAATGTTACATAGCTTTCTAATAATGCTGAGGGGATGCGAGCATGAGGAGCCTTGGCGAGGGCAGCCATGTTGGGTCAGGGCTTTTTCTTTATATACTTATTGGCACAGTTGTTAAAACATCAGCCCTCTCTCTTTCTACTTCTTCCTTCCATCCCCCGTTTGAGATTGTCCAGAAACCCAACCAGCCTAATTGGTACAACCAAGAAGCAACAGTTTTGACAGGCCTTCGAGGCAGGGCCGCCTGCCTGTCGATGACAATTCCTCCCCTATTCATCTGCGGCCCTTACATCTTCCCCTTGGCCTGGGAATCATGACACCCTGAATGCACTAATGATTGTCTGAGTGACAAGTCGGGTAGGAATCATTCATGCGCCACTGCAGAGGGTTGGACACAATTATCCACGGGGGGCGTCTTGGCGAACATAAATAGAGTCCTTTCAATATCCCACCAAAGGATTCTTACTGGTGTTTTATTGAGAATGTTGAACATTCAAAACAATTGATGCTTCTAGGAAATTTTTGTGGAAAGCAGCCATTACTAAATGTCCAGTGGCAGTATGCAGTGGCACAAAGGGAGAAATATTGGCTGCAGATAGATGGGCGAGCTGAGTGCCGTAAAGATCTGCTATTACGATGATCTCCCTGTCCCCTGGTCAGCCTGCCCTCATTAAAAGGTCTACTCCCTCCCACCCCGACGTGTAAGCCCAATTGAAGAATAGGGCAATTTTCCTCATTCTCGTGGGTTGTTTCCCAAGCGTTCCAGTGCTTCATCTGTGCACCCTCACCACACATAGCAGCTTTTGTTTTTGCAGAGTAATTTGTCGATCCTAAATGCCAAAGTTATTAGATGTGATATATTATATAATTTAATGGTACTCCAGTAATGAAGCTTGCTGAGATTCAAACCTGTAACTTGCTGATCACTGCAACATAGACTGTTACTTCACAGAGCCATCCTACAGACGGTGCCTCAGCCCTCAATCGCAGACTGCATGAGCTTGTGCACCAAAGTCACGAATGCCACCAGCTGTAGCATCCCCGAGAGACAAAGCCCCCGGAGCCCAGGAAGACTATATTTAAATTCCGTCCTTGCCGCCAAGCAGTATTGCAGCCACCATCTAATCCTAGGAAAAAGAAAGACAGACCTTGGGCGTCATATACAGAGGCGTTATGCAGTTGCAAGCCTTGTAATTCACTAAAACACATTGTTGGGATCGCAAAGCACATTTTTAAAATGTATCATATACAGTATGTATGCGAGTCGTGAAAATATTTTCCAACGCGTAAAAGGGCCTCTGTAATCTATTACAAACTGCAAATAAAAGGGTGTGTGAAAGAGAATCCCCCCCACCCCGCCTGTTAGGTAGTCACAATTAAATGCATCCATGGTTTGTGCCAGCAGTAGTTGTTGCAAACCTCTTATCAGTTACGCACCAGCAAGTTGGGGTGGTAAATGAGTCTCAGTGAGAAAGCTCTTCCCATGGGGCAGATTCTCCTTTGCGGATTTTGTCGGTTAATATTGCCTGCTCCTTTCAAAGTGTTCCCAAACCAGAAACATTTTTAAATTTTAAAGCAGCCCTTGTGCCTTTAATGGACATGGGATACTTTGGTAAAAGTATATTTCCCGTTTGGGAATGCAAATGGAGGGCTGGAGATCTGTCCTTTGCAGGCCTCCACCATTCTTTCTCAATCAAGAGGAGAGGTCGCCAACTGTGACCTGTCGAATCCGACTTTAGGCAGGTTATTTTGTACCCTCATGTGAATGGACTATTTACAATGTGACTTATTAGTACATATGTTGCCTCGTATATTGGATTCCCATTTGCAATCCATTTGGATTGCAAATTCCACATTCTTGGTTGTGAGTGGTAATAGTTTCATTAACTAGGCCCTGCTTCTTGACAATCCGATAGGATAGTTACTCATGTAGTATAGACCAGTGGTTCCCAACCTGTGGTCCGGGGACCCGTGGGAGTCCGTGAAGCCTCCTCAGGGGTGTCCTCGACTGCTTAGAAAATTAAATAATATTAACAGATTAATAAAGTGTATATAAAGTGCCTAAATGAACAATTGAAATTTTTTAAATGTACTGTAAGTGTCAAGTTACTTGAAATTGGAGGCTAAAAATTAAATTAGTATCATCAGATTGATTTGTGGGAACAGTGCAGGTGCATCACACAGAATAAATTATGGACGATATGTGGCTTCAATTAACTTTAGAAAAGCTCCAACCTTCCTATTGAAATTTTTTTATTTATTTTTATTTGTAAATTAAACAAATGTGTTATCATTTGTGGATGTGTTTGATGAATGTTTGTTTCTGTATTTTTTTGTGAAATTGTTTTGCAGTTCAAGTCATTAGCAGTGTTTAGGCAGGGGTCCCCGGATTCCAGTAATGACTTGGTGGGGGGGGAGCGGTCACCTGATTCCAATATTGATTCAGTGGGGTCCCCAGGTTCCAGTAATGATAAAGTGTGGTCCACAGAAGTCAAAAGTTGGGAACCACTGGTATATTTAGTGCCATCTAATGCTGCAATATAGGCATAGCATATCCTATAACCAGGGTCACTGTAATTAAAGTGACAAGAGACGGCCAAATTAGAAAATTATGCAGCATAATGCGGCACATTTTATAATTGAGGCTCACAGTTTTCAATTTTTACACATAAATACAGTCCGAAAACAATGTGGTTCCTGTCTGTATTTTTAAAAGTGTAAAATACTGAAAATTGTGCTTTTTGTGAAAGACTCTCCATGCTGTCTTTCATGAATCCCGGGCAAAAGCTGAGCAGATCAACCGATAGGGAGTTACAAAGAGGATCAGATTTCCTTAAACAAAGGCATATGTTAAAATATATTTGTAGTGTAAAGCTAATATACATCTGTGGGTGTAGCGTTTTGTTATATGTGGCTGCTAGATTTGCTACAATACAATAGACT
This sequence comes from Pleurodeles waltl, assembly GCF_031143425.1. Lineage (NCBI taxonomy): Eukaryota > Metazoa > Chordata > Amphibia > Caudata > Salamandridae > Pleurodeles > Pleurodeles waltl. The sequence continues at coordinate 746,793,528 of NC_090445.1, read as the reverse complement.
TCCAAATAAGAGTGCACGTCTAAGAGTTAAACAAGTGTGGAAATATGCCATTTTACAACTCCATTTATTCTCAAAACACAGAATAAATATGGATAATACCAATAATATGGCCAAAAAATAAATAGAGATAAATACAGATGGAAATGTTAAAAAATAAATACCATGAACCTTATTTATAGTAGTATATCTTCAATATTTTGTCTTTTTTAGGTTGAGCGTGCAACCACTCTGACCGGTTGTAATCTATCTCTGGGCTCTTAACCACACCCACTGTAAGCCCATCACTATCACTCGTTCGAGGGATTGCCTTTCAAAAATCCTTTATCATCACTGGTAAATGCTTTGTTTGTCTCTCCTTGGGGCGGTTTGGTTACCGCCTTTGACATCGACCCTGTTAGATAGATAATTGCATGTTTGCTGATACGTTTGACTGCAAGTGAACTTCTTTTTCTTTTTGTGTTTCTCCTTTGCGCTCATGGCAGCCATGGCAATTTGAATCGCCTTGCTTATGTCAACTGTTTTACTATTCATTTTCAATTTAAGTGGCAACAAAAGTCCAGTTAGGAATTTACAACATTAAGAGCTCTAACTTGAGCAAATGTGAGACCCATTACATTGCAAATGCTTGTTAAACTTGGTTACACTGTCTGGGCATAGGCTGCACCTCAGTAGCCCCATTTTAAGACCCAAATATAGCAATAAGCAACAGAAAGGTGAGCAGTCCAGCTATGCAAAGGGCCTTCCACTGTGCAGCAACATGTCACTGCATTTATAGTACCTTTTTGAAACGTTAGAGCTAGAAACATTTTTTTGGGTAAAATGTGCAGATTATGTGGCAGATGATGGATTAAGTTGCAAATGCTGCAAATGTATAATTATGCAAACATTCTGCTGCTGCACAATCGAATAATTGCAATGGCCCTGCCTATAAACGATGCCAAGATATTTGCCTGGAGCTTCATGCGATAAGAGACAGCAAAATGCTTTCATCCAAGGAAATAATTTCGTCCCAGCTTGATTTTTTTTATTTTTTACACTTTTTCGTTGTAAAGGTATATGTGGAAACGGCATGCATGGTTGTCGCATGCCACCAGCACCCTAAAATAGAAGTACCCCGACCCCTTACCCTTAAAAACTACCCCAATACCACTCCACCCATGCTGAGCCCTAAAACCGAACCCCACCCCCAAAAATAAAACAACCCAACCCCTAAAAACAAAATTACCCTGTTCCCCCCACCCCCACCGCTAAAAACAGAAGTGCCACAACCCTCTACCTTTAAAAACTACCAGATACCCCCCACCTAACCCGAGCCCTAAAACTGATGCCCACCACCCAAAAATAAATCTGTCCAACCCCTAAAAACAAAATTACCCTGACCCCCACCATGCCCCTACAAACGTGATCTCCCCACCTGCCCTGAATACAAAATTACCCCAACTCTGCTCCCCACCCCTAAAAACCCAACCCCCCCACCCGCCCTAAATAGAAAATTACACCGACCCCCCCACCCCTAAAAACCCACCCTAAATACAAAATTACCCCAATCCCCCACCCCGTCCCCTAAAAACCCGACCCCCACCTGCCCTGAATACAACATTACCCCTACCCCCAACCCGCCTCTAAAAACTTGACCCCCACCTGCCCTGAATACAAAATTACCCCAACCCGCCCCTAAAAATCTGACCCCCCACCCACCCTAAATACAGAATTACCCCAACCCCACCCCTAAAAACCTGCCCCGCCCTAAATACAAAATTACCCCAACCCCCCCAGCCTGCCCCAAAAAACCTGATTCCCCCACCCGCCCTAAATACACAATTAACCAGACCCCCGCCCCTAAAAACCCACCCCCACTAAAAAAATAATTTAGCCTAACCCCCCAAAGACAAAATTACCTTGGCCCCCCACCCACCCCTGAAAACTAAACCCACCCACCCACATTACATACAGAATTACCTCGACCCCTAAAAACCCAAATGAAAAGTGTCTGATAGATCATTACCCTACTTTCTCTGCCTTGAACAATGCTGGAGTTACACTACACAAACAAGCACTGACAAAGCTGATAGATCTAGACTTTGGGACCTTATGTCTTTGCCAATAGTTTTAGCAGTAAGTTACTGTATATACATGGCACATTTTTACATAAGTAAAGACCTTTGAATGAAAACTCTTTGTTTTTTGTGCAATTTTATATTGTAATTGGAACTTGTTTTTATTAAGTATTGGCAATATCAAGAGGTCTTGGCTCTAAAAGACTGAACAAATCGGTTTTCCAATACATGTATGGTGTATGTGAGATGAGTTGTATTTAGGTGTCGGGGTCAGTTCTAGTTGTGTGGGAGTGTTCATAATGGGACAAAACTGACCGCTCTGGAGCTGAGGGTGAAGGCAGTGTGAGTCCATGGAGTAGAACAGTATTCAGATCACACGTTCATCCAATCCTTGGCCTTTCTTCAGTGCACACATATCGATGTACTTAGATGTACCATTTGTAATTAGCAATTGTAATAATTTACAACAAAATAATTGTTACTCAGGTATGTCAAACTACTAACAAGCACTCACACATCCTGGTTTGTTTTAGGCATGTTTGTTGTGTGATATGTCTGAATTCAATGGCAGAAAACTCACAAAGAAGCGCCTAAATGCTGGTCATGATGTGCAAAACACTGGATTGTATTTCACACGATTGAAGCCACACCCCTATTTACTTAGGCCACATCTCTAAGAACCCCTACCCCACGCTTTTCATCTTAGTTAAAGCAATGTCGTCCACAAAAGTATTTTGCCTACAGACAGTTAAAAGCTGTCTCGTAGACACACAACCTAAAAATTGTGATGATGTAAAACTGCGGAGTCCTATCTCAATGAAGCCTGTAGAGCAGAAAGAAGGAGTGACCGCTGTGTCTCTCTGCTGCATCTCCGGGAATGTGGGAGCACAGCTGGTGTTACACGATAGAGTGGAGAATCGTGCACTTACGTGAAAGAAAGCAGAGGGCCTGACTTGGCACCCACGGTGGTGATTGTATATCCTGGACCTCTTGGTGCCACCACACCCTTTGAGGAGTGGAGCTGTAGTATTTGTTCCTCAGCAAAGGAGACCCAAAAGTCATGCAGGTGAATTGCTTCCTGGGCAAGCACATCCAAATATCCTCAGCTTCTCTGAGAATCAAGTACAAAGGGAGAAACATGGGAGAGCAACAACAACATGAGGGGTGGAAGACATACCGAGGACAGCGGTGGGGGGAAGCATCAGGAGGGTGAGGGAAGCAACACAGGGAGTGGAGTGGAAGCAGCAAGGAGGTGGGTGAGGGGGAGCAACATGAAGGACGTGGAGAGCGAAGCAAACTAGTCGGCAGAGAAGGCAGTGTACAGTGCTGGGGTGAGTAAACAGGTGAGGGAGCAAGAGGTAGGAGTGGGCAGGGGAGAAGCAGAAGGGCAAAACTGACATCACAACATGGAGCGTAGAAGGGGGAAGAGAAGAATACCGGGATGACGGCTGAAAAACGTATGCACTCTCAGGAAGTGCCTAAACTAAAAGAAAAATGTAGAGCCTGAAAGGACACAAATAATGCATCCATGCTACAAAGGAGTGGCAAACACAAGAAGAGGAATGAACGCCAACACAAGCTAACAAATAAGATGCAAGCAAATGAGAGTGCCAATGACGCCAACAACTGGTAAGCACTTGTGGGTAGAGTCTACCACCACTGAAGACTAACTGTTTTGCGTGCGTCAGACAGCGCATGCGCGCTCTTGTAAAGAGAGGCATTTTGACCCCTCCCCTAACGCTAACATGCATTAGACCAGATCTTCCGAATTGGTGATACCAGTTTTATGATTGATTTTTTACTGTATTAATTCCCAAACATACAGCTGCAACTCCTTTCCTATAATACTCCGATCAGTATTATCTCTACACAGTCACCTTTGAAGAAACATTCAGCGCGGCTAAATGGTTAACGCAAGGGCTCCGGAAAAGGCAGCGGCCGTAAAACCCCAGATGCGTAGACCGGACGTGGTTGCTCAGCCCCTGTTGCTGTGCTCTGTTTCGACTTGTAGTCACTTCCCTGTTAAACAGTTCCCATGCCTCACACATCCTTGAGATTCCGAAGGTGTTTAAAAATCTGGCAGCCATCACGGAGGAGTTGAAATGTGACTCATCGCCTCCCAAGGGTCAGAAAGCGGCTGGGCGGTGACCGAGCCGCCTCTCGGCGCCCCTCTACGCCTGGTGTCCAGTTCCTCAATGGCCACGGCTTCCTTTCTCAGTGTTAACATGTTCCGGCCCGAAACTGGTGCGATTTTTTTAAACGATTATGGTGATTGCATTCTCTGCAACCTGAAAAACTAAACTTTTAGTTTTGTTAAAGTCCGACTCCTTTACTGTATTTATTGTATCTGAAAGTGGAATGAAAATCCGTCCAAAAATGCCTTCTATCGCCCACCAGAACTTTCATGAGTATTTTGTTACAATGCTTGACAAGCGTTCAAGCCAGACCACACTTTAAATTTCCCGCTGAAAAGAAGCCATTTTAATCTCTTTGCCAGTATGGCTCCCATGCTGAAACTGTAGCCTCTACAGAAGCACAGATGTGGAGTCTGAAATCTGGAGAACGAATACTGAGCCTCCAGTCTGGATCAGTTTGTGTGATCCTGAGCAAATCACTTTAACAATCGTTGACTCCGATGGTTTATCTGCCAGAAAAGTTTAGTGCTTTGGTCAGTTCATACTGCCCATTACCTAAAAACGAATTGGTTTATGGATAGATTATTTTCACCCCAAGCTCTTCTACAAGACTGTGCTGAAGAAATCTTGCTTGAAGTAGAAGTGTATCACATCATTAATCACTTCAATCTGTTCGACAGGTCACGCAAAAAAGAACGTAAGTTCTGATGTGATTGTCTTAAGTGGCCTCTGGTTAAACCTTGGCACCACTGATCCGGTGATCCTCCCATTCCCAAGTATTGTACACATTCTCTTTATATATTTTGCTTGTTAGTCGTACTATCTTTGAAAGGTACTCTGGAGGATGCTCTGGGGGATCGTGAGACCCCTATGAGATGCTGCACGTGCACACAGTGGCTTTGTCGTCAGGAGAATAAATGGCCACACTGTCTCCATTCATGCGAGGCACCAGAAGGGAAGGGCATAAGAGTAACTCTAAAGCCCCTGGTCTGACTGGAAACACCAAGGCATCCCCTACTTTGTGAATGGGTTTTGGCTTGAGGCTGTGACCGAATCTGCCAACACAGATCCTTGGCCAGGGCCAAGGCCAGGAATATTTGATTTGGGGGACATGACCCCCAGTAATGACCTGAAGTTAATGGCATTATCCTTGTGCACATTGTAGTAAGGGCATGGTCCCAGATTGTCATGCTCTAAATATCATTTGTTAAAAAGATATTGATCTACAGATTGTTTATTAAAATATTGAACAATTGGAGTAAGCAAGTATTGGCAAAGCCAATAAGCCTGGCGTTGGCTTCCAGCCTTTTGGCATTGTCAATGACTGTCATAGTTTTTGCAAAACGTTCTTATTGAGGAAGCTTCCAGGCCCTCACAAATCTAATTATAAAGAAAAAAACACATTCGCTAAGAGCAAAACTGTTTTCTGGTATGAAAAAGCACACATTCTCATAGTACTCCCTGCAGTGAAGAGCACTATTTTGGGTGTGTATGTGCTCGTTGTGAAGGAGCTGAAGCAAAATGCCATCACTCACACTGAATAAAAGTCAAACATATAGGCTTTTTCAGTGCTTATTTAAATTGCACCCAATGCTGGAGTTTCATATTCAAATGCTGTAAATATCCAGTATTACTACTGCCCAGTTTAATGATACTCAATTTAATATTCTCAAATTGATGAATGTCTGAGTTTGCACTTGGGGGTATTCAAGTGAGGAAAATTCAGTCATGAGACTGGATGCACTAGTGGAGTGTTCTGCTAAAATATGGAACATGATTATTATCTCCTGCTAAAGAGTGTCTCATCCTAGATGTTCTTAGAGGTGAATTTGAGCTTTTGCACTACATTTCACCACCCCAACTGCTAAAGTGAGCTTAGTGTGAAGCAGATGCAGTCCCTCATCATTGAATATTGTGAGTCATGGCGACCATTCATTTTCAATCCAGCTTCACTACTGCATCTCACATCACTTCTCATGTGCAGTCTTACGCTTTCTATGGCATGCTTTCTACAAGACAAGTAATGCCAAGGGCAATGCAGTCATAAAAATAATCGGGCACTGAAAGCCATGTTGTAATAAGAAGAAACTCGTAAGACCAGACCATGACCAAACACATAGTACTATATCATAAGACAAACACATACAGATAGACTTAGATGAAGAAAATCCTTTTGTCTGTTATTAGACATCACAGAAAGCTGCTGAATACTTACCAGTGCATGAAAACATAAGGAAGACTAAAGTCCAGCCATCTATAATGAGGCTTAAAAATCGTGCAGACAACAAAGTTTTCACAGCCTAGAAAATAAGAGCAGGAGGCCAGTGCTTTCTTTTTAGTTGTTTTTTCTTTGGTATTGTATAAATTATGCCTTGTCCATATTTCCCAGGTCATCCCACTGCCAGGGTATCTTTTTGGTAAGAGTGTTCCAAGATAAGAGGCAACCCCTTGGAGTGACTTGCTTCTTTGGCCATGTTAGGTTCAAGAACTGTCTTTGGCCAGAACCCCTGATTCCCCAGTGACAAGCTACACCTCACCCTGAAAGAAAACTAAGAACCACCGTTTTGAAGTTCTATAGGAAACAGTCCACGTCTGCTCCTTAGAAAGTAGTCAGCATCACACACTAACAGTTAACTTCATTCAGCCTAGTGCTGTATTTGTTTCAAATTCCTTTTCTGTCTTTGTTCCATGTTATTTCTATTTTTCTATTTTCCTTTTTCTTCTCGCCCTCTCTTTCTTTCACTTTCCCTTTTATCCCTTTCCCTCTCATGCCATGCTATTTTTGGGCATCCAGCCATTGCATCGCAGCTGTTTCCTTGGATAGCCTTTACCACGCATTCGTTACAACACATGTGTCATTATCGCAATTAGCCTTTACCACTCATACCATTACAACAATTTTGTAGTAGTACGCATGGTAAGGACTATGCATGGTAATGATGGTAAAGGCTATCGGCGTCATTAGAGGTAATAGAGAGATCCTTCCATTTCCTCAGGGTGACCTGCACTGTGCCTCGGAGGAGCTGGCTCTTTGTCTTCAAGAGGGAGGTAAGCGACATTGGGACGGGGGGGAGAGGGTGTGTGTGTGTGCCAGCACTGTTTTAGGGTTTGGGTGGTGGTGGAGAGTGCGGTTTTAGGGAGGGAGTTGGGGGATGTTTTTCAGACTTGGGGCGGGGGGACAGTTTTAGGGCTCAGGGTGGGGGGTAAGGACGGTTGTAGGGTTTGGAGTGGGGGTACAGTTTTAGGGCGCGGGTAAGGGATGTCAGACTTTGGGTGAGGGGATGGTTTTAGGGCTCAAGGTGTGGGGCGGGGACAGTTTTAGTGCTTGGAGTGGGGGTACGGTTTAAGGGCAGGTGTGGGGGACGGTTTTCAGGCAAGGAGCGGGGGAAGGTTTTAGGGTTCAAGGTAGGGGATGGATATTTTTTAGAAGAGCTGGGGGCTGGGAGGGGGGTCACGCTGGGGTCTGGCTTTAGGGCTTAGGGCAGGGGTCAGGTATTTTTTAGAAGGGATGGGGGCGTCGTGCTGAGTTATAGTTTTAGGACTTGGGGCATGGGTTGGGTTGTTTTTAGAAGGGTGGGAGCTGGGGGGTTGTGCTGGTGTCTGGGTAAAGGGCTTAGGGTAGGGGTCTGGTAGTTTTTAGAAGGACTGAGGGCCGGGGGGTTGCACTAGGGTCTGGTTTTAGGGGTTAAGGCAGGGGTCAGGTAGTTTTTAGAAGGGCTGCGGGGGTTGTGTCAGGGACCACATTTAGGACTCCGGGCACGGTTCACGGAAAACCTTTACCACACATATGCCTTTAACATACATGCTTTTACCACACAATTCATTGCAAAGGCATGAATGGTAAAGGATATGCGTGGCATTCTCATTGTAACGCACACATAGTAATGGCATGCTTTGCAACGGAATGTGTTGTTCCGTCACACACTCCTGTTTTTTGCCTTGCTTTCTTTCTATTTTAGTCTCTTCCACTCTAGTGTTGTGTTGGACACCCCCTCTCTCTTCTGGCATCACCCCTTCCACATCTTCACTGTCCTCCACCTCTCCTGTGGTGTGTCAAACTAGGGACGGACAGGTTGAGCCCACCTTCCTGTAGTGTTTTCTCTGATTGGATCCATTGGGACCAGGTGGGGCATGAAACAATAGCACCTGTCTCCTCTTCTGTCCCACTCGGAACCACTCTCCGTTCAAGCGTGTGTGAACAGTGTACATAATTGCTTTGGTGTTTTAACAGTGCCTTTAATGTGTTATTCCTATGTTGCTCCTAGGTAGAGTCCTTATAAAAGTTCCTGGCTGGTTAGCAGTGCCTCTAATGAGTCGCATCTTTATAGCTTTTGGTCATTCTTCGTGTAAAACTGCCTGATGGTTTAACAGTGGCTCTAATGAGTTGTTTTGTGTTGCTTGCTTGGCGCTCACGGGTAGGCTCCATATAACACTCCTTGGTGGGTTAAGAATGCCTCCAATAAGTTGCTATCCTATTTTTCCTGGGTAGACACCATAAAAAAAAACCCTGATGGATTTATTTTTAATTTGTCTTTATTGGCATTTTGAGAGAATTGTACAGATATGTCCAGATGATTTAAGAGTGTCTCCAGCTGTTTGATGTCTACTAAGCTATTGTTATAGGCTCCCTGGTATTTAAAGCGCACCTACAATTGGTTACTCCTCTATCTCTCCTGGGTAGTCTCCATAAAATACTACTTCTTAGTGCAACAGTATCTCAAATAGGTTGGCTCTTCTGATGCTACAAAGTGAACGCTATATACCATCATCCCCTCACGTATGCACATATCTGCATCACCAAAGAAACGGCACAGGCACACTCAGTGCACTGAGCTCCCAGCACCTCATCAAATGGCACACGCATTATTATGTCCCTTGAATCCCAAAGCACAAACAATCCCCGTTCAACCATGTGCTCTAAAGGGTGCACACAAACATGATGCAAATCAGAGCAAGCAATGACCTCACCAGGGGAATGAAGTGCTATAGAAATAATGAACTGGATCATCTAGGAAAGGAAGACTATATAATTAACCAAACAATCCATCAGCTTCAAACAAATGTCATGAACAACTAAGCTTGGCTATTTCTGTGCATCCTATTGCTATGCTACTAAAAGTAACGTTGTGTTACCAGTTCACATATAAGAAATAAAGTACCCTCTGCCATTAAAAGAATATTGTAAGCCATCGAGGAGTTCCAAAACCATATAGAGTATTGAGGCCAAAAGCTGAGTCCCTTTATGAGGTTACGAAAGTCCAAGGTGAGGTGCAATGTCCTTATCATGTACACTAGGGGATACTTTATCCCATATAATACATGGTCTCACCATCACCTTTCCCATAAGCCACTTAAAACCTTGGTGTGTAGCTCTTTCATATTAAAGAGCGAGCATGTTTGCAAATATGAAAAATAAAATAAAACCTCTGGTGCAAAATTAAATACATGAAAAACCTGTTAGTTATTAGTTTCAAACTGATATTAGAAATATAGAAGTCCGTTTTTTTTGTTTTATTTTCTTAAAGCTGCGCTACCTTGGAATGTGTAGAAACATGCAGAAACATTGTAGCTTTCCTCTAAGGAGTGCAAAAACTAAAGTTATGGCTGCTTGTTATTGTAAGCTAAAAATAGAGCAGAAGAGAGACAAGCGAAAGCTGCTTCCATTATGCTCCATGACCTGACCTGCCTTTCACTTTGACTGCTGCCTCTAATAGCAGGCACTGTGACATCAGAACTCGACTATAATAACTTACAATAGTCGAGTTCTGATGTCTTTTCTTTATAATCGGCGACTGGGTGCGTCGCAAGTCACCAATTATAAAGAAATTAGAGACTGGCATTTGTACAGGGAATACAGAATCCCATGTATTATATAGCATTAATTTACAGCTAGATGGAGTCCGGAACAGAGATAAGCGTAAACAGGATTGCAAATTAATAGGGACATCAGAGTCAGAGCCAAACAAAATGTTTTCCTTTAGTGCTAAAGCATTAACTGAACCATTAGAATATTTGGTATGTAAATTGCACAGCAAATGTATGAAAATATGATAGACTTAAACATTCACAAAAAAGTGTGTTTCTTTAACATTGAAAGAGGTTTCAATTCAGCAACTAAAGGACATAACTACATTGACATTTATGGAAAGTAAATGTTTGAACTTAGAAGCATTCATGAAGCCCTTTGTCTCCTCACTACCACCCACCACAGTATGATGATGCCATGAGGAAGCCAAGAGTCAAGTCAGTTGTTATGTGCTCCCCTGAATGTGGCCTATATTGCTATTATAGATGAGCAGCATTATAGTGATTAAACCATACATAAGAGAATTTCGTATAAGTCAATCTCAAAGTGAATTACGTCAATGTACTCTCAAATGGGACGATCAAGGAAAATGAGAAACCGTGAAATGAAGAGATTTGCCTAAGATCACAGATCTATGTCAAAACGTGAAACAGGGTTTCAGTCCTCAGGGCTCCTGGTACCACTATTTGAAATTAAGTTGCTGGATTGATATCTTAATTTCTAATTTAATACAAAGCAAGTAGTTTTCTTACCAACAGCTAAAAGAGTGCAAGTTGTTAATTAAATACACTGATTGCATGGTAAGTTTATTCAGACACAAGACGCCTTTCTTTAAAAAATAAAAGTACCAAGGGAGTTTATTCCTATCTCACTGCGCTGATGATGTTGACAGTCTCAGCATTACTAATTGGCTTGTAATTTTACCAAGATCACAAGTTCTGGTGAAAGCTGGAAGCCAGAATTTGAACGCCAGGTTTCCTGGTTACATATTGTGCAGTTTAGCTGGATTGCCTTTACAATGTATGTTTCACACCAAAGAACAGTATTTATTTGGTACTCCTAGGAGCCAAATAGTACACTGTGCTAAACAAATTCCAAGATCACACTGCAAATCATTCTAACACAAAATATATTTCTTATACAACATGTACAAAGTTAAAGACGGGAATTCAAGAGACAATACTGTTGTGTCTGCTCCTGAGGCCTTAGACAGTGTGCGCTGGCAGACAACGAGGACCAGGCCCCAGGTCCTTTTATTATCTCCCCTCCCTGCACCATGGTGTATACCATGTGACCCTGCATGATGGGTTACAACAAATTAGTTCCCCTCCTTTACATGGTATAATGGGATGACCCATCCCGACATAACATTCCTCCTTTACTCAAACAAAATGAAACAAATAAAACAAACGAAAATAAAACCATAAACATGGGTGTTCATAGAAACAAGGAGAGATGGTACAGGTCCAAACACTTCAGCATAGCAGTGAAAGAAACATAACTTCAGGTCAGCACAAAATCTTTTATCTTCGTGGAAGTCGCTGGTCGAGGTCGCCGATCATATCTCCCCATGCCTTGTGTGTGTGAAACTACCACATCTTCTCTTGGCTCACCTTTACCAATGTAGAGGTCATTTCTCCCACCATTCTTTGGTGAGTTAGGTGAATTTACCATGTGGTGTTGATAGGCTGGAGTGCGGGTCAAAAAGAAAGATGGTTCAGAAGCTTCAACTCGTGGATCGCCAGCATCATCGTCATCATTGCCAGTCTGACCTGTGACCTGGATATCCTTTGCACTTTCTGGCTTGGGGTCTGACTGCTGGTATAGTTTAAAGAACAATACATTTCTTGTGATTGTCTCAGCATCCTCCCAAGAAGTGACCATTGTTCCCTTCATATCACTCACTCGCCATTGTTCAATCAAGAATGGCAGCCGGAATTTGCTCCCTGGGTGTCTGTTTTTCACAAGTACAAGGTCACCAATATGGACGTCACGTCGCTTGACGTGCCTCTTCTTTGCTATACGGTCATTTTGGTTACTGTGCCGATGCAACGCCTCCTCTGCTTTGTCTCCTATTGCAGAAGGTTCTCCAACAGGAGGGATCGTGTCTCTCACCATCCGGTTCATACACAGCGTACTGGGGGACACTCTAGTGGTAGCTTGTGGGGTGAGGTGATATGGAGAAAGGCATACAAGCAAGACTCACTTCTCCATATTCTGGTTATTGGCCAAAACAATTCTCAAAACCTTGTTTAGCGTCCTCATGAAGCGTTCAGCTTCACCATTCACTTGCGGTCAGTGGGGGTGATTTTGCAATGATGATCCCCTCTGGGAGCTAAGTACTATGCAAATTCTTGACAAGAAAATGGTAGACTGTTATCAGTCCAAGTGGCCATAACTTTCTATGGGCGAGCTATTGTCTGGGCTGCTGTTTATTAAATCTACAATCTCCACTGCTGGATACTTTGGAAAATCATCTATTATTACCAACATCTGCAGACCATCAGGTAGGCTCCCAAAGTCTGTGCTTGCCCTGTACCATGGGACAGAGGGAATGGACTATGATGATGGGTGCCGGTAGCTCAGCTGGATTAACTACTTGACACATAGAACATTGTCTTACTGTGTGTTCAACCTCTCACTGTGTGTTCAACCTGGTCATCCAAATCAGGGAACCATACTTTGCATTGTAGTTTCAATTTTGTTTTCGCCACTCCTTGATGAGTAGAGTGGGTCAAGTCCACCACTTGTTTCTCTAATGAGGCATGAATTACCAGTCGAGGGCCCCTCATGAGGCACCCTTCAGGGGAAACAGCGAGTTCCTGCCTGATGTGGTGCAATGAAGATACGGTCAAATGAGCTTCTGTGCAATGGGACACATTGTGCATTAGTGTATGCGAGTTCCCTGAAGTTATTGCTGAGACCACTAATTGAAGACATTCATCAGCCTTGATTGTTGCTATAATGTCAGCCAGGGAGATGGGTAAAGGCCTTGACCTTTCCACCACCAGTCGTTCATATTCTTCCACATCTTCAGTGCCAGACGCTTCTCTGACAGTAGATGGTCCTGCATGCTGGGACCAATACTCGGCGGGATTTTGAGATCTTAGTCGAAACACTATGAAAAGTGGTATTCTTGGAGCTGAAGGATCCACTTTTCGATCCTGGGAGGTGTTTGGGATGATGATCCATTGAACAAAGGTATGAGAGGCTTATGGTCCATGTGAACTGTGAAAGGTTAGCCCTATCGATATAGATGGAAATGGCGACAACCCAAATGAACTGCAGTAACTTTTTTAATGTGCGAGTATCGCTGTTCAGTGTCTGTTAAAGCTTGACTAGCATATGCCATAGGGGCCCACTCCGCATCCTCTCTTATCTGAGATAGAACTGCCCCGGGGCCAGTGGGGCTGGTTTCTACTGACAGTTCTGATTCTTTGCGTAGAACAAAGTAAACTAGGAGAGTATGTGCGGACAGGGCATTTTTATTTGCTTGAAATGCCCCTTCATGGGTGGTCCCCTTTCCCAAACTGTGTTGGTTTTGGTTAATTCTTGGAGTGGAACCTTGAGGGTGGTCAACTTTTGAATAATTCTACCGCATTATGTAACTGTCCCCAAGAAGCTTCGGACACCTGAGACATTTTTAGTTGGGTTGTTCCTGCTGGAAGAGTCTGCAACACTGATTGTGCCAAGATGTTTATGGATTCTCCCGTGTCAATGAGGGCTGGAATCCAGTGGCCCGGATAGAAAAATGGTGCACTTTGGGATGCGCCGACAAGGGTATCCTCCAGGCTGCATGGCATGAATTACGTGTATCGCTCCTTTGACATAGTCCTCATCGTCCATGTCTTCTTCATCCACGGGGACCATCAAGGTTCACACAACGTTGACTACCTTGGGTTTTTATGCCTTTTGAGATGCGGATGAGCGCATACCTTGGCAAAGTGGTTTCATTTGGTAGAGGACTTCCTTCTTCTGTCCCCCACTGACCCTCATGGCACCTGTATCATTATATTTCTTTTCACCAGGCAAGCTACACTATGCTCTGCCTGGCTTTCCTTCCAAAGGACAGCATCACCTTGGTGAGTCCTGCTTTGCACCCCTGCCTACTAACTGCTCAAATTTCACCTGGGAATGAGAGTGAAGGTTTCATGTTATAATCTTCTCTTTTTGTAATGTTTTCTGTGCTCTGCTCATCCTTTCTTATGAGATCATAGAATGCGTGCTAGTGATTGTGTGGCCGGGCTGGCTCTTAGAGAGAATGATGTGAGCAGAGAGGATTGCTTCTGGTGGAACATTCGGACTCCTGCTCACAGAGAGAGCATCTTCAATTATAACACCCACCTCTAGGGCTTTACCAGCAGTGTGACAAGTTGTTATGAGCTCTCCCATTACCGTGACCGGTGTCCTTTCAATACCACTGAGCACTGCTGCCTTTATTTGGTCATAATCACTTGTCTGGTCTGCGGGTGGCCTCACTTTCTCTTTTCTTTCATATTGTATGTCTCAGTCTCTATCCTGTGTATCTCTCCTTTGTCCCCCATTTTGCCCTCACTGACGCTTTACCCTTTTGATCCCTTTGCCCCATTGGCTGTGACTTATGAAAAGTGGCAATTCTCTAGGGGTAGCAGGGCTGTAATAAGCAAGACTATAAGCCATTTCTAGAATGTCCTGTGTTCACAAAAAATACACTTCCAACTGCTTATTCGTGGGAAATTGTGCAATATTTATTCACACGATAAATTTTAACAATCCAGGAAATTAATTAGGTGTGATAAACAGCATTTACTATGAGATGAAATTGAAGCACAACATGTAGCTATTAGTTTTTTAACCGCACCAAAATTTGTTAAATATAAGAAGATTAGACTTGGATAATTTTTCTGTGAAATTTGTGGGTGTGCGACAAAACTCATAATTCTGAGATGTGCGGTAGCAGGAGTTCCACACAAAGCAGAATTAATGAAGTTACATATAATCAAGTCCTATGTATTGAGCTTTCATAAACCCTCTAATTAAACACCTCTCTGTGAGCTTCCATCCCGTTAACACCCTACACCAAAATCTCTCCCCCTTTGCTCTAAAATATATGTTTTTCTTCAGGCACCCTCTCCCGTCACTCCTGTTCACTGATATCTTCGTTCACACGTTCTCCTTTCTCGGCTCTTCTTTGCATCCTCCAGTCACCCTAAGCAGCCTAAACACCCACTGTATGACTCTCTTGCAACAAGCAGGTTTGGCAATGTCCTTGTTTTTTTCTTTTCTTCCTATCCGCCCTGATGCATTGAAGTGCAAAATGGCTTTCACACTTTCTAGCTTCTCTCACAAGATGAGTTCTAAACTCCTGTTTGGCCCCCTTCTATAAGTTTTATTGCCCACTGTGTCACCAACCCGCACCTCTACACGTTGATCGTTTTGTAAGCAACGATTGGCCTAGCTCTTCCTCCATTCACTGATTCTTATTGACCTCAAGTCTCCAGTTGTTTCTCCTTCCCTTTCCCCTTGCTTCTCCGAAGGGCACTGCATTCCACTTCGATCTTAGGAGTATGTTATAAAACATAAAAATAAGTAAATAAAAACGTCTTGTTTCTTACCTTTGAAATATGTTGTAAAGCACTCTGCCTGGCCCGTGGATGTAGTTTGTGCTATATAAATAAGTTAATAATAAATCAATTGGATTCATGCAGTGCTGCCAAGCAGCACCCTTCTGGCAGCAGGGCTTGTGGTGGGATACTCCGTCATGTCTCCCTCAGCATCTCTTCCTGAGAATTGGTGCTGAAATGAGTTCCGCCATAATAAGGACAACATTTGCACTATCAGCTTCCTCTACATTCAGCATAACTCTGTGCCTCTATCTGAACCTTGTGCCTCACAAAACCCTATTCCCAATGGCCTGTTGTTTCTACCCCTCCTTCTTCCCTTTCATCTTTGTTAAAAGCATTTCTCGTTCCATCCCCTCTGCCCTTTAGTCCTTCTGCACCCCTCAGCAATATTCCCACAAAACAAATATTGCTGGACAGCATGTACTCCTGAGCGTGACCCCCCTCTCCATGTGACCTGCCCACCACCAGTCACACCAGAAGCGAAACCATGTACGACAACTGCTTCAGGGCAGCTGCCAAAGCTGAGCTGGTTGGAAGAAGAGAAATGAGGGAATGCCAGTATCACTCCGGGTTCTTTAGATCATTCGCCAAAGTCTTTGGTGTTACGCATACAAGAATTCCATGACTTATTACAACCTGTAAATTGAGGAGGTAAGAACACCTCCCTGCCTCTGTTTCATATTTCATTCACAGTACATTGAAATCATAACAGAATTTAAAAAAAAAACATAGATTGAGGTACGATACCAAAATGAAGGGGGCATCCTCGCATTGCCTTTTGCAGGACAAACGTTCCTACCACCATGGAAAACAAGCTCCTGGTCGGGCAAACTTTGTTTCTCTAGACAGTCATTATCAGCACAGGACCAAGATGGAAGGCTAGTTTCGAGAATTCGAATTACGATTCAGCAATATCCACACATCGTTCAACCCAAGAGACCTCCCAGATCAATTAAGTAAAATTAAAAGTATTTTATCTATAAAATAAGGTGAAAAAGACAAAAATCTGTCACTTCAAAGATACAGAGTTTCAAAGTAACTTTCCGCACTTCTTCTGCATTGAGCTTGGAGAATCAAGGTTCTGTGTGCTACTCCGTGCGACCACAGGAGGCTTCTTTCACTCTGGGAGCACAGAAAGACTCTCCGCTGGAGACTGCCTCTTGCCTTCGGCCAGTCGAGAGAGGATGGAATTAAGTCAGTCTCCTTGCTCTGGTAGGCACAGTTCGCACCTTTCAAATTTCAAAGAATTCATGTGGGAGTATGCTTGGCTTTCACCCTTGAAGCAGACAGAATCTCTTCTGTTCCTTCCGAGTCTGTCTGTGCTAGTGGATAGTCTCCTCAACGTCCCAGTTGAGGGGCCAGTCTTCAGTTCCAGCACCAAAAACTGATACAGAGTTACTCGCCTTCCACTGGAGACTTCTCTTTCAAGATATCAGCTCAGAGTGAGCGGAAGCTGGCTTTGATGCAAATGTACAAGTTCCTGCAAAGAATCTTCACACAGACCAGTACCAGACCTATAACAGCGAGTCCAATTCTTAAGAAGAGCTTTCCGGTGTCCTCTTGTGTTCCACTGGACCACCAATGGATCAGCTGGCTTTGATTTAGAATGCACACTATTCTTGGTGTGGGCAGTTACAACCATCCCCACTGTTCCCGCAGTGTCTCCTCTGCTATTAAGTTCTGTACCATATATGTTCGTAGTCTGACTGCCTTCCAGACGTATTCAAACTTCCAGCCATGATCTGTCTTTTGAGATCACAGATGGCCTACCTCCATTAGCCACATGCCACACACATTCATGTCAACCGCTCTGCACTTAGTAGGATAGCAGTCTTCATGACATGAACTTTGCCAGTATATTCCAAAGCTTCAACTAGGGACACCATCAAATATAGTAAACCTGGCAGAGGTTGGGCCATGTCACTACTGTGATCTATCTACGACGACGTCCTAGTTTAATACAGGTTTCTTAAAGGATTCTCGCCTACTACTGAAACACTGAAAAGTGAGTGGTCAGTTTAAAACTGTTCAGAATATCACACCTGTTGAAATGGGATAGTTACATTTGCTTCCTCCAGTGGTAACACCCTGCTGCTTGGTTTCATCATACATGAACTCAGGCTGTTCAGAAAGGCAGGCCTACACTATCTATCTTATCTCCTCAGTCTCAAAATGGCGGCGCAAGGCTGGCCCAGTCTCCTCCCACTCATTCCTCTCCTATATGTCTGTGCTAGCCTGCTACCATTGATGGGTCTCACACGCGCAGCAGGCATGGCCCTCTCCTCCCAGCACTCATGGCCCTCTCTTCCCAGCACTCATAGCCCTCTCTTCCCAGCACTCATGGCCCTCTCTTCCCAGCACTCATGCTGTGATGCTGCCTCAGTGCACCTGGCAAACTAAATACAGTGTGTTTACATGCCTCTACAAGCACTCACGGGACGAGTTTTCAATCTCTTTTCACGTATTCATGGAAACAAATGCAATGAGAATTCTCGATGCAGAGTGAGAATAGAGGCAGAATCTGAGAGGAAAAAATAAGGGGAACTGTGCGAAAAGCGGGGTTTCTTACACTGTAGTTTTAATAGTCTTTTTTTATAGGCAGAGAACGTTTTTATTGCTCATAAAAAACTCTAGTCTGCATCTAGTAATTTGAACACAGTAGAAGTGCCTGAACGTGGTCGAGGTGGTGGTTGGACACATTGTCTATACATATATATTGTCTATATGCCATCGGTAAAAAATAAGTGTCTCCACCCTCAAAAGAAAATAATACGAGCTCTTTCATACTTTGAGTAGCTGGAAATGCAAGTAGCTGAGGCTTGACTAAGAACTGATGTAATATTCTCTGTATTCACATTTAGCATGGGGGTTTTAATTTTTATATTGCAGTACTTTAGTCAGCCTTACTTGGAGGCTATTTTCTGCATATAGTTTCAATTGTGGTTGCAAGGGGACAAATTTCGCATTACTTTTTCCAACCTTTACATACATTCTAATGTAATAACGTGGTGAAATGTTAGTGAATCGGCTACCTGAAGGGGATGTCTGGTAGTTCTCCTTTGGGTTCTATCCTACAAAAGGAGGACACGAGCTTCCATTTGCTTGTCATATGTTCTCTAAGCCTCTACACTTTAATTTAGCCTACATAATGTCAATTAAGAACTTAATTAAATATGTTCGCCTAAGAATGGGACAGGTAGGATTTTTTTTAGTGGCATTTCCTAAAAGTGAATAAAAGGCAACCGGAAGAGGTTATGTGTGCTTTCTAAGAAGAAGCATATGTTATGATAGACTTTTTCTGGACTCATGGAGTTAATATTGGGCAACTGTTTAATTTAAAAACCTATTTTGATCGTTCAAATATATTTCTATGTTTTAAGTTCAAAGTATTCATTAAGATAATTTGCACGACGAGCAAAACATGCTTTAAAATAAAGTACAAGGGCAATTCATATGCATAAAGGCACAAAATGTATAAGGTTTCAAATATAATGGAAATTATTGAAACAATGTAACGTGGTATAAAGTAACAAATCTAAATAAATTCGCAATTTGTTGTTGCTACAACCATTGAAATCTCAAATCTGTATTTAAAAATGAAGATAAAAATGTCCCTGGTTCTTTTGTAAAGTTAAGCCTTTCCAGTCAAGCAAGATAGCTAAATCAACACAAGATTTTCAATTAGAAGAAATTAATTTATTTCCCCAAACCATCTGAGTGGTAAGCCGTGTATTTATAGCTATGAATTCAAAGCTTTATATTTATATGTAAGATTGTATGGCAAAACTCTTCAGGATATATTCTAAAATTACAAATGTTTTAGGAATTCTGATTGGTCATGTTAATTTGATGCTTCTGCAGAATTGTGATGCTTGGACTCTGAGTTGTTCCTAGTGAAACATCTTCCTTAAGTTTAGAGGTAGAGTATGCAACATTGAGATAACCGAGTGCTTTACAAATTAAATAAAGGGATAATGACAGATGCCCTTAAATACTTCAGGGAACTATGGGGACCCATACCCCCTTCTTCAACCTGCCCAAGGTCATTGCCTTCCCTACTAATTTGCCACTCCTCAACTCGACCACCTTACTATTGAGCTGGCTACATAAACATTTGATGTCTTGTCTTCCCCTTCCTGTGTTTTTTTTTCACTGGCTCGATAAGGGTGGTTCCTGAGACCATAGGGTGGTCTGCAGTGACATCGTACTTGTGGTCGCTGTATCTGGTGGAATGTTTGAATTTAACGCTTTGATGGTGATGCAGCAAACCTTGAAAGCAATAGGGGTTCGTGGAGTGAGCCAATTGTAGAAGGAACCTGTTCTCCATATGCCACTGACCACTTCCTTCTCAATGTGTTGATATCACTTAATGGAGCCTACAGACATCACTACACTTTATATGTATGCACAGTGAAACAAACAAACAGACCTGCGCTTTTTTCTGCCTTCACTACGCTAAAGCAGTGGATGGGGAGCACTCTGTGCTTAATTAGACCGTCAAAACTGCAGTGAAAGTGACTACTTCAATCTGCCCCACAGTGTTGCTTCAGTCTTATTTTAGAGGAAACCTTTTCGGACGGTTCTGATGCTCATTTGATGCTCTGCTCTTATCAACTTCAGTTTCAGCAGAGATGTCGAGTCAGGTACCACTCTTGCCTGGTTATTTCAAAAGTGGTTGTACACTGTTAAGGGAACAGTAACATAGAAAAATAGCTTATTTTACCATACTAATGAAAAGGCTGCCACCAAGGTTTTTAACCAATACCCATATACAGTTGGTGCCCATTACCCTTCCACTCCCTTAATTCCTGCTGCCTAAATGCATGCCAGAATATACTCACTGCCACTTGCTGGCTCAAAACCCATCATGGATTTCAAGAAAACCTAATGTCTAAACACATTGTATAAAGTCCTGCTTCATTATTTCCTCCCAAAAAGTTTGCCAGTTGCTGACAACTACAAATTAAGCCAAATTTCAACCACATTGACTGTAAAAGGTTTTTCTAAGCAATCTGACGACTGCCTCTTTTAAGGTAAGGGGAATCAGTCCTGATTGCAATAAACTTTCACAATGGCAGTACCCAATCAAGTAATCAAAGATTCTTCTTGAGGTCAAGAAGAGAGCCTGATTCTGGTCTTCATTGACATCGTGAGATCCTATATTAAAGGAAGGAAAGCGATGGAACTGAAAGAGTAAGACATTAGAAGGATTATAAGAGGAGAGCAAAACATGGATGACTATCACCAAAGTATTGAAGTACTAAGTTAGTAATGAAGGAAGGACTTGCACACATGGAATTGGGTTTTCCATGGCAGGAGACTGTGCCTGCTCTTTTGCCACTACACATTCCAGCTTCTGCAAATTAGTTGCTCTAGCAACTCGAGAGGAGTAGAATGGATATTTTTCGATACAATTAGAAGTTTATTGTGTCACAATTGATCTTTGTGCTTTCTCACGTCTATTATTTTAGAGTTCTGCATCATCTACTTTTCGGTGATTTTATGAGAGCCTTTCGGGAAAAAGATGGATCAGAAAATATGAAAGCAATTTCTTTTTGTGAGAGGTAAAAGGGGACTTAGGTTGATGAAAGGTCTACAGCAGGAAGTGCTTGCGATTAATCTTTGGATAGAGGCAGGCCACTCACGAAGCTAGAGGAACACACCTTCCATTTAGTATATTGAGCTTTCTCCAGCATCCAGCAGTGAGAACGTAAATTGTGAGTCAATGTTAATTTTTATGTTCGGTTTTGTGCTTGTCGATGGTGTTCCCATCAAATGATGTTTGGTGATTATGGAATGCACTTCACTTATCTTAACTAGGCCACATGGCATAGCCATGGTGAATAAGAAGTAAAGCTCACACAGTCGTAGGCCAATCAGTATGGGGCCCAAGGGTCACCTTTTAGGGCATGAATAATGAGCGTTTCAGTTCTAATGTTAGCAACCAATAAGAGAGGATGCCTCTGCCCCATCTGTACTTTCAAAGAACTTCCTTTTCCTAGACCACAGGGGGATGCATGGATTGTCTTGCTCTCTGCAGACTATCTTGCCACATCAGATGCACACAATCCCCAGCGAGTGCAACCGAGGGCACTGTTCACAGGGCTTATTTCCCTCTCCTCAAAACTCACTAAAAGCATTAAGTGGCCATGTGGGTGGAATCCTAGGGCTTACCAGCTCCTACTTCCTTCTTGCTATATGAAGGGGATCTGAAAGGCAGTAAACGATGTTCTCTTGGAGGGAGTGCCCTATCACATTTATTTATTTGTAATCAATTTATTAGACTTTGCTTTTCAGTTTATAAAAACGTTAACCAACACAATTGCGGCATATGCAATTCATATACACCAGCTTGTACTCAGTATTCTAAATCAAGTGGAAAACCCACCAGTCCTGCCAGGAAATATTTTCATGGTAATGGCAGTGGGAGAAAGCAATTAATACTATGCATATGAAGCATTAGACTAGGGTTCAATCACAAAGGAAATAGAACATTTTGCGATTCCCTAGTCAATAACAAACCTTAAATCTGGTAATAATCTTGGGGCAAAGCTAAACCAAATATTAGCAAAACAAGACAAGGTGAGGGAGGCACAGGAACGGGGGCAAAGATCAACAAATAACCCCACTCGCTCTAATTTCCTGAACTCTCCTGTTCCTCCACCCTGGGTTATTAAACCTGCAGGAGTTTTCATCCCACAATTGAGCTATTGGCCTTCTTTGAGGGTTGAGTCTCTCCGGTGCATGCAATACTAGCCTCACACATTTGGCCCACCCACTACATCATGTTGCCACCTAACGAATGGGGGTCGGGGAAGGACGGGAAAGACGTTGCACTCCTTCAGTTCATAGCTATGCACCCTTTGGCCAATATTATTGCCCGTTCCCTGCTTTTTTTAGGCTTGGTCTTCCATATCAGCTCAGGAGGCAGGCCTCCGGGAAGTGCAAGCCATGCCTGTTCATATCAAGCTCTAAATGGCCAGTAACCCCCCTCCTGTCACCCTCAGGCCATATGGAAGAAGTCTGTATTCAAATGACTTGTTTGGGGACAATGGGGATCCTTCTTCCCTCGTGCCAGGTTCAGTTGTCTAGGGGACATGTAAGTCATGTGCAAGTAGTTACATAGGGTATACTTCAGTCTCACATTTCTGGAGACTGTCTGCATATGTGCCAAAACTTCATCCACTTCTTACATCCAAGTACCAGACACAGCTTATTCTCCTATGTTGCTTTGGGGTGCAACATCTAAAGTTTAGTCATTATCAGTAGACATGTGTAAAACCAAGATATCAGCCTCATGCCATTCTATGCCACGAGAAACAGTTGTAAGACTTCGGGTGTGTCTGATTTACCAGCAAGTGTACCCCATCTCTGATTAATATTATGGGTTAGAGCCCGATAACTCTGGAAATCGGAGCCTGGGAGGCCAGATTCCTCTATCATTCTAGCTAGCGGGATTAGGTGTTGCTTGTGGTATAGGTCTCCAACTCTAAATAAAATTACAGTTTCACTCCTGTGGGACAATGCCGTGACTGTATGATAATTCACACTATCTGGGAAACCTACCAATGGAATAGTGGATGCGTACAGAGGCCAGGAGGTCTTTCATACACATCTTGCCCAGCATCGCAAGGTGATTACCACTAGTGTTTTGTGCACACATTCCACACGCATAGTTCAGGAGACGTGCTACCAGTTCACCCCTATCTATCGCTATTCTCATCTGGCCCAGTTCCTGAGCAAGGGCACCAGCCATCTTTCAATCAACTGAGTCCGTGCAGCCAGTTAGTAGAGTTCAACATCCGGGGGCCCAGCCCACCTTGTCTGAGTGGGATTGGCAGGGTCTTCAAAACTTTCTTGTCCCCATTCGCACCCCATATGAAATCTATGAGGAGGGACTCTAGGTTACTACACCCGTCCACCGGCACCCACATGGCGAAATTGCTAATCTAATGGAGCAATTTCTGTAGTGCCACCATTTCCTTCAGGGGGACTCTACCCATTATTGATAACTTCAGGGTCAGCCAAAACGCCCTACTGCCCTTCAGTGTCTGAATAGCCCATCCCAAATTTACTCCAAAAAGATCCTCAGGCCTGTGGTAAATTAAACCCTCTAAGTATTAAAATGCATCTTGTTCTGGGAGGATACACCTTAGGGCCAGACTTCTGAGTTTAACGACACAAAGTGATCTATAGGGAATGCACTTTTTAGACCGGTTTATGTGGGGACATGATAACCTACCAAACTCTTGAGGCATTCGATCATGGCTGGTGCCACCCTCCTCTGCTCCCCTTAAAAAAAATAACATGTTATTTGAATTAGAGATATGATGTGTATCCCATCTGTGAGCGTCATTTCCCTGTCCAGCTTTCTTGCAGAGTGATCTATTGCTAAGAAGAAAAGCTTGAGGGCAATTCTTTCTAGTCCTGCAATTCATTGAGTACTTCGCCCAAAACCATCCTACCAGTTTTGACCCTAGTAAAAGGGGTATTGTATAGGGCTAATCCATGCTTCTCTAATGTTCATGTGTCTGAGTATCTCCATTAGAAAACACCAGCTCAGCGTGTCAAAAAAATTTGTTTAAGTCCACAGCCAACAACGTGGCAGATTGGTGCATGGCTTTTGGTGTCTCATACATCATCCTCATAAGATGTTTTGCCAGAGCAGTATTTGTAGTGGGGATAAACCAATTTTGGTCATGGTGAACTAACAATGTCATATGGCGAAGGGGTCTCCTGGGCAGTACCTTACTGAAGATCGTATAATCAAGATTCATAATTGAGAGGGGTCTATATGAGACTCTGTCCTCCTGGTCCCCACGGTGCTTAGGTATAAGGACCAACAGTACTTCCCTTGTACTTCCCATCCCACTATAAACATCTTAACTAAATGGGTCATCAGCAATTCAATATATGACTAAAAGAACTCTGCCAGCAGGCCATCTGTACCAGGGATTTTACCCCCCGCCCAATAACTCTCCTGCCTCCTGGATCTCACCATCTGTGATATGACCTGTAACTGTAGGGAGAGTAGACTCTCTGCAATGCCAAACCATGAAGACACAACACTTTCACACAGGATTGAGCCTTCTTTTTGTCCTACAGAGATTTCAATATTAATCAAAAAAGGCTTCAATAACGCGAACCTGGTCCTGGACTCCAGGTCAGGAACTAGTTATATCTGGGGAACCTAGACATGCCATCGTCATTCGACTTACATAACCATGCCAGCAAACTACCCGATCTCTCTCTGTTTCAGAGTGTGCTCAAGCTAGTAAGGTTCTATGATCAAGGTATCACAATTTCTCAACCAATACCGCAGATCTTTCACTCGTTCTTGTCTTTTGAGGTAGTTCTCAACCACTTTCTGTTCCAGCTCATGGAGTGAAGTATTCATAGCAAGTCCATTCCCTTATCATTGTGTGCCTTTCACCCATTACAGAAGTAATGCAATGGCACCTAATTACCGCCTTAAGAGCTGCCTTTCAGTCATAATGTTAGAAGCCAATCACTGGTTTTCTGCAAAGTAATTGTGGATTAGTTCACCTAAACAGTCTTTAAATAATGGGTCCTCCAAGGCTACAGACTAAAGTTGCCATATCAGAATTAGAGTGGACTATGCACTCCATCTAATGCGCATAAATAATAGGTTGTGGTCTGAGAGGGTTCTTCCTAGGTACTCTGAATGGTGTACCAATGGGGCCCCCTTGGTGGAACCCATGAATCTGTCAAGACGGACATTTAAGTTATGTACTGGGAATAAAAGGAATATTCTTTGTTTGTGCCAAGCATCTACCTCGAAATGTCCAATAGTCTCCAATTTATGGCCATTTCGCAAAGCCCTTTGGCACCTTAGCGACCTATCCAAATCCACATACAGGGTTAGTATCTCCACCCTAAATGATGAGAACCTAGGGCCACGGGGCAAGCCTGGTCGAAATGAAGTCAAAGAAAATTAGCTCATTTGTGTTTGGGTGTGTAAACTCCAGTGCCTAATTTGTAAAAAGATAAGTGCCAGGGCCCTCATCAGGAGGCCACTGCAGCTTGCACCACATATTAGCCATCCCAGGGATGCCAATGGTAGTCCCAAGACAACTACTAACCATAACACCCTACAAGTGTGACAATTCAGACTGTTCCAGGCCACCTAAAGCTAAAAGCATGGCTTGGCCGGCAGTCAATAGTCATTTTTAATGTATATTGTATTAATAAACAGCTGTTGTTTAGCTCATCTTTAACAGACAGACAGCACCACTATGTGGCAGGCCATTACAATCCCCGATGTTGACAATTAAGTGCTGGGGCCAAGCACCAGAGACCACTGGCTCAAATTAAGCACTCAAAAACTCCCTACCACCATATCCAAGCCATCCATCAACCATGGACCAACCCATAACATCCCTGTTTGTCACATCTCGCTTGGTGGGGACGAAAGGGAACCGCTGCCTGACCCAAACTAGTGCTTCCCTTGCATCGGCTGAGAAACCAGTGGTAAACAACTGACCTCTCCATCGGCGTTGCAATCACTTTGCTTCAATTCACATCAGGTTAGTTTTCCAAAGGAAAACCATGTGTGCACCCCTCCTTTTTAGGTAACTATGCACTTGAAATGTCTCAGAGATGGAATCATGCCTCTCCCATTCCATGAAAAGAAGTTGTTTGTGGAACATATCTGCTTAACTTATGGTCAGTGGGAGTGTCCCATGTTGTGGACCTACATCTCCCAAACAAAGCTGACCAGCTCCCTCTTTATTACTACGGCTACTCTGCCATCTAAGATTATCCCTCACTTTGTCTGATTCAGCAAAAATCAAACAACAATAAACCCCAACTCCCATTCCACTAGAACAAGACACAACAGTGCTCCGCCTTAATCACAAAAACAATAGCAATATGAACACTATTTCTTCCTGCAGTTATGCACAAGTTAAGAGAATTGTGGAGGTATAGCAATGCTTTGACGACTTGAATGCGCTCCCACACCCCTCCCAAGTACTGCCAGTTCAATTATAATTGTACAGAAAAGATGCAGAAAGGTACATGTCCCCATAACCCTCACCCTACATACAGGAATACTCATCAACTGTGAAGGACATCAACTGTTTAGTAGTCTGGGTGCCCTACCTGACACAGTTGATCCTCAGTCAAAGATAGTGCTTAATTTGAGCCTGTGCTTGTCGATGGGAAGGCACCAGCACATTTTTAAGTATTGGCACTTATTTCTCTTTGTCAGGCATTTCAAAAGAGAAAGAAGACACACATGGGGGAAAAAGGAGGAAGAGAAAGACAGAAATCCTTGTCACCAAGAGAGGAAGCAAGAGCCCGCAAGAGAGAGAGAAAGGGGCAGGCAGCGGGCTCCTTAGCAGTACTGTGGGCACCAGCATTCATTATTTTACAAATTAAGCACTGGTCAAACATCATCTGCAGCTTATGGTTCCGTAAACAATACAGACCAGCCTATCATAATCTTTAAATTTGCAAGAAACAGTTACATATAATAAATTCCCACTTCCCGTAGGGATCGCTTGACTTGAAAATGAAATAAGGACACCTATGCTGCTCTGCAACTGTATAGTCAGGAAAAGACAGGACAGATTGGTTCTTAACTTTGAAGGGGCTGGCTTGTGTGGCTGATAAGAGAATCAAATCTCTATCCCTATAATGCAGTGGCATAGCCATAACTGGCCATGGGTTGCCCCTGGTGGAAGGTTCTTTTTCTGTAAAACTGTGTGCACTATCCAGCTCAAAGAACTTTTGGGGAACCCAGAGGTAGCAACATAACTCAGTTATCTATTTCTCCAGAAAAGCCACCATGTCTCAGGCTCAGCTTGTTCTGATAAGTGCACCACTGATGTTGCTACTGAGATTGCGCCCCTCAAAGTCCTCTGCTCTGTATTCCAAGAATCTCAGTCTCAGTGAGATCTGTAATTTAAGTCCACATCGAGTCAGAGGCAGGTTGCAATTCTCTAATAGCTTCCTGTGTAGGCTTGACCACCCTCTCCAAGAGCTTACATTGGTCTTCTTGTAGAAGGCCCATATCAACAGCGACCCCATCAGTTTTAGCCTCTAGTATCTCACAGGCGTTCTAAATTGCTGGCACGATTGTATCAAGCTTGTCTTTAGATGTACCCTGCTGCTCCATGGGCGATTGCGGTTGTTGTTGGTCCCCCACTGGGTATAGAGGACCCCCGCTCAACTCAGGTCCCCGGTCAATGTTTCCCTGCCCCCCACCCCTGTTGCGTCCCATTTCACAGCTACGAGTCAGTCAGAAACTCTAGCCCCACCTCTCTCTAAGGAGTGAAAGGTTTTCTTGGGCCTCCAGGACCCGAGCGATCTGATGGAACAGTCACCTCCGGCCAGGTTTAGCTCGGCAGTGGCCCCAAAACCACCCTGATGCACAACAACAGCCAGTAGGCCCCACACGGCCACCTGCTAAACATAAAGGGGTCCCATCCTACCATGAGAATATACTGCGGTGACCGGGGGGGGACTATTCTGCTACACACCCACATCCCACAACATCGTTATTATTTAGGTGATTAATTGCTCCTAATACCTTTAGGTTTCGTATCTGTTGGGCATCAATCATAAATAAATCTCTATGGTTATACAGCCTTATGAATTTCAGTTGATAGAAAATTATTGTTTCTGCTTGTCTTTCATTATGGTGAATGTTCACAAAATGTCCTCTCCAGAAGCGTAACACCATCCTCGCATCAACACGGCGCTGGGATTGGCTGAGGCAGCGGAAGAACCCTTCTGTTCTCCTGCCTGCGTTTAATCTACACACGCGCTCAGTCTGGAAAACACAGCATGCATTAGTGCACGTGGCTTTAAAGGCTCTCGCCGCCACCTCGCTATAGAGTTAATTGCGATTAAAAATAGACGTTTGGGGAACGATTTTCCATTTGCCGCTATTATGCTAGATATTTTGTGACCCGTTGCTAGGGCAGGAGATTGAAGTCAAAAATAGCAATTACCAGTGTGCTTGCTGCGAGATAAACCAAACATTTTTCTTTCATCCTGGAATGGCTAATGTTTGCTTGTCACCTTGCGGAAGGCCTATAATTTTGTGGCATTTGAATCAATGCCCTTGGCCCTGTGCTGCTTGTTCTGTTTTCCAATTGCGCATGAGGTGAGGCTGAGCCTGGGTCTAATAGCTACAACATGGAGTCTTGTTGACTCTATTTTGATACATAGAGGCTTGACGGTGTACAAGCACAAACTTGATTTGTTATATTAAACAGTACCTGTCTCTGGTGATTGGTGGCAGGTGACCCACAAAGTTAGGAGGCTGGTTCGAATTGAGGGAGATTAGAGGTTTTAATCCTGTTTTGTTTGTAACTCTGAAACAAAGGACCCTTAAACAAGCTTTCTCCCTAGCTTCCCTGAAACTCTGTCAGTCCCTAGCACTCTGGGGGGTAATCTCCTTCTTGCTGCATAGTAGTGAGACACTGTAAACCTTTCTTAGAAATAGTGGGATGTTGTAAAACAACAGAATGACCACACCTGATAGGCCCTGCTCGACATTCATAAATCCAGACATTTTTTAAAAACTGGCCATCCATTGTATTGGGATTTCTTTTTTAGGGTCGAGCACACAAGCGCTCCATCCTTGTTGTAATCTTTCTTTAGGCTTTTAACCACACCCGTGTCACTCCTGTCACTTTCATTGGTTCGTGGGCTTGCCTTTTAAAATCCGCTTGATTTCATTAGTGAAAGGCATGCATACGTCATGCCTTTTCTGGTGTTTAGCCCTCCTCGAGCACACCAGCCAGCTACTGAAAACATATGAGGCTCCATGTTTTCAGCATGGTCTCCAGGCTACTTTATCTTTTTATTTTCCACGCAACGCGATTGCGCTGGGTTTTACATAGCGCGATCGTGCTCAGTTTTGTTTTTCATATTGAGGGTGATCACGCTGCGTTTTACATAGTGCAATCACTCTAGTTTTTTTTCTTTCAATTTGTGTGGCAAGAAAAGTCTGGTTAGAAGTTTACAACACTAATAGCTCTAATTCGAGCAAATGCGAGACCCGTTGCATTGCAAATGCTTGTTTTTCTTACAATCACCCCTGCTCTGAACATTCAGAAATGTAGATGAATTATATTACTGTCTGAGTTTCATCCTGCGTGATGGTGTGCTTCTAATCATGTTATCCCGTTTCTGCTATCCATTAAAAGTTATCCAATCTTTGGTTTTCTGTTCAACGCACGACTATAGCCTGGTCTGCACTATATAGAAGTAAATAACAGTTCAAGTAAAGTAATCAGATCTAATATAAGGGAAAAGTTAGACTCCAGGGAAGTTTAAAGTATCAGGGTGTTGGACTACTGAAGGTTCTTTTGGTAAGAATGTTTGTATCCCTGAACCATGAAGGCACATACTGCTATGATAGATGACATATCCAGTATTATACAGTGTGCTACAAAGAGTGCACATCAAATCCAGTGTATTCCATAGTATGTAGGAGCACAACACATTAGGCACAAAACTGGATTCATGCCATAATACTCCGGGTGCTGCACTGTGCACATCATGCCAGATGCATGCCATAATATGCTAGGTGAAACACAATGCAAGCTATGTCTCATGTATGCCAGAAAATGGACATCTGATAACATCATGCCAGTTGTGTGCCATATTTCACATTGGAGCGCACAGGCCACATACATTCCAAATTATTTTCAGTAACAAATTTGCTACTTGTGGACATGATGATTGGAATATTTGGAAGTTATGGGAGATCACTTCATAAAGAAACCAGTTGAATCGAATATCAACATTGTGATCGCAGGGGAGTGCCAAAGCAGGCTTTGGTAATCCATGAAAATAAAATGATATTACTAATACTTTATTGTTATCAGTACACACCTTTAAAATAAAAAATGTGAAATATTTTTCTCTAATTTTCAATACCACCCTAAAGCCAGAAATCCCTGGTGGCAAACTCGAGGTGTAAAGTGACACAATTTACATGCTGCTTTAGATTTTGTCTCTGTGATAATTAGCTGTAAATAAGAACAAGAAATATTTTATGACAATTAACACCCTAAAGTAGGCACACGATTGTACAGAGTGTGTGTAATTGAGCATGTAACTGAACTAAAATGTTATCCATATGCTGAGAACCATAGTTCACAGACCTATGCTGAAGGATTAGGACACACGATTGAGAAAAGTCCAGCGGTTATATTGCATGTAGGTGTGCAGTTAGCATGTTGGTACAGACGTCACTATACTAACCACCTTCAATAAATGAAGCTGAAAGCTAAACACGTTCTCGCAAGGATAGAGGTTAGCAAGATGTCTCACCTAGAACACCATGGAGATAAGAAAGGAGGCAGGAGCTCACATGTCGTAAGCAGATTGACAGCTGTGTCAGGGTACTGGGGCATCAATTCAGAGACAAGATACGTGATGAAAAATCATAAGTGGTAGAAACATTCGTTGTGTGCCATCATGCCATATAATTGACAGGTGAATTGTTACTGATAATCTCGGCGACTGATAATGATTACTCACAAATGATCCATCAAGGGCTAAATTAGGTTGGGGATTCTGAATTAATATTCATTAGATGCAGTTTAAAAACACTCAATCTGAAAAAGGGTACCCGCACATTTGACCTGGGGTCACTATGGGTTGTACCAGCCAGTGCTCTTGTTAGGTAAACTGCATGCCTCACAGTGATATGGGGGGTTGTAACTCCTGGTTGCCTATTATCACCACTGTCGATGGACGGAGGTGTTGGGTGGTGGGCGGGGTCTAGGTAGGTTTAGACTCGACCTAATCTAACTTCAGCACGGAAGTGTGTTATTGGGTTAACTGACCAGACACACCACACGCATTAGCATAGCAGTAACTCATACCTTACACATCTGTCAAACAAACTCTGATCATTGGGATAGAAATGTGTTACTTTACATCAGTTTAAAAGAAAAAAGGGTTTTGCAGTCTGTATAATGCTCAAGTGTATCCCAAAGTTAATCGATAGTTTGATCATTAACTTGCAGCTAAAAAGATAACACCTATAGACGTTTTGGAGGGTAACATTTCTACCCTGATAAAGATTTCTTACAACACAAGGCTGCCATTTACCCACAAAGCAAACAAGCATTTGTAATTCAACGGGTCTTGCATTTCTCCGAGTTAGATCTATTAGCAGTTATAAACTCCCAACCGGACTTTTCTTGCCACATTAAATGGAAATAAAGAGCACGATTGCGCTGCTACACTTCGCTCGTAGTGAAACCTATCGGCAAAAGTGCAATTATCTACGTAACCGACAAAAGTGCAATGAACTATGTAACAGGGTCGATATCATGGAAAGCGCTCGACTTTTGCCAAGCGAGATTGCGCTGCGAAAAAAGATAAAAAGTAGGCCACAAACTGGACGGAAAACAGCAAGGCTCGTATGTTTTCAGTAGTTGTTCTCTGCGATCGAGGAGGGCTAACCACCGGAAAAGGCATGACGTATGCATGCCTTCCACTAATGAAAGCAAGCAGATTTTAACAGGCAAGCCCACGAACCAATGAAAGACACCGACCTGACATGGACGGGGCTCCGAGCCCCTTTCTAACTACTAAAGCGACTCGCAAGCGAAACGCAGGCGCAATCGCTTGTGACGCAGGCTCGACCCTGAAAATTACCAAAACAAAAAAAAGAATCATGGAAACTGAAATTAACAATTCTTATTGCAATAGATTTAAGATAGAGCTTGTAAATTATTTTGAAACAGGAATTAGTGTTATCAGGGAAGTTAATGAAAGCAGAGGGAGCAGCAAAGCCCTGCATAAAAACCCCTTTTCAAGTGGATTTTTAATGAACTAAATGACAAAAAGCAAGTATGATTTTTATGAGCCATTTAAATATGCTTATGAAGAGCAAAGCATGAACACACTGATTTGCTACGAATCACACAGCAAGGTGAACATTATTCTGTGTTACAAAGGGCTCATCAAATAGGGCTCTGGAATTTCTAATACCATTGTGACGGTGCTAATTGAGCAGCCTGCAGGGCAGAGTGCTCCCTTTTGAACGCCACATGTGAAAGCACAGTTCTGGAGCCTTGCAAGACTTCCAACCGAATTAACTGTAGTAATCCGAGATTTGTAGTAAGAGAGGAGGGCAACCAGTTGGGATTATTTTGTTATTTTGAAAGAAAATGCGTTTTATGTCAGGTTATACGTTTGCAAATGGGTGATTTTCGCATTTGATACAGGACTTTTTCATCCCGTGTAGAATAGTGAAGAGCAAATACCCACCGAGTGAGTCTAGAAGGAATGAGGTGTTTGTGACTGCTATAGAAAGAGATTTTAGACTGTGGGCAGTCACTTTAAGCAGCACAACTTGCTTTAAACGTTATTGCTATAGTGGCATGCTGTCAGTGAATGATCCTAGGTTTTTGCTAGAAAGAATACGTTCTTCCTTATTTTAGAACAACTGTGGGCTGCCTCCTCAGGAGGGGGACACACGGGTTTCAGTGAGGTGCAAGCCCTGGCCGAGAGGAGCTTTTTGTATCTGCGGTGGGAACACAAACATCATGCGGAAAAACACTGCTGTAACATTAGTGAAAGTTAACAGATTGGCTGTGAACCACTTGGTACGTGGCAGTCAGCAATGTCTTTTGTCAGCCATGTCCTGGCTGGGTGTAGGTATCAGAATCGGTCCCCTAAATAAGCCCCAAGGTTCCAGCACCTCATTTCTGATTGAAGGCCATATTGTCGGCTCCTTTAAGGCAACAGGTCTATTAATACCACTTTTTAGAATCTTGGTTTTGAGTGTGCTTTAAAAAGGGATTAAACTGAAGATAACTGCCATTTTCAAATTGTTAACTGTGTTCGGAGCTGCCATGTGCCCCCCCCAAATATCTTGTGCAGCACCTCCAGGCTGTCCTGGTATTTTAGCCAAAAGCAAATTGAATTTTGGAGCTTATAAGGCTGCACGGACTGGCTAAAAAATCCAGCATGTTGAGTGTTTTTGGCTAAACGCCAGGACTTGCTGAATGTATTACACATGACTTGGGCCCATTTGCCAGCAGGGTATGAATATGTGGAAAGATAACACCCAAAAATGGACATACATTTTTGCTGAAAAATCTGTAATACTCACTAAAATTCCTTACATATTTCGGCTTTTTGCTTAGGATATTAGGTCAGTTTCACACATGGGATTTAGTGTCAGAAAAGAGCAAGATAAAACGTGGATTGTGGATAATTCCTCCTTTGAACAAACGCCACTGCCACTATCTCACTTGCATTAGATTATACAGTATTTTCAGAACGCATAGCTATCCTATAGGGCGTCCCAGCGCTAAGAAACGACATCAAGAGAGGAAACACAAACACCCCGGAAGGATTAAAACAAATGTTTTCAACAGCTTCCTAAATCTAATTTCTGACTGTTGCAATTTCAGGTCTCCCAGCAGACCATTTCTTAATTTTGCTACAAGATATGCAAAAGAACGGCCACCAAATCTGGCCTGCCAGTTTTCGAGCCTGTATTTCCATGCTGAGCTTTCCATCAATCCAAAAAACAAGGCACTTTATAGCCTGGGCTGGTTTGGGATGGTCTCCTAGACATTCTGGCCAGGTGTCTTCCATTTGTCTTGTCGGGTTGTTCCCAACTACCATTACCTTTCTGCCGTTAAGTTTCAGGCATCTCTCCGACATCCATTCAGTGATCTTCATTAAGCAATGACTAAGCTGGGGTGAGGCAGACTTAGAAGCTGGGTTTAATGCTATAATGATTTGTGTGTCATCTGCATAGGAGACCACGTCTAACCCAAATGACTGAATAATCTGTGCTAAGGGGTGCACATAAATGTTGAAAAGCGTGGCGCTCAAGGACGAGCCCTGTGGCATCCCACTTGTGAGCGGGAGTCCATCGGAAGAATAAATATCCTCACATACCTGGAAACTCCTGTTGCTTACAAAAGTGTAAAGCCATTTTAGAGCCTTCTCCTGAATTCTGACTCCCTTCATTCTATGGAGAAGAGTGGAATTGGACACAGTATCAAATGCCGCCCTTAAATCCAACATATTCAATGCGGTTGTGCCTCCCTGGTCCAGGATAGTCCTTAATTCCTCAGTGGCCGCTAATAGGGCCGACTCCCTCGTCTGAAGCCCATTTGTGTGGGATCTGCAATGTTGTGGGCTTCTAGAAAATCTGATAAAAGCCTGTTGACATGTTTTTTAATAATTTTACTTGCCACCAGGATTAGTGATATAGGCCTGTAGTTCTCCAACTAAGCTATATAGGCCTTTGATTTTTTTGGAAGGGGTCCAGGCTGCAGGAATTACTCCACTCTCCAGAGAGAGATTAGAAACATTCATTAACAAAAGTAGGAGAACACTCCCACCTTTTAGTAATACATCTGGTGGGCTGGGTCAAGACAGTAACTAGATTTGATAGATTTTAGAATAGTCTCCTTTAAATTGAGTGCAGGGAATGATTATAGAATAGGGCCCTTCCTGTGGCAGTCTCGGTCTTCTGCAATGGCTTACTCTGATGTTGGGAGAGAATTAAGAATATCAAATGAGTTTCAATGATCCACAGATACTGGACACACCAACATATTTTGGGGAGAGCTCATTAACAAGTTTCTTATTTTGAGCAGCTCTCTTGGGGAGTTAGGCACAGATTCAATTTTTTCCTTAAAATAGATCATTCTAGTGTATTGTAAAGCCTTTTTATATTCTCATATAGATGTTCTATAGCGCATTTTGTTTGTGTCATATATTTTCCTCCATTCCCTTTCCCTCTTTTTTGCTTTGTTCTTTCATTTCAGCAACTCAGGAGTATACCAGGGGGCCTTGTTCTTTCTCTGGCTGCCCTTCCTGGTTTTATACAGGACAAGTATGTTAAGACAGCTGTTCATCTATTTCTCCAGGATGTTATACTTTTCTGTTATATCCCCTGTCAGGTTGAGTACTGACACGAAGAGAGCCTTCACCCACCCCTACTATCGAGCTTCAACTATGGTTGTCTAGGTTTTTGTGGAGTAAGTTGTTGTATTTTTATATCTATAACTTCCAATTTAATTAGAACTATATGATGGTCAGACCACAGGATAGGAATGGCTTCTTCTGTAGTTTCAAAAGGTTAATCAACACAGGATCAAATAGATGACCTCGACTATGCGTTGGGCCTACAACAATTTGCTTTAGCTTCAATGCCTCCAGGGCCTGATTTAGCCTGCTGGCTACATCGCACTCTACTTCATACAAATGAACATTTAAGTCACCTAGGAGAGTGAAATTAGCTTTATTGAGGCAGTAAATTGAGCTGTTGTCCCCGGGGCCCTATATAGCACCAAAAGGTGAAGGTGGATGAGAATTCTAACAGGAATTGAAGACTCTTGCATCCTGCCAAGTTAACTGGGGTACATGTTCCTTTCCATTCCCCTTAAAGACTACCACGACCCCACCCTCTTTTTTGCCTTCCTGGTTTAGACACTCTATAGAGTATCCCGGGGACGGGCCTTGACAACATCAAGGGTGATTTCCTCTATTAACCAAGTCTTGGTGAGAAATATAACGTCTGAGCTCTTATCTTCCAGGAACAAACATATCTCTTCGACATGTTTAGGGAGTGACCTACAGTTAAGCAGGTAAATTTGAAGTGTCTGGATCTGATGCCATCTTTTACATTGTTTGGGTTTGTAACTCGGTAGAGGGTGGATGCCTCGTTCCATTTTACAGATATTACATACCGTGGGTAGCTTGAGTGGGGGTATGTGCTGCTGACATAAGTCTTTACCTCTTTTGTTAAGACTGCGTATAACTGTTGCAAAGTATACATGCCTGTTCTGCAGCACGGGCAGCATCTCTGACCTCTTGCCTTGGCTGGGCACGGATGGGCGCAGATGGGCTTGCCTTTGGTGTGCCAGCAGCACACCTGTTGCACGCTGCCTAAATACCAGGCATGGCTGGGCTCTGCTGGAGTCCAATCTAATAACAACTAGACCGCCTCCTAAGATGGTGGCTGTAAATGGCAACAGGAGTGGCTCTGAACACGGCTGCCTGACTTGCTTTGCCTCCAGTGACAAAATAAAGAATCCAAAAGAAATCTAAAGTGCCTCCAAATCTATATTAAAAGTTCAACAAAATGCCCTAAAAGTCAAATTAAAACACCATTGAATATTAGAAAGTTCACATACTGGTGTGCATCTTTGTGGTATTCGCGTCTGTGCTGCGGTGCTGCCTAAATACTGGCCCGAGCAAGGCTCAGCTGGGGTCCAATCAAAAATCAACTAGACTGCCTCCTAAGATGGCGGCTGTAAATGGTAACAAGGATGGCGCTGAACACGGCCGGACGGCCGCCTAACTTTGTCTCCAGTGATAAAAGAATCTAAAAGGAATCTAAAATGCCCGCAAATCTATACTAAATGTTCCAGAAAATGCACCAAAAGTCTAATTAAAACATCAGTCAATATTAGAAAATCTACAGATTTGTGTGCCTCTTTGTGGTAGTTACATCCACGCCATGTTACTGCCTAAATACAGCGCTGGGCTCAATGGGAGTCCGACCAAAAAACAACTATACCGCCTCCAAGATGGTGGCTGTAAATAGCGAGAATGGTGGCTCTGAACACAGCTGCTTCCCCCTTGCTTAGCCTCCAGTGATAAAATAAGGAATCTAAAATGCCCCCAAATCTATACTAAAAGTACAACAAAAGGCCCCAAAAGTCAAATGAAAACATCAGTGAATATTAGAAATCTCACATACTTGTGTGCCTTTTTGGAATGTTTAGCTTAATTCCTATGATTTACATTGCATAACTGAAAGGCACTACTGCAATTTAATTTTGTCTGTATTTCTTAGGTGTGTCTTCAAGTTTCACTAAAGTCATTTAGCTTGTGTGCAGTATTTAATACTTGTAGAACAATTGCGAGAAAATATGTTTGTCATTTTGAGGGCCACTAAAATTATTTTACAAGGAAGGAATGGATGCAGCACTTAAGTCAGAAGGCCGTTGCTCTAGGATAATATTGTTTTTTTGCTTCACTACTAGTTCCTTTTTATTCGGCTGGAGGTTCTAAACCTCCACCAACATCTCTGATTATTTTTTCAACTACTACCTCAACTGCACCCCCCTATCAAAGGTAACTCATATGCTGCTCAGTCAGCGGAGGTATCTAAAATAACAACAGCTGCTTTTGCATGAGAGAACCAGCACGCTATTCAGCATCTCGTCGGGGTGCCTCTCCTCTTCCTCTTTTGTGGGCTGGTGCTGGCACAGTGAAGGTTTCTGGGACCTGTAGTCCAGCAAAGAAGCAGCAGAGTCCAATAAACGCTCTAAAACATTCATGCAGTTCTTTGGCTAAGATTGAAACTCTGAGTCTCAGCAGATAACTCCAAAATACTCCGTTCCATTTCACTGAACCCATGAACCGGTTTATTGATCCACACAAATGCCCCTGGTTCTTTGCCCCTCTGGCATTCACAGACTTTTCTGAGGCTTACAGAGGATACTGCCTGCGTGTTAGCCATGATACGCTTGGGACAGGCAAAGTCACGAAGCAGCTGCTCCTCTACACTGAGGACCACTTTCAACAATTAGAAGTAGCCATGGGGGAGCAGCTGCTAGCTCTTCCTTACCTCTTGGTACCCCTGCAACTGCACTTGCTACCGTTGGTCTTATGGGTCATGAAGAAAGTGTCAGGAACAAAAACTAGAACCCTAAAAGGCCCTATTTACTTTCTGCTGGAACCTGGAGTGTCTGAGTCATGAGAAGCCCTCCCACTTCTGAATCTCGAGCATGTGACATAGGCATTATTTTTTAAAGCTAAACTTTCTTTTAAGCCACAGCTTATTCAGCTCACACCATTGTGTTTTTTATTTTTAAACCACTTTGCAAAGTTATTATTTTCCACTACTCTGCCTAAAACCCATTTTCCACACATTTATACGAGTCTGCTTGGACTACAGAAGTGCCATTAACCAGGGTATTCTCAAACATTCATTTCATCAAATTCAGATCCTTGAGAATTTTGTAGACGGGTTAGTCTACAAAATTCTCATGTGAATTGGCTTCTCCCACAGGAGATCAACACTTAACATTTAAATGCCTTTGGTTTTGACACAAGGTGTTACAAAACAGTGGTTTTTGGTTCATTCACCCCTACTTTCAGCAATATTTGGAATCCAGCAAATGTGACTTGGTGGGAGATCGTTTTATTATTCAGCAGCCAAAATCTGAAAACTTTGCTCCCAAATCTACGATCTCTTAGGAACTATTGGCATATTTGAATGAGCTTGAACCCATCGTTGTTTTCTGTGGCCTAGTGGTCTTGTTGTTATTACATCTTTCTCCTAGTGAGATTACTGTTCACACTCTACAAATGTCTTTCTGTTGTATTCCATTCTTCCAATTTACCCCTTGCCCACCTGCTGGCACATCCGAAGCAAATAAGGCTAAAGATCAATTGTTTGTTGCCATTGGCAGTCAAAAGTTGTGTGGTACCCCTTCAGCTACCCATGACACATTGGTGAGTTGACATAGATGGAGAAGTTTATCTGTGTACTCTTCTGTCACCACTGGAATACTTTATACTAGGCAAGGATCCCCTGGGATGATCAAGCTATCTCCCGATTTCATTGATAAATGCGGATGTTAAGATTTTGGCAAAGGTTTTAGCCCTGCACTGAGTAAGGCTATCACAGCTCTTGTTGATTCTTTTCAGATAGGCTTTGTTCCCGGATGTTCCTCAATCAATCCCTTATGCACTCTATCACATATTGTGTGAAAGGTGAGGGAAGAGCAGGAAGTGAAGCTTGTCTTCTCACTGGATGCCGAAAAGGCTTTTGATTGTGTAGATTGGGTTATCTCACTTGGACCATGGAAAGGCTGATTTCCTGACACTAACCAGCGGTATGTACTCCAGACTCACTGTGTCTGTCACTTGTGGAGGTTTTTGCTCCTTTACTTTGACGTCCATTGAGTCACCAGACAGGGTTGCCCCCTACCCCCACTGTTATTTCTGTTGACTCTGGAATCCCTAGCAATTACAATTCGATCTAATGATAATATTAAGGGTATTTCCACAACGGTGGGGTGTAGATGATATTCTTTTGACATTATCAAACCCCTTGGCTTCAGCTTTTGCTCTGGTTTCTCAACTGCGCTCTTTTTCCCAGTTTTCGGGCTATAAGGTAAACTGGTCAAAATGTGAAGCCCTACGCTTAACACCCATCACAACAAGCTCTTCTTTAGGTAGTCTGCCATCAAATGGCTTTGATCCCGTTTAAGAGGTCTCGGGTGTATTGTACTAGGGGCCTGGTAGATATGGTTCATAATGATGTGCAACCTATTGTGGATTGTATGGAGTGTGTCTTTAAAAGGTGGTCAGCCCTAAACCTGTCCCTGTGGGGTAGGGTGCAAGTAATTAAGGTGAATGTCCTTCCCAAATGTAATTGCATTTCTGGTATGTTACCACTGGTATGTCAGTCTCGTATCAGCAGAGCATACAGCACTCTATCTCCTGTTTCATTTGAGGTTCAGAAAGACCGAGATTAAGAAGGTGCAACGTCTACTCCACATCGTGGAAGGGTAGCTTGCCTCTTCCTCAATTGGAGGGTTCTTGGTTTGCACAGCAGTTGCCCCACTCTGTATTTTGGTTACCCAAATCCAGGACCACACCATTATTGGTGAAGTTAGAGTGCCAAACCTCGCAATCTTCCATAGATCTGGCTGTTTATTACACTTTGAGACCTCCAATTACTCCCCTTGTGTATCTCGATCATACATCTCTTCGAATATGCATGGCATTGGGCCCACAGGCTGGGGCAAGTTCTGAGTCACACCACACTAAAGCCCCATTGTGGAGCACTACAGCCATAACAGTTGGTGGGGAGGAAATGAATTGGCCCATCTGGATTATTCATAGTATTTACAACATTGAGGACTTTCTCTCTGGTGACTTTATCAAATCATTCCCTGAATTGAGACAGGAATATAAAATCTCACCCTCTCAATTATGGAGATACAATCAATTGTCTCATGCCCTAGCCCATGTTCTGGGGATCACGCATACTGTCCTCCCCAGGTCACCCATTTCTGAATATATCCAAACCTGGAAGAAATTTGGGGTGACTGTTTTAGGATTACATTTCACACGGTTGGATTTCTGTTTTTCTGCCTCCACATCCTCTGCAATGAGAGCCTGATGGGAATCTTGTCCTAACACACAATTCCTAGTTGAGGCCTGGGATTCTCTACCGGCAGATTATAATAAAGGATTATGGGCAGGGCGTCTTACGTTTATTTTTTTGTTTTTACAAAAAAAAAAAAAAATTTAAGACCCTTCACCATTGGTACTGGTCGCCAGCAAAGTTACACAAAGCCTGTGTTAATGTGGACTTACTGTGTTAAAGATGTGGCCTTTTGGACTGCAACATAGTCCATATTTTATGGGAATGTGACTAAAGGCCTTCTGGTCGCAGGTTTGGGGGTCATATGAGAGAAGGTCTTTAGGCAGATAGGCCATTGTCTGCCCAGATAGTGCTCTTGCATAGTTCTTCTGACCTCCCTTCTGTGACCCAACATGTTAATAGTTGGCTTTCCACTGCCCTAGGAGTGGCTCAATTGATGATTCTGCGACTTTGGAAATCGACCCTAATACCCACTTTTCAGAAATGGTTGCATAACATGTATGATATGGCAAGTTTTGAACACCTCATTTATAGGCTAAATAACAAATTGCAAATAGTTTAAGGGATATGGGCCCTTTCCATAAAGACTGATGTGCTGTACTCACCCATTCACCCCAGGTGCCTTTAGGATATCACGTTCTGTTTCATGTTCCATGCAGATTCCTGTGCTCCTTTCCCAAACACCTTTCCCTTGAGTTACCCCAGACTTCGACCCCATATAATACTGAACTGCATTATAGGAGGTTTGGAATAGGAGGTCTTCAATTTTTTTTTACTTTGTTTGGGTGTTCTGGTGTGCCATCTTCCCCCTTCATTATGGGTGCATGCTTCCTTTTTCCTTCACCTCTGTCAATGGTTGTGTTCTGTTCTTTTTCCCCTCTCGTTTGTAGTATTTCTCATTAACTGCTTTAACGGGGATCTGGTTTATGAATAGATTTAGGGATTGTATTTTACTTTGTTGATAGTATAGTTGTTGGTTTGTGTATCTTTATTGTGGCGTTCTTGTTAATGTAATGAAAGTTTAATAAAGAATTGAAATACAAAAACCACTGGAATAATTTACATATCATTTAAAGGAGGAATGATTATTTATTCAAAAAACTAGTGTTTCATTGAATTGCCTTCCTATTTCCTATATCTTTATGCCTCAGAACATCTGGCGAAGGATGTCTTGACTAAGGTCCAAAACCATAGCTAGACCAACAGCAGATCACAAGAATTCCTGACAGGTCACGATCAGTAGTCTTGGTGCTCTTGGGTGACTGTGGTTGCGTGCTGCTGTTGTCAGTAGTGCTGTCCTAGTCCAGCGGGACCAGTCGTCAGCTTTCGATATGCACAGCTCTCAACTGCTTTTCAGTGGGCTCCATCTTGTTAAGTTTCAAGGTCAACTTTATTCTGGACTTTAACTTGTGGTTTTCACCAGTGGTTTGGACTAGTCTCCCTTTTTTAAAATATAGAGCGACTCTTCTTCAATGTCTTGTGTGGTGATTTAAGAATCATTTTACAGGTATGCTCATGAGGCCAGATCATCCTCTTGTAGGGGTTATTACAGGGCAGTTTTGTTACATTTCCAGGTCTTTGTGCCTACTATTGGCACTTAATGCACTTCAATAGACTGAACGATAGTGGCAGGCAGTTTTCTTTTTCCTTTCATTAAATCTCATTAAAGCCATTGAAGATTTGGCAGACCAAGTTAAGACAGCCTCTGCCCCTGTTACTCTCGTGAAAAACATGAAAAATTAAAAAGTTTGCCTGAAGGGAGGGAATGAGGATTTAAAGGACTGCTTCATACCCTCCCTTGGCTGAAGTGTCAACGCTAAGACATGGGGTAGTCGGTGCTAGACCCTCTTAGTTTTTCTGTGCTAGGGGGAATTGTATCGTTACCAGCTAGCCCACCATCACACAATTGTAGATTGGTCTTAAAGTGTTAAAAGACAAAGGGGAATGTGTAGCCTGACTTCATCTAACTACAGTGGAGAACCCAATGTGGGCAAGAGCAGAAACAGTCATTCTATACTGCCGCACATCAGAAACGTACCAAGTGCTAGGTGGGAGAACCAGATAATGAAGCAGTATGCAGTATCTAGGCGAGAGTACATCTTCGCTGTGACTCAGAAGTCCTACCCAAGACTTTGAGGTAGTACCATAATAGGAGTAGTCTGTAGGACTGCAGGATTGCTACATCTGTTTTCATGTTCATTAAAAATTCCCAATTTATTCTTTCTCCTTCAGATCAGGAAGGGTTAAAATGCGTTTGAGCAAGCCACAGGCCATAAAAGAATGGCAGTCCTTCTCTTTTCATCAGTGTCTTGCTGTTGTGAATTCTTACCATTCTTCGCATTTGGACTGTTGTAATGTTGTCTACTCTACAAGGCCTAAATCCAGAAACTCCAGTGTATAAACAGCGTGGTCCTGAAAGAGCCTTTGAAGCTGAAGCATAGAGGCTGTATGGGCATGGAACTGGCAGAGTTGTGATGGAATTGAATGTAGGAGTCTGCACGACAGAACGCCTGGTACAGTGACCGATGACGTTTTTGTGAGGCAAATAATCAGTTTACCCACACTGGTGACATTTATTCGGATTGAACTACTTTGTCTCAACAATGCCATTGGGTCCCTAGGCCTGCGTTCCAGTTTGGAAAACCCATCCCCATGCCTCACATATGGAAAATGAGGAGCTGCATGCCTGTTTGCCAATGATGGTCATCCCCTTGTGTGGTATGTAGCTCTTCATACCCCTGATGCGGCTCAAATGTGCTTGGTCTGCATTGAGTTCTTGGGTTTCATTTCACAGTGAATGTATGGGCCACAGTAAGTGTCGGTGACGACAGTCTACCTATTGCAACACTATAAATTCAATGGAGCTCAGGTAGTCTCTGGATGGTTTGAAAGTGCACCTCAGATTCTTTGTTGTTTAAAAAATGCGTAATGCAGCCATTTCATGCAAAATGGCGAATACTGACGAAAATGCCTGCAGCACTTTTAAATGACCATGATAATGCACACCATTTCGGTGGCATTAGAAAGCATCGCATACCTGGGCCTAGCAGTTTGAACTACCTCCCCGGCATGTGGTCGATAAGGATTACTGACTTAATCTCGGAATGTCCACTGTAGGTACATAACACTCAATATTTCCGTTGCCACGCCAGAATGAACCACCTCCCCCGCCTCAACTTACGCATACCACTACCTGTTCCCACATTACCTTATCACAGTTACAGCATCATACCTCGCCTGCTTTACCTTTTCATGCACATTTACTGTTCAAACCTTTACCTTCTGGATCATTATGTCGTCAATTTCATGTTAAGGGGAAGATATAGGGTGGGCTGTGGATATTTTATCTGGAATGCTTAAACAAATACCAGTGGTCCAGCTTCTAGGTGCAGCAAACAAAAACAAATCCAAATAACTGTCAAGATAGCAACAGTAACAGGTTAGGGGGGTAAAAAGTAACTGTCAGCAAACCATAGGAACAACATTGTACATCTGTGACGAAGTGGAGGAAGGTGGCGAAACACGTTAAATGTATATTATAAGGAATATAATGGGAGGGATGGGTGTAAAAAGGGAGATTATTGTGGCGGCATGCTAGTTAGTAGCAGGTGTCACAAATTTGTGTTGAAAGCTGAGTAGGATGAAGTGTAATGGACAGAGTGAGGGTAAGGTTTAAGGACCAGAGGTGTGGCAATGGCTCAGGGAAGTAGCAATTCATTTATTAAGAACTGACTTTTGATGAAGTACTTTTGAAAGTCCATGTGACATTACAAAGGC
The DNA here is from genome assembly GCF_031143425.1 of Pleurodeles waltl. NCBI lineage: Eukaryota > Metazoa > Chordata > Amphibia > Caudata > Salamandridae > Pleurodeles > Pleurodeles waltl. The sequence goes on along the minus strand of NC_090445.1, from coordinate 746,748,991 downwards.
AAAGGAGCGGTTGGATAGGTAGTGGCCTTAATTCAACATAACACCTACGTATGATTAACTACGTAATGACTCGTACCTGTGCAGAAACCTCACAGATTAGTATTTTCAAGAACCCCTGTTTGGTCTCTTTATCGAGTGATGCGCAGAAATATAAACAGCATTGCACCAATTCAGAGTTTGAAGACGAATGCTAATGCCCACACTAACTGGAGATTGCACAGGGATCAGAATCTTGAGTTGTGTGGTGGCTGTTGCACCCCGTTATTTTCCCTTGATTTTTGTCAGGTGAAATCTGCTGAAATTTATCAGGATAAATGGGTGCAAATAAGGAAGACTTGCAGATTTCAGTGCAATAAACTTCGATTTATCTGTTGTGACTGATTATACCCTCCACAACTTGGAGTAAAATAAATTTACCACACCTTGGAAATACCTCACATGTAAATTACACTACTTGTTCCGACCTACTTGGGATCAGTGACTAGCTCTGTGCATTTACACTTGTCATGTTTCAGCAGTCCAGGAGGGAGGCGAGCCAGCAAATTAGCAGCCAATCCGAGCCAAGGGTCTTGTTTGGCTCTCGGAGCCCGTGCATGAGCCAAGCCCTGAACATGCTTGCCATGTAAATAATACAGCAAATATCACACCATATATGATGGTATTTCCTTAACATGTGGAATCATTGACATTAATATGTCACATTATAGCACTTCACTGAGAAGCATTGTTTAGATGCTATTGCTTTTAAACATGAACGTAGAACCGTTCTGTTTACACCCCCATCCGGACAACTGTGAAGTTCATGAACGAATGTATGATGGAACAACGAATGCTGGAACCACACATGCCTGAACAACGCGGTCGGAACAATGACCGCATTACCACCACGAATGCCTTTACAATGATTTTTCATTGTAAAAGTATGCCTAGTAAAGGCATGTGTGCGATCGGCATGCATGGTTCTAGCATGCAACCCCCCACCTGCCCTATGGCCCAGAAGTACCCCAGCCCTAATACTAAAACTACCCTCACTCCCCACCCCTAAAACAAAACTACCCTGGAAACCTCTCACCCACCCTCAGGCCTAAACCCCTCCCCCTCCTCCCCCACCTGCCCTAAAAAGAACCAACCCCCCCACCCCACCCCTAAAAGCAAAACTACCCCGTTCCCCCACCCCAACATCAAAAACCAAACTACCCCGACCCCCACCCCCAAAAACCTAACTACCCCGTCCCCCCACCCTCACCCCCAAAAACAAAACTACCCCGATCCCCACCCAGAAAAAAAAAACCTACCCCGACCCACCCACTCCCACTGCCAAAAAACAAACTAGTCCAATCCCCCAAAAACCAAACTACCCTGATCCCCCATCTCCAAAAACCAAACTACCCCACCCCCATATCCAAAAACAAAAGTACCCTGACCTCCCCACCCCTAAAACAGAACTACCCCGATCCCTCTGCCCCTAAAAACAGAACTGATCCAATCTCCCGCCCCTAAAAAAAAAAACTACCCGACTCCCCACCACGAGCCCTTAATCCACCCGACCCCTAAAAACTACCCAACAACCCTGCTCCAGCCCCATTTACCTGACCGAGTCCTCTCCCGATGCACTCTCCCTTTTTCTCTGCCTTAACCACGCATGTGCGTTGTTCAGCACATGCGTGGTTAAAAGGGAGTGGTTGTTTATGCAAGCGTGGTTCCGCTTGCGTTAACAACGTAATCATTGTTCCGGAGTTGTTGTTCCAGCTGTTTCCCCTAGTGAACTAGGAGGCAAGCCAGTTGTCACATGAACTCTGTATGTGGCCCAGATTCTTATACAGCAACAATATAGTAAATTAAACACAATAGGTCTTTGAACCGCAAGCGTTCTGAACACACGTTTTTGAAGGTGTTTCCTAAGTCGTAGTGAAGAAGAGGGAGGATCGCTAAAATATTTGCTGATAATCAGGCAATATAGTTAAGTGTGAAGGCTGAGATTTTCAGGGTGTGAGTGGGAAGTAGCCCAGTTTAAAATTCACGGGAGTGTAGATAAAGGTGTTTCTCTGCAGGGAAAGATATTTGTTTCTGTGGAGAAAAAGAGAAAGTTGCAAAATGAAAATGCACTTCTGTATGTGCAATCGAACACGTTCCCTTGGAGAAGTGTGAATGAATGTGTGTAATCCTGAAATCTAGCAAGGGTTGCAGCCTACTCCCGGAATCATTTGAGGATTGAGTTGGAACTTTACAAAAAGATAGGTATTAGCCTACCTGAGTAAATGTTCAACTTTTAAAATGCTCTGTGAATTGAACCCCTTGGCAGTGTAGGCCTGACTTAGAGTTTTCTGTGAGTAACTGTGTCTTACTTCTGACTTCTTTGGCGTAAAGAATTGTGAAATTGCCTGAAATAAGACACACATGGAAAATACTATTTGTAAATCAGGCTTTATTTTCAGGTATTAATGCGCGTTTGAACTGACGTTTATTGAGGTCGTGTCCTATGCAATTTAGGAGTCCTAGAGATTTTGTGAAACGAGTTTAGCTGGCGTCAGTCCAATCTCTGCAGGAAAATGTTTCTTCACAATCACCCAGGACAGCAGAAAGCGTTTTTTCCTCCCTGTGCTCCGCAGAGTCGGGGACGGGTGGGTGTCTGGGAAGGCATGACAGCCAGGTGCCATAGAAGGACAAGTAACAAGCTGCTGTGCAGAGCCCATTATGGGAAGATAATGAGTGAACTGCGGCGCAGTCTCACCGACACTGCACCGCATTCAAACTCATGACCTTCTGCCGGAGGAGCAGTCCTCGTTAACAGCTGCATAATTAACTCCAGCATGTGTGGTGCAGCGGGAAGGGGGCCCGTCTCCTCCTGAATAAAACAACACGCGCTGTGCAGTCAAATCAATGAAAAGGACTGCAGTAGAGCTGTGCGCTGAGCAGGCTTCCCAGCACCTGATTACCTGGACACAGTGCGCTGTTTGACCCGGACTCCACCACGTGCGCCTCTCGTGCATTTGTATGTGTATAGCTATAGCTATATATATATATATATATATATATATATATATATATATATATATATATATATATATATATATACAGTGCTTTAAATGGGCCTGTACTCACCGGTACGGAGTACCGGCACTTCTTATTTGTTTCACTCTGAGTACCGGCACTTCTCTGCTGCCAAGGACAGTACCGGTACTCATGAAGGGTAGGCTCATTAGCTGCTGGTGCTGGTGAGCACTGGGCTCTCAGAGTTGAACCCGCCTCTGACAGCAAAGGTGCTTCTGTCGCCCTAAACTGAGCCCCGCTGAGCTATTCAGCAGGGATTATGTGCCTAATGTCTGGGTATTTACAATCACGCTGTGTTTGTCAGAACAGGGTCCATTCAGGCCCTATGCTGTCAATCACATTTACACACTTGTGTGCTTTTGTGTAAACACAGGAATTGAGGCAGCCCAGCTGTGACAACTAAGAAAGCCATGGGAGCAAAGTTTAAAATGGCTTTGATCCCACCTGAGTCTCTTGAACAAGGGTCTGCTTATGTATGTGTGTTTGCCTGCTGGTAGGTGTGTGTCTTTGTGTGAGAGAAAAGCGAATGAAAGAGAGAGAATCGGGGCACTGTAAGGAGGACTGTGTGGAATGCTTTGAGTGTGCGCCTCTGCTTGTTTCTTTCTGTGTGTGCACGTTCAAGAATATATAGTATTGTGCAAAACGACAGCAAATATGTTTGCCAGTAAGATAAATAGCATTGTGTTTCGCTTACATTTCGTTTAACGAGTTAACTTGTTTTGTTTGTTCAAACACATTTCTCATGGGCCTTGGCATGTGCTGCAACTGGTATATAAGTCAAAGTATCCCATGTCTTGCTCTTAGCCCCGCCCCTAGCCCCACCCACCACACTACTAGTATATGTTAATGAGTACCTGCACTTATTTTTTCCCATTTAAAGCACTGTATATATATATATATATATATATATATATATTACTGACACCCAAGGTTAAAGTGACACTAAAAACCTAGAAATTTAATGAAGAAACAAAGGTTAATGCAATGTGAAAGTTAGTTGTTAAAATAACATAAAAATAAATGTTTAATAGCAAAAAAAACTGAAATGTACTAGTTATAATTTACTGAGCTATCTATATCCAATGCACTGCCTATCACCTCACTCATGACATCTTTAATGACATCATTGATGACATCAGCCTTGATATTTCAAATTACATCATTGTCGATATCACTGATGACATTATAAAGTCACTGTTACGTCGTGCCTCTAGGGTTTATGGACTTGACGTAACTAAACATGCTACAACTGTGGCCAAGTTTTTATTCACCTTAATGGGATTACCTTCTTAAAAGACAATCCCTTTAAGAGCGCCTTGCACATTAGGGGGCTGGCCACAGGGCCCGGCATTTGGCCAGGCCTTGCACACACCTGCCTGCAGGCAGCCAACCCCTGTGCACCCCCAGCCCACATGTCATTTATTATCTTTAAAAAAAATGGTACTGCAGTACTCCTGTGGTACTGGTGCTCAAGCTTCCATCACATGGTACCGCAGTAGCATACATGATTCCCCTGGTGTATGCCTGACACCGTTGCCACGTGGGGTGGAAGCTCGAGCGGCAGCTCCCGTTTCTGACTGAAACTAAAAAAAACACGGAATTTTGCCACATATTGTTGCCAGTGCAGACAACAAATGCCACACATGCCTTAACTTTCACCACCCTCCATGTTTTCGTCTTTTATGCTTTTCCTTTGTATTTGGACCATTTAAAAATTGGTATTTGGAGCTCGGCAGTCAGTGTAAGTTATGGCTTGTGTTGTGTGCAATGGTAACTATCACAGGCAAACTTTAGTGGTTTGTCGCATTTGAGCCAGAACGATAATTTAGTTTGAACTGTTTTTTTTTTGTAGTGAGTTAATTTTTTAATGAAGTGCTTAATTTCCTAAAACTGCTGTGCACAGCCCTAGCCTTGTTCAGCGGAGGTTGGCTGATGTGAGCGGCCAACCCCTGCAGCTCATGTTAAGTGTCTATTTCAACCTGATGCTAGGCACAAAGCTTCGCCTGCATTCAGTTCCTCTGTCCGCCCTCTCTATCAGCCAATCACTGCAGCCAGGCCTACTACCATACCCACTCTGTGTATGGCAGTAGGGGGTTGGAAAAGGGTCTGGCCTGTGGTTAGGCATTTAATCCTGCACCTGTTATCAGTGTGCTGTGCAGTGAAGGTGTGGTGTACAGCACCTTGTCTCTGGCCAAACCCTGTGTCCTTCCCCCGGTCTCTAGCCTTCAGTTATGTTCAGGAAGGGTTGAGTGCCAAGGCTTGGTATTTTTTTGTGGTCAGACATGCATTAAAGTATTTGTCTTCGTTTTTTAAAAATCTTATCAGCGTGAATGTCTTGCATTGGAACTAATTTGTAAGGAAATTGCATTTGGTTCTCGCACTTAAAATGGCAGTACGTATGACTCTCAAATCTCTTAAGACTGTGAGTCATGCACTGACTTTTGTGTTTTTTCATGGTGTGGGACTTGAGATTCCTTGGAACTCTTCTAGGGCTAGGCACCTCAGAAGGTTGTGCAACGTTTTTTTCTAGAGCACAAACTCTCAAGTCACAGCCGACTCAAGACTTTTAGGAGGCCAAAAAAATAAAATTCTGAGCATATATTCAGCAAGTTACATATTTAAAAAAAAAAAAGAAATTGTGCATGACATCAATGACTGTCAAGTTAAAATGATAAAACCTGTTTTACAATTGTTTTAAATGCTACTATCTTCAAAACTACTGGACGTATTTACACCAAAACAACAAAAGCGTACTTTCTTTGTAAAATAATCGTTTTGTGCCAAGTTTGGTGTAAATCTGTTCAGCGTTTCTGGCTGTAGTCATGAGCAAAATTTCCTATTGAAGCTAAAATGGGAATTCACTTCATTTGTTAACCCCTCCTTTTTTAACTTTTACTCCCTGCTCAAAAAATTGGCATCTGGGACATTAGCTGACTAAGCTGCAGATTTGCCATATTTTGTGCAAATCTGTTCATGGACTTAACTTGTACATATTTATTACTTGAAATTCTTTACTATGTGAAATAGATTATTAAATCATGTATAATTAAATAATATATATATATATATATATATATATATATATATATATATTTTCATTATCCACAATGCGGTCATTAAGGATGATGCGCTCAACAGCTGGTGCTCGTGCCAAGAGGGGAGACAGAACCCCTCAACATTTTTGTGTCCAAAAGAATTTGCACCACACTTCATGAATGTTATAAGTTCGTTTATTTGCTCAAAAACTTGCAACTTTACCCACTCATTTCAACCACAACGGTCTGCACGGTTAGTGAATCTTTTTACTATGTTACCTTTTTATACTCAGAAGTCACAATTGCCTATTAGGAGGCATTCTGGGGTATGTAGTATATCAATTAAAACAACATAACTTCAAAAGTAAAACAATGAAAACATTTTTTCAAGGAATCCAATTCACCATTTTCAACTTCAATCAAGGATCGTGTTTAACTAAGCTATTATTGAACCAGTTTGCCTCTTTAATGAGTAGCATATACTTATATATATACCATTTCCTTACTGTGGATTGGATGTGCTCCTCTGAATATATTACCAAGTTGGCAATTCATGATATGTGTTGTTGTTGTGGATCCCATAATGTTCTACTATTTAGCTATAGTACCCCAATTCACAACAGCTTGTACTTGTCTTAATTAATAGTTATACAGGATTCAAATATCCAATTTTAGATGACTCCATGTTGATATATACAGTTCATTACTAAGGCTAAATTCTGATAATCCAGTTTATAAATAAATATGAAGCTCCTCATCATAGTTCAATTCAGAAGGAACCTTGGTTCTTAACCGAATGTTGTATTTAGACTCGAGTTGTTGTAATTTCTTTGTCCTGTCCCCCCTTTCATATTCCAGAATATGGTCTATCCCATAATACCTCAATGTTCTCCAACTGTTCTTCTTGTGTGTTCTTAAATGCTTTGCTAATGTATAGGTCAGATCATTGTGTGTGATTGCTCTGTTGTGCTCCAAGATCCTCTTTTTGAGCATACAAATAGTGCTACCAATGTATCTTAACCCACAGTGGCACTCAAACATGTATACTGTAAATTTTGTATCACAAGTTATCCAATGCATGATATAAACTTCAGTGTTGTTATTCATTAAAAATGTTTTCGTAGAGCTTCTAATTTTGCAAGATTTACAGTTATTGCATTTTATGAATCCTTATTGTCGTTCCACAAGCCAATTGTTCACTGGTTTTTGTGATAGATTGCTTCTCACCAAAATGTCTCTTAAAAAAAATACTTTGCGATATGGTACTGAAGGTATGTTGCCCACCTTGTGGCCTGTGTCTGGATCTTTAGAAATCAAATTCCATTGTTTTTGTAAAATATTTTTGATTACTCCACTTTATTTGCTGTAATTTATCACTACTCTTAAAGAGTTTTCTTCATCTTTTTTTAAAAACTTTTGATACTTTAGGAATTAGCACATCATTTTCTCCAAATTCTTATTAGGGATACCTTGTTCATAGCCTCTCATTTTAAATCTTTGTATTGTGTCGTTGAACTTGATTTGTGCATCCTTATCATTAAAACAGTTCCTCCGCATTCTTATTAATTCTCCATGTGGTACACCTTTCAGCAATATTTTTGGATGGAAACTTTCTCCATGCAGTATGCTGTTCGTTGATGTTTCTTTACAATATAATGTCGTTTCTATCTGACCATTTTTAATATAGACTGTTCGGTCCCAAAAATTTATTTTGGCTTGAATTGTTTCACACATGAATTTTCATCCAACACTGTTCAAATTGTGGCCCATGCCATATTATAAATAGATCATCAATATATCTCACCCACAAAGCAATTTTTTCTAAGCACAATTCATTAGCCAAGCCCCATGCTATTTCCCTTTCCCACCAACCCATTACTAGATTGACATAATTTGGCGATAGAGAAATGCCCATCACGGTACCACATATTTGACGGTCAAAAAGAGAAAATAAAGTCCCACAGTTTCTTTTACTCTATCTCTCTCTTTCCTGCCGTGAAATGTTGGTGTGTATAGTATGGTGGGGGGGCGCTAATGGGTTTGGGCTGTTTAAGCAGAATGCTACCTCATTGTGAGGTAGTGTTCTTTAGAGATTTAAGTTTTCAGGTCTTTCATAAATTGGACCCTGGTGTACATGGTGACAATGCTTTAAATCAATGGTCTGTTGTCTTGTTTTTACTTTTTAACATTTATTTGCCTCCAGTCTGATGGTGTCTTGGTTATGGTCCTGTACGGTGATCACCTCCCTCCAGGTCGTTACGGACATTGCTGAATTTTTGTGTGGTTACTTATTGTTCTGGGTGGTGTAGTCTTGTTTTTCTTCCATTGGTCTAGTGCTTAATTTGTGCTGTTTTTTTTTCTGGTGCTCAGCACTGGCACTTATTTGTAAACCCCAGCACGTATTTATGAGAAACCACCACATGGTGGCTCTGTGTGTGTATTTTTAAGGAAGGTCATTAGTGGAACATTAAACTATTTTACATTTCTTAGGAAAAAATATAAAACCTTAAATTAAACCTGCAGTTTTAAGTGACATGGGCTGTAGCAGGTGCAGTAGACCAGTGAGTAATAAAGTGGGCCCTGGCACTTATTTTTTTTTTACAAATTAAGCACTACATTAACCTAATCAGATTAACATACCCAATACCAGTGTTTTCTAAGTAACATACCCAAAACCAGTGTTTTGTAAGTAAAAAGGTCAGAACTGGCGACATTGTTTGCTGTGACCTGGAGTGAAAAGGTCACCCTAGCTGATAATCTCCAGAGGTGCTGGCTGAGCTTGTCAGCCAGGGAGGTTGAGTTACCAGTCATGATGGCTTTGTCACTTATGCAGCTGATGTTGAAGTATGGAATGTCAAGGGGATGCAGTACCATTTGTAACTCATTCTGTTTAAAAGACGTCAGAATGGGGAATAACATACTCATAGAAATAATAGCAAAAAACATATGTAGTATTTGCATTGCCTATACAAATTCTGACTTGATGAAAATTATCCAGGAAAAATCTCCTGGTATGTGCAAATTGTGTCTTCGTTGGACACTGAAATTATGCGATTTTGTATCAGTGTGGCATTCTCGCATATTTATGGATTTGCCATATTTGCGACATAATCCTTCCTCTACTGTAGAATTCGCATATTTTTACCAAAAAAATTGCCGCTAGCTCAAACGGATCCGAAATGACTAAAAACGCAGTTACCAGTGTTGCTGCGAAGTGGAAGATCATTCACAAAGGTTGATTGGTCAACTTTCTGTTTGCTTACTGCTGTATATGGTAGTTAAGCTGGTACTGAAAATGTAAGATGATTGCCTAAACAGTGCTAATTTCTGTAAAAATGAAAAAAAAGTAATACTATCACAAAATGTGCTGCATTACGCGGCAATATTTGGCTTTTTTGTCACATAATTTTGTCTACCCTATCGCATAATGTGGTCCTCCCATGCTTTATAATTCCAATGGCCCTGATTATTTTGTAGGGAGTAAGCAGTGGTTTGTTTGATGCAGTTGCAACTCGACATCAGGAAGTTGCACCTTTGTTAGAAAAGGGCCAGTGATGCAGAGCTGGGGATGTACTTGCAAGCTATCGCAGATAGAAGATGGGTTTAGTGACTAATAGAGAGGCTGAAAACGAAGGCCCTCTACTAGGTGAAGTGAACAGAAGTTGGTCGGAGCTACTGAAGTTGTAGTAGACCATCTCGCACATCCAGGGCTTAATTTCAGCTGGTGATTGCCAGTTGGGGACACCAGGACTTATTTTTTTGCGTCAGACATTTACCCAGAGAAACAGAGGGAAGGACACACAACGTGGAAAGACAGAGGAAGAAAAAGATAGAAAAAATGTCATAAATGGAGAAAGCAGGAACATGCAAGAGTGAGATAAAGGAGCCGGCAGTGTGTTGTAGTGGATTAAAGAGGCTCGGTGTGGATTCAAGAATACGCAGTCTTGGTATCCGGTGTGCCGACATTTATTTGCATCTGCTTCTGAGCTGAACTTGTGGGCTAGAACCCATACTTTACACATTAAGCACTACCCACATTAGGCTACTTCTGCAAGCGCCTGTTCATTTTCAAAACTTTGCATGATACTCAAATCTGAATATGATGTGAGCAAAACGTCAGAATCTTTTGAAAACTCTCCTTCAAGGCTGCTCTGCCAGTTACTACCTGCTCACTGAGAATATCCGACTAAAACAGACCCTGCAAGTGTGAAGGCGTGGCCCAAGTTAAATACAAGGTTTCAAAACAGCAAATGGGGTAATGATAGGCAGATGGAGGAGCAGAGGCCTCAGTGCCAGGCTCATGTGGTGCTGTGGTAAAATGTGTTGGAATCATGTACCGCTATGGAATCCATGCACTCAGTCTTCTCGGCCAACCCAAGAGAGCCTGGTTATTGTACACGCACAGCACATCAGCACCATGGTCCCCAGGCAGTTCAATACACTGGAGTAACTTAAGTCCTAACATGTGCCGGTCGTGCACTACAATTCTGCTGAAGATGGCTTTTCTTTAAGACAACATTGCTGGCAGCTTTAACATTTGAGGATCTAAAAACAGGAGGCCCTTGTGCTCAGGATGTTATTGAACATTGGTATAATTTCACCAAAACGCAGGGGTACGTTGTTGCAGCATATACAGATGTTTGGGATGTGTTGTAAAGATACATATCCTCATCGGTTCCAATGCTATTTGAGCACACGTACATCCATACTTTGTAAGGCGACCAAGGATTAGGGGAATGGTAGTTGCACCTGATATAGAAGAAGGCTTTATGGTTGTCTGGTTCGAAGATTAATGGGGAAGAAGGTTTAAAGATGCCAAACTGAAGGCACATCTTAATAAAAGCAAGAAATGGGGGGATATGCTATGGGAAAACGCAAAGAAACCTTGGTGCCTGGATGTTGGAGGTAGGTCACAAGGAGGTTCCTGATGGTAAGTAAGGGTATTGCTTACAGAAGAAGGGGAATCATTTTTGGATACCATGTCTAGAAGGTTGCATGTGTCAGGGGTGGTAAGAAGTACAGCTACTTCTTTCAGCTACGAGACAAGAGAAGTAGCAGCCATTGAACCAATTCAATGAATGCAACAAGCATTACAATAGCCAAGGGAAAGCCAATATGGCATGCTTGGAATGAACCATACAGTGCCCCAACCAACAGTGGTATTTAAGGACAGGTTTTTTTGATCATGAACAGTTGGCATTACGGCAATTGTTTCTTTGTCCTTTTCTGGGAGGACGCAGGTGAAGTTGTTTTACCGTTGACAGATTTGTATGGCCTGTTTCTGTAGCAACTGTGCGTAGGTTTGACCTGTTTGAGGTCGTAGGTATGTTCTCAAATTAACAGGCTTCATTTTTCAACCATATAGGGTGTTCTTCCAAACCTCTTTAAGTGGGTTCTGTGAATAGGATGTCACTAATGTGTGAATGAGGGCTCATAAAACCTAATCCCACTATGAGCCTCTAGGAGGTCAGTGAGCCTCAAAGGCGTGGGGGGTGGGAGGCACCCGGCTGTTCAGTATTCTAGAGGGTTCACTCTGCTACCAGCTTGTCACCTTGTGGCACCAAACGAATATTTGATGGAAGAGGTTTTCAGTGTCACCATCAGGTTAAACCTAGTCCTCTGGTTCATAATGGTGGAGTGACAGCTGTCATGTGTGTATATATATATATATGTATATATATGTATATGTATATATATATATATATATATATATATATATATATATATATATATATATATATATACACATATATACAGACAATATTAGGGGCATGATATTAAATAGTATACATTTTAGTCTTACATCCCATCAGTCTTCAGGGGGATTGTAATGCCATGTTGTAATTTCTACTAGATCTAACCCTTCCCTGATTATACCTTTATTTTATATTCAGTTGGTGTGATGTTGAACATTAATACCAATTGCAGTCTTTTTAACCCCAGTATTGTGAAAAGTCTTATTTATTTTAGAGTTCGTATTGTTGAATGTTGGTTCTTCCTAATTAGGTGTGTATAGCCTGAGTGGTGCAGACTGGAGAAGGACCAGTTTGCCTCATCTGATCATAATACCCCTCACCCATGCAAAAGCCGGAATTGATTGGTATCAGAGTAGCATGCCTCACACAACACACACTGTGGCCAGTGCTGGCCTCCCTACACGCTACATCTGCCCTGGTAATCTGGTGGTGCAGTCTCTGGTGTGCAGTGAAACACAACAGCCAGCTTACACAGACCTGCAGACTTGGTAGTAAACCTTTGGGCAACTAAGAGAGTTAGGCAGTATTTGATTGACATCGGGTAGCACCAAAGATTTACAGCTGTGAGTGTCAGGCCTCTCGTTCAAAGAGAAGAAGCAAGGAGTGATTCTCAGCATGCAAGAGGAGGGCAAGATTCTGCTACTAGGATGAGACTTTACTGTTGCCATTATCAACAAGTTCACCATGCCTACTCCAGACATGGGACTAACAGATCCTTCTCCATAGCTGGAGTCCCTCACCATAGATTACTGCATCAGGCTTTCTTGCCCTCAGTGGGGTTCATCTTTTTAACTGTAGCTCTTTGAAGCAGCTGCTATGCTGTACTGTATAGGTGTTTTATAAAATACCTACATGAATAAATAAATACATGTCCACTACACATGCACACTACAGACACATCTTCTACACAGACACACACACTTGCACACCCCTCTCATAAACATACATGCTTGCCAACTACCTTTCCTCTACTACACATTTTCTTGAAGGTCTGACAAAGCCTTTTAGCTACTTCCACTGCCAGGATGGTTGGAGTGGTGGAGAGAATTGTAAGATCCATGGGCAAGAGTTGGGTCCTATAGAGGCCGCTAGCCAGCGAAGGTAGCAATCTAGTTTGCTCTGACTCTTCCCCATATTGTCTGGCACTAGCCTATTGGTCACTGCCAGAACCCTGGATTTTGTGAACAGGCCCTGCTTTCAACACATCCGTCAAAACACACTCTACACCTTTCTGTGAACCGCTCAATAGAAGACACCCTAGCCACATGTCTGTAGTAGGTGCATTGAGTGTAAGGATAAGAGAAGTGTCTGTTCACCTAGGCTTTGTCTTTGATGGCAGTGTCCTTGTTAGTGGTGCAGGCTGGTGAAACTGCAGAGTGATGGTTAAGCCCCATTAGTTTGTAGCCGCCCTGATGAATAAAAATGTGCCCAGAAGTGGTGGGTGAATTGGTGGATGCTAGAATTTTACATAAAAGCTAGACAGTACCAGAAGTTCAATGTTTTTTTTTTTATCTTGTGCTCAATATAAACTGAATTGGGTAGTAATGAAAGCCAGCATGTAATGTAGATTTACAGGGAGAGCCTAAAGTACCATCAATCTACTCACAATCCACCCTTTAAATTAAGATCAATTACAGCTGCCACCAGGGTCCAGTATATGGTGTTCTCACTCACCTCTCACCCTTGCAATAGCCTGTTTCACCCGTATCCTGTCGTTCAACACCCCGTGGAGATCACCGAAATTAAATCTACAGGCAACAAATCACTAAATCAGAAAATACTCTAGACCATAAGTCTTGAAGATGAAAAACCTTTGTACCCTGATGAACTTTTCCAGAAGGAAAGCTTTTTGTGTGAAGGGTGCTGGTCAATTTGGGCAACTGCTTTACTAATGTCTTGCTCCCAAGCTGGGATCCCCAAAGACAGCACATGATTGTTGTGTATTGTCCTTTTTTTTGTTAAAACGTGGCCTGACAGTTTGGGTTGGACTGCTCCATAGGAGCAGGGTCAAGACTGATTTGCATATGGCTGGGGCCAAACTGAGGTGGTATTGTGTACAAAATAATGATAGGCAGAGGTGCGACCCGAGTAATTTCCGTAATTTCCAGTGGCTGAGATTAATTCAAGAAATCCATCCATCATTTTTTGCATACTTTAGATGGCTTTCACTGCAGTATTTGACAAGGTACAGTAGAATTTAGTTGGTCAAAAAAAAGATGAGCAGGATATCCAGCAAACAATGTGATAAGTGTCTGGATGAATACACTTGCTACACATCCAGCTAATACAAGGGTGTCCAATGGCTTCTTTGCAACCTGCGCTGTTTATATCTGGCAAGCCTTCTCGCCCTCAGCTGCTCACAACTTCAGTGACCGGCTCCATTTCTGTGATCAGATGTGAGTTCTGTTAAAAGCCGTAGAAAAGATTGTCTGAGTTTGCTTCTTGCTGGGTGGAGGTGTTTTAAAAGGATGTTTCAATTCAGGTAATATTTCTGCTGTGACGACATCTAGATCTAGTAACCTGTTCCAAATTTGCCCCCAAGGGGGTCTCAAAGGTTCTTTGACATAGCTGTGCCCTAAAAAATCACAATGGTGATTTACTGGATTAAGCACCAGTGTGGTTACAACTAGTGGTGGACACAATTTTTTTTTCCCCGTTACAGCCACATCCAAGACAATAAATCTGACTTTTGGCCATACATAGTCCAAGTGGCGTCTAAATGTGTGTGGTGTTTAAGAATGTTGGGATTCACAATTTTTTTTGCTGTGATGCAATTTATGTACGGAGCTTTCCAGACACTTGATTTGGATTGTTACTCAGTTTTTGTTTTTGGAGGGAGAAGGCAAAATAGTCTGTTTCTAAAAGCTGTCATGCATAAATTAGTCTTTTTTTTTTTTTTAAAGATTAGATGTTGAGACTGGCATAATGGTATCGGCGGTTGCATTTTTGACTTCTTCGCACAATGCTTCTGTGTTATGAATTTAGTGATGGCGTCGTGGGAAAGACGGGCCTTTCATTTCTCAATTTAAGGTGGATTGGATCACTGAAGGGGGAGAGTAGGAGTCTAGGATCCAGAGGCCACACTCCCATCCGGTAAAGTGGATTTGACATGGTAAGAGATCAACTCTAATCTGGAATTAGGGGTAGCCAGAAATGTAATTAGAGCTCACAAAATTAGAGATTATATTTCTATGTTGGTTTCTTGTAGAGCGTTATGGCCTCGGGGTAGGATGATGGGACGGAAAACCAGGAAAGAAGGGAAAAACAAGTTTTTCCTCTCTCTCTTGCACTTCTGTGTAAGTGTCTAATACCTTGAATGATATTACAACTGCCTGTGTCATAGCAAAGCCCCAGGCATAGGAGAGATCAGTGAAGCTGCAGTCTTCCCATCCCTCAATGAGTGCTCGTGTGTTTGGTCTTCAAGCTCATCCAACCATGATGCGCCTCTGTTGTTTACATTTCTGCGAAGAATGGTCTTTTTATATCTTCCTGTGGAAAAGGGGAGTGGGACCTCCCTGCAATGCACTGATGCCCTTGCATAACAAGTGGAAGGACACATTCTTGCTGTCACAGCTTCTCTCCCTTCCCCTTCAAGGTTATCGTCAATGACACTTATAATGTGTTTTTTGGCCTCTTCTTTGATGTCTTTGGCTCTTTAATAAACTCTGTTTGTCTCACTTGTCAGGTTCATTGCAGATTACGGATTCCATGTGGTGACATTTATAGGGTTTGTAGTCACAGATGCATCCCTGCGCTAAGAGCAGCACGCACTCTACCTGTGGGGACCAATGAGCACGGGAAATAAATTATCAGTTGTCTATGACTAGATGACGTATGTGTTTCGTGGTCGGGGTGGGAGAATCTGCATGGAGAGTTGGATACCTAAACACTTTATGGGCATGATCTGATCCTTGGGTTCTGTGTCCTTCAATGCAGGAAGTGCTCAGAGCCACGGCGCAGAGGCCATTGTGTGCTGGTTGCACAATTTAACCTTTGATGAGGGCTACGGTCTGACAAAAGTCCTTACTGACCCCCACGTTCCCAGCTGGAAGTAGGCGCGTGCCGTGGGGACTGAAATTGATTTTGCCTCTCGTCTTTGGAAACCTCTCTCGTGGTACAATGAAACGGCTGGACGGAGTGAAATTTGTCTTTTCCGGAAATTAGATTCGTGGGAAGAGGTGGAAGAGGCGTCAGGAGCCAGCACAAGATCAAGAGCCTTTTCTAGGTTGGTCTATAAATATATGCTGCACTGAATAGTTAGCTTCTATGTATAGAGCCAACTTTACCTTTTTCCTTGGTGCGAGAGATTAGGCGGTAGAGAACCAAAGATCTTTTCTATCACTGACCTACAAAAATATTTATAATAGTAGGAGGTAAAACAAAATGGTGTTTTTTTGTGTTTTGCCCGTGGAAATCTGGCTACATTCTATGCATTTTGTTCAAAAAACGTATTCTGTCTGTAGAACAGTCTTCTGAAACAGTTCTCGTAAAGTGCAGATAACAATGGGCACTTTGAATTAAAATATGTAATCCGTTCAAAGATTCACCTCGCTTGAGCCATGACCACTTCCCACTCTCGCAACTGTATTAAATACCATTTTACGCTCCGTACACCTAACAGGCCGGTGGTAAAAAAAAAATGGAATCACGACCACGGCGGAAACTGCCAACATAGACAGCCACTTTAACACACTGACCACCACAGCGGTAGCAATAAACACCACAGCGGTCACTCAAGTGGCTGGTTTGCCCACAGCTTGGTCCTGGGGAGTGAAAAGCCACAGTCTCTCAAGTGGGTGGTTTGCCCACTGCTTGGTCCTGGGGAGTGCAAGGCCACAGTCTCAAGTGGATGGCTTCTCCACTGGTTCTGGAGGGGGCATTGTGCCCAGTCAGCTTCATCCTGCCAAGGATAGTGATAGTGGATGCATTTCTCCACTGGTTCTGGAGGGGGGCATTGTGCCCAGTCTGCTTCATCCTGGCAAGGAGGGGCTGAGTGGATGCCTTCTCCACTGGTTCTGGAGGGGGCATTGTGCCCAGTCTTCTTCATCTTGCCAAGGATAGTGATAGTGGATACATTTCTCCACTGGTTCTGGAGGGGTCATTGTGCCCAGTCTGCTTCATCCTGCCAAGGATACGGTGAGTGGATGCATTTCTCCACTGGTTCTGGAGGGGGCATTGTGCCCAGTCTGCTTCATCCTGCCAAGGATAGTGATAGTGGATGCATGTCTCCACTGGTTCTGGAGGGGGCCTGGTGCCCAGTGATGCAACACTTGGGGTGTGGCAGTTCACATTCCCTCACCTGGGTGTCTGAGGCACGAGATTTGCAGGGAACAGGTAGCATGATACTCCATGGAGGCAGGGCCAGACTCCATCCTGCGGCGACTAAGCCTGCAAACTGGTGGTAGTGTTGGTGCTGGTGGGGGTGCTTCAAGTGGTGGTGGGAGGCTCCAGGCCGTCTCCTGCAGCCTCGGACGGCTGCCCACTGGGGATGCTGCTGACAGTTGTTGTGTCACAGGCTGGGCATTTGGCGGTGCAGATGGCGGTACTTGCGGCGGGGATACGGCCGGTGCTGGCCGTGGTGCAGGTGCTGGTAGTGGTGGAGGGAGACACCAGGCCATCTCCTGCAGCCTCGGACGGCTGCCCACTGGGGATGCTGCTGCTGACAGTTGATGTGGCAGCGGCGGTGCAGGTGCCGGTGCAGATGGCAGTGCAAGTGGCGGTGCTTGCCGCGGTGCAGGTTGTGGGGCTGTCGGTACTGATGTTGGGCACCAGTCCCTCACCTGGAGCCTCCGAGGCCTGAAGTGCCTTGCCTCGGGTTTTCTTCCCCTTCCCCACCTTGGCAGATGCTGCTGGGACCTTGGCACTGGCAGCTTGAGTTTTGGAGGAGGCCTTGCTGGGTGGGTCGTGCTCCTTGGCCGTGCTGCATCGCTGGCCCCTTCTTCACCTTGGCAGGTGGCGGAATGGGTTGGCCCTTTTGCAGGTGTCAGTGGCACACTGCCTGCCCTGACGGGTGCCCCCTTTGATCCTCTGGGACGTGCAGGTACTTGGTGGCTGAGGTGCTGGCCTGGGATCTGGACACCCTGGGCCGAGGGGAAGGATGGGGGGGGGGGCAGTGTAGGGAGGAGGTCCATGTTTGCCAGGAAACGTTTTTTAGACACACTGGGACGGGAAGATGGAGAGGGTTTAGAAGTGAAGGAAGAGGGAGTGGTTGTAGGAAGTGTACGTCTGCTGAGTTTGGGTGAAGGTACATGGGCTGGATGCTGTTGTGATTGCCTGCGTTTGTGTACTGTGGGAGGAGGGGTCACAGACACACTGGGAGGGGACACAGGGGGTGTGTGCGTGGTTGTGGGGGTGGTGACTGCAAGTGCGGGCTGGGTTGTGATGGGTGTGCTGGTGATGGAGGTAGTGGCTGAAGATGTAGTGCATGCAGGTGTGAGTGTAGACGCTACTGGGAAGGGAGGTGGACGAGGAGGAGGAGGGGGGACACGGTGGAGGCAGTGGATGTTGGTGTGTTTGTATGGGGATGGTGCTTGTGTGAGTGCCTGTGAGATGAAGTGTGGTGCTTATGTTTGCCTGAGCTACTTTTGTGTGGTGATTTGGGTGCATGCTGGTCTGAAGGAGTGCTTGGGATAGGCTGAGGTAGAGGGGATTGGCTCTGGGTAGAGGAAGTTGGAGGGGGGAGGTGAGACACAGGGACAATGGCTGCCATCAGTGCTGAGCCTGAAATGCTCTCTGTTGGGCCGCCATGCCAGAGTGAATGCCCTCCAGGTATGCATTTGCTTGATGCAAATGCCTCTCGACACCCTGGATGGCATTCAGAATGGTTGACTGCCCAACAGTGAGGGATCTCAGGAGGTCAATAGCCTCCTCACTGAGGGCAGCAGGGCTGACTGGGGCAGGGCCTGAGGTGCCTGGGGCGAAGGAGATGCCCACCCTCCTGGGTGAGCAGGCACGGGAAACCCGCTGAGGGGCTGCTGGGAGGGTGGTGCTGGTAGGCGGGGTGGCGGCTGTACCTGTTGTTGGGGTGGGCACAGAGGTGTCCGCCACTGCTAGGCAGCTTCCATCGGAGGAAGAGTCACTGTCAGTGGTCTCCCCTCCCGTCCCCGTTGTGGAGCTCCCCTCGCCCTCCGTCCCACTGGTGCCTTCACCCTCGGTGGATTCGGCCTCCAGGACCAGTTGGGATGCAGCTCCCTCCATCGCCGGTGCCTCTGCTCCTCCGCCAGATGATGGTAATGCACACAAGGACAGGGTGACATAACAAAAAGGGGGGGAAGAGACAGAGGATACACTTGGTCAATGCTAGCAACACCACTACCGTTGGCGTACACAACACACAGGGAGCCGCCCTATGTAGTAGGCCATGCCTAACCATTTACTGAGACAGTCACCAGCCCATGGGGTACAATGCCTAATGCCAGCATCTGCACACCTGAAACCCACAGGACCCTGCACAGTAGTAGATGGCCACTTACACCATTGGGTAGGAGTGCGCCTGAGCCTGCACAACAAGGGATGTACCTTGCCATGATCGCCCTGGCCTAGGGGCACCCACAGCCCACATCCCTCGCCCAGCTACCTCCTAAAGCGTGCAAAGTCAGATCTCAGATTCTGTACTAACCCCCTTGTGGCTGCTGTGATGCCCTCAAGCACCCATCCAACTCCGCATAGGCCACCGCCAGGATGAGGAACATCAGGGGGGTCATGGTGCGACGGGCACCCCTTCCACGTTGGGAGGCCAGCCCCAGCTGGGCCTCCCCCGTTTTCTTGGTCCAGCGGCGCAGGTCCTCCCATCTCTTGCGACAGTGGGTTCTCCGCCTGTGATAGACCCCCAGGGTCCGCACCTCCTTGGCGATGGCACACCAAATACCCTTTTTCTGGTGGGCGCTGACCTGGAGGGAAAAGACAGCAGAAAAGGAAATTACTCACCCGTCCGGACCGTCATACTCATTGCCCACCAGTTCCCACCCATGCCCTGACGCACATACACTGACCACCTCTCATGCAGCACTCAGGCCATGACGCCTCAGCACCACCTAACATGTGGCTTACATCTACACCACTCAAAACATGCATTGTCCACACATCATGCTCACAGTGTACTCACCTGTTTGTCTGGAGGACTGTAGAGTAATGTGTACTGGGGTAAGACCCCATCCACCAGTTTCTCCAACTCCTCTGCAGTGAAGGCAGGGGCCCTTTCCCCAGACACATGAGCCATTGTCGCTTCCAGACACAGGTCACAGCAGCACTTGCAGTGTAGGTCCTCTCCTGTTGAAGGTCAGGTAGCAAGTGAGTGAATAGTTAGAAAATGGCGGTGGCATCCACGGCGGTGCATACCGTCACCGCCGGCGTACATCGCCATTGGCTCCTGGAACCAATGCGAATCTGCATGGCGGTCATCGACCGCCTACCGCGACGGCGCACAACCCCTGCGCACTTACCTCATTTCCACTTGTCCCTCCTCACAGGTCAGGCAGCCGCCATTTCAGGGGGGCACAGGGCATGGTACCTGACTGCGTCACAGCAGACATTGGCACATCAAATGACTCTCGACTTCACATACTGCTTCTGTAAAGTAAATTCAGCAACATTAGTGCAATATATGTAGAAATCTGACCCTCTGCTCACCGTTCTCTTCCATAGGCTACAACCGATGAGGCAGATTATGAGATGGCGGCATCCTCCGATGTACAGACCCCTGGTAGACCTGTCGACGATGGAGGACAGATACATTATCATCACATACAGACTTGATTGTGCCACAATCCAAGAACTGTGTGCCCAATTGGAGCCAGAACTGATGTCATCTATCCGCTAGCCCACAGGTATTCCCCCTCTAGTGCAGGTCCTGTCAGTGCTCCATTTCCTGGCAAGTGGTTCCTTTCAAACTACAGTGGCCATGGCATCAGGGATGTCTCAGCCCATGTTCTCCAACGTGTTGACCAGAGTGTTGTCTGCCCTGCAGAAACACATGCGCAGCTACATCGTGTTCCTCCAGGTGGATGAATTGGCCACAGTGAAGGCTGACTTTTATGCCCTGGGACATATCCCCAACATCATTGGTGCCATTGATGGTACACATGTAGCATTTGTCCCCCCACCCCCGGAGTAATGAACAGGTTTACAGGAATAGAAAAAGCTATCACTCGATGAATGTGCAGATGGTGTGTTTGGCGGACCAGTACATCTCCCATGTGAATGCCAAATATCCTGGCTCTGTGCATGACGCATTTATATTGAGGAATAGCAGCATCCCATATGTGATGGGCCAACTCCAGAGGCACCCGGTGTGGCTAATAAGTGAGCTAAAGGTCCCCACCGAGTATAAGTAGGAGACTCTGGTTACCCCAACCTCTCATGGCTACTGACCCTAGTGAGGAATGCCAGGACAAGGTCAGAGGAAAGTTACAATGAGGCACATGAGCGTACAAGGAGGATAATTGAAAGAACCTTCAGCATCCTGAAGGCCAGGTTCCGGTGCCTCCCTGTACTACTCACCCAAGATGGTGTGCCAGATCATCGTTGCATGTTGCATGTTGCACAAACTGGCCTTGTGACGCCAGGTGCCTTTTCTGCAGGAGAATGTGCCTGGAGATGGTCTTGTGGCAGCGGTGGAGCCTGTGGACAGTGATGAAGAGGAGGCAGAGGAAGAAGATGTTGACAACAGAACAAATATAATACAGCATTACTTCCAGTGACACACAGGTAAGACACTGTAACGTCACTTAACATTTTAGTAATCTGTTGGACATTGTACATGGCAGCCTCTTACCCTATGCCTATGGCCACTGACTGTTCTCTTTGAATTCTCTATTTTAAGATCTGTGTGCCCCATTCTGGCTCCTGCTATATGTACTGCTGCCCACCAAAGGTCACCCTGTAGTATATTTCACTGCACATATACGTTGCAATGCTTTGAGAATGTTGTACTAATACATTTGGGATTCACTACACTGACTCCAGTATGGTATTTGTTTCAAGGGTGTTTATTTATGTGCCAATAAGTAGAGGGGTATGTGCAAGGGGCTGGGGTGATGGTGGAGGAATGTCCAGGGTAGAGTCCAGTCTCTTGGTATCAAAGGTGCATTGTCCAAGGGGGCATAGGAAGGGGAGCAATGGCAGTTCAAGGTGGACTGGGTAACAGAGTGGGGCAGAAGGGTGACTACCAGGAGAGTTCTAATTCCTGGCGGGGGTCTTGGCAATGTTCTATGTCTTCTGCCTGGATCGCAGGGACTGTTTGCGGGGTGGTTCTCCTTCTCCAGGGGGTGGGGTGCTGGTGGCCTGTTGGTCCTGTGGCAGTGCCTCCTGTCCACTAGCACCAGCAGAGGTGGAAGGCTGTTCCTCGGTTTGACAAGTGTCAGGTGCCCTTTGTTGTGCCACTGCCTCCCTCATGGTCTTGCCCATGTCAGCCAGCACCCTTGCAATGGTGACTAGGATGGTGTAGATTTTTGTTAGGTCCTCCCTGATCCCCATGTACTGTCCCTCCTGCAGCCTCTGGGTATCCTGCAACTTGGCCAGTACCTGGCCCATGGTCTCCTCGGAATGGTGGTATGGTCCCAGGATCCCTGCAAGTGTCTCGTGGAGAGTGGGTTCCATGGGCCTGTCCTCCCCCTGTCACACAGCAGTCCTCCCAGCTTCCTTGTTGTCCTGTGCCTCTGTCCCCTGAACCGTGGGCCCACTGCCACTGACCCCAGGTCCCTGATCATCCTGCGTTTGTGGGGTTGCCTGGGGTCCCTGTAGTGGTGGACACACTGCTGATTGATGTGTCCTGGGGACAGTGGCATGGGCCCGCTGGGTGGGTACTGCGTTGGTGTTTCCTGAGGGGGGCGGCTCTGTGGTGGGTTGGGACTGTGTCAGGGGAACCGACTGTACAAAGGCCCATGATGGGCCAGGTTGGTCATCCTGATCCAGGCGTGCAGAGCTACTGTCGTCACTGTGGGCCTCTTCTGGGGGGGGGGGGGGCTGGATGTAGCTGCCACCTCCTCTCTGGTGACGTTGGGTAGAGGTCCAGTTGGGATGCAAAGACATTGTTAATGTATCTGCATGTGCCATCTTGTACATGGGTGTGTTTCCCTGTATGATTGTGCTTTCCCTGCTAGCTTGGCCTTGTGTGGGTGGTGAATTTGTGTTCTGGCTGAGTCTCCCTACTGGGCATGCTTTGGTGATGGGTGTCAATGTAGGTCTGTGAGTGGTGTCCATGCATTGGTGTTGCATGCAGGGCTTGGTATTGGGATGGGAAGTTGTGATGTTGCGGTATTTGTGAGGTGATGAAGTGATGGGAGTGATGGTAAGGGTGGGGGTATGTAATGGCATGCAGGTAGGGTGGGGGATATAGTAGTAAAGATTTGACTTACCAGAGTCCAGTCCTCCTGCTACTCCTGTGAGGCCCTCAGGATGCATTATTGCGAGGACTTGCTCCTCCCATGTTGTTAGTTGTGGGGCAGGAGGTTGTGGTCCACCGCCAGTCCTCTGTACAGCAATCTGGTGTCTTGCAAACATAGAACCCACCTTCCCCCGTAGGTCGTTCCACCTCTTCCTGATGTCATCCCTAGTTTTGAGGTGCTGTCCAATGGCGTTGACCCTGACTACGATTCTCCGCCATAGCTCCATCTTCCTTGCAATGGATGTCTGCTGCATCTGTGATCCGAATAGCTGTGGGTCTACCCGGATGATTTCCTCCACCATGACCCTTAGCTCCTCCTCTGAAAACCTGGGGTGTCTTTGCAGTGCCATGGATGTGGTGTGAGTGATATGTGTGAGGATGTGTGAGGGTGTGTGGGGTGATGTGTTGTGGTATATGCTGTGATGTGGTGTATGGGTGAGGGTGTTCTGTGCCTCTGATTGAGTGGGTGCTCCTTGCTTGTCTCTCTCTGCTTGCTATCTTTTTTTTCGTTGTAAGGGGTTGTGGGTGTTGTGGGTGTGTGTTTTATATTGGATTGTGTGTGTGTGTGTGTGGTGTGTGTATGTGTGTCAGGTGTGTGTAGTTTGAATTGTCCAATGTGATGTAGTTTTGTAAGTGTGTGTGTATTTTGAGCACGGCGGTATGTAGCGCCAATGGTTTACTGAGATTGAAAGACCGCCGCAGTGATTTGTGGGTCATGATACTGTGGGCGTATTCCTGTTGGCGTAACGGTGTGGGTTTTGCTATTGCCAGTTTATCACTGCCCTGTGGTCTGGTGGACGTGTGTGTGGGTGTCTGTATTGTAGCGAAATTCTATGTCTGGGTCATAATCCCCGTGGTGGATTACTGCCACGGTCACGGTATGTTGGCGGCCGTCAGCACAGCGGTAGGCGGCATTTACCGCCAGGGCTGTAATGAGGGCTATTGTGTTATTTATTTTTAACTTTTTGTGATATGATGTCTTGTGAAGACTTGCCGCTTTGCATGGGTCTAGATCAGTGGTTCCCAACATTTTGACTTCTGTGGACCCCCACTTTATCATTAATAGAACCTGGGGAACCCCCCTGAGTTGTCATTGGAATCCGGGGACCCCCCCCAACTAAGTCATTAGTAAAAGCTGGGGGCCTAATCTGTTCATAATATTCAATTTTCTAAGCAGCCGCTGACCCCCTGAAGCGGCTTTGCGGACTTCCGGGGATTCCCAGACCACATATTGGGAACCACTGGTCTAGATTGTTTCTCCTGTTACTTGTGTGGAGCACCATTGGAAGATGTAGAAGGTCAGGTTAGGCAGGAAGTGACTTCAGATCAAATCATCTGCTTGGAACTGTGCACCAAAGGAGTCTGAACCTACTTGAAAAGGAGTAGGTAATTCATAACATGTCCCTCATAGATGTAAAAAGGTTCTTTGGGTATGCCTATTTTTTTTTTTTTTTTTTTTAAGTTTGGTTAATTCTTCCGTTGTGGACACAAAGCATTCCAGAGCTGATTCCCACTAAGTGGACAACTTTTGCCCCGGGTGTATTGGATGTATACGGCCGGAACAAAGAGGCCTCGATTTCTTAATCTCAACTTGCACTTCACTGAGTAGTTCCAGAAAAGTTACTGAAGATATTTTGGGGCTGTGATCTACCCAAACGTTGTATATGACACAGGGGATTTTAAATGTAATTCTCTTCTCAATTACAAACTTTTGTTTTGTAAAGCTAGACACAATTCCCCTAAAACAAAAGGCTGCCTCTTTAATGAACAGAAACATCTCTGTCCCGAAGTACCATCTTATCTTTTTTATTTTTAGTGTGTGCGTGTTTAGCGGGCAAGCATCGGTTTGTGCTTTTCATCGAGGATTAACATATGCTACTGACATGCATGGCTGGATAATGTCTTGCATGCCGATGTATCACCATTTCAGGCCATTGATGCTCACAGTAAGCCACAAATTACCAGTATTATGTAATGACAAAAATTATACCAGAGGTGGCCCCTTCGTGCCATGGAAACCTACAATATGTGTGGTGGGCCATGTTCTTATATGGATATTCACAGCACAGACTACAATTTTAACATGGTGGCACAGCACATTTTGTGGGCAGCCTCATGCCATTTATACCAACAATATGCCAATAGTTACCACCATTGTGCCAGAGCTATGCGAGATGCAGGTACCATCGTGTCATAGATGATGTCAGTGTGCCGAACTGTTATGACCATTATGGCAGGACCAGCATTAGCTCGGGGTAGGCTCTATCATCCCATGGATGAGCGCGCATGGCAGTAATTGCTGTCATTATACTGGGCACCGTTATGCCATATGTGCCCGGAGTGTGATAGAAATTACAGTAATTTGTTAGGAATGAGTGCCATGATCACATGGATACTCACACAATGCCAATACTTGCCACCATTATGAAAGGACGAACAATATACCAAGAGTTACGGGGTCAAATGTAGGCATCTCAATTTTCCTGGAAGAAAGAAATATGTTTTCAAGCATTGAATTAAATACACCAGGAAGCTCTTCGTGGGCTCTATTGCTGTGGCTTTCTAACTCCATAACGCCCTAATTAATGCCTTCTCTCAAGAGGTGATTAGACAGAAGGTTCTTTTATGATAACATAAGTGAAGAGAGCCTGTGTGATCTGTAAAAACTAGGAAGCCCGTCCAAATGTGTCATCAGTTGAAGCCCCCTCCTCTTCCAGTGATGAATGAGCCCTCACTACGCATGGTATAATTTCAACCCCGAGACCGTTGATTCCATATTGTTAGCATATCTTCAACCAATCAACTTTTTCTGACCCGTGTGATCCCTCATAATTCCCCCTTGCACCTACCATATTTATCATCTATATGGCTCTCTTCAATTTACGGTGCATACATTTTCACGTTAGCATCCATAACTGTGAAAATGACTTCCTTTTGTATGTGAATTTTTTTTATCACAAGGACTTCTGTGATCCCATATGGTCTCCACTGATGAGATCAAGCATTAACTCATAATCAGTCAAATCCATCTTAATTACGTGAAACCAGAGAAAACAATGTCAGACGACTTACCATTTAAACCACAAAGCAGCATCATTTCCTTACCACATCAGCCGCCTACAGTGTTAGAATCTGAAAATCTTTCTCCATGGAAAGATTTAGAGGCCTTGAACAATGCTCAAGATTTAGTTTCATCATTCTTCCCGTTGGACGACAGTGACGCTTTTGAAGCAACATTCAGTTATAACCTGAACCAAATCATTACATGAACTGAAGCCAGAAGCAAGAGGAGTGAAACACATTGGCAGAGTGATTATTAACCCAGCCTAAGGCAGCAATATGCCACTAAACTAGCACTCACAATCCCGCAGGACTTTTGTGATTCCCTTTTGAAATACGTTTTTGAAAATATCAATTATATCACAAGAACCGACTCTTTATATGGACACACTTCGAGTTTTACGGAAGGACCTTGTGAGTGCCTCGAAAATGCGTTAATCTGTAGTTTGTCTTTTACAGACTTTTCGATCCTGAAGGTCCAGCAGGCTATAACCAACAATAAGCACTTGAGATTCATACATCCTGCAACATATTACCTCCTATCTGAGCACAGTTATCACCTGGCTAGAAAACTTTTCAACCAGCCAAAGTAGGGTCCCAGTCGACTGGAAGGCTGCTGTGATAAAGATTCTCTTACAAACAGCCCATAATTCCGTCTGTGTACCTGTGTATTTCAGTGTCATTTCAAACTTGCTAGTCCTGGCAAAAGTTCTGTAAAACTGCTGTTTAACCAACTACAACTTCAGAGCAGGTCACAGTGTGGAGCTGGTGGTCACACCAGTGTTAGATGGCCTGAGATCTAGCATGGACTATGGAGATACAGACACCCTTTACTCCACCTGTCAGTGGTGTTCGACACAATTTATCACACTATTTTTTTTAGTAGACTAAAGAACGTAGGTTGTAGTTGTCATTCACTTGGTTTGCGTTGTTTCTCACTTCTTTGACCCAAACTGTTTAATAAGTCTCTAGTAGGATACCTCATGGTTTCATACAGTCCCTACTAATTTCAAGATACACCTTGCACCCTTAGCACATCTTATTAAATGGCTCTGTGCTTTTATGTGTATGCCGACGAAACACAGTTAATCTTTACTCTTGAGCATTCAGACAACAAAAAACCAGTGCTTAATTTGTGCTTGTTGTTTCCGGTGCTGAGCACCGGCACTTGTTTTTGAGGGCCGAGGCTTATTCTTCTGCTCAAGCATTTGCTGCGAGCAAAAGACACATATTGGAAAGACAGAGGAAGAGAAACATGAAAAAGCATCACAAAGGGAAAAAGTAGAAAGCTGCAAGAGTGAGCTGAAGGGACAGGGAGTGGCTTTAAATGGATTGAAGAGGCCCAAGATGGCTTCAGGATTACGTTGCCTCAGTATTTCGTGTTCACACATTTAATTGCAGCAGCCGCGTGTTTAAGAGGAGGGCTTTGGTCACCGGCACCTTTTTATTTACAAATTAAGCACTGCAAAAAACTGCTTCTAACCTTGGAAAAATGATCTGGCATTTGTCTTCAGTAAAGTCTGTTACTGGAGGGCCACCATTTTTTAAAGTGAACCTCTCAAAAACGGAGCTCTTTATTATCATAAAAATGTGTACTCTCTACCCCAACAACCCCATGCAAGATCATGGGCCCAGGTCTTGACTCTGTGAGGGTACAATGCAGCTTGGAAATCTTTGTTGATATCAGCATATATGTTGACAGCTATGTTTCTCCCTTCATCTATGCTCTGACTCGCATGACCCACGGTGGTGCCCTCTCTTTCGTCTAAACATTGACTACATATTTGCTATTTTTATTCTTTTAGGTCGAGAGTAAGCATACAACCTCTTATATACTTTTAACAATATTTCTTCGGTGGGCTTCCAGCTATTTCATTTGTTAGTTTCAGTGTCATTTAAAAATCCTTGCTTGCTGGTGGTCAGCCATGCCTCTTTGTTTTTTTTATTTGCTCTTTACTTTAACTCTGTATGCATGCTTTCACTTTGTTTTTTAGATCTTTCTTCCTTCCTTTCTCTAGTATTTTTCTAATCTTTATCTGTCAATTCACGTTTTTACTATAAATCCCTCTTTTTCCCCGTCTGTGTATGGAAGCTACAAGTTATTGTCGGGGCCCGAAGTGTCAAAGTGTTTTTTCCATTCTTTGTCTGTGGAAAATGTGTCAGTACATACATGCCCTGGTTCTTTCGCTTTTTGTTTCTCTCATCATCTCTTTTTTTCTCTAACGTTCATTTTTCTCTTCTTTTTCACACTTCTTTCAATATGTTTTCCTCTTTGTCTTTCATTTGCTAGCTTCCTTCCATTTTTTCTTTTGTCTAACACATTTCTCTTTTACTTCTCTTAGCTGTGTTTTCATTTTCCCGTTCTTTTTTTCCCTTCTTTCTTTTATTTCTTTCTGATCCCTTCTCTTTCTTCCTTTTGTCTATTGTATACCTTTTGCTTCTCTTTTTCTGCCCCATCCGCTTTCTCTCCTGAGGCCTAGTTATCAGTGGAGCAACAGGTGCAGGGGCACTGGGGCCCAGAGACCTACAGACCTCACTCAACTCTAATTACTGCTGTTTTTTCCTACCAACATTGCAATCAACCATTTTCCTTTCTTACTCCTGGGCCCATGACACCATTACTACACCACTTGTCCTCTCCATCTTTACTCCCGACTCCCTCTTTCCTTTCACGCTCCAATCCGTCCCAAATGATAATTTTGTTATGGTGTTTTGAGCATTACACTCTAATGCCAAAAGTTTATTTCTGATAAAGGTTTATATGATAATTGTATATGTTTTAAGATAGAGGAAGAAGGTGAATAGAAGTGCTTTAATTGTATGCAGGGGCACTGGAATTATATAGCAGCAAAAGAAGAAATTATGAGGCAGGGTTGCCCAGTTTATGTGGCAAGTAAAGACCAGTTATGAATTTACAATGCCAATAGCTCTAACTCAAGCAAATGCGAGACCTATTGCATAGCAAATGCTCATTTTACCTCTAACCCTCTATTTTCGCTCGACTAACCAAGGTTTCACAGGTACCCACATATATCTGTATGCATGCTTTTCTTCTGATCATAATTTCTCATAGAATCTCGTCTCAACTTTACTCAACTTATCTTTTCGCCAATTTGTTTTTCCAGACCTCGATAACATGAACCATTTGCTTTTTGCATACTTCGCAATGTGGTTTTGACCCTCTTATAGTACCCAAAGGTAATTTCTAGTTATTTGGTTTGCTTTTTTCACTTTCCACTGACTTATATTTGGCTCTCTAGTTGGTGTCGTTTTGTAACACTATTGATTAATTTCCACGCTGACCTTTTTCAGTTATTATCCTTGAATGACTCACCTGACACTCAGAGAAGAAAATGGTACACATCTCATATTGTTTGCAGTAATCGTGTTCTCACACTTGATCACTTGTAGTGCTACATTTACGATACAGTAATTTTGGCACATTTCCCCTTGCAAATATAAGAACTTAATATGTAATTTTTCTGATGTACCCCTGTGCTCATTATATTTTTCAACCTTGAAAAGGCCCCCAGCCTGCGCTCCACGACGGGGTGAAACACATGTTGGCTTTTATTGCATTGTGTGTAGAATGCAGAATATAAAAATTTACTTCACTCTATATTGTACCATCTTCTCTTTTTCCTTATCAAATAACACGCATTCTCATATTTTCTTTTAAGTTAATGGACGTTTTCCTGCCCCATACATGCTGTCTTATTTGTATGATGCTAGTGATTACGCATTATACCAACTGTGTTCAAAGACATCCCTGAATCTTGATACAAGTTGTCCCTGTGTTTGTGCCTTCTTCTGCCCATAGCTGCTTACCTGTTTTAGCTACTCACCTACGCAAGTCCTGTTTACTGCGTTGCTGCCTTTAGACTTCTTTTAATGACCTATGGTCTTTGACTTCAGGATAGTATTGTGATCTATATTATATTACATTATATTATATTATGCCGGGTAACACTCACATGCCAAGCAGTTCTTGTGGTTGGTTACACTTTTTTTTTGTATTACAAAAAATACTTCTTCCAAAGAGATACATTTTATCTTCTAATAATCCAAATGAATTCACATGATCTTAGTTACATGAAATTGCTTTAGCAAAGCCCTTGTCTCCCGACTACACCATCCGCCTCTTAGTTTGTCTCGAAACGTCCCTTACTTTACAATCTGAGAATGAAGGACAGATTGAGAACCACCTCGGTCACGACTCAACCCCATCAACTGTGATTCTAACCCTGGAGATGCCCTATTGTTGGCTAAGATAGCTTGGTTTATTCATTTATTACTGACGGACTATCAACTTGAAACTCGGAAGGGTGCTGAGTTTCGTTAAAAATGCTACACTGAAAAAAGACAATACCTAGGTTGCCTTAAAAAAGGGATTGTGGCAGTTTAGTCATATGGTCACGCACCTCAAACAAAACATGGCAGAATTAGACTTTGCGTGGTAATAATGATAGATGCGGTATTTCGTATGTGCCTCCATTACCACTTGTATATTACCTGTAGTATGTACTTCTCAAGTATATAAAAAACAAAGTAAAGTGAAGAACAAGGCGAGATACTTGTATGCCTTTTAATATTGAATATATTGTCAGTGATCTCATTCGATGCCACTGTTCATTTCTTTGCAGAATTGATTTGTTCCATGTGTCCCTCTTTATAGTGTTTCATACAACTTATGGGACTATTGTTTCCAATCCATTTGCACGAGGACCCATGAGTTGTTATAACAAAGGAGCTTGTGCTGTTCCATATGTACCTTTCTCACTGGCATTGACGTAGGTAGCAAATGTAATGAATTAATGTCTGCAGCTAATATCCACATCCTTAAAAAGAGCTCTTGTCTGAACAGCTGTTTGTCATAGTAGGACCTTCATGTTCATGTCTTTGAAAAATAATTTTAACCTGCTGGCTTGGATATTAGTTATTGTAGGTTTTTGATTCAGTTTATTTTGAGGACACTTTGTTTAAAAAACGAAGATTGGGCGAAGGGAAACTCGAGGTACGCAGTGCTAATCTACAAAATGAATTTTTAGTGTTACCACTACTGCAGGCAAATGCACCTGTTTTGAAAAAAAATACAGACGAAATTCTGTTTGGACCAATTTTTAGACGAAGTTCCCCTGGCCTGTTTTCTGGGTTGTACCAGGTATATCGATGTTGTTGTTAAGCGCACAGTGGCTCGATGAGATGCAGTACGAGCACTATCATAAAATATTAGGTAACATCAAATGCTGAGAAAGGAAGCTGAGAGGTCTTTAGAGGGTAAGGAACCTAAAACTACATGTGTAATGTTAAAGCGCATATTCACCCTGAAAGGGATCTTGGCACTTAAAGTACAGATGTTTATTGTTGTCCAAATGACTGGTACACTTTTTATTGATCTCAGAAGGATAAAAGGCTGAGTGGAAGTGCCTGGATTCCAACTTAACAATGAGTTCAAACACTGATTCCGTGAGGGGAGGCATTAGCCAACTGTGTCACCAAGGCCATTCCCAGGTACTCCGCCTTATTTACCACAATGAGAACTGCATTTACAGATTGTGGTGACCTAGTCTGCTCAAGCCCAGGGTTTGCTCAAATACTCAGGGACTGTAAAATCCTAAACAGCTGTAAGCAGAGTGCATCAGAGAAAGAAGATATTATATATGTTTATTAATAAGATGCCAGACATGAGACAAAACTTTCTCATCTATGTGGTGTTGTGCCTGCAGCTTTTCCTAGGCTTAATCGTCAATAAGAGCAGGTCATTGCTGTAGTTCTGTGAGCTAGGAATAACGTATCCATTGGTAATCTGGATACGTATGTGGTGTGCTGTACCTGTTTGTTGTCTTTTTATTTTAGTATCATTTGTGACATTTTATCATGTTTTATTTAATAATGTAATGTAATAATGTTATATGTGTTTGTACGATCTGTGTATTGCGCCAGGTCCTTTATCTTGGCGAGAGCCCTTGAACTGTATCTTAATATATAATAATAAATATGAAGTCAAATCAAAACACATATTAATCTGCTACGTGAAGGTGGGTGTGTTTGAAGGCGTGCTGCAAGGTTGAAGTAATTGTTTTCTAACTGGTTACCTTTGGGCAGTTTCCTTTCTATACTGGTGGCTGGTGAACTTCGCAACGGGTGCAGTGTAACCTCCTGACCTAAACTAACTAAACTAAAGCAAATACTCCTGATGCCTTACTATCTTACTTAATTAGAATCAGACGGCGCTGCTTCCTGCTTGCTCTTTGGTACCCCTAGCATTGTTCTTTTTCTCTCTAGGGCTCAAGTTCATAAATCCAGCAGAAAATATAAAGAGGATACTGCCTCTGTTTACTGTCTCTTCTTACCCTTTCCTTAACACCCTATAAGCAAAAAAATTGCTTCTGAAGAGCTTGGGGTGGGACGAGGACGCCTTTGAACGTCAGAGGCTGTGTGATATTTGGGCAACTCAACATCCATGATCCCTACAAGTTTTGGAAAAATTGGGCCGAACTGTGCATACTACACAATTTTTTGTATAAAAATGACGTAAAACTCAAATCTTTTACAAGCAGTGTTGTTGAGGTACTAATGAAACATGTCAATACTCAGTGCCTAATTTGTAAATAAAAACGGGCCCGTGGCCAAAGCCCTCCTCTTAAACATGAGGCTGCTGCAATTAAATGTGCGAGCATGGATTATTGAGGCGGTGTAGTCCTGAAGCCATCTCAGGCTTCTTCAATCCATTTAAAGCCACTCCCTGCCCCTCCAGCTCACTCTTGCAGCTTTCCACTTTCTCCCATTGTGATGCTTTTTCGTTTTTCTCTTCCTCCGTCTTTCTCATATGTGTCTTTTACTCGCTGTAAATGCTTTAGGCAGAGTGCTGCCCTCAAAAATAGACGCCGGTGCTCAGCACCAGAAACAACAAGCACAAATTAAGCACTGTTGATGCTTAATGTTCTGCTTGGCGAGCCAACTCTCCTGAGACAAGTTTGTGGAAAATTCCTCTTCCCCCACCAAGAAACTTATGGAAGCATTGGTGCATTTTATAGCACATTTTCCCAAAGCAATTGGCTGAAAGCAATGGAGTTTTCAGAAAGTTCAGAAAATATTTGACCTGTCCCGTATGATTTTTCAAAAACGAGAATGCACCGCTCTTCAGTTTTTGTTTCATTTTCCTGTCCTTCCATTTCAAGCAGATTCTCACTCATAACATGCCAGATAATGTATTATGAAGGCTAGGGCAATTAATGGTTATGCAGATCTCACAGTCTCAGGCCATTAGAAGCAGAGCTATGCCTAAGGATAGGCAGATCTCACAAGAAGAGCAGCATTTGGATCTTACAGCCTCAGATTTAAAGCTGCAATTTTGTAGATTGATATAGTTTCATAAAATGCTATGAATATCTCCTCACAGTCCCAAAACAAGGACTAAGGAAGTGCAGATGTTTGATAGTGCATAAATAATTAGTCAATAACAACAACAAATCAGTGCAGAGCAATGTCTGCCTCCACCATGTGTGTGTTTAAGTTGCACTCAGAGAAAATAGAAAGGTTATTAAATGAATTTGTGAAATAGTGTTAGCCACTGGATGCTGATTATGAGTGATTTCCAGTCCATTGTTTCTT
Source organism: Pleurodeles waltl (assembly GCF_031143425.1). Taxonomy (NCBI): domain Eukaryota; kingdom Metazoa; phylum Chordata; class Amphibia; order Caudata; family Salamandridae; genus Pleurodeles; species Pleurodeles waltl. The sequence goes on along the minus strand of NC_090445.1, from coordinate 746,715,092 downwards.
TAATTGTGCAGCTGCAGACAAGGACCAATCACATGGAAATCAGTTTCAGCCCCACTCCATTTGAAATAGTCCACCCTCAACTACTAGGCCAAGTCCCCTCACATGGGAACAAAGCAAGAATTTTCGTCTTGTTGGGACTCAACATTGAGGTGCAACTTCTTTACTATGATAAAGTGAGCTACGAGGCACATATCTGTGTGTTCCAGCTGCAGCAACGACTCCTTGGATAGAAAAACAAAAAGGCAATTGAAGGAATGCATGAATAAATCTCATCTACCAGTAAACACCTTGGCACATTGTTTCTATGCTCCTTGGTCCACTATAAAAAGGGCAGGGCTAGACTTGCCATTCTACCAATCTAGCTACGAGAAAGGGACGAGTTATAAGCAAATTAGGCTTGGCTCTGCCAATGGCAACAGTCCACCCAAACAAGCAGGCCACAACCAATCTGCACAGGTACACAAAACCCAGACATGTTACAGTTTAGTTAGAACTCCTCAGTGAAGCATGGTTTGAATCCTGTGGCACAGTGAGCGCCTGCTCTCTGCAGCAGTGCCTCCACTGCCATGTCTTGAAAAGAAAGTGGCAAAGCTCTTGCCTACTTCATGCTGTGTCCTCTGATGCTTGAAGTACATATTGGTACAAGGCGGAGGATACAGCTAGGCATTATAGTCCACTGCTGAGGGCTGTAAGAGCTATTAGAGGCCCTAATCCTGATTTATAGGCCTAAACTGCAGGCTCACAGGAGAGGACCTTTAGCCACTGTTATATGCTGAGGTGGAAGGGCTGCAATATATTTAGAATATTCCATCCACTGAGAGCAGAATGTTCTAAAACTAAACAGGGAGAAACAGAAGGGAAACATTTGAAATTTGCAGCAGCAAGTCTGCGCCAGCCACTTCATTTTCTTCAGTGGTGCTCCCAGCATTCCAGTGTTCTAATTCTATGTAAATACCCATGTCTTCCTCACAAATGTCTTGGCAAAACTTCACTGTCAGAGCCCAGTTCAGAGGGCCATGGGACAAGCAGGGGTCGTCGGTACAACCACGGTTGTTGACGCCTTTTACTCTTTATGTCCCAGGACCCAGTTCATTGTGAATTCTGAGCAACTGGACCTGGTACCCTTTCTGCACTAGACGCTCAGTAGTAAGCATGGTAGAGCACTCCAAGGCTCCCTCGGCGGAGGGGAGGTGTGAATACAGATTAGTGAACACTGGCTCACAACGGAAAATGTGTGCAGCAGCAGCAATAAATCACCGTCCAGCCGAATACTCACTTTTATGAATAAAGAAAAGTATTTTATTTCTAAAGCTACAATGCCCCACTAGTAGTCTGAATCACAAGAGTCCACTACGACTGTAGTTTTACGTTGATTGTGTTCCAGAGCTATCGAACTTCAAATAGTTGCAAGTTCACCCAGAACCAACAGGCCCGAAACAAATCATACCCACATCAGCAGGATGGAAGATGTAGAGTGTTTCCGGTCCACAGGTGCTCGCAGCAGCTGCAGCCCAATTCAGGTAAGTCGACCACAGACTAAGCAGCTGCACTCTGCGGATCGTGATCTCTCACTTGCGGTCACACTCCTGCAGTGACCAGAAATTTCCTGCGGCTTCTTCTGCGGGGTAAGTGTTCATTCCCTCCCAAAGGGGAGTGGCTTCGACAATCCTGTCCTGGGTTCCTCACTTGGGTGACGGTGCTGCCATGCTGTCCTCACCTTGCCAGTGGGTAGAAAAAGCTGCAGTCCTTGGTGCTCCCGGTGACCTCCTCCAACATACAGGGTCATGACAATTCACTGTCCACGGGCTCCAGCTCAGACTGCACGGTGAAGTTCTCAAAGTTGACTGCTCCTGGCAAACATCACCACACTGCTATCGCATGAAGCTTCAGTCCTTACCGCACTGCAGATTTTTCCACTGTGGCTTTTCTGGCATATGCAGTCACTGCACCACTACCGCACAAGGCTTCGGCCCACCGCATGGCAGTCTTTCACATGACTATCTTCCTGGAGGCCATCTCTTGGGATATGGAGGCCGCTGACTCAGTCCTACATGAGGGCAACATCCCGATCGGTGTTGCAGCCGCTTCCTCACACTTCACGTAAGGGAATCCATTCAGCGGGGCTCCCCACTGGACCTCGCTTCCTCCAGTGTTCTCCTTTTCCTCCCAGGACACACTGTTTTTGGCAGTCAGGCAGGCACTGGTGCTCCAGGGCAGGTGGTCTTGGACAGGGGGACATTGTGCATCTCCTATGTTGATGTAATTTTTTGCTGGACATAATATTTGTCAAGTGCAGAGCTTTTCGTTGAAGGAGGGATCCTCTTTCGAATGTCATGTAAAGTACCTAAAATGACCTGTGGATTACCCAACAATATTATATTCATGAATGTCTTTAAGATTAATCAATAGCCACAAAGGGATGTTTATCAATAGAACCATTCACATGTCTCTAGGTAGGTCTCTGCAGCAGGTGCCTTAACCTTCTGACCTAGCACGCCGCTTTAAGATGTCTCTTGACTATATCAATCACCTTTCTAGAGCAGCGGGCTGTGTTTGGGGCAGAGTGATCATTAGTGCATTTTGTAAGTATAATTGAATTTATATAGCACTTACTACCCCTAACAAGGTATCAAAGCGTTTTTTTGGTGAGTAGCACACTATTCCGGACACCCAAAAGGATTAGTGGTGGATTAGTATAGGGAAATATGAGTATGGTATTAGTATTAGTATGAGTTAGTTTGAGCAGAGGATATGTGAGTTTGTTAGTAGGTTTTAATGGAATAATAGGGGAATAGAGGAGGGAAGAATCCAGAAGTGTTAATTGGGAGTTTATATTAATGGGATGAGGCTTAGGATGAGTAAAGGAGAAATGGGGGAGGAAAGAGTCTGTAGAAAGAGTATAGGAAGATTATAGTAGTAGAAGTGGTTTTGGATGAGTTAGAGGTGAGATAAGTGAGAGAGAATTTAGTAGGGAGATTGTAGTAGTAAATTGAGGTTTGGGGTGACCCAGGAGCAGAAGAGGAGGGAAAAGCTTAGGCAGGGTTATTTTGGAGATCATAGTAAAACAATGGGTTTGGGATGAGTCAGGGAGTGGGGCTGAAGGATAGATTGATAGAGGTATAGGGTGATGGGGATACAGAGTAAAGCTTATGAGAGAGTAATTAAAATATGTGTTCCCTCTTGTACCTTTGCTTCAAATTTCAATAGTGAAATGTTTGCTGATAAAATAGTTAAGTTTATAGCATTTGCTCATTGTGATAGATAAAAATGACAGCAGGGATCCATAAATGTAAAATCTCACAATTTATCTAGGAACTATGCAGTGACCTATGAACATGTTGAGCATAGAATAATAAACACATATATATACATGCATACACACATATATATTTAACTATGAATAAATATACATTTATTAAACATGCTTAAAGGGTATGTATATAATTTATTATGAAATAGTTATCACACACACGCACGCCCCCCCCCCAACACAGTCAATTGCTGTTTGGATATGGTGGTCATGAAGGAAACAGCCAACTCTTGAGTATCTTCTGAAGACGAGATAGTTATTGGTGGATCTGTTTCCTTTTTTATTAGATATTCTTAAAGCAAGTCTTGCAGTTACTCTGTAACTATTGCTGTGTCTATATAGACCTGAGCATATTCACATTAAGGATAAAGTTTCAACCGGTCATCTAATGCCTAAAATGGAGTGGCGGATTATACATGCAGGGTCATAGTTCGATAGTTTTCTTAGTTCTGTTGGCAGGACAATCTGACAGTTATTAATGTTCCACATTGATGGTCACATCTCGGGGCACATGCTTGGCAGCAATAATCTTGTTTTCCTCCTCTCCTACCCAGGGCTAATAGAATTGGTAACTGAAGTTCTGGGACTCGAGTGTCTGAATCAGGAAGGCAACTAGAGAGGGGAACATCTCTGTTAACGTCAACATTGTCAACCCAGAGCCCATGAGGAGAGAGAAAGAGAAATCCGTAGACCTCGCGTGCATATTTCCCCTTTATTTCTGAATTACATTTCCTTCTCTGTAATGTCGCAAACGTCCGTTTCTGTTTGCGAATTGCATGGTGCTAAAAGTAACACAAGTTGTTGACTGAACTAGCTTTGTGTATAAATAAATGAATCGGTGCCTCTTGTCAAACAATGCCTGTTACTTCATGCTGTTGCGGAATAATGTGCAACTTTTGAAAGGCCACATTACTGATGTGAAAGCAGGATCGCTGTGTCTCGGCTCCTGCCGGCGCTGAGAGTTTACAGAGGTGTTAATGACGCGAAAGCCATCTGCACCCGAGTCAGACGCAGCCGACCCGTTCCTAACCCCGGAGCCGCACTTCCCACAGTGCTCGGCGGCACGGATGCCAAGGTGCACCTGCTCTGGTCCTCTCTCTAAAGGGCTCCAGGAGTGGGCAAGACCCCGTGGTTTCAGCTGAAGCGTGCCGCCTGCCTTCAGATCCCCTTCTCTTTGGCAGCGTTGTGCCAGCGCTGTCGTGGGCCGCGGGCTCAGACCTTCACAGATTAGGTTAAAGGGCGTTTAACTTCTGGTGTGCGCGAGAAGCAGACGCCGCGCGCCTTCGTTCAGGCTTCCCAACTCCCGCCTCAATAAAATACTTAATCTCACCGAGCCTTTGGTCCTTTTAACTGCAAAAACGGGAACATAGAAACCACGTACTCCAAAAGGTGCGCCTTGGGCTTCCCTCCCCCCAGGCTCACTTTAAATCTGCGTCACACATCATCATGTATTAAACCATTCCACTGTCCGCTTAATATACATACTAGAAATTCAACATGTGTACGGGTTAAAGAGGCTGCAACCAACCGCTTTTTAAAATTCATAAGGTTACATATGAAAGAAAGATACAAAACATCTCTAAATCAAAAGTGCTAATATGCGAAGAAGCACTGCAGACTAACAGCCCAACTTTTTAGGGTCGAGCCTGCGTTGCATGCGCCCGCGCATGCGTATCTCAGCGAGACTCTTTTGTATTTAGAAAAGGGCTCAGAGCCCTGTCACCCTCACGTCAGTGCGTTTCATTGGTTCGTGGGCTTGCCTAATAAAATCTGCTTGCTTTCATTAGTGGAAGGCACGCATAGGTCATGCCTTTTCCGGTGGCTAGCCCTCCTCGAGCGCAGCGACCAAGTACAGAAAACATGCGAGGCTCGCTGTTTTCTGTCCGGCTCGTGCACTACTTTTTCTCTATTTTACGAGCGCGATCTCGCTTGGCAGAACTCGATCGCTTTACATAGTTAATTTCACTTTTTCGGGTTACCTACATAAATGCACTTTTGTCAAGAGGTGAAAAGTCGGGTTAGGAGTTTACAACGCGATCAGCTCTAACATGAGCAAACGCGAGACCCGTTGCATTGCAAATGCTTGTTTATTTTGCTGTTTTATATAGCGTGAACTCGACCCAAAGGTATTATAGCGCTTTACATGAGCACCAGTTATGTTATAGAAGGACACATTCATTTTTGGTAGGCATGGGGATATTAAGTGATTTGCCCAGAATCACAGGATGTTGAGCTGACACTGAGGCCCAAACCTGGCCCCCAACTCTAAAGTTGGTAGGTCTAGCCATTACGCCACATACGCCTCATTAATAGTACAAAGACGTTATGTTCCCCACAAAAGTAGGATGATGGGATTGTTAGCTTCTCTGTCAACAGACACTGTCCTGTATGTGGTGTGAGCTGTCCACGTGTGCCGCCAGCAGCTGCTCCGCTCGCTAGTCTGAGAATAATCCACCAGGGGACATGCTGATACTGCCACAGCTTACCTGCTAAAGGCTCTAATTAGCTGAGCAGTCACCTACTCCAAATTTCACACCCATGCTTCTCCTTGTTGGCCAAAACGTACTCGTTCTAGCGCTATCCATTAATAAATAAGACAGACACACCCCAGTTTGCCACTTTAGACTGGTAGTTTTTTAATTTGGGTTAGCCAGCACAGCACTTGAGAAGTCTCATATTACTGAAAAAAAATCTTTAAAGGGACTTAAAAACCTCCCTTACTTCACCCCTCACTTACCTGAACTTCCCGTTTGTTCATTCAAATGTTGTTCAAATTTCGTTTGAATTTACTTGCTGTTTATTGGCTGGTAGGTCACTTCCTGCTCTGCTTTCTGTTATGCTTTTGCTGTTGCTGGAGCGTGTTTGAAGTATACCTTTGGGGTTTTGGTGATTGGTTATTTGTGTTTGTATGTGAAAAGATGATCTGAACGCATGTCAATTCGTGTTGAAATGTGTGTAAACATGTCGGCCATCATGCAATGGAGTATCGAGTGCAGATGTAAAGCAAGCAGCGAGTGGGCTCATTATGTTCTGTTTTTCTTTACTTAATAATTACATTTCTGATGAATAACAGTTGTAAATATTAAAATTATTTGTATGTTTGTTTCTTAATTTACCAGTCACTCCTCTTTAAAGAAAAGTAATTTGTATAATTGGGTGATGTTTTATTTTGAATTGTTATTCTCTTAGTGACTTATTAACAGGCAGTCACAAGTGCAGCTATCTTGAAGGCACTAGGGTCATGATTTGAATGATGCAGCAGGTTCAGTGGCACCAGGGCGAAAAGTTGTCAGAACTCCTCTAAACACCAGATATTGCTATATTTCAATCCTAAACAGGTAGTTACTAGTGCAGTTACATTGCAGGCATTAGAATCATGGTTTTAATGGTGTAGGAGTGGCACTGGGGCCACAGGGTGTCAGAACCGCTCCAAACACAGAATATTGCTAACTTGTACTACTAAACAGGGGCTTTAGGGTGTCAGAACCCCCCAAACACATAATATTGCTAAATTTTACTACTAAACAGGCAGTCACAAGTGTAGTTACCTTGCAGGCACTAGGGTCATGATTTTAGTAGCGCATCAGGTGCAGTGAACCGAGGATAAAAGCTCTAGGAACCCGTCTAAACACCAAATATTGCTATACTTTAGGACTAAACAGGCAGTAACGTGCAGTTACCTTGCAGGCAATAGGGTCATGATTTGAATGGTGTAGCAGGTGCAGTGGCACTGGAGCCAAAAGTTGTCATAACTCCTCTGAGCACCAAATATTGATATATTTTACTACAAAACAGGCAGTCACAAGTGCCGTTATGTTGTAGGTGCTAGGGTAATGGTTTTAATGGTGAAGCAGGTGAGTGGCACCGGTGCCACAAGGTGTCTGTTGGAAATGGCAGGGTTATCCCCAAACTTTTTGCCGCCTTCCTCTTATTTTTCAGATCTGTTTTGCTGGTTTATTGTCTCTGCGCACTTTACCACTGCAGATCAGTGCTAAAGTGCAAGTGTACCCACTTGCCAGGCCCAAACCTTCTCTTTTACTACATATAAGTCACCCATAAGGTAGGCCCTATGTAGTCCCATGGGCAGGGTGCAGTTTATTTAAAAGGTAGTATATGTACTGGTGTGTTTACATGTCCTAATAGTGAAATACTGCCAAATTTGGTTCTCACTATTGAAAGGCCTATCTCTCCAATAGGTTAACATGGGAACTGCCTTTAAATATATTTAGGGATAGGGATATGAAGTCTGGGGTCTCTGAACTCACAATTTAAAAATACAACTTTTAGTAGAGTTGGTTTTTAGATTGCCTGTTTGAAAATGCCACTTTTAGAAAGTGGAAATGTTCTTGCTTATCCATTCTGTCCCTCTGCCTGCCTGTGGAATCCATGTCTGGGTCAGACTGACAGTTGGGCTGTTTGTGAATTACCTCTAGACAGTGACACAAAGGAAGCTGAGGTTTCTCCTGCATATCTTTCTGGGCTAGAGTGGGGAGGGAGGAGCTGATACCTGCACCTGAAAGGGCTATGCCTGTCCTCACACAATGCAGTTTCCGACCCCCTGGAGTGCATCTAGAGCCAGGCCTGGGCAAGGCAGGATCTTGCGAATAACAGAGACTTTCTTTTGAAGTTTTCCTACTTCAAAGGCAAAAATGAGTATAAGTAGTGGACCCAAAACCCCAGACTTTTGAAACACTTCAGGATCTAGAGCAGAGGTCTTCAATCTGGGGGTCGGGACCCCCAGGGGGGCCGTGGAGACCTGGAAAGGGGGTCGCACATTCCCCCAGCTGATCCTTAAAATGCCTTAGCTGAACTTTAATTTGAGTCTCCTGTGCTGTGAAAGCTGTACAGACAGCTAAGGAGACTTTCAGCCCAGGGCTTCTGCTTCCTGAATGAAAAGCAAATGTGCTCTACAAGCTGATTTGCAAATGTAAAGGGTGCTTGGGAGCAGCTTTAAATGATCAAAGCTTTGTGAGGACAAACCTTTTTTTTTTTTAGGGGTAGTGCGAAGAGTTAACAACTGAGCTGTGAAGTGCATGCGTTTAATTGTAATTGTATTTACACAGCTCACTTCACCTGGAGGTGTTGAAGGGACAGCTATTAAAAAAAAGGTATTCCATATGCTCTGATATTACTTAAATCCACATTTTGGAAGCACAGTTTTATAATAAACCTTTTTGTAGTGGCCTATATTATACTGTGTGCAATGCAAGTATAAAATAATGCCTTTTTATATATTCACAGTGCTTTTTGTCACAGGCTGTGACATCATGGCACAAAAAATACACAAGTCACTATTCTCAACTGTACTAACAAAGATTTAGTTCTGTTGCTCTCCGGTAAAACACAGACCTCTGCAGCGCATTAACTAATAGAGGTTTCATAATGCACTACAGTGCATTTCCCAATGAGTAAGAACTTTATTTTATTTATTTTTCATTTCAGCTGGCTATCATTTTATATGTAGCTACCTGGCGGTGAAAGACTTAAAAATATTTAGAGAATATTTTGGGTTTATTTATGAGAGGCTTGTGCTGCTGGAGCATCACTTTTTTGATTCTCCAGCGACACAAGCCTCTCAATCATACCTATGAGGTGACGCAAAGCCACCCTGAGTGGCTTTGAATGGCCTTGTAGATATGGAGTAAGGCAAAGCAGCGCAAGCCGCTGCATTGCCTTTCTTTGCGTCAAAAAGGCGTTCCACGGGTGTAGTGGGAGGTGTTCCCATGCAACCCAGATGGATTTTGACGCTGCCCCAGATTTACAAAATCACGTAAACTGGAGCAGTGCCAAAACCTTACGCCTCACCAGAGCAGGCGTAATGAGGAGAAATGTTTAAATTTCTCCTTGTTTTTTTCTCGTTCCGTATGTGTTGCGTTCTGCCGCACATGTAGAAAGAGGTACAATGCCTTTCTGGATTGTTTTTGCGCAGGAAGCTGCCCCTTCCTACACAAATACAATCCTGCCTATGTTGGCACTAGGCAACAATTGTGCGCCAGCACAAGGGGAAAGGACAGAAATGCACAGTATTTCATAAATACGGTCCATTCCTGCCCTTTTGTATTGGCGTGGGGCAGTGTAGCAAGAAGAGTTGCGGTGCTGCCCCACGTCAATTCGTCATAAATTATGACCTTTGTTTTTAGCCAAACCCTTGACCACGCCCCACACTCACTGATCTTTGGTTTGCTAAACACTGTTCAGTATTATTTCCTCACAGTAAAAATGATTTGCTGTGCGAAATGGGGATGTTTATTATTGTTGATGATGAGGAGTACCAGGTTCTAGACATTTTTATCAGGAGGGGGTCCTTACACCCACATTTTTTTTAAGAGGGGGTCCCGGCATCAAAAAGTTTGAAGACCTCTGATCTAGAGGGACCTCTGCCAAGGAAAAGAGCGGAAGAGGTGGAGGAGGAGTACTGCCCCTTTGCTGTTTGTGCTTTGCTGGGTTGGTCTGCAGTTGCTGCTTCTGCCTTAAAGAGGACAAAGACTGGACTTTGCTGTGCATCCTACTTGTGAAGTTTCTCCAAGGGCTTGAAGTAGAGCTTGCCTCCTGTTGGAAGCGTCAGGGACATCAATGACTTCAGGTTCATCTGCCTACAGCACTGGGAACTGTGTGTTTTGTGCTGCAGCAAAAGTAATACCACCACCACGCCATCAAAAATGCCGCTGCCTACACTGTGCCATGACGACAACGCATGGAGCTATGCCCTGCTTCGCTCCACAACCCTGGTCTCACAGACGTTGCCAGCGAATGCTGTCACCAAGCCACTGCTTACACATTGACCTGTGGGCCCTGCACTCCTCCTCCCCTCGCTCACACCACAACCATGGTATCCCCGACGCCGCCACTCTATACTGACACTGATGCTGCTGTTTGCACCGTGGCCTGAGGACACCACTTGTGAGGTACACGAAGCACTGTCCCATCCTGCACCGCAGCCATGGTCCACCGACGGCAGTGCCATCAACTCCTGCATCGCCAACAGACACCCCGTCTGCACCAGGACCCATGGGCACTGTACAGTGCCCGCCCTATGCCGTACCGTTGCTGTGGGCCTACTGACGACAGCGCTTCAGCAGCGATGACACCACTGCATGCACCATGACCTGGAGACATCGCACGTCACACTGCCCTGCTTCACACCGCAGCCCTGGTGTCACCAACGCTGCAGGATGCTCTTACCGAGCCGCTGCCTGCACCGTGACCTGTGGGAACCGCACTTCGCATCGTCCCGGTTCGCACCGCAGCTCTGATGCCATCAAAGCCAGCGCTCCTGACTTCGTCATCAGCCCGGAGTTCGATCTGTGAAGCGTGCGACTTCAAGGGCCTGATGACCCCTACACTGACCTCTGGAAATGACGCACACCCGCCGATGCCTGCTGATGCCGGCAATGTTGCACTCCATATCTCATTACGAGGCTTACTCGCCCTACAGTTCCAAGGTACTGTTTGCAGGTCTTCCTGACATTGTAGCTGGCCCATGACTCCGTGGATGGCCTGAACAGTTGGATTTGTTGTTCACAGTGCCGTGATAGCCCCAGACAGAGCTATCAACTTAAAAGAACTGTATTTTTAAGTTAATTCATGGAAGCTTCATCTCTTTTTTTACTGTTTGTTGGATTTTTCTCATTTTTATTTTGTTTTACAATCATAAATATTGGCTATTTTTCTAAAACTGGTGTTGGGTCCTTTTGTAGTGTTTTCACTGTATTACTGTGGTATGTGCAAATGCTTTACACATTGCTTCTGAGATAAGCCTGACTGCTTGTACCAAGCTACCAAGAGGGTGAGCAGGGGTTATCTGAGCTGGGTATCCCCCTTACCCTGACTAGAGTGAGGGTCCCTACTTGGACAGGGTGTAAACTGACTGCCAACTAGAGGCCCTGTTTCTAACAGTGTCAGGGCCCCGCTAAACACCAAATATTGGTGAATTTTACTGCTAAACAGGCAGTGACAAGAGCAAATCTTGCAGGCAATAGGGTCATGATTTGAATGGTGCAACAGGTGCAATTGCACCGGTGCCACAAGATATCAAAACACCTCTAAACACAGATTATTGCTAAATTTTACTACTAAACGGGCGGTCACAAGTACAGTTACCTTGCAGGCATTAGGGCCATGATTTTAATGGTGCAGCAGGGGCACCGTGCCCAAAAGCTTGAGGAACCCCACTAAACACAAATTATTACTAAATTTTCCTTCTAAACAGTCAGTTACAAGTGCAGTTATCTTGCAGGCATTAAGGTCATGATTTAAATGGTGCAGCAGGTGCAGTGGCACGGGGCCAAAGGTTTTCATAGCTCCTTTAAATACTAAATATTCCTCTATTTTACAACTAAACAGGGAGTCACAATTGCGGTTTACTTGCAGTTAAAAGGGGCATGATTTGAATGGTGCAGCAGGTGCAGTGGCATTTTACAATCTATACATTACTATACTCTAATACAGGTCCATATTAAATAAGGTACAGATTATGAATTTGAAACCCCGGGATATTTATTCAACATTTATAACAACATTAACAACTATTGACAGTTTAGCAAATTTAAAATAAACATTATTATAACCTTTTTCTAATATTTATGATCCAGTTATTAAGATAGAGTGCAAAAGAAAAAACAAAGGCGAAACCTATTTACTTTGCCAATGCCTGTTAGCTTTTTTTCAATAGCTTTCATCCGAGGTGGATGAAATAACTTGTCTACTTTAAGTGCCCGATAGCCAATGGCACTTTTTCCAAACCCTTGTTTAAAATCAGCAAAAAGATGCTTATTTGCAGCTTTTAGAATTTATCGTCGTTAGTAGCTGCTTTAGACACACATTGTTTTAGACACCCATTGTTTTAGACCCTATTCATCACTACGGCGACCTACCATTGGTAAACCAACAGTGGCACTGGCCACATCAAATCATTGGATGAAAACACCCCTCATTCAAGTGACCTTTGGCAGGGTCCTTGGGTGCCTCATTTGGCTGAGATCCCTTTAGGTAAGTCCTAACCTGCGTTGATGTCCAGCAGTCACGTAGAGCACATCCTTACTCATGGCTGCCTTCCAGTTTATGGAGCTGCTCATTGTTTGGCGCAGCTGCATAGGTCACTTCCCAACCATACACTCAAGAGTCCAGCCCACGAGTGCGGTGTTACTGCATACAGCATGTGTTATTGCCAGGTAGCACGGGCCCATGCCCAGCACTTCATGGACTCTTCCCCCACCAGCCCGCCCCCCAATCATTCCAAGCCATATTCAGGTCTTGAAGTCCTATCCAATGTCCATTTTACTTCACCGATCGACTATGTTACTACCTCATAATTTGGATGTTAGCCTACACGATTTACAGTGAGAATATATTGTGTGGTGTTATGCCTGCAGCCATTTTCTTCCAAAGATTACTCGAAATGATCTGAGGAAAGTCAGATTTATATGGGTGCGGTAGGACTGTATATGAACTGTGGGTTTTTCATCCCTGCATTACGATTCACTCTGCAGTTCTGCAAATATCTTAATGATACAGGAGAGGCTGCAGATAGCACCAGGTAAGGGACCAACCGTCACGTGATTCATGCACTAATTGTGGAGCCACAACTAACTGTGGTATCATCCATTGGCAGGCCGCCTTGTGTCCTCGGAGCAGTGATGACAACATACTGGGATGTAAGCATGACAATTTTATTACCAGCATCAGACTGTTTCATGAGCAGCTGAATTAAATGATCCCTGGCAATTGTTTTACAATGTCAGCACATTAAGAAGTCTCCGTTTGTAGTGTGTCAAGTCCCTCACTGTCTGATGCCTGCTGTGATGAAGAAGAGGGAGCGACCACCTCCCTGCCACCGCAGAGCTGACCAAAACAACTGACCACGCATTTCCAGTTCTGAGCTTTAAATGCAACATGATTTATACTGCACTTTAAAACACTTTCTATTATTTCCAAGCACTGCAAATAAGTGTTCTTATATTATTATAAACGAGTGGGTTCGAGGACTTGTAATACGTTATGGGCAGGGTGACTAGAATTATCAGATTGTGTCACCTTGTGTTTTCCACATAATTAGGGAGTTCTCGCATTTGCCACATAATCCATCATTTGCTGCACAATCTGGTGATTTTTAACAGCAAAAAATGTTTCTAGCTAAAATGGATCAAAAGTTGCTAAAAACATAGCAACTCTTGTTGCTATGCAGTGGAAAGTCATTTGTAAAGGTCCACTGGTCACCTTCCTGTTGATTATTGATCTAAATGAGTGACAAACTGGTACTAATAAGGTGAAACCTTTGCCTAGATAGTGTTAATGTGTAACAATGACAAAACACTGAGGTAATACGTATTACAAGATGTGCTGCACTATGCTGCATAATTGGGCTGCAGATGTCCGAAATTTCCTATAGGAAGAGTGTCAATTCAGATTAGATATTTTCACACATTGTTTCAGTTGAGAAATATTTTAGGCAGTCAGTAAGATGACCCAGTCGCCACTTATGGGAGTACCTAAAATGCTCCTGGCCCTACCCACCATTTGCTATACTTCTGAAGTACATGTGCTCACGTTTCCTTACAAACAAACGTTAACTTTGAAAAAGTGGATTGAAAATGCATCACACACAAATCCTATAACTGACTGACACAAGTCAATAACCCTGTATTCAGCAATATCACCAAAAGGTCCTGCCATTCATTGTTGGATTAGTCAACCATATTCACATCAAACTCATCTTTCTAATGTATAGTGAGTGTGATAATAAATGGTGCTGCCTTAACGTGATTTTATAGGTGGAATCGGAATGCAAATATAATTTGAATGAAGTCCAAAATAGGAGTGTCAGATTTCGCCCACACTATGAGGCCAGCGTGCCTTGCTGAGAAGTTAGATGTGGGTGTTTAAGAATCGGGTTTGGTGAAGAAGGGTTTTTTTCAGTAAGTCAGCTGTGCATCATTTTCTTCATTTGACCCCAAGCATTTTGCCCCTCTGTAGTTAATGATGCCACAAAACAGACATATTTGTAAATTTGTAAATGCGTTGCTGCAGATTTGTGAACAGGAGCAAACGGTGGAAAAATATGTTCAACATTCTGCCACATATGGTGCTGATTTGTCAAAGAGTGACAAAGTTAAAAGGGTAGCCAAAACAATAGGTTTCTACATTAAGAGTGGGATTTCCCATCGGAAATGTCCTACATGAAAATAGAAAACGGCTAAATTTAGTTGGGTGGAAATTAAGGTTAACTTACTACCTATCTTGTATACTTCCTGTCTTTTTAGGTTTCTCCTGCACAGCGCTTGCAGAATGTCTTGTAAACAAAAAAAAAATCTTAAAACAGGCTTAGAGACCACCCATTACTTACTATTGGTTGGCTTCCATGTCATTCTTGTTTCCTTGCTTCTTATTGGTCAGGGCCTCCTGCTTCCTCCTAGGGCTTTGTTTGTGTCCCTTCCACGGAGCATGGGCAAAGTAGAGCTTCCTGTCTGGGGTCATTGACCTTGTGCTGGGCCCAGTCTCCTGCAGTACTCTCTTTATTTTTATAAATGCACCTTTATAGAGAGCATGTGCCTGAAGCCCCTCTCTGTCTCACCCTCCTCCAACTGTTACTGCTGCCTTGTGTTGCTTTCACCCACCCTTGCTCTGCTGTCCATTGTTTCCCCACCCCCCCTCTCCCGATGTCCGTTGTTTTGCCACCTTGCTCTCCTCCCACTGTCCATTTTCTCCATACCCCCACCCTCCTCTGCTTTCTGTTTTTTCCTCATGTCCTGCCCCAACTTCCTCCCATGTCTGTTGTTTCATCCTCCTCATCGCTTGTTTCATCCTCCTACATCCATTGTTTCATCCTCCTTCGTCTGTTGTTTCATGCATCTACTGTCTGTTCTGTTTGCTAATCCCCAGCACTCATCCCGCTGTCTATTCTTTGCTCCCCAGCCTTGTCCCTCATGTTGCTTGCATCTCCTCCGCTACTTTTAGACAAATGGAAGAGCAGCATGGGATGCTGTGCAACATGGCTTAAAGGAAAAAGAAAGTTCTATGACACTTTTTTGTACTTTAAGCCATGTTGCACAGCAGCTCGCACTGCTGGGCAACATATAAAAAAAAACTTTGACAAAGCCAATAGATCTCATCTTGGTGAAACCTATTGACTTTGCCAGTGCTTGTTTGGGTCTTGTTGACATTGTTTACTCCTGTCAGCCTTAACTAAGTATCACATTTTTAAGATGTCATAATAGTTTGTTTCCTCAACGTAGTGTATTTCTCATTAGATTTAGTCATGAAGTATCAACTAACTATGCAGATGGTTTTGTAAAAATGCCTTCTCTCCTTTAAAAAATATATTTGTGTTACTGTTGCTTGATAAGGCTTCACCATACTCTTCTCTAACCAAAGGGTTGGTCCCTGGTGGAGTGTGGAAACACAGAGATAAATGTAACTACCGAGATTTTGGGTGAGCTGGGAATCCTGGGGACTACGGGTGGGTTTCAGTCTCACTCAGCCCAGTTTACCTTCATCGAGGGGGTCGTTGACACTAAGGGCCTTGGCGGATGGGATACTGCATTACAAATGCGTCTGCGATTTTACAAGTTCCATAGGGTATAATGGAACTTGTAATATGGCGGGCGAGATAGCCGTCACGTTTGTGACAGAGTATTCCCTCCGCCAAGGACGTAATCAGGCCCAAGATCGTTTTGTATTTTTCTATGCTTTCTTCATGCTGAGTGGTTGTGTTTATGGCTCACATCTCTGCTGCTGTTGGTGTTGCTGCTTTTGTTGGTTTGCATACTTGTGATGCAGGACTAACTGCCTTGGCCTACCAGGTTTACAGCCATGTGTTTTATTTGCAATCACCTTCTGTGTCCACAGTATTTCGTTCCAGTTATTGGATTAATGTCATTGGTCATGTATTCCACGTTTTTTTTGTTTCTTCTGTTTCTTCGTTTGTTTGAAAACAATCAACTATTTTTTTTAATGTTTTGAATTTTTCACCAGTTTTTTTTTTATTGTTCCGTGAATTGTGCTGCGCTTGTGTTTTATTATTTATCATGAGAGTAACAATAACAGAGTATGTCTCCCAAGTAGTAATACAATTGAACTCTTAAGTATTACAAGCTCACCTCTATAAAAAGGTAACATTTGTAGCTAGATGAGTGATCTATGCACCCGAACTGCCTTTATAGTCTCGATTTTGAGTGCCTCAGGTTTTTATGGTTCCTGGGTAGGGATCCCAGTTACGAGCTGTGTAAAGTTTACTGCACCCGGTAATTACAGTGTGATAAAGTCTCTGCCCCCGCAATACATCTCAGCAGGTCAAACATGCTGAAATCAAGCAAGGAAAAATGCCTGGTAAATTCCAGGACAAGCACTTCTCTGCATGTTTTTGTGCAAAACGAAGATTCAGAACACAGAGCACTTGTAATTGAAGCCGATCTGTTAATTTTGTGGTAGATGGCATTGTGGCTATTGCTATTTTTCTGCATAATGCCGTCATCACAGTCTGAAAGGCTGCATTTACGTCTTTAATGTGATATGACGCATACACCCTTTAAGTGAACAATTTTGTCAATAACTGCAGTTTGTCGTGCTCATTTGACTTTCTTTGGGCCTCCCCCGCCCCCCTTTTGAACGTGGGATCTTAAGAAAGTCTGCTAAAAATGATAATTTATTGAATTATTGAGTACAGTCTGTAACATGATTTGATTTTCGGCATGCTTCCCAGGATTTCGTTTTTTGGGTGAGGTCAATGTCTCCGGGCCTGCTGTTTTTTTTTTACCATAATTATTAAAGTAATTGGAAAGAGTCATTTCTTTGTGGCAACTAATATTTAGTGGGGATGTTATTTTGTGGTTTGCTTTTGTCATTGTCAGAGATCATATATTTATAGGGATAATAGATTTACATTTGGTGGCATTTTTACTTGCTATGTATTTTTGGCAGGTGGCTATCAGCATGGGCACATATATGTTATTTTCTCTGTGTCAGTTTTTTTGATATACTAAATTGTCAACACTACTGGTCTGATGGGTGTTGTCCTTTTTAGCTGGGTCTATGTTTTTGCATTTAAAAAAGGTGAATAGTTGTCTATTAGTCTATTGTACCTAATAGTTAGGGCCTGATTCTGAGTCAGGTGGAGAACATACCTCTATTGGAAATACCGTCCACCAGAATTCTGAGGTGAGTATGTGCGGTCTTGAACCTGGTGTTTGCTGCTGTGTGTCTATGCACAGATTCCTTCTGCTGGCATGCTGAAGGAATCTGGATGCAGGAACAAGGCTCATATAAAAAAAAAAAATTGAGAAAAGACTGGTAATTCAGATCCTGCATATTATTCCCCATTTCAGCCATCCTAGCCCAGATTTGGCATCAAAGGGTGAGAATAACAGTCAGACATGGTAATTCTGTCCTCCGTATTCCCATATCAACCATGCCGTTCAACTTGGAATTGGACAATAGAAATCTAAACATACCTTTGCAAAGTCCATAGGTCTGACTTTTTTGAGCTGATGCATGCTGCGTTAGTACATTAGAGTGAGGCATGCACGAGAGAGCCAGCAGAACGGGACAGAGAGGGCTGTAGTGTAAACCAGTCCCTAATACATTTCAGTGCAAGCACCCCCCACTGGAGGTGGAAGGATACATCCATATTCCTCTGAGTGAGCAAAATACCCAACTGGGCTGAGCCAAGACTTAATTGACAAAATCTAAAGTTAATGGTGGAACGAGTTCGTCAAATAAAGTCAATGGCTGAAAGTTGTGGATCCTAAGCACACTCCATGTTTTTTATTAGCAGTAAGTCTGTTTGATAGCTGCGTGTAGAAACTCAGACTTAAAGAAATTTGTGATTTACTCTGGGTAGTTGAGTGGTTTCTACTTCAAACATTGTTTTATAATTGTTATTCCTTTAATAATGTAAGGTTTGTATTTCAGTAATATGCAAGTGCTAAAATAGGTTCTGTTCTGGTATTTTCTAGGGATGAAATACTTGTAGTGTTAAAGAGTACATTACATTTTTCCCATTGTTGCATCAGGATTGAAAGACATAATATTATGCGTCTGAAGCTATCAATATCGTGCTTGGATATTACTCTAGATGATTATCATTATCTGTGTACATTGGCAACTGCTGCTATTGACAAGTATTTCCATTCACCAAAGGGATAACATCTGAATTGTCACTTACACATATATGCATTTATACTGAATTTGTAAGTTTATTCATGTTTGGTGGCATAACGCACCGTGTTCTGAATGTAAAGCTTTTAAGGTGTACTTTTCTTTAAAACTTCACTCTGTGGCCTCCATTGCAAGCCCAGCAGGACGTAGTGAGTGTTCTGTGATAATTTCGCACCCGGAAGTATTCATTATGCAGCCATTGGAAACTCAAGGAAGAGGAATTACAGAGGTATTACCGGTAATGTCGTAAGGAGGCCCAAGTGGAATGGAAAACATTAGAAAGCCGCGTTTCTTTACTGATTTCGACATCTAATTTCCACATTTCTGGCTATTTACTTGTGGAAACCCACCTCATAAGTCCTGGAGGGTTTGTCCCTAGTATCACCCACTGTAATTTTGCTTGCGGTACAACGACATGCAAAATTATAGCACAAATCATAATGCCAGTTTGGATGGAAATTCTCTTTCCACCAATATCGGTCTTAGGACACAACTCTTAATGGGGTCGAAGGGTGTAACTAAAGTGCATTTGTTGTAAGCATACTTAGGCCCACATTGAAAGTCAGGTGGATTGAACATTACAGTGGGGAATAAGTAATTTTCTAGCTGACACGTCAAGAATTTTCAATTCTATTAAGGACTTGGAGGTGAGGTCTATGCTTTCTCCTTCTTTTACTGTCTCAACACAGCAGCCAATCCAATAACAGTAAAACAAAAAACATCAATACCCATAATGCTTTACATTAAATCACATGTTCCAATCACAACTCAAGACTCCTGTCCATATAAACTATGACCCCTTAAGTCACTTCTTCTTTCTTTGCCAAAGTCAGATAAACATCAAGCATCAGAAACTAAACTCCTTAAAGATTAACTATTCCAACGGCCACCAGATCCGAAATCCTGGAAAAACCACAAGCCGAGCTCAACAGGAGCCACATCCAGAAGGAGAAAAACATTCAGACGAGAACGAAGTCCACAGGGCTGCCTTTTCTGATAGCTGACCAGCGGAAGATGCAAACTTCACGGTGTCTTCTGATCAGACCCTAAAATATCAAAAATAACTGAAGGTAGCATCTCCCGAAAGAGATGTACCAATATCAACATTTCTGTGAGTAAATCTATATAAAAACAAGAAAAATACAAAAGATTCTTAACATTAAATTCTGATAAGAGTGGTAAATATATATATGTATATATGGGAGGGATAATCCTCGCCGCCCTGTCCTTAATAGAATTGAAAATTCTTGACGCGTAAGCTAGAATTTTTTTTTTTAATCTATGTCGGGACTGGAGGCTCCAATTATGCTAGTTTAATTACCACTGTCCAATTACCACTGTAGCGACATCAACAATAGGTTTGTGTTAGAACTTACGAAAAGTAGACTCAGAAGACCAATCTGCCGCCCTCATAATGTCCTCTGAACGAAAACCTAAGGCAAATGTCTTGGAAGCCATGGCTTCCCTTGCTGAATGGGCCACAAATTCTTCTGTATCTATAAAAGCTTCTTTCATTAACCATTTCATCCATCTATATAATGTAGTGGGCGAAACCGCCTTAAAAGGTTTCTGTAATGAAATTAATAATTGACCCCTGGAGTCTTGTCTGATTTCTTCAGTGGCCACTTCATAAACTTTCAAACATTGAACTACACACAATTGTGGATTATCAGGAAACATTGGATAAGTTACTGATCTGCAATTTGTTTTAGTCCTTCTCGTGATGGTAAAGGTAACACCTTCAAGGCAATAAACTCTCCCTGCCAGATCCAAAGCTCTGACATCAGATGCTCTTTTACAGGAAATAAGGCAGAGTAACATAGTTAATTTCGCAGAAATCTGTTTTCGAGAAAGATACCTACTAGAAGACCAAGTGTCTAAAAATCACAATACCACATCCACATCCCAAAAAGAAGAATATCGGGCCTGAGGAAGATTCGACATACAGATTTCTTTCATAACCTAACATACCGGAGGATGTTCCTCTACAGGCTTAACTTCAATATGCTCATGCCCAGCTGAGATGGCGAATCAGAAATTATTAACCGTTCTATATGCCAATCCTGAACCTGCGAGTTCAGATAAGAACTTTACAATCAGCTCAACGTCCAACCCCATGGGATCGAAACCGCACCCGTCACACCAACTACTCCATCTGCGCCAGGCTTAGGTGTAACATTTATGAGTGCCTGCCGCCCAAGCCTGTTTGATGAAATTTTCAGCTTGCTGCGAAAGGCCTGGGGAATTCCATCTTGACCTGAAACCATCCAAACCATCAATATCAGTTTCTCTGACAAGACCAGTGGATGTTGAAGGCCCTCCAGACTCATCAGAAGATTCTGGTGAGGTGGAATGAGAAGCGGAGGAGTGCAAGTTAAATGTAGAGCTACAGGGAACCATGGTTGGGCTCTCCAGAATGGGGTCACCAGGATAATCTCCATTTTCTGTCGCCGTATGTGAGGCAGAACCCTTGGAATCATCAGGAACGGTGGAAAGACATACCCCCGAAACTGCATCCAATCCTGAAGAAAGGCATCTTTCGCCAGAGGGTCCAAAAGCCAACTGAAAAATTTCATAATCTGAGAGTTGAGACTCAAAGCAAAAAGATCCATGTCACAAGGACCCCACCCTCTGATTATCTGGAGAAAAATAATTGGATCCAGTTTCCAATCGCTGTAATCCCTCAGAAATCTGGAGTTCCAATCCACTATAGTGTTCTGGGAACCTGGAAGATAATCCGTTAGGAGAACCAGGCAATGGCTGAGGCAATAATGCCAGAATTCCTTGGCAATTTCTGCCAGAATCCTGGACTTCGCCCTCCTCAATTTGTTGACATACTGGACTTCTGATATATTGTCCACCTTCAATAATATGCAACAGTCCATCTTCTGAGGGGAGAGACTCTTTATGGCAAAAAAGCCCACCAGAAGCTCCAAGCAGTTGATGTGAAGATTCTGTTCGTAGCTCGAACATAGGCCCCCAGTCACCAAAGAACCGCAAGAAGCTCCCCAGCCCCAACAGCTGACATCCGATTCGATCACCACATCTGGGTAAGAACCGAAAATGGCTCTGCCGTTCCAAGATTCCATATGTTGGAGCCACCAATGAATCTCCGACCTCACTTCGTCGGATAATGGAATCACTTCAGAATAATTCAGACCCTTCCGCAAGTGTTGGATTTTGAGTCTCTGCAAAGCACGACAGTGAAGGGGAGGTGGAAAAATGGCCTGAATAGACAAAGCCAGAAGACCCACCAACCTGGCAATCGTCCTCAACAACACAGTCGGGCTGCCTAACTCAGACTTCAATTCCCTCCTGATGTTGTGAATTTTCCGAGAGGGAAGAATAAGCTGTGCGTGGACTGAATCTATCCTGAAACCCAGGAAGTCTGTCACCTGAGACGGACTCAATAGTGACTTCTGCACATTGATGAGGAAACCCAGCTCCTGTAAAAGATGAATAGTCTATTCTAAATTAGTCAGGAGAGCCTGTGCATCCTGAGCCATCAACAATATGTCATCCAAATATATGATCAATCGCACCCCTCTGGTTCGAAGAGATTCCACCACTGGTCTCATCAGCTTAGTGAAGCACCAGGGGGCTGACAGCAGACCAAAAGGGAGAGCATTGAACTCCAGGCAGTGACCACTCCACAGAAATTGTAAATATCTCCTGTGTGGAGGAAAAATGGGATCAAGAGATAGGCGTCCTTTAGGTTTAGGCGGACTATCCAGTCGCCTTCTAATAGAATATCTCTCAACTTGTGTATTCCTTCCATTTTGAAGTGTCTGTACAAGATCCAATAATTTCAATATTTTAGGTTTAACACAAGGCGATGACCCCGCCTTTCTTGTCTACTAAGAAAATGGGGCTGATAAAACCGTACAGGTGAGGGGAGGAAAAACTTACTGCTCCTTTGTCGATAAGGGCTTGAACCTCTAAGTCTATAAAGGACTGATCTGCAAGGGGAAAATACATTTGAAGAGGGGGTTTCAATTGCTTCAGATTACTGAGAAACTTCAACCGGAACCCCAGTACCGTCTGAAGAACCCAAGGATCCCCAGAAATCTGTTTCCAATTGTCCAGAAACAATCCCACCTTGCCCCCCCAGAAGTACCTGCGAATGTGGTATAATGCTTACTGAAATATCCAGCATCTTGAATTGCTCCCTGTTGTCCCTGGCGGGGCCCTCTACGGAATCTGGAGTGTCCTTCTCTGGAGCAGGTGGGATAGAAGGTGACGTCTGAAGATGGATCTCCATACCAACCACCTCTCCCTCTGGGGTAGTAGGTCTGAGGACTTGAGAAAGATCCTTGGCCGGATATTCGCCTCCATACAACCGGCACTGTGAAAAAGGACTCTTTTAAAAAAACTTTTTGAGGGACATCTGTGCCTTATCGAGGGAGGAAAAAGTAGAGCAGAACTTAGCCAGCTCTTTAATGAATGAAGCCCCACATAGTAATCCATCGACCGAAGGACCAGCCTTTGAGGTGGCCAAATCATTTAGTTTAGGATTGATATGCATGAGTATGGACTTCCTGCGTTCTGAAGAGATCACGCAATTAGTATTGCAAAGTTGACAAATGGCTCTTTGGGCCCAACCAATTAAAACATCTGTGTCCACCAGGGACCCTGATTCCTTAGCCTGGAAGGCATTTCTAGAATCTTCGTCAAAGGACTAGACGTATCTAGCAACTTGTCCTGGCAATTACACCATGACCTGTCCAGACCATTTTTGGGGTCCCTAGTGAATTTTTTCATAAAGGTCACCATAGTGGGGTCAATTTCCAGAGTGTCTGCAACCATGCCCTGCAATGCATCCAGAACGCCTCCACATGCCTCATCCTGGACTTCCACTGCCACATCACATCCCACCTGAGAGACCTACGTTGGCTCCTCATCAACAGGAGAATCATCTTCAAACTTCTCACCCATGCTCACAAGGCACTGCACAACACCGGACCAGAATACCTCAACAGACGGGTCTCCTTCTACACCCCAACCTGACAGCTTTGTTCTGGCGACCTTGCCCTCGCCACCGTCTAACGCATCGGCAGAACAACCACCGGCGGCAGATCGTTCTCGCACCTTGCCACCAAGACGTGGAACACTCTTCCCACCCACCTGCATCAGACCAAGGACCTCCTTACCTTCAAGAGACATCTCAAGACATGGCTGTTCGAGTGGTAGCAGCCCCCACCTACCCTCAGCGCCTTGAGACCCTCACGGGTGAGCAGTGCGCTTTACAAATTCCCTAACTGATTGATTGCCCTCCAGATCTGGTCTAGGGCATTCCGCTCGAAGGCGGGACCGCACCTCCTTAGCAAAAGTCTTGCGAATGTTGGACTGAACATACTTCGCCACTTCCGGGGGAGAAATCCAATTGGACGCCCTGGGGTGGACAATCTCTGTGGGATCAAAATCTAGGACCTTAAGGGGAGGGGGGAAACTTTCTTGTTAGGCTTCTTGCTGGGTCCCGGAACCTCAGAGCCATCAGAATCCTCCGAAGAGGAATTTTTGATTGACGAAGATGGGGAAAAAACAGAGTCTTTTTGGCGCTATAGTTATGTTCACTAGCTCGAATACGGCAAAGTTTCTCAAAATTGTCAGCATGGACGTCCACAGATCCAGAATCCAAACCCTTATCTAAGTTCTTTGGTTTTGATTTAGATTTAGACCCCTCGTTCTGAGTCTGGGGCTCCTGCAGCCAACCCTGGGTGGAGGTTAATCAAATAATTGGCCGAAAGCCCTGACAAGGGCATCGTTTACAGATTCTTGAACCTTGCAATCAAGGTCTTCAACCAGGTTCATCTCCAACTAATTTCCAGTTTCCTCAGGGAAATATCCTGGTTCATGCTCATCACACTAAGCCATTCTCCTGATTATATATATATTTAGTTATATCCAAAATGACAGACAGGAGATATCAATATAGGGGGGAGTGCAAAAAAAAACCCTGATAGGCTTAAAGCCCAATAAAATGTGGAGGGAGCAGCCTGTGGGGAAAAAAAAAAACACTCTAGGCAAAGCCTTTTATTATATTACAGACCACGTTCTCCAAGAAACAGGGCATATATAGAGTACGAAGAACGGTCAGAGGGGGCCTCAACATGCTCTCGCCACAAGACTCGAGCCTATTTCCTAGAGGAAACACTCTGAATCAGATCGCCTCATAAAACTGCAATGCAATGCCACAAGTAGGAGAAAACTTAAAATAGAAATAGGACCACACGCTAGTCGCGTAGTCCGCTCCGGCTCCCACTCCACTAATGGGCCAACTCGGCAAGAAGCTGATGATAAAATAAACAAAGCACGAGAGCATCAAACAATCACAAATACAGTGCAAATACTACAATACACAAGCATAAGTAATGTAAGCAATTGAGTACTTATCTGCTGCGGAGCAGCAAAGAAAGAGGAAGTGACTTAAGGGATCATGGTTTATATCGACAGGGGTCTTGAGTTGTGATTGCAACATGTGATTTAATGTAAAGCATCATGGGTGTTGATGTTTTTTGTTTTACTGTTATTTAATTGTCTGCTGTGTTGAGACAGTAAAAGAAAGAGAAATCATAATCGGAGCCTCCGGACCTGATATAGAATTCTGCTCCGCCCGATCACAAGCTTGTCAGTCTTCCTACACCTGATTTTCCTTGGTGCTGCAACACCGCAATAGCTGATTTTTCAGCTATTGCGGTGTTGCAGCACCAAGGACAAAGGTACTTATAGAACCACAAAGCAGGCAAAGCACAGTCCCGTCCCTGCTGTTTTTTTGTGTTTTAGAAATGGAAGCATTTTTTCTTCTTAGCCTGTACCGTCCCATACACCCACACTCCAACCACACTATAAAACTAGACCCATGCAGTTCTTTCCCATTCTGTGGCACTTAAATCATAATTGCATGGTGCTGGCAGGATGTTACGGCTTGGTAACGGTAATTACTGGTGTGGAATTGGCAGTACCATATAACTCGTCAGCAAGTAAAATAGTGCTGCTCTTAATGGGCACATTTATTATGAAGGAAGGTATAAGTAGACATATTTTGTAATATTTGTTGTTTTTTGTCATTTTTATGTGCTTACGTGTTTTGTTAAGAATGTTAAATAGCATTAAGGCACACCCTAAATATGGATAAACCCAGCCTCTATTACAGTATCTTTTGTCAACCACTGCGGTTTAATATTTCTAAATTTTTGAAGTGTTACGGAGATCCCAGTGAATTCTAGGTGTATGTGAACTTGACCAATGTTCCCCAAACGTCATTTTTCTAAAGCATATAAAATCCTGGAGGCTCTTCGAAACTTGGTGAACTTATGAGAAAAAAAAGGCTGTAGCTAAAAACATGATTTTACTATTTCCTATGGAAAGTGAAGCAGGCACTAATACAAGAGTATCATATATATATCCCATTAAGTAGTCATTGATAAATATCAAATATCGACTGATCCATTTTCATATCTTAAATGTCATTACAGATAGCTACGTTGCCGTCATTTGTGAGTCAGTGCTTTGTTTATTTGGGCTATAGCAGCTCGGGCAACCTGTTATTATTGTTTTCCACGTGTTTGATTGACAGGGTGTTTGCTGTGTGAATGGGATCAAGAGGCGCAGCTTCACAAGGCATCCTTTTGATATCAGGAATAGAGTGTTTTGGGTAGCTTAGGCGGATTCTCTGACAGGGAGCTTAGGAGAATTGGTCTGAGTAGCTTGAAGAGCAAGATTGACAGGGCAGTATGCTCTGTCAGTAGTCTCCAGGGAGGCCTTCACACAACAGATTGAGTTCCAAGGTATAGCTTGATTTTAAAGCACTACTCAGACCTGTCTCGGGATTAGTTTGCTTGACGTCCGGGGCGCCTTGAGTAATGCCTGACCTAAGCTAAGCCAAGCCCTCCCTGTAGTGAACCATCAATGAGGACAACGTGACCCCGTTACAAGGCCTCTGTCGGCCCCCCAGGTACAAACCGGAAGTGCTGTTTTGAGGGATTCCCCGCTGAGGTTGGTGATTGACTGCTAGGAGGAAGAGTGAATGACAAGTGAATAGTGATCGAGTGTTCCCAGGGAAAGTCCAAGCTTAATACGGTAGTTAAGTATTTTACCTAAACTGGAGAAGATGCAAATTAATATCCCATGATGAGGGAGGAAGAGGCCTCTACTATCCTTAGAATGCTGTATGTTACAGGGGGTGCTGGTGCAATTAAGGATTCATGTGGGGTCATAGCTCTACTGAATTGTGTGCCTTACAAGATTTAGTACTGGGTCTCAGCAGGGCTTAATAGGCTACAAGTGAATAGACCCTCACTGGTTACAACTACTGAGAGACTTGTAACTCACTTGGATGGTGTTAGGAAGGAGTGTGCCATTTAGTGTAGTCAGGCCCACCTTCTGAAGCACCAGCCCCAAGGTTTTATAATGAACAATGGTGAAAATGTCATTAAAAACACATAAAAGTTATTATTCAGTAGGCTCCATTGTTAATTAACTTCACATTGAGCAATCTATACATAAATTAAAGGCTGGTGACAGCAAGTCCACTGCCATAGTGACCCTGCCAATGGGTACGTCTGTGTGTTCAGAGAAACAAATGGAGATAAAGGGTTACATCCAGATGTAACCATGCCCAGGACAGCTAAATTCCAATATACTTTGGTGGAATGAACTACATCACCTCAATAAGGCCAGGTACAAAAGAGGCTTGCTCCTGAGGTCGACAATGTATGGGTTCCGTGTATAAATCAGAGTCAGGGTGGAGAGAACTGTAGACCCCAGTATAAATAAGTCAAATGCTTGACAACAAATGCACTACTTTGCACCCAATACCCCGTGTGAACATTGTCCTATGGAGGGGTGTAGCTTCAGGGGTGCTGTTTGGGGTGTGACCCCACCCCTTCCCCCAATATTTAAATTCACTCTTGGCTTGTTAGTTGAGTCTGGAGGCTCTGAGTCAGTCTGCGATGGTTTTGTCGGTTTTCTTTGTGCACCAAGACTAAAAGACAAAACAGTGACCTTTGATATAAAATGGGACAGAGGGGGAGAAAGAGACTAATGCAAATCTGGTGGTTGAATTTCAAAAGATGAAACCATATAAGCTGGAATCAATACCAGCTTCCCTGCTTGTCCAAATTGTGTGATCCTAGGCTAATGTTTTATTTCAGAGAGCCTTCTTTTTTTTTCTTATCACAAATGATTGCACTTTTAAATGATTGAGTACAGGATATGCTTTGCACAAGACACCTCTTATGTTTGATTTAATAGAAAATAATGTTGCTTCATCTATTGTAAGAATCTAGGCCTCGTTTGGAGTTTACTATTACTTGCCTCTTAGTTCACTAATGGCATTGACACTGGGGGACAAGCCATGAACGTTTCTAAACTCATGTTTAAAAATATTTAATCAATATCTATCTATGCAGTGATATAATCTGATGTACTAAGGGGAAACGCTTTGGTGGAATACAGGAATACAGTTGTTTAAATTTCAAAGAGACTATCATATTTTTACATTGTTTGTTGCATGATATACAGGTCAAACGTTTTCATAGCATGACTCGTGCATGGACTCGGAGCCAACCCAGACCCTTGGCTCGGCTCTCCCTCAGCTTGCTCCATTAACTTGTTGGTGCGCCCACCTCTATTTGCGACTAGGGTTTAATACATGGGACCGTAAGTCACTTGATAAAATGATTTGTATAAAGCAATGACTGTAAATATTGAGTTCTGCCTACATGCACTGATTTAACAACTCTAGCATCGAGGCTTCTCATAGCAGATGCAAAGAAGAGTGTGTGCAGTGCAAATACATTTAAAATAGGTGATACTAGGGCAGAGACTCCAGGCTGTTGTCGCATGTGACCGTAGTCATGAGTTCCCAGGCTGAACTACCAGACTTGAGTGGGCCAGGCAGGGGCATAGCTTTAGGAAGGTGTTTGGGGTTTCACCCTACCAAAATGCATGCTTGGCAGTTTTGTCTGGGGCCCTGAGTTGGGTCTGCTTTGTTCTGTTAGTTTTTTTGTCATTCGTATTTCTCCAATAGGTTTTAACTTTTTTTTCATCAGAAACTTAAATGTATATAGTGACAAAAACGTAGTAAATCTACACCCATACAAGTATTCCTTGAGTAAGTGCAAATGTACTTCTTTTTGGAATTCACAAACATTGACATTAGTAGACAGGAAATGTTGTGCCAGTCTCAGATTTCCAGGCATACTTCTAGCAAACAAACACCGAAAGGTGATGTGGTGAATGTATTCAAATAGTCCAGCTGGTGGCAGTTTCTCGGGATAGTGTTCCAACCCATTGTTTTTCACTCAGTGTGCCACTCTAGGCAAAGGTCCACCTAATGCAAATCCCTACTGACCCTGTTCCTCGTCCAACCCATTCATCTTACCCTTCCACTCTGCAACTCAGCAGCTCACTGCTATTTTAGATGGCACAGTTGAGAGTCAACTCCCCCACCCCCAATTCTCACTGACTAAGCTACGCCCCTAGTCCTATGTGTAAATGCACAAACTAAAGAGTTATCAACTGAAGTTTTGAGGTGTTGTGGGAAGGACTTCACCTGTACCCGAATCAGAAGTAAGGGATGGTTAAGTGGAGGCACTTTAAATTAAATGAACGTAAGGTAGAAGAAGCTCACCTGGGTGGCAACAATAACTACTTGTATGCACACGCACATGTGTAGATTTTAAAGCTATTCAGTCACAATAACACTCAGAAATTACAAGCAGCTTGTATGGACAGTGATCACTGAGTTTCCCTTTGGTGGAAAAGTGTGAATCTCTTATAGATTTACTGTTCATAGAGCCAGTGCCTCTTCTAGTATAAAGGATATAAGTGGAAACACTCCACTAGGCGCACAGAAATCTCAGATTACAAACTGAGGGTTACAAAAACACACGGGATCTGGTTTCAAATATTACTTGCTGACTTATTTGGAATGTAAATCCTACATGCATACTTGTGCCTTACTCTGGAGGACCTTAAATGTCTTTGTTGACCAGGAGATGTTCACTATTAGACCAACTACAAATTTGTCAGTGGAGAGTAAAAGCAAGCATTAGTGAAGCAAAGGGGTCTGGCCTTAGCAAGCTAGTCCAATGATTGTTTAAGAGAAAAAAATAATATTGCAAGCATATACCACAAAAAAATTAAAAGGAGGAAAAGAAAGAGAAAATATGCCACTGCACAAACGTTGCAGCCATACATTTGCAAAAAAACAATAATAATAACTCTAAAGCTATATTAAATATCACATACAATTTTAAAAGAACCTTATTGTACTTAATAATAGGCAAGTGTATTTTGAACAGGTTTAGAAGATTTTTTTTTTTTTTTTTAATGTATAGTGCAGATAAAGAAGAAAATTAACGCAAAGAAAAGGGTTCTTCTTGGTTCACTTTCAGATTCCTCACATTTTTTAGGCCTTGTAAAGCTGTGTTTTTCTCAATTATTATCCCTCTTATGAAGCAGCTTTCTTATTACGGTAGAAGCAGGCAATAATTATTCAAAATGCTTGGAAGCGGTTGCTGCGTTATGTTCCATAAACCATTCTACCAGTAATGGCCTACTCATGGGCTCTATGCGTCTTATGCCATAAGTATCCCTATGAAGAAAAGCCTGCTGCCGACAGGAATGAAGCCAGTGTGAGCAGGCCAGGCGAGCCAGTTTGTACACCACTGACTGCCCGTTTTGGGAAGGTACAGCGATCTTGCGTGTGTTTGAGGGCTCACAAACAGAACTTCACATATCGAGGTGATTCCCATAGTTGGATATGAAAAATCAGAGTTCACAAGAGAAATGAAGATTTGTTTTTCCTTTGCTCCTGAAGCTCAATGTACATGCATGCATATCCATGGTTTTTCTTTTACACTGGTAAGGATAATGTCCCTTTTTAGGTATGGTGTTAGGCAAGACTTTTTAAAAATAAAATCATATATATATGATGTGCACACTTATAGGAGAGTTCAGCCAGCTCTCTTCATCCATTGGTCTGTTAGTGTGCAATTAAACATTTTGTTCCGCCTATAAAAGCATGCAGCATGGGGTACATCATCAAAGCACTTCCGCCATAGGCTTTCCTCTGTTTGAATGTCGGCATTCTGCTCTTTCACAATGTCCAGTTACACACAAAAACTAGTAACTATGTACTGTTTTGCAAAAAAAAAAAGCATAAATAGTGGCATAGCCAAATGTTGCCAGCCAACTCATGACAAATGGTTTATACCAGTGCTTGTTAAATTTGTAGTACGCATTCTTAGGTTGTTATATATCCCCTGACTCTCGACAGAATTCTACTTCTACCCTATGATGGTCATACATAACAGGTATAGCACAGGCAGTGTGTCACACTGTTGCATGATTTTTATACAGATTGCTGGTTGGTGTCATTTTCCTTATTTTGATTGCTCTGTTATTAGCTCTAAATAGCTTCCTTACCTTTATTTGAGGCTGCTGTCTCAGAGAAGCGTTCTGGGCACTCGAGTGTCACTAGGGAACGTTTACCCTGTATATTGACTAAGAGTATGATCTTTCTTGTAAAGCGTATAGTAACTTTCCTTTAATATCTGAGGTCTGTTTTATATTGATGTATAAACTGCTTTGCATTTTTAAATGAACAGGGTAACAAACTCTCAATAACACGTTCTTAAAGTTTACCTCTGGTAGGTCTGCATCAAAAGCAGGGTTTAAATAGCTTTCATGAAAAGCGAATATGCGCAACAATTTTAGAAATGCACCAAATACATAATTTAGACTTACAAGTATCTTTTCAACCAAGATGGAGATTCTTGGTCATGTGCTCGAAGCACTCTGGAAAACAAACGAGCAATTCTCTTTCTCTCCTATATTCAGGCAATCCTACAAGTGATGTTGTTTTATAATTTACACGTATTTCATCCGTCTTGTATGGAAATGCATTAACAAATATAAACGCTAACCCACAGTCCTCCCCTGTCGGCGCGCACTGTGATGCTGTGTTTATGGAGTGGGATAGTATCCGTGTGGCTGCGCGCGGAGGTGGAGAGACGGACGCTTGGCCCTGCGCGCGCCTGCGTCCAGCTTCACTCCTCAGTACTGCACAGCAAGCGGCCATCATGAGATTTGGCAGGTCCGTCTTGGAAGGAGGCATGCTCTCAGCTGTCTAATTTGTTACAGCAGAAACACACTTTGCATAATTCTAGGGTTTGGGTTAATTATATACCAGTTGGACGCCTAAAAATTGGCACGCACCGCACGGCCATCAATGTCTGCAAACATCTTTCCTTCATTAAAACTAATCGTCTCGGAATAGCTCGCACAGCGGCGGCTTGTTGGCACAGTACCTGGGAATCACTTTTGGGACTGTTGTTGTTGCTGCCGACGTGCACAGTATACATAGCGGCAAATGCATTGTATGAGAGGGTGGCAATGCCATCATCCGAGATGAGGCACTGCATTACAGAGCATCAGTGGCGCGCTGTTATAGATTCACTGTGACAATATTTCGCGCTAAATTACAGAGAGCATCAGTGCCACTCTGTGATAGATTCACAGTGACACTATATTGCGCTTAATTACAGAGAGCATCAGTGGCACCCTGCCATAGATTCACAGTGACACTATATCGCACTAAATGATCACACTAAATGACATCAGTGGCACTCTGCCATAGATTCACAGTGATGCTATATCGCACTAAATGACAGCATCAGTGGCACACTGTCATAGATTCACAGTGACACTATATCACACTAAATAAGAGAACATCAGTGGCACTCTGCCACAGATTCACATTGAAGCTGTATCACACTGAATTACAGAGAGCATCAGTGGAAATTCTGCCATAGATTAACATTGATGCTATATGGCACTGAGTTACAGAGAGCATCAGTGGCACTCTGTAATAGATTCACATTGACACTATATATACGGTGACCAGACGTTCCGGTTTTGCCCAGACAGTCCTGTTTTTTTAAGGACTGTCCCGGTGTCCCGACACTTTTTGCCAAAACAAAGACATGTCCCGGTTTTTGAGAGGGTCAGATGAACGTGCACATTAATCACAGAGTTGTGTAGGCTTACGTTTCATCCGGCCCGCTTATCACACCAGAGACACAACTTTTGTAGAGTCACCTGTTGTGCTTCTCACATCATTCAAGCAGCACAGCAGGATTTAATCAGGGGTGAATATGGTCTCCCATAAGCCAGGGCCCATATAAATATATATTGCTGAATGTCGTGTTAACGTTTAGTCCTATTTCTATGTTTGTGCCCGTCCCGATTTTTGGTTGTGAAAATCTGGCCACCCTAACCATATCGCACTGAGTTACAGAGAGCATCAGTGGCACTCTGTCATAGATTGACATTGACGCTATATCGCACTGAATCACCGAACATCAGTGGCACTCCATCATAGATTCACAGTGACGCTATATCATACTGAATTACAGAGCATCAGTCGCTCTCTGTCATAGGTTCACAGTGACACTATATCACATAACTGCAGTGGCAACGTATGACGTTGGGCAGTGGGTGTTGGCAAAGGCCAAGTTATTTGCTTAGATGGTTTTGGTAGTAGGGGATACTGAGTACAGAGAGTGGTCAAAGACCACTGCCATGCCCAACAACTGCTAGGCCTAGCCACAGGTTACATCTGACAGTGGAGCCTGAGGTATTGGCACATGGTGTGGTGAAAAGCCAGTCCTTGTACACATTGTATGTGGCTTCACTGCCCAGGAGGTACAGGAGTGGGTAAAGCCAAAGTCAGTGACCACTACATGCACACAACTGGAACTGAAACAGTTCATAGCCATTAAGTGTGTGGAAAGGTGGTGATGGGCACAGGGGTTACCCAAAATGTATGTCCTGTGTACAGTGGTCAGAAATTACTGGGCAGTGGTTTGGATTATTGTTTATAGGTAGCATCATTGCTTTGCACATAATCAAATAGTCTAATTGGTTGCAAATCTTTGCATGCATTGATGCTTGGCATGACCACTGGCTGTACCCAGTTAATGGTGGGCTGCTGGGCTCTGGACATGACAAAATGCCACCTCTTGTGCCTCGTGCCCAGCAGGTATTGAGGAAACGTTACAGTCAAGTTCTAGGCAACAGCTAAAGTAGATAATTGAACTGACTAACACAATACTAATGAAACATTTGTTAAGTGGGATTATAGTTAGTTGGCTGGCTAAGTCAATGATAACGAAAATCCTAAAGTTTTCAGTGGTGCCATCATATATGACCTACGTTGTCACAGCAACCAGAGTAAGCCTGTAGGAGCCGTGCATAGAAATGATATGGAGAGGAAAGACTGCAGCCCGCCGACCAGATGCTCAGCTAAGTTGCCTGATGCGCTGACATCAGCGAATGTGTTTCATTTCGGAGAGTAAACAGAGAAGCAGGCTGCTACACTTCCACTCCAAAATAAGATACCCTCACAAACGTTACCGGCAGATGTGGGATGCTGCACACTCATCAAATCAATAGCCTCATCAGAAGTACAAATACAGTCGGCAGTGGTTACTGGGGACTGATATCTTAAACAGATGAAATGCTCTGGCAGACTGAGGTACCAGTGTTAGTATCCTGATGCCCTCACAGGGCTTCTGTACAGAAAATGCTGTGCTTCGCCTCTCAGCAGAGAAATGATCAAAAGCAATTGCTTGCGGCATTTCTGGTGTCTGTGATATCACGAGCAGGCTCTATCAGGGCAGTATGGTTGTGTTTTCAACCAGAAATTAGACATTTCCGTTCGTTTTAGTCTTTAGCTCGTCACTATAACATCCCTTTAGCAGAGACTATTTCAGTCAATGCTTGTTTAGGGTCGAGCCTGCGTTGCATGCGCTCGCGTATGCGTTTCGCAGGGAGACTCTTTTGTATTTAGAAAAGGGCTCGGAGTCCTGTCAACTTCACATCAGTGTTTTTTATTGGTTCGTGGGCTTCCCTAATAAAATCTGCTTGCTTTCATTAGTGGAAGGCACGCATAGGTCATGCCTTTTCCGGTGGCAAGCCCTCCTCGAGCGCAGCGACCAAGTACAGAAAACATGCAAGGCTCGCTGTTTTCCATCGGGCTCGTGGACTTTTTTTTCTCTAATTTACGAGCGCGATCTCGCTTGGCAGAAGTCGAGTGCTTTACATACTTGATTTCACTTTTTTGGGTTATGTACATAAATGCACTTTTGCCCGATAGGTGAAAAGTCGGCTTAAGAGTTTACAGCGCGATCAGCTCTAACATGAGCAAACGCGAGACCCGTTGCATTGTAAATGCTTGTTTTATAATTGGTGGCTATTAGTGATTGCATACCTGAATACAAGCTAATTTTAGGCGCTATGGCCTGTTCTCAGAGTGCTTAGTAACCTGCTGCAACATTATTTTAGTTGACCGTATTCTTTGTTTGGAAAATCCCCTAAGGATGTACTTCAATCATCTTTTGCTTACGAATTTTATTTTGAAAATTAGACAAAGTGAGTAATGTAGCGGAAACATTTCAGATTGAACGGGCAAATTCAGAAAGGCACTTACGCCTTTGTAAATTGGCGCCTGAAAATTCCAACGCAATGTTAGTATATGAGGCAACAGTGCTTTCTATTTTTACTAAGTGTATATGAATATCCCCTGAATGTTTCCATTTTAAATCGTTTACGGGGTAATTTGCTGAAGTATTACTACAGGAGTACTCGTGAATGCATTTGTGATTTGCCCCCTTCTTCTGCCAGAGGTTTCTGCAGCACCAGAAGCTGAGTCACAGTTGATGTAAAGCAGAGCAGACACGCTTGATTTCCCATTCTTCCTTCACACCTTTCGTGACGAGCATCACTTTGTTTCACTACATTATTCATCAGTTCAGAGTCACACACAGCGATGTAGAAAGTATTATGGGCAACAGGCTTCGTTTGCACGGTAGCTTAGACATAGAGGTTTGTTGGTAGAGTTCAATTTTCTGACTATGGGGCTTCTTATTGTAATGCCAGATAGGTATTGCTCACCAATGCATGGTCTGAAGTTTTGCTTTAGTTTTGGACAAATCACAGATTTACCTTAGAAAAAAACACCTGCGCCCTATAATCTTTGCTAGAATCTGTAGCGCTATTACCATCTGCTGTCAATTTAATCAGTGTTGGATCATGGCCGTTAACACCTTATCAGCTGAAGCTTTAAAGGAATGTTCTACATCATTAATTTGTTTGCAGTTTTGGTAGCCAACTAAAGCTAAAACAAACATTAATTAACAATCCTTATGTCTAACTCACATTATAAAATGTAGCTAACCCTGCAGTGGCATCAGGGAAGATCCATTTCACGGGAAGGATGGTCAGTTCATAAGAAGCCGCATGCAGAGAGTATGGTCAGTTCATAAGAAGCCGCATGCAAAGAGTATGGTCAGTTCATAAGAAGCGCATGCAGAGAGTATGGTCCGTTCATCAGAAGCCACATGCAGAGAGTATCTCAGCTCTGCAGTATCAGAGCAATGAAGAGGAGCAGATCACGCAACAGACAGAGCTAAGCAAGTGATGATGATGGTGCTGTCAACCATCACTGTAGGGAAGCGATATGGGTCAAATGAGGCACCTTAGTTTGTAGCAGAAGGCAAATCCCATATCATTCTCCAGGTTTCTGGGATTGCCTCGGTCTTTTATCTTTCCACCTTGTAGTTAGATGTAGACGTCCTTTTCACAGCTATTTCCTTTCTTCTTTGCTTCAAATTTACCTCTAATACAAGCAAATAAACAGCGAAAATATATTCAGCAAGAGAAAATGTTTTAGAGGGGGTAGCACTTTGTACATGTCAGAACTGGTTGGACTGCTTATCAGTCATCCTGACAACTGTGGGTGGGTCTGTATAGTCAGGGAAGAAAGACACTAAAGAATTGATTGTGTGAACAAGCTTAGTTGGTCAAAGAATGCACTAAGTGGTACAGTTCAAATCAAGGCTCTTTCTATGTTATGTTATGTTAATGATTTTGTAGAGACCGATGATTACCCCACTGGGATGTCCTGGCAGTAGAGATGGGTGTATGGGAAGAAAAGGTTTACAGCAGAGTTCATAGACGTGTCCACTTCTTTAAAGGTAATGTTTTCAATGTCTTACTAAATGCAACTGAAAAAGAGATGGATTTATTGGAAAAAGAAGAGCATTCCAGATCATTCCAGAGCTTCCAAAGTGAGTGAGAAGGGCAATAAGGCAGAAACTTGGTCTTCAGGTAGCTAAGTCCAGAGTTATAAACAGCTCTATGGACCTAACATAGGGTTTTTAAATGACCCTGTTAAAGGGGGGGGGGGGGGGGCGATGGAGGTCTCAAAGATAAAAACTGTCAGAAGCAGATAATGGTATTTTTTAAATGAGCCTTGAATTATCTAATTGCAATGCTAACGATAGTCTGGTAGGCCCAAATAGAGAGAGTTGCCATAACCTATGTTGGGATGTCACAAGCAAATGCAATTTTTTTCCCACTGGGGGAGGAAGAATTGCTACCATCTTTCCTGACATTCAGAGTAGATTGAAGGAGGTCTTGGGGACATGATTGATATGGAAGGCAAATGAGAGATTGTGGTCAACATTGATACCAAGACATTTTGTAGATGTGACTGGACTCCGGTGGTGGCCTAATTCTAAAGGTCACCAAGGAGACTATCAGGCAAGGAGTTGTTTACTGAGCAAAAGGGCTTCAGTCTCATTTCCGCTTAGCTTGAGACATTTGTGTTGTATCAATCAATCAGGAATTTGTAAAGTGCACTACTCCCCCGTGAGGGTCTCAAGGCGCTGTATCCAGGAGGCCACTGCATTAATGCAGGAACAGTTTTTTGTCTGAACCAAATCAGGGTTATTTGAAAGAGATATAATGGTCTGGTTATCTCTGGCACATGATAGATTCCATCCCAAATAACAGAATAAGCAAGAGAGAGAAAGGCCGATGTAAAAGAGGGAAGTGCTTTGGGGCAAACCGCAATTCAGAGGTGAAATACCACTCGTCAAGGGTGGGAGAGCAACAGATTAGGGCCTGTTTGAGAGAAAGGAGCCAATCCGTTTACATGCTCGATTGCGGACTCCTTTTTATGAAGATTGCTACTAATTAAACTAATGTGGTTTCTATACTGAAAACGTATAGTAACTTGAGTGTGAATAGTATAATAGTTAATTCACTTCTAAGTAGCAGGATAGATGTTTATTGATGTTTTATTTTCTCAGGAATCGTGGCTGGAAAGGAAGCTGGGAAGTTGGCTGATAGTTTCTAGTAACTAGGGTTCTTTTGGGCTGCAGTGGCTGTCTTAGGGATGGAACCCTCTGATCTTGTTTCCAGATATCTTTCACCAAAGCTGAAAAAATGGAAAAGACTTCAAGAGCTTGGCCAAGCATGCCTGGGGCTAAGGTGGCAATACGAGGAGGCCAACAATATATTGATGAGCCTGATTTTGTTGACTTTAGTAATGCAAGAACCTCATCTATTAAAGCAAGTGAAATTCTGAAAGTGAGATATTATCAGTAAATAGGATCTCGAAAAGGGAATCAAGTGTTGACCTAAACAAAGGCTGTTACTGGAAATCAGCCTGTATGGCTGAGATTTTGTTGCAAAAGAAAAAAAAAAAATCTAGGCAAAGTTGATGTGATGGCATACTAGCGGTGCTACGTGCTTGAGGATATAGAAGTCCTTAAACTATTGTAAACATTTCAATGAAAGAATTTGTGAAGGATTCATTGTTGTTAGAGTTTTACGTAGAGGGTGTTGCTCAGATCATACATTCCTATGTTTTTTATTTCAGACCTAAAGGCCACTTTGTTTCCAGGATTATACAAATGATGCCATTGACTTTAGCAGGCCTTCCAATAGTACTAAGCAACCCCGAGTTTGTGAGAGTACCCCGTGACAGAATGTAGCTCATGGTGGACAATAAAAACATTTGTTTGTGTTGCTGTGACATCTAGTGCATTTGATACCCAGGTGCTAGAAATCTTCATATAGGAGGAAATGTCTAATCAGGTACTGAAAGAAGACCTGTTTAATAATGGAGTAAAACTTAAGTTATTAACTTTGGCCCAAGGCCTTCCACTGTGGAGTTGAGGTTTGAAATCCAATGCAGATTTCATGTCAAGAATAGAGAATATAAATGGAACAGCTAAGTGATCTGACCTAATTAGATGTAGTGATGCAAGAAGGCCAACTTTATTGTTATTGGCAAAAATAGGATCTAGCATATGTCCCGCGCTGTGCGTGGGGAGATAAGACATCAAAGATAGTTCAAGTGCTTCTAATGAGTCGACCAGGGCATTAGTGTCTTTACCACTAAGATCATCTTGATGAAAATTAAATCACACCGAACATTAAAATTAGTTGATTTTAAAGGAAAAAGAACAAAAAAAAAACAACAAAGCAGTTCTGAAATTCGGAGGTAGAGCTCTGGGTCAGTAAAGAAGGGGGCCAGAGTAACAGCAGTAGGGTTTAAATGGAGCATTATGTGGTAGTATGTGAATATTTATTTAAGTTATGATTTGACTGTATTGTGTGTCTCCATTGGACAATGCAGTTACCATGACGAACTCTTTTCCTGTAGAGAGTTCTGATCTTTACTCTTGAATGAAACAGTGAAGGTCAGTTAGCCGGGAGACCTGTCTTGGGATTTGTTCTGTGCAATAAATCTTGTTTTAGCACTTTTACTATTCGTGAAAATCTTCTTAGAGTCTCAACTTCACATTGGCCACGAGGATGAGACTTTTTTACTTCCTTAAATGTCCTCGTGAAAAGACTTCAGTTTTGCCTCCCCAGCTTTGACTGCAATAGATCAATGGCAACAGGTTTTTCTTCCTAGACATACTGCACTGCATTAGCAAGCTTCAACAGCATATCCTCTCCACGCAAGGAGTTTGTCCAACCTTGTTCTCCATCTCCTGTCAGTCTCTTTACCGCTTCTAGTGAATGGATGGATGGCGTTTAAAAAATCTTTTTTAGGCTTCTTCCCAGCCATGGAGATTCCTCACTCGAGGGGGAGATGAAAAGTCAGCCACTTTCCGTTTTTAATGGGCCAGTGCAAGTCCTTCTCTTTTTCACAAGATCGGTGCTTCACGGACCAGCAAGGTGCTTCTTGGGGGTAAAGGGGTACTCTAGGTAGCTACTGGCTCCTTTCTCTGCTGTCGCTGTAGCACCAGGGGCCTGGGATCTGCACCCATGTCTCCAGTGGCATTGCAGGACTTTGAACAATCTGCCGGATCCACTTCAATCTATTCAGGATCACTACAAAGTCATTTGTCATTCACTTCTACACCTTGGATGGTGGCTGGGTTCACCACTGCCAGACAGCACAAAATCTGAACCCCTAAACTGCTGCAGGGAAAGGGACAAGACATGATTCTCTCAGTATGGGTCTCAGAAAAAGGCACGGAGTGTAGCCCTGTTGGATAACAACTCCACCACCACTGCTGCCCTTCCACGATAACTGACAGACCACCGGGTGGCTGCTGTATGGGGGTGTGAACGAGAGCTCCGCTAATTAGAAGCAATCCTGGTTCTCACCCGGTACTGCATCTTTACAAACCCTTTCTATCTTTGTTAGATATAAATTCCTCCCCTTTTATGTCTTGTACTCTCAAAGCCCACTTAGAATCAACGTTGCATTAATTTCTCCTGTGTCTCTGCATCAAAGACGGGGATCTCATCAAGTTTGTGTTGCCACAGTGCGTCGAAGCATGTTTTTAGGTCTGCACATAGACCTGCTATAATTCCTAGTTTGTACCAAACTATTGATGCCTTAAGTAGCAGAAGTGTTTCCTCCACCCTGGACTTGCAGGTAACATTACGGGATTCGTTTTAAGACCACCTTTTGCTAACTCTGTGTTCACAAAGGTCCTCACTTGGTGACTGTAGTGACTCGAACTTGTACCATTCCACTTCTTAGAGCTATGTTGTAAAACTTACACTATGTGAACCGCGTCTGAGCGTTCTATATGAAGAAGCAAATTAAAATAGTCTAATAAAAAACCCTTTTGACATCCCTTAGCCACCTTGTATTTGCTGATAAGAGGCTGTGGGAAGGGCAAATAGTAGAAAGAAAAGACGGTTGCATTGCTGATCTGCTGCTGCCTCTCTGATCCCACCGCCCAGGAGAAGCAAGGTCACTCCCAAGGTCATTACGAAAGGCGATGATAGCCTCCGCCGCCCCTTGCTGTATCTACGTGTTGTCCTTGGGTTAAAACCAATAACTTCTTAAATGTTTTTTCCCCACTTACCAGAACCCTTCACCGAAAACCAAATCAGACACCTCGGTATTCTGGAAGGAGAGATGAAATAGTGGCGGGTAGAGTCCCGCTGTCTTAAAAAGGCTCGTTAATGAGAAAAGCACGGTTGGTTACGGAACGGGGTGAAAAGGGGACTTGGCAGAGCCTTTGAGTAATGGCCTCGCCTGGGAACTGCCAAGGGCCTTCGCAGCATCAGCAGAATCCGCGAGCGTTAGTCACTGCGCTATCTCTGCCCTGCACGCACTTCTATCCTGTGCACCCTGTTGTGAAGATGGAGCACTGAAAAAAGAGTTCTGTGATAAATGGGCGACCAACGCCAACCTCACTAGCGCGGGGTCAGGAAAGTTTAACAGTTTGGCCTTTCAATTTTTATCTTGGCAAGCTCTGTTGGATTTTAGGAGAAAGATATCTCCAGGTGAAAGTGTCTGGCAGCCGATGAAGCGTTTAAAGTAACTTTATTTAGCCAGCTTGTTACACAGCACTTAATGCTAGGCTTTAACATGTCTCCGAGCACTCCCCGCTTTGACACAAAGGGGAGCAAAGGCACAGGGAGATGAAAGGCATTATCCCAGGATCAGACACTTTTGGCATCTCGAAGAGTTGAACTCGCTCAATTCCACAGATGAAAATGTGACTTCAAGGCCACTCCTCCAAGCAGCCATGAGCAGTGTGTGAAATATAAAAACAGACCCTATCTTTAACAATTTTCAGTAATTCCAGAAAGTGTAAATATTTCAGCAGGGCACATATGTCTTGCTTGATTTAAAATGCACACTGATGAATTTTCATGAACCAGAAGTACCAAAAATAATGATTTTCCCTGCAGGGTGCTGCATTGTCACCTTTCTTTGACAGCTAGGAGCCGCCATTTTGGAGAGTGCAGTAGTTGTTGGGATAGAGGCCGAGGGGGAGGCATGTGTAGGGTAGCTGGGTCTTATTGAAGCCTAGCTGCGGTATGTCCATGCAGTGGGTGCACCAGTAGACTGCCAAAGGCAAACCCATCTACACCCATCCCTCTCTGGACTGCGCCTTGCACCCAGACATGCTGTCCCAGGAAAGACCCATTTGCTGGTAAGAAACAGTCCATTTGTGAGAAGACGTTTCTGCTTCCTGCATAGTTTGATCTTCTCAATGCTGCCTGTGAGGCAAGAGGCGGTGCACACTCAGAAAGAGTTGAGTGTGTATGTTGCGCTAGCTGACACATTCTTCACAAGGCCATACGTTTTTCAGAATGGCTTGCAAGTTGCTATGATGAATGTTTGGCAATCAGAAATCAAATCAAAATATGTTATCCAAGTTTGAGCTAGATCTCTTAAGTGTCATTGAGACTTGTTTCAATGACTCCGTTCCAGAGATATTGAAAGATCTAACCCTTCTGGACACTCCATAATTTATGAACACAGACCGGAACACAATGGCATTGGCCTAGCTAATATTTACAAGAACCTTCTGAAACTTACTAGACTGTTTGCCAAATGGCATGGTCCTCTGGATTCCATGACTGTGGAAGTTCAGGCCCCAATGAGTTCTCGTTGGTTTATTTCTTTGAACTATAGGTCCTCAAATGAAGTACCTGAGGTCATAAAACAATTATATTCTGGTTTACTAAAGTAGAGGTTAATTCTGCAGAGGTTGATGTTCTTGGCCATTTTAACATGAACTTCGACAAGAAAAACCCCCCTCGGCTCTCTAGCTTTCTAGAACTTTTCAATTCTTATAACTTGGTCTTGAACACTATGGGGGTCATTCCGACCCCCGGCGGTCAAGGACCGCCGGGGCCGGGGATGCGGGAGCACCGCCAACAGGCTGGCGGTGCTCCGCAGGGCATTCTGACCGCGGCGGTTTGCCCGCGGTCAGAACAGGAAAACCGGCGGTCTCCCGCCGGTTTTCCGATGCCCTCAGGAATCCTCCATGGCGGCGCAGCTTGCTGCGCCGCCATGGGGATTCCGACACCCCATACCGCCATCCTGTTCCTGGCGGTTCGCCCGCCAGGAACAGGATGGCGGTATGGGGTGTCGTGGGGCCCCTGGGGGCCCCACAAAGAATTTCAGTGTCTGCTCAGCAGACACTGAAATTCGCGACGGGTGCAACTGCAGCCGTCGCACCTTCCCACTCCGCCGGCTCCATTCGGAGCCGGCTTCCTCGTGGGAAGGGGTTTCCCGCTGGGCTGGCGGGCGGCCTTCTGGCGGTCGCCCGCCAGCCCAGCGGGAAAATCAGAATAGCCTCCGCAGTCTTTCGACCGTGGAGCGGCCATATGGCGGTTCCCTCCAGGCGGGCGGCTCCCGCCGCCCGCCGGGGTCTGAATGACCCCCTATATGCCCATCACATGTGACTGGGCATGCTCTTAATATTGTTACCACCAAAACTTTCTTGTTTCTTTCTTTTTTCCTCGCCCGTTGCTTTGGTCTGATCACTTTCCTATTCCTTTTTCATGTGGGATCCAGGGAAAGGCAAGAGGGCCGGTAACATCAGTCTCCTGCCACTAAAGTCCGGGATCAAAAACTCATGTCAGCCCAGACCATTGAACATCATTTTGATGAAATATCCGTGGCCGCTAGCGAAAAAGCTGATTGCACATCTGATTTAAAACCATGCTCATTTGGGTGCAGTTTTGGACTCAGTGGCACCACTTTCAGTATGTAGACCAGAACTCTCTCGAGGATCAGCTAACTGATTTATGAAATAATGAAGAGATCCATGTCAAAAAGCATGAACAATTGAACGTCAGTGGCATTTACGATCTTGAAATAAAAGTGATTTGTCGATAACAGAATTACATCTATAAATGCACAGGTAAAAAAAGGCATACTTTTCTTCATTATGAATTTTCTCAGCTCCCGGTATGGCAGTAGCTATTTTTAAAACCATTAAAGAACTTAGACAACGTTTCAGTATTATTTTTTAGATGTCGGATGATAAATGAGAAAGAATTGCATATTACTTTGTAAATCAGATCAGCAACATCTCAGTTATCATGCCTCAGTATGTCCCTATTGAACAGCCGTACAACGTACAAGCGAAGATTGCTGTCAGGAAAACCAAAAACTTACTGCATTCTTTACAAGTAAGCTTCATCCCTGGTGGCAATGCTGAAGTGTGGCAGTTCCCATTTTAGATGACTTAAGAAATGCACAGATTCCAACCATCTGACAGCCCTGATTTTATTGGAGTATCCAGTGGTTTTGACACAGTGAATCACCTTATTCTCTTTTATTGTTTAAGAAATTTAGATATTAAGGGCTGCGTTTGTGAGTGGTTGCACTGTTTTTTGTTTGATAGATCCTTCCGGGTGAAAATCTGTGCCTTTTCTTCATCCACTCGCATGGTCAACCCTTCCTTTGTTTGATCTGCACATGACAACTTTAGCAGAAATGTCCAGGTGTTGACCTTTTTAGGTCGAGCACACAAGCGCGGTGACCTGTTGTAAGTATTGTGGGATTTTAACTACACCCATGTCATGCCCATCACTTTCACTCGTTCTTGGGCTCGCCTTTCAAAAATCACTTGATGACATTGGTAAATGCTTTACGTGTGTCCCGCCTTCGGTTGGTTTTGTTACCGCCTTGTTACATGGATTATTGCACGATTGCTGATATAC
Organism: Pleurodeles waltl; assembly: GCF_031143425.1. NCBI lineage: Eukaryota > Metazoa > Chordata > Amphibia > Caudata > Salamandridae > Pleurodeles > Pleurodeles waltl. The sequence goes on along the minus strand of NC_090445.1, from coordinate 746,670,832 downwards.
TTCAGTGTGGGAAAACTATTTCTTTTGTGTCTCCTCTTTGTGATGCATGGCAGCCATGGCACTCACAGCGCAAACAGGCACAACAGCATGAACTCGATCTGCGGTATTGGAGCGCTGGTCACATTGTTCACAGTTACCTAATCAGAGTCATTTCTTGTGGCTCTCCCCTTAAACACTTGAAATTGGTAAATGTTTTATGTAAAACAGAAATCCTCAAAACAAAAGCGGCTCTCCCGGCACAGCGGGAGAGCCGATACTACAATATTCACTGCACTTGGGAAAACTCGACCCATAATGCTTTGCAGGGCATTACGTTTACAAAACATTTTTGCACATAACCCAGCCTGTGGTGGTCGTAGGATATTCATGACAATGTGCTCTTTCTGTCTACATCATCTTTGGGTCCCCACACTAGGTTAGTAGGACCACAAAATACCTCCCACCATTCAGTGGCTTCTTAAGTTCTCTCATGGCTAGCAGTTTTGTGTTACAGCTGGGAATAGCTTGTGTTTTAAGGGCCTTTGTAATATCATTTCTATAGGCCTGCTACTCCTGAAGGTATAAAATGCACTACGTCTTCTAGGTGCTAAATATATGGTTACACCGCATTATTTATTGAAATTTTTTTTTTGTGTGGTTATGCCCTCTAGGGGCTAACTTTATATATATATATATGATGTTTCTTACAAATGCTGTTTTCATTGTGGTGTCCTCTAGGGGCTGTTCTAAGCATTACAGTCAGGGCCGAGTTTAGCACTGGTGGCGCCCTGTGCGACAATCTTTTTTGGCACCCCCCCCCCCATGGCCTCCTCTTTGGATTCCATCACAACCCTCCTGCAAAAGTGCCCCTCATCTCTCCATACCCCTTCTCCCACATGCATTAAATTTGTTTTAATGCTCCGCTAAGGGCTAGCTTTATTAATCCACTCAGGTATCCACATAAAATACAGATCTATTCTTTGTAGCAGCCCTATTAAACCTCTGTGCTACTTTATGGAAAGTTAAAACTGCCACTGGATAAAACTCTGATCTCTTTCTGTCAGAAACATTAATCACAAGAGTTATCTTGACATTTTTATCGTTGCCTGGCAGCTGGTGCACATGGATCTTCTCCTCCCCTAGGATCAGCGCCCCCCCCGCAGGTTAGCCCCCAGTGCGGCTGCACAAGTCACACCCGCCTAAAGCCAACCCTGATCACAGTCATATCAACATATTAAAATATTCATGGCACGGACACTTGTCCCATAATGCTTTGCAGGGCATTACTTTTAAAGAATCTGCAGCACTAAGGAAAGTTATCAACAAGAGCGTAGTGTAATGTGCCAAAGACTCTTGGAAAGAGGGTACAGTGACAAAATGATCAGAACTGCAGCTGATAAGGTGGATTCTAAAGAAAGGTCGGACGTGCTGTATTCTTCAAATACAGCAAAGGACGATCAGCAACAAATAAGATTTATTACCACCTATTTGAACCAAGCTTTCAAATTAAGACAAATTTTGAGGAAAAGTTGGCATATTTTACAAACAGATTCCCATTTGAAAAGTGTAGTACAGGATTCTCCTTATATTACATTTCGAAGAGGTAGGTCAATACGTGATGACCTTAGTCACAATATGATAATGAGTTCTGACACCACCAAACAGATTGGGGTCCCCGTACAGGGTTTTTACTGTTGCCAACGGTGTAAAGCTTGTAGAAATAGTGTCAACTGTACGGAGGTCTTGTGGGGTGATAGGCGAAACAAACATCGAATTACCGTTTTTTTCAACTGCAATACCGAATATTGTGTGTACTGTTTAAGATGTCCTTGTGATAAGATATATGTGGGCAGCACTATCCACAAAGCAAAGAAAAGAGTTCCTGAACATATGAGAGCCATCCGCAACAATGATTCCAACTACCCGGTAGCGAGGCATTTTCAAGAGGTACATCAAGGCAACGATAAATTACTGAGCTATCTGGTATGTGATCATGTTAAAAGCAGTATAAGAGGTGGCAATCGACAAAAAACCTTACGGATTTTGGAATCTAAATACATTATCAGATTCATGACACTCTCGCCTGGAGGGCTCAATTCCAGCGAGGAGATGTGTAGTCATTTAGGCTAATTAGTACTTTTCTGGGTAAAAGATGACAGTTTTTGTAATATATATTTTTTTTTAGTTTTAGATATATTTTTGTACGTATCTGTTTTTTGTTGGCATTAGTAGTGATTTTTTCACCTGTAGGGTTTTTGTTTAATCAATTTTGTTTGGGGTTATGAAGTATGTGTACTGGATATATAAACACGGCATTTAAGACATAACTATTTGAAAAACATGGTATTTATTTGGTATACGCAGTTGAACAATAACATTATGTTGAATACTTTGAGGATATTAATAATGTAATGGTATATAGGCTATACAAATAGTAAGAGAAGGAATATCAACACATTGTGGAAGTTATATTATGTACAAAAGACTAGCCTAGTATGGCCGCCATGCTATTCAAGGTATTCTATAGATGTGCTGTGTTTGTCCGTTTTTAGTTTTGTTGAGTGTTGGTACTTGTATGCTAATTTGCCAAGCTCCCCCATCTGTGAACAAGGCTACGGCTGAAACGCGTTGGGAGGAATTTCGTTGTAAAGAGTAAAAAGCTTTAATCACACTGGAAGTGTCCTGACCCTTCTTGTTATTACAAGATTTCCTTGCATATATATATATATGTATATATATATATACACAGTGCTAAAAGTACAGCTACACATCCACGAACGAACATAATATTGATTAAAAGTGTCAGCAGTGGACACGAGGCAGATAGACATGAATGTCCTTGATACTGGCCAACTTATATCCTTAACAGTTACACTGTCTTTAAAATCCATCTCCAGACCCGGCTGGCAATGCGTCTGTCTTATGATTGAAACCAGTGTTTTTGCATCTAACTGGCGAGTGAAAGTCTACTGAACTTTAGAAAGTGCAGAAGGCGTGTAAATTCATTGATGATGTCTATGATGTGAATGAAGGACAGGTGCAACATATTAGGCAAAGTATGGAAGTCTGAGTTGGTAGTACTTGAACTCAAGCCTTCAACCTGCAGATCACAGATAGAGCTCTGCAGCAAGTGCTTAACCCACTGGGCTGTCGTGCTCGCTTAGTAATTGCTGTTCTCTCACTTATCAAGACGATTTTCTTTTCCTTCCTACCACGAATGCAGAACGGTATCCGGTTTTGACACCTGGGGAAATAATGCTTACAAAGAAAGCCTTGCGCTGTTAGTTTCCCGGTGCCCACGGCTATTTGGTTCTCAGTAAAATATGTAGTGCCCTTGATGAAATTCTGGTGTGAGGCCTTCTGTTTGGTTCCGAAAAGTATTTGCAAGTTTGCCCCTTTTTTATTTTTACAGTAAATATATTAATAAGCTAAGCTCTTACTGTTTAGATGTTTCTGGAAGCGACAAATCATACTTTTAATTGAATTCTCAAAGGCAGACTCTGACTTTTAATACCTCCCCAAGACCTTGTTCTTTCATAGGCTCAAAAAGGCAACGAATCAAAATATTACCCATTTTCTCCCCCTACTCTGAATTCCACTGTTCTTTGCAGATTCTTTCTTTCTTTCCCCCTATTAATAACAGCAGTATCAGTGTTTTATTTCTCTGATAAATGTGCCTGAAGTGCTTAGCTAACTGCATCCCTCCTGAAATCATTGCGATTTGTGGTGTGCCTGATCTGGCCTTCTCGTGTGTATTTGTGTCCTCGTATATTCCAGGGTTGTCCAGCTGTTCCTGCCACTTCCGGGCTCTCTCCGCCAGGAAAATGAAAAACAACGAGCAAAGACAAGTGGGGCTGCGTGACAGGCTGCACATTATGCACTAAGGCCCATACTCATTATCCTCAGTCTTAAATTCAGCGTGAAGACCTCCTAACAGCCAGCGCTGGTCCACTCATCTTCATAATATCATCTGCATTCTCTGCAGCCGTATGGTAGCCTGGCTGCTTAATTTCAATGCGCTGTAACTCTTGCATACGTTTTTAAGCTGCATGCACAATGCATCTAGTTCAATGCAAAGGCAATTCATAAGGGGGCAGATTTTACCCGTATCTTGCCCCGATTGCATCATACCCCTCAAAACTCTTTGCGCCTGTGGGGTGTCCCTCCCCCCTTTACAGAGCGATATTTTAACTTTTTTCTATTTTGCATAGTTTATGGTGATTCTAAACTGAGGCCCTTGTGTGCTTGCCAGATAACTCAAAAAGCATACAAAGAGTGCAAGTAACAATAATGGCACTGGAACACTACATATTCATGCAAGAACACATAAGTACACACTGGGGATGTTGCAGTAGGTTGGTTGCCTGGTCCAGTATCATTTGTAAAATCCTGTTTGCAGGTTTCAACTGAGAGCTTGAGATTAGAAACATTTTGGAAAGAGTCTAGAGGTCTGTATTAGTTTTGAGTTGGTTCATTCACATCTAGCTGGGAAAAAAGGTGTGTTGTGGCCATTTACTGAACACCAGGAGGGTCGATATTTTAAATGTAATTTAAGTTTTTATGTTTAAAATGTTTTATTGTTTGATTAAAATCATTACAATACAACATCAGAGTTTTAAATAAACATGAAAAAAAGACGCCACTCTAACAACTGACATTGATTTAAAGGAGTAGAAATTGCAGTAGGCAGGGTGCTAATGGCACTTTTTACATTCAGTGCTTAAACACGCAAAAGTCAGTATTTATCTTGTCAAATAATAAGTCATTTGATCTTGGAAGAGACAGCCAGCCTGTTTTGCAGTGGAGTGGCCCGCTGTTTACATGCCTGCTATAGTGGGTGTTTAAAAGTTCGTTGTTTGGCTGAGTGTAGGTGTCGTCCGGGCTGGCTCGCTGAGCAAGACAATCTTGACGGCTCCTGTTGCCTGAGGAGTTATACCAGAGCCGTACGGGTGGAGACTGTAGTGTCTTTGATATCGTGCACTCTAGGGCCCTCGAGATCCTGGACGGACTCTAGACAGTAATTATGTAGTTGGATGAGAGGTGTAAAGGTGTGATTATGAAAGTTATGATGCAATGCGTGAAGTGAGCGCATTAGTATGTTGAAGAGTAAAGACATCTGTTACAGAGCTCCGTGTGTCGCGTGTTCGTTTACATGCTCCTGTGCTGGGGAGGATGCCACAGAGACAGTTCTCTTTGATACTACATCAAAGTGCCTAGTACATCGGTAGAACAACTGCATGTTGAGATCTTCACCGATGGCAATCATGGCATGATGACAGCTTCTTATATTTAAGGTGTTTTAGGAAACCAATCTTTCCCCGTTGAAGGCTGGACAAAACATGAAGTGATAGTTTGAGGCGGTATCCACAGCATCTGCAATGTTTGTCTGGGTCTTTTGATTGCCATGGAGAGATTCAACTTTCGATTAATATTAGGCCAAAACAATATTGTAGACATTTTAATCTAATGAAGAATGGCTGCTTTTGATGATGCTCGAAGGTCTTCAGTGGGGAGCTCCAGAAAGATATTGGTTGACTAGAGGGGGTCCTGTTTAGCACTGAAGAGGTTTTTAATGAAGATGTTTCAAGGAGTAAAGATGATCTGCTCTTCAGGCCTCTTTGGCATCCTGAGAGGTTAAGGAGCTCTGCCAAGTATAGGGAATGTTTAGATAGATGGCTTGTAGGTGAGCCATCCCATTGTAAATTTCATCCTCGCAGACTTAGGCAGTTAATGCAGTTCTCGGAGGATGTCTGTGATATAATCAAACTTAAATGTGGAAGGCTGGGGATGAGCAGTGGAATGAAACCCTGTTTGATGTATTTGACCAGCTAAGACGGCCATTCCAGAGTGAAGGTGAGAAAGATCCAGAGCCTGTGCTACATGTTTTTAAAGAGCTGGGGTTATGATGTTTTTAGGTTTTGGAAATGGAGCTTTATTGATTTTTTAAAAATTGTTTTTAATGTGAGGATGAGGCCTCAGGGGATTCAAGTATGATCTCTGCAGATTCACTGATCAGGCTAGGGGTGGGTCGAATCCATGTCCTTGAATAGGTCAGTCATCCTTTTGTTGAATTTGTTTCTGTGTTTGTGTGAAAAAATAAAAATAAATCCCTAATGAGGACGTTCAGCAGAAGGAAATGCACAGACAGACCGAGTTTGAATTTGAAGAGTGCGTGTCTTCTTGGTTTGAGAGAGGTTCTGATGTAGAGTTGTGCATCCTTTGCATGCTGGTGGATGGGCACACCTGGCCCCTCAAGAAAGATCCCTGTGAGCAGAATAGAGCCCAGAGGTATCCCACAGGATATTGGGGTCATGCCCAAGATATGTTCCCCAGTCTTCTGATTCTAATTGTGATTGGATAGAAATTAATTAAACCATCTCATGTCCTGTCAGCAGACATACAATTGGTGTTTCAGAGTGTTTATTAATCTACCATGCTTAACTGTATCAAAGCCAATAGAGAGATCTAGTAGACAGATCTAATAGATCAAGGAGACAGATGTGCTCAGTACTACATTTGTAATAAAATACATGCTGGTGATGGCAGCCTGCACTATTAAGTGTCAGCAAGCAGAATACCAAGGGTGCATATTCTTGAATCCACCCTAGACGTCTTGAATCGATGCCAGACCCCGTGCCCCTTTATATCGTTCTTATAGGTTGCTGATTTCTCCCTATGTGACATTTTTCTGTCTGTCTTCCTCCCTCTATCCGCTTTGTGCATTTCCCTCTCTTGGTCTCAGGAAATGTCTGAAGAGGGAAAATTAGTGCTGATGCACAAAAATTAGTGTCGATGGCCCCCACCGGCAACCTCCAGCTCACATTAAGCACAGTATGTGCTGAAATCTGTGCCTTCCATGGCCTCCGTTCACCCATGGCTGCCCTGACCTAGTGCAGGTCTGTTGCATTAGAAGGCACATTGGATGAAGAGAATATGTGTTCCTTGTCTTCACAGCAGACAAATAAATAGTCTACCAATTCTGTGCTACAAGATTTACATTCCTACTGCCAACTCTTTGGTGCCAATGCAAACGCGAGAGTTGACAGGAATGTCCGTCCCCTTTAAGAACAATATGGATAAGAGGGCCAGAGCCTTTTAACACCATAAAGCCTGCCTCAGCTCCCACACGGTTCATGGAAGCTATTGCATGACAGAGGAGTGCACCTGCTACTTTGCTAATGGAGGGCCATGTGAGATATGCAAGTGCTTTATCAGTCCTCACCTTGTAGATACTCGCCAGCCTTCTCATAGATCACAGGTCATACTTGTTAATTGGAAATACAACTGTAGAAAATGCATCCACATATTTGTAAGGGGCATTTGTTTTGTTAGCCTGGCCCAAAAACTTCTGTAACCATTTACAGCTGGAATCCTTGGCCAAGGTTCACCTATGGTCAGGGGGTTTCACAGCTCTTGTAGCCTTTGGGGGATCTTGGACTATGTAAGTCAATGTCTCTCACCAACTGGATACCCATCAATGAAAGGATGTCCAGAGAGGACTAAGGAGAGAATGCAACTTTTTACCCTAGTCCACACCCTTGTAGGAGGCTCACCGCAAAAAGACGAAAATAGAACAAAGTCTAAAGTCAACAAACCAAATTAAAAATGGGGACCTAACCCAACAAGGGGGGAATTGAAGCGTTCTCTTTCTGGTCATAGAGGTTGAAGGGGGTGGTTCATCCAGTACAACCAGGGCTGGTTTTGCTCCCAGCTGACATCCACATTTCTTTTCAGGTGAAATTATGATATTTGTGTAGGGAAAGCCTAGCGGGGAAACAGGAACATTGGCCACACCATGCAGACATGGTTTCCTGGGCTCCTCAACAGTCCTCAGCCTTCTGGTAATGGCTTCCTTAGGGGCTGGACAGTGGATCCTTTTTTATACAGGAAGGGCTCTCCTCTTGAGTTAGCCAGCTGAGTGGGATGCTATTCAGCTGGGTCATTGGGAGGATGCTCGACTGGGTCTTGCCTTTTGACTTCCAGGTCAAAGGAACTCTTTTTGCAGGTTAATACAGCTATGTATCTTGCTGAGTCAGCACAGTTATTTTGATAGTTTTCTCATGTTCCAGGCTTAGTTCTATCCTTCAGATGGTCGGGATAGCATCAATAGAGTGTTCTCCTATATTGACTGTCTCCTCATTTGGTGCTTCTGAGTTAGCTCAAAATGTTCAACTTCAGTATGAAGTACTGGTTCTAAAGGGTTGATACTCGTCAGAAAGTGTGGTCAAAGTTGAGAAGACAGCAACAAGTCAAAGAGTACCCCCTCCAAGATCAGAGTCGTCAGCCAACTTTGCCAGGGACATCTTTGCCCAAATTTCTACAGATTTTTGACATCGAGGAATAGCAGGTAGTAGTGTCAGTGATATGTTTTCTGTGAGACTGAAACTGGATGTCACAAATGCAGACATGTTGTTGCCAGGGGGACAGTGATTGGTTTGCCTGTGACAGGTCCTGAGTTGGTTGTGTGTTCCAGCCCAGAAACCCGACAAGAATGAAACTGTTAATTTAACTTTGAGGGTGCAGGCCCTGGGGCTGCTCCAAAACAAGATAAGCCAGACGGTATTACTTATTTATTTAGGGAACTTCCATATTGTGCTAAAGTGGCTGTGCATTCTTGGAGGATGCGTTCCATGCAATACACTGTCTCTGCACAGCACCCACTTCGGGCCCAGTTATGTGGGAATTCTTTAAATTTTTAGAGAAACTGTTGGTAGAATTCTGTCCCTGGGTTACAGGGGAAAACGATCCATGTACCCCAAAGTATTGACTATTGGCACTGACACTCAACCTCCCCAGTGCATGGCGTGGGGACTGTAGTCTGTCTCTATGTGTGCGGAGGAGGGTGCTTTTTTGGGGCCATCCTGTCCAGCACAGAGCATTACTATGTTGGGAGAGCAGTGGAAACGTGATGGGAATTCAACGGTGTCATTGATTTCAAGGCCACTTGGATAAACCAGGAAAGAAATGTGAAAAGGGCAGAATGGCCCAGCTGCCCACACCGTGTGGGTTTTTTACTTGGACTTTTAATTATAATTTTAGGTAAGAAATTGCCCGGAATCCTGGCCTCTCTAGGCATGTGCCTAGCCTTCCATCCTCCACAGGGCTATGTTTTCCTTCTTCTCTCTAAGTTAGCCTCTGGCTAAAGTGACGCCTCCTCCTCTGAAATTCCGATTCTCTTGTATGCCCTGTATTCTTTTAACTTTGATGGTGACCTTCTCTTTAGGGTTTTGCAGGATTCAGCAGTTCTTTGCCTTTGTTTTAATAACCGCGCTGAGTCAGATGTTTGGAAGTACTGACCTTTCATGAGGCCTAAGCAGAAAAAACTTCAACAGAAGGCACATCTGAAAGCGATTCTACCTGAAAAATCAATAAGTGCTGTTGATTATTTTAAAAGGGCGAGTTGTATTTAATAGTAATTTCTGCTACTGCATGTTTGGGTGTCAGGAAATGCCTCTTTTTGCATGATCAGCCTCAAACCTTTGGACTGATGCTTCTGATTTTTAACTCTGAAGGTTCTCTGAGTCCTACCACACAGATCTCAGTGCCAGCGCTCTGACCCTTAAAAGGTGTATGTCTAATTGGTTTGCCAACAATTGTTATGTTAACTTACTTAAAAGTCTCTAGAATATGATACCAGGGGTAGTATCCAAGTTGTGTAAGTTGTGTCTGTTGTGGACTGTAGCACTTATTGTGTCACCATGAGTGTGGCAAAGCATGACTCCCAGTCTCCCATTGCAGTAACTAACAGAATAACATACATATACAATAACGGCAGCAGTCAGTCAGTGTGGCATCTCTCCAGGAGTGGGGTCACACATCCTTCTTTCTTCCTGTAAGGAGGGTACGCGGGGGTGGGGGAGAACAATAAGAACTCTGGAAAAAGGCACAATTGAAATATATAACGTGTCAGACTGGTGGGAGTAGGGAATAGGGCCCAAGCACTTTTCAATATACAGTACCTCCCTCTCCCCAGACATATGGCCCCCAGATTCCCTCAAACATTCTGTTACCACATCATCAGTGCAGTCAGTTTCTAGGGACGCAACATTTCCTTGAATCCGGTAAGTGTTGGTGGCGCCGTCCACTGACAGGTTCATGTCTGACAGGTTTTCCAGCACGCTGCTCCAAATTTCTAATTTGCAGAGTGGATTCTCATCTGTGTGCACTGCCCTCAGCCGTCTCTCTTCTGCTGGGCCCCATTCAAGCATGTCTGACATCCACTTATCTACTGTTGGGGCGTTAGTCTGCAGCCAATGGATGGCCAACTGTTTTTTTGCCAGGATCAGCCCCAGGAGAGTGAAACAGTGATTCATTTTGGCTGCGTGCTTGGGAGTAACCCCAGTAAGCAGTGGTTGACAGGTATGTCTGTGCACAACTGTGTTATCTCTCGTAATGTCCTAACGATCTTACCCCAGAATCCCTGTAGTTTACCGCAATTCTACGTCATATGTGAAAATGATGCCGGGGCAGTCCTGAGTCTAGGACATGCCTCTGATCGTGCTCTGTTAATTCTGTGTAACCACTGTGGGTTCATATAGGCTTGGTGCAAGTAATACAATTGTGTGAGTTTAAACCTTGCATTGCTAGCCATCTCCCGAACCTGGCCATATGCTCTCTTCCAAGCTCCTTCTGTGTGTGGCTCTGGTAGGCTCTTGGTCCACCTGTTTTGGGTCTCTGTCAGAAGCTGCTGCAAGATAAAGCAAACCGCTGGTTTTGCTGTAACCAGAGACCAGTAGACCAATGGCAACTGGTTTGTGCTGGACTTCATGCTCGAGGAGCAAACATTGACCACAGGAAGACCCCCGGACACTGAACTCGGCATCCTCAATTCAAATGAGTTACATTTATTTGAATATATGCCAATATAATGGTGCTTTATTTAAGCCGGAGGCTGCAAGCAGGCCCCATCCGCACTTGTTTTGAGGATCAGAACTTATTTTTCATCAACAAACTCTGACGCAGAAGAAGAAAGAGAAAGGGAGCAAAGAGGGGAAAATGGGAGGAAAAGAAAGATGGAAAACACTGACAAAAGAGAGGGGGAAAAAGGGATGTGAAAGGACCTGCAAGACTGAGATAAAGGGGCAGGGAGAGTGTGGTGGTGGATGAAGGAGGCATAAAGTGGAATTAGGACTGAACAGCCATGGTCATCGGAAACTCTGATATTCTAATGTGGAGTGGGTGGCTGCCGAGAAAAACTTGGGACCCGTCAATTTCTTTCACAAGTTACGCACTGCAAGTATATGTGAATATCCGGAAAATCTGACATGGTTCCAGCCTTCTTGGTCCTACACTGCACACCCCTGATTTAAAGACAATATCATTTTCAATGTGCGCTGACTTTTAAATAGGACATTATTTGTTTATGGAGAAGCTGCATACTCAGACATTAAAGGTTTTTTGCCTAATGCAGATACATGTCCTATGCCATCATACTAGGTAAAAACAAGCCAGCTTGTTCCATCTTCCATAGATGATTCCTCTTGTAAGAACTGAGGACGATGCAACCCCTTTAGTAGAAATGGACTGTCTCCTAGATGCCTGGAATAAAGGTGTCTCTTTTCTTTATAGTGTTTACATTAACTGGTTAAACACCTCAGCGGACTAAGTATGTCCTATTGAGATCTATGCCTAGCTTGCACGTGATTGATTCAAAGACCAGAGAGCCTGCCCCTGCCTGTGGGAGGTTGCAGGTTGATAAATTGAGATGGGTTATTCACTTGTGATTTAAATTGAATGTTTAAGTGCATTTGTTTGGATCCTGGGCGCCTTTACATTTCAAGCATCCTCTTTGACCGGCGTCAGTGGACTCTTGATAGAGTATTTGAGCCATAAGGGAGGGCTGGTGCAGCCAGTGCTGTGTACAGAGAAGGTATAATTACTAATAGGGTACTTTTAACAACAATGTATTTTGCATGTTTTTGTGAACATTTTTGTATACGATAAGAATACATTTGCAAAGAAAGAATGCTGCAAGCAGATTGGGAAATCCTATAAACTGCATGTATTTGCTCTTGTCGTCCCTGACAGTTTGGCCATTCCACAAATATTTCTGTTAGTTTTTACCGTTAGCCAAAGAAAGTACATCTCGGAGACCCGGTTTTTCATGATCCTGGATGCAAGATGTAAAAGAGGCAGCGATGTTTCTGATAGCTGGAACATGAAGGGTATAATTGTGTGAAGAAAAGTCTGTGCGAGATCCGACTTACAAAGCAACACCAGAGGGTTTGTGCAGAATGTGAACTTAACATGCTGAAGGATAAACAATGAAAAGTCAGTGGGGGCGTTCGGCTTTCCTCATTCTCTGTGGAGTTGATGCACTGACACTATAGTTTGTGGAGGTGTCTTCTGCGAATCTATGAAATGTAGAAGCAGTGGGTGGAAACGTCTAAACCAACGTTTTTTAAGCACGGGGGGGGGGGGGTGCCTGGGGACTCCAGCTGCACCAAAATGGTGAGGTCAAACCAGAGCAGGGCCGGCTTTAGAGGTGCGACCGGTGCGGCCACACTGGGAGCTGACCTGGTGTGAGAGGGGATTATGGGGGGGCAATGACCATAGGGGGCACTGTGTTTAGCAATAACTTACAATATAAACGCACCTGCTGCAGAGTTCCGTGTGCATCCAGCTTTCAGGCAGAACAAAAATGTGAAGATAACTCTTGTGATTAATGTTCCTGCTGGAGGAGGAGAGATTGGAGTTCTGTCTAGTGGCAGATTTGACTTGCTGTAAAGTAGCACAGATGGTTAGTATGCCTGCTGTCTGCTGCAAAGTACAGATCTGTATTTTGTGGCTAGATGCGTGGATTAGTAGAGCCAGACTTTAGCAGTGCTTTGAAACAAATGAAATGTATGTGAGAGAGAGGCTATGGAGAGATGAGGGGCATTTTTGCCAGGTGGTAGTGAGCGAATCTGAGGAGGAGGTCGAGGGGGAAAGCGTAGCAGCGGAGGCGAGCCAGCTGCGCTTGGTGGTTGTGGCCAAGGCTGTTTTCCACATAGTTGACTCCTATACCAAGTAAGAACTTCTTAATATGAGTCCAGCAGTGTTTCTAAGGCCACTATTGGAAAACATTTGATATTGTTTCAACAGTGGGTTCTCTGGCAGGAAGTGAAACAAAGCATTATATGCCTAACCCATTCACAAACTGTATCCGTTGCAGTGCATCACCCCACAGTGCACATTTCTGTGGACATGGTGCACAGGTTCTGTTTGATTCAAACCAGTGCTTAACAAGAAAGGGAAAACTCTGCCATGCAGTTCTTAGAAGTGACATGGAGATTACTGCACGCTCGAGAGTCCTCCCTGTCAGCATCGTCCTCTCCAATGCTTGAGTATACTCATGAATAGGGTGATTTAGATTTTGAGAAGAAAAAGTAAAAAAAACGGGACAGGTCAGACATAAAAGTAGGACTAAAGCCTTTGATAGCTGTTTAAATAAATGTGTGTGCATCGTCCTCTCCAATGCTTGAATAGATTCTTCAATAAGGATGATCAGATTTTGCCAAGCAAGAAACAAAAAAACGGAACAAGTCAGACATAAAAGCAGGACTAAAGCCTTTGGTAGCTATGTAAATAAATGTCTGTTTAATATATATATATATATAGATATATATATATATATATCCTACTGGTGGGTGCCAATAGGTAGTTCTAGTTAGGACCATGTTTCCATAGAAGAAGTGTTTTTTGACTTGCCTATATCTTTGGCACCATTTGACGAATCTTCACAAAATTTTCCAAAAAAAAGTATTGTGGTGATTCTTGTTGCACGTATAATGCAGTACATCCTCTAGGGGCTAAATATATGGTTAAACTGCATTACGTTCTGACATTCTGTTTTCACGTGGTTATGCTCTCTAGGGACTGACTATATGGTTACATGACCATGTTTCTTACAAATGTTATTTTTATAGTGGTGTTCTCTAGGGGCTGTTTTGAGCATTCCAATCAAGATACTACAATATTGGCTGCTCTCGGAAACTCGCCCCCTAATACTTTGCCGGGCATTCCTTTTACAAAACAGTTTTGCCCACAACTCACCATACAATGTGCTCTTTCTGTCTAGGTCATCTCCGGATCCCCACACTAAGCTGGGGAGAACCCCAAAATAATAATATAAAAAATATAATAAATAGTGGCAATAGCGGAAGATGGAGGAAGAAGGTAAATAGAAGTGCTTTAGTTATGCAGGGCCCCTGGAATTATGTGGCAGAAATGATCAAATTAGGTGGCAGGATTGATCAATTTATATGGCAAGAAAAGTCCAGTTATGCATTTACAAAACCAATAGCTCCAACTCAAGCAATAACAAGAGGAATAAGGTAAATGGAAGTGCTGTAGTTATGCAGGGCCACTGGAATTATGTGGCAGGGAGGTTCAAATTATATGGCAAGGTTCACCAATTTATGTGGCAAGAAAAGTCCAGTTATGCATTTACAACACCAATAGCTCTAACTCAACCAAATGCAAGACCTATCGCATTGCAAATGCTTGTTTAGGTTATTGGGGTGGAAAGGATTAACATCTGACTGCTGTAAATAGGGTGACAAAGTGGGAAGCAAGCTGTACAAGAACTACACTTTCATATGGCGCCATTGTTGAGGTGATGGGAATGCAGATGAAATGCTGAGCAGTGTGCAGTGATTGGCTGCGCTTTGTGAAACCCATCATTTGTGCGCAGATGAAGTTGAGATACACAGTATTAACAAGTTGGGAATGCTGGTAAACTAGCTCGGTGGCCGTAAAGTTAACATTTTAGCAGTGGCGAGACTCGTGTTACCTATTTTTTAAACCTATTGACCTGCTCTTGATACTGTTTTGATACTATGCACCTTGCAGCTCCACACGCCACCCCCACCGTAAGCTGAGTGTTCTTCATTGCATGAATAGCGAACCACTATGAACCATAGCACCAGCCGGGGTCATGCTTTCGCCCTTTGGCACATAATACACCTGTGTTACCTGAAAACATCTGCAATGCTCCTGGGTCATGCTGGGGGCGCCATTTACTGGTAAGTGGATGGGCAAAGGCAAACCTGTCACCTAGGTTCATTTCATCTAGTTATCTTCATTATGCGCTTATGCCGAAGCACTATACAGAAAACAATGACAGGAATACAAGCAGTACAGAGCTGATAGAAGCCTGGAAACGGATAATTCAGCTGCCTTGTTGACCAAGCTAAAAGCTACCTGGGAAAGACTTGTGAAGATGACTTTCCAAAGATGTGCAAGAGGTAGTAGAGTGGGTAGAGACGGGGGGAGGGATTTGCTGAGCTTGAAGGTCAGAATGGCATTGGGGTTTGGTGACGAAGAGGCATTTAGGGGCGAGGCCAGCCTAAACTAGTAAACAGAGTGTATGGGCTGGAGGTTATGTACAGCTGAACAAGAGTCAATAGATACAGTTGAAGACAATGCATAGCTAACGGAACTGAAAGCAGGAAGAGAAGGGCAGCCAGCAGATGGATATAAGATGAGGAGAAATTCGAGCAGTGAGTGCGAGTTTAAAGCGATGAGTGGCATAGTTAAGGACTGATGTTAGAAAATGTAAGAGAATAGGCAGGAAGGACAATCAGCAGGGTGAAACATAAGTCAAAACTTAACAAAGTAAAAGCAAAAACATGAGTTTTGGTGGTCTGGAAACTCTGGAAAAAATAGATCTTGAAAAGATTGTAGAGCTGAAAGTGGCAGGACTAGGAAAACAGTGGAAATCTGTGAAGCGAAAAGGACAATATAGAATAGAATAGAAAGTAATGCTTAGATTATGAACAGAAGAGGAAAGAAAAAGATAAGTGGAAGGAGCTAGAGATGGGGAGATATGAGTTGAAGCTGTGGAGAAGAAAATGAAGTGCATGAGAAGACAGCTAGGAGATAATGGCTGAAATACAAGTGGGGATGGTATTATGGATGATAGGGATAAGGAAGGAGTTTAAAGAGTATGTGTCATTGGCATAGAGGTGGTAGAGAATGCTAGCAAGGCGCAGTGATCTGAGAGAGAGTGAGAAAGAGGTGATGGATGATTGAAAAAAAGAAGTGGGCAATGGACCAAGCCCTTTATACATCGTAGTGAAGAAGAGGAGAAGGGGAATTAGTCTTAGAAGCAGACTAGGATCGACCTCAGGGCTGCTGGACTTTGCTCTCAGACTACCAGCAGCTCTCTCCACATGAGCGCAAACTGCTGACTCCTGGGTGTCAAGATGAGACTAGAGAACATGAAGACCGGACCACAGGAGACTGTATGAGAAGATGGCAGAAAGAACACTGCTCACCATGTACTTTGGCCCTTGAAACCACCAGGTTCAAGCATTGCAGATTTGGCGCTGTCATGCCTCCAAATGCCAGCGCTTCTCAAACTCCCAAGAAATTCTGGGCACTCAATTGAAAAGTAGGACTGGAGAGGAAGGGCACTCACCAGTTCATGGAAAATTCAGCAAGGGGTAAACTCTGGGGCTACAGTGCCCACCACTGAACAGGTAGAACCTGTACAGAGTTAGTGCACTGTAGAGATATGCAAAGGAGTTTGGGTGCTCACCATAAGTTAGCGTGAATCCACACCCTGAGTCGGTTAAGCCAGGTGCTGCAAATGTTGAAATGCCTGGCGTTTATCTATTCTCTTTCCCCAGGGCACTGTGCGTGGTAAAGAGGGTGTTAGCATCCTTGGATACACAAAAAGGCAGTGTCCGCCATGTTTGAAATTGGTAACCTGGCAATCTATGGTTAGGTGTTAGTGGCATACTCCAGCGAGTACTCAGTAAACACCAGGCATGCCTGTCAAGTGGCCCATCAACAACGGTGCAATAGAGCACGTTGTGCCCTCCTTTTGGCATGCCTCATCCTTTAATTGAGAGCTGTTATGGTCTCATGACTGTCCCACAACTTCCTTCCTCTTCTCACACTCAGCCGTCAGCAAATAAAGAAGGTATTTCAGATACTGGTTCCAGTTGTTCCTCAGGTTGTCCTTTGGCTAAGTTGCTTTGAGTGGGTTTTCCCTTCAATTGGATTTTCCAGTTGGCTCCTTAGTTGCTTTATAGAAAAAAAAAAGTAAAAAAAAAAAAAAGCCAAAATTCTTTCCGGTGCTCCGTAATATATCAGGGTGGATATAAAAATAATAGGAAATAATATTGTTCTAAGAGAGTACTGCAGTAATTGTTTACACAGCTGATAGATTTTACTGTCATTGTTTGCGTTTGCTCAGCTCTGTTCCTTGTTTCACCAGCAATTACGTTTATTTGTAGCTTTTAATACTGTAAGAATGGTGGCTGTACTGACTTGAGCAGCTTGTGTGAAGACGCGTGAATTCGTACTACTTATTTGGCTTTAGTCCTACGTCCCCACCCCGAGGCCTCACTCTGTGAAATGAAAAGTGAAATCACACGATAGAGGCAGAACAAGGTATGCACTCAACAGGGATGTGTTCAGAATGTAGCTATTCCTTTGCTGAAGGGTAGGTATTGCATCCTCCAGCAAGGCGTGGATGTGGCGTTTTTAGTGGCTGTCGTTTTTTATCAGGGTCCAGATGGCGGCAACTCGTTCACCAGTGCACGAGCAGCGGCGTCCGTCACGCAGTGCCGCGTGACAAGTGCCGTGCCCTGGGACCTGTTTTTGGAAGCGGGAAGTCGATGCATTTTATTGCATGCGCTGCCAGGGGGTCTGTCAGCTTGTAGAAGCAGGTGAACGGCACGCTCTGGATGTGGTAACACGCAAGAAGGAGGCCAGGGTTCTTCCTGCTGCCTGATAGTGTCTTGTTTTAATGCCAATAATAGTCTAGGCCCGACTCCCCTGTGCGTGACACAACTTAGGGAGCCCTTCACGAGGGACGCGTGTATGAGCCATTAGAAGGAAGGGTTTGATGGCTCAATGATTTCCCGCACTCTTGTCCTCCTGCAGTCGTTTAGGAGCTTGTATTTTTTTTGCATAGGTGTCACCTGATCTGTCCTCTTGGTGGGGATATTGGCTGATGGTTGACAGTTGTAATCTGCAGGTTCTGGAATCCCTTCTGTGGTGGATCATGTGGGTGTGTAATTACTATACCCGGGTACATGGTCGGACTAATGAGTGATGCACCCTGTGCTCTTGAGGTAATCAGGGGTGGGAATGACATTCTTTACTATTCTATTATAGTTGCATTCACAGCTGTCCTGCACTTGGCTTGCATGTGGGTATCTGCTCATGCCTGCATGTTTGTGTGTGTATGTGTGTGTGATTGTGTGTGTGTCTGTGAACGAGGTTTTTGTTTTTATTCTTTTTAAACATGACTCTGTGACTTGCTTGTGTGGGGGCATAATTTGGGATTTTGCATTTGTATTGCGCAGTGTCCCTATTCCTAGCTAAAGTTTCACTGAGTTTTCAGTTTTGCACTTATTCGCATGTTGTAGTTTGCTTCGCGAAAAAAGAAACAGTCATGTTTTTAAACTGATGCCAGTGTTAAAAAGGTGTTGTGGATTATATACTTATAGTGTGCTTGTAGCTGTTCTGTCTAAACCTAGACCATGTGTTATTGTTTTTTGCCACCACTGCAAATTTGCTTTACCTTCCAGTTGTTTGGTGTTTGACTTGTGATTTTTTTACACTGACATTTAAAATGGCAAGTGCAAGGGGCTGTTTATCTTGTTCAGTTCTCTGTGTTCTCGGGTCTTGTTTCCTCTGCTCAGTCGAGCCCAAAATGTTAACATTTAAACTCTATCGCTTATGGTTAATGCTAATGGTGGATGGAGAGTACCACATTATCTACCGAATATTGTGTCCCAAGAGCCAAGAGGTCGGTTTTGACGTTAAGGCTGATCCAGACTCACTTTTTCTTGTTTCCGTTTTGTAGTTTTTGGCCAGTGTCTACCCTGGGCTGTATAATGTGCCATCTGCCTAGTTTGGCACTCGAGTCAATGCACTCCATGCCATTGGACTGTGGGAAGCCGCGAGCACTGACGGACATTCCAGGCCTCTTGCTATTCCCGTTCTAAGAGTGATGTGAAGATTCTGTCGCTGCGGCACACTGCTAGACTGTGTTAACGTGATGGAATGATTTGCAGGAATTCACATTTTAATTATTGAACCCGAGAATACCTCAATTCAACACAATCCTTTCTAACTTCTGATTTGGCTGTGTTTTTGTTTATTTTTGATTTTCATGGATGGTGTCCTAACTTTGTCATAAAACCTAGTAAATTAATGACCATGACCGCTGCTTCTGGATGAGAATAGAAGATTAGGTGAGTGGTACCTCTGGCTCAGAAAAACTCAGTCCGTACCAGAGCAGTGGATGTGTCTGCTACCGAGCAGGAAGTGAGACCAAGAACAAAGTCTGTTTCCTGCCTCCACACTATTGCAGCATGCTCGGATCACTTGGGTAACAGACTAAGGGCTTTGATGTCAGTGCTCTCATCAAAGTCTGGAGAAGGATACAGCATGGAAGACAGTCCGGGGCAGCCTTACTAAACTTTACACCCTGGATTGTTGAAGAAGGAATACTACAATCCCCATAAAGTGAATTAATCTTGTTGGGTTCATGACCGGTTCACCAGCTGCCTTGAAGACTTTGTGGGAGGGCGTCTCATAGTGTAGGACTGTTTCAGTTCCACAAATAAAAGGGGGCATGGGGAAGACGGTTGCATGTTTGGAAACCCCATGAGGAATCTCGGTCATGACACCGATCCTACCACAGTTGCTGCTCTTTCCGGGGCATTCAGCTAGGAGACCAGAGAACTGTCCCAGGTCAGGAGTAAGCCAACAAGTCAGATGAAACTGAGTCAGGCTAGGAAGGCCTATACAGGAAGGGGGATAAGACAGAGCGGAAATGGGACAGTGGTGCACGAATGTGAACTGGCGGCCGGCAGCCCCATAATCCTGCAGCAGCGTGTAATGTACTTACCGGAGGCAGGGAGACGAAAGTAAGGGGCGTTTGTTTGTTGAGTATCTAATTGGAACTCCCTACACTGCAGACAAAGATCATGTTTGAGGGAGGACTGAATGCCTGTCCTCCCGTAAAACAGATAAGTAGGACTTTACTGAGCACAGCGGCTCGTCAGGCAACCCATTTGCCATGGGGATGAGTACCTCTTTGAGTGGCAGACTGGGTGCAATACTGCATTAGTCACAGTTCAGCGGAACTCACCAGTCAAAGACTGACAGTGCCTAGAGCCAAGAGCAAGGGAAGAGAAGCCGGCAGTGATTTCTTTAATATCAAGTATCCTAAGCACAAAAATGAAAATTAAATACACTTCATCGGAAAGCCCAATGGTCCCGAGCAGAGACCCAGTCCCAGCTGTCTTGATTGAGAGCTTAATCTTCCACATTGAGAGTAATTTTGTCAAACGTAATGCGAGAGCTACCCAATTAGAGAGCAAGAAGGGTGCAGTTGCAGTCAGTGGATGGAATAGTGCTGCTGCAGGGGCAGGTAGGCCTTAACCTCACCACTGTGGACAAACAGCTATCGTTTATGGTGAAAATGCATAAAGCTTTGGAGTGCAATAGAAGAACTTGAGAACGCATTGTGAGTTCTACGGCTCCTAGAGGGAGTTAAGGGCAAGGCTTCTCCCTATTTTTAGCAAGCTGGAGGTGCTTTAATTGGACAAGGACTCGTACATGTGGTTGAGCGTCACAGCAATATGTTGACTAGAGGCTCCACTATAGGGAGTTGTGGGCTCAACTATAATTTTCCTGGTCCTGGACCTGAGCGATAAGGACTGGATTTGGGGGTAGCAAGAATGAAACAAGCACTGGCAAATCCAGTAGGTCTGGCCTTTGGAAGCTGGCACAGTGGTTCATATATTATTGGAAGTTCATGGAAGAAAAAGAAAAAAGAAGAAACCAAGCCACACCACATGCTGCACCTAAACATGGCCAGCATATGCTTTTAATAAGATTTGTAGATGTAAAAAAACTCACTGATGTGGCTGTTTTACTAGTGATGCTTTGTTTTATTATTTTTTGTTATTGTTATCATGGTGATATTTATTATTATCATTAACATTATTATTATTATTCTACCTACCTGGCACCTAAAGTGCAGGCAAAATAAATGCCCAGTATCTAAACTTAAAGTAAAAATACTTTTTTTTAAAGCACACTTTGAACCAGCGTTGTTACTGAAAAGAAAGGAACTATTTTAGGTACTAGATCAGTGGGCTTTGTGCAATCACTTTAACTGAAGGGAGCCAATTGAATAAGAAGGGGCTGACCCATTGCTCCAAGTTGCTTGCTAAGGTGAGTGAAAGCAACATGGCGAGGCAGCTGAAACTGTCTCAAAGGCCAGACCTAGAAAGTCCTGCAAAATGAAAAGCACAAAATTCAGTTTTTTTTCCTCACCTTGCACCCAAGAGCATTAAAAATGAGAAAGAAAGGAATGAATGTGATAAATACATTTCTGACAAAGAGCATATAGTCGACCCTTCTGCCTGAGCAATGAAAGGTGATATGTAATGACTAGGAACAAATACCTTTTCGGGTAAGCGGACAGTGGGGGTGGCTTCTGCGATCCATTATAAGAGGAAATAGGGTAAAGCCAATGAAGGGTAATAGATACCTACAAGGAGGCCCAGCTGCAGCCCTGTGTCCTACAATTTGTTTTCAGTTACTGGGAAACACAGACTGCGACTTCTGCACACCCTTTACAGTGTAACAGAAGAGAGACGGAATAAAGGGGGGGACAACATCTGTCGATGTGGGATTAAAGGTGTTTAACTTATATTTGTGTGCTTTATAGCCCCCACCCCCTTCATTTTAAGTTGATGAGGACATTCATAGTGACTCCAATATCAGACTCATTGACCGTCTGCAATCTATTTTTTTTTCTCTAAAGGTTCATGGGCTATTACTGATGGGATTTCCCAAAAGACTGTAGTTAACAAAACAATAAATAAGATTAAAAAAAAATAAAAAAAACAGCACCTCATTTCCCATAAGATTTGTGTCCATCTTGGTGCACTAAGAATCCACCTCCTAGCGTAAATGCCCATTCTGATTAACACTGTTAGAATGTTATCCCACAAGTGGATTTTGCGATGTTGTGAATTTCCAGCAATACAAACTTAGGGTTTAGTGAGGTGGTGTTAGCGTTTATGGGCCAGTGGCTAGAAAAGGCCAATTTCTATTCAGAGCATCGAAAAAGCAGCCAGCAAGGTTGATGGTCAGAAAAGGTTTTGAGTTGTTTACACAAAAAGTGTATTCTGATTGAAAAATGAGAAAAAAAACACAAATCAGATTTGGCGCGTTTGTCATGTCGACAACCTTGGTGCAATGTTGCGTCCACACTGTCTTGCTAGCACTGCAAAGAATTCAAATAACCCTGCGTATTATTGTTTCCGGTGTTAGCGCAGCGGTCGTGGTCACCCTTACTCTGTATCTTATTATTCTGGCCACTCCCGCTTGCCACGCCTTATTTATTACATTTTCACACGTGACCCGCGGGCCACAACATAATCACACACAAGGAGGAGTTGTGTCCGCAACACCCCTTGCTGCATGAATAACATGGTAGTGTTCGCTTCCCCATTTCATCACAGGTGCAACGCTACATCCCTCCCAAAATCACAAAACGAACAGTTTCAGACCAGCGGCCAAATTCAGTGTCGTCAATTTTGTTACGCAACTCAGCTACACCAAATAATCTTGCAATCTAGTCGAAGGTTCTGGGTTGCTCCTTAAGCTGTATGATGACTCAGAAGCCTGTCTAGCAGGTGACACCAGCTCTCCGAGGCTGATGGCAAGGTCACTGTGATCCAGTGTCCTCAGACGCTTCATCAGACTCCGCTGGACAGGAATCATTTTTTGTGCTTTCATCAGGCACCATCAAAGGAGGTTGAAACTTCTTAAACCATGAGATGTTGTGAGCAATCTGTTCAGATCCCCTTTTTGCCACCACAAGGGATCTTTGGTGCCTAGTAACAGTCCAGGGGGGATCCTCAAATGGTAGTCGGAATTTACTGCCAGGGGAACTGTCCCATACATGGACTCAGTCTCCCACATGCACGTTTGAATGACGGGCTCGCGGTGATGACTTGCCATCTCATTAGATCGCTTCCTCTGGGAATATTCCAGATTTCCGTCCACCAGTGCGGGCGTCCAGGACTCATGGTGGGGAACGACATCTGTCACAACGCGTCCCATCGAGATATGACTCTGTTCAGCTCCCGTTGTCGAATGCGGGGTCTGACGGTAGTCACTGAGAAAGGAATACACTGCTGGCTCCAATGCTTTGCTCTTGGTCGATGCAATGCGGACCACTTTGTTCAGGGTCCTCATAAATCTTTCGAACTCCCCATTGGCTTGGGGCCATCGTGGTGTGATCTTTCTGTGTTTTATGCCAAGAGAGCATAGGTATGCTGCAAACTCCCTCCCTTGGAATGAGTGAGCATTGACGGTTTTTATCTCTGTGACCATTCCATGGGTGGCACATATCTTCTCCAGCTTCAGTATCACTTCAGCCGCTGTCAGCACATTGACTAGTTCCACTTCCGAGTAACGGGTATAGTCATCAATCAGTACCATCATATGCTTGCCATCAGGCTCCCAAAGTCGAGGCTGGCTGATATCTAGGGTTTGTGAGGTCGTTTCTCTGTCTCTATGGGGACAGACACACTAGGTTACCCCGTTGCTTGACACCAATGGAACTCTTCGACTCGGTCATCGATCATTGGAAACCACACTGTGGTTCTCAGTCGGCTCTTGGTTTTCACCATTCCTTGGTGGCCAGCAAGAGCTAATTGGACCACTCTGCTAGCGTGGCTGGATGGAATCACTAGCCGGTGCCCTCAGAGAAGACACCCATGTTGCTAACTGTCAGTTCTTATCGAACACAGTACAGCCCCTCTATTGTCTGTTGCACGTCTGGAGTGAGTGAACTCCACTGTTTCTGTCTGGTGTGCCAGGTATTAGTCTTCATAGCTTGCAAGGCTGTCTGGAGGTCATCACCTGCTTGAGTGGCTTGCCGTATAGCATACACTGAGATGGGAAGGTGTCCTGACCTCTACACCATACACCTCATATAATCTTATGTCTCTAGAGCTTTGCCTTTTTCAGTGGGGGTGGCGGGCCTAGGGTGTCTTGAGAGGTAATCCGCTGGGTTATTTGTTCCAGGGCGATACTCGACCTCGCAATTGTATTCTTGCAATTGTAGCATCCATTTTTCAATGCACGGGGCGGCTTGGAGGCTGTGCCATGAAACAACAGAATGAGCAGTTTGTGGCAGTGGTGGCAATGAATGGGTGTCAGTACCCATATAAATGAAAATGTTTGCACCCCCAGTGAATATCGATCGCTTCTCGCTCAATCTGTGAGTACCTTCTCTCAGTCTCCGTCAAGGATCGGCTCGCGTATGCTACCGGGGCCCATTCTTCTGCTTGAACTTTCTGTAGGAGCACCGCACCCAGCCCCGTCGGGCTGGCATCCACGGCCACGGTGGTCTTTCATTGGGGGTTGAAGTATCGCAGTGTGATGTCTGCAGATAATGCCTCTTTTGTCGCCTTGAACGCGACCTCTTGGGCCGGACCCTATGACCAATCCGTGGTGGCTTTGGTCAGATCCCTCAGGGGTTGTGTTAACGACCGGAGATCCTTGATGAACCGGCCACAGTAGTTCACCATGCCTAAGAAGCTTTGGACCTCTGTTATGTTCGTTGGGGGGAGGGCGTTCTTAATGTCTGCAACTTTGTCGGGTCAGCAGCAACTCCTTCAGATGAGAACGTGTAGCCGAAAAATTGTATCCTGTTTTTCAAAACTTCACATTTCTCCCTATGAAGGGTGAGGCCACAGTCATGGATGCGCCAAATAACTTTCTTCAGCTGGGTGTGATGTTCTTCAATGGTCTTTGCATTGATCAGATTATCGTCAATGACGTTGATGGCGCCTGCCAGGTCTCTCAGTTGCTCATGTATGGTATTTTGAAAAACTTCTGCTGCACTAGAGATCCCGAAGTTTAACCTTCTGTAACGGCAAAGTCCGACATGGGTGGAGAATGTTGTGATATACCTAGACTCCTCCGCGAGGACTAGCTGGTGGTATCCAGGCCTTAAATCGAGCTTTGAGAACCACTTTGCTTCACTCAGCTCTCCTATGAAGTCATCAATAGTAGGAGTAAGGTGGGGTTCTCTTTTTATGGCAACATTAGGTAGCCTCATATTGACACAAATCCTAACTTCCCCCGGAGGTTTAGGTTTCTTGGCCTCTACAATCAGGAATACCCTTGGTGTGGAGCCTTCTACTTTCTCAATGATCCCTGCAGCTTCCAATTTCTTTAGTTCTGTTTCAACAAGGGGTCAGAGGTGGAATACTATTTGTCTCAGAGCTACTGGTTGGACCGACCGACCTATATGTAGGGTGATTTCCTTGTTCTTTAGACACCCTGTACCTTCAAGGAGTTGGGAGAATGACTCTAAAATATCACTGAGAGACTCAATGTTGACGCTGAATGTGAAAGTCACTATGCCTAGGGCTTCTGACCTTCTTCAGCAACATACACGTATGCATCAGTTTTGTGAGACCATGAGAGATGGGAGCTCAGAACCTTCCTCTCACGGTGAGTGGTCAGACTTGCACATATGCAAATACTTTGTGTGTTGGCGTTAGGGGTGGTAGCAGCTTTAGGGTCTGGTGTGTCACCTGTGATATGACGTTGATGGACGCACCAGTGTCTACTATGGTCACAACTGGGCACTCTGCTACTAGCACCTTGCACTTGGGCAGTCTTTCGTTCCTCTGTCTACCAGTGCTGACAGTGAAAATGGAATGAACCACCTGTGTCTCCTCTTCGTCATCGTCAATGTCACTGCAGCGGGACTGTACTTCAAGAGCAGTATTAACGGTGGTTTGGGCAGGTACACCCTTCCCTGAGCGGCATACTTTGATGAAGTGATTGGGTTTTCCGCATCCTGTGCACTTCTTACCCTTGGCTGGACAATTGGACATGGGATGGGGTGACCCTCTGCATCTCCGGCATGTTCTCTGTTGTTGCGCTGCTCTTTGAGGTCTGGGTTTGGAGGCTGCAAGCATGACTGCTGCAGCTTGTTCAGCTTTAACCGGGCTCTGGAGATCAGCTTCCATATGGGTTGCTCTTGCTTTCAACAGTTATTTTGTCCTCCCCATCATCAGGATGTCTACAAGGGAGCGTCCTGATTCTTCTCTTAGTTTGGATGATGCTCACCCCTAAATGATCTGCCCCCTAATTTCATTGTTCTCATTGTGGAACTCACACGTAGTGGCAAGTTCTTTAAGTCTCATGTAAAACATATCAATGGACTCTTCTGTGTGTTGCCGGACTTGCCTAAACATGAACCTCTCGTAGTCGACATTGACCATTGGTGCAAAATGTGCATACAGCGCTGTAATGAGTGTCAAGTGCATCTTCGGCTCTGCCTCAACTACCGTTTTGGATATGCGATGTATGTCCGTCCCTCCTAAGTGCACTAGCATGGCTCTTTTCTGTGCATTTTCTATCTTTGTGGCATCGAAGAAGACCATTAGTCTCCCACACAGTCTTTCCACCTGGAGGCTTGTGCAGGCGGGGCACCCTCCACTATGAATGGCTCTATGGGGGGGTATGGAGTTAATTGTGCAACTGCTGTGCGCCCAGTGGCTAACTTTCTGTCAGTTGTGTGGCACAAGGTCTTTGTAGTGGCACAGCCTGGTGTGCTGAGGTTAATACTGCACCGGGGTACTGTTCTTGGCCTGTGATGGTGGAACAGCCTGGCAGGGCACCCTTATGGGACTCTCTCAATGTCCCTAATGTAATAAGGCGCTGTGCCTTTAAGAAATCTGAAGGACCAGGTGGGATCGTGGCCAGCAGATGTTCCCGGCGCTGGAGGGCCTCGTACCTGTAACACACGGCAAGCCCAGGGAGGGGGCGTGGCCAGCAGCATCCCTCCGATTCACTGGAGCTGGCCTGAAACCCGAGCCTGTCTGCCTCGTTGGTACTGCTGTTGGACTGGAGCCGGGTGGCAGCAGACGACAAAGCACGGGCACCGCGTGGTACGTGGTGTAGCTAGCGGCCGCCTCGCTGAGTGGATGTGAGTGGGAGAAGTTCCCTTGTCGCCAGTGTTGTGTCGACAAACACGAAAACCTTTGGTGCAATGTCGCGTCCACGCTTTCTAGCGCTGCAAAGAATGCAAATAACACTGCGTATTATTGTTTCCGGCGTTAGCGCATCGGTTGTGGTCACCCTTACTCCGTATTTTACTATTCTGACCACTCCCGCTTGCCACGCCTTATTTACTACATTTTCACACGTGACCCACGGGCCACAACATAATCGCACACAAGGAGGGGTTGCGTCCGCAACACCCCTTGCGGCATGAATAACATGGTAGTGTTCGCGTCCCCATTTCGGGACATACAGGCGTGACACTCTTGTTGGTGTAAAAGGTCATTTATTAGAACAGGTTTTAAACATCATTACTCAAAACTTAACTATATTTCCTTTAACAGACTTTAACTTAAACAATTCCTTTTCTTTTATTTCCTCCTTAAAATCTCTCCCTTCAATTCTTACGTATCTACTCCCCTATTCTTCCCATGCCTTCCCTGCCTGTAGCCTACCCCTCCCCGCTCTGATCCTTCAAATCCTTGTTTTTCCCCCTGGAAGGGTGGACAAGCCCGCACCTGGCTCTCCACCCTCCCCCATCTCCTGCCAACCAGGGAAACCCGTGAGGCGTTTCGCTGCCCCACCCTCTCTTATTCCTTGGTACACAAATTTGTACCCCATGCGCTTTCTAACATCAATCTCAGTTCTGTAATATAATACACATTGCCCAGTTGAGATAAATGTACGCCATCATCACGAAACAACTCTTTTACTTGTTCTTTTATGTCCCCGTGACTCAGCACTTTGATTCCCTGTGCCCAGCAGAAAACCCTCATAGCTCTGTTCAATTTTTTCCGAGCCCGCTCTATGGCTCCGTGATTGAGAGCCCCTCTCCAAGCCCTTCTTGGCACAAATTCCGTCCAAATCAAGCATGTTCCACATAGTTTGTGTTTTAAAAGTTCCAGATCCCTCTGCATCATTTGAATCAACGTGAGCCCCGATAGCTTCACCAGATCATTTTCCCCCAAATGTATCAATAACAAATCTGGACACCCCCAATGCGGCAAGTTACTCGTGATAAACGGGAGCAGGCTCCCCCACCTCATACCACTCTTGCCCCACCAGCGCACTTCGTGGTTTCTGCTGGGCAGTCCCAATGATCTGCCGTACACCTGCTTCTCCGCAAATTTTGCCGCCCAATGTACAAACGAATGGCCGACCAACCATGTCGTCATCTTTCCCTTCTCTGGCCCAGCCACGCAACCTATAAAGAAAAAACATTGTAACAAATGCCCAGGTATACAAGAAAACCTTCCCGCCCCCTATTTTCTTCTTCTGTCCGTACTTTATTCTTCACGGCCTAACGTATCTTTCACAGCACCTCGACTTCCATCACCCTATGGCCCTGATCTTAGCCCAGTCCCATCCCAAATGCGCCACCTCTGTTGCAGCGCCAATCCTAAAAGAGTGCGTTCCATAATCACCTGCGCACCGCCCTGTCCTTCCCAGCGCCATTCTCATAACTTGTAAAAGTTGGTAACTCGTTAGCTTCTTCCCCGACGCATGCATGAAAACACCTGATTCACCTGTCCCTGGCCATCTGTCTTTAAACTTAACCCATTCCTCGAAAGGGCAAGCTAAAACAAAACCCCCCTTTTTCAACCATATCCATTTTCCTTTCCCCAGCTGGTCAGTTTTTGATCGTCTTAACCATATCCCCAACCTGTCTCTATGCACATGTACTTCTTTTCTCCTTAAACCTATTTCTTTCCCCACCCCCAACAACTCTGATACTCTAAAAGCGCCAAAAAACATCCACAACATGCATAACCTAAACAAACCCGCCTCGTGTTCATCCCTACAACAAACTGGTAACACCTGTAACATTTCTACCAGCATTTCAAACGTAATGGGCTCCCTGGCTGGCTTGTCTCCGCTCACCCTAACTCTGCTCCATCCCTTCAGCATTTTGCCCAATAAGTCATTACGCGCCGGATCATAGCCAAAAAACAATTTACCATAAAACGACACGCCGGCCAGTTTCCCCCCGATAGTAGCTGGAGATAAACCCTCCCTGATCAAAAACAGCACGAAACGTCTAGTCCTGGCTTCCAGCATAGGCAAACTCTGTACCCAGAAGTTACCCCAAAAACATTCAAAGGATTGAAATTCCAACCATGCCATTCTGTAGCTATGCCGCGTAGACACTGCCAATGACATCTCCACCAGCCCCGTGATCATCATTCCCAGATGTCTGCCGGGACCACAGTCTTGCTCCGGTCCGCTCCAGGTGCCAGTTCGCGGAAACGTCGCCACTGTGAACGAGATAGTGAGTCTGCAATCTCGTTGTATATCCCTGGTATATGTGCAGCTTTAAAAATAACATTCAGTGACAGGCATAACAACATGAACTGGCGCAACAAGCGCAACACTCTGAGGTCCCTTGCTCTCTGTCTATTGACCAATTCTACCACTGCCATATTGTCTATCTGAAAGACCACTGTCCTGTTTGCTAATTCTTGACCCCACACTGCCAGCGCAACTAAAAGGGGAAAAAACTCCAAGAACGCGATGCTTCTCCCTTGCTGCATCCACAAAGCCGGCCATTTCTCCGCACACCACCTCCCGTCCCAATACAGACCAAAGCCCGACGCTCCTGCTGCGTCTGAAAAAATTTGTATTTGCCATACCGTGTCCGATTCACCAAAAGACATCGGCACACCATTGAAATGTCTCAGAAAAATCTCCCACACTCTAATGTCTTCTCGTAATGACAATGATACTCGTATCCTGTGGTGTGGAAGTACCGCACCTGACATGGAAAGTCCCAATCGCCTGCAAAAGGTTCTCCCTCCCCTAACTACCCTGCACGCAAAATTGAGATACCCTAACAGCCTCTGAGCCGTTCTCAAGTCCATCTTACGCAAAGTGCGCACTTCCTCTAAGCAACCAAGTATTTCCTTCACTTTTTCCGCTGGCAACCTGGCGACCAAGTTTTGTGTATCCAGTTCAATGCCCAAAAATGTTAAAATCGGCACTGGGCCTTCTGTTTTTTCGGGTGCCAAAGGCACACCTGCCTGTTGCGTCAGATTTTGGAAAGCGTCCAGGGCACTCCCGCATGCCCCAGATGCCGCTGGCCCTACGAATAGGAAGTCGTCTAGGTAATGCGTCACCCACCTATGACCACTCGCCCTTACAAAAACCCATTGTAAAAAGGTGCTGAAAGTCTCGAAAAGGGCACATGATATCGAGCAGCCCATGGGCAGCACCCTATCCACATATATGTTGCCATCCAGTTGCATGCCCAAGAGGTCAAAATCTGCCGGATGAATAGGGAGCAGTCTAAAAGCTGATTGGATGTCGCATTTTGCTAATTCCGCCAACCTGCCGCATTTCAAAACTAACTTTATCGCGTCATCAACTGATGCGTAAATTACTTTAGAGTCCTCTTGGGCAATGAAGTAGTTGACCGACGTCCCCTCCGGCCAAGACAAATGATGAATCAACCGGAATTCTCCTTGTGCTTTCTTGGGTACCACTCCCAAGGGGGATATCATAAGAGTGTCACTTGGCCACCCAGCGAATGGGCCCGCTATTCTTCCTAAAGCTACCTCTTTTGCTAACTTGTCATGCACTATCTGCGTGCGTTCTTTGGCAGACCGCAAGTTGTCAGCCCATCTGCGTTGCCGGGGGCCCTGGTAACCTATTCTAAAACCTTCTCTAAAACCCCATTCGAGTATACGGGCTTTATCCCTGTCTGGGTATCTATGCAACCATGGTAACAGAAATTCCAGTCTAACTGGTGTAGGCCCCTTTTGGTGCAGGAGTGCCATGTCCCCCTCTCCCTCTAGCAGCCCTCCACTGTTCAGCTGGGCTGGACAATGAGAAACATTGGGTGACTGGGTGACGGCCCCCGCACTTGGAGCAGTCGTGCTTAAATCTGCATTGTGCCCTGGAACAAAAACCTTTGTTAAAGTTCCAACAAGCCCCTGCCGTTGTCCCTGTTGCTTTAGTAGTATTTCCCGCCCCTCCCTGGGCGGGGCGAGTTTGAAAGGGCTTGTAAGTCACTGGCAGGCCACTCGCTGTGTGAGTGGACGCCGCTGTCTGCGCCGATGCCATCCACTGCATCCACAATTCGGGATCCACGTCCCCCCACGGTTTCTCCGGATTAACACTCACCCGGGCCCTGAATTCCTCATCAGAACTAAGCCATGCAAAACCTCCAAAATGCATCTGTGCCTTTCTAATTATATCCATGTATTTGAAAAGTGCAATGGCCATGTCCGGATATTTCTCGCAGTATATACTGGCGAATATCAAAAAAGCCGATGTCCAGTTATCCATTGTTATCGGCACTCGGGGTCTACGCGCTAGCTCCCATTCCTCTTCCTTGGACCCTTCCTTTGCCTGTATGTCCCTGTGTAGCAATTTAAAAACGTCTACATATTGGTGTTTCCATATTTTGTTTTTTGTTTTCTCCGCCACATGCGAACCCAGCGGCATGGCTAAACCCATGTATGGCAGTCTTTTTCTGAGGCCTCCCCCCTCTTTGTCCTCTACTACCTTTTCTCCCGTGTCCTCCTTCCCCGTCGCCGCCGTACCGCTCGTGGCGGTGCCCTCTTTGGCCTTGTTCTCTACCGACTTCTGAATGTCGCTATCACCTGCCTTCTCTAGCACCGACCCATCACCTACCCCAATGGACCTTTTTGTGTTAGCTTCCTTCATTATACCACTCCCTTCACCCCACACTGACCACCAATTCTTACCTCCGGTGGTGTCTGCCAGACTCCTTGGTATTTTTTTTAGGCTTCTGCCTCGCGGCGTAAAGTGCCGACCACCCACGGGGCCTTCTGGCGGGGGTGCCACCTGTAAAACAGACAACGAAGAGGTTACGCCGCTCTTGCGCCCTCGCCCGCCCCCTTTGGTAACCGCATTCACCTCCCAATCACGTATTTCGCCATCCTCCCAATCATCCCCTTCCTCTTCATAGTCCAGTTCCAGTTCATCCTCTCCTTCCCACTGGCCCTTGTGCTGCCCGAGATCTCTAGTATTGTCAGATGTACTCGTACATGCTTCCCCAGCCGCATGGCGCGTGCCATCGGAACGGCGTCCTTGGTCCCTCGTGTGGAGAAGGCCGCTGCAGACCCCTCCAAAGCTTCGTGCCAACGCGATTGGGCCGTATTGCGCCCAGTTAGCGTACTCCGTCTCTTGCCAACCTCCGCTGCTGGCATTGCAGCCCTCCTGACCCCATGACCGTCTGCGTCACCGGGTTTCACAGCGCCAACTGCCCCTTCGGCCGCTCGAGCCTCTTGTCTCTGTTCTCCCCTTGCCTGTGGCACCCATACCCAGGTACCCTCTCCCTGTCCTGGTTGCTGTGGCCCCGCCTGTCCCTTGGCCTCTCTAAACTTTGAAGTTAGCTCACTACGTGCCTGTGCCTCGTCCCTGTCCTTACAGAGCTGCGCCCACCTGGCTTCCGTTTCCGCCACTGCCTTGCGCTGTTCCCTTATTCTGGCCTCTAAGTCCCACGTCTCAGCCTGGTCCCAGGCCGCCTGCCTGTGCGGGCTCAGGTCCCCCTCGGTCCCCGTTCCTTGAGCTGCCTTGACTTTACCGCCCCTGGCCTGGCGGGGCGCTGCCTTGGCCCTTCCTGGCCCGCCCCTGTGCCTTCCGGCGTATTTGCCTCTTTTCTTGACGGGCGCCCCGAAAAAACCCGAGCTGGGGGCCTCCCCCCTGTTGTATGACAAATCTAAAGGGGCAAAATCCCCGCTGGGCCCCGCTATGGGTTGCTCTGCCTCCTTGTCCTGGCTGTCGTCTTTTTCCCCTCCCGTCTTGGGGCCCGCGCCACCTGCTGGGCCCGCGCCTACTTGCAAACTAACTGCCGCTGCATCCCGTGAAACCTGGGTTTCCCCTCCAAACAAAAGCGGGCTCTGGGTCCCGTGAGGGGCCTGCTGCGTAATTGCGGCCTGCCCGGGAGCTACAGTCTCGTCCCCTTCTTCCTCTTCGGAGTCCTGTGACTCGCAAGCCGCGATTGCGGCCGCCACCCGCCCCGATGCCGCCCCACTGGGGCGTGTCATCCCCACCCATGCCTGCTCTAAAACCCCAGGTCTGAGCAAATCCACCCTCCCTGCCTCGCCTAGCACGCGTAGTGCGGCCCGTACGGCCTCCGCGTCGTGTCCAGAGGCCATGTTGTGGGTATGTATATATTTGTTTTCCCTCTTTTTTTTTTTTTTTTTTATATATATTTTAATATATATATATATATATTTTTTTATATATCCCAACAATATCAGGCCGCTCTGGTACGCCCTGTGCTGTCCCGTACCTTGGGGGGGGGTGGGGGAGGTGTCCGCTGTGTCCTATATGCTGGCCAGAAAACTGGTGTGCAAACAAGAATATATATATATTTTTTTTTTTTGGCCCTTCCGCGTGGCCTAAAATTCGTTAATGGCCCCGGGGGCCCCGCGCGTCGGTGCCGGCAATGCCTGCCTTGCCGGTTATGCGCTGACTTCTCTTGTGCCTTCGAGGCAAAAAACCCCCGGGGGGCCGCCTCCCGCGAGCGCGCGGTTCCGCGCTATCTGTTTGCTGGCTTGGGGGTGGGGCCGCCTTTCACCGGTCCCCCGCTGCTGCTCTGCCAAAAACGGAGCCGCTCCCCCTGAAAAACCGCCGCCCGCACCCTCCGCAGTGCCTTTATTCTGAGGTCAACAAAGGGAAGAATTCAAACGTCCCCGCGAGGCGGGGCGCCTGCTTGCTAATGAAAAAATTGCCGGCCTGGCCCTGCGTCCCAACTCCCCAGCCCAACCACCTGCCTGACCTCCAAACTAAAACTCCCTCCTACCTAGCGTCGGCGCTGAGAAAGGGCCGACCCCACCCTCCACCCCCCTTATATACCCTACCTAACAAACCCACCCCCACCTACCTCTCTACCAATGGGGCGCCACTTCCTTTCCCGAAAATGCCCGCGGAGAGAGACTAGACTGCGTCTCTCCCTCTCCGCGGGCCCCTCCATTGTCACGGGCGCGACACTACAGCGTTCACGTGCACACTGTTATCAATGTTATGTAGCAAATTTCATCTCATTCCTTTTTCGTAACTAAAAGTTATCTCCTGCAGGGATGCCACAAGTAATACCAACAACATTCTATATACGGTGTTATTTTCAACTATGTTAAATTTCCTTTTAAGTTCTTTGTATTGACAGAAATGTCTACACGTAGGGTGATCCAAGCCCTAAACAACGATTCTTCACGATCCTGCATCGTTTAAATGGTGCCATCACGTGGACATTAAAAGATAAATTATCCAATGCTGCCATCGTGTGGCCACTTCGTAATTCTTCGTTTTAAAGTGTAATCAATTCTCTCCGGGTTACTTATGGTTGGGCGCCTCTTTTTTTAATTTACTAATTTATTTGCTGAAAATACACTTTCAAACTTTCAAGCTGCACCTGCGAGTGGCCACCGTCATGTAGGTGGCACGTGGAAGAGACATCGAGATCCTATTAATGACCAATGCAAACGGATAAATATGGACTAGTCATTTACATAATGCTCAAGATAAATGAAAGAGCCTCTTGACATTAAATTACGGGCGTTCTGTTTTCCCAATTTAACGGATCGTGTTGTATCGACATCGTAAGGATAAGAAGATGGATTGCCCCATAAAATTATGCGGGCTGCCTAACGATCTCTGCAGTAGACATGCTATCAAGTTGTTTTGCTCACCTACTTACACCCTCGGATTCCTTTATTTTTAAGCACGCATCTGCAAGAATCGATAAAAGCAAAGCGCACTCTATTAAAGTGCTGTTTGACAGGATGCATAGCTAGCTGTAAGAGGCCCTGCTGCATCAAACATGGCGCCATTTCTAGATTTGCGATACGGGGTACTTTGCACTTCTAGTATATGATCACTAACCATCTCGCACTAATGAGCACACGCAGAAGCAGCCGGGCGGGTGTCCTGGTTTATCAAGCGCACTGATCGAGAACAGGAAGCTGGGCGCGCCGTGCGCGCGCGCGCGCATGGTTTGTTTCATGCCCTGAGCATTATTCGGGGGCATGGTGAGCTTTGATAATTTATTCCTCGGTGATAGGGATTCCATTACAAAGCGAGCGAAGCCAACGACTCACTCCTTTCCATCGAACTGATGAACAATACACGCCCAGTCAATACTCTTATTCTACAGTATAAATACTCAAGATGAGTACAGTGCAATTGCTGTGAGAGAGAACAGTTTGTCTTTTCAGGTGGCCGGTCAAACTGTGGGATACCTACCAGGCCTTTGCTCCTGGATAAACTGAACACACCTCATTATGGCAAGTGAACCAACTGCATGGAGTGGGGTCTGGCCTATTAGGGAATTGGGAAGTTTGCTTACTATCAGGCTAAGTTTGTATTGACATTTGCGCTCTCGATCATTGCAAATGGGGATAAAAAAACTAAGAGACTATCTACATTAAAATAAAGAGACCACTGCATAAGTAGAAATTAATTCCCCGGTCTCCCTTCTTGATGGAACCCTAAACATCAAAGGAACGCCCTGGCTGTGGCTTTGCTAGATTCCATCTTCAAAATCTCAAGAATTGGAAACACACTCTCTGTCCTCGGGATCTGAAACAAGGAGTTGCACCCACAGTAATCTGCCATCCTTGCTGCCCATGGCCAAAACAGACTCACCCCACTACGAGCGGCTTCTGGTGCCACTTCCGGGTTTCTCAAGAAGACTAAACATGGGACTATATCATGCCGTCTCTTGTTTACCTTGCATATCTTCTGATGGAGCCATCTGTAGAAGAACTGCTCAGTACGCTATAAGAATTGTTCCAGTGGTCACCAGCGACACCTACTTCTGGGGACCAGATATTATTTAACTGTTCTTAGAAGCATTTCTTTGACTGAGTTAGAGTTATAGGTAAATAGCTTTTCCTTAC
This sequence comes from Pleurodeles waltl, assembly GCF_031143425.1. Taxonomy (NCBI): domain Eukaryota; kingdom Metazoa; phylum Chordata; class Amphibia; order Caudata; family Salamandridae; genus Pleurodeles; species Pleurodeles waltl. Next base: position 746,634,929 of record NC_090445.1, on the reverse strand, counting down.
AAAAAATGATTGCATGCATTATTACCAATGTACTTATTTTCATTTATGTTGACACTTTATAGTACATGTATTAACCTAATTTTTAATTATGCTGAGGCCTAATTTTGCCATCTGTGTTTGCCTTCTAGGTTGACCGACCCTTCTGGATACTTAACTGATGGACCAATCAATTATAAATATAAAACCAAATGCTCCTGGTTAATTGAAGGATAGTAAGTACACAAAACCTAATAAAAGTGTTTATCACAATAGCCTTGTGTAGAAATGTATTCGTGTACAAGCAAATAGGTGAAATGACGGGCATTATGTGAACATATGGAATTTTTCACCCAGAAAACATTAGCCAAAATGTATTTTTGTAGAGGAAGTTTTAGTTGTATTCTGCATAGGACTGTGATAGGGAGGAATACAAGTTTTGGGGTTCTCTCTTCTGGAAAACAAGAAGCAGTGGTGACTTATGTATGTATGCCTATGGTATTTCTATAGGGAGATCCTAGCCAAAAGCAGTAAGAGGACTTGCATAAATTAACACTGGCAAAGTCAATAGGTTTGGATTTAATGTGCTTACTCATGCACGTATGCATGGAAAAGCCAGACAAATTGAAAAACCAAATGGTAATTGATATTAAAAGCACCATTACCTTCAATGTACCCCTCTTTGTGGTTTTATGTTAAATGAAGTTTGGATGGCAAGTGGGCCTCCATTACAGCCCTTCCGTGTCTGTGACGTAGAAAGGAGAACAACAAAGGCTCCCTTCTCCAGTCCGTCATTTGGCATTCTAGTAAAAAGGGGCTGTGATGAAGGTAAGAGAGACTTTAGCACAGTCAGCCTTTCCAGCTGGGAAGAACTTGAACAACAGGCACGGAAAACAGGACTGGAAGGACGAAGAAACAGGAGCAGGTAAGAATGAGGATCACACAGGAGAAAGCGGAGGGGGAGGAGACGCTCACGGTAAAGAGAGAGGAATGAGAGGCTGACTCTCAGGAAAACTGGAAGACACTCGGGAAGGATGGAGGACAGGAAGAAGCCAGCAGGAGCAAGCACACGAGGAGAAAGTGGAGGGAGCAGAGACAGAGCGCTGAGGAGCTGACAACTAGGCCTGCCTTTGAAATGAGTCCTTCACACGGTTCATTGCAAGGACTCTATTGGAGGCAGAGAGCTGCACCCTCACAGCCAATGATGGCATCGGGTGAGAGGGATATACTCCACTAGGCGGAGCCAAAGCTTGATTATTGTAGTCTGTGGCGTATGACTGAAAGGGGTGGACCCAAAGCCCACTGCAAGTACACCAGAGACAGTAGGTTTAGTTCTATCAAAACCCACATCTAACATGTGGCAATGGTTTCTTTGGAAAAAAAAGGGATAATGGTTTCCTTGGTCACGGAATTCGAAATTATCAAATAGACCCAATTAAAGACTTTTACATATACTAATTACCGGTGCCTATTATTTTATAATACTGTGTTCAGACTCTGAAAAACGTTGGCAATTAATTCCTCAATATTTTTCAAGATAACAACTCATTGTGTCTATATGTGAAAAGTTCACATTGCTCCTGTAAGACAGGCGGTAGTCTTTTATGCAAAGAGGAAATGCTGGCACCAGAGTTGAAGTAGACACACTTCTTGTGATGATTGAAGTAAATTAACACCAGCCAAAGCAGCCAGAAGACTAGAAATGCCCGTCTCCATTGTGGAATGATGCTTGAAGTCTTGCCCTAATTGTTTCATAACAGATGCCCTCTTTCAGCTTATTACATGGGGAGTTTTACAGCTTGAGATCCATTGTTAAAACTGCCTTTAAACTCGACTTTATTAATAAAACACAACCATATATTTATTTAAGGAGAAGGTTTTAGAAGTCGACGAAATTACCTAGGAAGCAGTGAAATAGCCAAGTTTCAAAATACAAACCCAGTAGCAGGCAATGGTTTAAAATGTTGGCGACCGCATGAGTGTTACAACAGACCATCCGAGCGACACTAGAAACCTTGCCCTTGCCCATTGTGCTGTTTTCCCTGATGCAGTTTACATCCACCAATCCTTGTCATTCTTCTAACTCCTCTATTGAGGCCTTGTTGGATTGGCCTAAGTTAAGATGACTACATTACTTTGTAAAGAAGAGGGCCTTATTAGCGTCCAAATTCTCATGCTAAAACCAGGTGTATAGCTATTGTTATGTGTGTATCACAATAGTACACTGCTGCATCAAGGCATCGACTTATTAATGCTTTCGCACATTATTTGCATTAAGTGGAATTGCTCCTGTCCTCCTTTGCTGGGCCTACTACATGTTCCTTGCAGCTGGTGAGCTTGCAGTGGACAGACCTTTACATAGTTGACCCTACACTGCCATACTCTCTTTTTGAAGAAACATCCTCCCACAAGAGGCCACAAGCACTGTTGCAAGGTCCCACTTGCTTCATTACTGCCTCCATTTTTAGGTCTTGGCTCTAGAGGGGAGCGCATCAGCTGTCACTAACTGAGACATGCTGTATCTTCCCAGTGAGTTTACAGCCCACCCATAGGTTTCCCATTTGCTGGCATCATCGTAGCTCCATTTTTCAATCTCCCTATTTATCGAGAGCATGCATACGTCATGCTTCTTCTGGTGTTTAGCCCTCTCCGAGAGCCCCGGCTAAATACTTGAAACCTATGCAGCAGCCATTTTTCATCCATTGTTTTGAGACAATTTTTTTTTTCGTCACAAATTAGAAGTGCTGTTGTTTTAATTAGTGCTGAGGGCCAATTTATTTTTTTTAAAACAACTTTCTCTTCGTTCAGTTATGTTGATCTTACATTCTCTTTATCCACATTGATGCACCGTTTCTTCCATTTAGTCCGCTGTTGGATTCCCCACTCTTCCCCAGGCAAGTGCTGGATCTTTCCTTTGCCTACTAACATTGTGCTAGGTTGCCCATGTTTCTCCGTCGGGCACTGGGCCACCCACTTTACTTCCTCCATGCTAAATCTCATCCCTTTGGTCTTTGCTCGCCCTCCCTTCCCTGCGCCTGCTTTGTCCGCTCTCCAGCTCTGCAGGCTCCCCGCTGGACTGGCTTTACTACCCACAGAGAGCAGCTTTTCCCTGCCCCTCCATCCCACTCTCTCTGTGGAGCCTTCTAAAGCTACCCACCCGTGATACATTGTGTGCTGCTTTGATTGAGCACTACCGTTGTGTTTGTTGAGGCAACACCACGTGGCCATTCTTGAAACCAAACAGAAGTTACTAAGATGGACTAGAGTAAATAACTCACAAAGCAGAAAAATGCGCTTGTCTTATCTGAACTTCAAAGCTCACGTGCTCACTGCACATCAAATTCTTCACTGTAGCTTGTAGCAGATAGTGCAGCTATTATTGCAGTGCTCTCCATATACTGCAGTTGGCAGTGCAGTAGTTAGTACAGATAAGTGTTTCCAAAGATTCCAGTGCGTAGTGCAGAGAGCAGTGAAGCGTTCAGACTGATTTACAGTGGAGCATGCAGTGCAGTGGTTTGCGCAGAGCTCAGTAGCGATTGTAGAGTGCAGCAGGTATTAAAGAGCGCATGCGTTTGTGCAGAGTACGGAAGATAAAGCAGACACCAGTGTAGAGCGCACTGGAAAGTGCAGAGCGCAGCGACTGATGGAGTCAGCAGCAATGAGGGAGAGTGCAGTGGTCACTGTATAGTTAGTTTGGCAGTGCAAGGCTCACTCGTCATCTGAGAGTGCATTGCTGAGTGCAGCAAGCAGGTTGGAGTGCAGTGAACAGTGCAGAACACTGAACACTAAAGCGCAGTGCAGCGAGTCACAAATCACAGCAGTAAATGTAAAGGACATCGCAGAGACAGAGCAAAAACAGAAAGGAGAGAAAATGAGCATATCCCTAAGGACAGTGCCCCCTACTAGGTTTCCTTGATATGAAAGTAATCTTAGAGCCTAACTTCAATTCTGAACAAGCATTGGCAAAGCCAATAGGTCTCGGCAATCCGAGAGCTATAGGAGTAGGCAATGTTAATAAATTTGTGTATATCAATACAAAACAGCTCAAGAGCCCTACATAAATGCATTATCATTGCCAACACCTATAGCTCTCACTATTGCCGAGACCTATTGATTTTACCAATGCTTGTTCTACCTTCTGAATGGGTTTCCTGTTCATCTTGCTGGGTTGAATGACCTGCGTGCTGCCTTGGTAGTAACCACCCTCTTCTTGAATCCTTGAAGGGCCTCATCAGTGTGGCAGCTTTCTTGGTAGGTTTGATGGTGGACTCCCCATACTTAGAAGCATGTATGATGGTCCTTATTCCCCCACACAAAAAATATTTTGAGGCATTGTCTTCTCTCACTGAATTCTTAGTCCCCTTTCTTCACCCTCACTGCTATTTGTTGACCTCCGCATCACAATGTCAGCTGCTGCAGATTTTTTGGTCTATGTTATTACCCCTTGATTTGCCGTTGTTACAGGCTTGCTTCCCTAGAGGATTTGTATTACATCACCCTTTCATAATAATGAGCAACAGCATTCCCTCACAGGTGACCGTGCACTTTACAAATACACATGACATGACATAAGAGCCACATCTTTGCAAATTAATGGAACTCTAGCTCTGTGCTAGGTCAGATGCTGTATATATTGAAAGGAACAAGGCTTAAACTGATGCCTGCCCTCCTTTATTAGCCAATAACCTCGCTTTTGCCATAACTCCCCATTAACAATGCTTCATTGTCTCTAAACAGGTAAGTAGCACTTCCACGCTAGGGTTTTGCAAAAACAGTCAGCACTGAAATTGCTGTGTTTGCTGACATAGATGATCTTGTGCAATGTTTTGCTTGCACCTTTAGACTTCTTTACATTGTTTTATGCTCTTGTACTGCCTATAGTTGAAAGACAGGGTCTTCAACTCCATGCCCAGAAGATGTGACCCTTTTGTGCAACAACCAGCAGCATTTCTCTCCTCCCTCCCCTAGAATCCTCTTCCAGCCCAAAGATTTTCTTTGCTTAGATTCTTTCATTTTGCAATAGCCTGCAAGGGGAAGTGTTCTAGTACCCTCAGGCGGGTTACTTTGTCCATCTACAGTGACTTTTCCATGGGGGCTTTACTTAGCTTTCATAGCTCTCTGACACCTTTCACTCGGTTCATGGAAGGACGATTGGAACATGATGTACCTTGCTGTTTTCAAGACTGAGTTTGCACAACAGTCATGCTAAGATCTCTCCAATGCTTAATAAACCTTAATCCTTTCTCCCAAGACAGGGTCTATGTGTAGCGAAAAAAAAGCCTGAATTTACCATTCACTCTATTTTATCTCCCTGATACCCTGATTCTCCCAGGCTACTTAAGTCTAATAGGCATCAGGAACGCGTGAAACTTCAATTCATGGGCTGATTTGAGATGTCACCCATTAGAAATTCATCTGAAATTGTACTATTGCATTGCCTTCTCAGAATTTGTTAACGACACGGTTTAAAATAAAGCACGTGAGGGCAAATTATATAATAAGATTGTTTTTGAATGCCAGGAGAAGAGATGTTTTAAACCCCTACTCAAGTCCTTTTGCAGGTTCCAGGCAATTTGAACAGACTTTTTAGTAATTATTTTTCTGTGTCTCTTATTTCAGAAGTATAGAAGCCCCTCTAGATTTGGGTGATGTGTCATAACTTACAAGTCCCCACATTAAATATAAATGCAATCAAAATAGAAATATTTTAAAATATAAAAATTAGTCATAAAATGTTTACTGTTCCGTCATATATTCCAAAATATGGCTGAACAAGTTAAAACACGAGAGCATGCCTATTCCAAGTCAAAGCTCATTATAGAAATTAACATATGTTTCAATCCATCAATGTGGAACTGCCTAATATAAAAAAGTGAAAAATAAAGCCTATTTCTTGTTGCATGCTACATGTGGATTGCACATTTTTGGAACCGGAGTCACTGAATTCACTGAGACATGTGGCCTTTGATGCATAAACAACTGGTGACATATTATGCTATGGGAGAGTAAAACAAATCCCTCTATTACCATGTGGTAGCATCAGTTGATCGAAAACTCTTGCAACTGGGCTCATGTTAGTTTTGCACCATTTGCGGAGGACTAACAGGAAATGATCTGGGGCTAAGTTATAGAAAGTGCTCCAGGGCACAATGGGCATGTTCGCCCGCTTTGTGCACCCCTGTTGCACTTCAGTATTTCAGAAGGGGCTGCAGACGCTCGTGTGGCCCCTTCTGTAATACAGATAGCACATTTAGCGCCAGCGCTATCGCAAGAGTGCCTTCTCTCATTTGCATGGGGGCTTGGCTTCATGGAAATGAGGGAATCTCTTTGCCTCTGCGCCGGCGCCTTATTGTGGTTGTGGACACAAAGGCAAACATGCCTTTAGAGGGCACACTGAAAGCAGTCCCATGCCCCCCCCAGACATCCCCTTCACTAGCAGTCGCTCCCTATTTCACATGAATGCGCTGCCCCTAGCACAGTACAGGTTCACGGGAAGTGCATTCACTGTAATACAGTACACTTTCCCTGTCTGCACATGTCACACTTATTTAGAAGTGTACTATAGAGAATGTGCGCTGCATATGTAAAACATCCTCAGGTAGTACAGAGATAGTGGCCAAGGATGCTATTTGTAAATGAATCACTGCATCCATGTTTGTATTTTCTTTTTTAAATAGGGGATGGAGGTTGGCAACTTGGCTTTTCCGGCTTAGGGAGACAATGGTAGAAGGTGGGGGAAAGTCGTCCATCTTTGTGTGGACAGAATGAAGTGAGGGCAGAATGAAGTCTATCTTATGTCGCATTATGAGCACTATGTATGTGAGGTATTAAGTAGTGTATTGCGGCCACCTTGCTATCTACAGTGTTGCTGGGCCATTACATCCTTTTAGCTGGGAAGGAACAGGGATACATTCTAATGGTTCTCACAATTGCTGTACCGTAGACAATGATTTTTGTTGATGAGACTTAAACTACGCCTCTCATTTACTTTAGCTATGAACGAGTTTGTCAGTGGCCTAGCGAAGCGTATGGGGGGAAGCTAAGTAACCCTTAATTCATTGCCATGTGCAAAGGATAAAAACAGTATTTTGGGAGTATGGATCTCTGTACCTTGTTTGACTTCTTCCAGCAAATAAACGTTTGAATGTTTGAGCCTTTTCAGGAAACTTGCAGGGATCATGCTGATGAAGTTTATGACCATAGGAGACATTCTCAAACTTTTAACATAGGTGTGTGTTTTCAAGAGTCAGCAAGCACCCTCAAGAGTTTATGAAACGAAATCTGGCAAAGCCTGAAAGTATCAACTCGTGCGAGTACAGAGCAGGGCTGCAAGGTCTGGAGGAAATTATTAGGAGGGAAATACGGGAGGCAGGTCTGTGGTGTAGTAGTATGTTATGGCAACATTTGCCGCTCTCAAATGTTGGCAGTCTGGACCATGAGTATGGTTACCACAACTTTCTACGGTTTTGCCAGTTTCTTGATACTTCATTTCAATTCAGTGTACCAGTGGTCTCTTTTAGTCTTCTGTCGCAGACCTAGTGCAGAGGAAAGTTAATAAGTATACTGAGTATAGCAGCATGACAGTATTCATTGGCCTCAGTGTTGATATTTAGTTAAAAGTTACACTTCAAATCACAGGGGGAGTGTGGGCTTAAGTGCTTCATAGGCAATATATTTTTTTTAACATTCTTTTAGAATATTTTGTTTTTTTTCTTGTTAGAATTTTATTAGACAATGCTTTGTGGGTAATTCTTGAAGCAAAATATCTTGCTCGCATGTTGGCTGTAAATAGCATTTAGTGACATCCTGATCTTATCCTACTTGGTAAACATGATAATTTGTTGCTGTTTTCATTTTTTCTTAACCCATGTTACAGTTCTTTTTTTTAAATCTTTTTCCAGTCCTAATGCAATATTACGGTTACGGTTCAATCACTTTGCAACAGAATGCAGCTGGGACCACGTGTACGTCTATGATGGTGATTCCATCTATGCGCCGTTGATAGCTGTCCTAAGGTAAGAGTCAGTTTAATGTGGGTTCCTCGTCATTATTCCATTGATTGTGGCATGCTATGAAAGCAGTTTCTGTTTCAGGGCGAGAATCTCTACGGTTCATCCAAAATGTGACTGTTTTTACATACTTCAATCCAACAAGTACCGTCAATGTTCTCTTTTCTAAGACAGTACTCTATACGGATTACTCTGTGGTTTGAAGCAGCCACAAGGTGAATTTCAGTAGTATAAAACTAACTTGACCCTCCCTAACATCAATGTATACCTAACTAGTAATTTCTGTTAACCCCACTGCTTAATGGGTCATGAAATTCTAGGAAATATCACAGAAGGACAATACTAATCTCCGATCACTTTAGCTCCTATCCCGGCCTCCTTTCCTTCAATATGAACAAAGAAGCGTGAATTGAGCCAACTGATCCAGCCACCCTGATCCCCTCCACACGACTGATGTGCCATTCATTCTCCCACCGCCACTGCGGGTGGTGGAATGGACATCCTTCCTCCTCTTTAACAATCTCTCTCGCATCCTTATTTTCGTGGACCTGTGGCCCGGCTGACCACAAGAACTTTCTAATTACATTAGCAATCATGGGAGCAACCTCTTGTTTCCATGACTTGACAGCTATGTTTCTGTTGGTTGGCACAGCCCATGTATCGCTTCATGCATCCCCCTCTTCTCTCGGTACACCATTCTTCCTTTATACTCTACCAAAAACTGTGGTGTTCACTTCGACGGCACCAGTCTCCTCTTACCCTTAACCTCTTTGAGTATCATGACCACCAGTTGTCATAGGATCAGCTCTCCCAGTGCCTAGCTGTAATTTACTGAATATTATATCATCATGTTGTAAACCAACTCACCACTGCCCACTCCACAATTCTGGTTAAGGATCATACTTTTATATAATTCTTTTGTTCTACGCCCTCTGTAAAATGCTGTTTGCTGCAAACCTGCAAATAAATAAATTAATTCACACCAGTGCTGAAGATTATATGGAGCACAAGCCCCTCCGGTTAAACAATTTATTTATCAGAATGCGTACCTTGTGCTCTCACTAGAGCAAATAGCTTATTATGAGCTGGTACTCGAGCCCCCACCCCCCCCCCCCACACACATACTAGCTTGCCAATTTCAAAGATGTTTTCGTCATCATGTTCCCATGTATCCCCAACCGATTCCCCATCATTTCCCTCATGTAGATAGGTACTCCATCACATGAAGTTAGTACGATCGAGGGCACAGGTGTGCCCCATTACGTTTCAGTCAATGCCCTCTTGTGCTCTGGTATTCGCTACAAGACTTTTAATGCCATCATGCACTTAAGTAAGACCCATCATTTGCCAGTCAGCAGCATCATGTGCTAAGATATTCCTATATACCAGTCAATGCTGTCATGAGCGTAGGTGGTGTATATGTACTCCATGTCCACTTGGGTCCTAGCACAAGTTGTCCCATATCTGAGTGAAGACCCTGTAAAACTGATCAACCATCCCCAAAATATGGGAGTGATACTGGTTGAATCAAAAAGGGTGAATATCGGGCCTCTAATGGAGGAACTCATTTTGAAAATTCAATTTGGAACCCCAGCCTACCTTATTTTGATGATCTGGAAACTTCTCTAATACACATACTTTCAGTGGCTCAGAGAATGTAGTTTTACTTATTCATTCCATTTATTATTCAATACAAAAATGCATGTTCGTTTAGTATTCAGTTATAATTCAAAGGTACAATTCAACTTCACTCTACATAGGTTAAAATGGATACATGAATGCAATAAAAAAAAAAGACCATAGCACTCCTCTCATCCATACCCAGGCACACAACATACTTTCCTTGCTTCGCATCCATACATCAAATGGCTAAAAACATCCTTTACATGTCATTATCAGTTTTGAGGGTAATTTCAGAAATTCTTTATGTATCCTAGTTTTTAATTCCCAGAAATTGCAACCGTTCAACCGTCTCTAAAATATGGGAGGGATACTGGTTAAATTGAAAGGAGTGATTATCGGGCCTGTAATGGAGGAGCTCATTTTGAAGCCTGATAACCTAAATACGTTTCAGTCCATCTCCTTCCTTCCATATCGTGTCAAACTCCTTGAGTAAACCGTTTTCACCAAGTGACAAGAATTTATGGAGTGGAATGGTTTATTTCACCCCTGTTAAGCACGCTTTAGACCTGCGCTGGACTTCGGGTGCTGTCAGTGACTGATGATCTCTACCAAGAGGCATGCAGGTGATGTCGGGTCTTTGACAATGTTCGATGTTGGATGCCTTCAACACCATCAGCAATTCCACCTTAATTTTAAGGCTAGGATTGCAAAGTTCTGTACTTGATTGGATAAAATCTTTCCTGTCAGACAGGATAAAGTCTGCCAATTGTTCGCCTTTCAGCTCTTAGCCTTTGAAATGTAGCTGAGGTGTTCCCCAAGGGTCAAATTTGTCACTTTTTTACATTTAACATATGCATGCAGTCTTTCACCCATCTTCTCCATTAAGAGGAAGCCCACCGTTGTTTGCATAGTGAGCGGACTCACCTGGCACACAAGGTGGAGTGAAACTGTTACAGACCCTCAGTTACACATTACAGTGGTTCACAACCTGGTCTTGTCGCCTGGGGACTGTGGGAAATCCATCTATTGGCATCTCTATAAAAGATGTTTAACCATCAACTATTTCTTTAAGATACACTACTGTATTTGGGCACTAGAAAAGATAATGGCTCCCACGATCTACAGACACTTCCTTGGTTCCCTGATCGTCCCCTGAGGTTTTTTTTAAGGCTATGACTATCATTCATCGTAGCTTTCAGACCCGACAATTCAGCCTTATTGTCAATTCTCATAATGTTTCACAACCGGTCTGGTGGCAGGGGAGTTCTGTGGCTGCTGATAACACCTGGCATTTTCTCCCATTAAAACTTAAATCTGAGTTCCGACTATAAAATGAAGACAGTTGTTCAAAATGTGGTTGTTTACTGAGCCGAATTTATAACAAGGTTAGTGATTTATGATGTGTAAATATATATAATACCATAATACATGCCCTTTATTGGTATCACTTGCCCTTGTGTGACCCATATGCCAGCCAAAGACATCATGAGTCTAGGTGTACCCTTTCTTATGCTATTGAAGGCAACCATGTCCCTATCTCTTACTATATGCAAGTTGATGCAATAATGTGGCCAGTTGTGCCCAAGGTTCCCGCAATGCCATCATGCACCCAGCTTTTTCCAGCAGCACTCAGCGAGTGCATTGCAGATCTAGTTGGAAGCATTTAGTTTGTAAACCATTTAGTTGAAAAGCATTCCGCTTGAAACGTATCACTCAAAAACCTTTTGTTAGAGAATATTTACTTTAAAAAGTTTTACTTTCAAACTTTAAATGCCCAAATTTGTTAGGACTGGAGTTAGCGTAGTGAGTCTGCTCTGCTGATATACTGACAAGACAAGTAAAAAGTTAATTTAAGGTAATGGCCAGGATAAGATTTTTTTTTTAAATCTGAATTTAAGACATTTTTTGCAAAATTTAATAGGTAAAAATCAAGTGATATGTGTACATTAAATAAAAACGTTTCTACTTAGTTTAAATGTATGACATTTCCAAACTAATGTCTTTGGAAGTAACTGTATTTGATGTAGATGGGATTTAAAAACAAGTCTTTGTCATTGTTTGTTTTGAAATAAAATGTAGTTCAAATTAAATATTTCCAACTTTAAACTCCGAAACCTCCGAGGTAGAGGAGTTGTGCTGTACCTGGTCTTGCATAGCACAGGAGTCATTGCCCTTGAGCTCCAGCACCACGACTTTCTTCAAAGGCAGAATTTCAATGTCATACTGTTTCTTTCTTGGACAGACTGATTTCAGCTTTTTTAATCATTATATTTTTTATGCTTTTGCTAAATTCAGTTTTGTGTCTCTTCAAAGAATGCCCTATCCATGGTACCTTGTTCTCCCTGTGCCCCAGCCATGAAATCTGATTCTCGCTGTGCCTCTTAAGTACACATTCCCACAGTGGATGCCTTAAAATAATCCTTCAAGAAATGTTCAGAAAAAGTATCACCTTTGTTTTCCCTAAGACACCATTACTTTTGTATTTTTCGAATTTTCTTCTTACCTGTGACTGAGAATTGAACTACCTCACCATATCAAGTCTTAAGTTTCTAAATCATAAATCATTGACAATTTATAGGAGTGTAAGAGTTTTTTTTTTATCAGATATTTGCCGAGTGCAACTGATAATCGCAGTCAGGAAAGAAATGATTTGATATATATTATAGGGGCATGCAAGATATCTGAAATGGGAACATTATAACAGGCTCACTTTTTTATAAGGCAGAACAAACCATGTGTTTGGATAGGTTTCTGTGCATGACATGTTTATTCACCGAAAGGAAGTGAGGCTTTGTCTAGGAGTGCAACATGTGGGCCCATATAATGCTTTGTGTTTGGTATGGTGGTCAGAAAGGCCGTCTGAATAGGGTATTAGATTTCACTGGAATTCTATGATGACCCTGACTCTTGCAGCACAGAGGTAGCACCACTAGTATTACTAAAATAGGTAGAAAAAGATAAATCCCTCTAATCCATCCAACTCCAATCCACTTTAATCCACCCCACTCCAGTCCAATCCAGTCCACCTCAATCCACCCTACCCCACACCAATCCAGCCCACTCCAATCCAGTCCAACCCAATCCGCCCACTCAAATGCATTCCACCCTATTCAAATACAGCCCACCTCACTCCAATCCATCACTCTCCAATCCAATTCCCTTTAATCCACCCCACTCCAGTCCAATCCAGTCTGGATTGGACCCTACCCCACACCAATCCAGCCCACTCCAATCCAGTCCAACCCAATCCACCCACTCAAATCCATCCCACCCTATTCAAATACAGTCCACCTCACTCCAGTCCATCACTCTCCAATCCAATTCACTTTAATCCACCCCACTCCAGTCCAATCCAGTCCACCTCAATCCACCCTACCCCACACCAATCCAGCCCACTCCAATCCAGTCCAACCCAATCCACCCACTCAAATGCATTCCACCCTATTCAAATACAGTCCACCTCACTCCAGTCCATCACTCTCCAATCCAATTCACTTTAATCCACCTCACTCCAGTCCAGCCCACCTTAATCCACACCCACTCCAATACAGTCCACTCCATACCACCTTAATCCACCCCAGTCCAGTCCACCCAACTCCAATCCACCCCACTCCAGTCCAGTTCACCTCACTCTAATCCACCCCACTCCAGTCCAGTGCACCCCACTCCAATCCACCCCACCCCAATCCACTCCAGTCCACCACAATCCAGTCCACTCAAATCCAGTCCAATCCACCCCATCCCACTGCAGCCCGCCCCACTTAAATCCATCCCACTCAGTCCATCCCGTTCCAGTCCACACCTCAAATCCATCCCACTCTAATCCACCCCACCCAGTTCACCTCATCCCAATCCATCCCTCTCAATCCAATCCACCTCCCTCAAATCCAATTCACCCCATTGCATCTCACCCCACTCCAATCCACTGCACCCCATTTCAATACATTCCAGTCCACCCCCTTCCAATCCACCGCACTTAATCCAATCCACCTCACTCAATCCAATCCAGTCCACCTCAGTGCAATCCACTCCACTTCATTCTGCCATACTCACATCCAATCCACCCCACCCATATCCAACCCATCTACCCCACCACACCCCACTCCATTCAAATCCAGCCCACCCCACTCCACCCTACTCAAATTCACCCCACTCCAATTAATTCCACCACACTCCAGTCCAATCCACCCAACTCTAGTTCAGTCTAATCCACCCCACTGTAGTCCAATCCACTCCATTCCACCTCACTCCAATTCACCACACTCCAGACCACCCCCTTCCAGTCTAATCCACCCCACCCCAACACAGTCAATCCAGTCCACCCCACCCCAGTCCTATCATTCCAATTCAATCCCCACCCCAATCTAATCTACCCCACTCCAATCCACCTCACTCCATTCCAGTCCACCCTATCCATTCAACCCACTCCAATCAACCATACTCTACCCCAATCCAATCCATCAAACTAACTCAATCCACTCCAACTTGTTCCACTCCCCTCTACACCACTCCTGTCTACAACACTGCACTCTGCCACTCTCTGCCACTGAACCAATGGACTCTACTCCCATCTACTCTACTCCCTCACACCACTCTGACACTCTATTCCAAAAAATCCACTCTACAACACTACTCCCCATTCCACGTCACTAGCTTTTAGCTACGCTGAACAGCAGCCACACTGGTGTACAACATGGCAAAAATGCATTGCCAGGCCAACAGCTCTTGTATAGGTAAGACCTACTGGCTTTGCCAGTCCTTGTTTTTGAATGGTTGTTAACAGCTAAGGTTGCCAACTGGCTGTTTTTTTTTTACTGACAATACCAGTAATTTAATGTCTTGGCCAGTACAAATATTAGGAAAATCACCTAACGCCTCTATATTTTCACCTTATTGGAATATAGCTAAATCATAGGGTGACCAGATGTCCCGGATTTCCCCGGACAGTCCTGGTTTTTAAAGGACTGTCCCGGTGTCCCGACGCTTCTCTTAATTTTAAATAAATGTCCTTGTTTTTGGGACAAAGGTCAGATTATTAAATAAATGTCCAGGTTTTTGGGACAAAGGTCAGATCAACTAGGGAAGCATAAGTTAAAGAGGCCTACAAAGTATGAAATATTTAAAGGATTTTATCTGTTACTGTCAGGTAACACAGTCCCCTGTCTGCTCCCAGCAGAGAGATGGAGTGGGGAGCAGAGAGAGGTGGGTGGGGGCAGGTTGGGGGTGAAGGGTGGGAGGTCAAGACATAGCCAATTTTATATATGTAGTCTTGTAAATGTGTGTGTGTGTATATGTGTATATATATATATATATATATATATATGTATGTATATACACACACCCGTATAGGAATACATAAAGCTACGCATATAAACGGGACAGGCCAGATATAAAAGTGACAGTAATGTCTTTAGTCCTTCTTTTATGTCTGACCTGTCCCGGTTTTTGCTTTTCAAAATCTGGTCACCCTACTAAATCAGTAAGCATATGAAGGCAGCAACATAAACAATGTTCCACAGCAGCTTTAATGATCTCTGGTGATAATTAAAGTAAATTAAAAACAGAAAGGGCATGTTAAAAACGAATATAGATGGTTTTATGTAAGATTGTATTTACTCATCATGTCTGGGCCTTTGTAGAATGTGAAACGTGAACAAATGCCCAGTGTTTCCTTCTGGGAAAGGTGGCAACCACCCCAACCGCCCTCTGGAACAGGGTGACCAGATTTTGAAAATCCAGAACGTGGACATTTCGTAAAACTAGAGAAAGGACTGCAATTTGACATCAACCGAGAGGCACAGAATAACAGGACTCATTTTAGAAACAATGAAGCAACACTAAGAAAATAAACTGCAATTTTTAAACAGAGTATCAAACATATTAAAGTGTTTTCTAATTACAGCTCTTATTGGTACAGCTGTGGAGTACTTAAAAAGTCCCCCCCCCCCCCCCCCAAACAGTTTTTCAGTGTGCCCTCTCTAAAAACTAGGGAATGAACCAAATTTGCCGAAATCTGTCGGGACTGCTGCTGGAAAACCAGGACTGTCCCGGAAAATCCGGGATGCTACGTCACGATTCCCTGGACCGACTGTTTTCTTGTACCTGCCCCTAAAATTATACCTGTGCAGTCCGTTGATCTGTGCCTACAGATGGCCACTGATTTCGATTTTGTGAATCAGAAGGCTGGACAATCTAATGCTGACCATTCCCCTAACCTCTCCCACCCCCCCTAACCCCCCCCAATATGAAAGTTCCACTTAGGTGGAGATGAAGAAAGAATAGTGGACCTGTAATGCATACCTTAGCCCTGGACTGATATGTCTGTGTTCATGAGCAAATCGAGGCCCCTTACCACACTCGATGTGGGGCATGCTGCAGTTGTTAACTTTGAAGCCAACACTGTCATGTGTTTCCTTTTCGTAATATAAGAGCTTTTGTTGCTTTAAGTTGAAGAGCGTGAACAATAACGTGACGCCCGTGCAGTCCTGCTGGGCGTGAGGGCAAAGGTCATTTAAACTGGAGCGCTGAGGATGGAGATACAGACCATTGGTGCCTGTAATTAAATGTTACAGTGACATGGCTTCTGTGCTCAGCCCATTATCTACGTCAGCAGTAATTGAACACGGTGCTTCAGAATCAATAACGCAGAATCATTAAAAACCGGTATAGTTAAAGCGGAAGTCACGTTTAATAATTTTACATCGGCAAGAATCATGAAACCTTTAAATATGGAATGAGAGTGAGTGGTTGTAATTATTTTTTATTACTTTGCCAAGCAGCACCTTACTTTAAGGATCCTTTTTGGTCATGTACCGGCAGGTAGCCCTGTAAGCGAATGACCAAGGCTACTGTGGCCTGCTTACCAAGGGTAAAAAAAGGGTTGAGGGTTCCCAGGGAGAGCGAGGAGAGGGGGAGGAATAGAGAACGTTTAAATAAAAGAAGGACTTCTGCAGGAATTTTGGCTGTCTAGGTAAAGTGGCATTTTCCTTTCCATCCTCCGGCACATGGTGATATTTGTAGTTGAGGACAGTGCAGTACCCCCTTGCTGCTGGCCCATTATGTGGCCTGATGTTAGGGCCTTAATGAGTTAATAATTTCAGCAGCATGGATTTGTGCCTCTGCATACATTAAGATTCTTTCAGGGTAAAAGCTAATCAATCAGTCAGAGGTTTATAAAGCACGACTCTCACCGATAAGGGTCTCAAGGTGCTGGGTGGGGAGGGCTGCTGATCTGACTAGGAGCTGTGGGTCAGTCGAAGAGCCAAGGTCTTGAGGTCCTTCCTGAATTGGGACAGTGATGGAGACAGCCTGAGGTGGAAAGGCACGGAAAAAGATTTTCCTCCAGTCCTGGTTTTATGGATTAGTGGGACGGTAGCCAGTGCCAGCTGGGTAGTCAGAGGTTTCTAGTGGGTGCATATAATGAGAGGCGGTGGTTGAGGTACACATGTCCCACGTCGTGGAGGGCGTTGTAGGATTGTGTGGGGAGCCTGAAAGTGACTCTTGTTGACAGAGAGCCAGTGGAGTTCTCTCAGGTGCTCGGTGATGCGGCTGCAGCGGGGAATGTTTAGGACAAGTATGGCAGCGGCGTTTGGGATGTTCTGAAGTTTCTTCAGGAGTGTCTGGGTGATGCTTGTGTAAAGTGTGTTGCTGTAGTCGAGCCTGCTCCTTGATGAGTTTGTGGGTGACGGTCTTCCTAGACTCTGTGGGGATCCACCTGAAGATTTTTTGGAGCAGACGCAGCGAGTGAAAGCAGGATAATGAGACGGCGTTGATCTGGTTTTCATCGCGAGCAAGGAGTCCAGTATGATGCTGAAGTTTTGTACGTGGTCCGTGGGTGTGGGTGGGTACCCAGAACGTTAGGCTATTAGGAGCCATCCCAAGCGGATGGGGTGGAGCCCAGGATGAGGACTTTGGTCTTGTCTGAGTTGAGCTCGAGGAAGCTGTCCTTCATCCAGGTGACAACAGCCTTCATCCCGGGCTGGAAGTTGTTCCTGGTGACTTTGGGTTTGTTGGTGAGGAAGAGGATCAGCTGGGTGTCGGCAGCATAGGAGACGATGTTGAGTCCGTGACGTCTGCAAGCGGGGCCATGTGGAGGTTGAAGAGGTGGGGTTCAGGGAGGAGTCATGGGGCACTGCGCAGCTGATCTCTGTGGGTTCTGAAAGGAATGCTTTAAGTCTGACTTTGTGTTCGACCGGTGAGGAAGGAGGGGATCCATTCCAGGGCTTTGGCATGGATGCTGGCATCGTAAAGTTTTGAGCATAGGGTGCGGTGGGAGACGGTGTCGAAGGTAGCCGAGAGGTCCAGGAGGATGAGGGCTGCTGTTTCACTTTGGTCGAGGAGGGAGCAGATGTTTTCTGTAGCGGCGAGGAGGGCGGTCTCGGTACTGTGGTTGCTTCGGAAGCCAGAATGGGAGAGGTCCAGGGTGTGGTTGGTTTTGATGAAATCGGAGAGCTGGACGTTGATGGCCTTCTCAATGACTTTGGCTGGGGTAGGGCAGCAGGAAAATGGGTCTGAAGTTCTTGAGATCCGTTGGGTTGGCAGAGGGCTTTTCCAGCAGGTTGCTGATCTCGGCGTGGCTCCAGTCTTCAGGGAAAGTAGCGGTCTCGATGGAGCAGTTGATGGTGTGGTGGAGCTCAGGGATGATGGTGATAGTGACTCTGTGGAATATGTCGAGTGGGCAGGGGTTGGAGGGGGGTCCGGAGTATATGCTATTCATGACCTTGAGGGTGACACCCGTGGTGAGAGGGTTCCAGTTGAGCAGGATCTGGTGGGGTCCAGTGTCGCTGGGTGTGGTGGTGGCGGGTGGGGTGGGAAGGTCTTGTGTGTCAAAGCTGTCGTAGATCTGCTGCATCTTGTGGTGGAAGAAGGTGCTCAATCTGTTGCAGAGGTCTTGGGAGGGTGAGATGTCTGTTGTCTCTGTGCTGGGTTTGGCAAATTCTTTGACCACGGCGAAGAGTTCTTTGCTATTGTGTGTGTTAGTGTTGATCCTTGCTTGAAAGGCAGTTTTCTTTGTTGTTTTGATGAGGAGGTGGTGTGCGATAATGGCGGTTTTGAGGGCTGTGTGGGCTTTCCGGGTCTTGCTGTTCCTCCATCTCTTCTCGAGCCATCTGCAGGTGCGCCTAGACTCTCCCTAGGGTGGGAGTGAACCAGCTTGCTTTCTTGGGGTGTTCGTTGCCAGGGGCTTTCTTGAGGGGAGCCAGTGTGTTGGTACAGTGGTAGATCCATCGGTGGAGGTTGCGTGCTGAGGCTTTGGCATCCGTGGATGTCGGTGGAGGGGTCTTGCTGTGAGAGATGGTGAGCTGTTCTTCTGTGACCTTGTTCCAGCTTCTGCGGAGGAGGCGGAGGGCATGGTGCTGTATGGTGGCCAACCTTTGAAATGACCTGACACTTTCCCTATGTGCGGGTGCAAGGGGCTATTTAGTAGATGCAAATGAAGCTAGAGTGCAACAAAGCACGGAACACAGAACATTGGCCAGAACACCTGGGCACAATTCAGGATCAAGAGGTGCGCGAGTCACTAAAGGCCTGTCTCTGACTCAGGCTCAGGTTGGAGTCCTCCTGGCTTCTCGAGCCCAGCATGATCCCCCATGGTAAACAAAGTAAAAAAAACAGCAAACCCTTATCCCCTCTAACTATGCCTTTGCAGTAAGCTGGGTTGTGTTATTACATTGCATATTGCGAACAAATATGCTCTAACGTCAGCGCCGAAGGGCGCCCTTGCCCCTTTCTCTTATGCAGCAGCAATAATAACAAAAATTATATCAAGAATGCTAATAATATGGACCATGGCAATTGTGGTAATCAGCCTAAAACGGTCTCTTACTGCGTGACAGCTAATCTGACTACGCCAATCTGACTTTATATTTTTTTTTAAAGATTTTTTTATTATGACCTCTAATGTGTGGACAATTGCGTGCGTATTTTACTTTTGTGTGTTGGAACCGACGTGGACGCCAGATGCAGTTAAAAACATCTAAACATGCACTGCTGGTGTTGGAGCTGTAGCGCCTTCTGGCTTCACACGCTGGAACCACATTGCCTCTGTGCACACGGGCCTAAAAGGAATTTATATTCATCCAGAGGTCGGAGCCCCTCCTACCCCTCACTTATTCAGTCCGTAAATCAAATATAAGGGTGCGGGGGGGGGATGTGTGTGGGGGAAGGAATTGGTGTCGGGGTGGGGTGAATTAAGGCAAGGGGTGAAACAAGTATGCACCCTGATTTCAATGTTAACTATGGTCAGCCCGCTGCACTAAAAACGGATCTGAGCCCAGTTAAACGCGAATCGAGTATTCAAGCTCATTTACTGAACAGCACTGCCGAGGGCAGAGGCGTCGGAATAACACGCGACTCACGCTCAACCTTTTCACCCTCTCAGTAATTATATTTTTTCTGACTCTGCACTTGAGAATTAATTTTTATATTTATACTCCTAGTAAGTAACTAGACTTTCTTTTTTACCTAGTTTAATGGTATTCAGTTTCTTTACATTGGAAACGTGTGAAAAGCTGCGGCGACGTTCCTAATAGTTTCACTTTTTACCTGCAGATCACAAGTGTCAGCAGTGAGCACTTAACTCACTACGTTATTTTGGTGGTTAGACCCCAGTACCAAAAGGACTCTTTGAATTTGTAATTAGCCCCTCGACCCCGACTCTCTCAAGTCTGGGTGGTGAAACCTAAAGCACAGACACTAAGTAAATAAACATTTATTATCTCAGTTTTGATGGTTTCTTTGTATCCCTATTATAGCACAGCATAATAATTTTATGTGATTTACAATCAATATAAATAAAATAAGTCCCATCCTTTATTCATTTATTTATTTATTTACTGCTGGCTCGTCTCAAACTTGGGCTCGTAGAATCGCGCCAGTATCCTGGCTCGGCTTTTCCACTGAATTCTCGGGCTCGCCCACCTCAGTCGGGATCGTGAGTTAGTATTGTTGTGCGGGAATATAGTGTGTTGGGAAAAGGCGGGACTTCAGTTGTTTCTGATTTACAGGAAGGCAGTTCTCATGTTGGCGGGGTGCTGCGATCGTGGTGGGCTAGATGGAGAAGGCCTGTCTCTTGGCATTGAGCGCCATCTAGTGTCAGATAACTGAATACAGATGAGAGCGGTAAGATCGTACGACAGTAACCTCTATTTCACGAGGCAATGTGTCAACGAGGGAAATCTCACAAAACATCAAAAGTATAGTAAATCAAATAAGGGCCCACTCAATATTTGATTTCTAGATCAAGAGAATAGAATTAAAGGATTTACTACAAAATTAAATCAAAAAGATACAGCACAGAATGAGCATAACAACTTTGCCATAAAAGCTATCAGCAAATAGAGAATTAGAGTTGTGCAAAGTCAAAATTATCAAACTCCCAAATAAGCAGCAGCATTGGATTGTCTTCTGACTCACCCTCAAAATTGTGTTTGTATAGGAAGCCTTCTCTTAGAATAGAATAGAACTTGCAGATTCATCATAGTGTGAGCAAAATATTAAATTATTAGCAAATCTGAGCAGTTTTATTAAATGTCCTATTGCCTTGGCACCTAAACACTGCCCCACTACATGAATATTGATTCTGTCCACTCGATGCTAATGTCATCCGGAGATGGCAGAACAAACGAGCTATACGAACAACAGCAAACTATTAGGATTGAATAGGGACAGCAAGCTAGTAGAGGTCCTTTAAAGGTTACATTATTGTGATCAAGCTGGAAAGTTTTCATTCGCGAACAGCAACAACTTCAATGGAAATAAACAATCATGACTCTGACTGTGTGCTGCAGAAATAATGAGCATCGAAAAGTGTAGGGTGAAGACATCCATTTAGAAAAAGGTAGTGGCTGGACCTAAATTGAGGCCTAGTTAACAATAGCTAAGAAACACATTTGTACATGTCAGAAATTTAGTTTCAAAGGTAGTAACATCCTGTCAGTGTATACATTTAAAATCAAGAATTAATCCACATTCTGTGGATTGTCTACAATGCACAAACATATAAATCCACACAGACTCTAACACTTGTATTTGTGAAGTATCTCTCTCTCTAAATCGAACTGCTCATGAATGAGTCACTGGTAGAACAAAGATGCCCCTTATTCGGCTAACTGAACCCTAAGTCTAGTTAAGTTCTGTTTGAATTACTTTTATTGAACTCTTAATGCCTCTAGAATGTGATAATAAAGGAACCATACAACCACTTAAATTGGCAGTGGATGTGAAGTTTTGGCCAGGTCAGGAAAGCCTTGCAGTAAGGTTCTTCCTAACAGTAATGTGACCTTACGTAGACAGATGGGGCACAGGGTTAGGTGGAAGTGTAGAGCTCCAGACTTCTAGTATGTGGAAGGTAAATGAATATGAATGTTCTTGAACCTTTGAAACCAAAGCTAGCAGAATTCTCCTTGGTGCAAGAAACTACTTTATGTATAAAATCAAAAATTCTAATTAATGCTAGAGTGTTCCAATAAATGCCAGGGATTTGTGGGAAAAGCACACAGGTTCATATCTCATATTTTTCCATATACATATGCAGTGATAGTCAAGAAGCCACATGTTTAATGTAGGGATGTTTTTGCAACACAAAAGAATGATGGACGGAGTGTTGAAACTCTTCAAACACTCATCCCCAGTATCAGTTCTTGGTTTAATACCCTGAAACTGGTCCCAGGATGCTTGTTTCTGATCCTCAGCGGACCTGGCCTGGCAGTTCGGGCTGGACTGTTCTCATGGGGAACAGGGTCAAGACTGATTTGCATATGGCTGGGTCGAAACTGGAATGCCATGGCAAGCAAAAAAACAAATGGATTAAACCCAGATCTGTGACTGATGGTGAATGTTTGATTTGTTCTACATTCTGTCCATCATCTGTTGTTTTCGTATTTGTCGCCCTAAGTGGGAAGGGTATGCCCATTCATTGGTTCTGTGCTTGTTATGCCGCCAGATTCAAGCTAGCCTGGCTGATGAAGGATGATACCCTGAAACCGGTTCCAGGATGCTTGTTTCTAGACCAGGGAAGACCTAGTCTGGTAGTTCAGGATGGACTGTTCCCATGGGGAACAGGGCCAAGACTGATTTGCATATGACTGGGTCCAAAACCCAGATCTGTGACTGTTTGATTTGTTCTGCATTCCGTCCATCATCTGTTGTTTTTGCATTATGTAGGGTTGTAGCTGTTAGTCCAAGCAAACTCACAGGCCCACTATTGCTTTATCCCATTTCAGATGAGGAGAGAAAAGAATACTGTAATTGTGTCTAAACGACAAAGAAGGGGTAAAGTGTGGGCTAACCATCTCACTAATATAAAACCCACAAATAGATTGGGATGTTAGCATATTGGTCATGGTGACACTCTTCAATGTCTACATGAGCCCCCTCGCTAACATCGTACGCAAGCACGACATCATCATCACCTCCTACGCTGACGACACCCAACTTATACTCTCCCTCACCAAGGACCCCGCCAGCGCCAAGACCAACCTACGAGAGGGTATGAAGGACGTCGCAGATTGGATGAGGCTCAGCCGCCTAAAGCTGAACTCTGAAAAAACGGAAGTCCTCATCCTCGGCAACACCCCGTCCGCCTGGGACGACTCCTGGTGGCCCACGGCCCTCGGCACCGCACCGACCCCCGCAGACCACGCCCGCAACCTCGGCTTCATCTTGGACCCTCTTCTCACCATGACCAAGCAAGTCAACGCCGTGTCCTCCGCCTGCTTCCTCACCCTCCGCATGCTCCGCAAGATCTTCCGCTGGATCCCCGCCGACACCAGAAAAACCGTGACGCACGCCCTCGTCACGAGCCGCCTGGACTACGGCAACACCCTCTACGCCGGGACCACAGCCAAACTCCAAAATCGCCTACAACGCATTCAAAACACCTTGGCCCGCCTCATCCTCGACGAACCCCGCAGCAGCCACATCTCCGCACACCTGAGACACCTGCATTGGCTCCCAGTCAGCAAAAGGATCACCTTCCGACTTCTCGCCCATGCACACAAAGCCCTCCACGACAAGGGACCGGAATACCTCAACAGACGCCTCAACTTCTACGTCCCCACCCGCCCCCTCCGCTCCTCTGGCCTCGCACTCGCCGCCGTCCCTCGCATCCGACACTCCACGGCGGGTGGGAGATCTTTCTCCTTCCTGGCGGCCAAGACCTGGAACTCCCTCCCCACCAGCCTCAGGACCACCCAGGACCACTCCGCTTTCCGGAGACTCCTAAAGACCTGGCTGTTCGAGCAGCGATAACCACCCCCTTTGTCCCTAGCGCCTTGAGACCCGCACGGGTGAGTAGCGCGCTTTATAAATGCTAATGATTTGATTTGATTTGATTTGATTTGATTTGATAGAGATCACTGCAAACTACAAAACTGTGTTCAGCCCCTTGGCACTAAAGCATAAAATACACCTAGGCGTTTAAATGAGGTGGGTAGATTTACTGATAAAATATTCTATGTGAATTATACTTAAATTGTCTATATCTTTTGGAATGTCTGGCAGTCTATCTTTCATTGCCCTCTCATAGGTTCCAGTTCGTGAAACTCAGTTAATGTAATAGCTGGAAACCTGTTGCCATTGTTTTATTCCTAAATTTGGAGTACATTTTCAAAACTTGTGGGATTTACAAAGAATCCTAGGGACAATAATGGAAATCTGCAACAGTCATAGATTTCTAGAAGTGCTCCTGTGATTCTTTCCATATATTGCAATTAAATAAGGAGGTGTTTCCTTCTCTTACCAATTCTGGAGAGGAATTTACTCCTTCCTGTCTGTCATATGAATCTATTTGTGTATATTTCCAGGATGGGAGTATACTTTTATGCAAAATGGTTGTGAATTCCCTCAGATTTGCGAATCCCCTCAAATTTGTGAATCTGTGGGTGTGCACTTCATTTTGTTGGGCCAGCTCCCTGAAAGTTCCACAGTACTGCCTTAGCACTAAAATTCTATTGTAGTGCTGGATTTTCCACATTTTCACTTCCAAAGTGCTGATTCTAGATGTGAACTTTGCATTCGTAGATTGTTGTTTTACGTGCAATTTAGGTGAGCACATGCACTGTTTTTTATTGAGATCCCCTCAATGTCAGTGGTGTAAGCTACATTTTATGCATTAAAAGCAAACCTCTCTTTCATCTGTTATCTATTTTTTTTTTGCACTTCTATTCCGAAACACCTCAGTTTAGACTCGGACACAGCACTAATGCACTTTACCTGCACTGGTGAGAGGGGGAGATGGAGGAGAGGGAGAGATAGAGAGAAGGATTAAAAGAGAGAGAGAGAGACAGACAGACAGAGAGATAACACATAGTAACAGAGTAACAGCGTTTTATGACCTATACAAGCCACTGGGTACATCAAACTTGCTTATTTTATTTCTGCTGTTTACATACTTTTGGTTACTGTAGGAAGAGGGCTCTCTATATAGAGCACTAAAATGAAGTACACTGTGCAGAAAGTCCAGTGGATCCTCAATTGGGTTTGCAGAGGAATACATAGATAGGACTAATGCTCTATTTGTGGTAGTGTGGGCGAGCAGTTAGGCTTATCAGAGGGTACTGATAAACATTAGTTATACCCACAGAGTCAATAAATGAGACAAACACTCAAAGAATAAATCGGAGACCGGTTCAGAAAAAAAACATTTCTTTTTATACATGTGTCAAACCCAAGAACTTTGTAATCAGGTAAGTAGATTTACAAGCATAAATTCTTAGCAGTTTCAAAAATCAACACTGCAATTTTTCAGTTCAGCAATGTTAACCTATGGGAGGAAAATAAAAATGCAGTTTTTCATGTAAGTACACGTCTTACAAATCCAGTCTTCGGGGTTTTAGGTCAACACCAGGCAAGGTTCAAATCAGTACCAAGAGTGCACCCACAGCGGCACAGGGGCGGCTGGGTGCAGAGGTCAAATTCGGAGTTGGGTGCCCAATGTTAACCAATGGAGACTGGGGCTGAACGAAGATGTGCTGCTCATGGGTGAGTAAAGAGGTTTCAGGGGTCAATTTCCTGGGGTTGAGGTAAGCATGGGGGGACCACAAGGCTGAATCAAACTTACACTCTCAGTGGCACAGTGCCGGCCGGGTGCAGAGTGCCAATACAGCTTCAGGCACTGAATGTTAACCAATGGAGACTAGGGATAACCGAAGATGCGCTTATCACAGGTGAGTAAAGCAGTGTCAGGGGTTGATCTCCTGGGGTTGAGGTAAGCATGGGGAGGGGCCACAAGCAAGCACCAAACTTACCTCCTCAGTGGCACAGGGGCAGCCGGGTGCATAGTACCAAAACAGCATCGGGAGCCCAAAGCAAATCAACACAGGGGATCAGTTTTAGAAAAAGGTTGCAGGCTCAAGCCAGGAGGCTGAGTGAAGAAAACCCACAGCTGCCCAGGTAGGTTCTGATGCTAGGGAACGTAGGGACACCAATGGTCCAGCTCCCCAAGGCCTAGGGACTCTGGGTGCAGGGTTGTCCTTTGGCGTCGGGAACAGCTTACCTGGCAGGTCATGGTCAGGGGGAGTCTTTGGTTTGAGGCTGCAGGCATTGAGGTCGAGTCCGGCAGGGGTCAGCCCACAGTAGACTCACAATCGCTGTGGAAGCTTCACAGAACTGGTGGGCAGCTTGGACTCGGGCTGTGGGCATCTGGTGCAGAGGTGGGTCCACAGGCTGTTTTGTTGTTCCTCAGGGCAGAGTACTTTTTCTTTTAAAGTTGGTTTCTTCTTGAACAGGTCTGCTGTTCTCTGGAGATCTTGATCTTTGTCGAAGGCAGGCAGTCCTGCCAAACCCTTGGAGGTCGCTGGGCTGCAGGACAGGTAATCTTTTGGCATAGATACACAGAGGACTACATTCAGGCTGGTACGGCTGGGGCCAAGTCAGTTGGTGTCTGCAGTCTTCTCTGCTGATGACTCTACAGTGTCCGGCTCTTTTTAGGTCGTCAGGAAACTGAGTTCTAGGGTTGAGAGTTGCCACCTAAATACTCAATTTAGGGGCATTATAGGGATTGCCAGGTGGTTGCCAATGGGCTGACCACCTTCAAGGTGACTACACCCTTCTTATGACCACTTTTGCTGGGAAGTGGGCATAACATCAAAACACTAGTGGCATAATTTCTTCCAAACAATAGGCAGGAATTTAAAAAGCATTGTCCACTTCACTCTGTCCACCTTAGGGGTGGGACTGGCACAAAGTCCTCCTAATTTAACTAATTTTCCTGCCTGTGCTGTTTCCAGACGTGGGGTCAGGACAGGGGGTTGGTCATCTCCACCATCTGGAGGGACCTAGGTTGCATTACAAAGGTGGCAAGGCCTTTGAAGTTCCCAGCCCTGGAAAGTCCATCCTGCCTGGGAGAGGCGGTTACCCCTCTGCCCAGTGCAGGCTTTTGTCTCTGGGTCTGGAGAACACTGGCTGTCACCGTGGAGATCCAGATATGTGTCTGTGGTGGCTGAACTGGTCAGGACCTGTCAGTCAATACACTAGTCGCTGGTAGGTTTTCAGGGGGCATCGCTAAGGTGCCCTCTATGTGCATTTCTTAATAAATCCATCAGTGGAATCTGTGAGGGTTTATTATTTTATACCAAACATCCTAGGGTTGAGAGAAGCCATCATGTAGCTGGGGAACTCGTAGTGAACGCTGCCTAGCACATGCATGTAAAATGGCTTCTCTGTGCACTTACTATGCCTCAGAAGTGACAGAGACATATCAGGGGAATATCTGCTCATGCATATATGCCCTCACATGTAATATAATGCACCCTGCCATAAGGCTGTAAGGCCTGCTGCAGGGGTGACTGATCTATATTGCATGCAGTGTTAGGTGACATGTTGTGTTTTCAATTTTGGGAGCACCTTGTCACACAGCCTGCAATGATTGGTGTTGGGTCCCTGAGAGTGGCACAAGTTGTGCTGCAACTCTGAGGGGCCCTCTTCAGTACCCATGCCCTAAGTACCAGGGGTACCATTTACTAGGGGGTTATAGGGGGCTGAAGGGCCTGATCACTTGGGAATCAAGTCACCAGGTGTCTTTGTTTTAGGGAAGGAACAATGGCACTGGGGACCTGGTTAGCAGAGACCTAGTGCACTTCAGTCGAAGTTGCATCTAAAACCCAGGCAAAAAGACGGGAGGTACTGCAACCAGAACCCAGCCCCCTACACTTACCATTAGACAACATGCATGTGAAAGATATTTCTTTAATGCCACTTGAGGCTGTTCCTTGCATTAAACTACTACTTCTCTAAAAAAAAAAAAAATACCAGCCAATGTTTGAAACTCTCCACACATCTTACAGTTTCTTCCAATTTGTAATGGAAGCCATCTGCAGCATGCATGTAATCAGAATACTTAGGTGTAGCACATGTTCGTCAATGGCTTTTTTGTTGTTGCTTGATTTGGCATGGCTCGTGATATTTTAAATTGCACTTTTGGATCACCCTCCATCTATTTCACTAGAAAGGCCTATGCGCAAGGCAGCATACAAATGAAAGCCAGAGGAGCTAGGAAATCTCCAATCTACAACTAAATACCACTATCTACAACTATGAGCACCCTTCCTTGAATTTTGTGTCCCTTTTAATTAAGTCCGTCGACCCCTATGACCGTGCACTCTTTTATTGCAGACTACTCTTGAAAAGAAAGTCCATTGACAAATCTGAGGTCTTGAAGCATCCCCACCACAAGATCCGGTTCTGTGATAGCCTAATTAAGGCTTTATTTCATAAGAGTACACGAGTCTTACTCCATGGAGTTGTATGTGCTGATAAACATATTTCTTCTGTCTTCAGTAAAGGCTTCTCTGCCTAGGTCTTAGTCATCAATGGATTTCAGCCTGCTCCCGGACTGGTTCCTCTCTCCAATAAGGTATTTGGTGTTTGTCCCTGTAAGGATAAATGTGATTAATTAAAAATAGTTGTGCAAGTTAGTTTTGGTGGGTTTTATTTATCTACCAAACTCTTGATTTATTCCACTCCTTTGTCCTGACAGTCATTTGAATAGGTCAGTTTTTTATCACTTGTTTTATTTGTATGGTCGTGGCTATTTTTAACCTGACTTCATTAAAAGATCCGAGGTTAGCATGCATTAACCTTTTAATACCATTCCTAAACATTAGCTCCTCTGACTTTCATTTGTATGCTGCCAAGGACACCTCACATGTGTGTCACCAAGGACACCTTTTTTTCTGATTTTTCTATGACCACTGTTTCTGCATTAGCATTAAAGCTAAGTTTTGGGGTTTTATTCTCCTCCTCTCTTTCCAAATGTTTTATATTTTTGTTAAGCGTTTACTTTTCCTTTTGCCTGTATCCATCTCAGAATCCATTCTTTCTTTCTCATCTGATGAGTCATCTCGTCCTCTTTCAGCCATAAGGCTAGCAATAGTCTCCTTCATGGCAGACTTCATTTCATGTTGTATAAACTTCTTTAATATCTCTTCACTAACTATACCATCAGGAAAATCCATGTCCTCCTTCTCTTCTTCATTCACCATATTTTACCAAAATCCATTACCTTTGCCAGCCATACACTTTAAGTACCTTTAGCTGCCCTCTTTGTGGTTTATTTTCTTTTAAACACGTTTTTTTAACCTTTCTCTGATGATCCTTTGATGCATCACAATTCCAATGACACTCCTGCCGTCCCATGCTATCCAATGCACACGTGATCAATTCAAGATGGCTGCCAACTCTCGGGCGAGTAAACACAAGCAGGCTAATCGATTCTTTCTACATCCTATAGATCTGCATCTTAGAGGTGTAGTTACCTTGACACTCCTATTCCTCCAAGCTACTGAATCCGATGAATATTAAAATTTGTCTGCAGCTCCCAACGTCCAACATCAGAAATTCTGGAATTCTACAACAGCGCTATACCTTTGTTTTCTACAATCTTGCCTTAATTAAAATGCTTTACTCACCTCTTTATAAAACACACAGCATTTCTAAATATCTAAATATTAGAAATGTCCACTCATACTTAACCACTAGATCATCCAAAAAAACTCAAAACGTATGAAATTCACCAACAGCAACTACTTAAAATAATGTACTTATTTCTGCAGGGGCAGCACTTAAAAGAGGCTGACGAGTCTAGACAATTCTGGAATGGTTACTATGGTAGTTTGTGTTCTTTAAAGGGGCTGCTGTGTAGGTGTGGCATTGAAAAGTTAATGCATAATGCTAGCCTCAGTATCTTTAATGAAATCTTGATTCTGTATGCTCAACACTTTGAGAATCACCATTTTTCTCCATATCCACTAGTCCCCTACATCTTTTCTCACTTGGTATTTCTCTAGTGTTGCTCACCTGCTGCTAACCCAGAATGGTCTTTGGGCAACTCTGGGGTGCTCCCATTCATTCTGAGTTTTTTCATTAAAGATATTACAGAGGGTCCCCTGGGTGGTCTTCACACTCCTATTCAGTCTAGAGTTTCAGCACGTCGAGACTAGTGACAGAAGAGGTCTTTCTTGTTACGTCAAGGTGATGCATCCTAGCATGCTGTCACTTAGGGTTGATTATTCTTCTCAGAGTTTGCCACATAATTCATGTACAGAAGCTTGGGAGAACCCTCATATTTCAGCTGGGTGCCAGTCACACTCCTGTTTGCAAATCCACTCTCCTGTGAACCCCACAATCTGGAAATATGTCTGGGATTCCCTCCTCGGCATTGTCTCCTACTGCAGCAAAAGGCGCACTATATCCCTCTATGAGCAGACAGGTAGGTTTCTAAACATTAGGCAGACCCACAGCTCTGCAGCAGTTTGTGAAGAATTCAGGGAATGTGCCCTAAACTGCCAGACTGGCGGCTTTTGGACATCTTTGAGGCCTGGATCACAGTGCCTCTTCAAGTACTCTGAGGCACACTCTTTCCCTTGGTCAAGAAGAACATGGAAAAGGAAGAAAGTGGAATGTTTGGGCCCCACCTTTATAGTTGTTTTCCAGGCAGGAGATGTTGCTCCACGGTCCAAAGTTCAGTAACTGGTTTGGGATGGCTCCTTATCTTATTTCATTTTCTGGCTACAGTGCAGACACTGTTTTTGTGAAAAGAGATGGCTGTCAAGCAGGTAGTGACCATGCTGACTTCAGGCAAAGGACCCTAGAACATGAGCATAATAAAGTGTAGAACATCTACATCTGGCTGTAATCAGATTTCCTGAAGTAGCACTCGAGACAAAAGGGACAGGCCCTGCTGGGAACCTTCAATCCCTCTAATAACAGAATCTGCTGACCCATGCCCATAACATTAACCATATGGAATTTCTAGAGGCAGCCCTGTTTTCATCCCACCTCACTTCAGTGTCTGAGGCTCCTCCATTCAGTTTTAGGAATACATGACCTTTGTCAGTGGAAGCTGTACTCAGCCCTCCCCCCTGTACGAGGTAAAATCTGGGACAATCCAAAATGGATCCCACTGTTCTCAGCAATGATGCACTGATAACACGGCGACCTGCTGCCATCACACTTCACACGTACACAAGCTCCTCATGTACATGGTTGATAGTGTGGGTTCCACTTAAAAGTGGGACTTTACACAACTGGGGCCTATCAGCACCACACTCCATCTGAACCAGAGAAAAAAGTATTTTCAATATTATAACCTAAATGCCGGTATGCCGCTCCCTATGCTTTCTTCATCATAAAGGTTGTAGCAGTATTCTGATTGCGAAGCCAGTTTTCAACCAGTTTCAATAGGGGGTACTGATCTGCTGTTTTAGATTCAGTGGTATAGATGATAAAACTGAAAAAATACCCTGTAATCAAAAGAAGATGAGCAATAAGCACATGAGCCCATGTTATGCCACACTTTTTGGACAAAATGTGTAATAGATCATATTTATTTAACCAGATACATTCTGAACACAGAAGTGTCATATTCTATAGATGCAATAATTATTGCTACAAAAATGGAGAGGCAACACCAACTTATATCAGTTGCATATAATGTTTGTTCAACCAGTGCCAGAGCTCTGAGGTTAAAGTCCATATTCCACATTGTAGTATATATCAAAATGATAGAAAAAGTTGGTTGTCTTGTTCCATGATAAAACCATTCTTTATTTGTTCAACCTGTTAGTTTGTCCTGATACACAGAATAGCCAATGCGTTTCATACCCACACAGACTGAACTTCATCAGGGCTGTCAAACAAAAAATAACAGACTGTATAACGTCAAGGGTGGAGCTTACAAAAAATACAACATATGTCTACTTAAACAAAATAAACCATATAGTTTTGATGTGTTCAAATTATTAGGACCGTAAAACTTGCATTGTCAATTGATAGATTAAATGCTTGAATTAATGTCAGCCACTGGTAATTACTCGGGCTGCATCCCAGTCTATTGCTATTTTGTAAACTATGCTACCAGAGTTTGAATCCAGCTATGTGCAAATCAGTCTTGACCCTACTCCAATGGGAACAGTTTAGCCAGAACTGCCAAGCCAGGTCCTCTCTTACCTGGAACACGAGCAACCAAGGCAGGTGCTGCCCTTTTTATGGGCTCCTCAGCAGAGTATAGCTTGGTTCCAGTGACACAGTGCGCAAGGGACCCATGTCTGGGCACTCCCATCTCACTTAGGGTGACACACTAAAATATACAAAAAGTGATGGGTGGAATGCCTGAATTAATCTCAGCCACTGGTAAATACTTGGGCTGGATCCCAGTCCATTGTTGTTTGGTACACCACACCACCTCCGTTTGGGCCAACTATATGGAAATGAGCCTAGACTCTACTCCAATGGGAACAGTACAACTTGAACTACCAAGCCAGGACCTCTCTGAACCTGAAAACAAGCAATGAAAAACTGGTTTTGCCCTTGTTATGGGCTCATCAGCTGGGTATAGTTTGGTTACAGTGACAGAGTGTGCACTGAACCCATATCTGTGCGTGAAAAAGTGATGGGTGGAATGTTGCGTTTTCAAGCTGAAACAAAGCTATACCCAGATGATAAGCCCATAACAAGTGCGGAATTGGTCCTGGGTTGAATGTGTTCCATTTCAGGGAGGACCACAACATTGATGCTGGCTCGTAATTGAGCTGGTGGCAAAGTTGTGGTGCGTCGGATGCGACAGCACCCGCCGCGCATTTCACTGCCAGTAATTCGAGTGCAGGGGCCCCCATTCCACCAGCCTTTCCAAAGGGGGTTGTTTACCGCCATGGAAAGGCTGGCAGACGGGGACTCGTAATCCCCAGGCCTGCAGCCTGGTGGTGTCAGCGGTTGGACTGTGGCGGCTCCGCCACGGCCATAATGGGGCAGTCGGACCACCCTATCTGCGGTGGTCCGACTGCCATCGTGAGGCTGGCAATCTTAAGACCGCCAGCCTCATAATGAGGCCCTTAGTGTCACCATAGATATTAACAACCGACTTTAAACCTAAAATGGAACACGTTGTACTTAAATTGGACTATGCATTTTATAGTTCAGTTCATATACAGGAACAAAAAACCAAAGTCAAAATCCATCAAAATCCAAGTGCTATGTAACTTTGCATATACTTACACCGTGATATTTATTACAACAGTACATAGATTTAGGCGTTGGTGGACTCGATTGTAGAAAAACCCACAAAAACAGCGGGTTAAAATATATGAAAAAGGGACAAAAAATGACAGTGCAAAGCTCATGTTTCTGTGAGTGACACCCATGGTTTCTGGAGGGCAAACTGTTGTTAGCATCCATGGTGAAATTGAGTATTCATATCTGGCCCAAGAATGCACACAGACTATAGATGCAGAAGGAAACTTCTAATAGCAATAGTATTCTGTAATGGAGCTAAAGAGGGAAAGATATAACCAACTTGTTTTATAGTGGAGTTCCTATGAAAGGAAGAGATAAACCATACTTGGAATCTAATCACTGCGTAACATCACATAAATTCACCCTTTGATATTTATTACAAACGTTACTAGATTTGGGCATTGGAGGACTTTATTGTAGACGACTCAACAAAAACAGTTGGATGAAATGATCCAAAAAATGTACAAAGGATGTGCCTGCATTCCTTGCTCTCCAATGAGTGTGACTCACAGTGTTTCTGGTATGAAGAGTATGGGCCATCTTGGGCCAGGCATTATACTCATTCTCTATGGACACTAGTAACAAACTGCAGACTCACTGAGGAACGTGTCATGCTTCTAATAATGCTATTTTGTAATGGAGCTAAAAAGGTAAAGGAACATACACATATATCTAAATGTGTGTTGCAAATGTGTAAAGAACGTCTGTCACTTGGACATTCAGTTTACAATTGGGCATGCAAAGGTAGTAACCTCATCCGCACATTTTCTTGTCTAATTGAAATGTGAACCCCATTTGGAAAAGACAATGGATTTCAAGTAAAAACAACGTCGAGTTGTGCTAGTATCAACTTCACCATTTCACCTTATGGGTGCTACTAGTACATCTAATATCATACACAATTACGCCCAAATAAAAATGAAAACACTTTTTTTGAAGAAACAATTAGCAATAAGCATACATCTGACTCATGTTAACTAGCAAATCAGGGTCCTCCTTGTGACATCATATTATAGTAACCGTAGAGTACAAGTCACTAATACACACACTACACATTTCCAGTGGATATTCAAAGGAATGAGTCATGTAATGCAAATACTGAAACCAACGGCACCCTATATGGAAAAGCCCAAATCAAGACACATCCATAATGAAATATTAGCTGGTGTAAGCTATTCCTCTTAATGACTCATCAAACCTATTGCAGGCACCAAAACCAATTACAATGTCTAGTCACTGAAATCAGCTATTTGGGCAACCATAAGTCGAGATATCAAAAGATATCCTGTCCTATATTGGTGATTAATACATCAGCACTAATGACAGACCTTCAGCATTCCATACTTAAGCACATACCCCAGTTACATATAATGCAGCAGAAAAACTGACTACATATTATAAGAAACGTAATAGTTGTACCAATAGGGACATATCTCATGAACAATTATGTAGTTCATTGTCCTAATTGAGACCATGTTCTGCAAATGGTAGCGATTAATCTAGTGTGCTTTAGTTGTCTTAGCTCGGGGACTTAATCACGCCTTCAAGGGTGGGCCCTGACACGATCAATCCCATGAAAAAATAAGTGACTCTCCCTGGGCTGGAAGGGGCATTTGTGGGAAACAAGTGGGTATGTCGTCCTTGGGTCTGCAAGCTCTAACATGATTTTGTATTGTAAGTCTGAAATCTCTCTTTGTGCTGCCTACGTACATCTTGCCACACCCACGTATGACATAGGTGGTGAAGCAGTTAACAAAACAATTGATTTTATACCTCCTTGTTGTATTATCTGAGACATCTCCTATTTTAGTCATACCCAGCAAGCCTACTGAAAAGGACCCACAAGTTAAAAAAAAAAAAAAAAAAAAACTTTTGGTTGCTTGAGCCACATTTCTTATAAAACCGGTCCAGTCGTAATGACAGCTTCACAGTTGAGGTTATGGTTGGTGAAAACTACATGCTACCTCAAGCTCAAGGATGACCAGTAGCTGGTAACGTTTTATTTTTCCTAAACACACCAGAACGTGCTCATGTAGAGGCTAAATTGAATGCATGCCTCAGTAATAAACCTGTAAATTACTTCTTAGAGATGTTAGCCAAATTCATGATCCTATTAATCGCTGTACCATTTCCAGTTTTTTTTATAGCGCTCGAACGTTTTGAAAACTGAAATATGTTTTAATCAAACTAGTTTGTTTACATTTGTATGCGTTATAAGACAATTTAAGTAGCTGGTTTCTTCATAACGCCTACCCAAATTCACAACTGTGGATACAGTGGATTCTGAGTAATTTCTTCAAGTATAAGTACCTCTAACGGATAATGTGAAAGGCTAGGTGCATCACATTTTGAATCCCGCTGCCACATCATGGTCTCCTCAAAGGGACTCATAGAACACATTTAACCCAAAGTTATGCCTGTATAGCAACACATTTGGGTAACCTTTCTGTTGATCAAATTTGTAAACCATACACAGTTAAACTAGCTCACAACTTCTGCAGATATCTCTGTGCCCTCTAGCGAAGAAATCATTGCTTTCCAGTAGCAAAGTTTCTTTAGCGCTGGTGCCATTCAATGTCATTTGGGACCAAAGTCCACTACGAACCTAAAGATATGCTCCTCGTCTGCTCTCGAACTAAACAAAACGGCGGCTACTGATGGCTGAGATTTCATAGCCTTTTAGACAACAGCTTTTCAGTTGTCTTTTAATGCCAATGTGTCTACGGAAAAAAGAAATCTAATATTAAATAGAAAAGTTTTACGATACTTGCCGGAAGGCAGGAGAATGTTACTTTGAAGATGATACATTTAAAGATGTGCATGCTGGAGAACCAATGTTGCAGATAAGTAACTTTTTCTTAAATATCTGAGTAATTCGATAAATAATTGTAATAGAAATGTATAACTGTTCTCTGTTCTTTAGCACTATGACAGCCTTTTTCTAAACTATATCTGTATTACAACTATCTGTGAGAGCCATAGGTTTCAATCTAGTAATTTCTTTGTTAGATCAATGTTCTTTTAGATCTTTTTAAAATAAATGTGCAGCAATTATTGATATCCCTTTCTGCATTCTGATGCCTACGGTTTTTAAAGATAGTTTATGCTAAGCGTGTTGTATACTACATACCTGGTAAAATACATCATTGCAGCCTTGTGGGGGCTATGCTGCGGTTATATGCCTTTGTTCCGAGGGCCTTTAGAGACAAGTCGAGTCCTTGGCTGAAAGGCTATCTATCTCCTAGTACATTCCACCTATTGAAGGAAGAATGTTCTCTATGAAACAGGGAGAAACGATGACTAACATTCAAATGCTGGAGCAGAAGGTCTATACCAGCCATAATTAGCTCTGAGCTATTCTATTGTCTTCAGTGGAGCTTCCATCATTGCAATGTTTTAATCTGACACAATTGATTTTGACTTGCTCTTAAGAGCTCCACCATATCATCACTTTTAACTCCACATGGGTACGCACTTTTTCGGTGTCTCTAATCCTACTTCACCCAGTAACTTTTCTTTGTACATGCACCAATTCTCTTACCTTTTTATGATGTCACTAATTACCTACCCCACTCATAATATTTTTGTATCTTATTTTTTAGTGGGCTCATTGTTCCAGAGGTACGTGGAAATGAAACAGTCCCTGAAGTGATCACAACATCTGGCTATGCATTGCTGCATTTCTTTAGCGACGCTGCCTACAACTTGACTGGATTCAACATATTTTACTCGTAAGTGTTCGTGTTGTACAAGGCATTCCTGGTACTTGTTTTTCCAGAACGAAATGCCAAGAGTATCTCAGTATGTCGTACAAATGGCTTATACATAAATCTGTTTTCACAAACATAGATTAGTGAACTGTTGAGTAAATTTAATTATATTTCTTACTGCAAAATATACTTTCAAGCGAGCCAACTATCACGTTAGATAACTCTATTCGCGCCAAGTGTAAGAATCCAAGATGATTTTGTTTAGTACAAAATATTTTAGTAGATTTCGAGGAGCATTAGGGCTTAAATTTTGACCTGTCCTCCTGGGATGCTATATGGCCAATATGATGACATTCAAGCACTGAGTTATATTTCAGTTTACCGTTTCTGTCAACAGGGGATTTGTATAACTCCCACTCTCAAGCAGTGTTTTACATTTTAGGATGTACTGTTTGTCCCTGTTATTTTTAAAACTCTGTGTGCCGATTTTCAGTACTCCTTGCACCTTTTGCATTTGGGCCTAATTATTTTCCTGTAGGCCAGACAAAATGTATTTTAATTTGTCATCTAGAACAAGCTGTGGAATCCTTCAGCGATTTGTTGAGTAGTAAATACATTACATTCGTCATTAGATAGTCCATTTGAAGTGATTGCTTTTTAAATAGCACTCTACAGAATGTGGGTGGTCTTGACTAGGTTAAAGAAGTAACAGGACATGACTAATGAGACACTATTATGGGATTATTATGAATATAACGGGGACAAGAGGGCAAATATGCAGTCTGAATTTTTGTAGTCATTACAGTTGAGGAACCTGGCTTCTGGGTGTAATAAGTGAGAGTTGGTGGTGATTAGGAGATGATTTCTGAACACAAGCTCTGTAAAGTCCTGATGTTGGACTGTGCCTAAGGCTTCACAGAGACCACCCATGGAAAGACTTTTTTTAATCGTTTTTTTTACACAAAAAAGATGATCTGTGAAACATACTGATAATTCATCTGCACTATTATAATGTCTGTTGAGTTACTTTTCTATTGAGCACAATAGTAATGTGTTACTATTTTTATATTTATACTTACATGCAAAAATCAATTTGTATTTATACAGTAGTTTATAAAAACTAAATTCAGCATGAAACACACAACAATGCTAATCAGTTGGTCTAAGCAAATACATATATTTTATCAGTGTAGTATTTGCTTTTGAGTCACAAAATAGATTTATGGCGGGAATAATAAATCATCAAACTAGTGTTAAAAGGGAACTGAAGGGTGGAAAAGTCAGTCATAACAAGAACAATTCTAATGGTAGTAGGAAATATGACTAGGTTTGTCTTGTAAGCCATTGAAGTATAGCAAACGTCCCTCAATACCACATCTTAGCTTCATGAGCTGCAAGTTATTCTCTTTGTTCTTGAATTTGGCATATCTATCAACTAGTGTGCTGTCCAAAGCTTGTGTTTTCTCTTTCATTTTTTTCAGGGTACTTTTTAGGAATAATTAAAGCTTTGATTATCTAAGAGCTTTTAAGCTTATCCAGGGTTTCGGTTTCTGAATAGTTGTTGAATATTTGGGTATTTCGTCTCACATCTCTCCTGGACGAAGCCTACCTCTGGCTACTAACAGTTACAACAGTTATTTTTATCTATGCATTTTAGCTGTGTTGTGATCTTTGGAGGATTGCTTTATTCTTTTTACTAGCTGGCAATTATTTCTTGTTTGACTCAAAGAACAGGGACAGGGCCTTTCAAGCTTTGATTGTGTTTTACTGGAAAATTGCACTGACTGAAGCATTGTCTTGCAGCTGACAACCATGACTACCTCATGAACTCTCTAGTATCGTCCTCATTCAAAATTCAATCTGATGGAAAATTGAAGATGTGCCAAATGAGCTCTCTTCACCTATCCTTGGAGGAATAGGAGAGAGCAGAGGATATAGCAGAAATTTATGTGGATCACTCCTCCACTAAGTTGTTTCATACATATTTTGACTTCAAATATATCTACATAGGACTATATATATATATATACATATATATATATCCAAGAACTTGAAGTCTAGTTCAGGACAGTGCCTTGGGCTGTGCTTTGCCTTTCTTCATATATATGTATGAAGAAAGGCAAAGCACAGCCCAAGGCACTGTCCTGAACTAGACTTCAAGTTCTTGGAAAACCACTCTGCATATCTGGTTAAATATCAGGGCTTCTTGTTGCCCAGAGAGCTGGTGCTCAAGACCATAACCCATCCCATTAAAAGCCTCTCTCTGAAGTGATCTTTTGAAAGAATGACATTCAAATACCACGTTTTTCTGAGACCACCTTCATTACCTAATCTTCCTTGTACTCTGAAGGACCAATTGGCAATGAAGGCGAATTTGTTGCTTTAAGAAAAGTCAACACGGAGAGTCCATTGATCCAAGAAGACACAACAAAACATTTTTGTCGCCTTCCAATGTCAAATAGAATTTCGCCCAAAATTCTTACGATCCAAACACGTATATTTTCTCTGGATGATTTGAGATTATACCATGGTATCTATGGATATGAATATTTACTTGAAAACTTTGACGATGACTTCTGGAACTTACAAGTTTTGTTTAGGAAGGTGGTTTTCTCATGCCCTACTGTTCTGAATTAATATTGTTTATTTAAAGCCAGTTTCAAAATATGATGATTTATCATACAGACCGGTGAGGTAATTCAAGTTTTTTATAAGACAACAGATGACTGATACTGTGTAATATATGTGAGTTCTACATGCTTGGAGACTTCAGCAAATCAATATATTTTCAGCAGAGATGTCTAGGTCAAATAGATATCCAACGTTTGCTAGAAAAAAAATTATGCTAGTTTCAGGGCTGTATTAAGCTTTCTGCAAGCAATTAAGATTACATAACAAATTCACATGCCAGATGGTTGCCAAGGAATGATTGCTATTGTGTCATTCTTATTTTATAGACCCACTTATTGGTTTCATTGTTTTTATTTTTCCCTGCTTGAGCTATACATAATTCAGTGAATGGTACAATGAAGCATTTGATAGTGTGTTTATTGCTGCATAAATTATCGTGGTGTTCCATTCTACTGGGTAAAATGCACTACAGTGTGTTTGATATCCATCTTAAATCTAAACCTCAGTTTATTGAATTAGTGCCCAAATTCTAGGCTTTGATCTAACATATAAACAAACAATGCATATAGGTTCTCCTTATATGCCTAAATGTATGCCAAATGTAGATTTCAGAGCATTCTTGTATTTGTATTCTAGCCATTGACTGCATGCCAAGTTCATTGTACCCAAATACTTTGTAGGTTTATCCATACCCCTACCTTTTCCTCCGTTCAACCTGCCAGCTCGGCACCCACCTCATTAAGTGTATCTCTCAAAAGTCCATTGCTATGCATTCCCTGCACCCTTCCTATGCCTAGCAAAGGATGCCTTACTAATTCATCCACCCTTTATATCTGTCTCCCCCGCATTGCCTGCTGATGTCATTATCTATGAATGTACCACCCCCGCCACCCGAAAGCCTCATTATCAATACTCTCCACGTATTTCCACATACTCTGTGGAGAATGCAATATCTGTATTTGGGGAACTATTCAATTGTGCATGTGATATTTTTCAACACCTGTGTTCATGTCATAGAAAAACTATATTCTTTTTCAAGTTCCTATTAGCAAAATTAATTATTTCTCTTCTTTCACTCCAGGATTAATTCATGTCCCAACAACTGCTCGGGCCATGGAAAGTGCAGCACAGGTTCCTCCATTCCTGGCAGGGTCTACTGTGACTGCGACAAGTATTGGAAAGGGGAAGCATGTGATATCCCATACTGTAAGGATAACTGCGGAAGCCCGGATCATGGCTACTGTGACCTCACTGGCGAAAAGCTGTGCGTGTGCAATGAGAGCTGGCAAGGTGAGTCGTCTTTGCATGATTCCCTAAACCGGGACATTTCTTGAAGTGGGTAAGGGAGTATTCTGATTGGCAGATGGCTGATAAACAAATTGGGTATTCTTTTATATAAGGAAAGTTGGCTACTGTTTTAGGACATTCCTATTGTTGTGGGTATAAAAGGCACATATTTCTTTTAGTGTTCCTTAATTGTTAATATACACGTGTCATGCACGTATATTTTAATATCACTCTTCAATGAGTTTGCTTTGCAGAATCATGGTACAAGGTTCTTCCTACTGTCTTCTCCTAGGTAGGTATTCTAAAGGGGGACCTACAAATATAACAGGAGGCCTGCTATATCAGTAACATTCAATAAAATTAATTGCTGTCATGTCTAGCTCTCACATCAGAAAATAGGGGATGTCCCCCTTGTTTGTAGTAACTAGGCTTTTATTGTGATTCCACAGTAAAAACAAAGAGTAAACACAACCTCCTTGAGATCTTCATCGCAGAAATATAAATGTTAAGTACAAAATGGATAATAAATCATTATTTCAAATACAAAAACTGATATAAAAAAGAGCACAAAATATTTGACTTATCGCA
The DNA here is from genome assembly GCF_031143425.1 of Pleurodeles waltl. Taxonomy (NCBI): domain Eukaryota; kingdom Metazoa; phylum Chordata; class Amphibia; order Caudata; family Salamandridae; genus Pleurodeles; species Pleurodeles waltl. The sequence continues at coordinate 746,593,600 of NC_090445.1, read as the reverse complement.
GTGAATTACTCCAGACTGCTCGAGACTTAAGAGATTACTTAATTGCATACATTTTAAATGAGTGGAAATGGGGTGGGGTAGTTGGGCTAATTTATTGTGATGTGTGAAAGTCACCTCGATGGCTTGCGCACAATTTCAAAGTATGGAAACTGCTCTTCAACTGGAAAAATATCTCTTTAGAAAATGTTAGCAGTGCTTATTATAAGTTCCTCCATGAGCAGGAAAATCACATCAATACGAACCATGTAGACTGCAAGGGCCAGATACAATGCATGCAAAAATGCATCAGGAACTCATTGGATGCAATTGCACCTCTGCACTCAAATACTATTAAAACAACATTTGTACATTGTACTTTATTTTCAGCAACTGTCAAGGCCGAAAAAGAAACCTGTAAAAACCTGAAAGAACTTGAAGGAAAAATTATAATCATCAAAGCAAACAAAATGTATTCTTTAAAGACAAAAAATATATTTTATTGGAAGCAAATAGAAGTAAAGCATTGTTTAAAATGGTCGAAACACTATACATCCCAGCAGCTTTTTGTACATAAATTAAATAAAATTAGACAGAACCTCTTTCATAGTAAGGAGAGTGGAGTTTATGGGATCCTGAAATTGATTTACTTGATAAGGCTGTGACATTATCAGCATCCATGCCTTTAATGGTAGATACTTGTCCTACACGTCTTCAGTGTAGTAAACCCTGTGGGTCCCCTCAGGGCTCATGTCTGGCTCCTTTCTTAAAACATTCTAGCCTTAGCATCTTCCCTTTGCAGCTTGCGTCATTAATGTCTCCTTAGCAAAAGGTGTAGTGCTTCCTAAGTTAAATTGCTATTGTTATACTGTTCCTGAAGAAACTGAGATTGGACCCAGACAACCTGACTAACTTTAGAACTGTTTCCCTGGATGACCTTTGATGCTGCTAGACAGAGGTGGTACAGAAGTATTACTACTACTAAGCCTCTCTTCGCCATTTGATACAATGAACCATAGTGTTCTTCTTCAACACCTGATAGAGCTCCACATCAGGGCGAAGGCCTGTGAACAGACTGCCTCTGTTTTCAGATAAAACTCAATTTGTCTGAGTGGGCCCTTTTTTCTACACCCCATTCCCTTCAACTAGTAGTGCCTTACAACTTCTCTCTTTGAAAACAACTTTCAATCTTTATATGCTTCTCCTTGCAAATTTACTGAATAATCTCAATGCTGTATGTTATCTATACGTGGATGATATGCATATCATAAAAAATGTGCAAGACTATCTGTGTACCAAGATGGTGGGAGTACAAGCGATTATGGCCACTTTTGTAAACCAGATTGGACAATATTGTCTCACGATTACCATTAACAAAATTGGAGGTCCTTCTGGTTTTCTATAAGATCAGTCTTTGGGACAGTACCCTGTGGCCCTCTAATCTCAGAGAATGCCCTTCTCTGGTTTCCAAGTTGAGAATCCTGTGCATTATCCTTGATACAAAGCTGAAGCTGCATAACATTGCTAATGATACCAAATCATATTTTCATCACATCAGACTACCGAGGCAGATTATGCCCTTTTTATCCTTTCCACACAGTCATGGCAGCTAATGCTTAGGTCCAGACCAGTAATGGTAATGTGGTCTGCTATTCGACTTCAAAATATTCAAAATGGCCTGGATTATGTTATGTTCAATATGAGGAAACTGATTCACCCACAGCACATCTTTGCCAACTACATTGGACTGGTTCACAAATGCACGCTGTTTAAATCTGCCTGCCTAAAGTCCAAAATATTTTGATGGTGGCACTCTTCTGTACCTCCATAAAAAGATCCAGAGGTATATCCTGGGCTGGTAAGGCCTTCTCAATTGCCCCCACTGCCAAATTGTAAAATGGACTGTTCGAGTCTTTAGGTGCTATCCTGTGGAACTCTATCCCATTAGAAATCCGAGCCATCCCTAAGCTGATTAAGTTCAGGAGAGTGCTGAGAAAAATTGCTTTTCAAGGAGTATCTCTACTGCTTCCCTGCCCACCAACATTACGATCCTGCTGCATTATTTGATACTAACATTACTTTCCTTTCTTTTTGCATTGTAATAGTGCCAAGGGACTCCACTGGTGTGGTAGTCCTGGTGTCCAAAAATCCAATAAATCATTTGTATTTTTTTATAAGGGTTGGCTTAATGGGTTGAATGGTGCTTACAAAAAAACATTAAATGGAAGTGTAACTTCTTTACTTGGAAGCAATCCTTAGGCCAATGTCAATAAAACACGGGGTCTGTGGACAGTCTAAATAAATATATAATTTGTCTTTTAAAGGAAATACAAGTACTATAGGAACCAGTTCAGGTGCTGAGACTAGTATCTTCTCACCAAAGCCCATGTGAATTAAATGATCACAAACAAAACTTGTGTGGTTTGCAAAATCCTTCAAATCTTATTAGCAGAATTGAACCAAGAATGGATCCCTCCTTTCCATACTTTTTTTGTAATTTCTTTATTGACATTTTACACTTAACTTTGATCAGTTCTAACAACACAATTTGCATATCTGCTGGTACTTATCATGTAATTACGTCATTGATCATCACCCCTCCAGCAGTTAGAAATGACTAAACCTCTGACAACAGGTTGGGGGTTATCCCCATCAGTTCCACACCATTTCCCCCCAGAGCTTCCATGATATTGACAATGCTTTCCATCACTTTAATCTTGTTCATCAGTACCGATATGTAATTTTTTAGGCGAAACACCGGATTTCACATTCCCACCCCGTTACTCACCCCCAGTACCTGTACTGTGGCCATTGACTGGGAAATTTTATCTAAAGTTTGTGTCAACTCCTTTCCATATTTACTGCACAAATGAAAAAGTAGTCTCTTTGGAACTTAGTCATATGATCTTATTCAAGAGGGAGCACTATGTAAAGCAAATCTAATACTATGTGTAATGTTTTCTGAAATGACGTCACTTAAAGAGATCAAGAACATTTACGGATGCCATCTTTCTTTTTAACATGGTTTTTCCAAAGCCTCTTTTGCTTTTGCCTTACTGTGTTTGGTGAGATGCTAAGGGAAACCAGACAAGCTTACATATTATATTTATTTTACAGTTTGATATAGTACTGTCTAGTTCCCAAAGGGTGTTGGAGCTGTGCATGATGATGTAAATGTCATCTAGGTGGATAGAAGCAAAACTTTTTTTTAAAAAGCCTACATTCAGAGCCAGCATGGAAATGAGGGAATAAATACTTGGTATAACTGTCTTTCCAAGCATGGTATACTTCAGCATGAATATTTGCAGGAATTACAGCATCGTGGCCGAACCCACTTTTTAGTTGGCTCACATAACATTCCTCAGCCAGTATAGGAAGGAAGGGATCCTAGTATAAGAGGACGTGTACGAGGCAAATAAGACATGATACCAGGAGAGGCACACTCACTTGACAAGGAAAGGTATGGTGCACACAAGACTCCTGCTGAAAAGCCAAGTGCCCTTCTTGTTGGGAAGGCGTAAGGACAGCAATACAGGAATAAGGAAAGATCATGCCAGTTCATAGAGAGCTTGTTGCCAATGTGTATGGACTGAAGTACCCCTAGGTCTTCATGTTTTAATCAAAACCGGGAAATCCAAGGTGGTTTGTCGGATCCTTTTTATGTACATTTGGGCATATTTCATTTTATTATATATTATTAATGATGACGCTTGATCAGAATTATCACCAGGAAGTCAATAGGAGAGGAAGTGTGAACAGAACAGCCTTTCTTACGTGGTAGAGAAGGTCACTCTCCGCACTGGTGACTGCAGACAACACTATTGGGCCAATAGCAGCATCACAACCCTCATCTAGGAATTGTGGCGTCACTCATCACCTGTAATGATGCGTTACATGCAACTAGTAGCTTCCTTTTGTGTCTTCAAAGACTTTCTGAAGTAAGAAGAAGTTTGTAATAATGAATAATTGGCAGCTGTTGAAGGAGACTCTTACTGTCGTTGGCGCATTATCCCTAACCAACGGCACCCTTGTGCCTTGTTCATTTAATTACGTGCTCCATAGGCAGCACGTCAGTGCTGCTTGGTAATAACAATTATAAAAATGCACTAACGAAGAGCGCAACTAATGGTAAAGTAATCTTCAGAATAAATGTCACTCGAAAGTAAAACCATTGTAGGTTTTTATATTAATTCAGACCTGTATGTGTAGCATTTTGGTTCTTGTTTTTTTGCATTATGTGTACAGTTCTAGGATTGCTTTCCTTTATTAAGAGGAAATCTCTAAGAGTACTTTTTCGCTTGCAATTCTTTTGTTTTCTGTGTCTCTTGGATAGTGACACTAGATTTTTGTCTGCACAAGCCCACCTCATTCTCTTTTTGCCTTTATGTGCTCATTGCTATAGCCAAGTGCGCGTGTAGTTAAGGGAGAGATTCATGAATCGCTGTAGTATGTTTCTCCTAATATTAACCTAACCAACCTTGCTCAGGTTGCTGGTAAAATCCATTTCCTGATGATCTACTGGGCATTAACTTTGTTGCTCTATGATTTGTTTGATTCCATTGTGTACTTCCCCATTTCACATATTTAATAAGTTATTGGCTGCCTTGTGAGCATAGATAATACAGGATGTATTACATACAGAGCGCGGTCACTACAATGTATGCGTCAAAGTAAATCTACTTTTATTAGAGCTTTTTTCCGGGTCCTGTCCGCTTCTAAGTGCTCCCCACATAGGCAGATAACGGAGGCACTGGTAGTAAGTATTTGCCGAGTGGTAGCCACTAGCTCCATAGTTGTAAACCTAGCCATTAGATAAGCTCTCTTCCCGGTATACATGTTAGTGACCTCTTTATTTCCGCTCACCGGCTCTACAGCTCAAAAGCCAATGTTCACTGCAGTAGTCACTGTCGGGTAGCGGGGCTGTTATTCTGAATAGTAGGTTAATAATTGAAATATGCAAAAACCTTTTGATTCCAAAAACTGCATTTACAAAACTACTTTTTACACGTTTGGGAGTTTTATTTTATTATTATTTAATTGAGGAGTATTATATTGTGTTCTGTGTTGACGTCAAAGTCCTTTACAATGCAGTACCGTTAGTTCAAAACAATGGGGTGAACACAACAGCCAGAGACCATAAATTAACATGTTTTGATAAGTGTTTCTTATAATGTAAAGCCTTTTGTATTTACGTTGGCATATTTTGTGGCCGGTCGATTTTGATCGGAAATGTTTTTTCTGAAGTGTGTGCATTAGAGGTTTTGAACAACCAGCTACAGAAGCTGGTGTTATACCAGCTGTTAATCACATTTCCAATATGAAGTTCCAGTTTGCTGGAGTATTTCCTGGAGGTCGTAGTTGCTCTGTCTCCTATTTAGAACTTGGCAATCGGCTCAGCAAAGCTGCTGTGGTGGAAGGCTGCTTATCACATTTAGCGATCCCACCAGGCAGATGGGGATCTCTGAGGCATTAGTGAAGCTGCTGAAAGACACTGAAAGTTTGCTGATGGGGGGGGCTAAGTCTTATGTGTCCGCTCGACAAAGTTTTGTTTTTCAGAAACAAGATTCATAGCTCGAGTATATTATTGAAGAAAAAAATGACCCAGATGTGCTGCAAATTTTCTTTAAACGTTTTGGGGTAATTTCTTTGGCTTTCTATTCAGAACCAGCAAAATTTGCCTTATGATATCAAACAGGAAAAATGCACGTGAAAGTGTTCGGCCAGAATAGAGCAGGTGGTCTGACTCTCCTTGGCCGACCGCCCGGTGGTGGATGGGCTGTTGACCAAAGGTTTCCGCTAGTAGAGCAGCTGTAGCTTTGCTCCTGTGTGAACATGACACTTTCCGCAAATCTAAACAGAGCAGAGGAAAAGTGAGTTGGGTGGATGGGGCATCTGTTGCTTTATCATAGATGTCCCATTTCCATCCAACTCTAATTGAGCTCTCCATACTCATTGGGGTGGGGTGCTGGTTATGACCTAATTGACAATATGTGGTATTTGTTTAAATCGAGTGAAATAATGTCTCGTTGTTCTGGATTTAGTAACTTAGTTTATTATGTGCTTATTTGAGCTTGATCTTGTACTTAGGATTCATCACTAGGCTGCGGGTCTGAACTTTTAAAAGTTTTGCTTCTATAGAGGATTGAATGGCATTCCAGAGGCGGACCCAATTGAAGAAAATAATTTCTGTGCATGTTGATACCACCTAGTGTGCTGCTGAATCCATCGTTATGCAGATAAACGGGAACTTGCTGGGTTAAACCTGTGCAGGGAGACAAAACCCCCTTTCGCCAAAAGCTGTGTAGATGCAGTGATTTTTTTTTTTACCATACATTAATATCCACGCAGACATGTTACAGTAGCTCTTGGTTGGATTAGAGTGTTGCAGTCTGGCTTGTTATGGGGGGCATGAAGCTTGAGTCCCATCGCCCTCTTTGTAGCAATATTCATTAGTTTTAGCTGTGCCTGGCAGCATTACACAACCCACCTGCGTGCTTTCCTTAGCGCTTCTCTTTCATTTTGGCACAGATGGCCACCAATTCACAACAGTAGTGTAACAAAGCTTCAGGGGGGCCCAGGCAAAAGTACCTGGGGGGGGGGCTTCACGAGCCACCACCTACTACTTTTGTTGGAGCTCGGGCCCCCCCGGCAGCGCAGAGGCTGTGATGGCTCATGTTACGCCACTGATTCACAATTCCCTATCCATGAATTAGTGTGGCTGTGAGGTGATGTAAGGTTAGGAAATAGTGGCTACCAATCTGCGCAAGATAGGTCAGTGAGCTGAGTAGGTTAGGTGATGTCTACAGCCATCAGCAACCTGCAGTGTTAGATTTGATTGGTTGTGGTGGTGAAGGTTTCGTACTTATGAGATCAATAATATAAAGATCATTTTCTTGGGTCATAATTAAATGCCTGTGAACCATCATTATATTCTTCGTGCTTGCTGTATAAATATGTTAAATATAGTAAACAGCAGCTTTCCCTTTCTCCGTTTATCACCAATGTATTTGTGAATAGGCGTACTTGACAGATTAATCAAAGATCTCCTAGGTAGACAATAGAACCATTATTGCACTGTATGTAATTGTGTGAAGTGACCAAGTGTTTCCACATCTAGAAGGGGTAAAAAAAAGCCTTAAACATTAGCTTCAAATTTTAAGGTGACGCAGTGCTTTCACCCACCCAAGGGTTTCAAGCTTCATCATAGGGGTTGCACCAAAATCATGTCAGATTGTAATGACACAAGCAGGCTCACCGATCTTAACAGCTAACTTGTGATGGAACAACAAAGTACTAGGGTTAGAACATTATCTCATGCCTGACCGGAGAATGGTAATTAAATTGCTTGAATGCCTACCTACAACTTTTTTCTGGTCACCAGTTGGTAAATTCAAAAGCAAATGAGAATATTTCAATCCATATAGATGGCCAGCATTATGCCAGTCCCTTATCTTGTGCCAAAATGAGAGAAGAAGCTTTCATCAGGACCAATGAAATTAACAAGACTGTCTAGTTGGACTGTTGAGGGTATACCTAAGATATATGTAATGGCAAGAGGTGAGAAAGCAAGAGATGGCCTTTTAGTAGCAGAGCAATCCTAAATAATGTATTTTTACTGTCTAACCAAAATTCACAAACCCTGTCAGACACCTCCGGATAGACAAATAGGCCCTCATTACAACTTCGCCGGTCTTTAACACAGATCTCTGAAGCTGCGGGCAGTGGAAGACAGCCAGTGCTGTCAGTCTTCTGACCACCACATTACGAGTACTGAGGGATTTCCGCCACAATTTGGGTGGACATCTACCAGTAGTCGTGCTGGCGGTCTGAGGCGCTGGGGCAGTTCCACCACCAGACCCGCCCCACCAAAAGGACTCCACCAGCTGTATTGCGACCTGTAATACGGCCTGCCGGTGTCCTGATGGTGGGGCACTGACAGCGGTGGAAGCGCCCGTTCCCTGCTGGACGACCTCCTTGCCGGACAAGGTAAGACGATAGTCCGACAGGGGAGGGAGTGAGAGGGTGGAGGGCGTTGTGTGTGAGTGGGTGTTGTCTGCATGTGTGTATGCGTGTGTGCATGCCTGTGTGTATGGGTGTATGAATGCATGTATGATTGTTGAAGTGAGTGCGTGTTGGAATGTCTGTGAATGCGTGTATGGATGCATGTGAGTGAATGCGTGTATGTCAGTGTTTGTAAATGAGTGTATGCGGGGAGCGTGTAGGTGTTCTTGTGCCTGTATGCGGGGGAGGGGTGGGTCTGGTATGGAAGGGTGGGGTTCTGGTTCAAAGGGGGGGGCCAGGGGTGTTGGGATTGCAATGGGGGTGGGAGAGTGGTCTACCGGCAACAGGAATGCAAATTCCTGTCGCCGGCAGCCTTCCCGCCAGGGATTTCGGGGCGGTGCTACCGCCACGAAATCCCTGGCGGGAAGGGTACTCATGATACCGCCAGCGGTCTTTGGTGGACCGCGGGTCGGAGATGCTTATCTCTGGCCAGGCGGTCCGCTTGCCGTGGCGATAGGAATGGGTAAGTGGCGGTTTGGCAGAGGCCAAACCGTGACACTCTAAATCTGGCTGTCTTCACCGCCGGCCTATCTGCGGTGGGATCGTCAGACTCGTAATGAGGGCCATAGTCTTCGGGATTGTAAACCTATTGGAACATTTTTTTCAGTTTTGAGAATTTTTTATTTTTTTTAAAAGAGCATGAAACCACACGGTAGTGATGTAATTGTTTGAGCATGTAGGAGCTGCTGAAAGATGGTATTGAAGCCATTTAGACTTGTGTTGGTGACCAAACAAGCCTGTCAGGTCTGCAAAAATCCCACCTCAGTCCCCCTTTGCCCAACAGAGGACCACTCTCCCAATTAAGATATCCCTGCCTTTTCGATGGGGATCTCTTTTGCTAAAAGTGTTTCACTGGAGTGGTGGAATTACGTTTGGCAAAACCGAATATTGGACAGCTGCCATGTTGTGGCAGAGGCCTGGCATTTTCTTTTGGTTATTTAAGGTTCTTTCATGGTACTTTACCCACTCACCCAACGACCGTCCTTGGTGTAAAAATATTCTGCAGGCAATATTGTTTGTACTCCTTTTTTTGTCTCCCAGGATTGTGCAAAACACCTGCAAGGAGAAAACATTGTCTAAGAATGAGTTGTGCAGTGGCAAGCAAGGGGATTTGCTCACAAAAGCAAGTGGCACCAGGACCTAAAGGTGTGAGGGCTTGCTACATCCCACTTTGTTTTACTACTAATACTAGGAAGAGGCCGTTTTTTTCTTTGCTTGCACCAGAGCTGATGACTCCTTTGCCTAGGTAGTGTTTTTTCCCCAGTGTGTAGACCATGCTCATTCTGCGTAGAAGAGTGAGATTTTCTCCTGCAGGTAGCCCAGATCATTGCACGACAAGTACAGCTGTGTGAATGCTCTTTTAAAGTAGGCCCTGTAGTGTTGCATCAGTTTTATGAGCAAAACCACATGGGTTGGCTGAGGGAGGGGAATTCAGGGTTTTCCCCTAGGAGCGTGTCTCCAATGGTTTGTCCTGAAGTCTGAGTCAAGAAGATGCTAAACGTAGCCCAGTAACAGGTGTGGTCAGTTTTTGCGACCATGATTTACCACTGCATTCTATGTCCTCGTCTTCTTTAAAAGTTGTGTCACCTAGACTCTACATTGGTAATGAGGAGGCCGCACAGGCCCTCCATGCACACCTGTGTCATCTGCTGTTTTTGTTGCCGCCCGGTATGCTGAAGCTGCCTTGCGGGGTTCCTGCCTGCTGCTCTGTACCTTTTGTGGCAGTCACAGTACTCGATCGGCCGCCGACTCACTGCCTGTCGGGTGTCCTGTACCGATGCGCTGGTGAAACCACAAATCCCGCCACTGCTTTCCTGCCTCAAGTGGCTGTGAAGTGAGACTGTCCTGCACGCGGGGAGCCACACCTACCTCCTCGTACAGCGCTGATACAGAGAACCTTAGCAGTGGCCATGCCCGTTTCCCCTGGGCCTCAGGCACTTCCAGTCTGCTACCCGCCCTTCAGGGGTGATCTGGCTCATGGCATGCACCTCCCAGCCACAGGAAAAGGCCTGCACCTGCAGTGATTAGGCTGGGCGTGGTGTGAAGTGGCCTCTGCCAGCATACCTCAGCTGATCCCCGCTGCCCCATGCAAATGCCTGGCGGGGAAGCAGACACCGGAGTATCCCACAACTGCTGGTGGCTGATACCCGCTCTCTACCCACTGCAACTGCCCATCAGTGGCCATGGCCAACAAAGATTCTTCTGCAGCACAGTCGCCTACATCTCCAGGATCATGAGTGAGTAATTGAGGGGCCTGGGTTGCCTGCTTCTCCCTGCCCTGCCCAGGTGAGGTGCTCACAGTCGCTAGAGAGAGGTGTCAGTGCCACATGGTTTAAGTCTTCAACAAGAAAAGTGTGAATTCTTGAAGAACTACATTAGTTTCTCTGGCTATTGATTCTCTGACCAGGGTATAGGTCCTGATCCAGGAAAAAGTCAAAGACGTTCAAGATGCCCCTGCCCCCACATCCATGTCAGGCATCTGTAGCTTCCTTGGCATAGTGATGTACTGCAGGCATATCATGAAGAACTCGTCAGATGTCACTGGTCCCTTACGGGAGCTTACCAAGTCCACCAGCCCATAGGTTTGGGGAAACGAGCAAGAACAGGCTTTTGGAAACACGAAGGAGGCTGCAGACACAACGCTAGTATACTTTGCCTCCAAAGAAGACTCAACTTGTAGTGAATGCTATCCCCAGAGGGCTAGGAGGAGTTCTAGCCCAATATCAGGAGTGTAGAGAGTGGGCCCCAGTCACGAACGTAAGCCAGACACTCATACCGACTGAACAAAAATGTTCTCAAATTGAGCGAGAGGCCATTGAGATTTATTGGGGGTGCCAACACTTCTACATTTACCTACATGGACACCCTTTACCATCTTCACAAAACAATAAACCCATTGGATTTCTCACTCTTCCCAGACCAGGAGCCGTCTTCTCCCACTCTAGGACCTTGCATGGAGTTGGCTGCCAATTGGATGGGCACATCCTGCCTGAGGTTGAACGGGAATAAAACCAAGTTGATAATTTTGGGGGATAATAACTCTCCTCAGCTGTCCCTGTGCTGATCGGACTATTTAGGTCTGACCCAGCCCCAAAATGTCCATAAAAAGTCTGGGAGTATGGCTGGATAAAACCCTGTCAATGAAGACTCGGGCCACCAAACTCTCGTCCTGCTGCTTTGGAATTCTTCCAAAGCTTTGTAAAATCCTCCCTCTGCTTCCCACGACATACAGGAGACTAGCAGTCCAGGCCCTGATCCTCTCTCGCCTGAACTACGGCAACTCCTTATTCCTGACCGAAGCAGTCATTAGCAAACTACAAGTCAAGCAGAAAGCAACTGCACGTACCTTGCTACAAATACTGAGATGTACGTCAGTGAGGAAAGGTCTCGAGGACTGTTACTTGTTACCAGTTTCAGAGAGAATTGAATTCACTGCTCTTTGTATTGCTTATAGAGTGCTTTGAGGACAGGGACCTCTCATCTCTCATTAGCTCATAACCCCTTACACCCTGAAGAGGGCCCTTAATTCTTTCAATGACTACAGGGCCAGTGTCCCATGCATCTGACGAAGCAGAGAAAGGTCATTCAGTTTCATTGCCCCCACTTTTTGGAGCTCCCTACCTCTGGCTTTGAGGTCAACAGGTAATGAATTCACATTCTGGAAACAACTCAGAACGTTACTATTCGACAACTATACAATGGGCCCCTAATGTAGCATCATCTTATCTAGCATTGGGATGCCTACCTATCGCCATGAGCTCTATAAATCTGCTTAGTATAGAATTGTATAAACCACTGATTCTTGGTCCAAGCCACTCCTGAGGATCGAGAAATGTATCTTGCAGCTGCCAGAGTTCATCTTTACCGTGGAGTATCGACCAGGTACTAGCAATCCAGCTGATTTTTTGTCACACCATGCCCACCTAGTTACCTCTTCTGAAGCATGGGAAGCCCAAGACACAGATGAGTATGTCTGCCTGGTGATGGACAGGTCCAAGCCGATCCTCATGTCCATCCCAGATGTTGTGGAAGCTGCCGAGTATGATGACTGTCTGCAAATTCCCATACAAGCAGTACTGTCAGGAGACTGGCAGCCTCTCTGCTGCCCTTCTGCATATCGTACTGAGCAGGCCAAATGAACACTCCAGTCTTTGCACCATGTCCGACAAGAACTGTCCAACCCAGCACAAGGCTGCTGAGTGCTTGGGAAATGCGTAGTCCTCCACAACAGCCTCATGCAGCGAGCTGTTCTTCTAGTGCATGGAGCTCATCAAGGGGTGGTCAAATCCAAAAACAGACCAAGGAGCAAAGTTTGGTTTATGGGTCTTGATCAAAGAGTGGAAGAGGTTGTCAGAACAGCTCGCTTGCCAAGTGACTAGCCAATCGAGCCTCCAGTACAGGTCATCACAGAAGAACGACCCACTGCTCCATGGCAGCGAGTCAGTGCGTACTTCAGGATCCTCCTGGATGGCTCCCAAATGCTTATCCTGCAAGATGATTTTTTTCTCAATATCCCAAAGTAGAAATTGTGCCAACCACCTCAGCATCAGAAGTCATCCCCGGAATTGAGAAAATGATGGCCACCCATAGGTTATCTGGAGAATCTACGCATAAGGAACATGAACCATTATCGTATAAATCCCCGATGACCCCAAGCTAATGCTGAGGTAGTACGGTTTGTAAGGACATTAACAAAAGTTATCACGATTGTTGTGGCAGAGGCCAAGAATGTAGAAAGAGCAACCTAGAATTCCCCGCAGCAACACAGGCTTACGCCTCAATCCACCATTGGTATTGCCCTGAAGAGGTTGTGTTTTGGGTGAACAATAACAGTTCAGAAATTTCCACGTCCTCTCCGTCTCCACCAACCCTGATGCTATCTTCAAGTGAGCAGAGCCTGGATGTATTCTAGCTCCCTGGCACAACTGAGACCACCCAAGAATCTATGCTGACGAGCAGCTGAGGGCGGTATCACCTAAAGTCCAACACAGTCCCTCCCGACGTTACTCAGACTGCTTAGTTGACTGAGAATGTGTGGATGGAGCAGCCATTCCAGACCTCACGCACGTGCCTATGCCAGTCGGCAGATCCTGTTTTTGTAGAACTTATTGATTCTGTGTTAGATGTATAAGATGGTTCAATTAATTGTTCGTCACTTCTGTGTTGAAGGAAGAGTGCAGTGTTGGATCATTTTTATGAGCAAGACCATGTGGGTGCCCGAGGGAGCAGGGTGTTCGTGATTTTCCTCAGTGCTTAATTTGAACCAGTGGTTTCCGGTGCTTGGCACCGGCACTTATGACAGTATGCCACGTAGTGATGCTGTTCAAATTAGAGTAAAGCACAACAGTTGTTTAATATCTTTATATACATTAAAAATGGCTAGCACCTGTCACCTACGCCATTCCTATAGCTTTAGGGGCGTGGAATAGTGTGAATTGTCATACTTGCAGGGTGTGATGATAGTTATGTTGATACCGTCACTGGCAGCGCCGACAGGGGCAATGGTTGGTGCAAGCTGCAGAGGCCTCCGACGAAGCCCTGGCGCTTATTTTATTTTTATTTACAAATTAGGCACTGGTTTTCACCTGTGAACGTCTGTGATGGTTTGTCCTAATATGTGCTGTGGGATATTAACAGAAGTAGCCCGCGAACGGGTGTGGTCAGTTTTTGCGATCACGAGTAACCACTGCACTATGTGCCTCTTTTTCTTTAAAAACTGCGTCATCTGGATCCGAAAGGCCCCACGCGTGTGCATCGCATAGTGTGGACGGCCCAGGCGTCCATAGCTTTAGATGTCGAGGTGTCAACAGGAGACAACCACGCCATTGTGATTTCCAGATCGGGATTGTGTGTCTCTGGATTATTTTTGCAGTTTGTATGCTTGGGACGTGTGCTGAGTTCGTTCAAATTTTTTTTTAAGGTAAAGCAACGTTGAGCTCCAATGCTGCCATCTAGTGGGCATTAGCCCAAAGTATTTTTATTGCAAAACAGCATCAACTGGCAGCTGATTTTGTAGGAATAATAACCGAATGCTTAATGGACCCTACGGCCTAAGATTTATAGTCCTGCAATTCTATACATTAATCTTATTTTATTTGTTAAAAAATGGAGTGCCCCTTGGCTTAAACATCAGCATTAGCCTTCAGATAAACGCTGTCAAAACGTATTTTGGTCTTTGTTTTCCAAGTCAGAAACAGAGTAGCATTCATCTCACCTGCAGCCCTCTCCTGTCTATACTCTATAACAGTGGTTCCCAACCTTTTGATTTCTGTGAACCCCCATTTTAACATTAATGGAACCCAAGGACCCCCACTGAATCATCATGGGAATCCGGGGACCCCCGCCTGAGCCATTACTGGAAGCTGGGGACCTAATTTGTCAATATTTGTTCATCTTTTTTAATTTTCTAGGCTCTCGCGGACCCCCTGAGAAGGCTTCGCGGACCCCCAGGGGTCCCCGGAACACTGGTTGGGAACCACTGCTCTATAATAGACGGTTGTTTAAAACAAAACCTTGCCATTTATTGAAATATTAGGGGGAGCAGGCAGGATGACCGGATTCACCTTTGCCAACTAGTTATTGCATTAACTTCGTGTCAGTAAATCATCAGTGGTCCACAACCACAATTGTGGTCACAAACACTTGAAACGTTCCTCTGATTTGCCGTACGAGCAGTTTACTATTTTTTTTTTTTAACTGTGTGTGCCCCTCTTTACTTCCCAACCCATTGTGTGCCTGCCTCACGGAGGTAGCCGTATTTTTATGTACGCTTCCAATATCAAAAGGTGAGAAAAACATTAAATGCTCCCAAGCAGTCGAGGAAAAAATCATGATGTCAAACATACTACTCTGGTCAGGCAGAACTTACTAAGTGCAAAAGTATCCACCGTGTGACTATTGGGTGGGGGTTTTGAAGAGTATTTGGAGCCCCTTCCCTTGTGACACACACTCCCAGCTTGAAGGACACAGCATGTTAGTGATGGCCCATTACAGACTGTTTTGGTGCTGATCATGTTTTTTTCAGCTTAAAATGAAGCCCTGTTATCAGAATAATGCTTCCTTTGGCCTTTCGCACTTTAGAAAAGCTTTTGCTTCTTTATGCTTTCTTAACAAAAGGCCTGCTGTTAGACGTGCTAATGTCTCCCATAGGCCCTCTGTGGCCGGAAATCGTATTGTGAGACCAGCCAACGGGCTCCCGCAGTGCTTGCTATTTACAGCCAACATCCCACACTTCTATGTCCGGGTGCGATTACACCTGGACACACCCATGTTTTAGTGGCTTTCCCCGGAATGAAGCAGTGGCCGGAGTTGACAGCAAAATGCCTGTGTGACGGAAGAGCGTCTTAATCCACGTTGCACTTTCTTTTGTTTTATACTTTTTATACTGATACTAGGAAATGCTATCTTAAGCCTCTATTTTTAGCGAACACATCAGGAACGCATCAGACTGTCTTTTTGTTTTTATTTTCCCTCGGGGACTGAAACACATGTTTTCGAGTTGCCTCTTTTATATGGAGAGCAGCTCGCGTTAGGAAACTCATGAGCCCTATCTAAAGATTTCTCCAGTCATGGGTTACTTATGGATTCTTATAGCCTCAGTGTTGACCTTTGAGTATTGTATTAGCAGACAAATCTTTTTACTTCGTGTTAACATAGCAGACCTTAGATAGAGGATTTGTCGTGGGAATATAGAGGTTTTCCTGCCCGCCCTTATGTTTTGAACTCAGCAAATCCATAAGGAAGACTAATCAGCATAACCTCTAAAAGGATTTTTAGGCACTTTGCACTTTACGGCGCCCCTCTAGATTTAGCCTGGCACGCAACAAGTTTAGCTGCATAACCACGCACAATTCTGCACAATTTACCCTGCACATTCGTCACTTTGTGTACCACTTTCAGTTGTTAGATTATTTTACCATTCACCTTTAAGGCAAATATTCTTTAGACCACACAGCTTAAACATGCTTTATTTGCATGATATTTTAGCCAGTGATCGTCCATGAGTAGTTACCTTCTCCAACAAATATACATCCGATTGCATGGCCCGCAAAAACCTCTCTTGCCTGTTTTTATGTCTTGATGTTTTTATTGCTGTAATTCTTATGGTCTTGTAACTTGTTTTTATTACTTCTCTAGTTTTCTGTGTTCATTCTTTTCTTTGACATGTATTCCTTGTTTTTCTCTTGTTTTATATATTTGCTTTTATGGCCTTCTTTGGCCTAATAGTTATTTGAATGGGTTCGACTTCACTGTTCTGTCATCTGTCTAAATGCAAGCGTGCCTACTTATTGAGGTCCTTAAAGGAACAGATGTTGTTTAAGAAAGAAAAGAGAAAACGTTTTCCGTTTGTGGAAACATTAGTGGGGGCAGACAGGCTGACAGGATTCACCTTTGCCAATTAGTTTCTACACAACCTCTGTGCCAGTCACTCACCAGTATTTGGCAACCACAATTGTGGTCACAAACACTTGATACGCTCCTCTCTGATTTGGAAGTTAAAGGGGGCGCCCCTTTCACGCTTCCTCCTATGAGCAATTAGGAAAGTAATTTTACAGTCACGAGTTCTCTGAGCTGTGTAGACCTGGCCATTAATTCTCTACAACCCAAGGATGCTGCGTCCAATAGTCCTAACTCTATTGTTGTGACCTCATTTAGATCTGCGAACGGCAGTGTTCACTTTTCTCTGTTGTTGCACACAAACCGATCGAGGAGTTACTGGTTTTGTAACTGTGGGACCTCCCTCTTTCAACCCATTGTATACGTGCCTCACGGAGGCAGTCATATATATATATATATATATATAATAATTTATCCTTCCAAAAGGTGAGAAAAAGCTTTAAATGCCCCAAAATAAATGACAAAAAACCTTTTTTTTTTTTGTTCTAACTCCAGTCCCAGCCCTTGAGTGTTTGGGGGAAGTGTAGCCCCGTGAGCATTGTTGTACTCTGCAGTAAAACACAGGCATGTAACTACACATTTGAACGCCTTTGCATGCAAAAGAGAGGCTGTGGGGCTTTAATAGATGGAAAGTTTCAGCAGAAAAAAGTATGTTCTAGGTCTGAACTATCCCTCAAATTTTTGCCTTCAGGAGTTACTTCAAAACATAAATTTTCAGCTTTTCCTTTTCATGTTTCGCTTCCATGTATTTTCTTCTTGAGTGGACTTCTCTACCAAGCTTTTAATAACTTTTGTGAATAAATAAATAAAACAAATTATTGCTACCTACCTCAACACTCAGTTTATTGACGTTTAGAGAATGAAAAAAATAATTTGGTGAAGACAGGATTCGAAAAAGTGACATGCTGATTACAAAATATGTCTAGCAAAGGGGCTAGACCAATAAACTGTCTAGCTTGCTAAATGATAATACCTTATTGAAAGCATAACAGAACATAAGCTAACGTCATATGGAGACTTTATAGAACTTCTGTGTACCAATGGTGAACAAAAAAGTGCATACCCGGGAATGATGGAACAGCTCCACTCTCGAGAAAGACACATAATTTACTTTCCGCTCTTGAGAAAGTCACAAACTTTACAGAACTGTAAAATAGTACTTTTGTATAATTTTTACATATATATTTGACTATATTATGTTACCGTACCCAACAATGTCAGATATTAAACTTATCACTTAAAACGTATGTTAGCTATATATAATTTAATAAACCTGCTGTAGACATGGTCAATTAATTTTATAAGTTTACATTTTGTAGGATGTAACAATGTGGGCTAAAGTTTTTGCAACTTCGAAATTTCTGAACTTTTAGCCCAATAACACTCAGGCCGTAGCCAGAAGTTTCGCTCAGGGTCTAGTTGCAGACAGGAGAACAGCAGGTATTGGAGTGATTCAGTAGGACATTAGTGGGGCTCAGTAAAAACCACATCATTATAATTGTATGGCTTACCATTTTTGGGAGAGCACCATCTACAGATGTTTCAGTTTTGAGGTGTTCAAATAAGTGCCCAAAACAAATACTATTTGATTCTTTCTTTCAGGAATTCCACAATCTCAAGCTCTTGATATCAACTTAATTTGTTTCAATGTTATCTTCTTAAAAACAGATTAAAAGTAGGTAGCGCCCCCCAGGGTCCAAGCTTAAAGGTTATCACGGGATCTATCAGGACCACCGCCTATTCACTCTGTGCTACCTTACATTCATGGGAATCGGATGGTGGCGATTATCCTCAAATCAAGCTACACAAGTGATGTCAGAGAACTTTAATAAGGTTGCTTCTGTCTTTTGTGTACTCTTGAATACGCTAAACTCCAGTCTCCATTAGGCTTGGCTTGTTGACAATGGTAAGCAGGCATGCATCAACCAATTCCACACGGACAAGCTGGTCATAGGCTAGTGTAGGGATCAACTTGACTTTCATACCTTCAAGTATGTGTAGGGTGACCAGATTTTCAGAGTAAAAAACCGGGACAAGGGCACAGACATAGAAATAGGACTAAATGTCCTATTATGTATCAGGGTTTGTATATATATATAAAGAAAATTTCACGTTCCCTCCCCGTTCTGTGAAGACCTAGACCTCCAGGTTCCATCTGCTGGTGGGCCCAGGCTTGACCTACAGCCGCGATTCACACCTCATTAAATCTTGCTGTGCTGCGTGAATGGAGCGAGGCAGCACAGCAGGAGAGTTTTAACCAGTAAACTTTTGTCTCCAGTTTTTAGGAGAGCCAGTTGAAATGTGAGCCTGCACAACAGTGTGATGAATGTGTAGGTTCAACCGAACCTCCCTTAAAAACCGGGACATTTTACTGTTTTAGAGTAAAGTGTGGAAACGCTGGGACAGACCTTCAAAAACCGGGACTGTCTGGACAAATCCGAGACTTCTAGTCACCCTAAGTATGTGGGCAGCAGAGGGGTCTCCATTCTGTTGTATAATATGAGAATGCATACGTTAGAGATGTGCATTTCTTTGTGAATTAAGTTAAATGAAAATGAGCAGAGCCAGTGTCACAAAGCCAGAAGCAGGTGTTCAGGAAATTATGTACGAGCCTATGGCCATATCTGGGCGTCTTTCTGTCCCTTCCCAAACCCTATTATTTTGCTGGCTCTAACCAGTGGATGATTCTTTGTTCTAAATATCTAGTTGCTTCAGTCATCTTATCAGACCAGTTTTGGTCGAGATAAAAATGAGCAGATCATTTGTGTATTAGTATATTTGTATATGTTTTGGCCCTAAATCTGGTGGAAATGCATTTGCCCTTTGCATAGTTTGTCCCAGATGGGCTTTGCAGAGTCTAAATAACAGAAGAGCCAACACACGTTCCTGTTTCAGCCCTTTGTTGGTCAAGACACATTCCAAATTGTATGCGCCTCGTACATGATTAACCCTTAATTATGTGTCTTCATAAAGCTAGTTAATTGTGTTTGAAAAGGTCTTATGGGTAGCCAAAGAAGGGAGCATTGGACACAGCAAGTCTTGTTCCACATCGTGAAATGCTGGGAGCTCTCGAAGCAAAAGCCGTTTGGGAGACCATGATCCTTGTTGCTTCGAAATTATCCATAGTGCTACCTTAGACCCTAAGCCCTGCTAGACAGAAGGTTAGAGTGCCTTGTCATCAGCCCACTTTTCATGATCAGCTAATTACATTTTATCATATGCTTTTGCATCCACGTTCAGGATCACCACAGGCCTGTAATTACAAACATCCTCTGGACTGCCCTTCCTGTAAATGGGGTGTAAGATTGTACCCCTACGTCAATCTTGGGTAATTGCATGCCAGAAGGAAACAGCATATGAAGGTGAAAGGTTCATGGGCCACCGAGAGATATCTGCCTTAACATGTGCAGCTGGGAGACCATTTGGCCCATGACACCGTTGTTTGTGATAGTCTTCAATGTCTGTTCTGCTGTTGATTTACCAAAATCCACGGAATAGTTAGTATTTCTGTTAACTATAGTTAAAGTTACCAGTCTGTGTCTAAAAGTCTCCATTCTGTGTCTGTGTAAAAGTTTTTAATATGGGGAAAGTTTAGATGGCATTTACAACAAATGTTAAGCGGTCTTGGTCCAAGCACGTACTGTGTGCTTCCATACTGCTAGCTGTGGTAAACCATCTCTCTAACTTCATTAAGCATGAACCATTCAGTCTTTGCTGTTTTCCATGCATTGAGTTTCTCTGTTACTTTCAAGCACCATTTTCAAACACTCCTTTTTCAGGGCGTCTTCTTCAGTCTTGCCAGCTGCTTGTAAATTCCCAGCCACGGGTAGTACTAGAGCAGCAAATGTCGTCTGCTGGAAATGGTCATTATTCTCTCTAGTGCAGATGGAAAAGTCCATAATCTGGCTGAATAGTTGGAGTGTAACAAAGGTGTATCTAAACCCTGCAACTTTGCTGACTGAAACCTGTGTAAGGTGCAGGGGCGAATCTGGCATAGTACGACTGTTCTGGGCCCATACGTTATAAACACGCTGGAAATTCAACCAGAACAAGCCAACTTTGATAGTGCTTTTATGGCATAGAGATACAAGTCTGTATACCCCGTTGAAAATTAATCCACGCTGAAGGATCTCCTTCAGGCGGAACCTCATAAAAATTAAGCTGCAGTCACCAGTGTCATCACTCTGGGGCTACATTTATTCATAAGGATCTGTAACACTACAATAAACTGGTCATTGATTACATTTATACTAGACTCAGTGAGTTTAGATTTACGTTAGCTAGTGACAATTAGTTTGGATCATTAATCCCTGGTCAATTAATAATAAAGGTTTTCTGCATTTTCTTGGAGTACTTGCCAGCTTGAACTTACTTGGTATTCAATGAATCTGAAATATCAATTTATATAAACCAAGTGATATGCAGCTAAAACGTTGTTTTTGCCAGCTTTTGAAACGCTAAATATTCTGCCATACGAAGTGAGTTTAACTGCCACGTTTTTTGTAAACAGCATGTTTGCCATTTATTCGTTTTCCAAAAAATATGCATCATTATGTTGCCAATGTTAGCAAGAAACATTCCACGATAAACGTTTGCAGCAAAGTCTAGCCTTCGCATGAGTATATGATGGTTATTTTATGTGCTCACTCTGCAGATCAGGAGTAATCCTGTTTTACCTGCTTTCTTGCCCTCTCGCGTTGAGCTGTTCAGCACTTAACAAGTTCCGGGTTACATGT
Organism: Pleurodeles waltl; assembly: GCF_031143425.1. NCBI lineage: Eukaryota > Metazoa > Chordata > Amphibia > Caudata > Salamandridae > Pleurodeles > Pleurodeles waltl. Next base: position 746,572,430 of record NC_090445.1, on the reverse strand, counting down.
AACGTCGGTTCTAGATTTGCTACCACGGAAGCGCAACCTTGCTCTTCCGTTAAAATTGATTGTTTATTTCCAGCTTCTCATTATCATGTGTGCTGTTTTATTCTTACGGGTGAATCTAAGAGATATGTTTCTCTTTGCTGGTATTTTCCAAACTTGAGTGTCCCACAATGTTTAAGTGTCAAGTCCAGCAGTTTGTCACCTGACAAGGATGACAAGGTAACAGCGGGTTTTTGTCCTTTGGCACGTTCCAGTCAATGAATTCGACAGAGATTCTATCTATAGGTGTAACGTGTGCCAGATCTTCAAACAGCAGTACTAGTAGGACTAGGTTGTCTCTATTTAATATATCACAAAGGCAAATTTAGATCCATATTTTACTGGTGGCCTTGCTGTATTGTTCTGAATGTCCAAGGCACTGGCCCATCGGAATATTGGCTCCATGACGTGCTTTCCCGCCACTTACATATCCCAGCTAGTTCCCTGTTGCTGGGACAGCTTCCTGTAACATTATTTGTTAGCTGTTGGGTTTGACTGCTGTAGTCCATTCTGAAACGTGGGACATCTGATTTTATCATAACTGCGCAAGCAGTTTAGTAATCTGAAGCACTGATGGTGATTGCATTGATCTCTGATCATCTTTAAAGTGTCTGACTATACCTGTCTCAAGTAAAAGATTTTTTGGCACGGAACATGCGTTAGGTTGTTTGTCTTCCTTTGATTCTATTGAATAATCTTTGGTTAGTTGATGTGGGCTAGGATGATCCTCTAATTTCTTCAATGTCTTGTATTTATAAATTCTCGCCAAAGTACGAGGCCACCATTGCTGGAGGTATTGTGCAGACATCTTTGTTTTGTCTGGCCATATTCAATTCAAGATTGGTTAATGCCTTTCAGATTGACCCATTTTCAGATGGTTGGTTTAGGGCAAAGCAGTGGTTGGGGCACTGCTGATGCAGATGTTTTGTGGTTGTAATGTGCTCTTCCGTTCCTTGGCTCTTGAGAAATCTCATTTTGCAGGTTCCTTTATGTGAGTTAAGTTTGTTTCTCTACTTCTTGCATTTGGTATTATATGGCAAATCGTCAGCCTACAGGATGAAGGTTCTGTTATGAAAGATTGGAATTAACTTTGCGTCAATGCACAGTATTTGACACCCTACTTTGTTACGCTGGTATAGAAATGCAATAGAGACAGGTCCTTAACAAATCAGTTAAAGGAAACGTATTCCGTTTTTGTTTTCAGTCTTACTTTGGGCAAAGCATAGATCCAGTTGAAGACATTAGTTCTTTTGGGTAGCGGATATTTTGAGCTGACCAACAAGGGCAGGTTTGCCAGCTCATTTGCCTTTCCAGATCTTTTACTCTTGTGGAGCAAGTTCCCAAATCACCCTTTTTCGGTTTTAGTGAATTAGTTTGAGTCATGGTTTGTTATGAATGATTTCACCATGCAGGTCCAGGTTTACATAGGTTTTATTCTCATAAAGGAGCAGTCAGGTACAGCATGTACAGCTCTCATCAAAACCCACAGCATCTCTCTCAACTGTCCTCCTTAGGCACACGCATTCCTCGTTTTGCTCATAACTTCTTGACATAACATGGCTCACTGTATCTTTCTACTTGTGTCTTAACAATGGTCTTAAGTCTCTATAAAATAGATTAGATGTCATTTTTATTATGCCCTTATTTTCAAAAACCCTGCATATAGGTAATAGGATGTTGACATTGTAAGAGGGAAGAGGACGTGCCTCTAGATCGAACAAAAGAAAATTTATGTTTTTAATAGGCCCAGGTGGAATTACAATCCCGCTCACGGAATTGGCTGAATTTTCTAATGCCGGTGGACACAAGGGATCAGAGAGGGCTGCTGCTCAAGTAGATTTGCTGCCTCTTGAGTAGATTTCCTACTCGAGCGGAAGACAAATCAGCTCGAATGGCTGCATGCTCTTGCGCAATGCATGTGCCGTTCATGCTGATTTTCAGTGCTGCTCGTGCTACTGAAACTAACTTGCAGCACTAGCGGCATATTTTCCACCTGTTGGTGAAATTCCATGGAATCTTGTGCAGGTTTTTTCTTTCTCTGCGAGTTGGTCCCACCCCTAGTTTTTTATTTGAGTGTATTCTTCCAAAACCAACATCCTTTTTTTAGATCTCACCTACCAGACAGCACAAGTTGGCTGGTTTGAAAAGACCTATTGTGGGCTTACCAAGAATTTAGTGTACTTACAGCCCGCCTATTGGATATCATTGGTTAGCTTTATTGTCACTCTCATTTGCATGGTTCTTTTCTGATAGCATTCTTTATCCATCTTGTTACATTTTGTGATTGTGGCTCGCCTGGAGCAAAGCCTGGTTACCATCCCTTGACTAGGCTGACTTGTGTCCATTCATTGCTCACTTTTATGGAACAACTTTTTGCTTTTTCCTTTTACACTCCATGAGAATGTATCTGTTTTCCTGGTCTCTCCTTGTCAATTTTAGCCCACCATTTTCCGTGTTGCTGTCTCCCTCCTGTGCAAGCTCTGTCTCTCGCTCTCTCATGTGCTTCTCACTCCTGCCAGCCCCCCTTCTCCATCTCCATTTTGCTTTCTTGCTGGTGAGATTCTCCCCGTCCCCTGCTGCTCTTGTTTGTGTGCTACTTTTACACTCGCCTGCCCACTCCCCATTGCTTCCTCCCCAGCACATTCCTCAGTTTTACTCCACCCATGCAGTCTTTTCTTTTTTAGTATTTTATTTCTTCTCATTATTTTTGGGTGGGAGGACCATGCAGCCAAATTCTATTTTATTTTTAGGTCGAGCATAGCAGCGACAAGCGCTGCTCTTTTCAACCATGCCCATCTCACACCCATCACTTTAATCGTTCCTGGGCCTGCCTTTCAAAATCTCCTTGATTTCATAGGGAAATGCTTTACGTTTGTCCCACCTCGAGGCTGCTTTGTTACCATCTTGGAGACAGACCCTATTACATGGATTATTGCCCGATCAGCCATTTACCTCAGTGTGTGCACACTATTTTTTTCTTTTGACTTGCGGCGTTGTGCTGCGTAGCTGTATGTTGTTTCTTCCTCTTAAGTGTTTTGGGCATGCCGCTGTTTCTTTTTATTTATTTCATATTTGTTTCAAAAAGGTTCTCAATCGGAGAAGCTCTTTACTTGAGTACGTAAAGTTTCATATAGCGTGAACTCAGAGGTGCGCTTTACTTAACAGTGAAGTTTCATATAGTGAGGATTTGATCTTAGGAGTGCTTTACATGACTACCACTTACAAGTTTAGCAGTTGCAAATATACAAACTGGAGTAGTTAGAACAGTAAAAAACACAGCATCCTCAACATGGCTCTCCCGGCACAGATGGAGAGCTGATACTACAACATTCATTACACTTGGAGAAACTCGCCTCATAATGCTTTGCAGGCATTTGTTTTTCAAAACATTTTTGCCCATAACTCACTCTGTGGTGGTCATAGGACAATAGGACCAAGTCCAAAACGTTCAGCATGACACACTCATTCTGTCTAGGTCATCTCTGGTTCCCCGCACTAGGTTGGGGGAACCCCAAAATAGTAACCTCTCCCACCATTCAATGTCTTGTAAAGCTCTTTCATGGCTGGAACTTTTGTTTTACAGCTGGAAATAGTTTGTATATTAAGGGCCTTCTTGGTAATAGTATTGCCATAGTATTGAGTAAGGCACTACGTCCTCTAGGGGTTACATATATGATTACACTGCATTATTTTCTGACATTCTGCTTTCAGACTGTTAGGCCCTCTAGGAGCTGACTTTGTTTACATGGCCATGTTTCTTATAAATGCTATTTTTATTAAAGTGTCTTCTAGGGGCTGTTCTGAGCATTAAGGTCAAGACACTGGGAAGAAGGTAAATGGAAGTGTTTTAGTTATATGAAGGGCCACTAGAAGTTTAAGGCAGCGAGAACCAAATTATGCGGCAGTGTTGATCAATTTATATGTCAAGAAAAGTCTAGTTTTGCATTTACAGCCCCAGTAGCTCTAACTCAAGCAAATGCGAGACCTATTGCATTGCAAATGCTCGTTAATTTACTAGTCCACCTGACATCAACTCCTGTCACTCACAAGTTAACATGCATGCATGTGTCTACAAAATAATGTGCTAGCGTCATTGCATCACTTTTTTTTGTTCTTTTTCAATTTACCAATGCTGGACAGCATCTTGTCATGCTGTATAGCATCGCAATAAGGGACAAAGCCAGTAGCTTCGAAGGCATGACCTATTGGCTTTGCCAACGTGTTTTTGGGGTGTGCCGAAAGCACCACTAGTTCTATTAGTGTGGAATCTGAAATTGATAGATGGTGTCTGGTTTCATTGTGTTTCATGACACTTTCAGCAAAAATGACTGGGTGACTTTTAACTCCAGAACTTGGGAAAGATGGATGTTCGATATTTTGTAGCCACAATGATGCCAATCTGTGTTTCTTATTACAGTATTGTTCCTTGAGCCCTCATTCAGGGACACATAAGCATCGAGTGAAATGAGGCCCATCCCTCCGTCTGTTGAGGCCGTTGGCACCATGTCATTTCCGATAACCGTTTTTCTATGGTCCCTCCGTATTCATCAGCCTTTGGACCTTTTGTTGGGGGGGCGTTTTCTTATTTTGCATGTCGAAAGTACCCACCGCCATGTTGACCCGTTCATCAAAAAGGTTCATATTAATGAGTCTCTGCCAAGCTCTACCTCCCGCAGCTGGGGTGTGTGGACCCTCTTTGTGTATGGTTTTGTGGTTAGTGATTGTCTCCTCTGTAATCAGGATTGTTCGCTCTTTACTGCCTTTTAACCATTAGATCCTCAATCCTCTTCCCCACTCATCACACAGTTTCACAGCAGGTCACCTCAGGTGTTTTTGAATGTCGCGTGAGTTTGCCTTGTTAATTTAATCTTTAATTTCTCCAATCTAATAGTGTCTCTAAAGCATACACCCTAGTGGAGACACTTCGCTAATTATCATCTAAAGTCATTTTCACAGGCATTGGTAGCTTAAAGCTATGGTATTTGGCCATTAAAGTGTTTACCCTATTAAAGCTTTGGGGCTTTTGAGACCTTATATTCATAACACCTTTCAGTTCACGGTAGATCCTGTTGCAATTCAGCGATTCCTTGATTAGTTCACTGTCTAATTCCTGGGATAAAACCACTGTTGTCAGTCTGCAGCAAGACTGCTGCAATCACAAATATTACGCTGCTCGCAGCACACCCCAGTTACCACTGGCTTGGGCCGCACCATACCTTCTGAAGGGATACTGCAAGCAAAATGTAGATGCATACACCCACACTTATAAACACTGCTGTTTATGTCTTTAAATGGCACTTATTACCACAGTCTTGTTGTTTAGTAGCACTTTTAGCAGTAGTTATCACTACTTAGTTTAGTGTTGTTTTTATTCACCCTAGAAGACTAAAAGGCAAAATTAGCCACAGCAGGATTTGAACCTGAGACCTTAGGTTGCTATTGGCCAGACACTTTAGGATCACCAGAGAATCTTACCCGCTATTTGTGTGAGCCGAGAGTATCTACTAGTGGGGTGATTTAGGAGATTGAGGTACCTTCTGGAAAGCACTTTTTATGGTTGCTGGAAAGCAGGGCGTGACATTTGTGATTCTCGTTCAAATCCGAGTAACATAGGGCACAGGTTTACAGTGTTGTTTTAAAGATGCTTGTGTAACCTGCAGGTCATAAATTCCTATCCTGGCTGGTAGGTCAGTGGGTTATAGGCCTGCTGCAAATATCTGCTTGAAACCAGCAAGGCAAAGTTTTGAATTCATGTGTCAATTCTTATAAGATAGCACAGTGGTTTGAGCACTTATTCAAAAGGATGTTTGTTGAACCTGATGGCATACTTTTGAATCTTTGCAGGGACAGGGTCAGACATTCATAATTTGGAGGTCATTGACATGAGTTCCTCCGGGTTAGATAATACCACCACACCACAGCCTTTTCTAAGTGCTGTAAGTACCCGAGGTTACTGCTATCCAGTTTCAATTCACCTACTCGGAAGGATGGAAGACTAGGTCGGCCTTACTGGGAGTAACATCATGACTTGCACATCACTTAGTAGTGAACTCTTGAGCCTTAGTGCTGCCTGCATAAAAAGTGCACTTTCCAGTATATCAAACGTGATTTACCAGGCATGTTCCTTAAAATGGAAAGTGTGAAGCACATCCTGTAGCAAGCAATTGCTACCATTCCCCTTATTTTTTGGTATCATTTTCTTTGGACATTCTGCATATTTCCTTAGATCCTAATAGCTTTTCACATTTCTTCTGCAAGAGAAAATTTTTACGAAGTGTCTGTCGGCTGAAGGAGTTGTGAATGCAGAAGGTGTGAGCGTCCAGCTATGCTGCACACCTCTTGACATAAGATATCACTAACTGTCTGTGAAGTGCTGCAGTTTATATGTTTTTGTGTTTTATTTTTTATATCGTGGACTTGGCCCAAAGGCATTGGATCACTTTACAAGAGAGCAGGATATACGTTCTGGTAAACAAACATCATAAAACAACCCAATAACACCAGGAAAACAAGAGAAATAACATTTTATTCCAGCAGGTATATTACAGAATACAAAGTATTTGGCTGACTATCATAGTAAATCAGTAACAAGTAACCAAGAGAGCAGAGAGAACAATCATTTTGTTACAGGAAAGACAGGTCAAGTCAACATTGGAAATGCGGGCAACAATTCCCACTTTAACCAAGGTGTCTTTCAAGGAGGAGTCTAAGTTCCCTTGTAAATGTAATCAGGTAAGAGGCTGTGCATTTGTTCGTATCCTGGAGAAAGCTTGTCTCGTGCAACATTCGTCCTGAAAGTCAGAGTTCAGGTAGGAGGGACTCCGCTTTTCTGGATCCTCATTGCGCACCAATGACTCCTAGTTTTCAGGGAGGAGGTAGTGGAGTTGTGAAGGAAATTATGAGTAAGGCATGCAGTCTTATAGTGAGCTCTTGCATCAGTGGGAAGCCATTGCAGAATGTGAAGAATAGGAGCGATGTGGTTGAATTTTCTGTGATTGTTCACAAAGCGGACAACTGTGTGGAGCACTGCTCTCGGAGCAGCTAGATGCGCTTCAGGGATACCAGAGAAGACTGAGTTCCCAGAAACCTACTCTGGAAAGAACAAGAGCCCAGACCACATGTTTTTAGTCTTGCTCAGGAATGAACTTCCTGAGGCCTCAAAGCAGTCTTAACTTGTTGTGTGCGCTTTTGGTCGTGGCTGAGATTTGCTTCAGGAGGTCTAGACAGTGGTCAAGGATAAAGCACAAGGATTTGGCATGCTCTACCATGGCCGGATTGCAGTTCATAGGAGATAGAAGGATTCCAACCAATCTTGGGTAGGGAGGTTAGATTCTTCTGGAGAGATTAGTAAACAATTCAGTTTTAGTTGGATTTAATATTAAGTAGTAGTTGGTCATCCATTTTTTAATCTTGTTGTGGGTGTGAAGAGAAGACAGATGTCATAAGGGAAGATATTTTAAGGTATTTTTGGATATCATCTGCACATTGATAAGAAAGAATTACAGATTTTCCCAAAATCTCTCAAAATTTTTCAAGATAAAGGGTTGGGGAGAGGATAGATCCATGTAGGGTCTTCTATTAGTGGTTTTCTCTCCAAGACAGTTTTCTATGTTTACTATTTGTAAAGAGTTAGACAAATAAGAGTCAAACCACTTTGAGACTGTTCTTTCGATGCCCACCCTTTTCATCAAGATGTTGATCAGAGCATGGTGGTTGATGGTATGGATGGCAGCTGAATGATGTTATTGAAATGTAATGTTGGATGATTTATAGCAGCATCAACCATGGATTTAATATTAGTGAAGTGGTATATTGCTATATATTTGAGTGCACCATTTGTCCCTGCATTGAGTCACTGGATACATGAGGTGAAAAGATGGACTTATGCTGAGCTAGCTACTTTAACCAAGTTATAGAGTATGAAGAGAGCCGGGGGCTAGATATACAACGTAGGATGTTTTCATCGAAAAAATGGAGGCCAAGTCAGATGAGAGCCTTTTGTGAGGAAAGAACGTACTCTCTTTCTACACACTATGCACTAGATGGTATCACTGGTTATGCCATTGCATGGGTTACGCATGAGTTGTTACAAGATTTGGAAATTCACAAATGCAGCCATTTAGAAAATGTGACTAGATTAGCCCCCATCGGAGATAAGCAGTGTCCCACACTGTAACATATATGAGGAAATTCGTACTCAGTACATCCCCAAGCTCTAAAGTGATATGTAGTTTAGTAGCCTTACCCTCTGGGAGATGTACCCAAAGTAGGAATAGTCCCATCAACATCGTAATCGGCATGTTGATATTCCACTTATATCACTTGTACCAATTGTTGCTGTGTTGTTGCTTTTCTTTTATTCTTGTGAAAAAAAAATATTATGTATAACCTAATGCTGTAAAGTCTTTGCAGTGTAATCATACATTATGTTATACAAATTCAGAAAAGAACCACTGAAAAAAATGAAGCATGAATGTAATGTGGATAGAGTTAGATTTCAAGATATTTGACTTCTAGTTTCTGCTATTGGCTCTGAGACTAGTAGGACTTCAGTGTGAGGATGCTTGCTTTCATATTTTTGCCAGATGCCTCAGAAGACTTATTTTCTTAAACAGATCCTTCAAGAACCAGGAGAGAGAAGGGTTAGGTTATTTGTTCTTGAATTTCAGCGGAGCATATTCATTAATCAGGTTACCCATGTATTTACTGTTTGCTTTTGTTGTGGAATTGATGTCCCTTTCATAATCAGGGGTGGAAAGGATACCCGAGACTTGTTAGCCAAGTTGTTGATTTTAATGTTTTTAGTATCATGGAGCCATGATTTTCTTTAGTGAGTTGGCTCAACATTTTTGGGTGGGTTGTGAATAGTTTGAAAGACACGTGCAGGACCAATCCACCTAAATGGCATCCTCATCTGAAGTGTGCCTTTGGAGATTATGAGATCAATAATAGTACCTTTATAATGTGTTGGTTTATGACAGTGTTGGTGGCGGTCATTGTACAATAGAAAAGAAGAGAACAGGTGAACAGGTTTTTTGTCTTAACTCCAGTGAAGACTGAAGTCTCCAAGGAAATTGAGGGGCTCCAAGCACGTTAGTAGTGATGATATAAATTCAAGGCATTTCTCAATGAATGTGTTGTATTCGACAGGAGGATCTTATATGACATTCGTTCCGAGATTGGAGTTCTTGCAGGCACCGATTTCAAGAGACAAAATGGAAAAAATGCGGTACGAGAGAAGTTCTAGGAGGCTATTTGAAGCATCATTCAGCCAAGTTTCTGTGAGGACCATATCATCAAGTTTGAGGTGCCCATTTGTGTCTGAAAGCTCCAGGCAGTGTTTACCTGTAGATTGTCAATTATGTAGTATGCAGCGTAGTGTTGATTGAGTTGCCTTTAAATAGGACAGTTTGAGGGTCAATGGGAACCTGAATGTGATTGGTTAGCCTCTTATTCCTGGTTGGAGGGTATGATCGCATAGGACTGTGGCTTTAGATGGTTGAAGTGGAAGAAGTGTCTTGAACCTTGTTATTGGTGGGCCTCTTGGCTACATCAAAGTTCCCAAAGGCTTTTGATAAGTTCAGTATCATCACCATCATCATCCAGTGCAGGAATTGTTCTGTTGAGTCTAGGTTTGCGGTTGCTTCTAGTTCACAGTGGAAGATAGAGGACAGAAATAAGGATATGAGCTGGAAAGAGAGTGGGTGGCTGAAGGGCGCCGGCTTAGGTGGTTGCTTCATTGATACTAGAGTGGAGGGGCAGAGCAAGGTTAGTGGATGAGCAGTAGGCAGATGAGTAAGGGTTGGGAAGGGAAGAGAAGTAGGAGGGTGGGGACGCTGCAAGGAGGAAGAGTGGGTGGATATAGTAGCCAAAAAAGATAGGAAATATGTGAGATGGGTGTTATGTAGAGCAGTGGGTGGGATGGTTATGATTCATCAGGATGTGGTGAGTAGGGAATAGAACTTAGAAGTGTCGGATGGGCCAAGACTGGTGCTGAGGAGTGGTATAAGGAACAAAGTTATTAGGGAGGGTTATGAGATGATTATTCAGGAAAGAGTTAAAAGAAAAGTCAGGTAAAACAGTTACTGTGGAGAAGTGAGTTAAACAATGAGAGGGTTGAACTAGAGCTATGGAATAGCCTTAGGAGCTAAGACCCACCGACCACTCAAAAACTCTAGGAATCATCCTAGACAACAAGTTCAACATGACGGCTCAAGTCAACTCAATATGCACCTCCTGCTTCCACATCCTGCATATTCTTTGAGAAATCTTCAAATGGCTGCCTCAGAGCACCAGATAGAATGTCACACACACACTCATTACCAGAAGGCTGGACTATAGCAGCACTCTCTCCGTCAGAATCGCCATAGACTCCAGAATATCCAAAACACCACTACAAGACTCCCAAACTGCACCCACATCACACCACACCCCATTAACAAATGCAGCCAATTCAAACTTCACGAACAATAATGAAGCAGGACCAGAATGCCTGAGCAGCCCATACACTTTCATCAAGGTACCAGACATCTATTCTCTGCCTCCCTCTCACTTGCATGCATACTACTCATCCACAGAAGCAAAATTGAAGGTTGCTCATTGTCCTACATCACACCCAAGGCAAGAAATGACCTTTCTCAACCCACCAGAGCTTCTTCTTCCCTTATTCAGTTCCGCAAGAATCTGAAGATCTGGCTCTTCCAGGAAGCACCTTGGGCACCTCACACCTACATGCCTGCCCAAGCACCTGGACACCCTCTCAGGTAATCAGTGCAGTATACAAATCAATATAACATAACATAGCTATTTACTGGCAGGGGTACTGGGTAGTGTGCATTCTATAGTGGAGGGAAGAAAACTGTGATTGGCAACTGGACCTGTCGGACAACCACCAATGACAAGTGTGTCCTTCAAATGTATTGGAATAAATCACTCCGAAGGTCTGTTAAGTTTTGTAGAGTATACCAGAGAGGAGTATATAACCTCAGCCATTATCAGTGGGAAGCTGCTTTCCAGTCCAGCAATAACTGCAAATTCTAATTAAAATCCCTATTATGTCAGGGGGCATTCTAATGAAAGTTACCACATATCTTCCTTTGTACAGTATGTTAACTTACACTTACAATAGCAAAATTAATCGTAACCAGGTATCAATTAAATGTTTCAAGACAAGGCAGATAAACTGATATAGTAAATAGTTGGTAAGAGAACTTATGAGAAAAGCACACAAAGTCCCAAAGCTAATCTGAAAGGTTTTTGGTTTCCTACAAGATCTCATGCTTCTTCCCACACTGAAATAAAATTTACTTTTAGATGTAACATAATTTTGACTCAGACCATTTGCTTCAAGACCATGCAAGTAAAGTTTCAGAGCTCTACTCAAAATCCAAATCCCATGATCCTCAATCTTGAGAGAAGATGAGAATTTAGTCAAGTATATCCTAATCCAGTATATTTGGTTTTCACTACATCTCCACACCTCGCTACAAGTTCTTTAGTAGCATTATGCATGGCATACCTGCTTGTCTTTCTTTTTTTTTTTTTTTTCTTCTTGCTAAACTCTTCATTCAATTTCTTTTCCCAGATCATTCAGACTGCATTCACCCTGTGCATTCAAACACTTGGCTTTTACCAAAGCAGGACAAGTAAACATATTCACCTTTCTTTTTCCAAAAAGTTCAAAAGGAGTGGCACTCTGTAATTAAATGGGGTGTACCCTTATACATCGTAATTTTCTATTCTAGCTCAATTTCAGAACAAGTCATTGATCAAGACTCTGAGAATGGTTTTCTTCATTACTTTTTTAACCTTTCTACCATACCATTACTTTCTGGATGGTCAAGAGAACAAGAAAACACCTCTTGTGCTTAACTCCTCTTTCAGACAAGAATCTCTCCATCTCTTTCGATATACATTGCACACCAATACCAGTCAAAATGGTTTTAAGAAAACCTTCTCTATCAAAAATCTGATCTAAGAATTTAACCAAATTCCAGGATTCTATGGAATTAGTTAAGGTAACTTTTGGCCAGCGTGAAAACATATCAATCACAACAATAATATATTTGCCAAAACTCATAACCTTGACCAGATCATCAATATCTAAAGCAGCGTCTTCCAGGGAGCCTTGGATAACCTTCTAAAGAGCGTGGTCTGCTTCCTACTCTTTAAAATATTGTCACTTTTGACGCACACACATTCAAACAAACATTCTCTCACAGTTCTCTCTCCACCCATATATCCATAACCGACCACAATATAAACCCAAGTCTCTCTTTGGTTTTAGAAATTACAGAATGTCCTGATGCCCAGTCTCAACAAGACATTTCCTCATGCTTTTAGGATGAACATGTCTTTGTCCTTTATCAACAATCCACCCTCTTGAGATATTTTCTCTCTGAATTTCCAATACCTTTTATGTAACTTATCACTTTTCCTATCACACTACTAACCATCTTTTACACATTTATTAACCTATTGTAACTCAGTCATTGTTGACCTCTGTTAACCATTCATCTTCTTGAAAAATGGCCTCAATGATGGAGCAAACATCAATTCCTGCAATTCCTCTACCTGCAAGACAATTTTTTTCTTCAGACACTTAGGGCACTACAAAGTCATACTCTTGTAGTGCTAAAACCCATTTAATGATGCATATTAAAATGGCATCTACCCTTTTTTGTGAATACCTATTTAAGAAGTTTGTAATCCATCTTCACTTCAATCTTGCTTTCCCACACAAACTTTCTCAGCTTCTTGGCAGCCCAGCGAGCAACCAATGGTATCTTCTCAGTTAACAAATAATTTATTTCAGCCCTTTTTTCATTTCTTGATACAAACAGAATAGTGTGTTCAGGTCCATCAGCATTCAGTCACAGAACAGATCCCAAACCCTTTGAGGTGGAGTCTGTCTCTATAACAGTACTGTCACCTGGTCAAAACTCTGTATACACTGAAAACTATTCACGCACTTTGTCACTGAGCTGAATTCATTCTCATAAGAGGAATTCCATGGAGAAACAGCATCTTTCTTATTATGGGTCGTGTCTGCAAGGTTAGGGATTAATTTACTATACTACTCTTTCATCCCCAAAAACGTAATCACTTCATCCTTACGACTAGAACTTGGCATTTTACTTATACCATTAACTAAGCTTGATTGTGGTTCAGTACCACACAGTATGCTCTTATGGTCTAGATACTCTAATTTGGTGAAATTAACCTTATGTTTCTTAGCTTTTAGTGTAAAACCACACTGTATCAGTCATGCCAGAAAATGTTCACGCCATCCACATTCCTCAAAACATTTTCCATCCAGCAACTGATATAAGTCGAAAAGGAATTCTTAAAAATGTGAATGTTCCAAATGGAGTGACAAACACAGTCAGATCTTGAGACTTGCCATGTACCCTCACTTGAAGATATGCTGCGGTTAAATGTAATGTTCAAAAGCATACTGCTCCATTAATCATTGAAAGTATTTCCATTATATTTGAAAGTGGACAGTGATCTACAACCACACATATTCAGTTCACTTAAGTCCACAAACAAACTGGTACCTCCACTGGACTTGCGTGTCATGACAACAGGAGCCAACCATTCCATTGCCTCTTTGTTTTCCATTATACCATTGACTTTTTCCAGTTCTTGCAACGTTGCTTCTCTCACCATGATAGTAACATTCCTAACCTTCTCTTTATGAGTTACAGAACCCCTTTTTAATTTGATTCTGTGAACATACCCTTTGAGATATTATAACCTTTCCTGAAGCACTTCTGTAAGTTCCTTTTCATATCCTGGTCTTCCTTTTTCAAACTGTCCTACACCATTTTTTTCTTTTAATCTGACAGCTGGAGTTTTATTTGGGTCTATATAAATCATCATATCCTTGTTTTAAAACAAAATTTTCAGTGACTCACCTCTCACAAATATGACAATTTTTTCTGTGGTAAATATATCTTTGAAAAAATACACCAATAAAATAACCTAACAATTTGGTAGGTTATCCTTCATATTCTTTGTGATGAAAGTCTGGCTTATATAATGTGACCCTTCCTTTCAGGTGAGTTAGCACCTGTTCCTCAGGACCATCCTTGCCATATCCACAGGCTTGCAATACAATCTCATCACAGTCCTCTTCTTCATCACAGTATGCTTCTCTGATCCTCTTTCGAATCATTCCTGACAAACAACATTTTTTAAACTGTAAAGTGTAATTTCCTGCTGCATTTTTTTATATGTAGCCTTCCATCCTAAACAGTCCTTTTGCTTGGCAAATGTCTTGACCTCCACATCTAAATCAAACTTCTTGAAAACTCTTGGTGTCGTTTTGCTCTTTGGTATCCGTAATCTGCTCTATTCCTTCTCTCTTTGCTTTCACTACTTGAGCATTGTCACCAGATGTTTTTGAGCTAAGATTGCTATCCTTTTTTATCTCCTCTGCACAGGCCTTGCTGTGCTCACACTACCTGCCAATAAACACTGCCTGTGACAAAGATGGGATTATCCTTTTGCCAAAAGACCTTCTTAGCTTTCTCAATTCGACCCCTTCACATTAGCTGATCTCTCAGAGTTCCTCACTGTTGACCCCAAAATTGCATGTCGAAGCAAGTTCTTGTAACTCTGTTATGTATGCCTTTTCAACACTCCTTTGCATACATTTGTCAAAATGCTAACATTCTAATGCAGTTGACACTCTTGGGAGAAAATGCAAGTCTAATTTCTTCAAAAACATCTTTCACCCATTCACCTCCTGTGGATAAGTCTGGAAGAAGCGCAGACATTCTGCTCTTCTGGTCCTTACAATGCATCTGTTAAAATGTTTTGCATTCAACACTTAAAGAGGTTTTACACTCTTGCATAATGAATAAGCACCTTCTTCCATTTACTGCATTGAATGGAAAGCTCCCCTGAATTTATCAAGAACAATTGCAGAGGAGTAACGTTCTGCATTATTCAGTTTATATAAATGCACCAATATCCAACACAACACTAGAAATAGCCCCACGCCGTCAAGATGCATATGTGGAAATGCGACTACTAACAGTCATCCCCAATATTAGAATTTCAAAGCAGTGTACACAGCCTGTAAACACAAGAGAGAGTTCAGTAGCTGCTCCAAATGCACCAATATTTGATACAATACTCAAGAAAACCCCTCCTCATTGAGAAGAACCCTATGAGAAAGAATTTATCCAGAATCCACTTTTAATGTGAAGTATCCAACTAGAAGTAGAAGGGCCTGAAAACTGTCCGATAGCTGGTTGTCTGGCAGGCCGGTAGCAGTCACAGACGGAAATTTGAAGCTGAGACACTCACTGTACTCCCAACACGTTCCTGGGGAGTTGATCTGACTTCCAACCCGTCTGTGAGATGAACGAACCGTTAAAAGACAGTTCAAAAACCTGTAGTGTTTCTTGAATACAAGACTCTACACAAAGGTACACAATGTGACCCACACAAAGATGGCGACATGCACCCCTTCACAGATAGGCGTCGCAATGGTGCTCAACATCATCTCACATGAAGATGGGTGCAGCAGAAATGACTGCTTCTTCCAAAGCAAAGTATACTTCCCAAACAATGGTGGGAAACACAGTGTGACGTGATGATGTAATGGTTGTCATCCAGGAGTGCAAGAAAACAATGAGGTAATGCCACAGCAGAAACCCTGGAGAGAAGTGGAGCACGCCAGGGAGCTGACAATGATGAGACAAAGAAGGCACCCACAATGCTGCTGTGCTGGAGACCAGTACGCACACAGTGCTCAGTTCAAGAAACCGTCATGTAAATTGATAACGTTAATTAAGTATCTTAAAATAGGGCACCCCTGGGTGGTAAAACAAAAAATTAGCATAGCATGATTTTTTTCTAGCTCATACAGTTCAAAAGTTAATAAAAATGCTGCAGCATGTGTGGCTGTGCAATGGAAGACCCATTACCAAGGCCACTGGTCACATCTCCAGTTCTTATTGCTGTACTTGAGTGTTGAATTAGTACTAATTAGGTAAAACATTTGCCCAGACAGTGTAAATGTGTCAAAATAACAAAATTATGAAATGTGCTACTTTATCTGTTTATATGTCTTTGTTGGCTTTTTTTTTAACAATCTCTTTGTTAAAAGATCTGTTCATTAAGTGGATGGTCAGGGACATCCCAGTGTGTCTACATTGACAATATTCAAGAGCAGATCACACAACAATATGGAGGAGGCAGCTTGGTGTAGGTAGCAAATTGTAGGATGATGACCCAGAGCAATATAGTGCACCCATTTTGTAGAAGAGTGGCCAACATATGTAGCATGAAATAACGCAAAACAATAACTCTTGAAACCCTCAAGCTGGCGCTGCTATGTGCAGCTAACCAGGATTGTGGGACTGAGCATACCACACACAGAGGATATGTATGTATGTATGTAAGTGGGTATTCGGGTGAGGAAGAGTGGATGGGCTCACATTTACAGAGTACACTCTGGAGGGCGCAGGGTCCCTTGTTGATGTGTGGGGGGACAAATGTGCTTGAGTCACCCAGTGGTATAAGCTGATCAGCCTGTGAGAGGAGCGGATTTAAGCTGTTGAACAATCTGAGAACATAGGTATCTCATATCGTTGCGGCTCCACCCCCGTCACAATCTACAATCCTGTATCATGCCATCTGCCTCTGCTATGGCCCATTTGTGAGTCGGCTGAAGCCAGCATTTGATCGTGGGTGAGGGGCCTTCCAGGCCATGGTCATTAAGAGCTTAAAAAGGACCAGTGCTAGATCCACCAGCTTTAGGTAGTGTCTAGTGTGTTTGATGTGTTTTGTGATCCCTAGGAGACAAAGGAGTGGGTCTGGTGGTAACTGGACATCAATCACTCTTGATATCTGTTCCATCACCTCAACCCATGTGTGCATCAGCGGTAGGCAGTTCCAGACCATGTGCCTTAACCTGGTGTTTGTATGGCCACATCGCAGGCATTCTGGAGATACCGCTGGTAACATTTTGTGCAAGCGGTGTGGTGTGAGGTAAGTTTGATGTAAGTAGTTAAATTGCGTGAATTGTAGACAGGCATTGTGCGAAACGCACATCACTCGCTTCAAGGTCGTGGTCCACTGTTTAGTGGTCAATTCTGTGCCTAGGCAGTCAGCCCACTTGGACTTACTCTGAGCTACAAGTCCTTTGCACCCCACCAGTGATGCCGCATATAGCGCCGAAATCACACGTCGGCCTAGTCTGAATGTTAAGAGGCACTGCAAGCCAAGGTGGCTTGGCCTTGTGTCATAATGTCCCTGATTGCCGCCACAATTGCAGTATACACAAGAAAAAGGCCCGCTCTGAACTTTTAGAGTTCCTGTAGCCCTTGAAAACAGTGCAGAGCACCATCATTGTATAGATCACCCAGTTGGGTGAGCCCGGCTTCTCGCCATGGTGAAAAGTAATGGACTCCTCGTAGATTTTTCATGGCTGGCAAGAACCAAAGGGACAGCTGCTCCACATATGGAGTCGGTGCGTGTCTGAGTTACATGTAGCAAAGCTAAACACGTTTGGCCATGTGCGTGAGTCTGCCCGCTCCCTTTGTTGGCCCTGCCGGTGAAAGCAGCCATTCCAGCACATCTGTGCTCTTTAGGTCTGCCGAATCACTCTACCGTTCGCCGTCTCATCTCCCGCCAACCAGCACATAGGCCACAGCAGTTGAGCCTCTGTGAAATACAGCTCCAGGTCTGGGACTCCGAGTTCCATAATTAAGTGTACTTTCACTCCATAAATTGACTTTTCTTGCCTCATAATTTCGTCCAGCCCTGCCATATAATTCCAGTGGCTCTCCTTATACTGTATTACTGAAACATGGTAATACGACTGTGCCTCTGTGTTTAACATTGCATTAGATGTGAGATTCTGGCAATCGAGATGCACTGCTGCCATCTAGTGGTTAGTTAATGCAGCAATTTTTGAAAACGTATTGAGTCGTAACATTCCAGCCACTGCTCACCCATGTCTCCCAGAATATCGACCATTGGTGTCACAGAACTATGCACAGTGCAGTACAGTGTATGTTTTTTTTAACGTGAACACTACTTTGTACGTGATTAAAAAAAAAAATGTACAGAGTAATACAGAAGACCGAGTGTGACCAGCGTCCTACCAGTAATATTTACTGCATTATAACAGGTGTTATTTCCACACCAATAACATTGATGGGGAGATTGGGCGCAACTTGTGCAGAGGATAGTAAGCACATTTTTTATTTTCATAAATATTTTTTTTAATTATGCTTCCTATGCAGCGTTCGAGAAAGTAACAAACGTAAAACCCGCATATAGAGTACGTATCAAGTAGCTAAAGTGCACGAAATCTAGACTCGTAGGACGAGGCTCTTTGCTCTGTATTATCGCGGGACGCTTCTACCCTGGGAAGAGTGACTGCACGGAGGCTTCAAAAACTATGTTGTGAGGCGGGCGGTCTCAGGGGCCAGGGTGGCCGCTAGCATGCGCGCCTCTGGCTGACACCGGCGACACGGGAGCGGCCTGCTCCAGTCTCTCTCCGAACTGGCTCCAAAGACGAGTGCTTTTGAACGCCGTTTCTGAAGACTGCGAGGGCCCTTGTCCACATTTTGCCTATTTTTCTTCTGGTGGTGCTGCTTAACCTCCTATCGTGCCCATATTTTCAGCACACAGACTAAGGTGCAATCTGACAAAAAAGGGATATGGAAAATTATTTTTCATATGACCACAGGGCGCATCCAAGTGCGTAATGCTGTATTTTGTCACTGAGATAGCTTGAGACCTTCCTATGAATGCATTAGGTGATACAGTGGGTTTGGAAGTGATTTGTGTTTTGGCAGGGACGTAAGGTCGCAAGGTCAGTGCTAAATAGATGCAGTCCCCCAGCTTCTTTCTAGCTACTAGTCTCTCCTTGATGCATCATTCGAGACAAACTCCCCATGACTCTAGGTTCAGTGTATTTGGTCTAAGTGGCCTGGTGGCAGATGCAGTGAGATCAGATTCAAAATTGAAACACCTTGTAGAGCCTGTACCGGTATTGGAATGCAGGTGCTCTCTGGTTGTGATCTTTTGGCCCTACTCGCAAAAGGCAGGCTTAAAGATAAAAAATGTGCTCCTCTTTTATTTCTTCTATGTTTGAAGCAAAGTTCCAGCTTTTATGGGATTCTGAAAGATTTTCATAAGTACCCCTCAAAAGCTATGACTGTAATAGTTTTATGAGTACCCCCATTGTCAACAATGTCAAAGAATTTCCACCAGGTAAAACATTCCATGGACGTTAGTGTAACACAAACATGTGTTAGTTTATTTAACTATTTTTTAGGCTCATTCAAGAGTGAGGTGGGATTTGCTCCTTCTGTAATAATTAAAACTCCCCATTCGTTGTCAGAGGATGCTTACCATGATCGCGTGGGCGACCTGATCAAATGCGGCTGTGATGTAAAGTAGATTAATGTAACAAGGCTGCCATGAGCCCTGGTGCAAGCAAGGAAAATGGCCCATTTCGACTACTGCTGAGACAGTAAAATGCAGCACTCTCAGGGTTCTGTGGGCTGCAGTCAGTGACAAATGAAAGACGGGCCATTCGCAGTGAGAGGCGGGCGGGGAACCAGGAGACTTCAGTTGACAAGACACAGTGGTAGCAGGGGCAGTTCTGAGCCAGCAGTAGAAAAATAAAACGATAGTCGTTTTATTTTTCTGCAGTGCAGGGAGGGGCGGGGCTGGACCGTGGGGGGGTGTGGGGGGGGAGAGAAGAGTGTGCACCTAAGTGCGCATGTGTTTTCGCTGGCCGTCTGAGGCTGGCCAAACACACATGCGCACTTAGGTTTCTCCAGCCTACCTGTGTTTTACAGCTGGGCTGGAAAAACTGCACAGACCCCAGTGTTGTGTCTAAGCAGCAGTCCGAGCCGCTCAGCCCAATCCTGGTGCTGCTTTCATACTAGGTGTAGCATGGAAGCAGCCCCAGGACTGCTGGGGAGCCTGTGCTGGTGTCCTAGGGAATGCTGGGACACGACATTGAGGCAACAGGACTCCGATCGCCCCCCTCACCCCACTCCTTCAGATTTGCGGCAGATGCCGCTGCGCAGTAGTCCTCGTAAAGTTAAGAGAGGTTCGATTATATGGGGAAAGATTAAGCCACATGTATGAATAAATGCAGATGTGGCCGCTTTTATTTCTGAATTACGTAACAAATCAAAATAGACGGGGAGCTGTCACTGCACCCATATATTAATTTGGTTCTTTTCTCAGTGCACACAAGAGGTGGTCCTCGCGGGGCAGCACCTGCAGTGAGTTCCTCACTTGTTCAATGCAGGGCGCTTCACAGTAGTAGAATAAGTGTGCTACCTCAATTGCACCAACTTGAAGGCTGAGTATTTGCCTTGCAATAGGGGTCATAGGTCATTATTTTTCCCTTCTCTTTGTCTTTTGACAAGTCTAACTGCTGATTCTCACATTACCCTGGTAAATAATGTCTTTTGTTTTGCGGACCAGTGACTGCTAATGTGAACCCTGTAGGAGTGAGATGCTAACATTTGTATCTGAATGGTTACCTCTGCCTTCTCACCAACTACGCTGTTTAACCCATGTTTGCCTGTAGGAAAAAAGGCAGAAAGCAAAAAACATTTTATTTCGCTTTTCACAATTCTTTGCTTTGTTAAACGGTCAGACCTATACTAAAAGTGTATGTGGGTGAGCTAAAAAGGATGAGCTAAAATGTTTTACTGGTGTCTCCCTGCCACAAGATTTAAAACAGGAGGGTTGAGCAACAGAACCTACTTCTCTTTTCCAGCAACATATTTTGGTGCTCTAATATTGCTCATTTGGGATTCCAGCATCTTACCAGGAATACAGGTATCTCACAAATATTGTGAAGCAATCCCTGCTTCAAAGACCATGTGATGGGGCAAATTTCTTCAGGGCCCGCTCCTTGAGGCGGATTTGCAAAGTACTATTGGTGAGGATGTCAATACGCGTAGCATGTTTCACAGGGCAAAATCATAGCCTGCACTATGAACCAGGTTATGCCCATGCTGGCCAGCTACGCTTACACCAGCCTGGGTGTGGGTAGCATAAGTGCATAGGCCTTCAAACCACAATCCACATGCCCAACACCAAAGCATCTCCATCTTCACTACCAGTAGCAAAAGGGCAGTAGTAGTGATGCAGTTATGGTGTGGTCCCTTCATTCTTCATGGCCCTGTCTGTGTTGAACCCTGTTTGGGAAAGCAGCGCCGTTGAGGGTGAAGATAACAGATTTGGCAACATTATGGAAGAGAGGTTTTTGTGCAGGGTGCATCCTGAATTGAATTATTGCAAAGTCCCTTCAGATGTGGTGATCATTGAAAATGAGGCATAGTGAAGGAAGGTAATTGCCTAGGGTCACATTGTTTGGTCATGCTTGTTTTCCTCATTAGACATTATGCAATTCAGATTGTGAATTGGTGTGGCATTCTTTCCCTAGGAAACCAGGATTGAAACCAAGTTTCCTGATTATACATTGTGCAATTCAGATCCTGGATGGGTATGGCACTCTTTCCCCCTTCCTCCCTGGTGACAATTTTATTAGTGATCCACGCGGCAAATTAGTTGTCTTATGCCTCTTGCACAAGGCCTTTATTGTTGTTATAGATGGAACAACATTATGGTCTATTAAAACATATACAAGAGAGGTTTTTATGCAGTGCACATTCTAAACTGAATTATTTCAAGGTCCTCTGAAATGAGATGATCACAGAAAAAGAGGCAGAGGTAAGAAAAGAAATTGCCTAGGATCACACAGTTTGGGCGAGTTGGGAGACTGTGACTGAAACCAGGGTCTCTAGGTCAGTTACTTGCACTTAGTTGTTGCCCAGAGTCCAACAAAAGCGTCTGACTGAGCTAGGCATGTAATGCAAGTGCATGCAGGCACGCCTCTTCATAGATAAGGTACACCTTGAGCAGACACAGTGCAAGCTTCCTTCCTTCAGAAGACGGGTACAGCCAGGGTAGCCTCAGCCCACAGTTTTTCCCATCACAGGTGGGCTACAAATTGGGCAGCAGCAGTGCAAGCTTTACTTCCTCATAGAAGAGGGACAGTATGGCAGTAGCAAAGCAAGCTTCCCGCTCTCGCAAAAGGCAATCTGCGCAATGTTCCATTTCCCACAGACCAGATACAGCAGCGCAGACAGGCTAGCTTTCTCAGAACATGAACAGATAATGCATCAGTGACATGTAGGTTACAGACAGATCTCTGGAGTGGGAGCTTACTTCACGGTGGTGAATGTATAGATGGATGAGTTAGTGAATATGCAAGTTCTGACTCTGTTCTTGCTTGGATGATATTCTAAGTCCACGTCTGTGAAATCCTGCTGTCTCTGTTTATTCTTTGGTGTTCCTTGTTTTGAGACACAGCCTTCACCCAGTAGATTACTGTTATGTGGAGCAGCCCGGCCACAGCATGAGTACATTTGCTGTAGACAGGCAAACAGGTGCCAACCTCATCAATAAGGTTTTGGATGCAAACGCACCTGGGGCTATCCAGTCACAGGCTTCGTGCTGCACCTGTTCAAAATGTTGAGGACCGCCAGTTGTACACACAGTCCCACCCCGAGGCCTTGGGAAGATGGCATCCAGTCGCTCTCCGCAGTATTAGAAGCGCAGCTCTCCTCCTGGTGGGACCCCAAGAAGCAGAGCGTGCCTCAGTTCAATCTGAGCACCAAGGGGAGGTAGCGAGGAAGAGAGATCGTGCGAGGGTCCTTACACCGTGTCAAGTTCTAGGCGATGAAATCTCTGAGAAGACCTAAAGTTGCAACTTGTGCAACTTAAAAAACATCAGCAAGCCATTGACCCCGGAGCTAATCTCTGCCGGTTTGCTTCCAGGTCGGTCAGGGTATATATTGACCGTCTAATCAGGTCACCTATAAAATGTCAATATTTAAATGTATGCATTTCCTGTAAGTGTTCCTGGCAGCAGCTCTACTATGGATTTCCTTGATCTGAGCAAACGTGTCGAAAGGAGGTAGGATGGATTGGATTCTGTTTATTTGACACAAGAGGTCGCTGTACACTAAAATATGATCTATTCATTTGCCAGAACACTCTCAGTAAATAAATGTATACCAAAGAAACAATGTGGTCTCTTGGAATTATTTAATTTATGCTCCGTTCAGCAAAGTAAGCTTCTACCTGTTTATTTGAATTTATTTTTAAATTAGATTTTCATTTTGAATATGAAAACACAAAAACCCACCCCCAGGCTTACACCATCAATTTGCTTGAATTTTGTAACGTTTTGTATATATTGATGCCTTACTTGATCGCTGTGACTTGGTGGGTTTGAATTGATAATGAATATATGCTTACTGCACAAAAATAAATACTTTGTGTTTAACAGGAGTGTGACAGCATGCTCTGGAGTGGACTTGTGATTAGCTGTAAGTGAGGTGTAAGATGGACATCCCTGTGCCAACTCTTTTGTTTATCGGTGACATGATGAATATACCCCTGTGCTGCTGACTTTGATTGCCAGATGGTACAAAACACCCACCCACTACCGATGCCATCCTCGAGACACCCCTTTACTCAAGCCTTCCGATTGTCGTGTCATAGACAACACTTTACAGATTCTCTTTGATTGTCAGATGGTTCAAAAACACCCCTTTGATGATGCTTTCTGATCTTCAGATGGTTTAAGACACCCCTATACTGAAGATTTCTAATTGTCACATGGTATAAAACAACCCTAATACTTTTATTCTTTGATCGTCTATGGTACAGGACACCGCTGTGCTGATGCTGTCTGATCGTCATATGGTACAAGACACCCCAACATTGCTGGCTTTCTGATTGTCAGGTAGTAAGTGATGCCCCTGTACTCCTGCCTCTCTGAATGTCAGATGGTGCAAGACACCCCAGGGCTGCTGCCTTTCCAATTATCGTTTAATACAAGACACCCCTATACTGATGCCTTCTAATTGTCAGATGGTACACGACATCTCCCTGCCGACACGTTCTGTTTGTCAGATTATAAAGGACTCCCCAATACCGATGTTCTCTAATTGTCAGATGGTACAAGACTTCCCCGTAGTGCTGCCTTTCTAATTCAAGCCCAAAGTCCACATATTTAAATACACTATATTTTATTTACACTACTGTTTAATTCTGCCAGTCTCTTTAACTTCAGCTCCCTCCTCCAAGTCTCACTACGAGGACCCTTTCTGACACTGGCTTCTTTGCTACATCCGTTCCCTGCTTCAGAGCAAGGCCCTTCCCTAGCACTAAGACGCTGAATCAGAGTCTGTTTGGACAGCCTCCTTTTCCAAAATACTATGCTGATCCCAGCCTCTTTACTATGGAGCAGTTTCCTGTTAACTCCTTGCGTGCAGTCACAGCTGGTGTCAGGCCAAAGTGGGGGGTTGGCCACAAAAACACAACAAAAATACACCCCCCACCCCCCCAAAAAAACATGCTTATTGCCGCTGCATCACCGATCTTCTGGCTTCACTTACTGCATTCACAGGCGCCCAGACTGCCCTGCGGCCAATCCGAATGCTACTCTCATGCTTCTGGCAGCATGAGAGCAGAGTCAAGATTGGCCTGAGCGCCCGCAATCCAAGACAGACTTGGGATCCTGTGCCTGCTGTCTTCATACCTGCAATGCAGCTCGGGTTGGCGACAGCTTACTGTGCATGGCAGTTTGGCCATCCTGAGATGGCCGGCCAAACCCACATACCCACTGACAACAGTGCACACCACTCCCCCTTGTGCCAGTAATCCGCCATGGCCCTGCCCCCTAGAAAAATAAAGCAATAATAAACATGGTTTATTATCGTTTTAGTTGTCAAGTTTTGCAGCTGCCTGCGGGGGAGGAGGGGTGATGCTCCTTTGCCATAGTGGAGGGGCTGCCTCTGTCTGCGTGTTAAAGCCAGTGCTTAATTTGTAAATAAAAAAGTGCTGGTGCAAAAAGCTCTCCTTTGAAACATGCGACTGCTGCAATTCAATGTGGGAGCACAGAATATAGAGGCATATAAAGCCATTTTGGGCCTTTTTAATCCATTTACAGTCACTTCCTGCCCCTTCAGCTCACCCCTGCAGCTTTCTGCTTTCTCCCTTTATGACACTTATTTGTTGATCTCTTCCTCTGTCTTTCCCATATGTGTGTTTTGCTCACAGTAAATGTCTGATGCAGAAAAATGAGTGCCGGCCCTCAAAAATAAGTGCTGGTAGCCCCCACTGAAAACCACTGGCTCAAATTAAGCACTGGTCAAAGCACCACAATGCCACGGGTAGCGTAAATGAGGTCTCTCACCTTTTGCTCCATGAGGACATCACAGCATTTGTCCCTTGTTCTTATCCTAAACTCCTCAGCAGCCTGTTACTTGCTACTGAGGGTCTAGGGCAGGGGCAAAAGCAGGAAACTACAGAGGTAAGAGGGCTTTCTTTCTGCCTTCTCTGAATTGTGTTGATCCTGCTTCTTTCATGACGTTCGAGACCAGGCATAGCAAGACCATGCCAGGAGTACCAAAGGGCAAGTCAGGGGTAGCAATTGATATCCTGGCTTCCCTTGATTGATTTTGTATTGTAAAATGTTGTGGGGATTCCTCAAGTTCAAACTATTTTCGGAAAGTCTTGTATTTATATTTCTTAGGCAGCAACGTCCAGCTTTTCTAGACAACTATACTTGTAATTGTGCTGTTGGCAGAGTTCTCTCTCACCTCATGTATCCCTCTGCCTTCTATAGCAGAGACTGGCGGTACCCTCTGGGGGATGGGATCGTGCACATCCTGGTCTGTGTCTTGCCCTGCCTCTCCTCGTGACCACCAGGAGCGCTGCAGGACCCTGGGCTGCTCCTGCACAAAGGTTATCAAAATTGAAGTCATCTGTGACCATCTACAAACAGATCTTTACCATGAACGCATCCCTGTTCTGGAAATCAGGAGACAGATATACGGGCAGCTCCTGCAAGAGTGTGCCCCAAGCAAATATTCAGGGAGGTATGTGCACGATTCTGCAAAAATTCTCCTTGCTTTCTTACTGCCCACAGTAATTGTGTGCACTCCAACAGAAAGGAGGCAGCTAAAGGTATAGTTGTTTCCTTAATAAAATTCCAGTCTCTTTTGTTTAGGATGCACAATGCTTTACCCCAAAAGTTACAGAAATAAAGGATAGTACACAAAGTATCTCTAAGGATAGACAAGGTGAGTAGCAGCCCTGATGAGTTAATCCAGAAATGCCAATAGACGGACACTGGTATTTGGAGAGTGTACTGATCAGCACCTCCTAGACTGAAGTCCATAATAAGGTGATCTCCAGAAGATGACTGAGGATGAAGGACTGGTCTGGCAAACTCTGGAGTTAATTGGACTAGAATGGATACTATTAGGTGGACTTGGATGGAGGCTGACCTCTGGATCGGTCCGGAGAAGACATCTGGAGATCCATACATGGTGAGCAACCAATGCACAGGACAGGAAGAGTAGTGAAACTGAAAGAAGGGAACTTAAAAGGAATATTATTCTGAAGCAGAAAACAGAGTAGGTTGAGTCACCAAAGCAGCAGGAACACTATAGCCAGAAAGTAGCAGTGGAAACAGACTGGAAGGGCACAAGAGGGCCTTCAGGTACCGCGCTAGCAGTTGTGAAGTAAAGGAGTGAGGATCAGCTCTCCTTCAGTAGTTTGAAATTGTTCTTCGACTACACACTATGCAAGATGGACTTCTGTGGATTGTGAATGCAAGAAAGTCAACACTGCCTTGTGACTTAGGTGCATTTCTGAAAGTTTGGCATTTTCTTGTAAAGACACCATACTGGCACACGCGCATCAGAGACACTTCCAGAAGTGCGCCATTATCCATCAGTTTCATCAATATTGCATCTCTTTCACTCTTATTCTTAAGTTTCTGTGCTTGTTTTTGACCTTATCAGCACTCTCCTGTCTGGCTAAACAGAATCTTCTTTCTTCATAGCAAGTAGATGCATACAGTAACAGGGCAGGTTCATAATCTATCATTTTGCAATATTCTGTGATAGAACTGCTGTCACCCCACCCCCAGAAAAGAAGAGAAAGCTGGGCACTTTCAGACATACCGGCCCTTATACCAAGGGTTTTCATTACATGGGTTTCTGAAAATACTGATTGTACCTGAAACGTTTTCAGACAAATTGGGATTACGAGGTTTGGGGGACAACCCACACTTTCGAAATTTCCTCCATAGACATTTCACAAATAAGATTTATGCAGGAAAAAGTGCTCAGAATGAGGGAAAACCTGCAGAAATCAGATGAAATCGCTGGTTTTACTGCTATGCTTTATTTATTCTGATGGGCGAAACATGCAATGATGTGGTATTCCTACACCCTTAAAAACCAAGGGCCAGATGTATCACGCATTTCTGCAATTGCAAACGGCCCAACCGGGCCGTTTGCGATCCCAAAAATGCATTTTGGTATGTATGAATTCCAATTTGCAATTCAGTAACTTGGAATTGCGACTACATACGGATTTGGGATTAGGAAGGGGCATGTCAAGGGTGTCCCTTCTTAATACCAAATTGCAGCGATATGTCGGAATGTTTTGTGACCGAAGTGCGGTTGCAAAACATTCCTATTTTACTACCTACTTCAAGTAGGCAGGACCCCTTCCCCTTTGTGAATGCATGCAAAAACATTTTATAAGAGCAGCCTAGACCAGTGGCCTAATGAAGTAGGGGCTGGTGGTTTATGAACATTATATCCACCCCCCTGCAACCCACCTATTCAGAGCAGGCAATGTGATTTTCTGTTTTCCTGTTTGCGACCACAAGGGAAAAATCTGCAAGTCCCAATAGAAGAAACATTCTCTTGACCCCCCCTATAGTCCGGGAGAAAACTCCTAGGTTGTCTGGATCATTAGTAATTTGTTTTTCAAAAAAAAACCATGGCCTTGGGAGTTTGTTTTTGTAATTGGTGAGCATTTGCCTTAAATTTGGAGGGGGGGCTCACCAATCTTTCAATGTTTTCACAAGAGTCACACTGATGGTGGTTCCTTTGAAAATTTATTACCACAGGGCTGACGGTAATTTCTAAATATGGCCGTCACCTGTCTGTATGGGTGGTGCACATAATATCCTACACCGCCCCAATTGGCAGAGTGAAAAACTCCATACTCTACACCAGGCACATAATCTGATTTTTCAGCTGAGATTTATGTGCTTAGATTTGTTTTGAACAAATGAAGGATTTAGCCTAAATTCTATATACAAATTTGTAGGTCTCATCGAGCCAGTAGGTAAGGAATTCGCCGAGCACCGGTTTACAGAGAACTGAAACGTCTGTTTCTTTAAACCAATCCCAAGAAGACTAACAGCAATGGGTCACAGAGGCCAGGCGTGCTCAATACCTCTTAACAGAAAACCATCATCCGGGGGGAAGGCTGTTCTTTCAGTTGTGGACTTCTGCCATTCAGGGCTAAATATTTATTGATGGGATTGTTGACCAATTGTCACTCCATGCTTTGTGACAGTATTTTAATGCCAATTACACGATTAGCCACCACAGCCTTATCTTGCTCTGCAGGTTTTTGTATTTTTTCATCTTTTCAATACTTTTGTGTTTCCTTTTGCTAGAAAATGATTTGTTCTGTATAAACAAGTATGCTTTCTGTGGTGTCACAGAATTAAGCCTTGTCAACTTTGCCATTTGATGTAATATGTTGACATCAATAAAAAAAACCAAATAAAATATAATTCTTTATACAAATGAGTAATAACAACAGAAAAACAACTGAAAGAAAGCCAGTGTGCTGGCTTTGAAATCTGTAGTGTACTTTGTACGTTTGACAGATTAATTGATTTTTTGTGTTAATCAGTTAAGGAAATGTGACATTTAGTGATTGGGATCTCTGTCATATCTTCTGCATTTGTTAGCATAATTTGACAAGAGTGTTTATGGTTACACAGCTCACCATTTTCATTCAGTTCATGCTTGTGTCTCTTAATTACA
This sequence comes from Pleurodeles waltl, assembly GCF_031143425.1. Lineage (NCBI taxonomy): Eukaryota > Metazoa > Chordata > Amphibia > Caudata > Salamandridae > Pleurodeles > Pleurodeles waltl. The sequence goes on along the minus strand of NC_090445.1, from coordinate 746,543,454 downwards.
GGTCCTGACTGCTCGCTGCATGTGCCCTCCACCGAGTCCTACTGGACGCTTCCAAACGTGAAGCCATTCAGCCCTTCGGTGGGCAGAGCCTCCCACAAGGCGGTGATGCATGGGAAGTTCATGTGGGTGATCGGTGGATATACCTTTAACTACAGCTCCTTCCAGATGGTGTTAAAGTAAGTGATCACCTCCTTACCCACAAATGCAGCCACCGTACATGACTGACGTGGGGATCCAAGCAATCCTTCCCTTTTAGATTATATCCTTTGCCAAGGGCTTCCTGATTGGCTGTCACTCTTAAGCACGTGATGTGATATCCTCACCTTTTCTATTAGTTGATGATGGTTAGATTAGAGTGTGGGTAGGTATGAAAAGTAAAGCTATGGTTCTTTCTTGTTTCTCAAGAAACTGCAAAATGGTCTTCATATATCTTTAAAGTAAATAATTCAATCATTTCTGTGCCGTAGCAAAAAAGATGCTGTTCCTTCAAATAAAATACCACGTCTTTTAGCAGGTGCCACACAATCTTATACCTCCTTGTAAAAATATATACAAATGCATTGTTACTGTATCCAGCTTCAAACTACAAATGCCATGTTTGTCCTTAAAACAGAGAAGCATAATTTCTACATTTTCATGCAACACGTTCATCCAGTGCACTTTTTATTTTATTTTGGGGTATAGAGGTAAATAGACTGCATATATAGCCCAGGGGTAAACTGAAAAATGTGTAGAGAGCTGTGGATATGAGTACCCTCTTAAAGCTAAAAGTGGGTGGGGTGCAATAATAAGGGATGAGCCGGTTATTTGAGAATGCTGGGTATGCTTAGTCATTCCTCAGAGAAGCAGACCACTCATCAGTCAGTTTACTAGTATATATATATGTTCGGTGGCATGTGTAGCTGCAGATACACATGCTGTGCGTTATCCTGCCATCTAGTGTTGGGCTCGGAGTGTTACAAGTTGTTTTTCTTCGAAGAAGTCTTTTCGAGTCACGAGACCGAGGGACTCCTCCCTTTCGGCTCCATTGTGCATAGGCGTCGACTCCATCTTAGATTGTTTTCTTTCCGCCATCGGGTTCGGATGTGTTCCTCTTCGCTCCGTATTTCGAATCGGGAAAGTTAGCTAAATATCGAGAATTCAACAGTATTGTTATCGCTCGGTACCGGGTTAGTGTTATCGTATCGGCACCGATCGTAGAGGCGCTCCGGCGGCCCTTCGGGGCTTCCAATCTTCAGCGGGGCCTGGTCGGCCCGAACGCATCCATCGACGAAGACTAATGGATTGGACCCCCTTCCGCTTCTGTCCGAAGTGCCACTCGAAGTATCCTTATACAGACCAACACCTGGTCTGTAATCTGTGTTTATCACCAGAACACAGGGAGGATACTTGTGAGGCCTGTCGAGCGTTTCGATCAAAAAAGACCCTTCGTGATCGACGAACGAGAAGACTATAAATGGCGTCGACACCGAGAGAACCACTCGACGCCGAGGAGGAGGAAAGAATTTCCATCCAGGGGACGGACTCTGACGATTCCGAAAGTGAGTGAACCACGGCGATGCAGAAAACAGTGAGTAAAACTGCCAGGTCCAAAACTCACACAAAGATCGTTAAGGCCAAGGGGACGCCACCGCCAGCAGGCCATGGCTTAACCCATCGAAAAGAAGGTGACCAAACATTGGCACCGAAAAAGGCCAGAGATTTGCCGAAGACTTCCGACTCCGGATGAGATTCCGGCACCAAACGATCTCGACACCGAGAATTCGACTCACCCAAGGTGAGAAAAATAACGTCGGAACCGAAAAAGAGTTTATCGGAAACATCGGTACCGAAAAAAGCAGCTTCGGAGCCGAAAGGAAGCTCTTACACAGAAGAGCAAGGACTTTCCAGCCAAATGCATGAAAAGAACAGATTTGAGCAGGAAATAAGTATGGTTGAGCGAGACCATACGCAAAGGAGGTTGCATATCCAGAAAGAGACTGGAAAAATACAAACTCTTCCTCCAATTAAAACAAAAAGAAAACTGCCATTTCAAGAGTCAGAAATGCAGCCAAAGGCGAAGGTGGCCAGAGAAAAAACACCACCACCAAGTTTTTCGCCACAACCTTCACCACTGCACTCACCACAGTTGTCTCCGGTGGGAACACCTCCTATGCATTCACCTACGCATACAGGAATGATGCAGGATGATCCTGATGCATGGGACATGTATGATGCACCAGTATCAGATAACAGTCCTGAATGTTACCCAACAAAGCCGTCACCTCCAGAGGACAGTACTGCATATACGCAGGTACTATCAAGGGCAGCTACGTTCCACAATGTAGCAATGCACTCTGAGCCAATAGAGGACGATTTCCTCTTTGAAACCTTGGCATTCACCCACACTTCCTATCAAAGTCTGCCAATGCTCCCGGGCATGCTCAAACATGCAAAACAGGTATTCCAGGAGCCAGTCAAAGGAAGGGCTATCACGCCTAGGGTGGAGAAAAAATACAAGCCTCCCCCAACGGATCCTGTGTTTATAACACAGCAACTTACACCAGACTCGGTGGTTGTAGGAGCAGCAAGAAAGAGGGCAAACTCTCAATCGTCAGGAGACGCTCCACCGCCTGACAAAGAGAGTAGGAAGTTTGATGCAGCGGGCAAACGAGTGGCAGCACAGGCAGCCAATCAATGGCGGATCGCAAACTCACAAGCCCTACTTGCTCGCTATGACAGGGCACAATGGGACGAGATGCAACACATTATACAACACTTGCCCAAAGAACACCAGAAACGTGCCCAGCAGGTTGTGGAAGAAGGACAAGCAATATCCAACAACCAAATAAGGTCCGCATTAGACTTGGCAGACACGGCAGCATGAACGGTGAACACTGCGGTAACCATTCGCAGCCATGCATGGTTACGAAGCTCTGGATTGAAGCCAGAAATCCAACAAGCAGTGTTGAACATGCCTTTTAACCAGGAACAATTGTTTGGGCCGGAAGTGGACACAGCAATTGGAAAATTAAAGAAGGACACGGCCAAAGCCATGGGCGAGCTCTACTCCCCACAGGGCAGAGGCACATTTAGAAAGCCACAATTTAGAGGGGGGGTTTGAATGCAAACACCAGAGCCTTCCACCTTGCAAACCAGACCCACTTATCAGGCACAATACCAGAGGGGAGGGTTTTGTGGCTCATATAGAGGTGGACAATTCCCAAGAGGAAGGGGAAAGTTCCAGACACCTAAAACAAGCCAAACCAAACAGTGACTTAAATGTCACAAAACCCCAATACTTAACACCAGTGGGGGGGAGACTTACCGCATACTATCAAAACTGGGCACACATTACTACGGACGCATGGGTCCTAGCCATTATCCAACATGGTTATTGCATAGAATTCACAAATTTCCCGCCAGATGTGCCTCCAAGGGCACACAATATGTCCAAGCAACACTTAGACCTATTACAACTAGAGGTCCAAGCATTATTACAAAAACAAGCAATAGAGCTAGTACCCAACCATCAGAAAGGAACAGGCATCTACTCACTATACTTCCTAATTCCAAAAAAGGACAAAATGTTAAGACCTATATTAGACCTCAGATCACTGAATCTCTTCATCAAGTCGGATCACTTCCACATGGTAACACTTCAAGACGTGGTTCCCTTACTAAAAAAAGGAGGACTACATGTCAACGTTAGATCTCAAGGATGCCTACTTTCACATACCCATCCATCCTTCTCACAGAAAATACTTAAGGTTTGTAATACACGGAGTACACTATCAATTCAAAGTGTTACAGTTCGGGATAACAACAGCCCCAAGGGTATTCACGAAATGTCTTGCAGTAGTAGCCGCTCACATAAGGAGACAGCACATGCACGTATTCCCATACTTAGACGACTGGCTAATAAAAACCAGCACTCAACAACAGTGTCTTCTTCACACACAATACGTTATAGAAACTCTACACAAACTAGGGTTTTCTATAAATTACCAGAAATCACATCTGCAGCCATCCCAAATACAACAATACCCGGGAGCAAAACACACAAAAAGCGATTGCCACTCCAAGTCCACAAAGGGTCCAAGCGTTCCAAAATATAACATCAAGCATACAGCCAAACCAACACTACACAGTAAGGTTTGTAATGAAACTTCTAGGCATGATGTCTTCATACATAGCCATTGTCCCAAACGCGAGATTACACATGCGGCCCTTACAACAGTGCTTAGCAAAACAATGGACACAAGCACAGGGTCAACTCCAAGATCTAGTGTTGATAGACCGCCAGACACACTTCTCGCTTCAATGGTGGAACCCTATAAATTTAAACCAAGGGCGGCCATTCCAGGACCCAGTGCCTCAAGATGTGATCACAACAGATGCTTCCATGATGGGGTGGGGAGCACACCTCAACAAGCACAGCATACAGGGACAATGGGACAATCAACAACAACAACTCCACATAAATCATTTAGAACTGTTGGCAGTGTTTCTGGCATTAAAAGCATTTCAACTACTAATAGCCCACAAACACATTCTTGTTAAAACCGACAACATGACAACAATGTATTATCTCAACAAACAAGGAGGGACACACTCGTCACAACTGTGTCTCTTAGCCCAAAAAAATTAGCATTGGGCAATTCACAATCACATTTGCCTAATAGCACAATATATCCCAGGCATTCAGAGCCAGTTGGCCGACAATCTCAGTCGAGATCACCAGCAAACACACAAATGGGAAATTCATCCCCAGATCCTACAGGATTACTTCCTACGCTGGGGAACACCAAAAATAGACCTATTCGCAACAAAAGAAAACGCAAAATGCCAAAACTTCGCGTCCAGGTACCCACAAGCTCAATCCAAGGGCAATGCGTTAGGGATCAGTTGTTCAGGGATATTTGCTTACGCTTTTCCCCCTCTCCCACCCATTCCTTATCTGGTAAACAAACTAAGTCAAAACAGATTCAAACTAATACTCATAGCACCAACCTGGGCTCGCCAACCGTGGTACACAACACTGCTGGACCTATCTGTAGTACCTCACATCAAATTACCAAACAGGCCAGATCTGTTAACTCAACACAAACAACAGATCAGACACCCGAATCCAGCATCGCTCAATCTAGCAATCTGGCTCCTGAAGTCTTAGAATTTGGACACTTAGACCTTACACAAGAATGTATGGAGGTCATTAAACAAGCTAGAAAACCTGCTACAAGACATTGTTACGCAAACAAATGGAAATATTTGTTTATTATTGCCACACTAATCAAATTCAACGACTACATGCTTCTGCAAAGGACATTGTAAGCTACTTATTACACTTACAAAAGTCTAAGCTAGCATTCTCTTCAATTAAAATACATCTCACAGCAATATCTGCCTATTTGCAGATTACACATTCAACATCGCTTTTTAGAATCCCAGTCATCAAAGCATTTATGGAGGGATTAAAAAGAATCATACCCCCGAGAACACCACTAGTACCTTCGTGGAACCTTAATATTGTATTAACACGACTCATGGGACCACCATTTGAACCCATGCACTCTTGTGAAATGCAATACTTAACTTGGAAAGTAGCCTTTCTAATAGCTATCACATCACTTAGAAGAGTAAGTGAGATACAAGCATTTACTATACAAGAACCCTTTATACAAATACATAAACATAAAGTGGTTCTCTGTAAAAAATCCCAAATTCCTACCAAAGGTCATATCACCATTCCACCTAAACCAAACAGTGGAACTCCCAGTCTTCTTTTCACAACCAGACTCAGTAGCCGAAAGAGCCTTACATACATTAGACATAAAAAGAGCACTAATGTATTACATTGACAGAACAAAACAATTTAGTAAAACAAAACAATTGTTCGTAGCCTTCCAAAAACCTCATGCAGGTAATCCTATATCCAAACAAGGCATTGCCAGATGGATAGTTAAATGTATTCAAACTTGCTATATTAAAGCAAAGAGAGATCTACCTATTACACCAAGAGTGCATTCCACTAGGAAAAAGGGTGCCACAATGGCTTTTCTGGGGAATATACCTATGACAGAAATTTGTAAGGCAGCTCCCTGGTCTACGCCTCATACATTCACAAAGCATTACTGTGTAGATGTGTTAACAACACAACAAGCCACAGTAGGACAGGCTGTATTAAGAACATTATTTCAGACAACTTCAACTCTTACAGGCTAAGCCTCCACTTTTGGGGGAGATTACTGCTTATTAGTGTATGCACAGCATGTGTATCTGCAGCTACACATGCCACCGAACGGAAAAAGTCACTTACCCAGTGTACATCTGTTCGTGGCATGAGACGCTGCAGATTCACATGCGCCCTCCCACCTCCCCGGGAGCCTGGAGCCGTTATGAGTTGGATGAAAATTGTAAATTTGTAAATATATATTATTTTAATACATATTATGTACATACCTACTCCATTGCATGGGCACATTTAGTATATTCACAACTCCTACCTCACCCTCTGCGGGGAAAACGATCTAAGATGGAGTCGACGCTCATGCGCAATGGAGCCGAAAGGGGAGGAGTCCCTCGGTCTCGTGACTCAAAGACTTCTTCGAAGCAAAACAACTTGTAACACTCCAAGCCCAACACTAGATGGCAGGATAATGCACAGCATGTGAATCTGCAACGTCTCATGCCACGAACAGATATACACTGGGTAAGTGACATTTTCAATATATATATATATATATATGCCATAATTGGCATAGAAATGTCACTTATTATTTCTGTTATTGCCCGCCTTTGCATACCATACAGTAGATACACAAGAATGCAAACAACAGATTTTTCGTTCCGTACATTTAAAAAAAACTTTCGATGCTCTAGGTACAAATATACAGCATTGTGTAGCTAATATCAGCAAATTGCCGTCATGCATAGACTTAGCTCGCCAAATTCAAATTTAGATTCGTGAATTTGAACCAGAAAACCTTCCAACTCCAGGGTCTCATGTGCTGTTGCCACGGAGGGAAGGGCCATGACGTGGTAAGTATACTATTGCATGTGATACACTGGTGAAGTTAACCACAAGAAGGTGTTATTCAGTCTCTTCTAGCTGTGTGGTGATGGCTAGAAAGTTAAAAGTTCGTTCAGACACATTGGTAAAATTCTACTTCGAAGCAGGTTGTGTCCCTCGTTTCTGTCTGTGGGTGGCAGGTCGGCCTTGTAGCACCCAGCTATTTGTTTAACAAAACCGTTAGGACTTGGATAGTGGTGTACATCTATTTTTGAGTCTCTCTTGCTCTTTTGGTTTCCAATATTGTGTTGGGTGTACATAGTTTAAAAGACATTGTAAGGCAGTGGTTTCAAGTCTGTGTTCCGGGGACCCCTGGGGGTCTGCGAACCTCCTCAGTAGGTTCGTGACAGCTTAGAAAATTAAATAATATTAACAGATTAATAAAGTGTTTATAAATAAAATGACTAAATGTACAACTGAAAATTGTGAAGCGTACTGTAAGTGTCAAGGAGTTTGAAATTGGAGACTAAAAGTTAAATGAGTGTCCTCAGATTGATTTGTGGCAGCAGTGCAGGCGCATCACACAGAATATGGTACGGACGATGTGCGGCTTCAATTGAATTGAGAACAACTCTAACCTTCCTATTAAAATTAGATTTTTATTTCTTCACTTATATTTATTTGCATATTAAAAAAAATGAAAATGTGTTAACATTTGTCTATGATGAATACCTGTTTCTGTAGTTTTTTGTGTATTGTTGTGCATTTCAAATAATTGACAATGTTTAGGCCTGGGTCACTGGCTTCCAGTAATGACTCAGTTTGGGGTCCCCAGATTCCAATAATGATTCAGTGGGGGGCCCCGGATTCCAGTAATGATAAAGTAGGGGTCCACAGAAGTCAAAAGGTTGGGAACCACTGTAGTAAGTATGATGATTATAAAATGTACATTTCTTCACAGTATTTACGATTACTGGTTTCTATAGGGGAGGAGTCAATTAGTTTGGGATGTAGGGTGAACAGAAGGGTCTTAAGATTACTCAGATGGCATCAATGGTAGTATGAGAGAGTGAAGCTGAAGAATGCTTGTTTTCTCCTTTCTGGGTTTGGGTATTTTCAGGATAAGTGATTACTGTGCGGGTATATGGGGACAGCTACTGAAGGAGAGTTTGTCAGCTAAAGAGTCCCTTTTTTGTCTGTATTCCTTTATACATGGCAGATTCTGATTAATGTAATGGGTGCTGGTAGAGGGACCCACTGAAAAAAGAAGACACATTGAACAAGTTTTAGAATTCAGATCCTGATTCAGCACACTGTGCACGTATGATACTAGTCTCAGACTTCTGCATTTCTAGGGGAGGTACATGTGCAGGACAATCGAGACCACCTACAATGAGTTGTATAGTAACAAGAAATGAAGGATGGGGAGGTCCTACATTTTCATACCTCTTCCTTGCCTGATCATTCATATTCTTCTGATGCGAAATGTTTCTACTCCCCACTTTTACCACAGCAACACATAGTTTTCACCTCCTCAGAGTGTAGAACTGCTCGCTTAAGGTCTGTGGATTAGTTGGAAGCTATCTAAAGTGACGTCCTATAATTTTCTTTTGTTTATTTCATCTAGGGTGGCAGCTATTTCACTTCCGGGTTTTTACTCACACCTGAAACTTTTGATTCCAACCTCCACCCCAAAGCGAATTTTGTCTAAAATATAAAACCCTACAGAATGTGCCAACTTAGTATAAATGTTACTGTTTAGTGTCTAATCCAATCCAACAGAAACTTTTGTTTTGTCCAGGTCTTCATTTTGCTAGTTATACTTAGGAAAGACTATTTTGCTTATATCGTCACTGACATATGGAACTCATTCCTTAAAAAATGAGTCAACGAAAGCTACCTCTAAAGCGCACTAATACCCGCACAGTGTGTTTTTTTGGCGCAAAACAAAATGGGCTCAGCAGATTAATTATTAACAAACAAAATAGTCTTTAACTTTTTTCCAAAAGGAGGAGTGATCTGTGCTAGGTCGAATTTCTGGGGCAATGTGTAGCTGCAAGCACAGCAAACGACCTGTCACCCAAACTGTCTCGGGCGAATCTTAGCAATTGGAGGTAATTTGCTAATACAGAACATAAGCATCCGGAAGGAGTGTCCTGATCACAATGTCTAACCACCAAAAATCGAAACAGTTCTCCTCGAAATCAGTTGCTACATCGTCTCAAAGTGATTCCGTTCTCAGTGTTCAAATAAATTGTGGTGATGCTGCAAGACTTGCTGAGATATGCTATTGCCAGGAACCATTCACTCTTGGGTTAACAGGCTGACTCCTAGCCTTATCTGTGATTGTTCTGTGTGAACATATGGAATGAAGTGGTCTCATCCCAGCACCTGGTGCATGTATGCTGCCTTCGTCACAAAAGCAACCTGTGGTTCTGTTAAAGTAATTTCCTCTCCTTTTAAAGGGATCTACACCATGCATGAGTCTCCCCCCCAAGTATCAGCCATCTCTCATCTTTCTAGCCTTCCTTACTTGCTGCACCTCAGATTATGAAAAGCAAGCAAACTGGATATGGTGAACACTCCATTTCAATGTTGTCTACCACTCACAGGAACAACTTGGTTCAGACAGATTAGCAAGCTTCTTAAAAGCTTCCTTTCCTACCTTTTTGTTCTTTTGATCAGTTTTTTTGTTTTGCATTTATTTGTTCATTTACAGAGTGGTACAAAAACAAAACAACAAGGGCACCGTACAGTGATGGCCTGCAAAAACCAGTGGACACAAGGAAACACACGTATTACATTCAGGACACAACACATAGCAATCAATAGATGAACCGGGCCTGAGTGCTATGTGGCCAGGATACGGGGTGAGGTCATGGGTAGGTTCGGCCCTGAGTGGTTGGGGGTGCAGGGACACAGGAGAGAGAGGAGAAGAAGAGGGGAAGAAGTGTAATTGGAGAGAGGGAGGGAGAGAGGGAAGGAGACACACCATGGGCTTTGGAGCATCCAGTAAGGGGGGGGGGGGGGGGGAGCAAAAGAGGAGCAGCCTATGGCTATGTCAGCCCTCAGGATTGTCTGAAGCTCAGGGAACTACGTATACTCAAGATCATGGCCGGCCAATCTAACATTGATCAGCGACCGTCACCTTGCAAGAAGGACGACCAAGTGTGAAGAAGGTTTTTCACTTTGTCTTGTAGATTGTAAATGAGGCGCTCGTATGAGGCTTTCTTATACATTTCCGTTAGCCACTCCTCATCCTGATGTGTGGGTGGCAGTGAGGAGTGTCGTGCCGGAGAACACAATGTTTCACCAACATGAGCGCTGTCTGAAGCAGCCGAAATTCATGAAGGGACAGAGCAGAGAAGTCCACTGTATCATGAAGCATGATCAGGGGTGCACGAGCAGCACAGAGATCGCCAGGGTCTCCGGCAACGTGGAGCCAACGGCCCCCCAGAAGTGGCGGATCACAGGACAGTCGCACAGAATATGCACCATGTTGCAGCGTGTGTTGTCGCAAAGCCAACAATTGGAGTCGGGAAGCAACTCCTCCGCCCTTAGTTTCGCTGGGGTCCAGTGCCACTCTTGCAGCATCTTGAAGAGGGAGAACTTCATTCTGGCCTCCCGGGCTTTATGGCTGGGAGTGTCTAGCAGTTCCTCCCAGTCCTCTGCTGTGTACTCCACCTGGTGCAGATTTTGCCACGTGGCCCGCAGGCTCTCCAACACTGGTAGTGAGTACAGATGCTGGGTTGATAGGTTGTAAAACCCCAGCATCACCCCTCTGAAGCGTCTCCACACTTTAAGACAGGAGAGCACTGAAGAGGATAGAAGAGACCAGGGCTGCAGTCCAAGCATCTTGCGAGGCATTGTCGCAGCTGTATATACTTCAACAGCTGGCGGGGCAGTACATCGAACTCCTCACGGAGCGTTTCAATGAATTTAAGTGCCCCTTAGGTAAGCACATGATGTAGGGAGAGGATCCCTGCATAATGTCAAAGGCCCCAGTTGAGCATCTTACCTCCAATGCAGATGCCGGTATTGCCCCATATGGGTGCCTGATTATGTAAGTGAACATCCTCCTAGAAGAGCCTATGGACTTGCAGCCAGGTCTTGTTCACGGCCTGAATAGTAGGATTTGCCAAACCAGGCACAGAGGCATCATACTTGTAGAGCACGTGCATCCCCCTTGGGCAATTCATAATACTGCGCTCAATTGTGACCCACAATGGAGGGTCCTGGGCCTGTGAGTGCATGTAGGGCTGCTGTGTGTGGTGCAAGGCCATAGAGCAGTGCTCAACCGAGAGGAGGCCCAGACCACCACAAGAGGGGGGAGCTATAAGCTTGCCTATGGCCATTCCAGGTCTTGCCTTTCCCCAAATGAAGGACTTGATGCCGCTGTCTATCGACTGCAAGAGGATGAGGGGATGAGCAGTGAGAGCATTCCCAGAGCGTACGTGAACCTCTGGTAACCATCTTGACAGTGGGCACCCTGCCCCACAGAAAGATGTTGAGGTTGGACCACTTGTGGTAGTCAGGTTTTGTGCATTCCAACAACAGGTCAGGATTGTCCACCATTGTGTGATCCAGACCCTGATTGATATAGATCCCCAAATATTTAAGATGTGACTGCCTCCCTTCAAAGGGACAGCCGGACACAGCCGCCCTTGGGGTCACCCACAAGATCAGTAGGGCTTCACTCTTGCCTCAATTTCGCCCTTGTGGTCACCCACAAGATCAGTAGGGCTTCACTCTTACCTCAATTTATTTAGAATCTGGTTAGCACTGTAAGGGCTGAGATGGGGCCCAGGAGAGTCGGGAGCGAGGAATAGAGGGCAGAAAGCATGAGTGAAGTGTCATCCACTTAAAGATAAAGTGCTGATGGGCCCCCAGGGGTAGGGATGCCCACAATCCATGGTGATTGACGTAGAGATGTGATCAGGGTCTCCATTACCAGGAGGAAGGGTACGGGTGACTACGGGCATCCTTGTTGTGTTCCCCGCTAGACCGGAAATTGATGTGCATTGTGGGTGAGTTGTAGAGCCACTGGACCTTTGCTATTAAATCCTCTCCAAGGTCTAATGTGTGGAGCATCACAAAGAGAACGTCCATTCAGTTCTGTCAAATGCCTTCTCAGCGTTGAGTGAGGGGGCCACGGCATCCTCCAGCAAGTCCTTAGCACACGACATGAGCTAGAGTACTAAGGTGGTTCTGGGATGAACGCCCAGGGATAAACCCCACTTGGGTGCGGTGGATCAGAGTTGGGATAACTGTTCGAAGGCGAGCTGCCAGAATACTGGCCAAAATCTTGATATCTCCTTTGAGCTGGAAATTGGTCTATAGCTACCACAAAGGAGGGGATCCATCCAGGGCTTGGGGAGGACGACAGGCAGGGTCCTGTTAGAGATGGGACCAAGGGGACCCTGTGGGCTCAGTCTCATGAAAAGCCTCGTAGAGGAAGTTCACTACCTCGTCCCCCATCCCCTTATAGAACTCAACCAGGTAACCGACCTCCCCAGGAGCCCTGTGGTACGTGAGTTTGGAGATGGATTTCGCTATTTCCACTTTGCTTTTATCACCCCAGAGCAGATCCCTGCCTGACTCATTGAGGCAGGGAGGACGTACGCCATTGAAGAAAACTTTCAACCAGGTAAGGTCCACAGCAACTTCAGGGGTGTAGCGGTCCTGGTAGAAGGCTGCAATCTCACTTGTAATGTCCTGTGGTCTACTGAAAATGAGACTGGTAGCAGTTTTGATGGCAGGGATTGCCAGCCGGGCCTCTCTGCTGCAAATATGCTGCCAGAAGTAGCCCCACCTTCTCACCATGCTCATTGTGGTGGCCGTTCAGTCGCTATAGCACATACTCTGCTTTAGAAGTCTGAAGAGTGTTGAGGTCTGTACGTGCTTTTTGCAAGCGACGTCTGATGGGGGCTGAAAGGCATGCCATGTAAAGATGTGTGAGGGTCACTGTGGTGCTGTCCAAGGTCCTATGCAGCTCCACCTTCTGCTTATTCGAGAGAGCAGCTTCTCTCAACAGTTGACCCCTTATAGTCCCTGTGGCTGCCGCCCACAATGTGCATGCATTGATTTTGATTCCATTGCAAAATCAGACATCTTAGCACCCATGCCTTCCAGGCGGCCACCCACTGCAGTGATTGCCTGCCATATCTGGTCGATCTTGGGGTCCATGGACATCACAGATGGGGCAGACGCAGGCCTGCTCTGCGAAATAGCCTCTGTGAAGAGCAGCTGTCAGGCTTGCTGATTCCCGGAGGGCATAGCTTCCCCCACGGGCAAGAGAAGAGCACACAGGCACAAGATCTCTCTGCAGGACAAGGAGAGACCTTGACAGCTGGTATGGTCTCCCTGCCCGGGTGGCAAGCTGGCAGGTGCAGGCCAGGAGATCAGACGAGGAGCTATAACAGATAGAGAGATGCGCACCGCACACCTCTACTCCCCATTTGGTATTCCCATGGCAGTGATTAGTCTCTGGGAGCCAATGCTGTCCCAGGGGCACATCCTGCAAGTACCTCCAGCTGAAAAGATGGTAGAGCAGGCAGGAGGAGAGTGGAGAGCAGGTGTTCAGGTGGGTTGTCGACACAGATTGGGGAGAGCCTCCAAGGTGGCATGCAATGGTTGACATCCTATGAGGCCGGCCGCCCCGCTGTTGTGTGCAGATGGTGTCTGTGGCTGGTTTGTGGAGGAAGAAGGAGGAGTAGGGGGCTTTGCACCCCAGATGGGAAGAGGCAAGCAGAAGACTGCATTCAAGCAGTGCAGATTGAGGGAGTCACCCAGCACAACCAGGCCAGATGTTCTGTCTGCTGCAGTGGGGTCCCTAGGCCCATGACATGAGGTGAGGAGGCTAGGGCCTGTCAGTCAGCACATAGCCAGGCCCTCGCCCAGCAGCCCAGGTTGCAGTCCAGGCCCCCACTGATGCTCCAGAATGCATGCAGGAGGCACCATGAATTGTGCAGCCCCTTGCTGACCAGGGTCCAAACTAAAGGAGACATGAGAGAGGGGAGGGAGACACCCCAGGAGAAGTCAACCACTTCCCAGAGTCACTCGAGGCCAGTTGCAGGCCACCTCAGCACTGGCCCTCAGGCGAGGGGCATGTAGAACCAGGGTCTAGGCTCCTCCATTGGGGCCGGACTGCCCTTCCTAATCCTTTCACAGGTGGAGTACCCCAAGCCGGGCCAATCTAGGTCCAAAGAGACATTGGGGGAAGAAGACAGGCAAGGGGTATTGGGGGAAGAAGAAAGGCAGGACACCGCCTTTGTGCTGGTGCTCCAACTGCCGGGCCTCACAGTCCTTCTCTGTCACTCTGCAGTACTGCTGTGGTCGCACAGCAAGGCTGGGTGCCTCCGAAAGCTGGTGCTGCCCCTACTTCTCCCTTTCTGGGTCAACAACCCACAAAAGGGCCCGCTGCTCAGAGCCCTGGGAGACAGCATGCTGTGCTGACCCCTCCGCCGTTGAAGAATGATGTACATGGCAAGGAGACCTCCCAGGGCCTCCCTGTACAGCGAAGCCATAGTCAGGCATCCATCTTGTTCGCCGGCCAGACTCCACCCCCAAACACTTTTGTTTTTATAAATAAATAACAAAACTTCAAGTTCCAGAGTGAAACAAACTGGATGGTTCGAACTGGAGAACTAGATGACCTACTCATGCGTTGCTAAGGACATCTTGAAAGCTTTGTGGGGGGGATGTAATAACCACTTACAATATGGAATAAAGTACTCTCATGCAAGTCACCTTAGAGTTCCGTGATGTCATAAAGGCAAACTGCCTGTGGTCATGAAGCTACTCAATGTCTTGCAGTATTAATATTATGTATATTGGAGCACTTTTTCCCCAGACACATTAAAAAATCCCTTGGTGATGCATGATAACATTCATAATTGCAGCCCTGTGTAGGTTCACCAAACTCTGAGATGAGCATATCTCCTGTTGTCCCTTTTTAGGTCTTTTCTACATGATCTATTATACATAATACAATACATAGAATGGACCAGGTTCAATCCCTTGCTCATGAATGGATGGTGTTATTGTCTATCTCAGTTCCCAGCTTCTGATTCAATGGCTTTCCTCGATGTTCTTGTGTCTGAGCCACCAAGAAGAATTTTGTCCTCACTGTGTTTCGAACTGATATCATATATCTTTCATCTGCTGAATTGAGACCACTGCATTGTATAGGAGGGACTATTTTGTTCCTTATTTTCTTTTACTTTTCCTCTTTCTCGCCCTGCTTCACCACTTGTTCTTTAATATATAACACTTCAACCCTTCACCCAAGAATTGCTTGGACCCTTAACTACTGATGGGTGCCACTTTTAGTGACCAAGCAGAAGGATGCATAGAGACTAGTGCATTGGTTCAGGCTCAGAATGATCTGATCCTCCCCAAGCTCCGTTCAGCTGCAGACAACAGGTTATGTCTGAAAGTGAGACCACTGTAGCCTTCTAAGAGCTATTATCCTCAGCTCTTAGAGTCCTTTTAGAGGGTTCCCAATACACTCTCCCCTTCAGTCATCATCAGGTTTGTCCAGCCAACCCTGAATGGGAGAGAAAGCCCCAAACATGGAATATTGTGGTTCCCTCAGTAGAGATCTGTTACCAGTTATTACAAACCAACAATGAAAGAATGCATGTCTTTTAGCCAAATAATTACCTTATCATTGCTATGTAAGTTAAATTAGTTTTGCGTCTCTCCCTAGAGTCAACTGAAACTCATATGCTTCACTTTCCTGCTTATCTTCTGCTAGTGGAGTCAGTTAGGACTGTGACCTGTCCCCCAAATTCAACCCCCTCCTTCTAGCCATGTGCAGTAGCCTGGAGTCTGATCTAAATTTATTAACAAAAATAAAATAATTGATGCCCTTCACAAGTATCACACTTCTTCGGTAAAGCAATAAGATGCATCAGTTACACATATCTCAGTCAAACACAGGTGCAATAGGTGGTTACTAAAGAGTCTGGGGCATTGTTGGAGAAGGCATTTGTTATGAGCTTTGTGAATTTCCCTAACTCCTTGCCAGTGCTCTATATGATGTACGGCAAGTCTAATGTGGTAAGTTGCTTTACTGTTTATTCTAACTTCATGATGTTGACTGACTGACAACACAGGGAATTCTGATTTGGGTCATGCTTTGAGGGGTATCCAGTAAAGATTTTGTGTGATTTCTCTGGCCATGAACAGGGGTTTGACTTTTTCGAGGAGGCTCATCTGGAACCAAGGTGTGATTATTATTTTTATTTTTTACTCAAGTTCTCTTTGAAGGGTAGATTAGAAAATTAGTGAGTTAGTATGGTTGATAGGGGTTCTCTTAAATGTTTTTGTCAAAATGTTGTGCTAGATCTAGGTGTGCATTTAGCTGTAGAATGTCACTGAATGATAAAACGTTAAGATGTATTTATCTGTCATTGGCAGATTGCTCAATGGAGATGTTTGTTATTGAAAAGCACACAAAGGGGCCTGATGCTGAAAGGGATTTAGCAGTCAAAATACAATTACCAATAAGTCACTCTTTGTGATGTTGTGATCCCATTTTACGATTTTAAATTTTTTTTCCAAGTCGTGAAATGGGTTTAGAAACCAATACCAGATAAAGAAGGGGTTTGGGTTAAGAGCGTTCCTTCCAAATTGAGAGCCGTTAAGGTATGTATCAATGGTTTGCAGTTGTAATTCTGATCACAATCCATTGATCTGCTCTTGAATCCCAAGTTGGGATGGTAACTGATTTGCAAAGGGGAAAGGGTCCTCTTTTTATCCCTTCCCCTTTGGCCATTGGTGTGGCAGCTTCAGGAGGAGTAGGCAGTGGTCACAATGCAATCACAAGGATGTGGGTCTGCTGTTCCTTTCAGGCCACCATCCCTCTAATTGTAGCCAATCATAGGAGGTCGCATATTACTACCTGTCTAATTTATGTTAAATAAGTAGGTCTTTCCGCGACCTCCTCCAATTCAGTATTTTGTGAACTGACCTGTTTGTACATAAGTCCTTTTGGAAAGTAAGATTGCATTCATAAGAAGTTGTTGCACAATTTGCGACCCCTTTTTGCCAATGTTATCTTTTGACATTAGGCCCAAATGTCTAGGGTGACAATAATGAACTTAGGGAGGATGGGACCACAAGACCTTCGGAGAAAGGAAGAGAATGCCCATGCAAAGGATAGGGTGTGAAAAAAGTGCTGGTGATCAATTTTGTTTAACAGTGGTAACTGGTAAAGAAGCACAAGGAAAAAGTTTCTCCTTTGTCTATAATCCTCATTGTTACTTCTAGAGAGAGTGATCTATTGAAGGAGCAATTTACTTTGTCAGTGCATTATCACAAATGTTGGCTTCCAGCAAGATGAAAAGGTTCTTCAGAAGGTTAAAGGAGAGCAAGCTGTGGATATTTCAGAGGTGTGTGTACATTTTTGGTTGGGGTGCTTGTAAGATCTATGTTGTACCTAAGAGTGTTCATTTTATTGGTATCATTGTTACTGATGCTGTTTTAGTTGATTGACATGCGTGTGGGTCGGGGCAGTTGGCTTAATGTCTGTAATCATTGAAGATTGGAATCCATTTTTGTTGGCCCAGGTGATTTTAACTAGTTTTTGGTCCTCAAGGGAATACGTTTCATGCCAACATCTTACAAATTTTAGATTATCTCTCCTATTGGATACTCTTCTGTACCAGGTGGTGTATGGTTTGAATATGTTTTTTTTTGCAGCAGGGTAATGTAGGAAAGGTAGTCGTTATGTGAAGTCTTGTGTGCATTTGTTTAGCTGTGCATTGATGTTGCCTGAATGGGTAACGTGAGGTTACTGGTTGACTGGGGTATGAACTGTGGTCAAGCAGCAACTGCAGTCCTTGTCAGAGTAAGGCACAAGCAAACCCCAAATTAACCTGTGCTCAACCCCCTGGTAGTTTGGCACCGGGCAGTGAGGCTTAACTTAGAGGCATTGTGTGAAGTATTTCTGCAACACTTCAAACAGTAATAAAGTGAAAACACCATACAGAAAGAATCTCACACATGTTTGAAAAATAGTACTTTCTTTAATAAATAAAACAAGACCACAAATACACAAATCCATTTGGTAAACCCAGAGATATGTAATTTACATTTTTTAGTGAAAATAGTGCCAAAAAACTCAAAATGGCAATAGTGGATATAAGGTCGCTCCCGACTGGGACGAAGTCACAAGTTCGGGCTGACCGCGATGGAGCGTGGTCTGGCTACAGGGACCCACTTAATGCCCAGTGAACAAAGTACCTTAAATCCTGGTTTGCAGAGCACTGCAAACATCTGTATCGAAGAGGCGTCATGCAGCCGAAGTGAAGCATCTGTTCCTAGATGTGGTAAGGCTTTGATGCGAGGACCTGCTTCATCTTTGAGGCTCCTGTCGACGTGAAGTCCAGCATTGCGAATGCGACACACAGTTGGGGCGATGCCTTCCAAAGAGCTGTGAGGCTGCAAACACAGTCATTGTCGAGGTTGCCATCGATGAGGGAGGCAAAGGGCTGCACCAATGATGCATTGTGCAGTGTCCGTTCCAAAGGTGTTAAAGGCTGTGAAGGTATTGCAGGTGTTTGTGATGGGGCCTTATCTGTGCAGCAGCGGAGATGCATTGCTTCTGCTCGGGTTTGGGCCGTGCATCTATGGAGATGCATTAGTTCTGCTGGTACCACAGAGGCTGGCAAGGCACGTTAAGCCCACTTCCAAGGTTCAAGGACTGGGGTGGCACCACTTGGGAGGATAGACCTATAGATGGCAGCGTCCTATTGCAGATGCAAGGTCATGGAGCCTATGTCACTGATGCTACAGATCAGGAAGCCAGTCAACCAGCTCTTGGAGTCACTCTGGGTTCAAGAGGTGCATGTCCAGTAGTTCCTTCAGAGCAGCAGTCCGGCAGAGTGGCAATCCATATAGCAGCACAGCTGTCCTTCCTGTAAGAGTAGCCACAGGTCTAGAAGTGTAAAAGGAAAAAAGATACTTAATTATACATGGTCGCTACTGCCAGATATAGCCCTCCTACAGGAGACACACCTGCCTGAGTCAGAAAGCCAGAAATTGAGGAGGGAATGGGTGGCGAGAGAGTACCATGCTAGCAAACTCATCTTGGGAGACCCTGAGGCCCACTCTAGCAAATTGTATCATAACTGTGGGTTTACCATACTACTTGCAAAAACCTCCCCATAAAAGTCCACAAAGTTTGGAGAGCTCTTCATGATCATTTAGGCCCAACACACTTGCTGAGAGACACCATGGCAGCTACAGTTAGAATTCTGCATCAACAATCTAACTTGGGGGTGACTGGAACATAGTTCAAGACCCCTAAATGGACAAATCAGGCCACAACGTATCCTGACACGCTTCGGATAGGGTGCTTTTCAAGGACATGATGATAGACTTTTCCATGGTAGAATCTTGCCAATTCCTGCACCCCGCAATGAGAGACTACACCTACATCTCATGCATGCATCGATTCCCCTATGCAGAATGACTATTTCTTGTTTTCTATGCCGCTCCTAGGTTATGTTATGTCAAAGATTCTTGTAAAACGCAGACAGACACCTAACTCATGGGCATCCCGGCACAGTAGAAAAGCATATAACCACCTATCTTACAATGTTGCGCTGCTCCTAAACAAACAGGTGAGTTTTTAATTGCTTTCTAAAGTTCAGCAAGTTACTGTTGGACCGAAGCTTGAGTGTCAGAAAATTCCACAATACAGTGGCCCTGTAGGCAAAGGATTGACATCCTCCACTTACTCTCTTGATTCTGGGAACGTTTAAGAGGGAGAGGTTGTTGGACCTTAGCACTCTCTTGGCAACATGAGGCGTGATCAGATGTTGCAGGGGATGCGTGCCTAATGTGTGTTAATGTCTATGTACAAAACACAGGGCTTTAAATTCAATTTTTTTCTTAATCGTTATCCATAGCAATTGCGAGAATGCTGTGCCCACAGATTTTCTCTTTGGCACTCCTAATAACACACGTGCTGCAACATTTTGAATGATCTGCACCTTTTTCATTACTTAGGATGGACTGCCCAAGAACAGGGTGTTGCCATAGTCCAAGCGAGACAAAATCAAACCCTGGGCCACCAGCCTCCTAGAATCCTGAGGTAGCCATTTGAGAGATTTTCTTAGAGACCTTAATATCCCAAAACAGATGGCAGATACCTTCTGGGCCTGAGCACCAATAGATAACTCTTTGTCCAGTGTGACACCTAGGCTTTTTACCTCAGGTCTGGGGGTAGGTGGGGACCCAAAGCAAAGGGGCCAGAGGTATTGGTTCCACAATGAGGGGTTGTTTCCGGCCACCAGCAACTCAGTCTTATCTCCATTCAGTTTTATATGGCTTGCTGCCATCCAGCTAACCACTTTCTCATACATATGGTCAATTTTTTCGAGGGCGATGCAGTGTCTGGTGATAGTGATATGATTATTTGCATAAATTTGGCATGTAAAATCATTGTAAAACTGAAGGAACAAATGACATTGGAAAGTGGCCGCATATATACTTATTAAACAGTGTGGGGCTTAGGGAAGAACCCTGCTGGACCCCACAATGCAGGTTATATATTTCTGACAAAAAATGTCCCTAGATCATTTACTAGACACCACCATTCTGGCAATATGGGTTTCTTATCACAATGCTGTACATACCCGGCTCAATACGGGATCTCTGAGACCACCTGGGAGTCAATTGAGACTAAACGTTTCTCAATACAAACTCCCTGACAACAACAAAAGGTTGCATTCACACCTTCAAGTCTTTTTAGAGCACAGTGAAGAGGCAACTGACTCCCCTGGCACCTTATGGGCAGCAGGAAAGGCAACCATTAGAGGGAAAATAATATGAGATACTGCCCGCCAGATGCGAGAGATCTCATACAAAAAGGCTCAACTAGAGCTTGAAATCACTGCAGTTTCTGCTCAGAACTCCTCTTCGCACTACAAATTTTGCTGGAAGCTAAACACAAGCTTAATGCATTATACACCTCTAAAGCAGAAACTGGCCTGCTCCACATTAAGCAAAGATATTGTGATTAGGGAGAGAAAACAGGTCAACTATTAGCTGGCAAGACACATCAACAAGAATCTTCGTGTACCATACCGGCCATTCTTCTCACCGACAGCACATCACTTATGCACCCACTTGATATTCTCAAGACCTTTAGAGGCTATTATGAAAACTATTCCTCTGAGGTGACTGGGCCCCATCCGATACTATATCATTTTTGCACAATATAAGACTCCCCCAGCTCGCCACAGACCAACAACAGTCACTTGCAGCTGACATTACAGTGGAGGAGGTTAAAGGCATAATTGACAGCCTCCCACAGAGCAATTTCCTTGGTATGGATGGCTACTTGGCCGAGTACTGTAAAATGCATAAAGACCTGCTTGCCAACTTGTTATGCAAAGTCTCTACAGAAAACTAATCTATGCCTAGCACAGTAACTCAGGCCAATAGTGCAAAAATTAAACTTATCCCTAAGTGGGATAAGGACCTACTGAGTTGCGCGAGCTACAGGTCAATCTCTTTGCTTAATGTTCGGCCCAAAGATCCTGGCCAATATCCTAGTGAATGATCTAAAAACATCCTTCTATTCCTTATATATAAAAACCAGTAGGGTTTTGTCCCACTCATTACTTTGGCATCTCATCTTCGTGCCCTGGCCTATGTCATCTGTAGGGTCCACAGTGGTGGGGATGAAAAACTTGTGTTATCCCTCAATGTGGCTAAGGCCTTTGATAGGGTGGAGTAGAGTTATATGTTCCAGGTTCTGAGACAGATAGGAATGTGGCCAGTGTTAATGAACAGAATACAGAAACTCTACACTCATCCAACATCTAGGACCACCTCCAATGGCTACAGTACGGCTCCTTTTGATATACATAGTGGCACAAGGCAGGGATGATCCCTATTCTCGTGTTATTCATCCTTGCATTAAAGCCATCAGCAGTAGACATTTGAAACTCACCAGGGAGCAACAGCACAGTGATACTGCGGACGACCATTAGATATGGCTCCACAATAATGACATTTTAGTAACTCTCACAAACCTGGCCTCCTTTCATAGATCTGATTTCCCACTTTTCCTCGCAGTCTGGATACAAGGTGAAATGGGATAAGTGCAAAACCCTACCACTCACTGACTATACAATGCCAGCATCCATAGACTGTCTACTGGTTAAATGGTCGACCACTACCTTGAGAACCTTGGTGTAACTTACTCTTAAACCATTGAACATGAAAATCAAGACAGGCTTGCATCTTTGGTCCCAGCTCAACCTCTCTTTCTGGAGAAAGGCTCAACCAATCATAATGAATGTGATGCCTGGACCTAATTATTTGTTCATTGTTATTCCACTATGTATTCCCAACTGCATGATAGTGGCCTTTGAGAAATCCCTGAAAACATTCTTATGAGGAGACCATGAACCATGGGTGAAACTTTGATAGCTGCATGCCACAACAGGCAAGGGTGGCATGGGAGTTCCAAGCATATACAATTACTGGCTAGCATTGCAGCTTATGCAGCTCAGATATGGTCACTCAACTCACTGGACAATCTGAAATGGGTGCAAATGGAAGCAGCCCTTGTTTGGCGATACAGGGTTTAAAAATGCTCTACAATGGAGACCCTGACTATCCGATAATAGCATACCCAGTGCTGAACTCTACAGTTATCTCTTGGCATATGGCGTACAACCTGCTAAAGATGAACCCGATCACACCCAAGGCACCCTAAGGTGCAATGCTTCATTGTTGATTGAGGGCCGTGTTCGAATCCAGAGGAATCTGCTTCCTCTTGGACCTCATCGTTGCTGAGACTGTCAGTCTTTTTTTATACCCAAGTTCCACAACATCTGCACTGCCTGAGGGCAGCTCTGCCCCGCTCCAATTGGCAATACAGTTTTCACATATTATGGACTATCTTTGGAAATGGGTCATGCTCAAATCCTGATAAACCACTAATATTCTGCCCCAGTCTCCCAGTCTTTGAAGGCAGGGTGGTCAGACGGGTTAAAGATCTCGTACTCAGACAAAGACGGGGTGGACCTGTTAGCCACCCATGATAGACACCTCTGAGAATCACATCTTGAGTTATTTCAAGGTGTTGCACAGATAACACTCGACACCCCGAGGCTCCGTAAGCCAGTGCTTAATTCGAGCCAGTGGTTTCCAATGCTCGGTACTGGCACTGATTTGTCAGCACCGGCTCTAGTGACAGTCCACCACATGGTGGCACTGTCTGCCTAATTTTGAAATGAGCACAGCAATAGGTTAATATACATTAACAAAAAGACCATTACCTGCTGCTCATGCCATTATTATAGCTTTGAATGGCCGAGAATAAGCTGAATAGTCACACTTGTAGAAGTGTGATGGTTAGTAGTTTAATTGGTACTGCTATTGGCAATGCGGGCAGGGGCCATGGGTGATGCAGGCTGCAGTGGCCTCCCAAGAAGGGCCCTGTCACTTACTTTTTTTTTTAAACAAATGAAGCACTTTACTTGATACACCTGACAGAGACTGGAGGCACAGATCGCTGAAAGGGTTTGTCTTCCACTTATTATGAGAATTCCCTATCCTCCCACATATTCCATCATGACCACATTTCAACAGATGGTGTCCTTCACGGTACCCCTGAAAGCACAAACAGCCATGCTTCCAGATTTTGACCAATGTCCTTTTATTACTTCCAGACATGACGACTTGCTATTGCCCTCGCCATGGGCAAAATCTGTATATTGTGACTTTGATAGCCAGCATCCGCCCAGCACCTGATACATGGTTTCAGGAGTTGTAAAAGGTGGCTTCCTATGAACAAATAATTGCTATTATGAATGACCTCTTGGACAAATTCAGGCACTTCTGGAATACACTATAGATAGGTGTGTCCCGGACCACACTGCTGATGATGGCCACCATGGATCTACCGGGAAACGCTTGTGAGGGAATGGCGGTCTGAGGGTATCACGGAGTGGCTTGTACTCTTTGCTTCTGCTTACTTTTAGACCCTTACCTTCTTTCTTTCCCCATAACTGTCTTCAGTGCTCTATGAAGTCTTCTAGATTGTTGAATGTCAATTGCCTTTACATAGGAGACTTGTATGTTGCATCAACGAGGAGCTCTCTTTGAGACTATATATCATTATTCTGTGTTTTGCGTTTTGCTATGCACAGTAGGGTCATCATGCGGATAATGATTCATCCAACTGACAATGGTTATTTCTTGTGTGTACTCTACTTGCAAGACCCAATAGAGAAATGTTAATACAAAAAATGTAATTTACAAGTTCCATGTCTGTTTAAAAAAGATTGTCACTTTCAGTCACTTCAAACTGTTAGAGCATAAATATGTGTATAAAATACATGTGATCTGTAAAAGGTAAACACATAAGGTATACGTCTTTTTACCTATAATGAGGATCTTACGTTCATGTAGTCAAGACAAATTTATATTTTGATTCACATGACCTTATAGAATGTTATTGGCGTTACTTCTGTCCTGTGGAAAATACCTACATCCATACTGAAGCTTCACAGTCTGTTTACAAGCACATTTATGTGTATTTTGAGGAAAAAATATATCTCCTCTTTATATCACCTTAATCTTTTCATTTGAACGTCTTCCATAGTGCATGAAATAGATGAAATTATATCATTCTGGAATTAATTTAATCATAACAAATGACTGGTTTCTAGTTATGTTGCAAACATCCACAAATAGCATGTATCTGTTTTAACAGGAGTCGCTGATGAAGGAAAGTTGTCAACAGTTCATAAACCCAGAATATGATTCTTCTGCTTGTCTGTAAATTGATCAAGCTTTAGTCCTCTCTATGTATGCCACCGAAATGATTTGTGTCCCGGTGCACATAACCATTTGAGGTCTTGTGTTTACTCATCACATATATTAAGAACAAATCACTGATTCCAAGTTTATGGAGGGGTTAAGGTTTCAAATGATCATCTTGAGCCACCCTCAAAATGTGTTTTGCCTTTTTATACTACTATAAAACACAGCGAGCCAAAGATTTTAACACCTACAACTTTCATTCTTTTGCTGGAAAACACACCATGTACATTAGCTGAAAATGTAATCCCTAAACAGTCCACATTTAATAGTTCACAAATTAATATGTGGCAAATCTAGCAATAAAGACAATAATTACAAAAATTACAATTACAATGAGGCAGTCCATTAGGTGAACTATATTCATGTTCGATCTCATTTTAAACCATTCATAATAAAAAATAAAAAATCAGCAAATTGATCCTCTGCATGATTCACCTCAACTGGAGCAATCAATGCAGCTGTTAACAATACTTTGTGTTTGTCCAACTGACAGATAGTTCATCAATAGTTCTCCAACCGTTTACAAGGATACTTCACAAACAGAACAATCTGCATAAGAGAATATCAACATTATTCACTCCGTCTCCATCTCCTTCACCTAGTCATCCACCTGAATGCAAAGGCTCAAATCAAACCTACTAAATCTTTCTTGAAACCCTGTATGCTACAGGCCATCTTTATTGCAGACTGGTGTGGATTCAGATGCCTCCTGCTTACCATGTTCAATCAAGCATTATGTTTCCACTAACCCTAACATTACTGGACCCCAAAGATCAGATAATTACTGACAGTTCCAGCTGTAATGCCAGAATTGCTATTGTGAAAGTGAGAGATTTGTCAATATTGGCCTCGTTGTTATTTTTTTCTGCTTCCTTAGTATTTCCCATTTTAGTGGCTGAAATCAATACAGTTGATTACAAAATTTTGAGTGAGGGACTCAACCATGATTTTGTTATTTGGATCTATGGTGAATTAGCTAAGTTCTTTGCTCTCCATAAATTTACATAGATCAATCAGAACACATTCCTCTCCCCACCCAAAAAGTTTTTTATTTGCTGATCCTCACACTGGCTCGATTATTGGTCAGCACCTACGTGAGACCTCTCTTGTTTTATCTGCAATCACGATGTCAACTTTTAACTCTGCATCAGTGACACTATGCTTTGCCACTGAAATGGGTACATTTCTATTCATCAGACATTTAGGGGGTTATTACAACTTTGGAGGAGGTGTTAATCCGTCCCAAAAGTGACGGTGAAGTGACAGATATACCACCAGCCGTATTATGAGTTCCATAGGCTATAATGGACTCGTAATACGGCTGGTGGTATATCCGTCACTTTACCGTCACTTTTGGGACGGATTAACACCTCCTCCAAAGTTGTAATAACCCCCTTAGTGCCTTTCCACGAACCAGTCTTGAATGAGGCGTAGCTTGCTGTATCTGACTGACTCAAAATTGAAAATGTGCTTAATCATTAAAAATGGGAAATCTGTAGGCCTGTTCCTTTCATCTGCCTGACTTAAGCAGGTACAGCTTTTGTTAAAGTTCAGAACCTGTTGTTGACATTTGATTCTATCCTCCTGTGAACGACAAGTCAACAAAACATCAGAAATAAGATTCACTATATACCCAGTGTCCAGCTTTAGTTGAATAACCAGCCTCATCTGATGAAAGAAGTTCATAATTAATAAATATATGAATATATGCATAAATGAAGGGGCTTTGGGTCAGCCCTCCTCATTGCTTGGTCTGTTCACTTGTCATGCATAATCTACTTTAGGCTACCACAAAACACAGCATAGAACAATGGGTTAGCCATCTTCAAACAATGACTATATTGCTCTGTGAGTGATTGCTTTTTGCCTTTTCAGATGTGCACATCCACCTTAAAAAAGCGAATGTGAGTGACAGGTTGATGGGCCCGTATTCTTTTTCCCCTATTCTTTGTTGTGTTTAGTTGTTTAGCCTTCCTTATGTATTTAAACTAGGTTGCAGCAATTTAAATCCACTAGTAACTTTTATCATGCTTGTTAGAAATGGGGTCCTTGGTTGACAGTCAGGTTACCCCCTGTTCAAGCAAAGACCCTCACTCTAGTCAGGGTAAAAGAGAATCACCCTCAGCTAACCCCTGCTTACCCCCTTGGTAGCTTGGCAGAGCAGTAGGCTTAACCTCAGAGTGCTAGGCGTAAAGTATTTGTACCAACACACACACTAACTCAATGAAAACACTACAAAATGACACAACACAGGTTTAGAAAAATAGGAAATATTTATCTAAACAAAACAAGACCAAAACGACAAAAATCCACCATACACAAGTCAAGTTATTAATTAAAAATCAAAAAGAGTCTTTAAGTAGTTTTAAAAATACACTAGCGCTGCTAGAGTGAAAATGTACCTGGTGTGCGTCAAAAATAACCCTGCACGGGCGGGCGTGCGTCGAAAATAACTCCGCACGGCGGTACTCGAGTCAAAAATCCAGCCGCACGATGAGTTGACGATCCAGCCGCGCAGGTTGCGATCTCCCAGCCTCCGTCAGCGATGCTGCGCGTCGTTTCTCCTGCTCCGTGCGTCGATTCTTCGGTCGCGTTTCCTGCGAGCGTCGTTTCTCAGCCGCGGAGCTGGCGGCGCGTCGTTTTTCAGCCGCCGATCGGATTCGCGTCGATCTTTTCCCCACACGGCGCTCTGTGCGTGGATTTTCTTGTCTTTAGGCTGCCAGCTTCTCCTTTCAGGGTCCCAGGACTGGATGGGCACCACAGGGCAGAGTAGGAGTCTCTCCAGAGGCTCCAGGTGCTGGCAGAGAGAAGTCTTTGCTGTCCCTGAGACTTCAAACAACAGGAGGCAAGCTCTAGATCAAGCCCTTGGAGATTTCTTCTCAAGATGGAAGGCACACAAAGTCCAGTCTTTGCCCTCTTACTCTGGCAGAAGCAGCACTGCAGGAAAGCTCCACAAAGCACAGTCACAGGCAGGGCAGCACTTCCTCCTCAGCTAACAGCTCTTCTCCAGGCAGAGGTTCCTCTTGATTCCAGAAGTGTTTCTAAAGTCTGTAGATTTGGGTGCCCTTCTTATACCCATTTTAGTCTTTGAAGTCACCTTTCTTCAAAGGGGACTCACACCTACTTGTGAAATCCTGCCTTGCCCAGGCAAGGCCTCAGACACACACCAGGGGGTTGGAGCCGGCATTGTTAGAGGCAGGCACAGTCCTTTCAGATGAGAGTGACCACTCCACCCCTCCCTCCTAGCAGAGATGGCTAATCAGGAAATGCAGGTTACACCCCAGCTCCCTTTGTGTCACTGTCTGGTGTGAGGTGAAAAACAACCCAACTGTCAAACTGACCCAGACAGGGAATCCACAAACAAGGCAGAGTCACAGAATGGTTTAAGCAAGAAAATGCTCACTTTCTAAAAGTGGCATTTTCAAACGCACAATCTTAAAATCAACTTTACTAAAAGATGTATTTTTAAATTGTGAGCTCAGGGACCCCAAACTCCACATGTCCATCTACTCTCTAGGGGAATCTACGCTTTAATCATATTTAAAGGTAGCCCCCATATTATCCTATGAGAGAGACAGTTCTTGCAACAGTGAAAAACGAATTTAGTAGTATTTCACTGTCAGGACATATAAACCACATTACTATATGTCCTACCTTATCCATACACTGCACCCTGCCCTTGGGGCTACCTAGGGCCTACCTTAGGGGTGCCTTACATGTAAGAAAAGGGAAGGTTTAGGCCTGGCAAGTGGGTACACTTGCCAAGTCGAATTTACAGTGTAAAAATACACACACAGACACTGCAGTGGCAGGTCTGAGACATGATTACAGAGCTACTTATGTGGGTGGCACAACCAGTGCTGCAGGCCCACTAGTAGCATTTGATTTACAGGCCCTGGGCACCTCTAGTGCACTTTACTAGGGACTTACTAGTAAATCAAATATGCCAATCATGGATAAACCAATCACATACAATTTCACACAGAGAGCATATGCACTTTAGCACTGGTTAGCAGTGGGAAAGTGCTCAGAGTTCAAAAGCCAACAGCGACAGGTCAGAAAAAAATAGGAGGCAGGAGGCAAAAAGACTGGGGATGACCCTGCATAAGCAAAAGTCCAACAATGCTCATAAGAGTCATATTTTTTTCTGGCTATGAATTGACACTAAAAAGGGATTTTGTACCTGTTGTAGGTACACTTGCTGCCTAGCAATACCTGTATGTCCTATTTAATTTAATTTTTTTGATTATTGAAAACATGTGGCAGTCGTATTCAAGCTTAGTGAGTTTTCTTTAGTTTAGGTTGTTATTGTATTTTATTCTGTAATTTGCTTGCAATATTTTTGAAAAATAAACCATTACATCCGATGGAGACATCTAGCAACAGATTCCTTACCTTTGAATTCTCCCAGGTGTCAGACTAGATCTGGAAGATTTTTCATGAGCAGTACCCCTGCGTGCCGGTAGGAGGCGTCTGTCGTTGCGCGCACCAGAAATGACATTGCAGTTCTTATATAGGTGCCACCCAGGCACACCACTGTCAGTTCTTCTCTTTCCATGCCAGAACTCGTGCTGATCCAGAGAAGAGCTACCCCTTAGTCATTTTTTGAGTGGTCTTTTCCGAATTTTTGCCAAATATTTGTCGAGGATGTCATCACATAAGACAGAGCCTGTCATCGACCAGTGTCAGTGACGGATCTGCACCTTGTCTGTTTGTGGTGTTTGGAGCACGACCACAACCCAAAGATGTACTCTGAGTGCCATGCCATTTATCAAAAGACTTTGAGGGAGCGGTGCCTAAAGCTGATGGTGGCCCGGCACTCGACTTTGCGCGACCAGTTGCATGGAAGGTCCTGGGACTGGTCGCGGAGTCCAAAGTCGTCGTTGTCCCACTCCAAGTCCTCAGGTGATAGGGTAAGTCACGGCACAAGAAAAAAAGTAAGACGTTGAAGTGGTCTTCGACTTCGTTTTGTCAGTCAGAGCTTTGTCATTCTAGGCCTTGTTCTTTGGAACCTGCACCTGGGCTTACTCCATGCCTCCCTGAGTTTCTGGGAGCCAGAGCGACCCCTGGCCAGTTAAAAGAATTTTATGAAGCTATGGGCCTCATTTGTGGCATGTCTCACCATGACAGTGCGCATTCAGGCCTGTGGGGTGGAGCGCGGGCCATCAAATTTGGTCGTAACACCTCTACTTTCCCTGACGCTGGTCCTGAAGTCGACACTCCCGACGCCTCTGGCACCCACCAGCAGTGTCATCCCCATAGTTGTCCTTGACTCCAACATAGAGCTGGATGGGCATCGCCTGACGACAGCTCTGGCTCCGACAGGAGCCTTGCCTTCATTCCCTTGGGCTAGACCTCAGGGGGGACTGGGAGGGGTTGCTGGACCCTTTAAAATACCAGCTTTATGAAGAAGAGATGGACTGGCATGAGGATCTGAGTGAAGCCTGTGGACTGGACACTTCTGTAGATACTGGTTTGCTTTCTCTCCACTACTGTGGCTATGGACGACGGAGATTCCTATGCTATGGTGGTGTGGAGGGTGGCTGAGGTCCTGGACCTGTAACCACCCTCGGTGGCAGTCAAGACTAACATCTTGACAGAAGTGATACAGCTGGGAGTCTCCACAGCTGAACTCCTACTTCCATTTAATTATGCACTTTCAGATGTCCTTTTGGGTACCTGGTCCAAACCCATCACAGAGCCATCTTTGAATAGGACGATTGCCCGCTGCCATCACCCCGCTCCTTGGGAACCAAGTTTCCTCACACAACACCCTACGCCTGAGAGCTTGGTGGTCCAAGCCTCCACTTTCCAAGACACTTTCCATACCTCTCCATCGGATAGGTAATCGAAGAGGCTGGATTAATTTGGGATGAACATCTTTTTTTCTGCCAGCCTGGCATTATGGTCTGTGAACACCGCCTGTCCTTTGGGTCTGCCACAGGTCCCGGAGGAGGCCTAGGCTGTACTCTTTGACTGTTGCTGATGGGAGGGATGCAGAATTGTTCAGAATTCACTGTGGACTGACACAACCGACTCTCAAGACAGAGCAGTTTCCATGAAAGTGGCCCTCAGTGGCCACGCCTGGCTGAGAATGTCTGGCTTTTCGGTGGGTGTTCAAGCTTTCCTTCTCGATATGCCCTTCAATGACACCCATTCCTTCTGAGTCAAGGCAGACTCGGCGCTCGAGCTCTTTAAGAACTCTTGGGTTACAGCCAGCTCCTTGGGCCTTGCAGCGGCCCCCCATAGCCTTCACTCTGCCTTTTGCTCCTTTTGTGGCTATGGAAGGGGCCTCCAGCTGTGCCAGTTCTCTCCCAACCACACATGCTGGCCAGCCTCTGCATGGACAAGGGCATGGCATCCACTGATCTCATGGTTCAGGTGGCCAGCTCTCTAATCAGTCCGCTGCACACCCTCTGCAGAAGCCTCTCCTAGTTTGCCAGGTACCACTATGGGGACTCAGTTGGCAGGATTTGCCATCACCTGCCTCGCTGTCAGTCCATAAGACAGGTAGGTTTTGCAGATCATCCGAAGGGGCTACTCCTTCCCCTTTGAGACTACCCTACCCTCCATGCCACCATCTCACGACTGGATGATGGAGGAGCATCTGTCCCTTCTCCATGAGGAAGTTGTGGCTCTCTTGGCCAAGGGAATCAAAGAGGGGGGTCCTGTGCCAGAAGTAGGCTGTGGTTGTTATTCCTGATACTTTCTGATCCCAAAAAATGACAAAGGTCTTTGCCCAATTTTAGACCTCCGAGCCCTCAATCTCTTTCTCAAGAGGAAGAAGTTCAAATTGCTCACATTGGCTCAGGTATTTTCTGCCTTGGACCCAGGGACTGGATGGTTGCTTTGGACTTGCAGGACGCTTGTTTCCATATTCCTGTTCTGCCTGCCCACATACATTGCCTGTGGTTCGCGGTGGGCCACCAGACCTTTCAGTTCACCAAGCTCTCCCTTGGTCTTACTATCCCCCCCTTTACGGTTTTCACCAAGGGTATGGTGATGGTGGCAATTCATGTGTGGAGATCAGGTGTGGCAGTCTTCCCCTATCTCGACGACTGACTGTTGAAGACG
Organism: Pleurodeles waltl; assembly: GCF_031143425.1. Taxonomy (NCBI): domain Eukaryota; kingdom Metazoa; phylum Chordata; class Amphibia; order Caudata; family Salamandridae; genus Pleurodeles; species Pleurodeles waltl. Next base: position 746,511,533 of record NC_090445.1, on the reverse strand, counting down.
AGCTGGCCCTAAGCTGTCATCTCCCAACTCTAGACTGCAGCAAACTTCCTGCATTTGCTGGGGTTCACTATAAGCGTGTCAAAGTCACACCTGACACCTTCTCAGACGCTTCCTTTCACCTGACCTGTTCTGGAACTGATACAGTATCAGGCTTATCCTCCTGAGCAGCGAGTCCTTGATATTCAGGCTATAATACAGATGTTTCACTCTCTGTCCTGGAATTCGATGAGACAGACTCTGAGGCTGATGGGCAGTGACACATGTCAGATGGCATATGCCGGCTCTGCATTGGGAACTGATGTTCCAATGGGCGCAGCATCCAGGGAATCTCTACGACATGGTCCAGACCTTGGAGGTAACTGCAAAAGACCTGCAGAGGTGGCTCTCAAACCGCGATGAGTCAGAAGCAGATCCCTCTGACCGATTCCCAACCAGATTTCACAAGTAGTGACAGGCGCACCACTCCTGCGATGGGGCAGCCATCTGGAAGAGGTGAAGTTCAGAGGACTCTGGTCTCTGGTGGAATTCGGACTCCACATCAGTCTGCTGGAGCTCCGAGCTATCCGACTGCCATTGAAAGCCTTTCTACCTTCCATCAAGGGAAGACTAGTGCAGATATTCATGGACAACACCACTGCCATGTGGTACTGCAGCAAAAAGGGCAGGGTGGGGTCGTGGACCCTTTGTCAAGAGGCTTTGCGCCTCTGGACATGGCTGGAACAGCAGGGCATTTCCCTGGTTATAAAACACCTGGCATGCTCTCTGAAAGCCTGAGAAGACAAACTCATCCGTACATGCTTAGCGAATCATGAATGGCATCTCTATCCTAAGGTGGCACAAGGTCTCTTTCAGCAGTGGGGAGAGCTTTGGTTAGATCTGTTCGCCTCTGCCAAGAATGCGCAATGTCAGCAGTTTTGCACACTGAAGTTTCCAATGTTGCTATCGCACTGTCTAAGGCCTCCTGTATGCCTTTCCGCCCATACCACTCCTACCCAGAATTCTCAAGAAGATCAGGAAGGACCAGTCCCAAGTCATTCATGTGGCCTCGGACTGGGCATGGTGAGTCTGTATCCCAAGCTACTGAGCATGTCCATCGATCCTCTGATCAAAATGCCCCTTTGAGAGGATCTTCTGTCGTAGCAGCAGGGAAGGGTTCTTCACTTGAACCTGTCCACTGTGCCTGTCTGTCGGAGATTGAGCGGTGGCAGTTAACAGGTTTTGACCTTCCACCCAAAGTCTGTAGCTTCATCTTGCCAGCCAGATATCCCTCCACCAAGACGGTATACGCCTTCCGCTGGAAGAAATTTGTGGCATGGTGTGCAGAAAAATCTGTTGATTCCTTTCCTGCCCCTCTCTCTGAGGTTTTTCTTTTCATTCTTTCCCTTGCCCAGCAGAGCTCTTCGTTGGGCACTCGTTTGGGCTATTTATCTGCTTTTTTGAGGTTGCCTAATCAACCGTCCTTATTGAAGTCTCCTACAGTACACAGGTTCCTCAAAGGTCTTACTCGTATGTTCCCTCTCTCTCCATTCATTATGCCCCAGTTGATCTTAATTTGGTTTTAACTTTTTTGATGTGCGCTCCTTTCGAGCCCCTCCACAATTGTCCTCTCTGGCTCCTCACGTTTAAAACAGCCTTCTTTGTGGCAAAAACATCTGCCTGCAGAATGAGTGAGCTGCAGGCCTCATCATCTAAGATGGCCTACCTCTCTATATCCTTTGCATCAGGGCCTCTTTTCTGCCAGTAGTGATCATGCCTTTTTGTGTAGGCCAATCTATCACCTTGCCTACTTTTTATGCACCTCCACTACCGTCTAACACCTTGGGAGAATTCAAAGGTAAGGAATAGGAATCTGCAGTTAGATATAGTCTCTAGCAGATAAGGTGCTACTGAAGGTAAGTAACATTTTTATCAGTTTGCAAAGACCAGAAATATTGGCTTTGCCAATGCTTGTTTAAGCATATTTCCAAAATATGAATAAAACATTTGAGGAAAATAATAACACCATAATACCATTGTATTTGTCAGCTAATCAACTTCTACTTCATGTATAACATGGAAGCTTATTGGTCTTCCAAGTATTCCCTTCGGCTTGTGCATAAGCCACCTTTATAAGATGCAGCATGTTATCTATTCCTAAACTTGGGCATACTTTTGCGAGAGTGAAATAGTGTTTTGGAGTAGCTGAAGTATCTCCACTTGATTTGCACAGATTGTTTTATACATTGATTTCTGTTGCCTATTCATCTATTAGAAGATTTTTCTGTTTAAAAAAATGTTTGTGACGATGGGATAAAATATCCTATTTCTCAAAAAACTGTTGTATTTTTATCTTTTAGCTACAATTTAGAAAGCAGTATTTGGAACGTAGTGCCTTTCTCACGAGGACCCCTACAGAGATACGGGCACTCCCTTGCATTATATCAGGTTTGTACTTTCCGTCTTGTTTTTAGAAAACATTCATCTACACCTGTGTTCGCTTCGAACAGCACTGAGCCAACGATTGTTTATTAACCATACCTTGATGTCTTACTGTCTCCATTGTTCGTATGTCTCATTTAATACTAGAAGTTAGTAAATATTTTGCTAGTGAGATACATTGTCAAGAATTTCGATTTTATCACAGTCAAACTAAACATGGAAGGACAAAAGACCCACATTTATACATGTCAAAATGCATAATTCAATCAGTAACGCATATAATGGAGCTTGGTGTCATGCACAAAATGAAAAACATATATTCATTGTACAAAGGAGAGCGCTAGGCTTGCACAAAGCTTTAAATATGCTGGAAGAAATAATGAATTTCACTTTTTGTGAAATTAACAACTTTCTGTGGATTGTGCAGCACTGAAAGCTCACATTATTTTAAGTCTCTCAGTAGACATTTATTCCTCAAACCAGCTGGTAGCTTGGGTGACATTTGAAAGGATGGCGTATCCTCGTTTTTGTGCAAGACACATCATAGTGAATTTTGCAATTTTGTTCCTTATTTCATAAAACGTTTCATAATTTGGCACAGGCATAGAGATACAGAATTTACCATCCAGACACACTTTTGTAAATTCGGACTAGGTCAGCCTTCTGACATTTTCACATATATGATTACTTATCGTAGTTTGCAAAGTTTTGTGCATGTAAGATGCCACGTTAAAACCAGAACATTTTCTCCTCTTAAGTTATGGGGAAAAAGGCTCCCCATTATTCATCCAGTTTCAAAGGTCAGTACCACTATAGACCAGCTAGCACATTTTTTGTGGATGGAGAAAGTCTGGGCAATAAATAAATGTAGGTTAACTTGTGTTTATCTCGTCACATTTGTTGTTCTTCAAATACAGAGGTCAAATATCAGGCTGTGCCTTCTGATTAATTGCTGCTTACTCTGTTGACATGTGGATTGGTGTTTACTTGTCTTCCACTCACTACAAAGTGAGCTGAGGTCTCAAAGAGAATTGTGTGTGAAAGGAAAGGCTGGCATATTTATGCAACACACAACAAAATATAAATACCTCTAAATGAAAGTGTATGGATTCCAGAATTAGGAAAGCTTAAAAGAAGCCCTTTTTGTCATTCTGAACTATGCTTGAAACAGAGTTTACCAGGATCAAAACAAATCAAGCCACTTTACTTGATGATGCATAAATGATAAATTTTCCAGAAACCAGATTTCCACACATTTCCCTTTGTGTACTACATATTTTCATCAATGAAACTCTGCAAATTTAGTGGTCATTTCAATCGAAAACCTGTTGTCTGTAAATGACAATGCGCTCCCACACAATGTTTTTGTTACATCCAAAAATCACCCCGCCTTATTTCCATTAAAGGTAGGTGGGTCTTTAAAGTTTGTTGTTCTAAAAATTAGGTTGTGGTTCCAAAAGGTTTGGGAAGCACTGCTGTCGAGATTTCCTCTCATAGCATGAGGGAAATGGTCAACTAAAGGATGGGTTTCTGTTTCTCCAATTATTCTGACCCATTCATTAGTAATAACCTCATTGCCCAAAATGAAGTCAGGAGGTTAATTAAACTGCAATGGGCATCCATGTCTGAGACATCTTTGCTGTTGCCCATGACACATGTCCAGTGTGGAGAAAGTGGGTGGGGTGAGCAATAGATATGGGTGCAGTGCCTATTGCACTTGTGTTTTTTTACAGTGCTCATGGTGCTGTACTTGAGCACCTAAGCACTGAAATTCTAAGCAGGAACTTGTGGGTTGGGCTGTTGCACTAAAAGGATAAGGCTACCATACAAAGGGTAGACTCATATTGTTCAGGGAAGATTTCCCCTGGCCTACTGCCCTGTGCTATTTTTTTGCTGGTACTGCCAGGTCCTAGAAGATCTCAATCCCTGATCACCTACTGCCATGTAGGAAGATGCGAACACACAGGTGATCTGAAAACTGCATATGGGGAGGGTATTGTGTTTAGTTTTAAAATGCTCCCACTTAAGATCAATCTTTGGATTATCAATAAAAATAATGAGGCCTGACATTAGCCATTAAAGCACAGTCAGAAAAGATCCCTTAGGACTTCAGATACAGCTGACATAATCAAGTGCAGTTTAAGCCCCCCCGTTCTTGAGGTTACTCATGGTAATGCACAGACGCAGCCCCTCCTTTAGGGCGGAGGGGCCATCCCCCCCATCTTTTGCCCCTCATGAAGAGTGTCTGTCAGGCTGAACAAAGGTCAGCCTGACAAACACTCTTCATGTTCAGGTTAGGCAGCCAGGAGCAGACATGTGCGATTTGCACAGACTCCTAGCTGCCTGAGCTGAACTTTGCTGGGCTGAGGAGCTCACAGCTCCTATGGGCGTGACCTCTTTGGCTCAGCAAAGGTGCCTCGAGGCCCTCCCCTGGGTGGTGAAGAAAGCGTCACCCATTGACTTTGACCTAGGCGCTTCAGGTTTAAGCCCTGAGGCGCCCAGGGCGAGTGTCAATTAGTGACACTTCGTCACAGAGTGGGGTCAGCAGTCTCACCGACCCCATCACACTCTGTGACGAAGTTGGGACTGCTGCCTTCCCTCATTGGCTGATCTAAGGTCAGCCAATGAGGGAAGGCAGCAGTCCCAACCCTCCTGGGACCTCCGAGGCTGAAGGTGTGTGATCTTTTAAAATGAATGTTTGGTGTGTGCGTGCATGTTTGAATGTTATGAGTGTTGGTAATGGATGTGTGTGCATGTTTGTGTGAAAGAATGAGTGTGTGATCTTTTAAAATGAATGTTTGGGGCGTGCGTGTATGTTTGAATGTTATGATTTTTGATAATGGATGTGCGTCCGTGCATGTGTGTGCGAAAGAATGAGTGTTTGTGTGATTTTTTTAAATGAATGTTTGGTGCGTGTGTGCATGTTTGAATGTTATGAGTGTTGTTAATGGATGTGCGTGCAAGAATGAGTGTGTGTGTGCTTCCCGCCCGCCCCCCTCCCTCCTAAAGCTGCCGGCCGCCACTGGTAATGCAGAATCTGAAAGGGTTGTACCTTGGCAGAGGGCTTCAGTATCCTGCCATGATCCATTATTATATCCAAGCTTAGTGTTTTAAGATCAAGATGGCCAGAAGCTATTTTCCCCCTCCTTTGAAATTCCGATGCCATAATCACAGATATTTAACAAGCTCGTTTCTGTAATATGACGTGGATTCAACCTCTTCCTTAAAGGAAACGGAACGGCTAGGTGTGATTAAATGAATATACTAGTGACACACCGAAACCATCGCAATAAGCTTGAAAACTGTTGTCAGAGCTGCAGCCCACCTGTAGTTTGATAGTTGCAAGGGATGAAGAGAAGTATTTTTAAGAGTCAGGTAAATAATCATTTTATTTTTCAATCCAAGTCCTTATTGAATGAAGGCTATGAAATAAGTGTGCCATCAAGCTTTCTATATAAACTTCCTAATCCTTTAGCAAGTGTTCTGCAATTGTGTTGGTGAACCCTATAGGTAAGATAGAACTCATTCTATGCACTCAAGGTTAATGAGGGCTGGCGCTCCTGGGCGTTGTCAGGAGGGAGTTGCTTCCTAGAACGTCATTGGATTCACATTCTGCAGAGTAGCACCACACATCCTTATGGCAAAGCTATTCAATAGCTCTCGGGCGTTGACTGGGCTTGGTTGGAGACAATGCAGCAAACATTTTGCAAGATTAATTCCAGCAATTCGCTCAGCTAATTGTTGGCAAAAAAAACAGTTTTTGGCTAAGCTTAGAATAAACAAGGTCTGATTGCTGATGACTAACTCTCTTTGTCTGGCCCATTTATCTTTTCCCTCTATGGAAAAACTGTGTTAAAATTAATTGCATGACATTTTGAAGTTATGGATGGTTTTGTACTCATCTAGCTTATTGTTTCTTCTTGATCAGATATCTGAAGAACCTTGCCAAAAAGAACCCAGCAATGGGGTTTCTTTCGGAACCCCCAATGTAGTGCTTAAAAATATCTTAGCAAACTTAGATCAGAAAGTCTGTAGGAAAGGATTTGCAATGTGTCCATGTCTCCTTTTCAGAGATCCAAAAATGCAAAGATTGTTTTAAAAATTGTTGAATTCCAATTTATATTTTCAGTTCTGGAGAACTTGCAACTTTTAAATAAGTGACTGAATCCACTGAAACCTTTGGATGGGGACGCTGGCATTATTCCTCTGATCTTTCTGTTCTAGTTCATTTATGTTTCAAAATATGTCCCTGTGCAAACTGCTGTAGAACTACAGTAAGATGATTTTGTCAATTTATTTTTATTTTAGTATTGTTGTAAAGTTGAAGTAAAAAAAACTATTTGTTTCTTCACTGAGCTATTAAGTCTTGTGATGCTAATATGTGTCTTTACTTAAATTTCTGGTTGAATTATGTATTTTATGCCTCGGGAATTCTTAAGGATTTCTGACAGACTAGGACATCTCTAGGTTGATGTTACGAAATGCCTTTGTTAAGCATGTACTAAATTAAATCGAAGCAGGAATGGAGGCCACAGTGAAGTAAAATGGCAATTGCAGTGTAGAATATCAGTAAGCAAACGTGCAGGGTTCAAATCAGAACAACAAATGTGCAATTTAACACCTATGGTCTTCAAGTGGCAGTGAACTTATTATTTCGGAGTTCACTTGATGACACTACACTGAAGGGTGGGGTTTAGTGAACAAAAGATGCAATGTTCTTTTAAGTCCACATATGGAGGATGGTGGCTAATGATCGGGCACCCTTTCCTGAATTACCTGAATGGTAGTGAGTGAAGAATGTAGACTGTCTTGCTCTCAAAAGGGCCTTTCAGGTCCAGCATACCAAACACTACAAGATGCCTGGTTGTGAATGACCCACTGTTGGACTTATAAAGAATAAGCCAGGACTTGCAGCATGCCCATTGCTTTCAGTTGGTTGGCTTTTCTGTCATGCTTACTTGCTTACATTCTATTGGATGGGTTTCCTTGTTTCAGCCTGTCCATCTTATGTTTGTCCCTCCCTTGAAGAATAGCCTCTTTACCATTTGTTTCATTGGGTAGCTTCTGTGCTTCCTCTGCTCTCTATTAGGGGACTAGTTTTTAGGTCGAGTTTAGCAGAAACCAATCTCTGCTCTTCGACCTGATGTAATCTACGCCCATCACTTTGATTCATTCCTGTGCCTGCTTTTCACAATTCCCTTAAATTCATAGGTGCAGACTGGCCCTGTTGCACCATCGGCTAGATACCTAAGTGTGGCACACTACATTTTCTTTTGCCTTGCTGCTTTGCGCTGCATTCTGGTGTCCTCTAGGGGCTGTTCTGAGCATTACAATCAAGATACTACAACATTCGCTGCACTTGGAAAATCACCCCATACTGCTTTGCGGGGTATTCCTTTTACAAAACATTTTTGCCCATAACTCACCGGGCGGTGGTCCTAGGACAATGGCACCACAATCAGAATGTTCAGCATGACGCACCCTTTCTGTCTAGAGCATCTCTGGGCCCCCACACTAAGTTAAAACATTTTTGTCCATAACCCTCTTCACAATCTGCTGTTTCTGTCTAGGTCATCTCTGAGTCCCCACACTAGGTTGGGGTGGACCCCGAAATAATAATATAAAAAAATATAATAAATAATGGCAACATTTTTTTTTTTTCCTGCAGATAGAGTAAGGCAGCAAATGGAAGTGCTTTAGTTATATGCAGGTCCACTGGAACTATGTGGCAGTGAGGACCAAACTATGCAGCAGGGTTGACCAATTTATGTGGCAAGAAAAGTCCAGCTATGCATTTACAACGCCAATAGCTCTAACTCAAGCACATGTGAGACCTATTGCACTGCAAATGCTTGTTTGTTTAAGCACTCCATGAGAGTGCATGCGTTCTCCAGCTGCTGCCTCCCTTGTGTTTTTTTCACTCCCCCTTGATGTTGCTTTCTCTTGCTCATGGGCTTCTCTCCTTCCATCCACAATTGTGTTGCTGTTTCTTGCCTGGGTGTTGCTTTTCCTTGGCCGCCATGTTGTTCACACCCCGCCTGCTGTGTTACTTCACTGCACTCCTACCCTAACTCGATCGAGCAACCCACCCATACACTTACAGTTGGGGAAAAAAAAAACACCTTCATGTTACATTGTAAAAGACCAGTTTTGTCCTACTTTTTTTTCCAACCCTTTTTCGGATAAATAAAATAGCATGTCCGTTTGTAGAATGGTGCATGGGTGTTGAATGCATCAGTGCGCCTACAAAATGACGGGGTGGGTACGTCATACTGTATTTTTTGGCTTATTTTTTCACCATGCTGCTCAGCAGCGATGATGCTGTATAGCACCGCTAAAAACATTGGCAAAGGCAATAGGTCATATTGGCGAGACCTACAGGCTTAGCCATTCTGTGACGGACCAAGACAGTTAATAGTGGGGCGGTAGTCACACAGTTCAAACACGTTTTTGGATAGACTTGTCCGCAAAAAGATGGATGTGGAGTTAAATCCTGGAGTAAGGGTGAGAGTAGTGCTGTGGCGGTTCCCGGAATCACTTGTCACCTCGTGGTTCAAGTGGATGGATATCCAGGCACTATCAGTACTCTTCTGTTCCACGCCACAGCAGAGTGCATAGAAGTTGGCATACAGTAGCACAGTCTGAATGGATCTTGGAAGAAATCTTTTCTTGCATCTTAAATGAGGAAGTGGTAGTTTTCATTGCAGCTGAAGCTGATCTTACCTCTTACTGCAGATTTAGTAAAAAGGTGCACGGACAAGAGAGAGAGAGATTGCATTTTTTCTTGTTTTCATTTATTCAGAAATATAAGCCAGAATCCCTGAGGTAAAGCCTGTACAGCTTTTCGCTTTAGAAACCTTCCCACTCGCTGTTCCCTTACCCCTCCCAGCCTCCATAGCCTGGGAAACTGCAAGCCTGAGTGAACAGCTTTAACATATTCCTTTAACCCTTACTTCTCCCTCAGCTTCAAAGGACGAGCAAGTGGCCTCTGAAGCACCATAACCCGCCATCTTGCCTGAAGACTGAGTGATTGATGTGTAATTGACTGTTAGTAACACGCTAGTTCCTTACCCTCAAGGCCACAGGGGGAGTTACTGCAGGCGCATTCCTTCCTGTGGCTCAGACATCCCCCACCTCTGTGCTATTGTTTGAGTGCCCTCTCTGTTTGGGTGAATTGACATACGACCAAGGGGAGGGGAGAGGGATAATGTTGGAGCCAGTCTATCTTCTCGTTGAAGTGTTACACAGAATGAGTCCCAAGTGCCTCCTCCTCTAGCCAAACGCATCAATACAGAGAGCGCTGCAGTGCTGGGTTTAAAAGGATCTTCCTCTGGGAGAGGCCTGTCCTTAAGGCGAGATACATTACTGATCTTAAGAACTGCACAGAAAGATGTGTGTTTGCAGTCCAGGCATCAGTAGCATCTATTATTTATATATGCCTTCATAGCATGCTTCTGCCCATGGAGGTTTTCAGTCTGCTTTATAAACTACTTGTAAAGTGCCTGGAACCTTCAAATATAGGGGTAAAGATCAGGAACACAAATAATTTTATGAGAGAATTGTATGAGGGTGTAAAAGGAAGCATATCCTCTTCTGCACCATTCACCGGGTGCCTAAGTTCAGAAAACTACCCTTGCGCTGACTTATCTGTCACCTGCCTGTCGTGATCCAGTCCCTGGTTCTCTGCTGCGCTGCCTTTAGCCTCAGCTGTGCTGCTGAAGGGCAGTGGTCATTGCTGTGCTCGCTTACGAAAAGTCAGTGCATGAGCCGTGACTGCGGTGGGCCGGGGAGCACTTGGGCATGGCAGGTCCAGGTATGTTTATAAGGATCGCAGCACTTTTCTATAGTGAGAGGGCATCCCTGATGCGACTTGTAGCTTGGTCTAAGGGCAGCTGAAAGAAAGGGGTCTGGATGTCCTCCAGGCTGCTTTTGAGAAGAAGGGAGGAAAGGCAAATATTGCAAACCCCTAGCACCACCCGGGTAGATGTTGATTTGCCGCAGGCCTGTTGTGGATTTGCTGCTGGTTTTCATGTTGTTAAATAATTGTCACATCTCTGCATCACTTAGCTGACAGGAGGTACTGTTTCCTTCTCCTTTCTCACCTTTTGCCCATGCTTAGCCGTTGCACAGCCAAGGTTTAATCAAGGATATGAGGAAATAATGTACCTCTGCACCAAGCAACCCTCGCTCCTGCCCCGTCCTGTGGCTTACCCGTCTTACCACATTTGAAAGAAGTAGCATGTGGCAATAGACAACCAAATAACTAAACCATAAAACCAATAGCGAACACGGAAAAGAGGAAAGTAGAGCACTGGGATTTCCTGGCCTAGCCGACTAGTCATCTACCTCATATGTTCATGGATCGCAACTCATTCTTTCACATTTCATTTCATTTCATAAATCTTCCCACATCCTGATTAGGATTTAAAGCTTTTTAGGATGCACTAAAGTACAAGCAGTAATTACACTTTGAATCCCCAAGTCTCAATCAAAAGAATTGGGTAATTGTTAAGGCAGAGCTGATGTAATCAATCATCTAACAAATTTGCTAGCTTGAAAGGCACATAGAACTCAGTGTCAACTGGCACATATTATAGAAAATATGAAATCTGTGAGATCTGAATCGAGAATTTTCACCAAAAAATGACATGACCAGAAAGAGACTAGCACACCACACAAGCCAAGTCAGTAGTAAATGCAGCAACAGACAAAAGTAATATCAAAGAGTTGAACCCGGAGATGGGGGATGATCAGAAGGGAAAAGTCAAGTGGGTTCCCTCTGTCAGAACCTTACTGCAAGTGAGGACTTAGAACAAATGCTGCATTTTCAGACTTTGGCATCTCATTCCAAACCAAAGGTACATTACGTACTGTAAAATATTTAAAAAATGATCTATGACTATAGGGTGACATTCCGGACTTAAGTAACGCAGACCCAACTCAAGATGAGATCTGTAATTCTCCTGCTAAAGCAAATAATTTACTTGCTCTCTCTTCGTTTAGGTCTCAGTCAGTTTTGGAAAGGAATGATGTACCTCATAATCTTCCTAATATGTCTTCGCCCGAACCCGAAGGTGCTGAGAATCTACCTAATGTCAATGACACGTGCAAAATAGATAAGGAAAACCTGGACGTGATGGATACTTGTCTTTCTCTTCATAGTGCTTTCTTCACTACCAATAGCCGCACAAACAGTGTTTTGAATGGCCCCACCAGCGCAAGTTCACCGCGTGATGAATAGGAGCTCAGTGAAGAAAGTCGCGTGATACCGGACACTCACCAGCTCAACCGATCCTCGCCATAATGAGAACATTGTGCAGGACACTAGGTATAATAACATGGGCTCTAATTTCACAGTGAAGTTAGATGCTCAAACTGGGGTCATGCAAAAAACACCACTCTATATTGTTACCATTGGCAAAAGAATGCAAGTAATGGAAGAGGTGGTAACAGAAACATTGAAAAACCAACTCTCTTTAAATGAACCCTGCAGCTGCTCAGCAATCTTAGCCAAACTAGGGAAAGTACAAGCAGGGATATAATAAATATTAATTGACTGCTAGAGGACTGCTATCATTGAAGGGTCTGGTTTACCTAGGTGAGCTACAAACAAGATAGGCAATTCCGGACAAAAAACCCTCCAGACTCTTGAAGTTAATCCAGATTGTAACCCAGCACAACAGGCAGTAACCTCTGAGACGGTGATTGAGTAAAAGTACTTGAGAAATAGTAGCATAAAGAGCTCCCGAAAGGCATGTAAAGACTTTTTTTCATTCGCAAAAGGGAGAGCCCTCCAATGAGGAAGAATACCCCATCACATTTCATCCAACAGCAGGGCATGAAGGGAAGTGCCTGAGCAGCTGCCTCAATGCTGACTGACCCTGTTAAAAGACCCGTAGTTGTGTATCACCAATGCAAGACAGGAGCTTAGTAACACACAGGCCTGAAAACAGAAGGAGATGTATATCTAACAGTATAATTTATTTATTTATTTATGGGATTTTTGGAGCACAAACCCCCACCCCAGAGGGATATCACAGCGCTAAAATGGCCTGTGGCGACTTTAACATCAAACCTCACTTGTTTGTATAACGAGGAATATGTACTGCGTATCCCTACTCCTGTAATGAAGGAGCTTAGGAAATCAAATTCAGGCTAAAACTTAAGTAGCCTGCTGGCATCTAGTGCTCTGCATTCACTCAATGACCATACCCCATGCGTACAAATAAACGTTCAGGTCTGGTACTCATGCGGGTTTGATCGACTACATATTATGAAATCTAGAGTGCTGGCACCTCGTTGTGGACCAATTTTGAAATGCCTCTCGTCCCTATAATCCTACTGTAATTTGCTACAATGTAATGTTTCTAAAAGCTGACGTAATTGTTTGAGGCTACCAAGACAACTTAATAAACTGGGAAGTTGCTACGAAAAATCCCTCTACTTTAATTAGTAAACAGTTACACATAAGGTCAATAATCTTGCCATTTATCTGGATAAATCTCAATGAGCTTTTATGACACGCAGCCAAGAAATGCACTTTTTTAATCAAATGGTAAAAACGGAAACATTACCCTTCGTATCCCTAGTCATTTCCAAGCAATAGTTGTGGGTTACATCATCCATTGGTTGTGGGAGCATCCTGTATCTTGGCTGGAAATTCTCACTAAAATGCTGACAACTCTATCTCCAAGCATGTGCCTCTGTACCCGTCTCGGGTGGAAAGATCCTTTATCAGCTGCATTTTAAAAATGATGTTTGGTAATCAGAAAATGAGCGTTGGAGGTCTGGGAATAGTGACACTTGGTATGAGAATGAAATCTGGGAACGGTGATTTGAAGTGTGGCGAATAATGATTTGAGGTCTGAAAAGTATTGTTGATGGACTTGTACTTGGACTTGCCTTAAACGCTTCTTAATTCTGAGTTGATGTGTGAGAATGTGGGGAATAATGATTGAAAGGCTGTAGATGGTTTACCAAGTACTTGGAATCATGTTTTGATGTTTCATAATCATGGTCTGAAGGATGGGAATTATTGTTTATGGCCTTAGATGGGTGATTTTGGTCACGGAATTATGGTTTTGATCAGGGCATGGTAAGTTGAGGTCATGAATGATTGTTAGTGGTCTGCAAACAAAGGTGTTTGGCAGCCGCGGTATAAAACTTATGATTTGTGGTTTAATTCTAACGTCCCAGATAAAGCATCCTACGTTTTCAAATAAACATTTCAGAATTCACCTATACTAATTTTAATTCTGTGGTGTACTCCCTCAATAAATAAGCCAAAAAATAACACAACTCAGATAATTTAGATCATTCTCCTAAAAAAGATTTTGACTGGATGTGAATGTGGTTCCAATCTGTCCTTTAAATGCTAACTTCTTTTCTGATGCTGATAGGAAAATAACACAAACCATCATACAGAACGTGGACAATAATTAACTGTGCATAATTGGAGCCCATGCCCATTTCTTGGCAGGCTCATGCATTCCACTCATTCACTGTTCTATCCAAGGTGACTCTTGGCGGAGATGACTGACCTCAGTATCTCTGTGGGACTAGCAGTTCTAACCAGCAGGTGGCACTTTAGTACTGCTGCCTGCCAAGTATAATATGTCAGTGCGCTCCTTGTGATGTGTGGTGTTGACACTTTGGCACATAGGAGATTCGGGCATAGAGCCCACGGATGGCAGCACACGGCCCAATGGAGCCAGGCACAGCGAACCATTGATGGGTGAAAAGAAATATACACTTTCCCCTAGAATAGACACAAGGACACATTAATGATGTCTTGCATATTTGGGACCTCTGAGAGTTTATCATTTTGCATTCATGGACGCTTGATAACAAAATGTGTTGAACGACATAATCGATTTCCACGAAGGAGCCCTTTTCTCCCTCCCATTGGTGCCCCCCCTCTTCGATCACAGTTCTGTCCCATCCTCAAGATGAAGGGGTTCTGATGACAATACATTTTATGGATTTTACTCTCAAGCAGCCCTCTCGTTATCAAAACTACCTGTCAGGCTTTTCAATCATTGGCTTTTCCTGCGGCTGTGATGAGCGCGTCCGCACAAAGCTTCGCGTCCAGAGTGCAGCAAAGTACCAGCCATCATTGTGTCCTCACATAGTTATTTTACTGTGCATGCAGCGTTCGGATAATCGCAGCCACTTTGCTGTGCTCACGTCTCTAAAACGTGCGGGTGGTACAGTCGCAATTATTTCGCTTTCCTTTCTTATTTTCTTTTCTTTTGGGCCAGTTCCATAGTGCATCCATGGCCCTGCCAGACCGCACGAGGTGGGGAGAAGTGAAGGTATAGAGGGGACTTTGGTAATACTACATATATGGTGGTATTTGCTGCAGAAAGTTAGTCACCAGCAGGGCTATTTTACAGAATGTAATAACTCTATTTCCTACATGGCTGTGGTGCTTGATGTCATATGAAGCTTAAGTAAACCCGAGACTAGGATGACTTATAGAGGTCTGTGACACACCCTCAGGGTTTCATTAAGCACTGTATTACAAACCCTCAAGGTTTTCTTGTGCGTCTAACTTGAACCTTCTGTGTATTGTGTGAGTTCTGCTATAGGGTCTCTCCTAAGGAGCGCATAACGTCAACCCAGTGGGTTAGTGAATGCCATCCCATATGGCTTCTAATGTCAGAGGAGTGTCCCTTCCTCCCTATTTTTTCTTTGAGAAGCTACTGGAAAATGTTAGAAATTTAGTTTCTGGTTGGCTAGGGTATGTCAGGACAAGTAAGTTACACACCAAAGATAACCTGCGCTCATCACCACGTAACTTGGCGCAGAGCAATCAGGCTTATCCAAAGAGGTCATGTGTTAAGCGTAACAAGGTAAAGCGCAACACAGTCACACCTGTGACACAATAAATGCATGTCAAAAGAGGCTGCACACAGGTTGTAAATAAATATGTTTCTATATTGTAATGTATGTCACAGGCCAAAATGTCATAATCATAAATACTGTGTACATAAAATAGTTACTAACGTTTGGTACGTTATACTGCACAGCACATTAGTCACCAGTGACATAGAACCCCTTGTCAGAGGTTACTTTAGAGACTGAAATTTAACCCACTACACAAATCTCATATGATAACCTCATCTGTCACCCTAGATACATGATGCATACATTGATAGCATGATGACTGAGCCCATTATGCACTTGCATTGGTCCTAACTATGCAGATGTCAAAACGACATTTATAAAGGTTTCAGGGCATGCAAACCCATAGATTGGTTAGGGACCAAACAAATGAGTCATCACAAATCGCCACTAGAAACATCCATAGCCATGAAGAAACATGGAGTCAGAACCCCTTGCTCTCAAATTAGGAGGGTTATGGTCCTTACAAAGGGCTAGTTGCAATGAGTGCACTTGGTCTTTTAGCGTAGGCTGCACGAGCCCCTGCACGCCTACTATGAGGAATAGGGTAACACCTCAAACATTTGGATGTGGCAAGCTCCTGGCGAGTGGAAGACCTCCTTCGGAGACTTACCCGTAATTCCACAAACAAGGAACTGGACCCCCACCCTCTAAGGTATTGGCTGGCATATGGGGGGTGCAATTAGTGGAATTCCACTGGGAGACCTCATTGGGTCACCTGCACTCAGGGAAGGTAAAGAGAGCTGCCCGCGAGTGCCAGTTCATCTGCCAAACCACGTGGCTGCCTCTATTGCCAACATGGGGCTGTCATGACCCAGTGGCATCTCCAGGAACTCTCCGGGGTCCCGCGGACTGCTTCACCAGGATGTCTTCACAATTACCCAGCACTGGGAGAATACTGGGATGCATCCACCCACGAACATGCAGCTGTTGTCGCCCCTCTTTGCCACATTTCCTCGGCTGCAGTGGGAGAATCCCAGTCAGATGATGCTAAGCATCGACAGCCCAAATGCAGCTCCGCATGTACAGTGTGGGCTGCGAAGGAGAGTTGTTGAATAAGAGGCGCTCTTCATGTGCTGTGGCAATACAGCTGCTCTAGAACTTGCCTGTACAGTGGAGTGGCCCCAGTGAAGACAACTTAAATGCTCTCCTCACCCTGGGTGTTCAAATAGTGGAAAAATGAAGCGCTCACTAGGCACTCGCAGCCCAAACTCAAGTGGATAATTAAGGCGCTCTTCATGCGCTGAGTAAAGAAGTAGGAAAATGCACAACGCTCACTATGCACTATAATTACAGGGCCAGGGGTAACAGCCAACACACTCCACATGCAGGGCCTCTGGGAGAACACTGGAGGCACCAAAGATGCAGTTGGCCAGCACATTAAAACTAAGAATTGTGGTGCCTTCTTACAGTTCTTGTAGTGCCTAGGTCATCAAAAGTCAGGGAGCAGCTTGCAGCAGGACAACAAGCAGAAATGCAATCTAGTGAGTCCTTTATGCCACCCAGCAGACAGCAGGGCAACTGCAGAAAAGCAGTCCAGATGAGTCTTTTGTGCAGCTCAACAGTCCTCCCGATAGAGGTTCAATCTTGGTTCCAAAAGTGCCCTAAAATCATGGGTCAGAGACCCTGTACTTGTGCTAAAAAATGCCTTGTTCAAGGGGTGACTTCAAAAGGACCCTTTCAAGGGTAATACAACCCCCTTCAACCCAGCCCCTGCTCCAGACATCAGTAAGGGGTAAATCAGCCCCATGTATGAGGCAGGGACACAACCTATCAACATGTGCGCCCCGCCTCCCACTCTCCCAGCCCTGGAAGACTTTCAATATGCAGACTGATGCAGATGCCTATCCTGTCACACCTTGCCCCTCCTGTGTTGTGGCTGTCTGGAAAGTATGCACCAAGTGTAGCTGTCACTCTGTCCTAGACATGGATTGGAGTCACTCTGCAAAACAATAGAGTTATGAGCACAAAGAAATGCCACTTTCTAAAAGTGACATTTCTAAAATAGTAATGCAAATTCCAACTACACCAGTAAGCAGTATCTCTCAATACCATTCCAAACATACCAAATATGCCCACACTACTCTTTCCAGATCCAAAATTACCACTTAAACGTATATAAGGTTATTCTCAGTGCTAATCTATGAGAGGAGCAGCCCTCACAGTTGTCAAAAACGAAATAGCCTGCTTGTCACTTCTGGGCCATGTAAAACATATAAGTACATGGTCCTACCTTTTACATACACAGCATCCTGCCCAGAGGACTATCTGACCCTACCTTAGGGGTGACTAGGTGTAGTAAAAAGGGATTTGGCAAGTAGTTTGAAATGCCAAGTCAATGTGGCAGTAAACTGTACACGCAGGCACTACAGTGGCAGGCCTGATACAAGTTTAAAAGGCTTGTTCTGTGGGTGGCGCAATCAGCGCTGCAGGCCCACTAGTAGCGTTTAATTTATAGGCCCTGTGTCTATGGTATACCATTTTACAAAGGAACTTATAGGTAAATTAAATATGCCAAACAGGTTTAAGCCAATCATATTGAGTTTTAGGGGTGACAGCGCATGCACTTTATCACTGATTGGCAGTGGTAAAGTGGCCAGAGTCCTAAAGCCAACAAAATGTGGGTCAGAAAAATGGGACAAAAGGTTTGGGGATAACCCTGCAGAAAGGGCCGTTTCCAAAAGGTAAAAACAGTGATAGATGGAGACCTCTAGGTTGGATTTGTGATGTATTATCTGGCATTACCCATTTTTTTCAAAAAGGTCTAGCAAGAGCATAAGGGAATAAAATGGCTGGTGTTAACACATTTGGGTAAACATTTCCTTTTTATACTATCCACCTTTTCCGGACTCTTAATTCCATGATAACTATCAGAATCAAATATTAAACACAATAATACTCTTGGATCCGTGCATGAGCCTGATAAACAAATGAATGTATGTAAGACACCAAGGCTACAGAATCATTAATACAGATGAGTAACTTTTGGTCATCTTTTAGAGGAGAAATATTTTCTTGTCTGGGTCAAGGTAGTCAATACTAAAAGGTTCTTCTTTGTACTTCACTCCTATCCTCAACTATTTAGAATTTAATTAACTTTTATTTTGATACGCATTTGTTAATGCTTTGTAGCTGCAAAAAGCTCCTTTGATGTTTCCACGTTGGTATGGCTTCCAAAATAATGTAAAATTCCCTCTGGCCTCTACCAAAGTGGAACCATAGGTTAGCTGAAAGCTGCCTAAAGATCGTTGTTCTTTTATATTTCAAGGGAGATCTGGTTTCTTTACAATCACTTTTTGATGAACGTTAGTGGATATGCAGTGCTTAATTCGTAAAAGAATAGGCTCAAAGGTTTATTCAGAAGCTTGCGGCCAGTGCTACTGAAAGTCAGGGTGCCGAATGACAAAGTTGCATAGTCTTGATTAAAGGTCATGCCTCTTTGATCCAGCACCACACACTCCCTGCCTCCTTATCTCATTCATGCAAGTTTTTTTTTTTAATCCTTGACGTCTCGATTAGTGAGTTTTTTTCCATCTTTCTTTTCCTCCTTCTTTCCTTCTTTTGTGTTTTTCTGTCTCTTAATCTGGATCAAAGTCTGTTGAGGAAAAAATAAGTGACAGTCCAAAAAAATGAGTACCAGTGGGCACCACCTACAATCGCTGGCTGCAGTTAAGCATTGTGGATATGTGACAATCAAAATGTTAATCTAATTATGTTTGGGATTTGGCCAGTAAAGAACGACCCTTGAAAAGTGGCAGAAAGTGTGTTGAGATGCCCTGGAAAAGAGTGATGTTGGTGCTTGTCAAAAACTTGCACGTGAGGTGTGGCAGAAGCTTGGGCACATAAGGAGGCAGAAGGCATGGAGGGTGGTACAAATGTGCGCCACAAGAGGGGTTTACTGGTGGTGTTACCTTTTCCGCTTGTCAAAACCAGAGCACACAAACTGCTGGTTGCAGACAAAAAAAAGCTGCGCTTCTGGCATGACTGAAAAAGAAAGCTAATTTCCTGCTAATAACTCTCAGCACATGAACCTCGTCAGCAGGTTTAAATAAGCGTATCTGGAGCAGGCATCGTGTAATGTCGCGGTGTGACCACGCATGCTTCCATAATGGAGCATCTGTCAGCCAGACCTGTTTGTCATTCTCCAGCCCACCGATAATTCACTTGTGCCCGGATTGGCTCCAGAGGACTGTGGTCTGGGAGCTATTTTTGAATGGCGGCTGGTTATTCCTGGAGGTACTCTGGGGGCACCTCCAGGGGGAGGCGATGGGTGGAGCCGCTTAGGAGACCTCTCCAAGTGGTCTCCGCTGTGAGAGTCTCAGGGCTGTGAGAGTCTCAGGCATAGCGGTCAACCTACAGGTTAACTCACTCAGAAGGCTGAGCTGCTGCTACTGTCTTCATTGCTCTCATCACATGCATTATTAAACTGGTTATCTTTGTATTATTAATGCAACTGCTACAACAACTAGCAGTTATGGTAGTGATAAGTGTGAAATATTCTTCTTTTGCGCCCTCCGGTTATACATCGTGCTGGAGTGGTGAAGGCTGAAAATAACAATAATGCCAGAGAACATTGTTCACCCACTGACACTATGGGCCTGATGTGAAGTTCGGGCGGGGTTAAAAGGTCTCTCCACCCATGGGGCAGAATTAACTCATTCACCATGGCGAGGAGAAAAAATCACCGTAAATGTTAAGTTATCTGCCCTGTTAAGTTGTCTGCCAGGGCAGAGTAGATGTTTCTGCAACAGTAGGAAAACGATAGAAAATTGTGAATGCTCACCTTTGTGGCAGGCATTCTTGTTACCGAATGTAAGCCTTGCACCCAGAAGGTGGTGGTAATTTGTCAGTGTCGATTTATCTGTCTTTCTGTCAAATATAGAAGGTGGTCTACAGCGTGTTCATTTCGGTATGTAGTCACTTTATTGCATCCCACACATAGTATGACAATATTATATTTTACATTGACCTACCAGTATATTGTAGTGTATATGTTTACTATTCTAAATTCCACTTGTACTCCCCTCTCAATATAAGGATGGAAGGAGTTAAGATTTGTAAATGTATACTTATTTTATTATTTAGTGGCAGGTCGATGATATAGATGCAATATAATTGTAGCTAGATACTAAACACATTTATATAGTGCCAAAAAATCTTCAAGCACTATACTGGGCTTACTATGAAAGTTCAACATAAATACTACAGAAGTTTTTCACGGAAGTAACAGTGCTAGACATCTGGAAATGCAGGCAGATGATCGGACACTATGGGCCTGATTACAACTTTGGAGGAGGTGTTAATCCGTCCCAAATGTGACGGATATACCACCAGCCGTATTACGAGTTCCATAGGATATAATGGACTCGTAATACGGCTGGTGGTATATCTGTCACTTTACCGTCACTTTTGGGATGGGTTAACACCTCCTCCAAAGTTGTAATCAGGCCCTATATCTCATGAACCTGCAGAGACCCGTGCACCTTGGTGGATTGGTAGGCAACGTCAGAGGAGTTTCGTGCCATCTGCAAATTTAAAGTCATTGGTCATCTTACTGGCATGTTTGGAACGGTAAGTCAAACTGTTTTGGAAGATTTACATTTATACCCTGTCCCATAAAGTGGGTCAACAGTCTAAAATGTATATAGTTTTCTTGTGACACCGATTAACTCACTTTAAACAATTAGCACTCTTTTCTGCCCACGAGGTTCTTCAGATACAATTTGTTTTAGTGGCTGATTCAAGGATCAGTCTTGTGCCTGCTCCAGTGGAAACAGTTTAACACAACCTACCGGACCGCTTGTGTTTCCATTTGGAGGGGATCTGGCCTCGCAGTTAGCTCTGAACTATTGCTATTGGAGTAGGACCAAGACTGATTTTCTTGTGGCTGAGCTCCGTCTGGAGTTGCATAGTTGGGTAAATGCATCAGTCTGGAAAATGGCTTGAGTAATTACCAGTTGTGGAGATTAAATCAAGCTTTCCACCCATCACTATTTAGGTCTGACCTAGTGACACTTAGGTGTCTCACCAGCTTCATGTCTTCCAAAAAATAACAATAACTAAGCATTCAAGTGCTTTAGGTCAGCTCACCTTATCTGTTGGTCTATTCAAGTGTCACAGCGTATAGAATTGGACAGTGGGTCAGCCCAGTTCATCCATAGATCGCATTGCATTTTCAATAAGAGCATTTTGCCAGCTCGTGTGTGCAGAGCTGTCTAAAAAAAAAAAAAGGTGCCCTTCAGTGCAAGGTGTAGGGCGCTTGAACATACACCTTTCATTTTTCTCCTATTTTTACCAAATTTAAGGTTGCATATTGTAAATTGTATTTCTTAAAAAAAGGAAAACATCCACATCTGCCAAGGGCTGTCCTATTGACTTTGTTTATGCTTGTTTCTTTTTTCTAAGTAAGTTGAGCACTAAACCAATTCTATGTCAGGACCGGAGGCTGCGCATTATGCATTCCCTTTCTTTTTACTGTCAACACACAGCAGCCAATAAAAAACTATACTACATTTCCCAAGAGCTCTGCAGCCTCACTATGACCCCAATCAGGGCCCACCATCTACTATATAGATCTTCAGCACTATAGTCCGTCCTCTTTCTTTGCTGCTTCACGCAGAGATAAGTATATTTCTTTACTACCCTTGCGCTAGTGTTTGTTCAGTCATTGTGGTGTGGTTTATTGCCTTCAGATGCCTAGTAATTGGTAATTTAATTAACGCGCTCTGTGCGCTGACTTCACGCTTGTATCGGCGCTTGTTTAATTTGCCGATTTACATTTAGTCGGCGAGGAGTGTTTGGGGAAGTCACGCGACTCACCTGCAGCAGTCCTCTTTCTGCCGTTTGCCTTGGGCATGCGCATAGCCCATTTTCTGGTTCTGTGGGGGCTCGTTTCACCAGCAGAAAGGGAATTCCTTGTGCTCCGTAAGGCCCCCGTACTATGCCCGAAGGGGCTGCAATAATTCTTCAGAGCCTGGCTCTAGGGGATTTCTAGTGCTTCCTCCTCTGAAATTCACAACAATTACCTGCAAAGGCCTGCTAAGCTCTATTAGCACCTGGGCCCCCCCCCCCCCCCCACCCACCCATTGAACGTTTTCAGTGTGAGAATCTTGAAACCTCTAATATTTTACAAAAAATAATATTGCACTTTAAGAAAATGGCCCAGCAATTTACATATGATGACCAATATGGGGAATATGCTGCTGGACAATATGACCAACATATGGAAGAGCGCCTTGTGGAAGCTCTCGACTTTCATGTTCAGGATTCAGTAAATAAAGCTTTAGTGAAAGCCCTGCGCCCTTTTGCGCAACCTGTATTTAATTTTGGAGTTAAGCGCTTTGGCGCAGGCTCGGGGAACCCCGCCTCAGTAGAGGTCAATATAAATGAGCCAGCCCAGTCAAACTATGACCCCTTTGAGCAGACCAGTAAATCGGTCCTGAATGATCACGAGTATGGTGCATCTCTGAGCCACAAAGCTACTCCTTCCTTACAAACTACTCAGAATACGATTGATGAATCCACTTCTTCTGACTCTGATAAAAACTTGACTCCTGAGAAGCATAAGGGCAAACACAGGAGCAAGATGCATCATACTGAGGAGTCTCCTACTCCTAATAGGAACCTACAATCTGATCCAGATAATATTGTGCACCCCAGGTCCATAGAATGGACCCCATGCCTAGCAGTGGCAATGTATGTTCAGTCACGACTTCGAAAATGTTTTGAGAAGTACATTTGCAACATGTTGCGATCAGAATACCCTCGCCCTGGTCTCTCAGGCAAAGTAGCAGAGACCCGGGAATTAGATCCTCACATGGTGACCTTCCTCAAAAAGTATGCGAAAGACCAGAAAAAAGGCATTGATAGAGCCTGGCGTGGATAGCAGGACAAATTATTAGACTTTTCAAGCCCCCTCACCAAGATTCTAGATCATGCGGTACAAGCCAAAGAGGCACAAGAAGCAATTGATCTCGACGTCCTGTTGGAATGGGCCAAGAGAGCGATGTGTCTGTTAGGAAATGCCAATTGTTTGATTTCAACAGAGCAACGGAAATCACTTCTTTTGCGTATTGATCCTAAATTGGCAGAATTGGCTCCCTCTGATGCAGGTCCAGCGGCTAATGGACTGTTGTTTGGCGACAAGTTCGTCAAGGACCTAGCCAACTATGTGGCTATCTTCTATGCTTTGGATAAGACCCAAACTTCAATCAAGAAAGTGTTGAACAGTGGCCTTTTTCACTGGTCTGGGAGTTTCAGAGGTCGAGCGTCAGGCCGTTTCAGTCCCCAGACCTCTCGACCATACCATAGAGGCAGATGGGACTCTGGCTACCAAACCAACTCCAACTTCTACCCGACGCGAGGCCGCAATCCCAGGGGGCCTCACAGAGAAGGACAATTCAACCAGAGTTCCTCTCATACAGGTAACAATTATTTGTTCCGGGGATGTTATACTGGGGGGCAGAGTGAGTATGTTTGCACAAAGCTATAGCAACTGAAACAATAGCAGGTTATCTAGAACTTTATTTGTCTACCTGCCAAACGTTGATTCCTCCTCCTTCTCAGTTTTTCCCGTCACAAGAGTGTTTTTATAGATCAAGAGGTAGAAGCCCTTCTTCAGAAAGGGGCCATTGTCCCTTCTCAACCCCATCCCAGAGAGTTTATCAGTACTATCTTTCTGGTTCAAAAGAAGGGAGGGGGCTCCCTATTGGTGCTCAATCTTCGACAGTTCAGCTCTTGATTTTTTTTTACCAGTATTTTCAAAATGGAGGGCATTCACCTCCTCCGAGACCTATTGTTAGAAGGGGACTGGATGGTCCATTAGGACATCAAGGACGCTTATCTGACCGTTCCTATTTTTGCTATTAATGGTTCCTTCAATTCTTTTGGCAAGACGAGTGTTACGAGTTCTCAGCTCTTCCATTCAGGCTGTCCTCCGAACCTGGTGTTTCACCAAGAATATGCATCCAATAATGCAGTGGCTCAGAGAGAAGAGTGTGCCTCTGATAGTTTATCTCAACGATATTCTCATCATGGTATGGTACAAGAAAAGCCTCTTATTCTTCTCCATCTTTCTTGGACGATTCAGCTTCTTCAGGATCTGGGTTTCATTATCAACATAGAGAAATTTCAGTTAGAGCCTTCCTAGAATATAGACTTCCTGTGGGCCAATATTAAGTTATCTGTCATCAGGAAACCTGCTTTTTAGATTCCCCTCATATTAATGGCTTTACTACCTATTCTGCCCCTGAAATTAAATCACCCTCGGGAAGGGCCAAGGGAGGTTGGTTACATTTATATCTGTATCTGCAAGAGGAGTAGTTGCACGTGGCATTGAAATAACACCACACTGTCTGGTACTTCTTCTCAAACTAACTGATCCACATGACGTCTTACTGATTAACTATTATAATAACATCTTTGATTTGTCAGACACCAGCGTGATTGATAGTTTGGAAACTAGGGTGCATAGTGCGCTGAACAGAAGTAAGACGGATTTAATGATTATTTGGGCCAGTGATTTCAATGCCCATTTATGTGACCCGGAACTACTAGAATGTTGCGTTTTTCTGACGAATATGACTGCCATATGCAGCATTTTAAACATTCTCCTAATGGGAATGTGCTCAATCGTATGATGGCCACTAATCTGTTGACATTTCCAACTCCAGAAGTTAAGGGAGTTCCTATGTTTTTGGGGGGTAGTGTCCAATCGACAATCAATTTTATAGTTTATACTAAAGTTCTCACCCCCTTCGTAGGGAATTTTAGTGTGATTCCAACCTGCATGAGTGACCATAACTGTTTAACTTTAGAAATTCGGTTAGGGGGGGATAAGGGCCCGGTGTGGAGGTACAACAGCCTGTTCTGAGATCAAATAGGCATAAAGGCTTGGCAACCAAGTGGGGAAAGATTGATAAACATAGTTTGTATATAGATTTGATGAGGAAAAAGAAGGAAGAGATCATGATTGCTCTGGGGGAACATGCCCCTGCACATAAAATCATTTAGGCATTTTGTGCAACAAGCTCTATCCAATGCAACCAGTCTGCCATTAAAGAGGAAAGACGGATTTATAAGGCCACTCTTGCTGCCAGGAAGAAAGAAATGAGGGAGAATGCCTGGGAGGAGTTAATTGAGGCTAGTAACAGCAAAGATGTGAAGGCTTTTTGGCAAGTGGTTAATTCCACCCCATTGGTGGATAAAGATAACACTGCTATAGACACTGTTCTCCCACCACAAGTTTGGTTGGAGCACTTTTCTAAAACCTTTAAAACAGAGATCAATATCTCCCAGGTAGATTCGATCGGTCCCTTTACCGGGAGAACTGCTCCCCCAACAGCTTGTTCCAATTCATTAGAAGTATCCGAGGTATTTCAGGCTATCCAAAGTTATCCCTCTGATAAAGCTCCCGGTCCAGATAGAATTCCAGCTGATATATACAAAGCTTTGCCTGAATTTTGGGCCCCTCTTCTTACCAGCATTTTGAAGTCTGCTGTGATGGACCCCTTGGTATATACCAGGAGTGAGGCGATATTTGTGCCAATTTTTAAGAAGGGGGCTCGGCCAGATCCACGTGTTATCGCCCAATCTCCCCTTTAGATAGTTCTGTTAAGATCTTAGGGCGAGTGATATTGAGCAAGCTGGAAACCTGGGCAAAGGAGACTAACTGCTTATTGAAGGTTCAGTTTGGGTTTCAACCAGGATTAGGAACAATTAAACCGACTCTTAATCTAACTCTGATAGTACAAAAATACACTAAGGCAAAAAAGACTGCATCCGTTTAGCCTTTATGGATCTAGCCTGTGCCTTTCACACAGATGATAGATCTAAACTGTGGTCTGTCATGACAGATATGGGGGTGGACAAAGATCTGATTTCCTTACTTAATAGACTCCATGCCTATACTTCTGCACGGGTTTGCTTTTGCCAGGCGTGCGACCTTACTGAAGAATTTCCATCTCTGAAGGGGGTTAGATAGGGGTGTGTGTTGGCCCCTTTTCTTTTCCTCCTCTATATAAACGGCTTTGAAGATTTTTTATGTAAGATGGGGAAGGATCCCCCTCTTATTAACTCCTAGCCATTTCCAGTACTACTCTATGCGGACAATGCTGTCCTTATGTCAAGGACAGCAAATTGCCTACAGTCCTTACTGGATGCTTTAAACACTTTTATGGCAAATCTTGGCCTCAAAGTTAACAGAACAAAATCATTTGTGATGAAGTGTGGCCCAAAGCTATAAAAAAATAAAAGATTTGTTCTGGAAGGTGCGGAAATACTCAAAGTTCCTAACTTCACCTACTTGGGGGAACCAATTGATGTTGATTTTAACTGGTAATTTTTAATTAATGTCCGTATTTTACAGTTTCAAAGGGCTATTGATGCAGTTTTTAGGGGGGTTGAGGGATATAGCCGACCACATAAGATTGCAACCTTTATTGCTTTGGTTAAGGGTCTGGCTAAATCCCAAAGCTCACCTGTGTAGGTCCGTGATTATGGATTGTCTGTCACTGACTCGATCTATGGACATTCCCTTGTTCAGATATGTTAATCTTACGCTCTCTCGCCTTGGGGTAGGGGAATATTTCCAGGGTCCCAACTGCTTACCGAGGGGGGGCTAAAGAGAGAATTAAGGACCTGTATTGGCATTCTATTCGTGATTCAAATTTAGCTGGTAATACGCCTGGGGCTCTGGAGAGGCTGCCGCCACAGTCATTACTCCCTAAGCTATATCTTAACATGATCATTTCTGAGCAGCATAGGTTCTTATTTGCAAGCTTTCGTTTGAAGTCCATACACTATCTATTAGCATTTCCCACTCAAGGCACTTGGTTTAGGAAACTTCCACCATGCGGCTGTAAGGGTAGATTGCGCCAAAGCACTTTTCACTTTATTCTTATGTGCAATTTATATACTGTTCCTAGTAGAAGGTTTCTACGTCCCGTTCTTCTTCCCATGGGCATTAGGCGTAGTCATCTTGCCTTTTCTTATTTACAGGACCTGGGAAGAGAGGGGACAATAGAGGCAGTGCTAAATTTTACAAATGCTGCTATCCGAATTCATAAGTGTTATTAATTGTTTTTAATTTGTTTTTATATTGATATTATTATTATTATTTTTTTTTATCATGATGTATGTAATTGTTTTCTATGGCTCTTTTGAGCCGAAAAAAGTATTATGATGATGATGATGACTTCCTGGGATTCAGGATTGATTCCATATTGTCTCAACTGAAACTCCCTTTGACCAAGAGACTTGCTATCAAGAAGGAATTGAAGAAAGCCTTGTATGCTTTTTCTATTTCCTTGAGGGTACTTGCCTGATTGGTAGGCCTCCTTGCTTTGTCCATTCAGGGCATATTTTCGGGCCTGTTGCATTATCGGGCTCTACAGAGGATGAAGATTCTGCATCTCCACAGGGGTCTATCCTACTCTGAACTGATTGTTTTGTCACAGGAAGCCCAAACAGAGCTTCAATGGTGGTTGACTCACATGGATGCCTGGAGTGGCAAAGCAATTTTTGCCTCAGTTCCGGAGATTATCATAGAGTCAGATGCCAGCAGATGGGGCTGGGGAGCCAGATGTGGGCAGCTGGAGACAGGGAATCGGCGGTCCCCGGAGGAATTTCAACTGCACATCAATTGTCTAGAACTTATAGCGGACTCCTTTGAAGTGTAGACACTGTCTCCATTCCAGACAAAATGTTGTATCCTCTTGAAGATGGACAACATATCGGCAGTAGAACACATCAACAAGCTTGGGGGGGTCACGATCCCGGATGGTAGCGGAAATTGCGAAAGACTTTTGCCATTTTTGTCTAGGACATCAAATTTCAATAATAGCAGATTATATCCTGGGCAAAGTGAATGAAGTTGCGGATTGGAACTCTCTGTATCACCTGGATGTCAGCGATTGGCGATAACACCCCAGATTATTCCCGTTCCTGAATCCTCTTCAGGGTCCTTGCTAGGTGGACCTTTTTGCGTCCCGCCTGAATTCTCAACTTCCACACTTTTACAGTTGGTGACCGTATCTGATGGCTCTCAGTTCGGATGCATTCCTTCAGGCCTGGACGGGAGAACTGAGTTATGAGTTTCTCCTTTTCTCCATGATTCACCGAGTCCTCTCCCAGGCCCTTCGTCAGAAGGCGTAGATGATCCTGGTAACCCCATGCTGGAAAGCTCAATCGTGATTCCCGGTGGCATTGTCCCTGTGCTGTGCTGCTCCGATGCAAACCCTGTGTTCTGAGGATTTGTTGTTGGATCCGATGGGACATCCACATCCTCTGTTTCAACAGGAGCAATTGTAGCCCATGGCATGGAGAATTTAAGGGGATCAGAACAAATCTTGGAGATTTCTGAGAACACTAGATTCTTCTTCTCTGAATCCCTGGCACCTAGTCCACATAAGAGATATGCCTCTGCCTGAAAACAATGTTTGGATTGGTGCAGAGGAGTGTGAATCCCTTGGGGGCCTAAGTGCAAATGATTGCAAATTTTGTGTCCTATTTAGCAGCTCATGGTTTAGCCTATAGAACAATTAACAACTTTAGGTCAGCTATTTCGGCCAAACATCCTCAGGTTGATGCTAAGGCTGTTGGAGAACATCCTTTAATATGCAAACTCATGTGTGGTGTACGTTTGGTATGTCCTCCTCAACCAAAATATTCATCCCTGTGGGATGTTAATATAGTCTTTAAATTCCTAGTAGCTTGGCCCGCCAATGAAGGTTTATCACGAAAACAATTATCGGCAAAATTGACTATGTTACTTTGCCTGATTTCATGTCGGAGAGTGTCAGATGTCAAGGCACTGGGCATTTCAGGTAGGATTTTTACTTCTAAAGGTTTTTTTTCTCCATATTTCTAAATGCACAAAATCGAATTCTAAATGTATTACCTATCCAAGTTTTAGAGACAATTCCAAATGGTGTGTGGTGAATTGTTTAAAAGTGTACGAGGAATGTCACTTGTGAACTTCATAGAGATCATTCTGGTCAATTGTTGATTTCATTGCAAAAAACGTTTGGTCCTGTTTCCTCAGCGACTTTGGCTGGATGGGTCAAGTGGTTGTTACAAGAAGCAGGAATCGATATTTCAATTTTTAGAGCTCAATCTGTTGTGAAATAGTCCATCACCAATGGAGCTCATTATCTACAAAAAAGAAAAATTAAATGGGCAGTTTTTCCTTCATAAGGGCATATAAAACAAATGTTCTGATGTCCCTGCTTATAATTACACAACAATCCACCCAGGGCACTTAGGGGTGACATATATGTAAAAATAAGGTAGGTTAACACTTTGGAAGTACCTTTAATTCCAAGGTCGAATTTGCACACATTTTACTTTTTAAAGACAGCCTGCAAGACAGGGCTGCTTTTAAAAATGACAACAGGCAACACAGCAGACTCCAGTGCAGAAAATCTGCTGGGCATCTAAACCTCCCTGCCCTATTACATGCCTGGGACCTTTAGGTGGTTTGAATCCCCCTTGCCCTATTATTTACTAGGGTCTGTCATTGCCAATTGTAATAATACGTAATCACCATATACCTTTTTAATCAGAGCACGGACTCTGGGCCTGGTAAGCAGGGCACAGTCAAAGTCAGTTACCACCAGTATCAATCAGAAAAAAATGGGGTGAACAAGGCTAACAGGTTGACTTTCTCACAGATGCTTCATGTTTAATTTGCCCAAATTGTGATTGATTGCTCCAGCTTCTGGAAAAACTGAGCAAGACCCCCACCAGTTCCGCTATTGTAAACTTTAACATTGTAGCTACATATTGATAGGAGATTTAAATAGAATTATTAGAGTAACATGTTTTGCTTTTTTATTTAATAATTGGTTTAATTTCAATGCATTATTCTCAATCCTTGTACATGTTATAACCTTCATCGACCACTGCATTTATTCAAGCTGCTTTTCTGTTGAAAAAAATGCCTTTGTGAGAATATGGCTTTAATAAACTGAGTGCTATCACGGACTTTCTTGACATTTTTGGCTTGTTTTTCGATTGTTGAAATATTGAAAGCATTGTTTTTGCTGTTTTTGCAAGCAACATCATGGCACCCAAGCTCCGGCATACCATCAACCGCACCTTCAAAACTGCCACTTTCCCAGAGTGTTGAAAACATGCCGAGATCAAACCTCTACTGAAGAAACCCACCGCCGACCCGACAGACCTCAAGAACTACCAGCCCATCTCCCTGCTCCCCTTTGTGGCCAAAGTCATTGAGAAGGCAGTCAGAAAAACAACTCACCACGTTCCTGGAAACCAACAACATCCTGGACCCTTCTCAGTCTGGATTCAGAAGCAACCACAGCACCGAGACCGCCCTCCTCGCTGCCACAGATGACATCCACACCCTTCTCGACCAAGGCAAAACCGTCACCCTCATCCTCCTGGACCTCTCTGCCGCCTTCGAAACAGTCTCACACAACACACTACACACCCACCTCCATGACACCGGCATCCAAGACTCAGCACTGCAATAGCTCTCCTCATTCCTCTCTGGCTGAACACAGAGGGTCCGACCCCCCCCCCCCACCTTTCTCTCAGAAGCAACCAAGATCAACTGTGGCGTCCCCCAAGGATCCTCACTGAGCCCCACCCTCTTCAGTCTCTACATGAGCCCACTAACCGCCATGGTCAAAACCCATGCACTTAACACCGTCTTCTACACCGACGACACCCAACTGATAGTCTCCCTCACCAACAACCCGGCCACCCCCAAAAACAATTTTCATGAAGTAATGAAAGCTGTCGCCACCTGGATGAAAGATAGCTGCCTCAAACTGAACTCAGACAAAACAGAAGTCCTCATCCGTGGCTCCACACCCTCCACCTAGGACGAGTCCTGGTGGCCCTCCGCCCTCGGAAACACCCACACCCCCTCTGACCATGCCCGCAATCTCAGCATCATATTAGACTCATCGCTCTCAATGGACCACCAGGTGAGCGCAGTCTCATCGAGTTGCTTCCACAACCTGCGCATGCTGCGAAAGATCTACAAGTGGATCCCCACCAAAACAAGGACAGTCACCCAGGCCCTTGTCAGCAGCCGCCTCGACTATGGCAATGCTCTCTACGCTGGAACCACTGCCAAAACCCGGAAAAGACTGCAAAGCATCCAGAACATCTCCGCTCGGCTCTTCAGGAACGCCCCACAAAACAGCCACACCCCGCCCTCCTAAGAGACCTACACTGGCTGCCTATTGACCAGAGAATCACCTTCAAGCTCCTGACCCACGCCCACAAGACCCAACACGACGCCGGACCAGCCTACGTCAACCACAGACTCTCCTTCTACACTCCCGTCAGACAACACCGCTCCGCCGACCAGACACTTGCCAAAGTCCCATGTATCTGAAAAACCTCAGCCGGAGGTAAATCCTTCTCCCACATCACCGCCAAGACCTGGAACACCCTCCCCATCCACCTCAGGCAATCTCCCACCCTGTATCAGTTCAGGAAGGACCTCAAGACCTGGCTCTTCGACTGATCCTCATAACCCCCCCCCTTTTTTTTTTCTTACCTCCACAGCACCTTGAGACCCTCACGGGTGAATGGCCACGCTCTACAAGTCCCTGATTGATTGATTGATTGATTGCTGTGGGTCTGTTGTTCTGCAGCATTTAGTAAATCACTCCAATAGGCTTATTGTGCTTGTTCGTATTTGTTGTAATGCGACGTCCCCGCATGGCCTCTTGTGGTGGTGCTGTAAGGCAGCAGCATAAAATGGCCTTATACTAGTAATAACCATTGCCAGTGGATCTGCTTCTGTCATCATATTCTTTCTCTTGAAAGACACAGGCCTTTATATATCCTGTATAAAAAGCACAGAAAAGTCCTTGTGATCTTGAACCACTGACATACTTATACTGCACCCATCTGAGTACATTACCTACCACACCATGCAAAATATATGGCGAGCTGTAGCAATCATGATGTCAACACACTACGACGCCAGGACAGTAAAAACAATCTCACACACTTTCTCTTATTTGACAGTCTCACTCATGCTTCCTTTATCTCGCTCTCTTTCAGATTTGCTAACCCACACATAAGTGGCACTTCCACACATGGGCTGGCACTGAAGTCATGATAACCTTGATTGAGC
Organism: Pleurodeles waltl; assembly: GCF_031143425.1. Classification (NCBI taxonomy): domain Eukaryota; kingdom Metazoa; phylum Chordata; class Amphibia; order Caudata; family Salamandridae; genus Pleurodeles; species Pleurodeles waltl. The sequence goes on along the minus strand of NC_090445.1, from coordinate 746,479,090 downwards.
TCATATTGTAGAACTTCTACTCAGAAGCTGTTTAAACGCATTAAAAAGTAGTGGGAAATTAACACATTGCATCTCCAGCTCTAAAAACACATAAAGCCACATGAAACATCATCCACTGGTAACTTCCTGAAATTCATCCATTCACATGCACCCAGCAGCCAGTCATCTCACTGAACTAGAACACTTATTATAAAGATTCATCTAGCGGTATGTCATGCAAATATGTTTAAAAGCATCATATGGATACAATCCATACCTTCATATAAAAAGTTCACCTAGTTGCTAAGACCCACGTTAGTCCTCCAATCCAACACCCCGGCAAACAGTTTCCAAAGGGCTGCAGAGTAATAGAAACCTCAGAGGGCAGAAACCAGTTCCCTGAGGATGAACAATACTTATTGTGACCGTACACCCCTGAATTTGTTGGGATAATTCTGATTTTTCCATGCCTTCCACAGCAAAGTTCTGTAAATGTATCACATGCCCAAGTTTTAAAGAGGGCTGACTCAGCGTAGAGGAAGGCAAGTTTTCATAGTAGCCATGCATGAAAAGGTAGCAACACCCACTAGAAACAAAGTTAAGCACCACAAAAACTATGTCAAATTTGCTGTTCATTTTCCATGGCATTAAGCACTATGGTGCCAGGACAGAAAAAATAGATCGTAACCAGGCGAACAAAAAAAAAATCATCTTAGGACCTTGGTACTTCATACTAGTCCATTTTCTGTGTTGGTGAGCACTGTCAGTTAAGTCACTTTTACATCTGAGCCACCAGCTTTTAAACTGGCTTTTGGTTTTCAAAATGTGGTCATTCTTCCAGTACCCATCAACAATTACAGCAACATTTACAGTTGCATGCTGGTGCTAAAGCCTAGATCATGGTCAATGTATAGATTACTTTTCATGCCCAAGTAAAGGGATTTGCATCTCTCAATCCAGCATGGGAACTTCATTTTCAGTTCTGGTAGGCGATTTAACCTTTTTTCGATCTGCTTATGTCTTCATTTTAATTGGTTATTTTTAAATATTAATGTTGTTCCAAACCCTTTCCAGTATTTCTGATGTGTCTAAAATTTATATCAGAAATGCAATGTGTGAAGATGGTTATAAAGATTTTAATGGTAATATGCTTTTTTGAGTTTATTCGCATGATATACATGAACATTGTTCTCTTACTTAAATCAATAATTTTCATCTATGCAAGATTATGGCTTCATATGCTACCTGCATCAGTCCTTCATACCAATCATGTGTGGTCACCATGTCTGCTTTTGTTCTGGTACCATCTTAGTTAAGGTAATCAATCCTGTTTGTTGTTTTACCTGGAGCCAGACATCATCATATTGCCAGAAGGCACGGTTAGCAACCAGTCTCCCTCTTGATGACGGTTGTCGTTTTAGTACAGGTAGTTGAGAATGTGTGCAGTTATTCTCTTTGTTTCATATCCTGCCTAGTTCTGTTTTACAGGCCTGTTTTCTTTTCATCATTTGCTCTTGGCTGCCATTTTGAAGTGAAGCATAATGCTTGTATACTTTTCTTCACCGGGCCCATCTGTCATCTAAGTATGGATAGTCAAGAATGTCTTTTGATTTTCATTTATTCTCTGTAACCTTCTTAGTTGTAATATATGAGTGAACATTTCTGAAGTTTTCCGCTGGGGCCTAAGTATAATCCTTATGAGTGTAGGCGAGTATGTGTGGTGTTTTTAGTCAAGTGCTGGGCACCATTTTAGTTTAGGGATGTAAGCTTGTCTACAGTACTTTTATTGATACCTAGCCATATTATTGAGCTGTTACAGAAACATGCCTGCTGTTCCTTTCCATACCCAGGGTACTGTCCTAGTGCACGTTGGCGAGTGTGTTTATAGCCTAGTGCAAGTATGGAAACATGCCTGCCACTAGTTACCTTGTGTCTGGTGCCATCTTAGTGTGGTCTCATCAGCTCCCACAGTGAGGGTTTGTGAGCACGTTTGTGGTTAATCGCTTGGCGCTGGTCAGTTTCAGAGATTAAGACAGTGGTGATCTGGGGTTGGGCATTTCTGCCTTAAAAATCACTGCCGTATTTGTCGACGACAGTGACAACTACTGTAGCTTGAACGTGGCCATTGTGCTGCCTTCAACTCATGCCTGTATAGTCCTCAACTGAATTTACTAGGTACTGGGTACATGTATGACAGTGAATGCTTATAAATACAGTGAAAACCTAAAACTGACCAGTGCTGGCTGTGTGATGACTGTCTTCTCCGACTGGTCTGCCTGGCACTTTATACCAGCTGTAACAGAGGGCAAAGCTCTTACAAGGCACCAAGTGTTGCTCTGGCTGTTTTCATTGGGGAAATTTCTCTCTCCATTCCTGCCATATGGGGAATTTAAATTGCGTGTAATAGAATTTAATAGTTTGGGTATATCAGGTTTTAGCTGCTTGGTCTCACGAGAGCTGCCTCGGTTTGGTATCGGACTGTTGTTCTTTTGATCGCAGAGGAGGAAATTATAGTTAAACTATAGTTTTAAACTGGCTGACAGAGTAATAAATCATGAATGACGCTCCTTCCCAAGTGCACTGTAACGTGTCAGGTTGGGTTTTACGCAGGCTACAAACATGTGAGAAAGCCTACCCCGCAGAGCTCGCGCTTCCCGAGTTCGGCCCCGCCTGCGTAGTTTCTTCAGGTGTCGAGGCGCCCTATAACGAACATTAATGTAGAACTCACCACAAACTGCATTCTCCCTGGGTGCTTCATTAACTGCTTTTGATCTTGCCAACATTAATGGAACTACTTTGTTTAATCTTGGACCGGTGGTGACTTACCTGCTTTTGATCCAGTGACCTTCAGGCCGTAGAGGGATACGTCCACCAAGCGCTAAACTTATTAAACAAGTTAGCCATCCCAAAAATCGCATCCTTCTTTTACTTCTCTGGATTCGTGTTTTTGAGAGCTGAATGATAATTATGTGATTCGTACTGGTTCATAATTAACATGCTTTTTATACAGCCTCTGACCAATGAAGTAGGCTCTTGTTGCCATTTTGGATTGGGAGCGGCCATTTCCTGGCTTTCTTCTCATCTTGGAAAGGTTGGTAGTAGCACTGAGTATGCAGGTATGGTAATGGAGATGCTCTACTTGCAGATGTGGCTAACCCTCAATGTTTCTCCAGGAAAAGGCTCTTGCCCGACATAACACCAAAATATTTAAATTCTCCCTGCCAGGGCTGGTTCCTCCATGAAGCGGGATAGGCTTGTAGTTGCACAACTAGGTACCATAGAATTACAAGAAAAAAAACCGAAAAGATGATTTTTTTAAATTGCAGGGAGTGCAGAATTATTAGGCAAATTAGTATTTTGACCACATCATCCTCTTTATGCATGTTGTCTTACTCCAAGCTGTATAGGCTCGAAAGCCTACTACCAATTAAGCATATTAGGTGATGTGCATCTCTGTAATGAGAAGGGGTGTGGTCTAATGACATCAACACCCTATATCAGGTGTGCATAATTATTAGGCAACTTCCTTTCCTTTGGCAAAATGGGTCAAAAGAAGGACTTGACAGGCTCAGAAAAGTCAAAAATAGTGAGATATCTTGCAGAGGGATGCAGCACTCTTAAAATTGCAAAGCTTCTGAAGCGTGATCATCGAACAATCAAGCGTTTCATTCAAAATAGTCAACAGGGTCGCAAGAAGCGTGTGGAAAAACCAAGGCGCAAAATAACTGCCCATGAACTGAGAAAAGTCAAGCGTGCAGCTGCCACAATGCCACTTGCCACCAGTTTGGCCATATTTCAGAGCTGCAACATCACTGGAGTGCCCAAAAGCACAAGGTGTGCAATACTCAGAGACATGGCCAAGGTAAGAAAGGCTGAAAGACGACCACCACTGAACAAGACACACAAGCTGAAACGTCAAGACTGGGCCAAGAAATATCTCAAGACTGATTTTTCTAAGGTTTTATGGACTGATGAAATGAGAGTGAGTCTTGATGGGCCAGATGGATGGGCCCGTGGCTGGATTGGTAAAGGGCAGAGAGCTCCAGTCCGACTCAGACGCCAGCAAGGTGGAGGTGGAGTACTGGTTTGGGCTGGTATCATCAAAGATGAGCTTGTGGGGCCTTTTCGGGTTGAGGATGGAGTCAAGCTCAACTCCCAGTCCTACTGCCAGTTCCTGGAAGACACCTTCTTCAAGCAGTGGTACAGGAAGAAGTCTGCATCCTTCAAGAAAAACATGATTTTCATGCAGGACAATGCTCCATCACACGCGTCCAAGTACTCCACAGCGTGGCTGGCAAGAAAGGGTATAAAAGAAGGAAATCTAATGACATGGCCTCCTTGTTCACCTGATCTGAACCCCATTGAGAACCTGTGGTCCATCATCAAATGTGAGATTTACAAGGAGGGAAAACAGTACACCTCTCTGAACAGTGTCTGGGAGGCTGTGGTTGCTGCTGCACGCAATGTTGATGGTGAACAGATCAAAACACTGACAGAATCCATGGATGGCAGGCTTTTGAGTGTCCTTGCAAAGAAAGGTGGCTATATTGGTCACTGATTTGTTTTTGTTTTGTTTTTGAATGTCAGAAATGTATATTTGTGAATGTTGAGATGTTATATTGGTTTCACTGGTAATAATAAATAATTGAAATGGGTATATATATTTTTTTGTTAAGTTGCCTAATAATTATGCACAGTAATAGTCACCTGCACACACAGATATCCCCCTAACATAGCTAAAACTAAAATCAAACTAAAAACTACTTCCAAAAATATTCAGCTTTGATATTAATGAGTTTTTTGGGTTCATTGAGAACATGGTTGTTGTTCAATAATAAAATTAATCCTCAAAAATACAACTTGCCTAATAATTCTGCACTCCCTGTAGTTTAAAATGATAATTTACCTGGATGTTTAGACTTATTTCTTTTGTTTCATCTCCTTGCCTTCTCAAGTGATGGCTGAAGCTCTTTCTCCAGAACCATACGCAATCAATAGCAATGGCTCCTTTTATGTCTGCTGATTTTAGGTTGGTGTGTGGAGTCCCACAAGGGTCCTCACTAATTCACATGTTATGTAATGTGTCTGTAGCTCCATTGATACAGTTTGTTAGATCATTTAAGTTAATGTGATGACATGCTAATACGCAAAGCATTGTTAGATTAGATAGAAGTACATCGTTGTTAAAAAGCATCTTTAATAAATGTATGACTTCAGTGACAGGATGGATGAGTGACAACAGTCTTAAAGTAAATTATGATAAAACAAAAGTTTTATGGATCAACTTGTGACTGCTGCCCTCCTTGGGAAAATGTCCAGTGCCGTTGAACTACTTTTATTTGGGATTCACATCTGACAGAGATCTGGTCTGTTCAGAACAAATTAGGAAAGTAAGTTCTTGTTTTTTCACTTGAGAGAACTGAGTAAGATAATTGTAATTTGCCTCCTGTACTTAAATTCACGATGATCTGAGCAGTGATAGGGACCTTACTCGATTACTGCAGGGATGTGACCTAACGGCCAGAACTGCCGACTGACAGCTTCCAGTCTCGGGGGTGGCTCACCATCATGTGACTCTGGGCAAATCACTTAATCTCCCTGTTCCATAAAATAGATAAAAAATTAATGTGTCCTTGTGTGATATAACCGATCCCTATGGAGAGTCCTCCAATAACTTTGGGTCGAGTTTCCTCTATATAAATATAAAAAAACTGCCGTTTTCCATATTTAGCCCACCACAAATATGCTTTGCACAAACTCCAGACTGTTAAAAATAGAGCAGAGAGTTCTATGCCGAACTTCCAATGAAAGACATCTGTGCTCATTGTATGGTTCAAATAATCTGGCTGCCAATCAATAAGAGGACCGAGTTTACAGTACTCACTATATATCACAGAGATATGCACACACCATGGGCTAAGTACATGAAGGACCTGATTGAGATCCACACTCCAGTTCAGATTTTGCGATCCCTGTATGCTTGCCTCCTGAAGCTTCCCAGAGTACGGAAAGTCATGCAAGGACGTTCCTCTTTTTCTTATGCAGCAACGTTCTGGAAACCAGTTCCTATACAGTTATGCACTATGAGTGATCTCCGAGTTTTTAAGACATTACTTAAAACTGATCTGTGCAAATAAATGGTTTGGTCATGGTAAATGGTTTTAAGGCAGATTCATGCATACACAACTTATTGGTAATTGCTTGTTTAAAAAAAAGCTTCGTTATAATTACAAGTTAATTGTTTGACTCTACATGCACTACTCTCTGAGAACATTGTGTGCAAGACTGTATCTAGATGTTTAGATGGTGTGGCCGGAGACGATCAACAGTGATTAATGGGAACATTGCCTGCATAGGACCCAGTGCTACAGACTTAAGAACTTGAGATGATAGAATGAGAGGGGAGAAAGAGTGACTGTTCCGTAGTTTCACTATAAAGTGTCTTGTAAGCACTAGACAACACTATGCCTGATAACCTAGTCCCCTGAGTCATCATTAATTATTTAAAGGCCGAGTGTTACCTAATCGTGCTCTGCACTTGGGCACTTTGACCTACCCCTGACACCCTACATGGACACTGGACTTAAAGCATCTACACCAAATGAGCTCTCATTTTAAATTTGAACCTTTACATAATGTTGCACTGTATTCAGATGGACCAAGAGTATACCCTCAGATGTAGCTGTCTTTAATATTACCTCACCTATAGAAACTCCATGCAGGTAGGCACATTTAGAATGTATTCTTGAAGATGCGCCAGGAACCAGTGGTCACCCAGTGTACGTGAACCTTATAACTGCTATTATCCTGAGTCACACCTATACTACAGGTTACTACTACTCTCATAGTGTTTTAGTATGTCCAAAATCTCCCAAATCACCTCATGAACAATGGCAGAATCATATTGTAAGCAGTGCTCAACAAGACCGCTTTGCTGTCGGAGTATCCACTGCTTGCCCTTATTTGAGCCCCATAGCAGCAAATAAGGACCTGCTCAGTGCTAAGGGTGGGGCAACCCGACTTCTGTAAGATCAGGAAAGATATATGGACTCATTAAAATGGGTATTAGCAGACAAAAAATAGAGAACTCTTTGCATTATATAGGAATTGGAAAACCCCATGCCGGTCACCCATGAAAATCAGTCATGCTAACATATCAATTACTGGAGCCATTCATCATTTCATCCAATAAGGCTAAATGTTGGAAAATCTTTGATACTGTTTAAATCTGTGAATTATTTAACTTGTAGCTTATCTCATTATGCAAAAAAATGTTTCAGGTAAGAGTGACATACATAAGGATGGCATTTTCTAATCATAGGCAACACACTAATTTTCGTGAAGGTTGGAGGCACCTTTGTACCTTAGTTAAAGACTAGTTTCCATGGTGAGTGCATGGAAGGCAAAAAGGTTCTTAGTCATTTCCAGAGAGTTGTATTTTGAATCAGAAAAGTTATCTTCTTGGTTAGTCAATAATGGTATTTTCCTGCTTGTGTTCTAATTGTTATCAAGCAGGCACTGTAGAACTTGGGCTTGTGGGTTCTGTTTTCATTTCTTCCAGTACAGGTTTTCTTCTTCCCAATTTAAACATTCAGGGGGATCCTGAGACTCAGTAATTCCTTTAACATAACATGTCAAAAGACTAGCCACCCAAGAGGATTTTCATTATCCCATGTCTTGGAGACACCTGTTTGACATTGATTATCAGCTGCTGCCATGTCTTGCATCTGGTTCTGAAAAGCTCAATCAAAAGGTGGTCTAGATTACTTTATTGTGCTGTCATTGAATCAGACAATGTCCAGTTGCATCTCATTTCAAGTCACGACCGACTATTATGGGAGCTGACGTATTCAAAACGGTGTCAAGGGCTTTTGATCCAGGTAAAAGGTGTCCTGCACATCATAAAGCCAAGAGAAAATAGTGCTTGCCAGATGTTTGATAAGGCTGCCAGTCTGCGTATCATCTTTATCTAATCTAATCTAATACTGAACGTGTTAAGCCACCACCATATATGTAACCAGGCCATGTGCCGTGTTTGGGAGTGGCCTGCTTATATAGATACAGAGGTGTTTCCCCTCCCCGTCCCCATTGAAGTAGTGACGTTGTAAACCTTTTAAAGCTTTTCTATGTACCATGTAATGGAATCCAACACTGATTAGGAGCCCGGCTAGCTGTGGGTTACAGTTTTCCCGCTGCTTTAGTTAGGCAGTCTGTTCTGTTTTAGAAATGTAGGCGTCTGGCATACTGCGTCATGAGCCTAGCCATTTTCCACCTGCTATTGCACCTTCCAGTCGCAGCATGCAGTACCTTTATGTGTTCTCCCTTACCCCTCGGAGCAGGAGAGGTCTCTTTATCGTCAATTAACCACACTGCTGTTCTGAAACGCTTCCAGGTAGCTTGTAATCTGCTCCTAGTATGGATTTAGCATGGAAGAGCTTGTTTTTCTGCTGTGAGGGCTGTCAAATGAGCAGCACCGTTGAAGGGTTTGAATTCTACCCATTTGGCTGCTGACACAATTGATTTTCAGTCTTTATTGGAACTTGCTTCTCTTAAGGAGCTGACCTCTCTTGATACGCACTTTTAGTTCAAGTGCCAATTTTATCTAGTGAGCAGAAATTTAATGGATAGCAGTCCACAAACTACATAGGCTGAGAGGCCTTGATCAAGCCAGATTTTGCACAGTGTGCCAGTTCTCAAATTGTGAACAAAGAGCCAACCATCTCATTATCCTTTGATGCTTTGCGTACGTTGTAGTTTAGATCACTGCAGTACTTTTGAAGGCTATGGCAGGCTGACAGAATGTGAGACGTGATGCGTTCATCGGACGGAGGTTGGCGAGCAATGTCAATATATTCAGTTTTGGGAGTGTGCCTCCCTCTGTAGCAATAACCAACTTTCTCCCTTCAATCAAGAGTCCAATAGCATAATGGAACCTAACGCATGAAAAACCTCAGTAATGCCCTAGATTTTACTTTGTAGGGTGGTATCCTCCGTGCATTTATTTTGTAGATAGCCAATCCCTTTCTTAGTTGTTGGAGGCTCTGGTGCCACCATGTATCTTAATGGACCACTTTGTACTTTGAAGGTTGGGGATGCTTTGTCTTGCTCTCTATATTGGCTCTATTAATAGAAGATGAGGCTGTTAAGCATAACTAAATCAAATCCGGCTGATTCCCAGGCGTGCACGGATGTATGCATTGCTGCATGCACACCATGTTGCAGTATGTAGGAGTAATAATATCCTCAATAGTTGCTAGTGTAACTGCAAAGATACTTTAACAGTGCTAATTTTGTGCCAGTGGTAGCAGGTGGTGAGCAATGGGACGTAGATTGGGTGGACCAACACATATTTTTCGTATTTAGACTTTGACCCAAAGGCACATCTCGGATTAATGAGGAGGAAAAGAAAGAGTATAATAGTGACTGGGGAAAAGCATGGGTGAAAAAGTGCTACTAAAGAGAGATAGAATTGTGAAGTGTATGATGGCAAGAGAAAAATGCATGGCGTGGGATCAAGGCAAGGTAGCCCGGTATGAGCAACACGGGCATCCAGCAGCGCTGATGGCGGGCTTTTAAAAACAAACTTCAGGTCCTTGTACTTAACCTTTTTGATTTGACCATCTTTGTGCGCATAATAGGACACAGACAGAAATATTGCTTATGGCAGTTATCAAAACACAGATTAGTGCTGTCTCTCCGATTTATTATTTTCTTATCAGTTAATCAATGATAATGGAAAAGGTGATGAAATTATTGTGTGCCATTCTACTTGGCTGTAGATATATTGATTGAGGATAGAAAATGAGCCATCCAATTGTTTGGTGTAATATGAATGCGTGACAGTGTGCCATTGATAAGGGACCAATATTTAACGCAGTCCAGAGATACGCTACTCTACAAAACTGAGGAGGCTGGAACTGATATAAAATCGGTAGGATTTAGAGGACTTGTACTCATTTTTGAACAAGTGGTACAATTTGTTGCTTGTATACACATTTGTGACATATGTATTGTGGAAGCCATGGCCCCATAATTAAAATCAGTTATTGAGTTTTAATACCTCTGAATTGTCCAGACATGTTGAGGCCCCGCTTGGAAATTCCATCTCCTTTAAACCTTGTGGACTCGCAACTCGAGTTTGATGCAAAATATATCTTGTTTTTCTTAGAAACATGTTGGTAATCTTTTAATCATAGAGAGTTTTGGAATCTTGTTGACGATTGTTTTAAAGTTTGTAGAGTAACAATGTGGTTGATGGTCGTAATCCGTTCTACCTTTATAGTGTAAGTAATTCTGTGTATAGTGTAGGAACAAACAAGTATTAGCTTGAGTTCTGCCTTGGTCTAAAAAACAAAGTGATAGAGAAGCAGTAACCCATGGTCAAAAAGTTGTTTTACACAATGAAGAGTTATAAGCTACTGTAAATTATTTTGGTCAGTAAGTTCTTGTCTTAGATGACTTGTTCTGTGCCTTCCAACAAATGTTTCCACCCAGGAAAAGATAACTTGATTGCCTTAATTAACTGGAGATAATGTGCCTGACAATCTACTTGAAAGTATCTTGATTGTGAAAATCCACTGTGACAAATTATCTCAAGGAGAAATACCTACTTACATAATTGGGAACAGGAAACCTTTTAGTGAAGGGAGTATGTAAAATTGTATTTCTGGACCAATAAAATGATCCCACAACATGTTGGCAACGAGCACACTATAAGGAGTTTCGGAAAAGTCGAGAGAAGTAAGCAATTATTTGGCATTTATATGTAGATTCTCCAAGGGAAAATTCAAGTCAGGTTCCAAGTACATACGGTTCCTCAATGCTAAGCCAATACAATTGTGATTTTCAGAGTTATTCGTCCATATTTACTGGGGTTACAAACTGAACCCTATAAGTTGACATTAAACTGAATGTTTTGTACGTGCTCACTGTCAGTGTAGTATATATTACAATAATAACACCCACTGTCGCTCTATTCCATTTCTAACAGGATGACATCTACATGTATGGAGGCAAAATCGAAGCCAGTGGTGGTAATGTGACGGACGAGCTCTGGGTTTTTGATATCCACAGCCAGTCGTGGAGCACTCGGACGCCGACTGTCATAATGCATGGACAACGGTATGCAGTGGAGGGGCACACAGCCCACATAGTGGAGCTGGAGAACAAGGAGGTGACAATGGTGGTCATCTTTGGCTACTCCTCGGTGTATGGCTACATCAGCAGCGTGCAGGAGTACTATATCAGTGAGTACATTTTCGATAGCAGCTCAAAAACTGTTTCATTCATATTAGGTTCCTATTAGCTTGTGTCCCAGCCTTTGATGCGTTTGTTCAAGGCACCTTAAACCCGTTGGGCAGGCAGACAGCCAGTGAAGCCTGTATGACATCCACACCTCTACATTGTGATTGGGTATATGATCTGCACCAGTAAGACAAGAGGCACTTCGACTGATTATCGATTAGGGTTGTTTTCACTTTTCTATCCATCTTAACATCATAAAACAAAAATCCTATAACCCAATATCTGTTACTGCCTCCTGTTATCGATGAAACACTGGACTTATCTAGCACGCGTGACAGACAGTTGCAGATCTGTCAATCATTTTTAATATCGCCACCATTACTCCATCACTACTTGCTTCTAATGGCTTCCCTCCCATCCAAGTCCCAGTTAAACCTGTATTATTAAATTTGTTGTTGTAGCCATACATTGCATTATGCTACTTTGGGCCATTACCAATTGCTTCTGTGAAAAGCAAGTTAACAGCAATTTCAAACCAAAAGTGGTATAAAAGTAATATTCAGGTGTCAGAGTTGAGTATTAAAACTGGTGCTAATGTTACTGTCTACCGAAAATAAACAAGTTTATCCAAAATGTCTGATATGAGACAAGAGGGTTCGATGGAGAGACTTCTATAAATTGGTTTTCTTGTGCATGGAGGTACCTTCTGTCAATGAGTTTATACTTCCAAGATTCTGTTCGGTTTTTATAGGACGATGGGCAAGGATGGAATTGACAAGATGCATTATACAGAGTTTGTCTGGCTTGCTGCCTATTGGACACAGTAGAGGATTTTCGCTTTGAGAGGCTGTTTAATGGAGAACATTACACATATACCAGAGCTGTAGTGCTTTTAGCTTCAAGCCAGGTGTGAGGTCAATCAATGCATTTGTAAAGTGTACTTCTCACCTGTGAGGGTCTCAAGGCGCTGATGGGGGGTGTACTGCTACTGATCGAACAGCCAGGTCTTGAGAGGTCTCCTGAAGGTAAGTAGGTCCTGTGTCTGTCGTAGGTGGGTGGGAAGAGTGTTCCATGTCTTGTCAGTGAGGTGGGAGAACGATCTGCTGCCGGCGGTCATTCTTTGGATGTGTGGGATGGTGGAGAGGGCAAGGTCAGCGAAGCTGTCAGGTGGGAGTATAGAAGGATTCTGGTCCGGTGTTGTGTAGTGCCTTGTGAGCATGGGTGAGGAGTTTGAACGTGATTCTCTTGTTGACGGGGAGCCAGTGCAGGTCTCTCAGGTGGGCTGTGATGTGGCAGTGGCGGGGGATGTCCAGGATGAGGCGTGCGGAGGCGTTCTGTATGCATTGCATTCTGTATGTGTGCTGAATAATTCTAATACTTCTTTGAGTTTTCAAGCACACCTTGATAGGGAGGTGAAATTAGATACCCAGTGTTTTGTCAATGATATTATTTGAGCCATGAGGAGAAAAGCATTTCTTTGGAAAGGAAGCAGAATCAAAAGAATTCTGAGAATCAGATGTTGGTGGAAGTGTCGATCTGTCACTGAGTTCATTTGAGGTTCATATGATGGATCAGAATTACTGGTGTTTATGTTCTGGACCTTCTGATATAGAAGAGAGTGGCCATAAAGTTGGGAGATCAGTAAAGGGATAGGTAGTGGGGTTTACAAGTCCCATAGGTGGACTCTCATAGATGTCTTAAAGTATTGCCAGTTAAAATGTTATAGTGTTATCATGTTGTTTACCTATATGTGAAGAGTCAAATGCCTTCTAGTTTTCACTAATGAATAGGGTCTCAGCAGGCATGCCACGTGTTACACATGTTATTTTAGAATAAGAACCCTTGGCTGACCAAAACTAGGAATGTTCTACATCTATGTGACACCCTGGAAAAGGATTCTGTTTTCAAGATCGCTTCTTATACAGATTTAATTTGACTATTTTTATGTAATGCCTCACAGTTACTGAACACTGTATTGGTGACTAATAATATATATTCAAACGTATCTGGATATGAACTATATACAGACAAACTTGAAAAAATACCATTAGCACAAGGGTACTGCAGTAGTAGTATTCCTGATTTGGGATGTAGAGTAGAGGGTGGTTTTATAAAAGATCTAGGTATTTATATTTTTAAATCTATATCTGAAGCAAACAATATTAATTTAGATATAATAATAAAAAAGATCACTGAGCATTTGGGTCATTATTGCTGGTCGGGGTGTGGTGGTTAAAAGTGATGGTTAAAAGAGACCATTAACATGATCACATCTATAACTACGCTGGCATTAGTAGCATCATTTCCAGGGTGAAAAGATGATAACCACTCACCTATTTCAAATACAATACTGCTTTTGAAAACTCTGGAGAAAATATTAACTGCTAAATTGCACGCCTTTCTTGAATCTGTATATTTGTTGGCTGTCAATCAGCGAACGGCAGCATGGAATGTACGTTATTAGGTATGTAATCTTCCATACTTGACATCTTAGATGATTGGGGTCTGGTGTTTCAAGTGTCAATGAATCTCTCAGCAGCAGTTAGCACCAGACCACCCGACTGCTTTTACGCATACAAGATATGGCTGAGGAGTCTAAAGGCTATCATAAGTAGCTTTCCTCCCCAGCTTTCACACTTGGCTGTCAGGGTTGTGAGAATGAGCCCTCAAAGGCTTCATTAGCAGGTGGTGTGGGTTTAGAGCAAAAATAGTTAAACAAATATACTCATTAGGTACTGTGCTGTCTGTCCTTTTCAATGTAAAAAGAAAACTATTTTAATCAAACACCACAGCGTAATACTACACTTAGGAAATGTTAAACAGTTACATGTTTCTAAGAAAGGTGCTACAGGATTCTAAAGAGACAGAAATATCCAGGCATAAATCTGGCACAGGTGCAAGCTTACTGTAATGTTGTGCAAGCAGCTTCCGTTGTTCTGTGATGTGCAGGTCAGTCTGTTTGTGTCTTGCTGGTGATTCTGTCCTACTGGGTTAAATAACTCTTGACATTTTAGCAAATGGAGACAGTTAGGACCTGATCCACAAACTGCACTTTGTAGTACACAAAGTAGTACATCAGGAGTAACACTTACTTACTGAAACAAAGTGCAATTCATAACTCTACAGGTGGAAGTCTCCACTGCTTCCATATTTTCTATGAGGAGATCCTCACACAATCGGAATACTACTAAATGTGTGGGCTTCATAGAGGAGTAAGGAGTAGTTTAGAAGGGCTATTGAAGGTTTTAGAAAGGGACAGACACACACCCACAAAAAGGCAATCCCATTGATATATACAACCTGCATCTCAGAAGTTACTACTGCCAAGAAGGACCCAAACCAGTAGTAAGAGTAATCCAGCTCAGATCTAGAGTGATTCCAGCACCACACATGGCCCAGCACTAGTACTGCAACACCTTCCCATGGAAAATAATGGTGGTAGGGACTTAAAATAGAAGCCGGTAGGAAATAATGTTAAAATTGATTAATTTATTTTTCCTTTTTAAAAATATATCTAAATATAATTTCATCTTAAAAATCATAGCTAAATAAAAAATAATAATTAATTCTATACATATCCTTTTGTAATTTTTAATACATATAAATCTGTGTATTGTCAGATTTAAACATTTTAAGCAAGCACGTAGGCTCATGCATTGCCTCAAACAAATGCTGCTTTGAAGTGAAAGGTTTATAAATAGATGTGCATGGCAAAGTAAAGTGTCTGTTTTTTCTGTTTGTGGAATGGTGGTGGGGACTAGGACAGATAGAGCTATGGCACCGGCCCCATCTGGCCCTCTCTAGTGACATCACAGCTTGGCGTGTAGTAGAATCTTGTAGTAGAAGCTCATAGGTAAGCTGGGAGACCCTCTGCAGACTCAGATTACAGCTGGTTCGCAATTCTGTCCGGGCCTCCCCACACTTCTGGCTTAGCGGCTGGGCTTCTCGTTCTCGGGCATTTTCTTCCTGCAGTCTCCTAGCAGGCCAGCCCACTGGATTCACATCTTTCAAGCAAGATGTACAGATTTCAGGTGTGTCCCATCACCTGTGGGAAGCTGTCTATCAAAGGTACCAGCCATGGATTTCAGTAGTCATTGAAGTACTCTGTGGAGCACTCTTTTCCTTAGTCAGTGAAGAACTTGGAACTGGAATCAAATAGGATAGTTTGGGGCCCACTATTAGACACATTTTCTAAACAGCAGATGTTTATCCCAATGTTTCCAAACAGAATATACTGACTCACCTCTCATTCCCCACTATCAAGCCAAATAACAGGGCCCAGGAAGAAATAATTATCAGACCCTTGCAAATAGGTCACTGTTTCATAATTATGACCTGCCCTGTCTCCATCCTCCGACACTTCAATATCTAATTGCACCCCTTAGCTCAGCAGCACAAGCAGTACACGTACACTGCCTGGGGAGGCGGTATGTCAGTCTACATCGCCTGCTGTGTTTTAACTGGGTTACCCAAAAAGGATCCTGTTTATAACTGCGGCCACACACACTCACAAACAATAAGGACACCTGCTACCAGTCACCAGTCCTACAGCACATGCAGTCAGAAAAAGGTACTCTGCTGCCACCACTATTTAATGTGTAAGACCCAGCCCATGGACAGTATTCCTATGTCGACTAGTAAACATGCATAGCACACTCCTCTAGACATCAGAGATAGGCTCTGGGTCTCGGAACCATGATGAAAAATCTAGACCTTAGTGTACCTGAATGATTAAAGCATGTGCTGGGTCAAGAAATATCAGGATACCAGATAACCTGCAGCTGAGATCACCTTGGGCATGACTGCAAGCCTGGAATACCATGCAGGGGACATTCCCTTTGCGACAGAAACAATGGAATGTTGCAGCAGAGGCCTGTGCAAGCCATTATTGGTCCTGAGCCACTCCATTTTCTCCAAATGATCCCTCAACATTCCAATATATATGTACTATTGTTGTCTTAATTTATTCTCAAGATTCCGTTCACCCTTGACATGAAGGCAATTGTCCTTTTGAACAGAGTGGGCTGAATAAGTCAAAACCCCACATTTGACGATGTAGAGAAGCTTGTGTTTTGGAAATGTGAACATTTGCTTAAATTGTTGAGGAAAGCCAAGTGTATTTTTTTACTTCATTGGGCTCCGGGACAAATAAGGAATGTATTGGGCCTTTCCAAAAACGTCATCTTTTAGTCGGTTACTATCACTGCATTAGTGCTTCTACTGTACTACAAAATGGTATTCACAAACTTAAATGCAGAAATTCCGCCTCCGATTTCCTGTCTTTTCTTTGTGGAGACATATTTTCTGACTGTGGACTCCCTGCATACATATGGTTATATTTTAGAAGTAAATTTTGGAGGGACAGAGGGGAGTGGCTTGTAAATTGGGAATACTTATGACTAGAGGGTGAGGATTAGTGAGTAGTAAGTAGGGGTTTAGGAAGGGATGTGCAACCAATGACAAAAGAGTTAGCCCATTGCTATTCATAGACTGCACTTCTAAAGTTACTTCAGCCAAAAAGGAAACCCAAACAGTAGTAAAGGCACCACACATGACCTGCCACTGATACTGCAACACCTTCCCGTAGAAATATATGGAATTGGGAAATTAAAACAAGACTCCTTTGGAAATATCGTAAAATTTAATTATATTATTGAAAATATTGAATATATATAAATAAATATAATTTATTGTTTAGATTTATATGAGTAAAAAATTATCAGATCTGTCTAATATTTAATGTAAGATTGATTTATATAAACATAATTACATTTTTTTTAATTAAATGTATATATCCGATTTATTAATAATTAATGCATATTAAAAATACTTTTTTAGTCTAGTTGGGAATTTTTTTCAATATAAACTTCATAAAAATAATTTTAATTTAATATACTTTAATTATTTAAAGATTCAATTTGAAATTGTTACTAGTGCTGTACAATATATGCCCATTCGTTCTGTATTCTAAATAAGAATGTGCAATTGATTTACATTAATATTTAACATAAAAATGTTTGCAAATATTTTTGAGTTAAATAAACTTTTTTACTTTCCCTGTACTGTACCATATGGAAATGTTGCAGTTTGGGGCAGGAATTTCCAAATGATAAAATTCAGGCAATAGTAAAAATGTGTATTAAACTTTGAAAAGATTAGTAAACATATGTTTATGTTAAATGTTAATGTAAATAATTATATATATTTATTTTAGATGTAGAACAAATGGAAAAAATGCTACAGCGCTATTGACTTTGAATTAAACCTTTAGTTAAGTTAAACATAATTATTTAAACTAAAAATATTTTATTAGGTTTAAATTAAAGACAAACTTGATTCACAGCTGAGGTTAAAAAGGGAATGATTTATTATGTATTACCAATTAAAAGTGATGTAAAGAGTTAATTAAAAAGTAATTATATTGTATGAAATTTTAATGTCACATTTTTTAAATTCTAAAAAGTTTCTCAAAATGTTACACAGTGAATAATATCTATGCATTGCTATATTTTAATATTTAATTATGTTTATGTTTTAACTATAGTAAATAATTTAATTCAATTATCTTTATTTCCTATGACGTTCTATTGTAAGCCCCATTGTCTATCATTTTCTGTGGGAGGGTGTTGCAGCATCAATTGACGGACGTGTGTGGGGCTGGACTTGCTACTAATTATTTTTGGCAGTAGTAACTTACACTCATGAATTTGGCTCCACCGCCTGTTTCAGAAGGTGGAGACATGTAAGTGTATACTTTACACTCTGATTTTGTGAATAGTTAAAAGAAGTAAAGTTGCTCAAAAAATAAGAGTTAAGTAGCTTACTCTCAAGTGCAACTTACCTTTATGAATAGGCCTGATGTTTTATCACTCATAGTTAACACTGTGTAGTGTACGAAGAAAAAAGTCTTGATTATTTATAACTGATATTAAAATAATCACTGGTGCAAAAAATAGACACACTGTAAAGATATGCTGCAAATGCAGTAAAAGCACAAAGTAGGTGCTACTTTCAATAGAAATAATATAAACCTTTCACAGAAAGTCATGTCCACATGTAAAGAGTTCACTTTCCTTGGATGACTGACAACCATAATCCGCCTGCCCCTGTCTCCACTCTTAGGTGCAACATTGGAAGGTCAACTCTGTATACTAGGAAACAAATTGTCAGATTATCTATTTTGGATGGAAAGGCCAAATCAAAGCATTTATTTGCTAATGAATACCACCCCACAATAACCCACTCTTATCCACCCCTTCATTTTGTTCCTTTAATGGTACTACTACAGAAGGTCAACTCCTCACCAAGCCACTATTAACAGATTTGGCTTTCGAAATGTCCTTATCACATAATAACTGTGTTACACACAGCACATGTCTGTGAAAGAAACAAATCAGCCCCTCTTACACACTACTACATATTATTTGTCCTTGCCAAACTCTGTTCTCCTTAATCTTTGCTGTTTTAGATCTTTATTAACAAATTATTTCAAAATGATGTTAATTGAATCTCAATCTCTGTTAAAATGCTATGGGTTGGTGTTTCCTTAAGCAATTGGAATGTGTAGGATGTTTTTGGCGCCTTATCTTCTCTTTTCCTCTTTGGCCTTTCCATTCTATGTCCCTTTCTTTTATCTCAAATTATTGTCTTACATTTCCACTGGCCTCTCTGTTGGACCTGGCCCTTTTTGAAGGGTCATCCCCAAACTTTCTGCCTTCCTCATTCTATTTTTCTAACCCTCTTTTTGTTGGCTTTAGGACTTTGAGCGTTTTATCACTACAGATCAGTGCTAAAGGGCATGTGCTCTCCCTTCTAAACTTAGTATGATTGGCTTACACCTGATTGGCTTATTTAATTTACCTGTAAGTCCCTTGTACTGTGGTATCCCTTATGCCCAGGGCCTGTAAATGAAATGCTACTAGTGGGCCTACAATGCAGTTTGTGCCTCCCACAAAAGTAGCCTTTCAAACCGGTCACAAGACTGCCACTGCAGGGCCCGCTTGTGCAGTTTAGTGTCACATGGACCTGGCATCTAAATTTACTTGCCAGGCCTGGAACTCCCCTTTTACTGCAAATGTCACCCTGAGGTAGGTCCTAGGTAGCCCTAAGGACAGGGTACTGCTAGGTAAGAGGTAGGACAAATGTCTTTAGGTACTACATGTATTAGTAGTGACGAACAGCCTATTTAGTTTCTCAAGACTGTAAGTGCTGCTCCTCTTATAGGATTTCATTGGAAATGCCCTGACCTATGCCCAAGCAGTATCTTCTGATCTATGAGGAATAGCTTGGGCATGTTTAGTATGTTTGGAGTGATAGTGAGAAATCATGCTTATTGCTGTAAGTGGATTTTTTATTGTCACAGTAAAAATGCCACTTTTAGAAAGTGGGAATTTCTATGTGCGCATACCTCTGGTGCTTTTGCAGCCTGACTTCAATCCATGTCTGGAGCAGAGTGACAGCTCCACTTGGTGCATACTTTCCAGACAGCCATCTGAGTAGTCTATACTGAGTGGTCTTCCTGGGCTGGGAGAGGTAGAAGCAGGGCACACTCACATATGTATAGACTGTGTCTTGCCATGACACAAAGGGCTCATTCACCCCTTACTGATATCTGGAGCCAATCTGGAGGAGAAAAGGCATTCCTGGAACTTGTTAGAGCTGGTTGGAACCTTCTCCTCACCTCTAGAAGCTGGGCAAAATTAGCATAAGTATAGGGGTTGTTCCCCATGTTGGACACAGAGGCACTGCATGGACCTGGAACCAAATGCTGCTGGAGGGGGACTGTTATGCTGCAAGGAACTGCCACTGGACTGACTCGTGTTGGGCTCACCTGGGGTCTCCTAAGCCCCAAGAGTGACTGCCAGTTTCCATACAAGGACCCTGGTGAGCTGACCTGTTGCTTGCACTCTGTCCTGTGTTCCCAAGGTGATCTCCAGGAGCTGGGTGTTGTGCCCCTTTCTCGCTGTGTTCTACTACTTTATTATTAGCGCTTTGGAGAGTGCTGTATTCCTTTATTAGAAGCACATATTGAGTGCTTTTTGTCTTTCTCTGGAAGTCCCCCGGCCTCTGAACTGCAAGTGTGGCCCGTTTCGTAGGCAGAACCAATTGTCTGAGTTCCCCTGTGGTCACTTTGATTGTGTCCACCTCCCTTTTTGGAATGGCAGGTTTGTTCTCCTGCCCTAGAGGATCGTGGGGAGGTTTAAAGCACAGCAGGAGCCACCAACAAACCCCTGACGAGCTCAACCAAAGTGCGTGCTATGTGGTGCCCCCTGGGCACAAGTAGGCACCCCCTTCCGTGCCTGCAGCCCCCAGGACGACGATTCTGCTCTCCGTGGATTCCATGCACCTTGTCAGGTGCGGACGCCAGTGGTGGAGGAATCTGGGGGCTGAGGTAATGCCCTAGTGCAGCAGATTCCCCCTCCTACGCTGGTCTGGTGGGTGCAGAGTGCAGGAGGTGACTATGGAGCCCTTGCAGGTGTGCCAGCAGGCAGGCGGAGACTCACCTGTAAGGCCTGGCCTCTTCCGGCCCGCCGGACGTACCTTCTGCCATTTCTGCCCGCAGGTGAGGACCGACAGTATCCTGAGCGGCCTCCAGGTGTATGGGGGGAGAGTAGTTACGGGCCTGTCCCCTGTGGCTCTCCATTCACTCCAAGAGTGACTGCAGGGAGAGGTGGCCCCGACATCGGGGAGGATTAAGGGAGGTCTTCCAGCGGAAACTAACCTTGGCCCGAGTGGGCCTCTTTATCCTCAGTTGGCCGACTGGGTACAGATCCTCATCGGGGCCCCGGTCTGACCAGTGGTGATGTTGCCACTATAAGCTAGGTGGTGGAAGCACGGCAGTCCCTGCGCTTGACATGTTGGTCTTGCCCTCCACATGTTATTTGAAAACGGAAGCGTGGAGACGCTGTGACTTGTAGGTTGAAGGTGTTCGGGTGGTGATCTCACCTGCCGCATTTCCCCCATTGTACTTCTCTTTTTATGACCTGATCTTAGTGACATGTCGTGCTTGCCATGTTGGGCGGGGCAGAACCTAGGGGGCTATCTTAGGTGTATAGCTCCCTTGCCCTGAGTAGAGTGGCGGTCCCTGCCTGGCTGAGGCGAGTACCCTAGCCAACCAGGAAACCCCATTTCTACCTCTCTCCATGTGCCTTTTCTTTCCTTCACCCATAAAAGTCCTTGTCCTTTTTGTAGCTGATCATGGTTTCCGAGGAGAGACAGACTTGATTCCCTCCATTCAATGAGCCACTTTATTACTGGGACACCTTGCATTGTTAGTCTGTGGTAAACAAGCACATGATCCCGCCTTTAGTCCTGCCAAAGACAGCATAACCTGAGTTCTTTAGGATTTGGAATGTAAGCCATCTGAACTGACTAATCACTGTTTCCAGAATTATACTACTACATAGCTTGTTGCAAAGTGGTTTACCTCATGTTTGCCATTTTTATGCATTAATATAGTTCTTTTACCCAACCTTGATGCTACCCTCAGTACTGATCTTTTAGAATGATAGGCTAAATTCGCCTTAGTATGTGCCACTGGAAAACATGATCTAACAGAGTCATCCTGCCTACAGTACCTCAGTTATACTAGCCCTCCACTGTGCTGTTTTAATTGAGAATAACAAGGCATTTAATCCAAAATATATTTTGCCAAAATATCTTAGCCAGGTATCAACTACTACAATATCATGAAGGTGAGTGTAAAAAACAGACATACTTTTTTGGCGTGTCTCCCAAGCTTCCCTGTCTGTTAGCTGTTGGTTCTAAATAGTAGTTTAGTGCCTATACTTCACCCTCCAAACAAAAAGCTGCACTAGATATGAGTAAAATATTTATTTCACATCTCTGCTTGGGGACAAATCTAGAAAACTATCTAGCCTCCCACTCATTATGCCTCTAGAGACAGTGCACATTTTTCACATAAGCTAACAACCCTGTACTGATTTCAATAGTTTTGATTAATCACAAAAGAAAAGTTTTGTGATAAGCTCAGGTTCATTGGTTCATGGATTTAGGGTGTATTTATTTGGAAAAGTGCAGCTTATAATATGAAGTGGCTTCTTGGTACTGTGAGACAAACCACATAGGGCATCCTCAGATCAAGCCAGCACTGCAGCAAAAGGGAAGGTACCTTAAGAGAGAGACTTTAGGGGTTTTCTTAAAAGCCAGATTATTTTTAATCTGGCAAAGAGTCAATGGATGCTTGTTCTACTGCTAAGATTTGAGGCAGGAGAAGGAGCAACCCCTCCCCCAATACACAACCTTGATGTTTGAGGCTGACCAGATGGAAAAGATTTCCAGATGTCAATGTGCTCAAAGGTAATTAATGCTGCATGTTTCTGATCAAACTAGCACACTCCATTCCATAAAATGATTTATGGATCAAACAAAGAGTTTTGAACTGGACTTTATACCCGACCAACAAGCCAGCACCAGCACATCCTGAGCAAATTTTCTCTGCCTGAAAATCGTGCTGACCATGAAGTTTTGCGTTCATTGCAGTTGAATAAGTTCAAAAACTGTGGTGCAAGTCAATACGTTTCTAGTAGACCAGTCTTCACTAACTGCAGAAGATAACAGCTGTAGCGTGACAATCGAAGGGAGAGGGGAAACGTTCCATATGAACCCAACAAAAGAAAGCAAGTTCTACCCCATGAATCAAACTGATTGAAAGACAATTCGTGATCTAGGGTTATTCCGAAAGATATTACCTTGGCTGCTTGTGCTGGGTAGTGGTGAGGGAGATGGGGGGTGAAGGGCTCAGTGCCACACCAGCTAGTCGTGTTATTAAGCATATTAAGCAGAAGTCACAGCTCATTTTTATCTACATTCATCTTGAAACCCCATTGTGTTCTTTCCATTGTTGGATAGCCACATCAGCAGTACACCTGGTGTGAGCACATTTAAAAACAACAAATCTAAACGTACACAAACATCATGCCTGAAGACAATGGTGTAGATTGTGAGCGCGGGCCCTCCAAGAACTTTAATAACATTTCCTCACCTCGCCAGCGACATTAAAAGGATGAAATTGCTGACTCTAATGTTCAACGCACCCTGGGAGTTCCAGTTTCCTACCCATAGTTCCAACTCAGACGCCAACAAGTGGTTGAGTGAAACTCAGCTTGGATCATAGAGGTTCAGTCATCTGTGCCACTGAAAAAATCAGCAGGAAAGAAACATGACTTACCTCCAACCGACTTGGATGCAGGGCCATGACTACAAATGCAGATTTAAATACCCCACCTTCAATTCATTACCCAGTCACGTATGCAGCTTTGGAACAGCTTGGCATGGCTGAATAAATTCCACAACTGGTTCAGTTAGAACCTCCAAATCAACTTCTAGTGTTCTCTAACCGAGGAGATTCCAGTTTTTCGTGACCTGGTTTAAGCACCACTATTGGTGTTTACAACTACTAAGGCAGATTCAACAATAATTCGAGTTGACTCTGCTTGTTGTTTTTTTCCGTATATTTTTCCCCTTTATATGGAAAACCTAGACTGTATGTGTTCCTTTATTTTCTTCGGATATTTTTGATGATTAATAACTTTGAATCCACAGATCCAGTATTGATAGTTTTCTCCCGAGGTTTTATTAAAGTGTTAGTCTGTTATCTAAACTTGCATTGGAGCTTGGAATTCTTTCTATCCGTTGACTCTACTGTTGCGTAAATTCGCACCACACACTACAACACTTTGTTATGAACCGTGAGCCAAGGATACCATAGGGGAAAAAACTGTTTGACTTTGTAGGACTGGAGTTTTTAATCAGCCCAGCAGAGCATCATTATTATCTCCTCTCGTGGAAGTCTTTATCTTCTGCCATTCTCGTAGTTGGTTGTCTTTCTCTTGTTCTTCTCCTCATCTCTGTAGCACATTCCCTTGGTTTCCTCACCCTGTTCTTTCCTTTGTGCCTCAAGTTCATAATCAGCCCCCTTTCATTCACTTTCTTTCACTTGCTTCCCTGGTCTTATGCCCACTGTCTCTCCTCTCCACGTGCCTTGTATCTTCTTTCTTATTGTTTCACACTTCGAATGCCTCTTCCCTATTCTTTTTTCACAGGCCCTTATGTAACCTTATTACTCTTTTTCCACTCCCTCTTCTAATTGTATGTTTCATCCAACTTCCTGCAATACTTTACCTTTCTCTGTTGCGCCATTGTCTAATCATTTGGCATTCGGAAAATACATGAAACCTTCCACCTCGATGAGTCAAGTTTCCAACAGCAGGTGTCTATCTGTCTCTTCCACTTTGAAGTCTTCAGACGTGTGTGCACTCATAAATACCCAAATACATTGCTACTCTGACCACCTCTCCATTCCTTTGTCTCTCTCATTCTGTATCTTCTTTTCTTAGACTTTTTAGGTGACACTGCCAAGGCTCTTGTTCTCTTCTCTTAGCACACGCTCTCAAATTATATTATCGTTCCCCTTTGTCTCCAGTTCCTTTGTATGTCTGTTCCTTCCATGTCCTAGTTTTCTTTCACTCACCCTTGTCTCGATCACCGACTCCCTTGGCCTTTGTTTTTTTCCCTCATCATCTTACTCCTCTCTTCTCCACTCTCTTGCCTCATCGCTCATCCTCTTCATCTGTATTATCACGATATATCACTTTTCTATCCGGATTGATCCCACACCCTGGTGAGCTATGCTTCCTTTTGAGGTATTTCCCCATTCTTGTGCCTTTGTTCCTCGACAGTTCGCTGCAGTGCTTTATCTTTTTCAATTCACCTTCCTCTTTGACATTTGTGTCTATCTCATGCTCCTGATTATATCTGAGCCTCCCTTATCGCACAAATCCTGCTCCATTCTCCCTCACAACTCATTCTCCTTCCCATGTCTCCTTTGTCATTGCTCTTTTGACTGTTCCCGGACGCCACTGGTTTTAACATGCTTCTGTTAAGTTGCTCCCTAATCGCCTCAACTCTCCCATCATTTTATTTTTCTTTGTTTTTCATGTCCTCTTACCAGTAGCGGCTCGTGGGTTGTGGAAGGGGAGGGGGGCACGCGGGGAGGTGTGTGGGGTAAGGGGGGAGTTAATAAACTTTAAAATAATAGAAATTAAAAAAACACCACTTACCTTTTCCACGCCGTCCCGCACTCCCCTTCCCTGCTGGCTGGCTGCACGCAGGCACAGGCTCCCAGCCTGCCCTGAGGCCAATCCTGACTCTGCAGCGTCAGGATTGGCTCGGGGCGCTCCCAGGCAGACTTGGAGCCTGTGCAGGCTCTCTGCAGCCTCGCAACGGTGTTGCTGGGCCGCAGAGAGCACACTGCACATGTATGTTTGGCCGGCCCGAGACGGCCGGCCAAACATACATGCGCCCTCAGTGCATGTCACCGCTTGTGGCCACGCCCCTTTAAAAGAAAAGGATAATAAACAAAGTTTATTATCCTTTTCTTTTAAAGGATTTCCAGCTCCCACTACTAGTGGGGGGGGGGGCAACGCTCCTCTGCCTTTAAGGAGGAACCGCCCTGCCTCTTACTGCTACCCATCTCCTCTCCCGTTGCTCCTTTAAACCTTCTCTACAGTTACTTTCCACTTCTACCCCATGTCTCTTTGTTTTACAGTGCCTGTTTTGCAAATGGTGTTCATTTATTTGTCCTTAGCCCCTTTGTGCTTCTGATACAGTTTTCTTCCTGCCCCACAGCCCCTTACGTAATGCTAGTGCCCTGTGTGTCCTGCATCCCTTGCTTGTCTCTTCTCATTCACCTTCCCCTTTTTGTTAGTCTTTTCTTCTATTTTTCACAGCTCTTCACCTTTCGCGTCTCTGTTCCCAGCCCCTTGCCTCATTTCCCACTCCCTTGTCTCAGTTCCCTTTGTTTTCTCTCTATTGCACATTCTAGTTTCTCCACTTTTTGATATACTGTAGTTTCTTCAACACTTGTGCAGTGTGTACGTTGCCAGTGGCTTTTAAGGTTTCACAGACTAGTCGAGGCAAGTGGAATGGAAATGGTTAAAATCCCATCAGTGGTGGTCTTTGTAAACTATGGAGGACTACATGACCCTCACATGATTGTGTGGTGTGGTTTGTGCAGTCTCAATGTAAATGTGTCAATTCAACAAAAACATGAGACGTGGAGAGGTCAGGAAGAACATGTGACACAAGCCACGTTGCGTGCTTCATTATTCTCTATATTGATGATATTACCCCCCTCATAGATCGTCAGATCGCCCTGATTCCTTCCGACAGCAGTGATCACAAATGAGGGCGCCATGTGTCCTTGCCTCTATATTTAATACTCTGACAGACCTAATTATCTGAAAACACTGGCAAGCTTTGCCTCTGCCATTTGCAGATCAAGAAAAAGCCCTCAGCCTCGCGGAACCCTGGGGAGATCTGTCAACACCCCGGACAGACGATAGAAACATTCCCTGTGAAGATTCAAATTTCGAGAGACAGCTCAGGAAGAACAAAGCCTCAGTTCAGAGATGAGCTTTTTGTCCTCACAGTTTGGCGTTGCCATGGTACATATATGGAAGCCTCTGGTTGGCCTGCTGTCGCTTCCATTAATTTGATGGGCAGTCAGAATGAAGGGAGCTGTCTTTTCTGTTCTCCCCCTCCCACCAATGATGGCTCTATTCAGATGGTGGAGGGCACCAGTTATGAAGCAAGTCTGTTATCTCACTGTTTTTAGTC
Organism: Pleurodeles waltl; assembly: GCF_031143425.1. Classification (NCBI taxonomy): domain Eukaryota; kingdom Metazoa; phylum Chordata; class Amphibia; order Caudata; family Salamandridae; genus Pleurodeles; species Pleurodeles waltl. The sequence continues at coordinate 746,452,228 of NC_090445.1, read as the reverse complement.
TAAGTGAAAGAATGATCCTTTTCCCTGGAGTTTATTGACACTTTTCCGCCTGAGTTTCTTAATCTACAGACTGAGTTATATACAATAGAGTAGAGATCATTACCAGAGAGGCAGGCCGGAGCTGTGAGGTAGCTCAAAATAAATGTCACAGTTCTGAAGTCTGACACAGTGAGCACCACTGTTCTATCGATCTTCTACAGAGAGATACAACTTTACAGTTTAGGGATGCACAGTTTGGAGCGCATCACTGACACTGGTTTTCCTGGACAAGACCTGGTGTTGAAGAGCACACAAATAGTGCATCCCTTAAAGTCCTTGTTTAACGAGACTCTCCTGGGCAACAGTGAAGCAGCGGCCTTCCTTCACCACTGCCAACCAGCTGTTTAAGTGCAGCTACTTAGACAATCCGTGATTAGTGTTGAAGGAAGACAAGCCATAAGCAAATAGGGATGGCCCAATAACCCACTGGGAACTTGGGCATAAACTATCAAGAAGTAATTTTCTCTTCAGGATAAATTCTCATAATTTCATATTTTGTGCAATAGCGTGAATCCATTCTTAATGCATTCAGTAGATTACTTTCATGATTCTCCGAAACCTTGAAGAAAGGTTAGACTTCCACCAATATTACTCCTAGTAACGTAGGGCGTCAACTTGTGCATCATATAAACTGTTTATCAGTTTCATTTCTGGTATAATTAGCGCTACAGAGGTTCAGTAACAATCACCAGTCCGTATAGATTCAACTCTTGTTCTTGAACGGTCTTGTAAATGGTAAGACACTTATTACACCAGTGTTTTTACTTGTACCCTAAGGTAGTACCAAAGGTGGGTCTATGTATTCATGATCTATTGACCATTAAAACTCCTCTTTAAAGACCCGACCCGTTTCAGCCATATACACATATATCATTTACATGGCCTCCTAAGGACAAAGAGCAACAACTCTGTATCTTTGACGTCTTTTAGCCTATATAATTTCCACAGCCTCCTCATGAAATAAAAAAATCATCAGATGATGATGACGTTTTCTTGTTGTGGCAAAAAACATGTTCAGGAGTCCAAAATGTGTCTCAAAGGTAGAACCCTGGAAAAGCTCCTCCTCGTGATCCGGCGGGAACTATCACAACGCTTGTTTTGCCCTAACATGGAAACTAAATTTGTATGCTGAAAAGGAGCCTTTGTGTATAGTCCTGAGTAGGCCATGGAAATTATATAACCAGATCTCACTGAGCTGGGGAGAGTTCAGCTAGACAGACAACTACTAATGCTGAAGTTAGCAGAGACAATTGTAAAAAGACGTATGAGTTTTAGCACAATATTTTTGTCATAAAAAGTACTTAACCAAGTATTCATTTGAAAAATATGATGTGCAAAGAATCAAAATACTTCACTCCATATAGTCTCAAAATGTTTTTAATCACAGTCTAGTGATAGAAATAACGTTTAAATCCAATATAATTATGGCTAAATTTAAAACAAAATTTAAATATCAATATTTTAAATGTAATTAGCTAAACATGACCTATATGAGGGGCACAAAATGTAGTATATCCTTTGGCTTTATTGAAATATTAACTTCTTAACACACACATATATATATATATATATATATATATACATACATATATATATATATATATATATATATATATATATACATATATCTGTATATATATATATGTGTATGGGTGTATTATTATATTTGAAGAACCCGGAACAAAATAAAAATTACAACTAGAGGCAAAAATCAACGAAGGTATTCCCAGAAAAGTGAACTACGCACAAAACTGTTAAAACATGTAACATGCAATACCGTTATTAGGGACTGTTTTTACACTTTTTTAGTTGCTATTATTTATAGTAATTACCTACATGTGTTGCCTTCAAAGGTACTACATATAAAGGGGGGAAATAAACTTACCATAGTTTATTAACGTACTGCCTCATGCACTGTCTTTGTAATTGTATTTTAATTGAATAAAGTTATTTGTTTGTGACAAGTTCCAAGAAATAATTCTTCTATAAAATAATCTCGGGTTCCCAGTAAAAAAAACTCGGAAGTGAACGTACAGCGCTGTAGCTTCTGCTGTCATAGTGCTGCACTCGATAGAAGCGTCCTTAAATAGGTGAGGTGTCACTGAAAAGTCCATTTCTTACCCTGATGCTGAATTACCGTGGACGGACAAGATTCCTCAGATAACGCCGCCTTCTGCCCTCCCTGGATGTCTGAGGAGAGAGTCAGGCTTGATTTCAGCCTTGCTACTGGAGAAGGGCTCTAATCTTCTCCCATTTATTATGTATAAATGACTTCACAGCCCACAGCTGTAACATGTTGAGCATTAATTGCTGTGTCTAGCGAAAGAACAAACAGGGTAAAATATTTAAATCTCAGAGAAATGGTAATAACCGCGTCGAGCCTCCTTGGGGGCCCGCGTTATGGATTCCGCGCGCCTGCCCCTCACTCCGGGGGCTCCTACCTGCGCGCCTCATGCTTTGCTGCGTACATATTGGCTTTTCCGTGTAACCACATTTGTTTGCCCTAGTCCAAAATTAAAATGTAATTTGTGTAAAGCCGCGCACTCGGTTAATACGGACTGGCATAAGCAAAGAGTACGATTAGTGCGCCATGCGTGAAGCTGAGGTTGCATGGAGAATGTTTTCCTTCACGGTAGTCTGGGGACATTAAGGGCCACAGTTCCATCCGCTTTCCCCCCCTCACCCCCCCCCCTCCCCCCCCGCCCCGAACTCTCCTGTGAATGCAGGTTGTCAAGAATTCTTGCAGATCAGAAATATAAATGACAACAGGCCTGAGAAGACCATGGCGAATGCAAGGCTCTTGCGTGTGACTCTGGGCAAGTGCACATTTTCTACTCACTCAGGAAATTGCAGTCTGTCCAGAAATTGGGCTTAAGACAGGCTTCACCCACACTCAAAACCTACAACCTCTCTTTAAGCTCAGCTGTTGTTTGTTAGGCTGTTATTAAATGGGGTACCGCCTCCACCCCTTTTTCTCACTCTATCTCTCACCTTTCTTGCATTTTGATGTACACCTTTGTAGGTCTGGCGTAACGGTGCATCCATCTCCTGACCCTACGTGATCAACAGAAAGAGATTTCAGAAGCACTACTGAGGGAGGGGCTTTGGCTCCGCCTAATTGTTAATTCCCTTATTTACAACATTTAATTAGGCAGACGTTGAGTGCCCCCACTGAATAAGAGTGTTTTTATAGTACTTTATACCTTGTTGGAAAGCCAATGCTCAAACGGTACATCTGAATTTGTCCTGTGATAAGCTAATGGACCCATTTTTGAATTATTAAAACTTATTAGAAATGCACTAGGCTTGAAGCATTTTTTGTGAAAAGCAAATGTTAAAACCAATAGACCCATTGTTACGTTTCATTGATGCTGGTAAACAGGCATTATCAGAAGGGATTTCACAGATTACTGTGGTAGGCAATAGTTTTGGTGCTGGTCACTCACTCAGTCACATAGGATTTGCATTGCGCTAATCCTTGTTATGTACCCCTCGGGTGGGTTGTATATTGTTTTGTCAGCTGTAATTGTATATATATGTAGAATGTTACCACTGTATGCCTGATGGTTGCCTTGTGGTAAGTGTTACACTTTGTAGAGTAGGTTCAAGCTGATAATAGTAACAATCCAGTGATAAATGATATAGGCCTGAATGTTTCTTTGAGAAAATATAGGTTTGTCACTATAGGTTTGAGCTTATGAATTTGAAAAGGTATGACAAATGTAGGATTCAGTCTTGTAGACAGACATTTTGTTGCATGGAATCGCAAAGATTGTGGTTCTGAGGCAGGATTTTGGTGTTGGCTCCCCTCTCCGATAAATATTGGGGGAAGACGATTTGCACCATGATGATCCTTTCGAGGCGTGCTTAAGCAGGGTTGTATACTGCCTACTGTAATTCTGTGCATATTTGTAATGTTTATACACATTATTCAGCTGTGTGTGTTAACATACCTTTTAGATCTGGCCTAATAGCTGTAGCTGACCTCTAGGATCTTGTAATAAAAAATAAATCATAACAAAATGCTAACATACCGACAAGGGCTTCGGTTCATCTCTCGTTAGCCATTCGTCTGTTAAGAGCATCATTGACATTCTGTTTCCACCAACGTTCATGTAGTAGGCTCTCTGCTTTAACCACTGAATTCTCTATAAAATTAAGAAAGGGCGTATAATGTATTGGTTCATGTACTTAGCTCTCTGCTTTGTCAACAGTAATCCAAAATATTTGTTGACTGAGAAATTCAGTGGCTACTATTCACTACATCTTTATCACAATGTGGCCTACAGTACATTGTACAAAAATCTATATATTTCTGACAACAAAAACATAGCATATACCCTTCAGGCTTTCTCTTCCCCTTCCACTATGCCAGTCTGCGTACATGCAGCAGGTATCTGATTCATTTTTGAAGATTGCCATGCCAGTTCTCGCTCAGATTATTGCATCTCTTTCAGTATCACTGCCGTTGTTTTCCCATGCGTCAAGGGCTTACAGGTTAATGGCGACAGCACTACTCTCTAATAAGGGATGGGTCTTGAGTATGCAGGCTAACCCCATATGGTATGTTTTAATAGGTCAGTGGGATAAGGTTCTTGTTTACTGCCACTCCGCACATCTATGCTCTTGGCATTTGCTGAGGGCACGCGGATAAGGGCAAGAGGGACAGTTATGGAAGTATGGGGCATGGAATGCATGCACTTTAAACAAAGCATGTGTGGCTGAATCTAGTAAGTAGGTGGAAGTGGAAAACGATGTACAGAAAGTGAAGAATACAGGGAGAGGTGAAAAAAGATGGAATCCCTCAAACATGGCATTACGTACAAGATGTACTGTACGATTGTTTGAAAGGCTTACACGCAAATCAGTTGAATACTGGCAGAATCAGCTGAAGGAAAGAGGAGATTGTGGATTTAATCTTACAACCATAGGGGCTAGCCCAAAAGTATAAGAAATCAATTGCAACCCGTATCAAATTCCCTGCTAAAACTGTACATTCTGAAGCACTGAAAAAATAATTTAGTCTTTGGGTAATGATGCATGCTAGTCCACAAATTTAACAGCAGTTCAAGTAAAGTGGCTGTTAGAAATATGGCTTTCTGAAGAACAGTAACATGCAGGACAAAAAGATTCTAGTTTCGATAAACATTGGGAAGAAGTAGCATTTATTCTAATGAAACGAAAAGGGCTTTATTGAGAAATTAGGAACTCTTACTTGATCTAGCACACAACAAATCGAGAAGATCATTAACAAACAATAGAAAATGTTAGAAGCTTAGAAAGATCTCAAGGAAGTGATTGGCATAAGTCCCAAGGTTACAGTCTGAAAATTACTAGATGTGCAGGATAGTTTAGTATGTAGTTATCTGGAAAAGCATGTCCAACATGACTTGGTTAGTTGGCTGTCTGAAAAACCAAGGAGGTTCAACAAATATGGGAAATGCATTATTGGCAAGTAACCTATAACCAGGAAAATGCAATTCGCCAAAAATAATAGCAGAAAAAGATATCCAATAAAAAGCTATGTTAAATGAAATATCCCTTTAGTCGTTTACATCAAGGAACGCCCTTGCTTCCTGAACTCCTGTACAGTGCCAGCAATAAATCCTGTGTGTCCACTTTAGATTTAGCTGTATTGAACCCATGTTAGGTTTTGAGGAAAGCCACGTAAATGATTTATTGAGATCCCACCCATATAGCAATATGCTATTTGGGCATTCCACAGGTACATTTCCAGTGTGAGTGGTCTTCAGCTCTTTGTCGTAAGGTGACTTCTAATCCCTGGCCCATCTGCAGAGCATACATAGCAATGGTGACATGTATCAGTTGCAGTTCTTTTCTTACATGTGAGAAAAAGGTACAAAGCTGTTGAAGTAGGGACAGGCCAATGTAAAAGAAAATGAAATGCTTTGGGAGACGGTGAACTGAAGGAGGTGCAAGGTACGTGCAGAAGGAGGGAGTGAGAAGTGGGTGAGGAAGAGGAAAGAGATGAGGTGTGAAATATGCAGATGGAGGATGTCAGAAGAATGTGGGGAGAAAAGGGATGCAAGCGACCCACAGAGGTGGCAGAGGGAAGTGATGTGAAGGAGAGAAGAGGAGTGAATGTGACAGTCTGCTGACCACAGCCCATTCCACACATCTCTGTAATGTTTAATTCACATTTTCAGAATTTAAATATTTTCAATTCTAATTTTGTTATAACAATATCATTAGTACTCATGTATTTTACTCATGTAGTTGATACTAATGCCAATCTTTGCCAAAGTCAATATTGTGTTATTGTGTGATGTGTCTAAATGCGACAAAGTTCAAAAAGGCGTTCAAGCACTAGTCAGGTGGCATGCTGTGTGAAGCACAGGATTTTAATGAAGATGTTTTAAGCCACGCCTTTTGGACAGGAGTATTAGTTAAATCTTTGACCACACACATTTTACAGACCCCCCCTTCCATCTTTTTCATCCCACTTAAAGCCCTGTACATAAGGTGGGACATCTGTTTTCAGGACACAGTGCCCCTTATTCCTTCGCAACTTTCACACCCTGTCAGCTCAGTCCAATCAGGAGGCACATGGTTGTATCAAGGGTTGGTTTTACACAGTTGCTGGGATTTAAAATTGATTTTGTACATTTGGGTTAATGTGGCAGTTGAAGATGGCCCACATTTGTTCATAATATGTTACAAATGCAAGTTCCATTAAAAATGTGGACATTTATGATGCATTACAAGCAAATATGGGCACATCATTAGTGTTCCTCAACAAACAAATGTGCAGGAAAGCACAGAAAGGGCTGATGCTCACATCTCAGATGCTGTGGGGAAAGTATAGGTACAGGTCCTTGGAATGTCCTTGGTCCCCTAGAAATCAGTCATTTCGAAACTTAAGTTATAATCTATCTCTGTGCTCATTTTGGCGATTGCATAAAATATTGATGCTACAATCAAAGCAAAATAGGTTTAAGAAAAATAGGAAAGCCCATCTTCCTCAGACCATCAGAAACTGATGAGTGTTGTGTTTGGTGACCTGCCAGCGACCCTGCTGTGTTAACAACAAATCAGTGCTCTAGAGAGCAGTGTAATACAGAAAAATATTAATTCCCAGACCACTTTAGGGATTTATGTTACTCAGCTTAAAAAACACAATTGACCAAGAGTTTCTGGATGTCCTCATTATGGTTTATTTGAATTTGAAGTGCTTTTTGATGTGTTTGGAAATGACTTATATTGAAATGTTAATACAGTAATCACGCATTTCCAACGTCAAAGAAGAAAGCTGGGCGGTAAGTCGGGCTAAGAATGTATAACTACCCAAGGCTTTCAAACTAAATAATTTGCTCAAAGACCACACCGAAAAGCTGTCTGGCATCTTTAGGTGGCCATATTTGGACAATGGAGTGCAACCTGTACTTAAATATAAAACGTACTGAGAACCAGTGATGCCGGTCTAGAGGTCAGTAATGGAGATTGTGTCTGGACTTGTTTGCAGTTTGGATTCTGCAGAGGGTGGCCCAGCCTTCAGGAAGAACAAGGCTCATTTCGTGAGTAATGCCCTTCTACACTTGTAGGCCACCCACATAACATAGGTGGCAGAACAACTTTTAGTGGGAGCCATAGCTGTCGCTGCTGACCTTGGCTTGCCCTTTGATACCCAAAATGCTGTTCTTTCTACCACTGACCTTGCCAGAGCTGTGATAGGAACAGAAATAGCCCTATTTACTATTTGTGGTTTCCACACTTTGCCCTATCTTTAACCCCCTCGGCAGCAAAGAGGGAAGGGTAGAAAAAGGGGCATCCCGTAGTGGCATCTGGGTCAAAGGTTGCTTGACGTCACTTTTGCTACCACTGACATTTTGGTGAACTGGCCTCAAAGGCCCTCAAGGGTACGGTTTAAAAGTGGCACAGCTGGCAGTGGAATGGCAATGTGCATGGCCGTGCAGAGGAATACCGGAAATACACAGAAAACATTGAAACTGAGAGTGCACATCAAATAAATGCATACACTCACTACCAGGTAGACAAAATAAAGACATTTCAGTCGTTCATAACAGTGTAACCTTGGAGCAGAAGAGTTGTGAGACCGATGTTTATCAATACAAGAGAACAATGAATATTTGCTGATTCTTGAGAGCACCTAAAGTGGATTTCTCTAAAGGGGATCGTTCCAGGAAAAGCTGATTTCTCAGTGAATGCAGCTTGCACGAGGCACTCTGCGGATGGCATTCTGACAAAATAAAATATTGCCTCGGGTATTGTGTCACAAAAAAACTGAAATTCTACAAAAGCCATTTAAAGAATTAGGGGCTTTGTGCATGGACTTTTCATGTAAGGCCTGGCCCAGTGCATCAGTGACCACCAGGCGACGAGCTCGGGAGCATGAGTCACTTGATAGAGAGCCCACCCTCTCGCCAGCTTACCCTTTTCTGCACGGGGCCCGGCCCACTCTGCTACAAACGAGCTGGAAGTGGATAAGAACAGATTTAAAACAGGGAGTTTGCTGTTTCTAAATCTCCCTGTGTCGATGGCAGAGTCTGAGGCAGTCCAGGGTTCCAGGAAATCACTGCTCCCACCAGTATAAACATAGTTGCAGATCCATTTTGTTTGTCAGGTGTTCTCATCCAGGATATTTACATCACATTCACTGTTACTCAATAACACTTCAGAGAAGCATTCACTCCTCCCTGAGGATTTTTCTGAGGATTGCTTTTGCAACCAGCAGCTACATTTAAAAGTACTTTGTTTCGGTTCTTTCTGCATTGACTGTCAGTTTGTATCTTCACAGTGAGAGGTAAGTAGTCTGTCAAGGCATGGAGCAGCCGCAGCCTTTGTCAATCAGATAAAGCATCTTATCCAAAGTCCTGTAATGTTGTGAGCTCTGAATTATCTGCCCTCAGTTGACTTACTAGGCAGAAGCCACCATCATTCACATATTAGGCAGTACTCAATGGTGAAACTATTGAAAGCCTTATGTTGTTAACCCTTTTGGCTAGATACGCTGTTTTCAGTAGTGGTCATCATTTTAGTTCTTTAGCAGTTATCAGAGAGTGTATTTGAAAAATTGCTTGGAAAATGCAGTTTGGCCTCTACAGTTTCTACATTTTCTTGTGGGGAATTCACCCAGCTTCTCTAAATAGGTTGGAGCTGCCTATTGGTGCAACCTGGATCGCATATCCACATTTTTCCCCAGGCGTCTTCAGGACCTTTGCCGTTTAAGAATAGCATGTATAAATGTGTGCCGTGCAGAGTCTAGGATCTGTAGTACCAGTGGCGTAGCGTGGGTTGTCAGCACCCGGGGCAAGGCAAGTAATTTGCGCCCCCTAACCCGGGGCAAGGCAAGTAATTTGCGCCCCCTAACCTGGGGCAAGGCAAGTAATTTGCGCCCCCTAACCCGTGGATTTAGTCTCTTCCAAGATGTTGCGCCCGGTGCGGCCGGATCCCCCTGTACCCCCCATGCTACGCCACTGTGTAGTACGCATAGTGACCTGGGGTGAAACGGCATGGGGGACTGCATTGTGCAGCCACAGGACACTGTTATTACAGAAGATACCACAAATGCTTGTGCGTCACATTCTGTAATATTGATAGTACTGGCGCACATGTAGTGCCAGCGATGTTATGAGAGAGTTCTTCATTTGAAAGGGGGCGTGGCCCCACGCAAGTGAGGGAATCACTTTGCTCCTGCACCCGCACCCTATTTCGAACGTGTGTACAGAGGCAAACAGACCCTTAGGAGGTGGACTGATAAATTGCCACAAAAAGGAGGCGCAGTCAGTGCACCCCCCTGTTAGCAGCTCTCTTGGAAGCTTTAAGGGGGTCCCATGGAGCCCCGGAAATTCCCCTATAGATGGGTGCAGTCACTCACTGCACCTGCCTGCAGGGGGATCCCTGCCCCCTCCTTAAAGTGCAGGTTGATTCCCACCTGCACTATGAAACACCGAGAGGCGTGGCAGCAGACACTCTTTGTTTCACTGAATGTGCTGCCACCAGGGCTGCTGCAAGTTTCATTCATCACAATCAAGTGCACAATCCGGTCTGCGCCGAGTGCACTTTTCGAAAGGTGCTGTGTGGTGCAAACAGGACAGTGCACGCCGCCCTATGTCTAGTACAGGCCCAGATCTGAAGGACTGCGCCGGTGAGAGCATGACCCTGACTTTACCTCTTCAGCCGGAGGCAGACTCCTGCAAATTGAATTGCACTATTTTGCACAGGAGCCCCAATTACGAGCAGACATGTTTTCAGCGCAGCTCTGTGAAGTTTCGACGCATCTGGAGTGGCCCAAAGTGACAGCCAGGCAGAGAACCTGCGGAAGCGATAGACGGGGATGTTCTATTTATACTCAGTTTATTTAGTATTTCAGCAACAAGAAAACATATTCACATACTGACTACTTTGGAAAACAGGATTTCCAAATCCAAACATTTTTGTTTTTTGTGTGTTATTGACAAGTATTCTTAAGCTTCGGTGGGATGCGCAGGCCATGTAGTTGACTGGCAGTAGCTGTGCACGCTTCCCTCCTAAGAACGGGTAAAACATGCCAGCAGATGAAAACTCCCTCAGGAACCTAACAGTTACAGGATGAGCACCAACACCTCAAGCATCCCTCACGCACCCAACATATACAGTAACAGGCAGGCGCTGTGCAAGCATGTAACACATACATAGAAGGTTCAGCATACACAGCAGCAATGCAAGCTTCCCACGTGCATGTGCACACACCGCTATACTGTAAGCTTCCTTTACATACTGGACATGTACAGTACAGGCAGGAGCTGTGCAAGCCTCTAACACATAGATAGAAGGTTCAGCATATGCAGCAAGAATGCAAGCTTCCCACGTGCATGTGCACACACCGCTATACTGTAAGCTTCCTTTACATACTGGACATGTACAGTACAGGCAGGAGCTGTGCAAGCATCTAACACATACATAGAAGGTTCAGCATACGCAGCAGCAATGAAGCTTCCCACGTGCATGTGCACACACCGCTATACTGTAAGCTTCCTTTACATACTGGACATGTACTGTACAGGCAGGAGCTGTGCAAGCATCTAACACATACATAGAGCGTTCAGCATACGCACAGCAATGCAAGCTTCCCACGTGCATGTGCACACACCGCTATACTGTAAGCTTCCTTTACATACTGAACATGTACAGTACAGGCAGGAGCTGTGCAAGCATCTAACACATACATAGAAGGTTCAGCATATGCAGCAGCAATGCAAGCTTCCCACGTGCATGTGCACACACCGCTATACTGTAAGCTTCCTTTACATACTGGACATGTACAGTACAGGCAGGAGCTGTGCAAGCATCTAACACATACATAGAAGGTTAAGCATACGCAGCAGCAATGCAAGCTTTCCACGTGCATGTGCACACCGCTATACTGTAAGCTTCATTTACATACTGAACATGTACAGTACAGGCAGGAGCTGTGCAAGCATCTAACACATACATCGAAGGTTCAGCATACACAGCAGCAATGTAAGCTTCCCACATGCATGTGCATATACACATACACACACCGCGATACTGTATGCTTTCTTTACATACTGAACATGTACAGTACAGGCAGGAGCAGTTCAAGCATGTAACACGTACAGAACTGTTTTGAATATGCAGCAGCAATGCAAGCTTCCTATTTACACAAGCAAACACACACACACACACACCCCAATCTCAGTAACACGGCAAGCCTCCTTCATACACAGAACATGTACAGTACAGGCTTGAACTAACATACATAACAGGGTGAGTACAACCGTGCTGCAATCCAAGCGTGCCACACCCATGTCAAACAGACACAAACACTGTAAGCCTTCCTCACGTAACGAAAATGTACACTACGGGCAGGGGCTATGCAAGTATGTAACACGTACATAACTGGTTCAGTACATGCAACAGTGATGCAAGCTTCCCACCAGTGGCGTAATTAAACTTAACCCCCCCCCTCCACCCACCCCCTGCAAAGTCTCTGTACGGGGCCCCTTCTCACCTGGACCCAGGCAGGGTTCTGTTGCCTGTTAACTGTGTACTTTGCTGAAGGTGACTCCTGGAGCCCTTCCTCCCCGCAGGAGCTCTGGGGTCCTTTGTTGCTCCACTGCTTCCCACATCCATAAAAACGCATACTCACACACAGCAAGCCTCCTGCACACAAAGGGCATGTATTTCACAGATATCAGTTGTGTAAACATATAACACCTAACATATATAGAACAGTTTCTGTTCATGCAACGACAATGGAGGATTCCAACACACACACACGCATGCACGCAGTGGAGGCGCCCCTTATACACCCACATCCTTTACAGCACAGCAGCAGAAGTACAAGGTGTCCTTCACAAAGTGAGTGATCAGAGCAAAGCAGCTGTGCAATCCTGTCTTTAACTGAAATATTACAGTACAGCAGCAGTGAGGGCAGGCACTTCTCCCACACATATACACACACACACACACACACACAACACAGTTAGACCGCTAAACGTTCACAGAGTGATTACAGAATGTCAGCAGAGGTGAGTGCCCCTCACACAGAATACTGAAAGCACAGCAGCAGCCTCGCAAGTGTCCCTGAAACACAGAGAGTAGTTGCACAGCAACACCAGCATTGCAAGCACCTCTTGCCTAGGCGGAGCAGCTGCAGCACTACTGCATCGGTGCAAGTGCCCCTCACACACCGAGCGGGTGCATTACAGCAGCAGCAGTACAATTATATAATTGCCATTTCCATTCATATGGCCACTAATACTGTTGCCCTGTAGGCGCTATTGTACACACACACACAAACCCACACAATAAAGGACAGCAAGCAGTGGTGCAAGTGTCCCTGAAACACATAGAGTAGTTGCACAGCAACACCAGCATTGCAAGCACCTCATGCGTACACGGAGCAGCTGCAGCACTGCTTCACCAGTGCAAGTGCCTCTCACACACCGAGTGGCTGCATTACAACAGCAGCGGTGCAATTATATAATTGCCATTTCCATTTTTATGGTACACTAATACTGCTGCCCTCTAGGCACTATTGTACAGACACGCACAAACCCACACGATACAAGATAGCAAGCAGTGGTGCAAGTGTCCCTCATACACAGAGAAGACAGAGTACAGCAGCAGAACAAGCAACGTTTACAGACACACAATGTCAGGGACACTGGAATTATAAGATTGTGCGGCGTGTTTTTTTTGCATAATTATATATTTGCCACATAATCCAGCATCTCCTGCATAACCTGCTAATTTAAAAAAAAAAAAAAAGTTTCTAGCTCAAACGATTCAAAAGTTACTATAAATGAAGCCAGACGTGTTGCTGCACAGTAGAAGGCCCTCTGCAAAGGTTGACTGGTCAAATTTCTGTTGCAGATTGCTATATTTAGGTGTTATACCGGTACTAATGAGGTGCAACCAATGCCCACACAAACTTTTAACAAGTGTGAAAATGAAAAAAAAAAAGTGAATAATCCCACAAAATGTACCACACTACGCTGCATAAATTGCCTTTTCTTGCTGCATAATTTACTCAACCCTGCTGCATAATTTGGCCCTCCCCTGCTGCACAATTCCAGTGGCCCTGCCTATAGCTTTACCCAACATAATTGCCTCCTCACATACCCATAATTGCCGCAGGGAAATCGAATATAGTAAGAGTCGCGGATAAGTCAGCAAAAGTGCAAATGCAATGATACTGACTGTATTAGGAAATTTCCTTCAAATATCTGGGACTTACATCTGACAAAATTAATCATCTAAAGACATGTCAGCAGCATAGTCAGTGAGTGCTGTATCAATCTGTGTGTAAGCTATGGGCCCCAGCACTGACTCTAGACAGGCTGATTCATTCTGCTGAAACTGATAAAATATGCATCACCTACCGTTTAAGCACAAAGGGACTACTTTGTACTGTGTGATATTAGCATTCACAAGTACTGTAAAAGATCAATTCTGTTAATGATGAATTGTTACACAGACCTCCAGCTGCAGAAGTCCCCTCCAAGCTTTTCCCCATCACTCTCACTTTGTGCTCGGGCAGAGTAAGTGCCCAGGAACAACTAGTACCCAACATGAAGAACTTCAGAACTTCTCCACACAAGGTTAGGGGAAAAAAAACGGCCAGGTTAGAAAACCTTTTTTATTTTGTGACCTGAGGGTGGTATCTAGTGAAGCGGCAGGGCCTCGGGCCCATTTCCACGTCACCATTTCTGGAGGATCCTCTGTGGGGGTGGAGCCATTGAGAGTGGCTACTGGGGCTGCGCCGATGTCATCAAGAGGTTGTAAAACACGGAGTGAACATTGGCTGTATGGAGTCTCCTCACTCAAGCTTGAAGCCATCACTTACAGGGGTTTACAGATCACTTTGTCTCCCACTGTGTGATATTGGCTTTTAACCAGGGGACCACGTGAAGTGTGAGTTAGTAGGATTTGAGGCAGCAAAACATGTGCCAGTGCCTGGTTCTTGGCTGTCCTCAGCAAATCAACTGGACAGAGTCCCTCTGCACATGTCAGACTCTGGGGCACATTTAGTGAAGCCCGTACACGTTCTGTGCGCGTAATATCAGCAACCTGCAGAACAAGTGGCATGGGTGACTTTTTTTCCCGATCCAGCTCCATGCCTGTCTACAAATAACTCATTTCAGTGACAATCAGTAGTTCTTTTTAGGTCTTTTAGGCCTTTTTTTGGGTGCAAATGACCACTTATGGACTATACGAAAAACTTGAAGTGGGGTTAGAAAGCCCACTGCTTACTATATGCTTACACTTGTCACTCTCATCCGCTTGCTTCTTATTTGAACACTTTTCTTCCTCTTCTTCTGTTCGCCCTCCGTTGGGAAATAGCTTTTTTACCACTCTTTTGAACGGATGACTTGCCTTCCTCCGCTGCTCACCAGGTTTCAGGGTGTTGCGACCGGTGCCACTGCATGGGGCATCAAGCTCAGGGATTATGGGATGTTATGTTTTGAAGTATCTGAAGGGTTTAATAGCACCCACTGCAAGAGTCCCTTGTACGTGATGCAATTTTGAGGCAGCAATTAAAATGTCAAGAGAACTCTGCAGAGATTGGAGTTTTGTCTAGTGGCAGGATTGACTCATAATAAAGTAGCACAGAGGGCTATTGTGCCTGCTGTTCCATGCAGATCACACAATTCTATTTTATGAAGATAGCTCAGTGGGTTACTGTTTTTGGCACAGAGATCCTTTTGTTATTTGCAGTTCATAAGTCACAATCGTAATATAGCACAGTGAGCTATGAACCGGCATCAAAGAGCTGCAAGCTGCAGGTAAAGGTTAGAACTTTGTTTTCCCCAGTCTTTAATTATCCTAATGTAAAAAGGAGTTGTTTGGATATAAATACATCTTTATTAGTAAAGCCAACATCAACCACTGTGTTATGTTTTAAATCCTAAGTTTGTGCTTTTCCAGATCAAACTGTCTTAAAATATACTGCCTACCATTATAGAAGACAAGTGACTCCTACACCTTTTAGTCTTCATTGTCTTACGTAATATTTCCTGTACATTGATTTACACACATATGATTCATTGCCTCTGTATATTGTGTGTGATGTAAATGCTCTTGCACCCTACACCGTTCTGAGTAGCGCTATAAGGGAAACAGCCTTTGATTTTTTTAAATATATTTTTTTATTTTATTGGTCTGAATCGGTCAAGAAAAATACAGGCAACAAAAAACATTGTCATGAGGCATGAGAGTGATGAGTAGAAAGTATGGCATGTAAAACGAAAAGGTTCCCCAAGAAGGCAACACAGAAAGTGAACAGACTTCAAGATTAGCATTCACAGGTTTTCTACAAAATCACAGTGGAGCCCAAACTACGTTCTACGGAACTTTCTAAGCGACTGTGCCACTCTAACTCTAGGAAGCACAAGTTCTAACTCCCACACCTGTCGTACATTTACCCAACATTCCATGACAAGAGGTGGGGTCGGAGATACTCAACATCTAGCAATATAAAGTCTAGCTGCAACAATAAGAATGGACACCAACCTTGTTACCCAGTATCATTTCCCATTCTATACCCCCACATTATTTCTTTGTGTGTTAAATGAGTGTCCATTCAATGTTGCATAGTTAGCTGACCCACCCCAGCCCAAAACCCCTGCAGAGCTGGAAATGTCACAAACGTATGAAAGATGTCAGCAGCCGATAATTTACACTTAGGGCAGCTGGTTTTATCCATGCTGAAGCTCCCGCCCTATCACATAATTTTCTCAGGGGTGTAATAAAATGAACAAACAGTCTTAAATTGTTGCAATTTCAGTTTAATAGAGTGGACAGATTCCTCGACTGTTATAATGGCAATATATAATTTCAAGGGCAGAACCTTGCAGCCAATTGTTTTACTCCACTTAGAGGCTAGCAATAGTCCATCATCCACCTGAGACTGGCAAAACCCTAAGTAAATTTTACTGATTAGTGGTTTACTACAGGTGCTGTGCAAAACCTCCAAGATAGTACAGTCAGCAAGATCAATAGGGCGCTCACACCCAGATAAGAAATAGATAAATAGCTGTGTAGCTGCAGATACTTAAAAAAGGATATCATAAGCAGCCTGTAACTCATGAAACACTCAAAACCCATTCAAGTCATATAATTGTCCAACAGTTTCTACCCCAAAACTAGCCCACACCTGACCAATCTTAGCATTGAATACTTCTGGAAAAGCTGGATTGTTCCAGAGTGCGGTACAACAACTAATTATCCAGAGCAAAAATCTAACACAAATCTCCCAACAGAAGGAAGCAATATCCTTAATATTCGTAAATCTGATGCGTTTGAAGTAATTAGGATCTGTCGGTCTGTAAAGAAAAAAATGAGATCCAGATCCGAACGCTAAATGATACGTCTGAGCGGAGAGGCCTAACTCCGTAGCTGTGAGCAGGTTTCGGAGCCGTCCTGCAAATGCTGCCCAGTAGTAAAGTTTAAAATCCGGGAATTGGAGGCCCGCTAGTTTATAAGGGAATTTAAGATATTGAATGGCCCGCTGGACCCGCTTGTATCCCCAGATAAAATTGCCAATTGCGTTTTCAAGCTGCTTAAAGAACAGATTTGAAACCCTAAATGGGATTTCCCGAAACAAATATAGAAATTTCGGCAAGATAGACATTTTAATTATATTACAATGGCCAATAATCCTCACTGGTAACTTATTTCAAAGACGTAATTTAGAGATAACCGATTCCAGCAGAGGCTCATAATTTATCTTATAGATATTGTCAACCTGTGCGCTGATTTGGATACCTAAATTAGTAGCAGAGGATTCAAGAGAATCTGAGTTTTTTCACATTAAGCTTATTTCCAGAGAGTGTCACAAATTGTTCTGCTTCTGAAATAACACATTTCATGGCATCCATTGGATTAGATGCATATACAGCAACATCGTTTGCATACGCTGTAACCTTAAGCTCAGAATCGACTGAAACCATAGACGGTATACCCTCATTATTCATTAGGGACACCAAATAGGGCTGAAGGTACAAAGCAAACTATAGTGGAGACAGCAGACACCCTTGCCGAGTGCCCCTTCTGATCTTCAATACCCTAGAGGTAATCCCTGAGCAGACGAGACTTGCACATGGATCCCAATAAAGAGATTGCACCCATCCGCAAAACCGGTTGCCAATCCCAAAAGCATCCATCACAGCCCATAAAAAATCCCAGATGACCCTATTGAATGCTTCCTTCACTTCTAATAGGATCATACCTAGCTTCATACCGAGTTTCTCGAAATATCAAAGGCCACAAAGGCTATTATTGGTATGACCAGTGGTGTCCCGCCCAGGAATTAAGCTGTGCTGCTGATCTGATACCAATCCCGGCATTAAAGGAGAGAGCCGTGTAGCTAACACATTGCAAATTTTTTGGCATCAGCATTGGTCAGTGATATAGGATGATATGACCCCCTCTCCTCAGGCGCCTTGCCCTTCTTTGGGAATATAATGGTGTTTGTCCTATTCTGTGAGTGTGGGACAACACCAGATTGATCGATATACTGCATGACAGTCAGTAGAAGAGAGAGAATAGTACCCTTAAAGACTTTATAGTAGTCCAGGAGAATAGAATCTTCCCCTGTAGCCTTGTCAATAGGCAGGACCCACAGAGCATCCTCTATTTCCCCAATAGTAAAGTTCCTCTGTAGCCCCATCCTAGAAGAGTCTTCCACTCTAGGTAGTCTACAATTTTAAATATATGTTTCCTGCTTAACCTCCTGAATAACCTTGGACTGGCCATATAATTCCTGGTAAAAGAGAAATAATTGCTCAGAGATATTACGAGTGTCAGTGTAGATCATCCCGTCATTACCTCTAATTCTTTGAATATCATTTTTCACCTTTTTGTCTGCAATTTGATAATTTAAAACCCAACCCACCTGATCCCCACACTCGTATTGCAGAGCCTTATATTTAACATAACTGGGTTCCACTTTCTCTATGAGATTTCGCCCAAAGAGGGCCTGCTTATGGGTCAACTGCAATTGGAGCTCCTGTTCCTCAAATGTACCGGTGCCCCATTGCTGATAACCCTGGCATGCATGATTTCCAGCCGGGATAGTTTCCTCCCCCAAGAGCCTGAGCTACCTTAAATTAGTGGAGTTAGGCCTAAGAATAAACTGCTCAATGATCCCCCAGATATAAGCCTACATAGTATCCCATACCACCGAAGGGGAGGCTGTATCTGTGTTGATTCCAAGAAATTCCGTAAGGGAACACGTAACTAACCTGCAGTATTCAATGTTATTCAAGGGATACTGAGGAAAGGTGAACTGATGCTTCTCCCTTCTCGCCCCCGGACATTTAACTGAAACTAATATAGGATTATGATCTGAAGTGATTCTAGGGCAGACCTCTATATCCATATGTGAACCAAGATCCTCCTGCCAAAAATCATGTCTATCCTAGATACTGTTTGTGTGGAGGCGAGAAAAAAGTAAACCTCGTGGAGTTTGGATGAATTGCCCACCAAATGTCTGTAAGCCTGTAAAGATATGCCAGTTCCTGAATCGCCGCTCTAGTTTTAACCATGCAAGGCGTAGCAGACTGATTTGTTGAATCAATACTGTAATCCATAACACAATTAAAATCCCCCATTATAAGTAGTTCCCCAGGCACCACAGCAGTTCTATGGAAAGTCGATCAAAAACCTCTGGGTTTATGTTTGGTCCATATATCAAACAAATAACATATTTCTGACCATGTATCATAAACTGTGAGACTACCCATCTCCCCCAAGAGTCTGCCATTGTTTTAAGAGCCTTAACTGTGATGTTCTTGCCTGCCAAAATAGCAACCCTGCTAATGGAGGCAGATAGAGAAGTACAGATTATATTCTTATACTCCAGTTGTGCTTGTAAAGAATGATCTTTATATGCCAAATGAGTTTCTGTGAGTGGCACTAAATGTGAGGAGTACATTTTTATCTCCTCTCGGACTAGTCAATGCTTGTTAGAAAGGTTGAGACCTGACACCTTCCAGCAGATACACTTAAGCATATTAAAGAAATAGTACCCATAGGCCACCCCTAACTACCACCAACCAAGGAACCATATTGAATGCACACATACTCGCACCACTACTCAATATAAGCCATAAGTACCCAAATTCTATATGAAAAACTAAGCCGATCATACCATACCCCCAATCGAATAAAATGCAGCTCATGTTCACGACACCCCTTAACCTACCCACCCTCCCTTCCAAATCCCCCTCCCCCAACTCTGACCAACCCCGTACCGAACAGGGACACACCTCCCCATCCCTTTCGGCTGTCGTTGGGAGCAGACATCCAATAGAACTCCTCCCCAATCCCTTCACCCACTGCCAACCGACAGTCTACCATCTCAAAAATAGAAAGGAAAAAACACAGAATTGGAGCATTGGAACGCTACTACAAAATGGGAACATCCCCCCCCATCTCCCATCTAATGACCTTCTGAGAAACTGTTTAGAGTCCAGAGCTTTTCATACTACATACGTTGTGCAGCTTCTTACTCTGCAAAGCAAATCCTTGTTTGGCCATCCTTAATAACTTTCAGTCTAGCAGGCTCCTGAAAAAAGCTTCGGCCCCTGCAGCCTTGAAAGGATCTATCAGTTGGCAAAGCTTCCATCTTCTATCCATAGTGGTTTTACAAAGGTGTGACTGGACAAAAATGGAGATAGAGTCCACAACAACAGGGAGGGCAGGAAGGGCTTTCAAATAGATTACTTGTCTTAACAGACAGTTGCCAATATAGATGAGAACCGACTCAGAGCAGTAGAGCTGGAATTTGCCCAGGAAGCTTCTCTGCTCCGACTCGAAGGCAACTGATGTGCCTGCTGGATTAAGGATTCAAAGTCCCAGTCTGATAAATCCGGGAAACCTTTCCCGAACAGTTGTACAATGTACTGCCTTGGGTCATCCCTTTCCCTCTCTTCTCGAACCCCAAAAACACATAGATTGTTTCTTCTTTGATGATTTTTCAGGTCCTCAGTCTTGGACTGAACATAACCCAGATGATGATTGCGTCCTTCCACTATTTCTTGTAGTCATAGAGCCTGAGTCTTCCATAGTCGAGACTCGTGGTTGTAGGTCCAGACCATCCATGGTGAGAGTAGTTACTTTATCACTGACTTCTAACAAGGCTTGCTGAATTGATGTATTATCGTCCCTGACCCGAGCATAATGTTGCTGAGATTCTACCCTCTGAGCCAAGAGCAGCTGCATAATTGAAG
Source organism: Pleurodeles waltl (assembly GCF_031143425.1). Lineage (NCBI taxonomy): Eukaryota > Metazoa > Chordata > Amphibia > Caudata > Salamandridae > Pleurodeles > Pleurodeles waltl. The sequence continues at coordinate 746,431,469 of NC_090445.1, read as the reverse complement.
ATAAAGATGCCTCCAGTGTTCCTTTCTCTGAAAGAGGATCATTAAATAGAGCTGGTGAGGGAGGGGGCCTCCTGAGACAATGAAGCTAACCCTGTAAGGTGACCATCTTGTTGGGTTTGAAGAGCCAGTACGGACAGATTTATGGGCCTTGGCGCCATTCTGCTCCTTTGACATCTGCATTGAGATTGATGACATATGGGAAATTAATGATTTCAACTCCCCCTTAGATGTAACCCAGTCCCTTAATGGACTACCAGCAGTGCCACTACCTGTCGCTCCCCTCTTCCTGTGAAAGGAAACCACTTTATCAGTCTTACTAAAACCAGTGGACTTGCCACTGGTCTGACCAAGTTGAAAGCCTTGAAGCATTTCCTTCACCATGGGTGCTCTCATAGCATCCAGTTTGGCTCCCCGGCAAGGTCATTTGTGCAATGCTATCCTGTTGGGAAGTTTCTGTACTAATAAAGGAAGCAGCAAGGATGATCTTATCTGATACCTGGGCCACATCACAGCCCCTTTTCCCCTGGTTAGAGTGAGTAGAATGGGAGGAATAATTTGTAGGGTCGGTAGGGCTAGCAGTGTGGGATAATAGAGGGCCCTGGTCCTTTTCGACAGTCAGCTGAGCAAGAGCAGTTTGTTGTGCTAGGGCAGCACCCTTCAATATCTCTGCCCTAACCTGTCCCAGTTGCCCTGCATGCCCCTCAGGTAGATCTGTCAATAAGACTTCATTGAGGAGCCCCCAAGTTACCAAACTGTTTGAGCCCCCCACCTCTTCGACGACCACAGGGATAGATGCAGCAGGGGGGTCTGCCATTTACTAACGCTGCTTGCAGCCCCGACCAAGAAGGGAGACGAAAAATATTCAAACTCACTTCAGGTCTATCAGCATTAGCAACGTCATTTGCCTCAGTTCCAGGTTCAGTTTCCATTTCTCTGCAACAGTGTAATAGTCCCCCAGCCTCCAACTACCCAGTAACATTGTTACCTTCAATTACAGGCAGCCCGGGTTTCTCCACTCCACTGTAGTCAGCAGTGATAGCAGATAGCATGGCATCAGCCAGCTGGGTCTCCTGTGGTTTAATGACCCTCCAACATGCGGTTGTAGCAAGTGTGTGGCCTCGCCTGACTCCTGGAGCTTCAGCACAGGTCTGACAAGGCAGCACTTGACATGTGGTGACGAGACACCTCCAGGCGCCTCCAGTTCTTGCTCTGCATGATCCTTTGTGCCACTGTGACAGCCATGACCACCTCTGGCCGCGTGTGTGTGCAGCGGGGCCATGACACCCAAACTGCCAGTGCACGCTACACAGAAGTAAGAAGAGCAAGCAGCAGACCAAAGTGCTCTCCAAGTCAGCACAATGTAAGCCTGCTGCCGCCCGGCCCAATGGAGATGCATCCGCAGTTCAAGACAAAGTTCACGGTATACGCCAAACCAGCCGCCCTGGCTAGCGATGACCGGAAGCGGCAGCTGGTAAGAGAGGAGGGAGGAGCTCTTCGTGGGGAGATCAACCCGCCATCATCTCGCCGTCAGTCCCTCGGGTAACAACCTTTACAGCAATGCTTTTACCATGCCTGTTTTTACCACACAGGTAAGTATTTGTGTCTTTACCACACATGCCTTTAACACACATAGTAAGGTTAGTGTGTGTGAATAATTGACTGAAAAACAGAAAGGATAAAGTAACGTTATAATTAGGTGTAATGTTCAGTAACAATGTATCATTTTAAACTCTATAAAACCACAGAAATTCAGAAGTTAAAGCTACAGTTATCTGAAGTAACTGTACCTCATGCTCTAAGGTAACTATAACTTGTGCCCTGACATCAATAGTTTAATTGAAATGTTGCTGTAATATTAACAATTATGTCATAGAAGATGTCATGACTAATGTAATATGTGGGATAATTAGCAGTGCTTGGCAAGTAAGACATGCTTTGTAATGTTATACAACCATGCTATAAAACAAATGAAATACATGTGAGACTGGTATTCAGAGATGAGTGATTCAGTTGGAGGTCAGCGGACGGAAACGGTGTTTACGTCCGCTGTCCCAGCAGGAAACAGCCTAAGATATTGACGCTGGCTCATAATAGAGCCGGCGGCAATGCTGTAGTGCGTAGGGTGCACCCGAACCCGTCGTGATTCTCACTGTCCGCCAAGCAGACAGTGAACTTCGTGACGTGACTGGCCAGGGGGGCGCATGCACTGCCGATGCCAAGTGCATGGGCAGTGCAGGGCCCCCCTGGAGCCCCCTGCACCCTGTCTCCGCCAGCAGTTACATGGCGGTGCTACCACCATGTAACCGCTGGCGGAGAAGGGGTCGTAATCCCCAGGGCGGCGCTGCTTGCAGCTTAACCCCCGCACATTAGGACCCTCCAGCACCGCCAGTCCTGCCAGTCCCTCCTATGGAGGTAAAGTGGTGGGGCTGGCAGTCCAACCGTGGCGCTGCCACCACGGTCATAGTGTGGCAGTCGGACAGCCGCATTGGCAGTGGTCCGACCACCACCGCAACTCTGTCTGTCTGAAGACCACCAGGGTCGTAATGAGGCCCTATGTAATTACACTGATCAAAATGTTTATGCAGTGTCCAGTAAGGGCAAATTTTGTGCCTAATCCTGCCCATCCATTTTATAAACCTTAGAATAACAAAACTGTGGATCAACCCTTGCAACTTAAGCAGTTGATGTGCATGCAACTGTTTACAACAGGTGCATGAAATGATTTGATTGTAGTTTGTGATATGCACAATACAGCACATTTATTAACTCGCCATGTTTTGTTACAAGTAATACAAATCTGTGATCGACTCAATGCTGTCAATTAGGAAAATGAACCTTTTACGTTACTTTATGAGTCAGGTCTATGACCAGAGATACAATACTAAATCACAAATGTGAGTACGGGGTTCTAGTAACGTAAGTAGGTCAAAAGTGTACTAATTGTGACACTAGACCACTCGTATATCTCGACTAGAGGTGGAAAGGTGCGCTGTGAGGTGGTGTCAGATCTAAAGGGGGGGGAGGGAAGGGGAAGGGAAATTTCCTTTACGGACTAGGTGGTCTCACACACTATGTAGTGTCATGCTTCATCATATGACCACCTAGCCCCACCCAGGTAGGACAGTGCCACCTGGGCGGACTCAACCTTGCTGTTAAAGGAACAGGAGGGAGTGCGTAAATTAATTTCTGGAAAATGGGATCCAGCTATGCTAGGGAAATAAAAACACCTACTCAGATACCCGGGTAAATTTAATGGAGGGTTCTGTGTGGTGTGGTTAAAAAGGAATGGGGAACCGGTGTGAGAGCAATGACTCACAAGGTCACCTATCTAAAAAGGGGTAGCCGACATGTTTCTGCCCTTATGATTGAGCTGTGGAGGGTCTCTGGGCATTCATCAGGGCGTTGGATCCCTGTTGCAAATGCTTCTTAAGCGCTGCAGCAATAATCACATTAGAGAAGGGGAAGGGCCTACCTTAACCAAGGGATTACCTGGGGAGGACCCTAACACTTGAGGCTAATGGCCTCTGGTATCCTGGAGAGGGAGCGTCCCCTTATAGTCAGACTTGCATCAAAGGTGGGCGCTCTCTGTGCGCCTATACCGACCTCTCCTTCTATGACCAGAGATTACACCGTGATCTCTCCAGCCTCTATGTATACCACCTAGGCTTTCTCATCATTATTAAATCCTAGTAGCTGCTGAACCCTAGTATTTCTTTTCAGCTTGTTCTTTAAGTCACAAAGTTATTTGAAAATGCATTCTGTCTATAACCAATAAAGTAAGCCAGATCAGCTTTACAAAATTTTTCCTTGCTACCAATTTTTGGGGGCAAAGTTTGTAAATGTAATGCATATGTATTGGCAGGCCCCAACCTGACTTTCAATAATTTTGCCCCTACTTATTACCAGCGGCAATCCGTCAGAGCAGGGCTCAAAGCTATGCCACGCCATTTCCAGTGCATGATGAGTGTCTGTCAGACGGAGCAAAGGTCAGCCTGACAGACACTCATCAGGTCAATGTCAGGTAGCCAGGCACTTAACCTGCATTAATGCTCAGGTGCCATGCAGTCTAGGTTTGCCGGCTGAAGATCTCACATCCCTGAAGTCAATGACATCATCTCAGCAAAGCCTTGTGAAGATCCTCCCCTTGGTGATAAAAAGGAGGGCTGTCACTGATAGTCAGCCTTGGGAATTGAAGCTTCGAAGTGCCCCGGGCTGGCTATTAATCAATGTGGGCTTTCAGCACCCTTTCCCAATTCAGCACTGAGTGCGGTGGGATCAGTATGACTGACTGACCCTACTCTGTGATGAATTAGGGAAGGTTTTCTCTCTCATTGGCTGACCCTAGACTAGGTTAGCAAATGAGGAGAAAGCAGGATATTCTCGTTCTTGTTTCCCTCCGGAAACCTCCAGCTCCTTACTGGACCATTGTGCTTCTCTTTCCTGATATCCACTGGTATTAACTTCTCTGCAGAGCCTGGTCACCACCATAGCCTACCAGGTAAATAGTTCTTTGAATGTTTGGGTGTGTGTATCTAAGAATGTGTGTGTGTATATCTAAGAATGTGTGCTTGAGAATGAGCGGGTGTGAGTGTATGTTTGGATGTGGGTGCTAATGGATGCATGTTGGTATGTGTGCTTGTCAATGGGTTGTTGCAAATATGTGCACCCAGGTGTGCTTGTAGGTGGATGGAACTGGGTATTTGCGAATGTTTTATTGTTAATGGGTGAGTGTATGCATATTTCAGTATGCATATGAGGTTAGAATCCCTCACCGCCTCACAACTTTTAAAATTAACCAGCCACTCCTCCTGATGACACTGCTCTTCATATTGACGATTTGACCCGCATAGCCCTACCCATTTCTTGTCCACCATTTGTAGGTTCTCTGAGTCAATTATTCCCATTTGCAGATAGTTTACGGCAACATTTTAAGAAAGTTTGACAACTTTAATAATATAACATTTTCCCAGTTTACTTATGCTGATGCACAACTGTAGTGTGTAAAATGTCTCCTTTTCTGCCACAGTAACAAGATATTCTGCTGTGTGTGTGTGTGTACACAAAATAGTTTTAGAATGTAAGACAGGTTCTTAAATCAACAACTAATCAAACTGTGACACTTGGTTTGTTTGTTTCAGATGTTGTAAAGTATTGTTATGTTATATTGATTTATATAGCACACTAATCAATTGAGGGTATTGAGGCACCTGGGCAAGGTGAGTGGTGCGCAGGTGCTTACATGAAGAGCCAGGTCTTCAGCTTCTTGCAGAGCTCTAGAAGTGAGGCGTCTCTGATGTGTTGAGGGAAGTCGTTCCATGTCTTGGGCCCAATGTAGAAGAATGAGCGCCCGCCAGTTTTTGTTGTGGATGAGGGGAGTGTGTGCAAGTGAGAGTGAGGCAGAGCATAAGTGTCCGGTGGGTTGGTGAAAGCGCATACCGTTGTTCAGGTATTCTGGTCCTGTGTTGTATAGGGCTTTGTAATGAGTGTGTGAGAAGTTTGAATTGACTGTGCTTGTGAATGAAGAGCTAACAATAATCTTTCTGAGGTGTGGGGTAATGTGGTTGCAGCCTGGGAGGTTGAGTATGAATCTTGCGTCTGTCTTCTTGATAGTCTGTGTGGGAGTTGTTTGGAGATTCTAGGTTAGAGAGCGTTGGTTCAAACTTAAAAATACAGCTATTCTTTTCCAGGGTCCAGTCATACAATCCTGCCTTATTTGCTGCATCAGGACTTTAATCAGAATTACTTCACACTTATGTCAAAACAAACAATACAATAATGCTTAATTCACTCTGGAAAGTTGGCAGTTGAAAAACACTTTCCTGGTAGCGGAATTAACCAAGCTTTAATAAGTGGTGTAGGTAGGTTGCCATGCAGAAAGGGTGCGAGGATTTTCAGTGCTCCAAGCAAAATGAAATAAGACTGCTGAAGTATTGCTCATACATTTCAAGCCAATTGTTCTGTGTTTTTGCAGCAATTGCTTACTGTTGTTAGGGGCGCCCTATAGCTAAAGGATTTCCTCGCCATATGGAAGCACCATCCATGCCTCCCATAGAAACTGGTGGAAATGAAACCACTGCTCAAGGATCATGTATCTCCACTTTCAGTCATGCCTCTTGTCCCATTTCCACTGTGTTTGGTATCATAACCCCAGCCTCTTTTCTTCTGCTTTAGTTTTGTTTCATATCAGGTGGTTTCCAACAGGCAGCTGACTAGTACCCTGGAAGTAGCTCCCTGAAGTGTAGCTCATCACAGTATCTAATTCAGAGATTCTTGCAATATTGAAGAAGGCAGTGCTACGCATCTCCCTGTCCTTGGAGTGATCTCCAGCCAAACCAATGGGCAGACAACATGCTTACTCTCGAACGCAAAAAAATTACAGCCTTCAGTACCTGCAACATGACCAGCTGTCCCTACGCTAAATTTAGCAAATCCATATGGAGAATGGTTACTTTGCAAGTCATGTTCCATCAGTCATGCAATACCTTGGAAAGCTGGGCCTGGAAAGCGTGCCACCAATGGCCAGTTTGGATTTGTTAAGAGTGTGGGACTGCCAGAGGCACATTAATACAGAGAGATAGATAGACATTTAGGAGACCATATATTAGTGACTCAGTAGCTAAAGAGCGCAAGGGCTGGATGGAGAACGGAGTCATATAGTAGAAGTGGTAGGTGCATGCATGTATGTGTATTTGTTTAAATGTTTCTGTTTGCGTGTGTATGCATATGTGTGTACATTTATGTATGTGTTGTCTTGTGTCCCTATTAAGAGAAATTCTCTTTTATTGGAAGCCATTCCTGGTGACTTGGAATAGTTAGTGTAGCTGGTGCCCCAATATAAGGTGCTGATTGGTCCATAATTATATTTCTGGTATATTGCTGGCACTGGTCTTAACATAGTGCATCATGACATATGATAAGAATCCTTGGACTAATCGTGGCATAATGGCAGATATCCTTGCCATACTGTGTATGTCTGGCCTAATTGTGGTTATCTATCACATAATTGTGCCCATTGATTAGAATAATAACATCTACGGCTGCCCTGATGTGTGGGTTCCTAGCATTATGGTGGGCAGTAATGGCATAATTATGGCTTTAACTTAACAGTGGCATTCCTTAGCATAATGTAGGTATCTGGCATTATGATGGGCATCCTTGGCATGTGGTGGTAAACATGGGCAGGTGGTATGCAATTTGTCTGAGTGATGCATTTGTACTATGGGAATTTAGAAGCGAGTGAATTGTTTTTTTTTTTTTTTTTAAGAAAATTACAAGATTTTCGATTGTTTTAACTCAAAATGGAAAGTGA